>NC_016131.3:33985000-35185000 GCF_000005505.3 Brachypodium distachyon | reverse complement strand
CGACACGGCATTTCCTGATTTCGGGGCAAAGCCAAGAAACCTGAGACTCGGTCTCAGCACTGACGGGATAAATCCTTTCGGAAACATGAACAACAAGCACAGCACATGGTCAGTGATCTTGTTTGTCTACAACCTTCCTCCATGGTTAATCATGAAGAGAAAGTACATCTACATGTGCATGCTCATACAGGGTCCAAAGCAGCCGGGAGCTAACCTAAATGTGTATCTGCAGCTAGTGAAGGATGAGCTGAAGCAGCTTTAGAACCCTGGCAGAGTGGTTTGGGACGCAAACAGGAGGGAGTACTTCACGATGAGAGCAGCGCTTCTGACCTGCGTGCATGACTACCCCGCGAATGGAAATACTTCATGCCAGGTGACACATGGCTACAAGGCCTGTACAAAGTGCGGGGAAAACACGACATCGGAGAAGTTGCCCGCTTCATCCAAAATTGTTTACATGGGCCACCGAAAGTGGTTGGATGCTAAAGACCCTTGGAGGGATGACAAGGAAAGGTTCAATGGGAAGACAGAGCACGGTACAGAGCCGAAGGAGAAGTCTGGTATGCAAATCCTCGAAATTGTGAACGATCTTGAAGTTGTCCCCGAAAAGATTGCTGCGAAAAAATATAAGGAATCTGAAGGCGTCGTGTGGAAAAGGAGGTCTGTATTCTGGGACCTGGAGTACTGGGCACATTTAGAATGCCGCCACAGCATAGATGTCATGCACGTGGAGAAAAATGTATGCGACAGCATGCTGGGGTTGCTGATGAACAATCCAGAGAAGACGAAAGATGGACCCAATGCACGAAAGGACCTGGAACTCATGTCTATCAGAAAAGAGTTGTGGGGCAAAGATCAAGTGTCGGCAGCCGACAAGAATGGTTTCGTGACGGTGACCACGCGGTGTCGTCTTGCATGTTACAACCTGTACAAAGACGAGATGCATAGGATGTGCCTGTGCCTGCAGGGCATTAAAGTCCCATCGAACTACTCGTCGAGCATCAAGCATCTAGTTGACATGAAGAGTCACAAGCTATCTGGCATGATGTCTCACGACAATCATGTCATACTTCTCAGTTACTTCCAGTCACAATCAGAGGTATCATGGAGCCGCACGTAAGGGAGACAATCATGAAGCTTTCTGATTTCTTTGACAACATCTCGCAGAAGTCAATCACCGTTAGACGATGTCAGATACTGAAGGATAGTATGATACAGATTCTGTGCGAGCTCGAGATGTTCTTCCCTCCATCATTCTTCGATATCATGGTCCATCTAATGATCCACATATGCGATGAGATCTTGTCCCTAGGGCCCTCATTCCTGCATAACATGTATGGCCCTGAACGATACAACGGGGTTCTGAAGCGCTACGTTCGTAACAGATCGCGTCCAAAAGGTAGCATCGTAGAAGGCTTTAGGGCAGAAGAGTGCATCGAGTTCTGCACGGATTGGTTGGCCGACCAGAAATCAATAGGTGTTCCCAAATCACGGTAGAAGGGCAAGCTCGATGGCGAAGGTAGTCTTGGACATACATATCTTAATGTCTTTGGAAGAGGAAGGGAAGCTGACTTTGAAAGAGCACATTTGGTTGCGTTCCAAACTGTCGATTGTTGCCGGCCTTATCAGAAAATGCACATGGAACAACTGCGAAATGAAAACCCTAAAAGAGAAGTCTAGATCCACTGGGAGCACAATAAAACATTCGCAGCGTGGTTGAAGAATTATTGGTACGGCAATTATTGGTACGGCAGGGAGACGACCAATGTATCAGAAGAGACGGTTGCATGTTTGTCACGGGAACCTGCTTACCACGTCTCTACTTGGCAATCATATGCGATCAACGGCTATAACTTCTACACTGCGTCTCAGGACCGTGAAAGCACGTATCGAAATAGTGGTGTAGTCATGACTTCTGAGACCATGACCGACGACAACAGCAAAACCAAAGCGTTCTTCGGCGTTATCGAGGAGATCTGAGAATTGGAGTACTCGATCACAAAGATTCCAATGTTTCGTGTAAGATGGACCAAAGGTGACAAAGAAGAAAGTCACAGGTTCACGACGATGGTGCTACCTCCTGAGATCCCTCGTGAACAAGTTGACGTGAGAAAAATCCCGACAAGAGAGAAACCATGGGTCTTTGCTAAACAATGCAAGCAGGGTATTCTACATAGACAACCCGGCAAATAAAGGCCGCGTCGTAGTAAGAAGAGGGAAAGAAGCATTGTTGGAGTGAACGGAGTTACTTCACAAGAAGACTACGAAGGTTTTCATGATCCGACGACCGCCCCAGATGATGAAGAAGCGGAACGCACGATATTAACGAGGAAAAGGAGAGGGAAAAGAAGAAGTGATGGGAGCGAGAGCGAGAAAATACCACAAAAACCCTACCTCAGAAGCAGTTCTGCGAGGAGTCAAGTTATGACTTACCGAAGGAAAGAGAAGCACTAGTAGTCACATTGTAAAATGTACCCGAACTGAATCTTAATGCAAACTTTGTACTAAGTGAAATTCTTTGTGATTGATGTACTTTTGTGTATGCATGTTAGTACATGGCTTTGTCACTCCCAAAAAAAACTAGACAAAATGCATGAATTTATTCATCAAACTTCAACGTTTTGATTTCATCTATCTCAACAAGTATGGGAACACATCAGTAACGGTCGCCTGGTTACCCGCCCGTTACTGATGAGTATATGCACACATCAGTAACGGTCGGGTAACAAGGCGACCGTTACTGATGTTCTGTTGAGCATTGCTCACTTGAGCACATCAGTGGCGAGCGTTTTGTTCCGCGCCCGTTACTGATGATTGAAGGAACATCAGTAACGGTCGCTTTCCTTACCCGCCCGTTACTCATGTACATAGGGTATATAAGGGAACACGCCGAAACACTTAGTCTCATTCTCGCCTGTGCTCCTCCCCTAACCCGAGAGACCAACAGTAGGCACTTCCCTAACCCTAGCGAAGCGCTGCCGGATTTTTGCGACGCCGCCGCCGTCGACCCCGTGCTGCCCTGAGCCCGCTGACGGCCTCCTCGTCCTCGCCTCCGCGCCGTCTTCCTCCTCCGCCCCGAGCCTGCGCCTCCCCGTCCTTGCCCAGAGCCCGCCGCCGCCGGCCTCGTCATCCTCGTCCCCGAGCCTGAGCGCCGCCACCCCGCGTCGTCCTCGCCCGAGCGCCGCCACCCCGCGCCGCCGTATCCCTCCTCACCGAGCCCGCGCCATCTCCCTCCATCCTGAGCCATAGGTGCGCGCCTCTGCCTCCTTCTCCTCTGCCTCCCTCCCTCTTCTCTGATTTAGCTTGATTTAGGTTTAGGGTTAGGGTTAGGATTTGTTCCTGTTAATTTAGGGTTAGGATTTGTTGCTGTTAATTTTGTGTTAGGGTTAGGATTTGTTGCTGTTAATTTAGGGTTAGGATTTAGGATTTGTTGCTGTTAATTTAGGATTAGCATTTTAGTTTGTAGTAGTAGATAATTTGTATCAAATTAGATGTACATTTCCCACCACACACCAGGGCATGTATACATTGTGAATTTGATATAGTATTGAGTTAGATGGGCACACATATTGTAATAGCTAATTTGTAACATGGATACATTTTATTTACCATTGTGAATTTGATATAGTATTGAGTTACAGACCATTGTAGTGAGCACATTTTACATGATGTTTTATGCATTGTAATATATAGCACACATGAGTATATGCATTTGATAATATATAGCACACATGAGTATATGCATTTGATAATATATAGCACACATGAGTATATGCGTTGTAGTTTTTTATATGCTATATACATGATGTTTTATATGCTATATACATGTTGTTTTATATGCTATACATGTAGTTTTTTAGATGCTATACGTGTAGTTTTTATATAGCGGTTTTATATGCTATTTTGGAGAATTGAGTAATGAATTGTGGGCCCGACCATCGTGTCGGGTCATTGGAGAAGGGGCTGGCCATCGTGCCGAGGGGGTACATATGCGGGGGGTTTTATGCAGGTTTCGAGCTCCTAGTAGAGAAAAAATTCTAGTTTTTTAGCATAGGTCATGCCGAAATTTTCGGTCAATATATAGTTGATGGTTTTGATGGCATAGGTATGAAATGGGCAAGAGTATCCAGAAACCAGTTCTTGATCGGGAGGACGCAGATCGTGTCAATGAAAAGTCTTCATCCGGAGAGCAAATTGCCAGCTCTGGCTCAAGTAGCTCTCGTTCAGAAGAGCGCGACAACGAGCGACGGGTGGAAGAGAGTAACCCGCAGCCTTCTGAAACTCCCGCTAAGAAGCCAAGGAAGAAGACGCCGAGGGGGAGCCACAACTTGAAGGAGTTCTGTTACGTGGTCACCCGGCACTCTGAGAGAGGCCGCCCGGAGTCGCCTGAGAGGGCACAAAAGGCCTTTGCAACGACCTGTGGAGCCGTTGCACATAAGTATTGCAAGATCACCGACGAGTGGAGTGACATCTCCGAAGTCATTAGAAACACGTGCATCGCGGACGTTGCAAGGAGGTTCCAAATCACTGACGAGTGGCGCGAGCGATTCCTAGCGGCCGTCAACATAGCAGTGCGCAATGGATTTGCTAATTGGAAAACCACCGCTAGAAAGTGGATGGACAAACCCTACGAGATCATCAAGAAGAAATGGCCGTCGGTAACTGATGAGGCCGAATGGGAAAAATTCAAGAAGGAATCGTCTGACCCTGCCTTCATTGCGAAGAGTGAACGTAGGAGGGCGTTGCGTGCGAGGAAGCTCTTGAACCACAGGTTAGGGAGTGCGGGGAAAGAGGGGAAGAAGAAGGTCTGGCGCAAGCAGTACTGAATTCTCGAGGCGGCAGGCAGGGTGCCTCCAGTGCACGACATGCTGGAGGACCAAGGTGCTAGAGAATATGCACGTCAGCACATGACACCCGAGGAGTGGGCGGGCATTGAGCCAATGCAGCCGCCTGTTAAAAAATTTACGGTAAGGGTTCACGTGCATTTATTTGTTTTTGGCGTTAATTATGACACTCCAGATCCATATAGACTCACGTCCTGTCTTATATGATAACAGGAAAATGCCCACAAATGGGAGGAGAGCAAGAGGTCAGAAACCTCCGACAACTCCGTGCAGAGTAAGAGGTGGGAGTCGGCTGTGACCGCCGGCTTGCAAAAGGCGGAGCACACGGGCCGTGTTCTAGGGGAAGGCGAAGGGGCCTGCTGGAATGATTATTTCCCGCCTGCTCCGAAGCGAAGCAGGGTCCAGAAAAAGCTCCCTGCTTCTGCTGAAATAATAGAACAAGCTAAGGCGGAGGGGCGAGAGCAGGCATCTATCGTGTCTCAAGAGGTGTCGCGGGAATATGTAGTGCAAGCCGTCCATCATTTGGTGTCGGCATTGGCCAAAGACCACCCCGCCCTTAACGCCATACTCGGGGGAGGAGTGGAAGGTTTGAGGAACCTCCTTCCTGCTCTTCCTCCTCTTCCCCCGCGAAAGAGCACCCCGCTGAAGAGCAGCGCCGCCTCCGACACACGTATGGACGACGAAGACACCTACACCCCAGGTTACAGCCCGGCTCCTAGCATGAACAACCCCCCCCCCCCCCCGCTAGCCAACCGGACCCAAGCGAGGGCATCCGGGATAACGATCTGGGTCCGAGCGACAACATCCTTGTAAGCATACTTTTCAAACTCTTTTTCAAGATCTTACACACATATGCCTTCTTCTTGTTACGCGCAGGCACCGGTGAAGTGTCGTATCCACGTTGACAAGCCTGTAGGCACCATTAGTCGCCTGATGCCCAGACAATCACCGCCACTGGTGCACAGCATTCTTATGAACGACGCACAAGTGAGTGTGATGGTGGACTCCGTCGTTGAGGAGCATCGGGATTATGCTATCCCGCTACCTCCGGAGGAAGGCGTGGATATCCTAGGCGGTTGTCCAAACTACCGCATTATGTGGCCTAGGAGCTTGGTATCTATCTACAACCAGCGCCGGCCCTCTATGACTCCATCTCCCTCCGCCCACAAAGGTACTTCTCATTCGCTGCTCGGCCTTTCCCTTAGGATACTTCCTCCTGTCGATGTCGGCGGAGATGAAGAGTGGGCAATGTCGATGCCTGCACAGCTCAAAGATAGTCAGACCATAGGGTCGGCACAGGCTGGAAGCGTCCCTCCTACCTTCTCTCTCTTGGGTGCCGCTGAGTCCATGGGTGGCCGCAAGATCGATGACAAGTACAAGGCAGAAGAGTAGAAGGCATGGGACAATAAGAGAAGGCATAAAAAGAGAGGGCGCGGCAGCAAGACCATCAAGGAATCCTCCAATGTCACTCAAGATGAGATGCACTATGTGCCTGACATAACTGGAGTCTGAGAGGACAATAGGCTTGACATTCTCATAAAGAACCCCCGTCAAGGCCAGAGATTCGAAAATGGATCCTATTTCGTGGCTAGTGAGTTTGACCGGGTGCTTATTTACTATCCTGGAAGACCGATGGTCACCGAAGATTCCCTGCGTGCCATGTCCAGAGAGATGCAAGAGCTTACATCAGTTTTACATGCAAGCATCAGCTGGTTCTCAACAGCATGCCCAACAGATCAATGTTCAAATCCCAAAAGACAATGGCTTCTTTCACCAAGAAACCGGAAACATTCAGGAACGTCCTATCACCTTTGGTGTGGACTTCAACGAACTGTTCCACCTTTTCAACTGCCAAAAGCTTGATATCAACCTCTTAAGGCTGTGGTCTGCCTACCAAATAAGAGAACTGCGGCGAATGGAGGTCAAAAAAGTAGCCATTTTAGACCCCGCGATGTTCAACTACGATGACATCAGTCTTGAGCCAGAAAAGGATGCCGCAAAAACCCTTGCATCTAAATACTTGGTGGCATGTCTCGAGAAATACGCGGACCACGACTTTATATATGGAACCGTTTGTTTTTTCTAATTCAGTCTTTCTTATACACCCTTAGATACTAAAGTTTGTTTCTTTTGAAAACAGAGACCATTGGGTCACACTAGTCATTTGTTTGCCTTGGTCCGTGGTGTACTACTTCGATTCACTACTTCCGAAGAAGGGTGTGCGAGGTAGGTTCTGGAAACCCATCAAATCACTCATTAACACTGCTTGGAAAGTGGCGACCAAGGGAAAACCAGCTGGTAAAGGCTATAAAGACGAGCCTCACCACAACCACAGGTTCCCTTGCCAGCAACAGCCGCCCAGCAGTGTGTTCTGTGGCTACTACTGCTGTCACATCCTTATGAAGAATGCCAGCATGTTCAAGATTTAGTGGAAGGGGTCAGGCACGGCGATGGAAGAGTACTGGCGGCACCGAATGACAATGGGACACCGACCTAAAAGGGTCGTGTATAACATTTAAAGGGAGTTCGCCCATCTCATCAACAATGAGGTCATCAAGCCTAGTGGGGACTTCTACGAACGCGTGGAACAAGTGGTGTTTAGGGTTCACCCACAACATTAGGACCTATCTTGAAATGAGATACATTTGTATTCTTTATATGCTTCTATGAAATTTTGACACTTTGTAATCAATGTCGTGAAGTGAGATACTTTTGTATTCTTTATATGCTTTAAATGATGCGGCTTTATATACATTTGTATGGTTTAAATGATGTGATGTGTTGTGCTGTGATGTGATGCGGCTTTATATGTATTTTTATGTGCTGTGCTGTATATACAATTCTGTGTATTTCCTGTGTAGTTTCTGTGGTTTTAATTATTTTTTTAAATACCGAAAATGTATCAGTGTCGGTCGCTCGACCGACACTGATGTCGCAACACGACCATTACTGATGATATATACATCAGTAACGGTCGTGTCAGCCCGCCCGCCACTGATGTATATATACATCAGTAACGGTCACTACCCGTTACTGATGATACACGAAGTTAACAACGGCGGCTCCGACCATTACTGATGTTGTTTTTCGACCGCTACTGATAAGCCTTTCTGTAATAGCGCATGCATGCATATATTATACATTACCGTGACCCTATCGATATGGTCAATGCTTTGATCACCAAATAATTTAGCTCGTAGCACTAATAGCCAGCTCAAACCCATCCCTGCACAGCAGCACATGCCATATATACAACAATTTGTAGACCTAGGGTTTGTCTTTGGTGAGCATCTTGGACTCACTTACATTGCCTTCCAGCTAGCTGCCTCTTTCCATAAAACCCATACATATCTTCTCCCTTCCCTAGCTTGCAGCCTCACCTTCTTCTTGTTTTTCTTGCTTGTCTCTATGCTTTTTGTTGCTTTGAGGAACTAGGCTGAGGAGGACAAAGGCAACAAGGAGATTTCCAAGGTTTGTGCTCGATCTCTTGCTTTTGTTCTTTTCTCTGTATGCATGAAGAGGAAGGTATATATGGATAGATCAGACTTGTAGTTTGGTGTTGCATATATTTGGTAACACATGTACATGGTATTGTTTCTCCGATCTCAGGGCCGGCGAGGGAGCTGAGCATGCATCCGAGCAGCGGAGCTGTGTCTGTGCCACCGGGGTTCCGGTTCCATCCGACGGACGAGGAGCTCCTTTACTACTACCTGAGGAAGAAGGTTGCCTATGAGGCCATAGATCTTGACGTCATCAGGGAGATCGATCTCAACAAGCTTGAGCCATGGGACCTCAAAGGTATGTAACCAATTAAGCACACCTCTCTCTCTGTTTAGCTAGATCTCTGGTCTAGGTCTCTAGGACCGATGGAAACAAAAGTACTAAATGTGTCGTCGTGGCATGGCAATGCATGGCAGATCGATGCAGGATAGGGACGGGGCCTCAGAACGAATGGTACTTCTTCAGCCACAAGGACAAGAAGTACCCAACGGGGACGAGGACAAATCGGGCCACGACGGCCGGGTTCTGGAAGGCGACGGGTCGGGACAAGGCCATCTTCCTCGGCAGCAGCGCCAGGAGGATCGGCATGAGGAAGACGCTGGTGTTCTATGTCGGCAGGGCTCCCCACGGCAGAAAGACAGACTGGATCATGCACGAGTACCGCCTCGACGAAGACAACGTTGACATTCAGGTGGATGATGGGATCTCCATTGAAGAATATGACCTGTCGTACTCCCTCCGTTTTTAAATTCTTGAGCTGATTTAGTTGAAATTTGAACTAAAATCACAACAATAATTTAGGGACCGAGTGAGTACCAAATAATTTGCACCGAAAGTAACTAAGCAGCTGCGATGATGTATTTCATCTTGTGCTAGCTACTAGTACTATGTATATCTCGCTATCTCTTTGTTAACAATATATCTAGTCTGGAACATTGCAGGAAGATGGCTGGGTGGTGTGTAGGGTTTTCACGAAGAAGAGCTACCCAAGAGGCATTAACCCGGCGGAGATGGCGGCGTTCGAAGACGACGAGCTCCTCCACCCTTTCCCGGGTCAAGCTCAAGCGTCCGCCGCCGGCGCAATGCAAACCTCGAAGCACATCCACATGAACAACCCGCACCTCATGCATCAGCAACAGCAGCACTACGATTACCCTTCCTTCGATGCGTCCATGCAGCTCCCGCAACTCATGAGCACCGAGCACGAGCTCCCCTCCTTCCTCCCCGGCCCGCCCGCCGTTGCCATGACCTCCCTGGACGTCGAGTGCTCGCAGAACCTGATGAAGCTCACGTCGAACGGCAGCAGCAATGGGATGCTCCACCATGGCTGCATCAGCACCAGCGGCGGCGACCCCCGCTTAGCCGCCACGGATTGGTCTGTCTTGGACAAGCTCCTTGCCTCCCACCAGAACCTGGACCAGCTCTTCCAGGGCATGGTTACTGCCACAGCGGCAGCAGCATCAATGGCGCCTTACCAGCAGCAGCAGCAGCTCATGGAGCTAGGAAGCAGCAATGGTAACTCCTCCATGCAGAGGCTTCCACTGCAGTACCTCGGCTGCGAGGCCGCCGACCTCCTCAGGTTCTCTAAGTAGAACAATTAGTGGACCTTAGCTTGTACCTCCTCCAATCAATAATAAGACACTTATTATGGATCGGAGGGAATACTGGCTACCATGTTAAACTGTTGATCTGATCGATCAGCTCCTGTTTTTTGTAAAGACTGGTTAATTTGATCATCTATACCATGATATGGAGTCCAATTAATATGCATCCAATTTTATAGGGAAAATTTTGTATATATGACACTTCGAGTTTGCCATGAATTTTTGAATCTGTATATGGAGATAATGTTAATTAACCTACCTTTGTATTTTTCTTCTACCCAATGAGACTGCAGACCATATATAGCTACTTAGATGATTTAGAGAACGGGTATATATATGGCTAGTCTCTTATCACTTGTTTCAAAAACAAGAAACACACAACATTAATGGCAAACTCGTTATCAAAAAAAATTAATGGCAAATTCTAAATTGGCATATATTTAGTTATATATTTTCAAATGTATTACGGTGCACTGTGTGGGTCATCGCATCTACTTATCTGGTTGGATATATACTTCTAATGTTACAATTTGGCGTAGCGACTTGCTTCTCCTTGGGTTGATGGAGATGAGTACGCCATCAGAACCTGCCACGTATGTGAAAACCATCTTTTGATTGGGTGAGGGGGTAATTTAAACGGTATGAATAGTTTGAGGTTGTGTTTTAACCGGCATTGGAGTTGAGAGGCATAATTTAAATGTACTCTATGGTTAGTTCAAGGTTGTAATATGGACTTATCTCTTGTCTGTTCGTATTGCTAGTTTGTTTTTTCATGCTTTCAAGCGAATCCCCTTTCCTTGTTGTTATTTATTTAAATGGAAAGCCTCAAAGGATTTGAAATGGCTCCAAATAAATAGTTGAATTTTCTTTTATAGTTTAACTGAGTGGGCAAAACAATTATTACTCAATTAGGTTGGATATTGCACTGAGATGGCCTGCTAAATTTATTTGATTTCTTATGATATTTCTAGAATAAGACTATGCTGTAGGAAGGGAAACAATTGGTCAAATTGGATATTTGAAATTTTAATTGAGGTTAGATTCAAATCTTGTAGCTTAATAGGTTTAGTATTCATGATGGGATTGTCATAAATATTTGACGACCTACAGACATTGAAGCTAGATTCACTTGTTGTACTATTTCCTCTCTTGTTTTTTTGTTCTCTGGTGTGATTGTAAAAATATAAGAAGTGCCTTAAATCTCCAGTTGTTTGTAGTTACATAGATTTGCAATTTTTTTCTATGAGGAAGAATTAGCCACATAACATGATTGCTTTTACGAGATCTGGAACATCGTCTTCCTCAATTGGATAATTAGATCACTTGGAAGTTGCAACAAAGATTTTTATTTATTTGCTAGTCCTAGTCTTTTCGTCAGGATGGAAGCACTTTTGAATCTTTTACTCATTTACGCTACAATTCGACAACCGATTGCTTGCTATTCTTCGCTAGATCAATTGGGCAGTGGTGCAGTTCGATTTGAGCCCTAAACGTGAAGGTCTTCGCCGTAAGGTCTCTTTGTTTACTAAGACCAATGAATATATTTATGAAACGGTGTTACAGTAAGAAGGCAACGCCTGATGCGTCACGCTTCTTCCTCCTCGCCATCACACCCAAGGCAGGATGTATAGCTTAATTCTGGCAATGCAGGGTGCGCACTATGATTAGTTTAATTTGTCTCGCCACGCACATCAAAGTTCCTGTACAGTGTACACGTAGGACACAATCATAAACATATACGTCATGTCTACTGGTATAGTAGTACTACTTTAGCGAGCTATTCGATCTCTGTAATTACAGTGAAGAAACGGCAGCGTGAAGCAGGGGTAGCTGCTGCATTGCAATGTTCAATGCAGCAGCAAGTCAGCAACTGCAAAGTCTTCAATGCAGCAGCAAGTCAGCAACTTCAAAGTCAAATGATATGAAACATGTTTAATCGTGGTAGAAATAAGTCACTTGTGTTGTCATTTTTTCTGCCTAGAAATTCAATCAGGCGTGTAACCAAGACTGCAAAGGAAAATTGGCAATTGTTACAGTGTCGCGTGTACGGCTAAGCTTACAACAAAACCCAACAAGGCACCGACGGCCACCTGCGCCTCCGTGTGGCCGACGGACTCGTTTAACCGGTTATACTCCTCTTTCAATTCGGCTAGCTCTGGCTCCGAGCTTCCGAGCGCGTTCGATCTCGACGAGTTGGTGGCAGCATTGTGCCTCGAGAAGGGGGTCGTGTTTGAACTTTGCGATGTTGATGCATCCTCGGGAATGGAAACAAGCTCGGCAGCAATCTCGCTGTTTGAGGGGTGGAGTTCAGAGGTAGAGTCCTGCAGATCTTGAGCTCTCAACTCCTTTAGGGTCCATAACTTGTTCAAAAGCCTTGCATGCTTGCCTACTTCTCTTCTCACTCCCTATTGGAAACATCAGATAAGCATGGCATTAGCATCATCTCACCCAAGTTTAGTACTTTTATGGGAGAGCCTACCAGATTTCTGATCTGGAAACAACGTTATAAAACATTCCTTCAGATCTTTGTTGGATCATAAACAAGTTTTGGACAAGGTGTGGCATAAATTCAGTAATAGACGATAGATATATGAGAAAATGTACTAGCAGTGCACGGTTAGCACATATGACACACAGGTTACTCGTTAGACTGTTCAAACTTTCAACACCGGCATCCTATACACCAGACTGAGACAAAATTGGCCATGTTGAAATGCAGTGCTGAAGAGAAGGCAATACAAAAAATTTATAGGCACATAAACAATGATCTTGTTAAGCTAAGCTAAAATATTAAATGGGGTTATGTTAATCATATTCAACTTTCAGAAATCCACTGGTTTCTTTTCTTTTTTTTGCGAGTAGAAATCCACTGGTTTCAGATGTGAACAAATGAAATAGAATGAAAAGCAAAGAAAAAAAAATCAAAACTCGGATAGATTTTCCTGAAAGTCACAATTTATGTACGATTACAAGACAGTGCTTCATACTTCAGTGCAAATTGGCATATTTCTTTGGTCAGGATATATCATCTAATATCAGGCCTTCAGGGGCATCATACATTCATACTATACACTGTATTATTTGACACTAGAAAAACATTTAAAGCTAACATGTTTTGAAGTGCTGGGATTACAAATATACTACAGGAAAGTAAGAGGAAATAAAAGACAGTCCACATGACATGTCTATCAAATCCAGAGGACAGAGGCAGAAAGCAAATCTATCATACTCCCTCCGTCCCACTAAGTGACTTTCTATTACATGTATCTAGACGCTTTTTAAGCATAGATACATCCATATTTGGGAAAATTCGAGTCACTTAATATGAGAAGGAGAGAGTACTAATAGCGTTTCCTTAGGATACTTTTTTGTCCTAATTAAGAGGTATGCGCATAAAGTTGTTGTGAGTTTATGGAAAGGAAATTAGTAGCAGGGCATCAAGATAGTGCTCCATGAGTCATGTACTCATGTGTAACACCGTTATCAAAAGTTATGTTCTATATGAGCCTGCATATATATATCCGGTAACCATACAGTGCCACGTTTCACCTCCCAATGTGGTGAAGAAAAAATGCAACGCAAAAGGACATCTAGGCCCATATAGCAGGAACAAAGAGTCCTCTGGGTAGAAGAGAGTTACACCCTTAATAATGCAAATGCTCTCATGCTCGTATTAAGCCTCCAACTCTCTACCAAAATAATGGCCAGCTTGACTTTTTGGCTTTGGCACATGGAAAACTATGTAAAAGCATCCATTAACAGATCAAATTTGAGACTAAATTCAGGGAATAGGGAGAATGCACTTAAGCTGCCTTATTGATAACAACTTAACATTAAGATACTACTAGTAGTTTATAGCTTTTTTAGGCACCGATCCAACTTCTTACTCAAGGCTAAAGCTATACTTTTGTGTACACATTGTTCCAAAAGGGGACAAAATAGTAGTATCTTAACAATATTCCACTTTTTAGCTTTATCTCCTACATGGTAAGTTGCTGACATGTAAATCACTGTGCCTAGTTTTAGTGTCTTCATCTCTTTTGGCTGTAAACAAGTTGCTCAAATAATTGATTAAGTACCCTTTTCTGCAAACCTAGTAATTTTGTACACCGAATACAGACTTGAAACTGAGTCATATCATCGGTACACTTGAATGATCAATACGCTGTCTGATATTGATGATTTGGCAAAGAAACATGAAGGACAAACAACTGACATAAGTCCACCATACCTGAGCATCATACATTACAATCGCTGCAAACACCACCGACATCCCAAATATGGAGTCTGCAAAACCCCTGCGCTCTAAACCCCGAATCAAAAATAAAAACACAAAACCTAGGGATAAAAAGAAGCAGAAACATGTAAGGCATGAGCTAAATTTTTTTTTTGAAGAGCTAACCTTTCTAGCCCAAGGGAGGTAGTCACTGCCACAACCGCCTAGAACATCGAGAATAACAACAGTTAGAACTTTACCAAATCTGAAATGTCAATCCCCACCACCACCAGCAGAAATAAAAGATAGATACGCAGTCTACAGTGAAGAACAAACATTTAGCTCTAAGACCTTGCATTGGAGAATTCCTCTTCCATGCTATATGTTTCCGGTGTAATATTTTTATTTTTACTATTGAAGTACGGGGTAACCCTGGACACAAGAGGCGTGGCAGCTCCGTGAAGGTAGCCACACCTCAAGGGCAGGGAGGCAGGGGACGGGGTAACTAGACTGATTTATTCTTCATTCCTTCGATGCCTCGTAACGGTTACAGGGTGGGGTGGGGGGTGGGTGGGGGGGCTTTTATAAGGAAGACTCATCTTGACAACCAAGAAACTAATCTCTATTTTCCTAACAAACAGTATCTTAATATTCCTGTCTAATCTCTTGCCTAGCTAATTTAGATGATACTAATGGGATATTGTCCCTTATTGGATACCTAGGGCTACGCCCCCTATAGGATGTGTCTCCATGATATGAAGGGTCTCACTATCTCAATACCATCCTAAATGCTCATTTGTAACCATGATGACGCAAATGCGAGGGTTATTCTTGGACGCCTACGGTAGCTGGCCTCTGTACATAGGGAGAGTGGTGTGTATCGAACAGTATAGTTTCTGAATTTATTTCCTTTTCTGACATTGAGTCCTTCTAATAGACTAATACCTGCAGCGGCCATATATAATTAGTTGACATCTCACTGTAAAATCCTGGCCGTAACTTTTGTGTCCAGTGCATCCACTTTATTCCCTGCTGGTATTGCATTTTTCTAGCACTACGACTTCATTTCAGATTGTGAATTCAGAAATTTCCATGTAACAAAATTACTTATTACTCCTTCCCGTCCCATATTAATTGTCTCAAATTTGCCCAAATATGGATGTATGTATGCCTAAAAAGCGTCTTGATACATGTAATATTTCAACAATTAATATGGGACGGAGGGAGTAGATGCCACCAGTTAATTGTCCGTCATGACAACTAGGACAAAAACTGCCTATATTCTTTTTCACTCGACGTCCTTGATTTCGTGTAGTCAAACTTTCTAAATATTACTCCCTCCGTTCCTAAATACTTGTCGCTGTTTTAGTGCAAATGGAGGGAGTACAAAAGTTTGATCGCCTATTAGTTTAAAAAAAATCTACATTGGCTACATAAAAGATTACTTTTGTTAATAAGATTTGTTATTAAAAATATTTTCATTAAATGGTAATTCTATTAGTGCATCTTACTTCACTGTAGTTGTAAAAAATAAGGGTTAATTGGATCTATGCCACTTTCTATTCCACCGGTTGAAGATATGCCATTACAAAAACTTGACTCGGAGAAATGCCACTCTAACTTTCTTATACCTCTATCAATGCCATTTTGTCCATACCAGCACGTATACTGTCTAAATATGTATAGACACAACTCTATATGAACAGTTTTTACCCATCCTAAGTCAAACAGTTCTATTTCTCTTATCCCCCACTCGCTCCTCATATCCCGTCCCCAACTATACTGCTGAACGTGTACTGTCTAAATACGTTTAGACATAGGCATAGAATTTTTTGAAGCTTTATGGTGCCTGGAAGACTCGAATTATGGTAAATACTGTTATACACGCTGAAATACATGTATTTTATGAACAGTTATTGGTCTTAAGTGGACAGAATGGCATTGACAGAGGCATAAGAAAGTTAGTGGCATTTCTCCAAGTCAAATTTTTGTAACGACGTATCTCCAACCGGTGAAATAGAGAGTTGCATAAATCCAATTAACCCAAAAAATAATGGTCAGACAGACTAGCATCTAGAAAACTTGAAAAGTCAAAAGAGCGCACCCTTATCCCTAGCAGAGCCTAAATATGCAAGAACAGCTACGAGACACTCTTGCAAACTCAAGAAAGGCAGCAAAGCAATAGTAAATTAAAGAAAGTAATAGTCAAGGGACGATTATCCCACCGCGGAGTGGGTGGAGGGCATCCCGCCGGACCGAACAGCCGTCTTGATGATGTCGAGGCCGCCCCCATCCCTGCCGGAAGTGAATGGCTTCGACAGCTGCCCGATCGCGCTTGCCACCGTCGCCGCAATCAAAACCTTTGAGGAAACGAGCCGAGTCTTTGCTTACCAATCGAATGAAAGAACACACGAATTTGGCCAAGTGAAGTCAACACGAACCTTGTTGCGGGCGAGCTCGGCGACGTCCTCCGGTCCGAGGTGGAGGGAAGACGCGGCCGCGGGGGGGCGGCGGCGATGCGGTCCATGCCTGGAGGGAGACCAGGAGGATGAGGACGGGGAGCAGGGAGAGGCGACCGCCGGCGAGGGAAGGAAGGTGGACGGGGGTGGGCAGCGAGAGAAGGACTGGGTCATGGCCATTGGATTCGCGAGGCGAGGCGAGGCGGCGAATCCCAGCTACCGCCCACTTCCCCTACAAAACCAAATGATCCGTCTCATCTCTTTTTATTTTCGCACTTACTCCGTATATTATTTTTCTTTCTTATTAACCTTCCTATGTTCGTCATGATGTTTTCCTCGTTATTACTTTGAATGTACCATTACTGCTGTTGCACAGAGCCGAAGTGTCGGACGGCGGCCAAACTACCGAACAATCCATCGAACTTAATAAAGCAAATTTGTCTCGTTCCTATGCTTCTGCTGCCAAAAAAAAACTCTGAACACGTGTTTTCAACAAAAAAAAAGTTACAGTACAACAGTCCTGAAGAAGATCGTAGCCACGGGACAAGAGAAATCTATTCGACGAGTACAGAAAAATTTGTCACACTTGCACGGCAAATCGGTTTGACTCTGAAGAGAAAGCAAATTTTGCCACAAGAAACTTAGCACGGCAGTACGACAGCGATGGCTCCTATAATGTTCATTCACTAACATAGGGGAAAAGACAAGAAAACAATATAACCGGGTATTTGTACGCTGGGTATTTCTTTAAGTTTTCATAATTGGTTCAAATTTAAACGAAATACTGAAACTCTTCACAAAATTAGCATTTACCAAAACACACATTTAATAAAAGAAAATCCTTCATTAACTTACCAGATGGTATTCTCTTGGCAGCTTGCTGCTGACATCTTAACATGTGCAAATCAAGGAAGAATATCTCTGCAAGCCTAGACTGCAGAAAACAGCACCAAAAACGGTAGACCAAAAAGTAAACAAAAACAGGCACTAATAGAAACCTTACAGACAGAAATACAAGGAAAACATAGAGGTTCATAAATCATTCCCTGATCAACATGTCTGTCAATGCACCCATACTTCACATGTTCATGTTCACCATTTTGGTTAGTCACAGGTGGAGAATATTCAGAAAACGAGTCTGGCAGCTGGTGACTTCTGGGGACCAAGATCGACTAAAAGGTAACAGTTCCATATAAACATGGCTCTAATAACACACTTCGCAGGTGAAGATCAAGAACACAGGGTGTAGGGAATCTTATTGATGCTCCACAAAATGTAACAATGATGAGGAGAAGCAATATCAGAAGACACCACCCATCTGCTCAAAATAAATGTGTATTTTCATGTTAGAGAAAGGAACATTCTTCATAATGATGTAGAACAAAACAAAAAAATTGTCAATGAACACACACATTCAGGAGTTTCTTAATATAACAGAAAATATGGCAGGGCATTTAAGTATTGTTGGGACAGAAAATTTTGAGTAAACATTGTAGATAAGTGTAACAGAACGCACATGCACTATGGCCTATGGAGGTAGCTAGATTGAAGAAAGACGGAAAACACAATTGAGGGTAATCCTAGAAGTGGCAAGGAACCGCAGTGTTGGGAAAGGTTACGTGGCAATCTGAGAAGGTCCTTTTTTCTGGTTCACGTATACGAATCCATGTCAATGAGTAACAGATTCGAAGGAAATTCCAAATGCCATGGATTTATGATGGGGATTTTTGCAGGAAAAATGCATATGGCCCTTAGTTTTTTTAAAAAATACAGATGGGGACTGATGATTTTGTTTACTTTTACATGCGAGTTGTTAGCAAGCTGTATCACTCTTTTTTAACATGCAAGTGGTCAGCAAGTTGCATAGCTAAAGTGGTCAGCAAGTTGTATAACTAAATAGAAATGAAGTGAGAAAGCAACAATTTTCTGTAGTCCATACAGGGATCATTTGTGAGGAACTGAATACTGCCTAGTTCCGTGACTTCTGATTACTAAGTGGCAAGTGCAAAACGTACAACATTTACCACTTTACAAAGACCAATAACTAATTAGGAACAACCATAATGATTGATTATGCAAGGGTAAAATAACTAGCTTTTCGCTATTATCTTTAGACTTGAACCAACAAGCACATACGTGTTAAGCAACAATGGCATAGCCATTCTGAAAATTTCATGTATAATTTACCAAGGGTCCACACTACGCATAAGAGTTCGACAAAGTTGCTTGTTGGATACTACTACCAAAGACCTTAAGCATAACTATACAACATTTGCGTTGTATTTCAGCATCTGTAAACAAAGAACGTACCATGATAGCCTCAATCTCTTCCTCAGAGAGTGGTTTGCGTTTGGGAAGCTTTGAAGCTGGCCCTCCAACAGCAGTATGAGAAGGTGGGGAAGGCACATCTGATTTAAAGCGGTAATTTTTTTTCTCTCCAGAAGGTGGTACGTCTACTTTAGCTCCTGAAAATGAAATTGTTAGTTACACTCCTTTCTACGTATTATGAGGAAGGTACTATGTAATACTCCCTCTGTCCCATATTAAGTGTTACAACTTTGTCTAAATACACATGTACCTACACACTAAAACGTGTCTAGATAGATGCGTATCTAGACAAAATTGTGACACTTATGGAACGGAGGGAGTATAATTAAAACAGAAGTACAAGAAGACACCACCTTCGTCCACATAGACAAAAATATCTCGTCAATTAACAATAGATTCTAACGGTCAGGATTTAAAAGTAGACGCAGATATATTTAGGTGTTTTGATCAAGTAGCATAAAAATTAGAAGACGCACGGTCAACTCAAAAGGAGTCCGAGTGGAACTCTGCATGAAAAGTGCTAATCATATTTTTCTAGGACGCCGATATGGCTTGGCGTCGCCTGTTTGGGCCACAGCACGACCGTCCAGCTGACTTGAGGTACTTTTTGCATGCCATTCATCACACATGCATGCATGCACCTCACATGCATGAAAACTGGACCTGCAAAGGGGTAAGCCACCCCCCAGGCTTTTGCATTAAGAAGAAGACCTTCTCACGCAGGTCGAGAAACCCCCGAACCCCTGCCCCACACCATACACAGCAGCACCTAAGCCCGTGTGAGAGCGGGCGGGCCTTAGGTCTGTGCTTAAGGCGTGGGGCAGACGAGGGGATTTTTTAACCCCAGCCTGAAATTCGTTCCCACTGGGAGTCGAACTCATGACCTGAGGAGTGCTACTAGAGTTCCTTAAGCATTACGCCAAGGACTCGTTCGCTCCAGCCAAATCATGCATCCAGAGACCGTCGCTATGTCAACTTTGGTTAAATAAAATGACCAAAGACAATTCTTGACCAACGAATCTAGAGGGAAATAAGAAGTGAAAAGAAAAAAGAATGAAACTTCAGATTTAAACATGGTGCGAGATACTTCAAAAGAGCATAAAAAATATTCCAAATTTTGCAATGGTGTATTTTGCCTACATGATTATTTATAGTTGTAAGCATATATCTAATGATTAACGAACATCTCATTGTCAATACAATAAATACATGCAACATATCAAGAATATATAAGGAATCTAGCCACACAAATGTGTGGGTTACCTTGCTAGTTATCTATATATGTATCAAAGTTCACAATAGAAGTTAGTGGTCAAAGTAGACAGTGTCGATGCACAGAATGTCACTCTTTTGTCACCAAAGGGAATCATATAATGGGGGAATTGTAAATTTGCCCCAAAGTTAATCAAACTTTGCGATTTCGCCAACTTGAGTGGTCCCAAGTTAATCAAACTTTGAGGGGCTTTTTTAGGAAACAACCATCAGCTGTCCCCACCCCTCTAGTTTTCCCGGATAATTTTACCATGGCTAATTTTACAACCTGGGCGTTTCCCTTCCATCAATTTTCTCGCCCGCTTGTCTCTCCGTTCTCTTGACACAAACGCCTGACGCAGTGCTACACCAAGGAGCTGTGGGACTTGCAGCAGCAACGACAACCTCCAATGTCCATGCGAAGCTCGTCCACTGCTTAACATGCCGACAACAATTCCGCCGTCCACATCTCCAGCGGCAACCTCTCTGACTGCCTGCTGTTGCTAGCCTACTTAGCGCCCGCAACACCAGCCACATATGGAGGACGTGCTGAGACTGTTCCATGAAGTTATGAGCTGCGTGCGCATGGGCATTGTCTGCAGTGGTAAAAGTGGCGATACAGGGGGCTCTGGGGTTGTTCCAGCGGGTGGTGAGGCTGGGTTCCCAGGACAATGGTGGATGCTAGGCTGATGTGATGGGCAGAGGGGCAACATGAGAAGGTGGTGGGGTACTACCAGAGGGCTGCGGAGCTGAGCTACCCGATCAGGATGTGAAAGCACGGGCCTCCTACCTTGAAAGTATTGAGGATTCGGCCTCTATGGAATTGGTTTTCCTAGGGACTTGATTGAGATACTTGGAGAAGGATAAAATTTTAGGACAACTTTGGCTAGGTTTCAGTGTATATCCTATATTGACACTGTGGTTAGAATCGTCCACATCACACACATTTTGGTCCTACGATGGAGTGACCAGGTGGTGGAGGGTGCAAGAAAATGGGCATCATGTTTCTTTTTCCCTGTGTTAACTTGAGGATCAAGTGAATTTGTAGTGCTAGGTAAATTTACAGTTGACAATTAACTACAGGGTGAACTTAAAGACAGAATACTAAACTTAAGGAAATTGACAGGTTGACCAACATATGGAAATTACAATTCTCCCTGATACAAAACAATTTTTTGACACATAAAGCTGAAATTGATGTGCTATGTTCCGATACATAGTTAAACAAAACACACACAACTGCATGAACAGTTCAATAATACAGTAAAAAGCTAAAATAGCATGTGAAAAGCAACCCATTGCAACACCTACTTAAAAGGTACTGTACAATATTATTAGGCCAGGCAAGACTCAATACTCAAATACTAAATAGCAATGTGAAAAAACAACTAATTGCAACAGCTACATAAATGGCAGGGCAACACTGTATTGTTGTTCCAAGAGAAGATAGCTAGCTAAATTTTGTTTGGGAAGGCAGTAGGTTATGTATCTAGGCCTTTTCGTTTCTATTTATCTTCCTACTGTCATCGTTTAGTGCCGAGAGGCTGCGACTGTATTCAATGTTTTCTCTTCTTTTGAATGAAATGATACGAAGCTCTCATGCATATTCTTGAGAAAAAAGGAGCTGACATCAATCATAATGAAAAAAAAAATAGGGGATCAAACTTGGACTTGGTGTACTCAACCAACGTTGCATTTTTTGGGTGGTAGTAAGTGGTAACTCAAAGGAGTATTGGCTTTCCTAGGGCAACCAGTGTTCCTGTAATACCTTCAGGCAGGGAATGAAAAGCCAAAACCACAGCATTATTATAAAAAAAACAGAGTGTAATTACAATCTCAATGTAAAATGTACAGTAGAGTAAAAAACTATCCAATAACTGGTGGTAAAAACCAATAGCATGACAATGACAAGGGCGATGAAAGTCAGAGAAGACGCCATGTGTCATCTGCGGCCGGACACGGGGTTTGTTATCAAGTAAAACATTCAGCACATCCATACTTATGGGCTTATGGCATACCAATCCAAACTACTGAGTCACAGCTTATTCATTGCCAGGGAGGCGCAGATCATATACTATGTCTACAGTGGGTCACTAAATGATTATTGTCAAACATCACCTTTATAAACTTTGAAAATATCTTCAAAGATTAATTAGACAGAAACAACCCTACATCTGAATGATATAATAGCATCTGTAAAACGAACAACTATGGACCATAGAAGTACCAATAAAACAAATTGTGGTTGCATGACAATCCACAAAGCCTTCTCTTTTTCATTATAAGTCCGTTGCTAATATCTGACACATAATATCCCTATTCCATCCGTCGTGGCGGATTTTCTATAAACGTGATTTAGAGTCGAAGAGTATCAAATAAAGTATTCTAAATTTTGGTTGCGGATGAGAGAATCTTGCGCTTACCCAATCGGGCCATGAGGGTCGCGTGCTGATCTGCAGGTTTGGCCGCTGCATCAAGGAAATCAGCCAAAAAACGAAGAATAGTAAAAATTAGATCTCTGGCAAACTAGAACTAGAATAGCAAACGATAACCTACACGAACCCAAGGGCAAAGAAAGAATTGGGGGAAAAGAGAACCTGGTGAGGATGGGACTTTAAGATTTCTATTGGGGAATTTGATCAGCGGGATGCGCGGCATCTTTCCGTTAGAATTCGGAGGAAAACAATAGGACTAAGCCCTGGGCGTTCGGTTCAGGCGGACTGGAGGCAGGCACAGCGCGGAGATGGTGGCGGTGCGGCGCGCCGACGGCCAGGGATCGGGGTACGGGATGGGGATGGGCGGTGGCGACTTTTTTTTTCTTTGGAGGAACAAGATGGGTGGCAACTATTACCGGCTGTCCGGCCGGACTTTTTTAAAAAGCCCGGAAAACCCAGCAGAATTGTGCCGGCACAAAGTTAAACGGGCCGTGCCAGCCCGAAGCACGGCCTGTGCGGCGCCAGAGCTTCCGACCGAGACCTGACGGCTAGCCTGACACGACCCGATAACAGCTGGCCTGACGAAGCCCGACACGGCACGCAACGCCCGGCAAGCGCGGCGGCCCGATTAACTGTGCAGGCGAGGCGGCCCGATTAAGAAAATGAGGCGCGCGAGGCCCGGTTAGGCGCGGGGCGTCAGGGAGTGGGGCACGGAGGGCACGGGGCGACGCCTGATTGGTGCGGGGCGTGCGGGAACAGGGAAACAACGGTCCGGAGAGGGGGCGCGGAGGGCACGTGC
Organism: Brachypodium distachyon; assembly: GCF_000005505.3. Lineage (NCBI taxonomy): Eukaryota > Viridiplantae > Streptophyta > Magnoliopsida > Poales > Poaceae > Brachypodium > Brachypodium distachyon. Next base: position 35,161,563 of record NC_016131.3, on the reverse strand, counting down.
CGTTCGCTGGTTGGTTGCGCGGGGTGAACAGTCGGCTGTCGGGCTAAGGGGGGCTTTGGAAACCCATTTGTGCTTTTTTTTCAAATTTAGCCCCTATTTTGGCCGAATTTTACCTATAAATAGGACATTTCATATGGAGGATTTTCACACTCAAACCACTCCTCTCTCAAACATGTCTGACTCCCATTCCTCCAAATCCACCATATGATCCAAACAATCCCAATTCATACGACTTCCCACTCACAGATTACGGCCTAAACTACACAGATCCCACATACACCGATGTCCTAAATGCCCAAGAATCAAACTATCGGGATCGACGGGCCGTTTATCTGGGGTCGGGCTAGCCCGATAGCCAGGTATAGTGGCGACCTGTCTACGGGTAAAGACGTATCAGACTATCGGGATCGACGTGCTAGTAGTTGGACTCAGGGGAGGGGGGGTACTTTTGGACGTTGTAAAGAAAACTGGGCCAAAAAAAACTAGGTCCTCTAAAAAAAATCTAAAAATACTCGGTTAGTTCCCCCGGAAAAAACACTCGGTTACTTGGTTTGGTCCTCTCGGTTATGACGACTGAGACACTGGTGTTAGTGTATTTTTTTAGTCACTAGTGTTTTGGTATTTTGAGGGTTTTGGGTGTTCACCCAAAACACTAGTGTTTTTCTAAAAAACACTAGTTTGAGAAGTGTTTTAATTTGGTTAAAAAATGGAATGTTTTGTTGGGAAAACTAGGAATAATCATCTCCAAGCCCTTCCTACCAAACAACCATTTGAGGTTTGTACTGTTTTTTCAATTTGGAGTGATTTATACCTAAAAAACATCTCAAAAACTCTGTTACCAAACAGGAGTTCCTAACCAAGATAAATTCCTTTTTAAAATATAGCTAACCACTTAAGACCGAATTTTCCGGTTTCGGTACATCAGTGCTTGGTTAATATGCCCATCCCCGAATACAACATACTCCCTGCGTCCAACAAAGGATGTCTCAACTTTGATCAAATTTGAATGCATCTATACACTAAGTCATATCTAGATACATCCAAATTTTGACAAACTTGAGATTTCTTTTGTTGGACGGAGGGAGTAGTTTTTCCGGAAACACTTTCTCAGAAAAATTGTGATGCTACGGTGTTCTCCCGTTCGTATTATTTTCTTTTTCCTTGCACTAGAGGGGCCGGCGGCAGGTTTTGCACAAAGCTCTAGAAAACTCAACATATTGCCATAGTGCTACTTTTCAAAGTTGAATTCGATGGAATATTTTGATTTTCGTAGGAAAAACCACAAGGGGACAAGAAGTCGACTAAGCAAAAAACACAAGTTTTCACTGCCGCTAAAACGAAGGATTAAGTAAACGGCCTGGCATTATTTGTTTAATTAACTGAAGTACATTTGATCAAACAGACATAACAAAATTAAAAGTTACCTCAAGGACCTTTGAAGTCGACACTAGCTCCATCTTTTGCATCTTGCATGCGTCCATAACTATTGTGAAAAAAACAAGGAACAGCTGACGCTCGTCTTTGCAAAACCTAAATCGACATAATTCAAGCACATCGACAAAGCTATCGAGGATTGTGGCCCGTGCATCCCAGTGGACCCCCGTTATGTGTCTATGCCTATCAATTTCTAGTCTATTTGCTTACCCCGCGGCGACTTTATATATTAAGTCCGAATTACAAGTGTTCAATTCCAACACCTAACCTTCCGTTACTAGCAAGTCCAATTGTAACCTACACACATATTCGACATAAACTCAACATTCATTTTCTCTTTCCTTCTCCTTTTATCGATGTCTATTATAGCTTATGGAAATCTAATTGGCACACATCTGCTGTAGTCTAGCACTCGACTTATCCTACACAACGACAATATGAAACAAAATTGCCTAGGTATGAAGGATGCAGAGAGATCCCTCCCCGCATCGGTAGGTCCAATCTAATTCTTCTGCCTCTAACATTCTCGCTAATAGCACAACGCGAGACATACTCCCTCCGTTCAACAAAAAATGTCTCAAATTTCTCAAAATTTGAATGTATCTAGATGTCACTTAGTGTATAGATGCATTTAAATTTAGTCAAAATTGAGACATCCTTGGACGGAGGGAGTAGAACTTAGCTGTTACACATGACCTACGATACGCCCTCTATACAACCACCAGACCAATAAACTCATCACCGACTAGACTGGTTAGTTACTATAGTACTCCCTCCATCCCATCATATGAAGTGACTCAAATTTGTCTAAATACGGATGTATCTATGCCTAAAAAACATCTAGATACATGTAATCAAAGTCATTTAATATGGTATCGTATTAAATAATCACAATATTATTACTCCCTCCTATCCTAATTAATTTACGAAATATTACATGTATCTAGACACTTTTTAGTCATAGATACATCCATATTTGGGTAAACTTGTGACAATTAATATATATTGATGGGAGGGAGTAACAAGCTATCAGGGTTAACACTGCTCCGCTGTGCTTTGAGTACATGGCGATGAGGTGCTTAACTCTCATATTCAATCTTGTGGCCGGAATGCATAAGATTAAATATGAGAATTAAGACATTTACATTATTATGCGTTAATAACCACAACTGCATGTCCTGGTAACTAAGCTGAACTCATTTTACATGTATACAGCGACATCTATTTCATGAAAACGAGCTTACAAACATGTATGGGAATTGGGAAGTCATTGTTGCGACTTGTGTGCGGATAATAGCATAGCCATAGTTAGATATCTACATATATAAAGAATAAGTAGAGAAATACTCCGTATACATCAAAGGCACTCCTACATGCAATTCAGAATCTAAGGTGTGAATTCAGAGGAAGGACACAACACCATCTTCAGTTTCAAAGAATTCATTAGCCTGACTGTGGTGGCAGCTGAAGCTCTGCGGTGCTCTTTTCCAGCATCTCCACCACTCTGGTCATGGAAGGTCGATCCGAAGTAGAGATTTGCACGCACCAAAGCCCGACCAACACCATCTTCCTTACCAGACTGGTGGCCTCGCGATCGATCTCACAAGCGCTTGCGCAGAACTGATCCAAGTCTTGATATAAACACTGGGGAAAATACTTGCTGCTGCTACTTGTCTCTGAACCAGCAACGTCGTCGATGCTTCTCCTTGCACCAGACATCTCAAGAAGCATCATGCCATAGCTGTAGACGTCGGACTTGCTGGTGACTGCTCCTACACCCCTGGCAAATACCTCAGGCGTGATGTACCCAATCGTGCCCCAGGCTCCGGTGATGGACACATTGATGGTGCTCTCTTTCTGGGGGCACAGCTTGGCTAGTCCAAAATCGGAGATCTTAGGCCGGAGGTCCTGGTCCAGGAGGATGTTGTGAGGCTTGATATCGAAATGCACAATGTGCGCATTGCAGCCCCGGTGCAGGTACTCCAGACCTCGCGCGATGCCGAGGGCGATGTCGAACAGCGTCTCCCAGTGGAGTGAATGCTCCATGGCTTGCCCAAAAGTGTGTCTTTCCAGCGAGCCATTGGGCATGAACTCGTAGATGAGGCCCCGTTTTGATCTCCCCTGCAAGCAGAACCCCAGCAGCGTGACGACGTTGACATGGGAGGTTCTGCTGATGCTGGCGACCTCGTTCATGAAGTCCTCGCCGTCGATGTCCTTGGCGTCCTTGAGCATCTTCACAGCGATCTCACGGCTGTCTGGCTCTGGGAGGGTGCCTTTGTAGACCACTCCGTTGCCGCCTTGGCCGAGCTTGTGCGCGAAAGATTTTGTCATCCGTTTCACTTGCGAGAAGCTGTACCTCCTCGGATGTTGCCGCCGCAGGAAGGATTCGATCGTTGGCGTGTCTCTCTTCCACTTCCAGTTCTTCCAGGGCATGGGAGGAAGTGAGCCATGGCGCTCATTCTTGCAGCAAAGGAATGCAACGAGAAGAATGACGCACAGCAGTGCACTAGGGTGCCAGCTAGTATGTAAATCCTAGCCTTCTTCTTCCGCTCCGGGGGAGTAATCCCTGGCACAGACGCCGGAGCTGGAGGTAGGAGCGGCGCCATTGACGGCGACATGCTGGGGACGAAGCCCATGAACTCGTAGCGTACGTAGCAGCTCGGACCGTTGAGGCGGACGCCATCCATGTCCGCGCAGCATCCGGTGAGCCAGGCCATATGCGACGCCAAGCACCGGTTGCACTCCTCGGCAGGCAGGTCAAGGGTGCACTGTGCCAGCCCGTGCAGCGTGGCGTTCGCGGCGACCTCCTCGGCATCAAAGGCAAACCACAGGGTCGAGGTCGCCGCAGCAGCGAGCACCCGCGCAGCCAGCCTCTGGCGCACCATGCCCAGGCGTGCGGAGTCGGAGAAGTTGTTGGGGTTGGGCACGTCAAACCGCTGGGCCGGTGATATGTCCGCTGTGCCAAAGAAGGCGTCATCGTCGTAGCGCACCAGGCAGTGCACGTACCAGATGATCATGTCCCTGCGACCTGCGCACCGGGTCCCGGCCAGCTCAGCTGCTGCATCGGTGAGGCAGGGGGCGCAGTCAGGCCGCTCGGTGTCAGCGAAGCACATGGCAAGGCCGTAGATGGTGTCTTCCGTGTCGCCGCTGCCAGTGGCGAACGTGGCGTTTAGGAAGCTGGCGTTGGCAGCGGCCATTTGTTGGAGAGATGCCCGGAGCCGGAGGAGGTTGGCTTCAAAGCCGGCGCTATGGTTTAAGGTGGCCGTAGTAGAGGTGGAGCAGTCAGGGCAGGCGTACCTGCCATTGGCCTTGGTCCCGCAGATGTTGGTGAGCTGGGAGAACACTTGTGGGGGGAAGACAACGACGACGATGATAAGGAGTAGGCACCAACGAGGCAAAGCCATGGGATTGCAACTGTAAAGGATGGCATCCATGTCAGAGCTGATAAGTCTTGCTTCCAAGATTGTAAGGCAATACAGATTATTCATGCAAGGATTTCGGCAAGCAAAAAATATATGGAGATAAATTAGTACTAGTAGCATGGAGTCAACATGAAGTATTCCCCCTCAGGAATGGACGGAGACTAGGACAGGCACCGGCAAGGAGCAAGTTGCATGGTGGAGCAAACTGCACTATGTGCCGATACCGACGCCACACAAATCCAGTCTGTCTCTACATCACCAGGTCAAAGGAGACGGCTGACTAGCTTAGCAGAAGTCCTGTCAAGTATCTACCATTATTCCACCGCCAAACCCAATCTACACGGCACCTTGTTAATCTCTGTCTTGATCCTCTGGTGCCAGGTGTATGATTCAATTTTGGTTGAAGAGGAAAAAATGAGATAGTGATAACCTGTGCATGCAGCATGCTTAAGTGCAAACCGATGTAATGGCTTAACCTTTAGCGAATGTAGTGGGTAGCTGACCCCCAAAGAAATCCTACAATATTTTCAGTTCTATTCATTTCAATTCAGCAAACAGTATTGTGATTATACCATGATGTTAACATACACTCAATTTTGAATGAACCTGAGGGTGACCCATGCTGGTGTGTGGGGGCCATGTCCTACATTTCTCATGACCAGCGCATCGACAGGAAAGATCAAATTTGTGAAGCATGCAACCTACTAAACACAATCGAGACAAATAGTACTCTGGTAGAGTAAAACATTTGTGTAGATCCTCATGATCACATAAGCAAAATTTACAAGACAGGTATTTCCATTTTGTAGGAGAAATATTTTTAAAGCACAAGCATGTTTTAGTAAACTACTATGGCATGTAGATAAAACTATTGCAAGAGAGCCACAAACAGGTATCAGTTTCAAAATGGACGTAAAACAGTAAATATTGCGTGTTCACGTAATCAAATGAGGATCTTATAATTCTTATTTGAGGTAATGCATAATGAGTCACAGTTCCAGAATCGTTGCCGCAATGGCAAGTATGAGGCGTATACCAATAGTAACCAATCTATTGGATCTTGAAAACTTATGCAGTACTATGTGCAATTCTCCACACACTGATCAATTTCTATTTTATTTTAATTTGCTACCACATAATATTCCCACCTTCAGCTGCTATGATGCATGCATACGCCAAGTTGATGTAATAACAAAGATTTTGTCTTACTCTAGACTATTCTCTAGATGGTAAATGCTAGTTTAACTTAACTATCACTACAGGCATCAGAGCCTCTGTATGTTTATTACCTAATTCTTCTTGCTTCCTTGAAATTTTTTGGTTTCTTGCCTACCTTTTGCTAGTTATCCTCAGGCTCAGTCTGGAGATGGGCTTTCATCATTTAACGTGGCTTGGCTTCATCTAGCCTGCTATGGCAAACAGAATTTTCATTTGTAACTCAAAGAAATTCATTACGACTAAAACCAATTTGTGCCTAATTCATCTTGATGATTGTCCGCAATTGCTTGATGAATGGATTGTTCTCAGAGGTAAAAAATTATATTGACAAGTACTGTTGTATATGGCCTGCCTCAGATTCCTGAGGATCTTTGCATCTGTACATCGCTAGACGTATTGACTCAGGTGCACGTGGTTGAGATAAACTACCAATTGTCAGAAAATTAACTCCGTTTGACATTGCTAATACGTAGTTTGCACTAAAACAGCGACAAGTATTTAGGAACGGAGGGAGTATATTTTCTTGCATAAACAACTTGACATGCACCTCATCCGTATGTGCCATAGCTTATACAAAGTTGCAGTGTGGCATTTTGGCAGTTCAGTGGTGTCTTAGTACCCCAAAATAGAAGTTTGGTATTTATGTTTTTTATGCAAACAAAGATTTCAAACTAATGCACTAGATATAAAAGAAGTGCAGAAAGAAATTTGAAAAGATGACGATTTTATCTTTTATAGTGCAGAACCATGCTAACTTCTCCAAGTTCTGATTTTGTAGCACTCTTAGTTTTCTTTGGCTGTTTGGGTTCCTTTTCCTTTTCTAGTTTTGGCTGGCTGCTGTAAGAGTTTGCTATCTCACAACTTTACTGGAAATGACTCACAACTTAGGTGTGGGTTCGAGAAACAAAATTCCAGGTTCTCAGTTTCTCATTTCACAGTACCAACATTCTTCTTGCAAATATTGCCATCCTAAAGAAAGAGGGGATTGGTGCAGAACAGCTTAGCAAACCAAAAAGAATTCAGATGAAGACTTTTCTCATCTGTGAAGTTTTCATTATTAAGGATGAACATGTCACAGGTTAGGTTTCACAGAAGATATACGTGAAAGGTGGGAGTTCTGGGGCGTGGAGGTTTGTTTGGCCTTGGGGCCTGCGATGGGTGTCTGAGAGACATAGGTTTGGAGTAAGTCTCTCTTTTTGTGTTTATGGGTTTCTTCAAGAAAAGATCACACAATAGTCCCTTTATATAGGACGACTCAACTTTATCCACAAATGGGATCATAATCATAACCTCCCTAACTTAGAGACCTATCCTAACTTGTCTTTTGGAAAGAAAGTCCCTAACTTGACAATGAAGTAACTAAGGACATAATGAGGCTAAGCCTCTGTTGTGACGGACCCCTCCTGGCTTGGGCCTGGAGCCCATAGTGTCTGCCCCACATGACAGAATGCAGAAAGATCAACAAATACCAAAGCCGGATTTGTTTCTTCAAATGACGATAAACCCCTGCTGACAAGTCAGGAGAACAAACAAAAGAATGTCAACATGCAACAGAAATTCTGACCTTCTGTAACCAGCCTCGTCCATTGCGCTATTTTGGAATAACTCTTAGTTACACTCCTTGACAGCATATGCAACATGGAAAAAAGGCCAAGGGACTTCACTTCAGACTTGACAAAGGTTACTTCTTCAACCTCTATAGCAAACAGTAAGATAGGCATTTTCGATTATTGAGAGAAGAATATAAAGACATGCAAAAGAATAGATCGAACACGACATACACAAAAAATACTATACCTTGTGTCCTTGTAGGATAGTGCAATTGCATCCATCAATTTCTCATTGTTATATTCATCATCAATTCCTAATTTATCCATGAAGTGTTGACCATCATTTTCACAGAAAGCAATGCAAGTGGCATAACAGGTTCCTAACAAACCTTTCAATAGGTATCAGGGCATAAAACTCAGCTCTGGCAATAAATTTTGTCAGCATGGAAAATTACAACTGTACCTTCTCCCCATTACATCATGCTTAAGTGTGGCTCTAGAAAGCAACCAAGTAGAAACGATAAAGGCCAATCTTGAGTTTGTGTACACCTCCTGCTCCTGATAGGGATTAAAGTTACGAGACCAATGGAGAACTAGATGACCATTTACAACCATATCAAAGTCACCACCTTTGTGTTTTACAACTTGCTGCTGGCCTAGTTAGCAGCCTAACTTGTCTCATAGAACAACATTGCAATGAACCCTGACATAGAAATAGACAGTTGCAGATCTCCCGTCACGTTTGAATTTGTCAACAATGAGCTATGTTTTTAATGATAAACAGTACTGTTTCTGACAGGACTATCTTCTGCCATATAAAGTCTTAGGACCACCCCCACTAAATTTCCAAATTCAACTAAGGTTTAAAGGAGGGCTGAGCAAGCGTACCTCCGCCTATCCGCAGGGGTGGCTCCTAATGAAAATGGTAGTTCACGTACGTCATATAATAGCAGTTACCAGTAGTCTTTGCAAGAGCATTCACCATTTACAAAGTGATGGTAACGATTAACATCTCTTATGATGATTTCGCGCTGCACAATTTGTGAAATCAGCTTGATGACAACATGGCAGTCCTCGCAAACTCTAAGATTCTTAGTCACAAGAAGCTTTGTCCCAGAAGGTGTACTAATGAGCCCAAATGCAATGGCCAGTCTCTCACTGTGGCTCCTCATCATGTTCCTCTTTTCATCATCTCCCACATCATGGAAAACTGGCATGGTATCAGGCATATATCCAGCATCACTCATGAGACCTTCCAATCTCTCTAACTCTTCATAAATTTCAGCTGATCTAGGATGAGATGCATCCCCAACAAGAAATCCGTGTGTTTTCCCTTTCAACTCAATCCAACTGCAACCAATTATTTTTTTCAGGCCTCTATTGGTCATTAGCTTCCTCACCCTTGCAGCCTTTTCCCATTTCCCAGACTGAGCATATATATTTGATAGAAGCACATAATTACCAGCATCTTCAGGCTCAAGCTCAATCAACTTCTGCAGGGCTAGCTCACCTAGTTCAACATTTTTGTGGATCTTACAACCATTGAGAAGCGCACCCCATATCCCTGAATCCGGTTGCATGGGCATCCCCTTAATGAGATCATATGCCTCCTCAAACCTACCTGCGTGGCCAAGAACATCTACAAGGCAAGTGAAATGCTGCACTGTTGGCTTGATGGAGTACACATCCACCATCAGTCCAAAAAATTCTTTTGCTTCTTTTACCATCCCTCCATGGTTGCAGGCAGATAAAACTCCAACAAAAGTGATGTTGTCAGGAGTCACTTGGGCCTCAACTCTCATTTTGTTAAAAAGTTTGAGCGCTTCATCAAAATGACCATGCATCCCGTATCCACATATCATGGCATTCCAAGAAACAAGCTCCCTCTTCATGAGTTGCTCAAAAAGAACGCGAGCCACCTGAACCCACCCGCTTTTGGCATACATGTCCACAAGGGAAGTTTTCAGTTTATCCTGCCTATCAAACCCCCTCCTCCAACCAAATCCATGCAACTCTCTCCCTCTAGGCAGAGCAGCCGCATCAGCCGCTGCTGAAATTGTACTTACCAGAGTAGCAATTGTCGGCCCCACACCATTGGCAGCCATGTCTCGGCACAATGAAAGAGCCTCCATGGGCCGCCCATTCTGCCCATATGCAGCAATCATCGAATTCCACACCACAGAATCTCTCACCCTGATCCTATCAAATACCGCTCGAGCATCATCCACACAACCGCACTTGGCATACATGTCAACAAGACCGGCGCACACAAACATGTCCTCACCCCAATGCGTGCCCAAAACGCGCTCATGCACCTCCCTCCCAGTCTCCAAGTCCAGTAGGGCAGCGCACGCCTTGAGCGCCAGCGGGTACGTGAAGTTATCCGGCTCCACACCATAATCCACCATCCCCCGGTAAAGCTGAATCGCAACCTCGTGGGGCCCATCCCGCGCGTAGGCCCTGATCAGCACGTTCCACAGGAACACGTTCCGTTTTGGCATTCCGTCGAACAGGCGGCGGGCGTGCCCCACAAGGCCGCATGCAGCATACAGATCAACGAGCTTGGTAGCCAAGACAGTGTCAGGGCCGAGGCCCGACACGAGGAGCCTACCATGGAGCTGCCTGCCGGTGCCAAGGGAACGCGATGCGACGCAGGATTGGAGAACAGAGGTGTAGTGGTGGTAGGAATTAGGGGAAGAAGCGATGTGGGAGTTGGAACTTGGAGGTGATGATGCTGCAGCGGCGGCGTTGGTGAGTTGGAGATCTGTAGCTGTGCGGAGGGAAGAGCAGAGGAGGCGACAGAGACGGCGGCGATCTCGGGCTAGTAACGGCTCGTTTCTTGATTTTGAAAGGATGGAGGGAAGCATTGTCTGGACCGCGTAGCGCGTAGGGGGTGACACTGGCGAGCCGGCTGCCATAAGAGCATCTTCAACGCCACTCACTACGGTTAAATTTGAGGATTTTTAAAAAAAAGACCCTCGAACAGATATCTCATCCTATTCCCCGTCCCTAGCCGTCCCCCAAATGGAGTTCGGAATTCCAATATTGAACACCAGGATGACGATTCCCCATATCGATCTGAGGTGAGACGGAGAAAGGAAATCAGGGAGGGAGAGGCAAATCGGCTCTTAATTTCTCTTTTCGGAATCTCGATGAGACATAGGAAATGAGATCTGAGAAATCTTTTGGAGAGGAAGTGAAATCCTTGAATAGGTTTTGGGAAAGCAAATATAGGAAAGCTCTTGGAGATGCTCTAAGTACGTGGAGCTGGAAGAGCAGACGGTGGTTGTGGAGAAGCGGCAGTCGAGGCGGGGCATTGTCACGGTGGAGATGAGAAACGCGGAGATCCCTGCTTCCCAAAAGGCCAAAACCATGCGAGGCATTGGATTGGCTAAAACCGTCAGGTCGTGCCATGAGCGATACCAGTCGTAGCTACACGATGGATGGGCTGGTGACCGACCCGTGGCGCGAAGAACGGGGAGCGAAGCTAGTGACCTCCTATCAACAAAGTGCTCTCTGGCGACAAGTTGCTGCCAATGTTGGCGAGAGGAGCGGCGTTCAACCAACCCCTGCATCTGTCTCCTTTATGATCATATGGGCAATCAGATGCCACGTCATTTTTTCTGACCCATTTCGATGCCACGTCATTTTCTACCTAACCCGACCAGTTAAGGTATCTGACCCGTCCGAAAACCCTAATCTTGGAAAAATGGCGTGAGTTCTTCCGCAGGTTATAAAACCAAGTTTGCGTCATCCCAGTGAGCGCGGACGGAAAGAGGTTGCACATCTCGACAGGTCCTCCCCCGGCGGCCCGTATGGCGGTGGAGTAGACATCCAGGAACTGAAGAGGATTTGACTCCCCGTCGTACGACCGTATCGTAGGCGGCTTGAACCTCGGTGGAAAAGGCGCGTCTTGGATCTCTCGTGTAAGCGGGTTACAGGTCGGCCGGTTCTTCCGGTTTCTTTGGCGGCGAGGTCCTCCCTCATCGGAGTCGCTTTCTTTGCTAGAAGGGTCGCTTGGAGAATGATCTCAGCGTTTTCTTGGGGGGTCGGAGCGTCGACGGGAATTTCTACGCAGCCGGCACGGGCTCCGGACTTCGCCATTTGCTCGTTCCCATGCACGCTGGGGTCTCGCTCCCAGTGAGGCGCAGCTTGAGGTGGTATTTGGTTGCCACCTTGCTCGACCCCGGCGGGGGGAGCAAGGGGCGCTTGCGGAGTGTTCACCAAGTGAGGTTGGTGTCGAGCATGCGCGACTTGGGGAGCGCCATTTGACGGAAGCCCCCAATAAGGATGATACCAAGGAGCTTCATGGGCGATCGCGGCGAGCGCCAGCGGAGGCAGGCCCGGGTTGGAGGGGTCGTAAGCCGGAACTCCTTGGTTTTCTGGCGCAGATTCTCCTGACGCCACATTGTTTCCTCTTGTAGGTTTCGAGGGCAAGGTCACTACCGGTTGTAGGGAAGGTGGCGCGAAGCCCATCGAGCGAGGCATGCCGAGTTCCGTATCCCCTGCGGGGGCGGCAACCATAGGCAGCTCGCCAATCCTTGCCACCACGTCGGTGAGTGTCGAGGGACCGCCTACGACGGTTTCGATCACCTCGGTTCCTTCCGGGACGTCCAGGAGCAGAGGTGCGACCACGACTTCTGTCGTAGCGACCATGCTTGCGGCGGCGTCTGGATTGGTGAGGATTCCTTCTTCCTCGGGAGCCCCCGAGGCGCTTGCTTTCTTTGTTTGCAACTATGCAGATTTCACGGCAAGTCGGCCACCCGATGTACTAGGATTCGTCGGGGCCATTAAATCTTCAATTGCGGCGAGGGTTCCCCACCATCGGCGCCACTGTTGTTGTTCTCGACAACAATTAGAGTAAGGGCTGCCAATGCTTGATGGCACAAGTGCGTGTATAAAAGTAGGGCGTGTACGCCGACCTTATAGCGAAGGTCGCCGTAGACTTGGAGAAGTTGACACGTCGATATTTTTTGAATAGGTTCGGTCGACCCTGCGGGTACGACTTAATCCTATGTTAGGAAAGGCTTCGAGGAGCAGTTTGGGGATGACATGTAGTACTGAACAGCAATTTAGTCCCCAACTTAGCCCATAAACATCTCCAAAAGTGACTAAGAAACTTGGTATCACGATCTAAAACAATAGTATTTGGCACGCCATGCAAACGAACAATTTCACGAAAAAACAAATCAGCAACATGTGCAGTAGCATCACTCTTGTGACAAGGAATAAAATGTGCCATCTTTGAAAATCTATCCACAACAACAAAAATACTATCCCTCCCCTTCTGTGTACGAGGCAAGCCTAAAACAAAGTCCATCGAAATATCCTCCCAAGGAACACTAGGAACAGGAAGAGGCATATATAAACCATGTGGATTAAGGCGTGACTTAGCTTTTTGACATGTCGTGCAACGAGCAACGAATCTCTCCACATCCCTACGCATCCGCGGCCAAAAGAAGTGTGTAGCAAGTATATCCTCCGTTTTCTTCACACCAAAGTGACCCATTAAACCTCCTCCATGCGCCTCTTGCAACAACAAAAGACGGACAGAACTATCCGGAATACATAGTTTGTTAGCACGGAACACAAATCCATCATTGAGGACGAATTTGTTCCAAGTTTTCCCTTCTTTACAATTCTGCAATACATCTTTAAAATCAACATCATGTGCATATTGTTGTTTGATTAAAAAAATGCAAAAATCAAGCTGAGATAACATGATATAACGGCGTGACAAAACATCAGCAATAACATTATCTTTACCCTTTTTGTGTTTAATAACATAAGGAAATGCCAAGTTTCTAATGTCCGAACCAGTGCATACAACTCTTTATCATAAGTAGAATAATTCAGACTTGGTCCACTTAGTTTTTCACTACAATATGCCACAGGTTTCCCCTCTTTTAACAATACACCTCCCAATCCAATACCACTAGCATCACATTTAACTTCAAATGTCTTATTGAAATTAGGAAGTTGTAATAAAGGAGCATGAGTTAACCTGTCTTTCAGCAACATGAAAGCGTCTTGTTGTGCATCACCCCAAACACAGGGAACATCTTTCTTTGTAAGCTCGTTCAGCGCGCAGCAATGGATCCGAAATCTTTGACAAAGCACCTATAGAACCCCGCGAGTCCAAGAAAACTCCGCACTTGTGTGACCGTTTTTGGTGGAGGCCAACTCGAAATGGCCTCAATCTTGGCGGGATCAACTTCAATGCCCTGCGCTGTCACAACAAAGCCAAGAAAAGCAACTCGATCGGTGCAGAAGGTGCACTTCTCGAGATTACCAAACAAACGTGCATCGCGTAAAGCATTAAAAACAGCACGCAAATGATCCAAATGTTCCTCTAACGATGTGCTATAAATAAGAATATCATCGAAGTATACCACCACAAAACGCCCAATAAAAGCACGTAAAACTTCATTCATTAATCGCATGAATGTGTTGGGAGCATTAGTTAAACCAAAAGGCATTACTAACCACTCATATAAACCGAACTTTGTTTTAAATGTTGTTTTTCATTCATCTCCTAACTTCATACGAATCTGGTGGTAACCACTACGCAAATCAACTTTAGAGAATATGGTTGAGCCACTCAATTCATCTAGCATATCATCTAATCGTGGTATAGGATGACGGTAACGAATGGTAATATTATTGATAGCACGACAATCAGTACACATGCGCGATGAACCATCTTTCTTTGGAACCAAAATAATAGGTACAGCACAAGGGCTAAGAGACTCACGAATGTGACCTTTGTCGAGTAGTGCTTGAATTTGGCGCTGAATCTCTTTGGTTTCCTCCGGGTTGGTACGATATGGCGCACGGTTGGGCAGCGATGCTCCAGGAATTAAGTCAATTTGATGCTCGATTCCGCGAATAGGTGGCAGGCCTGGAGGTACATCTTGTGGAAAAACATCCACAAACTCCTGCAAAATGTTAGCAATAGCAGGTGGCAAAGAGGGAGGCATCTCCTCGAATGAAAATAGGACCTCTGTGCAAACAATAGCATAACATGTGGTAGTACTCACATCAATTTCAGAAATATCAGATTTGCTAGCAAACAAGCACGTACTCTTCAAACAAATTTCATTAGCATGTTTAGGTGCAGATTTGGAAGTACTTTTAGAAGGCATAAGTTCCTTAGCAACCATCTAATTTTCACTCAACTTTTTCTCCTCATTATGTGCTCTGCTAGCTCTAGCAAGATCATCTTTTAAAATACTTTCAGGAGACACAGGGAGTAGCATAATTGGCTTATCATTATGAACAAGAGAGTATTGGTTTGTGCTACCATGGTGTACATAATTTGTGTCAAATTGCCATGTTCTACCAAGTAAAAGAGCACATGCTTGCATAGGTACAACATCACACTCAACATAATCAGCATATGCAGCAATAGTAAAATGCACACGAGCAGTACGTGTTACCTTAACTTTGCCGCTGTTGTTAAACCATTGAATGTGGTACGGACGAGGGTGGGGTCGTGTCGTGAGAGAAAGCTTCTCCACCATCTCCATACTCGCCAAATTGTTACAGCTCCCACCATCAATAATAATGCGAACACATCGATCTTTTACCACACCCTTGGTATGGAACAAATTATGGCACTGATTTGGTTCGGCCTTCGTCACTTGTGCACTCAAAACTCGTTGTGCAATTAAGCTTGGGTATTTCTCAGCATCTTCGGCAGCCATAAAGTGGGAATCGTGCTCCTTGTTTGCTGCAGCGCATTGCTCCTCATGTGCAAGAAGAGCTAAAGTGTCCTCATCATAATCACTGGCAGAATCATAACCACCGTCCTCAAGAGCGATCATCACACGAGCGGAGGGGCAGTCACGTGCAAAGTGGCCAAGCCCGCTGCATTTGCGGCATTGAATCTGGCTGGTTTTGCCCGTAGACGCCATGGATGAAGAAGAACTTGGTGCGGGTCCAGCGGGGGCGCGCTTGGCGGCAACAGGAGGCGATGTAGTAGTTGTAGTTCGCGTGAGTGTGGGCGTGGAAGTGGATGGTGCAGCAGGCTGTGACGACGAAGGCGATGTTCTCCAAGAAGTAGAACGCCCTGCAGAAAAGTTAGTTCGGGTCACCTCTCTCCGATCCTGCACTTCACATTCAGCACTGCAAGCAAGGTGGAACAAACGGGTTATAGTATGGTATGACTTATATCTAAGAATGGTCTGAATCTCCTTATTTAACCCACCGAAAAATCGTGCAAGTAAAGCTTCATTATCTTCCACTATGCCATAACGCATCATACCAGTTTGTAATTCTTGATAGTACTCTTCTACAGAATTTTTGCCCTGATCTAAACGTGTTAATTTGTTGAGCAAAGTACGCTGATATGATGGTGGCACAAAACGAGTTTGCATGGCCCATTTCAAAGCATCCCAAGTAGTGACTGAATTAGCATAATTAACACGACAATATTCAGTCCACCAGATGGAAGCAAAACTAGTGAACTCACAAGTAGCAGCACTAACACGTCTATCCTCTGGATAATTTAAGCATGTAAAACGTTGTTGTACTTCTAATTCCCATGAAAGGTATGCATCAGGATTATATCTACCATCAAACATAGGTATATTCAATTTTAATTTCGCAACATGGTCATCATCACGTACCGGCGGCACATGCGGGCTCGGCGTGGCGAATGTAGGGGCGTGGATGACCACGCGTCTGTGGTAGAACTTCCCCCTCGTCCTCTCGCTCGCCCTCGGACTCGTTGTCCCTGTAAGACTCCTCATGTTGCTCCTCACGAGCAGCAGCAGCCGAGGTTTGACCTTGGTGAACGGGAACACGCTGTGCCCGCCCAACGAATGCGTGGAGAGGGGGATCCCGAGTCGCGGTTGGTTGTGGCAAGCGCGCCATCAACTCTCGGAATTTGGCGTCGAGCTTGTTGGTGAAAGATGTTTCGAGGCACTCGAGGTGTTCCATCGTATCATTAAAGCGTTTGTCAACGTCCTGCATGTGATCGTCCAAAAGCTTGGTGAAGTTCGCCTGTACTTCGGCGCTTGTCGGTTCTGAAGTCTCCTCCCCACCTGTCATGATTAGTATTCAAAAAGCACAGCAATATGGGTGTATATGCTTCAGGCAAGTTGTGGACAACGCGTAATCTGTCAAGCAAACCAAGATTCTTACCCGTTCTTACCCTGCAGCAGGTGGTGACTAGCAACCGTTGTGATTAAACCTCAGGAAGATTGAATAAAGCGATTGCCAGGCGGTGTCAACGTACGGTGTAGGAGTATGTGGAGCTCTGGGTGGCTGTATCCTAATATCTGTAGCAACAATTCAAAACAGTAATGCCACAAGTTGAATAATAGCTCAACGACGGTACCGTGCTGGCCCTAGGCTATACCGTGCTAGAGACGCGAGCCTAGAACACCTGGGAGTCACGCCGCGACACCAAAAGCAACAGGTACAGTGCTGGGAAACGAATAGATATATACGAAAACTCACTATGATGGAGCGTGTCTCAAAACAAGAAGCAAGGTCTGAAACCTAGATAGCCTCGAAAAAATTTGTGGCCAAAAACTAAAACTGCAAAAAGCTGCTCTGGAAAGCGTGCAGACGTCTCAAAAATTCCGCTATGATGGCGGATAGCTAAAAACGATCTTGGAAATATAAAAACAGTGTATGCTAAAAAAAAATTCGGAGAGGGTTCCAGTTTTTTTTTTACTCCCCTCCTGTTTCCTTGCGGCCGAAACTTTCCGGACTTATATCAACTTACAGATCGGAGTATGGAGATGGTGGCGGAATTGGTGGTGGCGGAAGATGGTAAGTGGAACCGAAATTGATACGGTTATGGATATGTGGTGGCGGAATTGGTGGTGGCGGAAGATGGTAAGTGGAACCGAAATTGATACGGTTATGGATATGTGGTGGCAAAATTGGTGGTGGCGGAAGATGGTAAGTGGAACCGAAATTGATACAGTTAGGGATATGTGGTGGCGTGGAAGATCGGCGAGCGAGGCGAGGCGGTGTGACGGCGGCGTGACGGTTATGAACAAAACTCGAAACTCTAAAGGTCTAGACTCTAAAACCAGCACTCGACACGACGATGCAGACTAAAATTCAACAATGCACGTACTGAAAGAAAAGATGCAAAGGCTCGAAATTGTTTGTAGGACAAGATCTAACCCTAATTTTTTTGGCTTTTTCGTGGACTGTAGGAATAAATCAGATGCAACTAATCTAGAAAAACAGTAAGATCTCACCGAGAAACCTGAAATCTGATACCACTTGATAGGGGTAAAGGTGCCCGATCTTTCGATGAGAAGATAGCTATCGATTTTTGGGTGGATGTCGACATTGACGAACCGGCTACAAACGTGCGAGACGTTGCGCCTTAGCGATCGCTACACCAACTTCCGAGGTTATTGACAACGCCGGAGCTAGATCAACCTGATCACGAAGCATCAATCCTTGCATGCAACCGAAGAACAAGCAAGAATTATAGATGCAATCAAGATATTGCGAACAAAGGTAAAGCTTTATTGATGGGATTCCGCAAGGCGTAGTACAAAAGGTCGATTTGGCACTTGTGCCTATGGCGAAGAGTAGCAAATAGCTAAGTCTTAAACTAAACAAAATCTGAGTCTAAACGAAGACCTAACGGGGGTATATATGGAGGACTAGAGGGGTATGCGTCCAGCCTTGGGAAAGAAGGCCGAAACCCACTGTAGGTTGGTTTCCTTCACCTATACGGACTCTAAAAGTTTAGCCCATGTATGTGGACGAAAATTACATGGGCCTAGCCCAAACTTAAAAGGTGTCGCAGCACCATATAATTATGTGGACGAAAATATGAAGGGAAAAGCTCTATATTTCGCCCACGTCTTCATCTCTCATTATGGTGGCTTCACCATTCTGAAATCTCCCGTTGCGGCGCCATCTTCAATCTTCACACGCTTGCTGCCTTCATCTCCATGCGTGATCATGCTCCAATGCTTGTCCCTCTCATCCATGCTAGGTCCATCATTCCTAAGTGTGACAAACACATCTGATTTAGGCAGCATCATATTCTCATGTATGTGAAGAATCGTTCCAAGAAACGAAAGTACCTGATAATTAAGTTGGCGTGCACGAGCTCTTGTGATAAGTCCTTGTAATGTGACTGTAGGTGCTACGGGTGTATCAACATGTGGGATGTCCTCATCAGGGTTATTAGCCAAGTGCTTGGGCCGAGCGGATCTTCCCAATACACCTTTAGTGAGAGATTCGTCGGGGCCGCCGGCCTCGTACTTGGACTGAACGCTTCTTTCCAAGTATCAAGGTTAGGATACCCTCGGAATTCTAACCCAACCCCTTCTCCTCCGAGCCCGTGCTAACTAAGGTTAGCTCGGAGCCTGGAAACTAGAGTCCCCTAGAAGGCTTCCTCGAGGCCGGTTGACTTTTAGTGGAAAGCGGTGCTCGAGAGCGAACCTTAGAAGGAGCACTCTATCCCTCTCCTCTTGAGTTTATTCAAGTTGAGAGTGAATGATACATGCCTCCATCGGGGGTATTTATAGCCTAGGGGTCCATGACAAAAGACCATGGCTACCCTTTAGGGAGAGAGAAAAGTAGGAGCAAAATGGTAAAAGTAGCTCCTTGGTCCATATCTTTTGTGTGCACCATGTGTTGAAAGTGAGGGTTGTTCCATGGTACACCATGGACCAAAAGTCTCATCCTTACACCTTTCTTGCCACCTACTCTAGCTCATTTCTGCCTTTGACCATGGTATGAGAAGCCTGACTTGTTGACTTGTCTTCCTTCGCCACGTAGGATTGACTATGCCACGTGGGCATCTTGACTCACGCTTGGGAAATGTTAACTTAGTCGTCGCCACCTAGGATTTACGGCCCGACCCACTCCCCTCATCCCACTTTATGAATGGGCCTTTGAGATTTTCAGAATTTATTAAAACTTGGGCTTGCGCTGATCAAGCCCACCAACACCAAATTCTAACAATCCCCCACCAGATCTCAAATACCCATTTAGAGATTTACCTGTTCTCGCTACTTGTTTATATACTAGTGTTTTAGTAGAAACTGTTAAGTTGAACTTCTGCCTAGAACTTTAAGTTACATCTATCCACACTCACAATGGACTAAGCCTTGAATTGCAAGCTGGCATGAAATAGATTTCACTCAAAGCCAACCAGTACTGGACTATCGGTACTCTATCCTGCGGGTGGAGCATATGTGTCGTACTCCGTGGTCTCTTCATGAGTTACTAGAGATCAACCAAATCTCGTAGACTGCGACGTTAGACAGTCAGAATCATATAGATGTGTTCTTTCAAGAATACTCTGTAGGATAGCATCTTTCGCTACTCATAGCCGCAATGAACACATTAAGGCATGTCGCCAACCTGCCTTACAGAAATTTGAGAGTCGCACATCTTCACATAGAGAGGGTTATAACATACTCTCCTCTGTTATACCGATAGCTTCGTTCTTCCCAGATCCTACTTCACGGGATTTCCGATCACATAGGTTGGGTTACCATTATGGCACAACGTTCATGGGTCTCAACCCCATCTCCCTCGATGCACTCTCTATCACATTACGCGATAGTCCCTTGGTAAAGGGATCTACAGGTTTTTCTCTGTTTGAATATATGTAACAGTTATCACTCTAGAGTTTTTCAATTTCCTGACAGACTACACACGTCTCCTCACGTGTTTTGATGACTTCGCGTTATCCTTTGAACTGTTCACTTTAGTAATAACCGTTTTATTATCACAGTTCATCAGAATAGTCGGCACTGGTTTTTCAACCACCGGCAAGTCCATCAAAAGATTTCTCAGACACTCTGCCTCAAAGGTGGCTGTATCTAAAGCAGCAAGCTCTGCTTCCATAGTTGACCTCGTCAATATGGTCTGTTTGTAAGATCTCCATGATACTACACCACCACCAAGTATGAAGGCATATCCGGTTATGGCGTGGAGATCATCTGCTTTAGAAATCTAGTTCGAATCACAATATCCCTCAAGCATAGCTGGATGCCCTGAATAATGTATTCCATAACACATCGTATCTTTTAGATAGCGCAATATCCTTTCTAGTGCACGCCAATGATCTATACCCAGGTTTGACGTGAACCTACTCAATTTGCTCACAGCAAAAGAGATATCAGGCCTCGTAGCGCTAGCTAAGTACATAAGGGAACCGATTATTTGAGAGTATCTCAATTGATCTTTGCCTTCTCCGTTGTTTTTTCTGAGTATCACACTGGGGTCATACGGTGTTGTGAAGGTTTGCTGTCAGTAAAACCGAAGCAACCGAAGACCTTCTCAACATAGTGAGATTGCAACAAAGTAATTACACTCTCATCTTTAACCAGCTTAATGTTAAGAATAACATCAGCCTCTCCCAGATCTTTCATATCAAAGCAATTTGATAGAAACGACTTGACCTCATTTATCACTTTTATGTTTGTACAAAAAATCAGAATATCATCCACGTACAAACACAAAATAACACATTTTCCTCCACCATGACGATAGTACACACATCCATCATCCTCATTAATGACGATAGTACACACATCCGTCAACCTTCTCGTGCCATTGCTTAGGTGCTTGTTTTAGTCCATACAAAGATTTTAGTAACTTGCACACCTTTCGCTTTTCACCCTTTACCACAAATCCATCTGACTGATCCATGTAAATTTCCTCTTCCAACTCTCCGTTAAGGAAAGTTGTCTTTACGTCCATTTGATGAACGACAAGATCATAGGAGGCAGCCAGGGATAGTAGTACTCGAATGGTAGTAAATCTAGCAACGGGTGAATAGGTGTCAAAGTAATCTTTGCCTTCTTTCTGAGTGTAGCCTTTTGCCACAAGCCGTGCCTTATACTTTTCAATAGTACCGTCAGGCCTTAGCTTCTTCTTGAACACCAACTTGTAGCCTACTGGCTTACAACCGTGGGGTCATTCAGATAGCTCCCAAGTCCATTAGAAACAATGGAGTCCATCTCACTCTGGACAGCTTCTTTCCAGTCATCTGCATCCGGAGATGCATATGCCTCTACAATGGTTTTGGGAGTATCCTCCATAAGGCACACAATGAAGTCATCATTGAAAGATTTTGCAATCCTTCGTCTCTTACTCCTGGAAGGAGCTTCATTGTCATCCCTCTCACATCATCCTCAGGATGTTCAAATTCATTATCAGAGGTATTAGATTCAGGTATGCTAGACTCAGGTAATATTTCAGAAGAAATTCTAGCAATGCTATGCATATCTTTCATAGGAAAAATATTCTCAAAAAATGTTGCATCACGAGATTCCATAATAGTGTCAACATGCATATCAGGTACCTCGGATTTAACTACTAAGAATCTATAGCCCACACTCCGTTGAGCATAGCCTAGAAAGATACAATCCACTGTTTTCGGTCCGATCTTGCATTTCTTGAGAATTGGAACGTTGACCTTCGCCAAACATTCCCAAGTGCGCAAGTAAGAAAGTGATGGATTTCTCCCAATCCACTCCTCGTAGGGAGTCTTCTCTTTATTTTTGTTTGGAACTTTATTGAGGACATGACATGAAGTCAGTAGCGCCTCCCCCCACCATGTCTTAGATAAACCGGCAATGGCTAACATGGAATTCACCAAGACAGTCAACCTGCGGTTTTTCCTCTCGGTGACCCTGTTTGATTGGGGAGAATAGAGAGGCGTCCTATCATGAATAATACCATGTTCCGCACAAAACTCATCAAATACATTGGAGAAATACTCGCCACCACGATCTGACCTAAAACGTTTGATCTTTCTCTCCATTTGATTTTCAACTTTAGTCTTATAGATTTTAAAGTAGTCTAAAGCCTCATCTTTAGTTCGCAACAAATAAACATAGCAGAATCTAGTAGCATCATCAATTAACGTCATGAAATATCTCTTTCCACCTTTTGTCAACACACCATTCATCTCACAAAGATCAGAACGTATGAGTTCTAGAGGTGCCAAATTTCTCTCCTCGGGCCGCCGTATGGGGCTTTCAAGGTTGTTTTGATTGCACACAACTATGTCACTTAGAACATTTGGCAATGGTGAAAGTAGGAATTAAACTCATAGTGGATAGCCGAGACATTAAAACCAAAATTAATGTGACATAAACGAAAGTGCCAAACACTTGCATCATCATTAACACTGCCACAAATATGGTTCACCGACATATCACTAAAATCAGAAAGGGAAAAACGGAACAAGCCTCCGCACTCATAACCTTTACCAATAAATTGTCCATGTTTGGACACAACTACTTTATTAGACTCTAAAACTACCTTAAAACCATCTCTGCATAAAAGGGAACCGCTAACGAGATTCTTGTTCATGGAGGGGACATGCATCACGTTTCTTAGCCGCACGATCTTCCCCGAAGTAAACTTCCGATCGACCGTACCAACACCACGAACAGCTGCATGCGACCCGTTCCCCATCAAGACGGTTGAATCCCTTCCATGCTGGTAAGAAGTAAACAAAGAGATGTCAGAACATACATGAACATTAGCACCCGTATCAATCCACCAACATGGAGATGGAAACACCAAAAGAATAGTAGATAAAATACCGTACGTGTTAGTGTTGCTAGGGGTCACGACGTTGACAGTCTTCTGCCCGTTTTTCCCTCTCCGATCTGCACAATCAGGACAGTCTCTGGAAAAGTAGCCGAGCTCTCCATAGGTGAAACAATTCATCTCGCCTTTGTTTACTTTCTTCTTCTTCTTGAAGGTAGTAGTCTGCTCAGGCTTGTTGTTAACAACATCGGACTTCTTCCCTTTGTTCTTTTCGTTGCCGCGAAAATTCCGCTGTACCATATTGACGTTAGACGGAAAATCAACAGCTTTCTCATTGGTGTCCTTAGCCCGAGCTTTCTCTTCAACATCAAGGGACGCTATCAGTTGTTCAACTGATATCTCTTGTCTCTTGTGTTTTAGAGACGTGGCGAAGTTCCTGCACGCGGGAGGTAACTTTGCAATAATGCACCCAGCCACGTACTTGTCGAGTAAATCACAGTTGAGAAGTTTGAGCTCTCTCACAATGATCTATATCTCATGTGCCTATTCAACTACAGAACGGTTATCCACCATCTTGTAGTCGTTCAGCGACTCCATGGTAAACAGTTCACTGCCTGCATCGGTTGCACCGAATTTAGCATTCAGTGCATCCCACAGCTCCTTCCCGTCTTCTATGTGCATATACACATCACAAAGACGGTGAGAAAGAACACTCAGAATGCATCCTCTAAAGGCAACATTGGCATCCTGAAAAAATTTCTGAGCTTCCTCTGATAAATCTTCCTCTAGTTTGCCGTCTGCAACCAGAGCATGGCTTTTAATATCCATCTCTTGAAGTACATCCCGGAAAATTTATCCGGCTTCAATGCATCGGCTAAACCCATAGTTAAATCAGAAAATTGCCTAGAATAAGGTTTTTGGATTGTTGGAAAATTAAGCAATTTCGAGAATAACAATTCAATGAATAATTCCAGAATATAGATCATGACGACAGCAGCAACTAACAGATGCATCTCAAAAATACTAGAAGTATTAAACAGCCCAACAAACATCAATATGAACTCGCAACTAAACAACAGATCGAATCACCATGTACATACTGTTGCGGCGGAGAGGAAGCCGTTGCTGTTGCGTTCGCTTGACGAAGTTGTTGACGAAGAAGACGGCGGCGCGTCACGCACCTGCTGGTTCGAGGAGGTAGACGACCCGTGGTTATAGGGAAGCGAGCAGTCGCGTGGAGCGCTTCCCAAAAACCTTATTCGCCCTCTCCCGTACAGGATCGCAAGGGCGACAGGTTCCGGAGACCTGCTCTCCCAATCCCTGGTGCACGTCAGCGCTCGGGATGGAGTAGACTACGACGACGGCGCAAAAGCGAGAGACAGGCGAAACCCTAACTCGGTTGTGTTGCGTACCGATCGGAGGGACGGGACGGCTGAATATATAGTCACGCAGGTATATGTCGGTTCGGTTTAGAAAACCTGAACTGACTTCACAAAATCTGCACACGTCCGTAACAGATTCCAATAATACCTCGCACGCGTGACAAAAAGATAAGAAGCACCGACCCGTCCCGCCTCGAGGAGAGGAGGAGGAGCGCGCGTGAGAATTTACCTTGTTCCATTGCTCAATAGGTGAGAAGCAACATCCATTATATGTTGGTTTCACTCACTTTAAACTAGCAAGATAAGACTATTTCCATTCACACTCTTCTCATCCCACTTCATGAATAGATCTTTGAGATTTTCAGAATTTATTAAAACTTAGGTTTGAACTGTATCAGGCCCACCAACACCAAATTGTAACATCTACGAGAGGTATTACTGTATTACGGTTTGTAAAAGGACAGTAGGTAAGTGAAATGAGGCGGGATAAACGTGTTTTCCTTGGCTGTGTCGCTGAATATACTCTAGCTAGCAGTCTAGCTAGCTACCTACCAGTAGTCAACCAACGACGGCTGATCTGGCTTAGATTGTTAGTAGACCAAACTAGCTACTACAGTAACTGCCAAAGAATAGTCACAGACAAACAAAACATATGCGTTTTGGTTACGCAAAGGATTATGAACTGGTCTAATTAGCATGTGATTTAATTAGTCGGAGGCGTGGATTTAGCAGGTACTAGTGCATGGAGAAGAGCGGGGAGTAGCTAGCGGTACAACTTTGTGATTCTCAGGGTAACCTTTAACCTTCTTAGAACTAATTTTTCAAAAAGTTGTCATTTTAAAACTTTAGTCATTTGGTTAAACTGAGGAGGATCAACGTATATCCTGAAAGTCACAAAATTGCAGCTCTAGGAGTCGCACACTGTCTACAACTCAAGCCTGCAAGCCTAGCTGGCTCTGAGGGGCGTACCGCACTACTGTATTGTATTTGTTTGTACGCCTGAAGAATCCTCACATTGGCATTTGACAGCGACATCACAAAGCTTGAACATGAAAAGCACCTGACATTCCACTACTGTGCAAAGTGGTGACCGGAAACAAGCTATTATTCGAGAGCAAAAGCATGCGCCTCCAATCTGGAACGCTGATTCCGCAACTTTTGGGTGTTCCTCAATATGTGTAACCATTCATAGAAATCCTATCCCGCGGGCTCACGCTCCTACTCTGTCTCGTCAGCAACGCACCTTAAACATGAGCGACCTCAGCCCTCCTTTCCAATCATTCCTCCAGAACTCCGGCACCCAGCGGCAGCAAATGCGACGGACGCCTGTGAAGCGCTCGCAAATTAACGGGAGGAGGCTCTAGCGGCGCGATATCCGCGGATCTTGTGCGTGGCCCAGCATGTTGATCTTGGACGCGAAAGGCGAATTGGTCTTTACCTAAGCTAATGGCTGCACATAGGGAGCACGGGCCCCCAGCCGGCCGGTAATCTCAAATGGTCTATGCATGATCACGACCCAGGACTTTCTCCGAAAGCAACCACGTAGCTTCAGCACGAAAAGTCCGAGCTAAGCCTTTAAAATATCGCCCGCCCGTCGACAACTCCCGCGAAGACCGCCTTTTCCACCGGTTTCAACTTTCAAATGGGTTTTCGCTCCACGATTAAGCAAAGCATTGATATCCTAGGACCGATTTAGCTTTGGTATGCGTGCCATACATGGTCCAAATAGCATCCTGCACTAAACATAGTAGAAGTACTTGAGTATACAAAGATGGATTTGTCACCTCTTCTATCGACCACAAATTTTGCATAAGAGCTGATAAACAAAGCTGGCAGGGCCCCAACGAAAAGAAACGAGACGAGTCTAAGATATAGGAGAGAAATATTATATACTCTAATAGTCCAGAAAAATTAATCAAATCTGATAATCAATGGTAGTATTTCACACGAAGACGTACGATAGAGATCGTAGGAACTATGAATATGAATGATGTGTCAGTAGGGATCCATGTTGCTGCCATTTTATTTGATATATTGGCATGTCTGTTTAGACAAAAGAAACACTTGATTGCTTTTGGCCTCTGCCACTGTTAGGAATTTCGTGCTTGTTGATGGTTCCTAGGAACCTAGCGCGCTTAGCAGTTAGCAACCTCAAACCTCTATCAACAACAACAACAACAACAACAACAACAACAACAACAACACAGACAAGCAGCATGCAGTGATCTGCAGGAAAATTCGCATACATGCTGAAGATTCTTGTTTAGCGAGGAAAAGAAGCAGAGTCTTAACGAAAAGCCAAAGCAAATTAACGGTAAAGAGGAAACTTGACAGGCTGACAGCGACCTAAACTAGGAACATGGCCACGCGGGTTGAAAGAAGAGTAGGAAAAAAGCAATAGTGAAGATACGTTCTGCCGAGATTTCTGCGTGGTACTGTACGTACCTACGTAAAAGGACTTGTCGTGGATGAAACCTTCATGTTATCTCAAATTTGCTCAAAAATATATGTATCTATTAAAAAAACGTCTAGATACATGTCATATTTCGACAACAATTATGAAACGGAGAAAATACCATATATGTGCTTTCACGGAACGGAAGGGATGGATATCGGTCAACCGGATGCTGATACAGTTATCTTCTTTTTGAGGTTTTATTAAAGTGAAGCGCGACAAGAGAAGCAGCAAACGGTAGCTTTAGCTAAGCCGTACAGAGGAATTGGTACGACATTGCAGCCGAAATTTCGTGTCAGAATGGGCGCTGGCAGTAGATCTCTCACTAGATGCCTGGAGTCCTTGAAGAATTCAGGAGATCGAATGGAATTTTGCGCAGGCACACGTGGTATTTAGCACGCCCCCGCCGCAGCTAGTAGAACATCAACGTAATTGACTGTTGAATCCAAGTTTATAGCAGCCGAGCCGGGCAGGGTCTTTCATACTAAAAGCGACGGATCCGTACGTATTCATTCGGCCGTTGGTGGCGCGGCACCGTAGTGCAGTGCAGGAGCCTGTCCTAGTGGAGTACTTTTCTACAACAACTCGTACTTACTCCTACCGCTTTTCTCATCCTATCAGATCAGCACTCTCAAAGTAACACTGATACTTCTTCCGATCGGTATTATTTGTCTCAAATTTATCCAAATACGAATGTATTTATGTGTAAAAAACGTCTAAATACATGTAATATTTCGATAAGTAATCCCGACGAGAGGAAATACCAATATATTTAATTCTACCTAGAACATGGTCGCCCAATAAGCAAACGCGATTTCGTTAAAAGCGATCGATCGATAAGCAATTAATTTGAAATTAAGAAACGCACGCACGCCTGGGGGTAGATGCGTACGTAGTTTTGTTTGAATCGTGGAATTTTAGTCAGAGCAGCGACCCCCTGAAAGGGGCGTCACTCTCGTGGTTGAAAAAGCGGGTGAGCCGTAGCATCACGTCCACCAGCTTCCCCGGACGTAAACTCAACAATAATCTGCACATCGAGGTTACGCTTACACATAGGCGACGCATGTGCAAAAGTTTGACCTGCTTTGTTTGTTAAGCCATGCACCCATCCATCCTCGGCAACAGGGCCCAATTTTTTACCGATAGGATGCTTTGCATTGACTAGCGAATGCCGGCAGTTTCGTGTTCATCAATCAGGGCATCCACCGTGCTTCTCCTCCTGCTAATTCAAACGTTCAATCTAAGTTAACTGTTTGGTTAAGTAATACTCCCTCCGATCCTAAATTGTTATCGAAGTATTACATGTATCTAGACACTTTTTAAGAATAGATACATCCATATTTGGACATATTTTGAATCAAGAATTTAGGATAAGAGGAAGTACTAGGTTATGTAATGTTTGAGTGTTTACTAGATCTCTATCCCAAACAAAATCAGCTGACTAACACGAAATCGGTAGATCGGCAGGGGCATTGATATAGAGGGCCCGTGTGAAATCCAACTCCACCCTCGGTTGGTGCCCACACTACGTCAGAATGGGTTACTAGCACACGAGCTCCAGTGGCGATACAGCTGGTCCAAAAAATTCACCGCCACTGGACGTCGTTGAAGGAATTCAAAACGAATACCAGTGGCGGTGAGCAACCACCACCACTGCTAGTGGAGCACCCGTGGCGGTGGTCACTCACCGCCACTGAAGCTCTTTAGTAGTCACCGGGGCACGAGCACTAGTGGCGGTTAAAGTGGTCGAAAAAACAAACCGTCACTGGTAAGTCGTTGGAAGAATCTGAAACGAGTACCAGTGGTGGTTAGCTTCCACCGCCGCTGTTGGTGGAGCACTAGTGGCAGTGCCAGCACTCATGCGGCTTTCACCGCCACTAGTGCTCCTAGTACCAGTTGCCGCATCAGTTAACCGCCACTAGAGCTCCTCCGAGATTCCCATCCCGTTTACCAGTGGCGGGCAGATTTTTTGAACCGCCACTGGTAAGTTATCTATAAAGCAAAGTTACTGTGGCCTTATCTTCCTCAGCTCGCGCGTCTCTGGACCAGCTGCGGATCCTGAACACACAGGCGACGGCGAAACTTTGCCAAAATTTCATGGCATCGGCGGCCGGAAGGTTGCTCCCTTTCCCTCTCCTTCCTCCTCTCCCTCTCCTTTCCTCTAGCTCCTTCCTCTCTTCTCTTCTTCCTCGATGTGGCTGAAATGG
Source organism: Brachypodium distachyon (assembly GCF_000005505.3). Classification (NCBI taxonomy): domain Eukaryota; kingdom Viridiplantae; phylum Streptophyta; class Magnoliopsida; order Poales; family Poaceae; genus Brachypodium; species Brachypodium distachyon. The sequence goes on along the minus strand of NC_016131.3, from coordinate 35,132,388 downwards.
CGCCGGCGGCCGGGAGAGCTCGATCTCTCTCTAGGAGCTGTCCCGGCCGGCCCCCTTGCTTGTGAGGTCCCCCACTCTTCCCCTAGCTCCGTTTCACCCTTCCCTCTATTGTCTCTCTGGTTGCTACGCGCGCGCCCCCTTCCCTCTGTCTCTCTGTCTCCTCTCTCTCTCTGCTCCCCTCTCTCTGTGATTAATTAAGCTCTCTCTCAATAAAATATGTGTTGAATGTGCATGTTCCGCGGCCATCGTGCCGTGTTTGTGAATATTTTTTTTTGTACATGTATACGGGCCATCGTACCGTTTGTGTTCACATGTGGGTGTGGGTGGGTGTTTATTTGGCAATTTTTTGCAAAATTTGTAAATTTTATAGCAAAGGTCGTGCCGAAATTTTGTGTGATACTATATGTAACTTGATTTATGTTTGTTTATCGTGTTTTAGTTCGATGAGCTGTGCTTGGATGTACGAGGAGACAAGAAATTGCGAAGAGTGGATAAGAAAATTGAAGGACTTCACTGATGTCGCCACGGAACATATGCTAAGAAAAGGGGACGACATGACATGTTGTCCATGTAGCAATTGTCGTAACACAATGATGCTTCTGCCAAGCGATGTGAAGTTGCACTTGCTCCTACACGGTTTTGTGTTGGGTTATTCACGTTGGACTTGTCACGGCGAGGATGCCATTGAAGTTGAAAGCGACCCAGAAATGGAGAACATGGAGCATGATGATCCACCCGACGAACCATGCCGTGGCGAAGATCAAGAAGTTCCGCAAGGCAGGGTGGCCGAAATGCTAGATGATGTGCACCTGCATAAACAGTTAGATGACGCTGACGATGAGATAGTGTCCCATAAATTCCAGAAGCTGAGGGAGGACGCAGAGACGCCGTTGTATGAAAATGCTGGGCCGGACAAAAGTGTGCTGGAAGTAACGCTCGAACTTCTCCGAATGAGGTAAAATGTAACATCGTGGACTCGGGATTCACGGATATTTTGAGTTACCTTTCTGAAGTTCTTCCTGCGGGCAACATGTTGCCTAAGAGCACGTACGAAGCGAAGAAGGTTGCATGTCCCATCGGGTTAGAGGTTGTCAGATACCATCCGTTGGACTGCATCATATACAAGGGTGACTACAAAGACATGCACAGCTGTCCAGTATGCAAAACATCCCGATACAGGAAGAAAGACCCCAATCCTGAGGGCCTCCCAGAGGAAGAACTGACTCGTGGTCCAGCGGCGAAGACGGTATGGTACCTCCCGTGTGGTAGCCAGCTGGAGCGTTGGTTTCAAAACGAGAAGGAGGCCAGGTGGTTCATCTTCCACGACCCGACTCAGAAGGATATCGATCTTGATGGGATGTACCGTAACGACGATGGTGTACTTAGACACCCCGCCGATGCGGCTCAATGGAGGACGCTGAACGAGGAGTTTCCAGACTTTGGCGCAGAGCCCAGGAACATCAGGTTCAGGATGAGTACGGACGGAATCAATCCGTTCGGAAACATGAGCAGCAAATACAGCACATGGCCAGTGATCCTGTTCATATACAACCTTCCTCCGTGGCTTATCATAAAGAGGATCCACCTATCCATGCTCATACAAGGCCCTAAGCAACCGGGAGCTGATCTGAACGTGTATCTGGAGCTACGGAAAGATGAACTTGCGGAACTTTGGAGTACAGAAACAAAAGGCAGTACAATCGTCCTTGAACAAAACGAACTCGGAGCACTTTCTCGACCCAAAATTAAGCTGCAAGTGTGGCCAATTGTTGACCGTTGACAGTGCAACATCATCAGACCAACCACCAATTTTTTTTAAGAAACTTCCATCTCTCTATGTGTGTGTTACTCGCCTCCCTCCTGTGAATCCCCAAAGCAGCGATGGCCAAATATTCAACCATGGCTCGAAGACATCTGTTCCCTCCGTCACATATTAAGTGACTCAAATTTGCCCAAATATGAATGCATCTATACCTAAAAAGCGTTTAGATACATGTAATAGGAAGTCATTTAATATGGGACGGAAGGTAATCACTAGAGAAAAGAGACCGCATAAATTTCCATCCATCTCATTGTCGGGTCCAAGCATGAGTGCACGGTGCCACCATGCAGTGGCACCATCGTTCGTGTTGTTAGGCCAATCTTCGGGTCTGAATCAGCCAGTGCTGCCGCCTCCAGTCATGGTCGATAGGCGCCTTCTCTTTATCCACGGGCATTGGCGAAGCCAGCAGATTGATGAAGCCTGGACAAAGCACATGTCATTCTTCTGATTTCTGAACTAGAATTTTCCCACAAAAATCTATCAATTTAACCATCATACTTACTTTATCTTAAAGGGAGATCAGCGGGGGAGCCAGGCAGTTGCCCGAGGTAGCGAGGTGGTGGCTCCGCCTTCGGATCAAGATGTTGTCCATCACGACCCGTGGCATAGAGCTTGAGCGCTCCAAGCAACTCAGCACGGGACGTGTCCAGGGGCGGGCCTACGGCACGTGCTAGGCGGGCTATAGCACGGGTCCAGCCCAGAAGAGGTGCCTAGGATATGTGCTGCGTTTTGAGCCTAGACGACTGAATCTAGCGAACTCAGCTCCTCCTGGCCCAGCTTAGCCCCCCAAGCCCAACCTCCAAACCCAATGCCTGACGCCATAGTTGGCACCGCAGCCCAGCGTCCCTGGAGCCCATGCCCAACACGTTGATTGCTAGACTCCTGTCCCGTGATCGCTCCGCCACCAATTCGCCACGATAGTACGATAAGTCTACCTCCCGCCGACTCGCCAAGCACCGACAGCAGCTCGATCGGCGCCGATTCCGGCGGATGCCGTACACGCGTACAACACGGCTTTTGGTTTGCTTTTTTGAAGATTTTTCTTCCATTTAAATTTTGAATTATACGTAATTCATCGGCTTCACTAGTACGGTGTTGCGCGACACGCGAACGAGGTACCCGCAAGTACAGAAGCTCCTTCTGGGATTCTCCTTGCGTCCCGCAAGCTGCGCCACTACTTTCAGGGCACTGCGTCACGGTGGTGTCGGGGTTCTGCCTTGAGCGAGCCCTCACCACCCGTGAGGCCACCGGGAGGGTGGCCGAATGGAGGATGGAGTTGTCGTAGTTCGACCTCCACTTCGCCAACGCCAAAAGCATCAAGAGTACGGCCCTGGCGGACTTCGTCGCGGAATGGACGTCTACAGGCATAGCAGAGAATGAACCAGAGACCAGCCAACCCGGCAAGCTGGCTGAGGACCATTGGGTCCTCTACTTCGACGGTGCGTTCAGTCTCCAAGGGGCAGGCGCCGGGGTCATCATCGAGTCACCGACAGGGGACCAACTGAGGTTCGCAGTCCAGCTCGACTTCCCGAACACCACCAACAACACGGCGGAGTACGAGGGCTTGCTCGTCGGGTTGCGGGCGGCGGTCGCCCTCAACATCAAGCGCCTAGTTGTTCGCGGGGATTCCCAGCTCGTGATCAACCAGGTGAACAAGAACTACGACTGCCCACAGATGGCACCATACGTGGAGGAAGTCTGGAAGCTAGAGCATAAGTTCAAGGGTTTGCGTTTTGAGCACGTCAAGCGGAGGGATAACTTCGCTGCTGACGAGCTGGCCAAGATGGCAGCAGAGCGCCGGAAGCCTCCGGCGGGGGTGTTCTGTAAGAAGCAACCGGCTCCTTCAGTCGTCCCGTAGCCGGCTGCCGGGGACGCCCCTCTGGCAACCGAAGGAACCCCTGCAGCAGCAGGGGTCCATGCCGCGGACACAGCGGCATGCGTTGGCAGGGAGACCCCTCCCTGGGCGGAGGAGATCGCCCGCTACTTGAAAGAGGGGGCTCTCCCGGAAGATGACGTTGCCGCGGAACGAGTAGCGCGGCAAGCCAAGATGTACACTGTGGTGGACGAGAACCCCTACCGCAGGCGTGCGAACGGAGTCAAGCTCATCTGCGTGCCGCAAGACGAAGGGCGCGCACTGTTGAAAGAGATACACCGAGGCACATGTTCCCACCATGTAGCCTCCCGGGCTTTAGCCGGCAAGGCATTTCGGCACGGTTTTTACTGGCCCACGGCCCTGGCCGACGCGGAGCGGCTGGTGAAGACGTGCGAAGCGTGCCAGTTTCACTCGAAGAAGAGCAACCAACTGGCGCAGGCCCTGCATGTCATCCCTTCCTCATGGCCGTTCGCGGTCTGTGGGTTCGACATCGTCGGCAAGTTACCGAGAGCGGTTGGCGGTTACGAATATTTGTTCGTGGCCATCGACAAGTTCTCCAAGTGGGTAGAAGTGGAACCAGTGCGGAAGGTGACCGCCCAGGCAGCCATCAAGTTCTTCAAAAGCATTGTGTGCCGGTTTGGTGTGCCTAACGGCATCATCACCGACAATGGCACGCAATTCACGAGCGTGGTGTTTCAAGCCTACTGTGAGGGCATGGGCACCAAATTCACTTCGCGTCCGTTGCTCATCCAAGGAGTAACGGGCAGGTGGAGCGAGCTAACGCAAAAGTGCTGCGGGGGCTCAAGACGAGAACCTTTGACAAGCTCAAAGGCCACGGGAAACACTGGGTCGAAGAACTCCAACCCGTGCTGTGGTCGATCAGGACCACACCTAGTCGGGCAACGGGCGAAACTCCTTTCGCCCTTGTCTACGGGGCAGAAGTGGTGCTGCCCCTTGAGCTCAAGCACGGATCTCCCCGGGTACGTGCGTATGGCAACTTCAGCCAACACGAGGAACGGGTCGACGATCTGAACTTCATCGAAGAGCTTCGATACCGGGCTGCTGTGCGAGCTGCGTGCTACCAGCAAGGACTCCGTCGTTATCACCACAGGCGAGTCCATCCCCGGGGGCTCGAGAACGGGGACCTTGTCCTGCGCCGGATACAAGGAACGAAGGCCGGGAACAAGTTGACTCCGAAATGGGAAGGCCCCTTCCGGGTACTGCAGGTGACCAGGCTGGGGGCTGTCCAGCTGGAAACCGAAGACGGCTTGCCGGTGCCAAATAGTTGGAATATTGAGCACTTGCGCAAGTTCTACCCGTGAAGCGGCGGAGCCCAACCCTCAAGTGATGCCGCCGATGCATACCTCTCAAACTAGTGTAGCCGGGCAGCCCCCATGTGTAAACCACTAGTTATTGCGAATAAAGATAAGTGTTTTGCTCCCGAGCTTTAAAGTTGCCTTTCTTATTTCAAAATTCTTCCTTCTTCTGTCTCCTACTTTAAGTGCACGGAAGTGTCTTTCCAAACTTGTTTATGAGCAGGGGCTGTTGGAGCCTCGAAAACATAAACTCGTTGCCGGATCGTTCCGGCACGGGACATGCAGTTGGCGGGCTTCCCGCAACGTGCATCACGGGACGTGCAGTTGGCGGGCTTCCCGCAACGTGCATCACGGGACGTGCAGTTGCCGGGCTCCCCGCAACGTGCACCGCGCAGTCACTGCGCCTGGGAAATGAAATGCTCACATCCAAGTTTGGCATCGACCCTTCTGTGCTCGGGGGCTGGGAGGCAGGAGATTATCCGTGTTGCTTTGTGTATTTTCGTGAATTTCGAAAAAAAATTGCAGCACCTCGGGCCTGGTAAAAATCTAACCTGCAGGAAAACGACGGAACCTTGTGCACTATGATACCCGTGGGCTGCCCACGGGTCGTGCCATGCAGTGGTGCCTTGTGGTGTGGGACAACCGCACCACAAGGGACTCACCGCACTCCGAGGCTTCTGACTCGGGAGGGCGCCGCCACGTGTGCCACAGCAGTTTGGCATGCGGGGTGGTGGAGACTGCCCCACATTTCAAGGGAGGGATGCCACGGGTGCCGCGCTAATCCGTCGCGCACGGTGGCAAGTCCCTCCCTCGCACCTATAAAAGGCACGCCCCAGTAATGGAACGTCTCAGAGCGAAACCGGGAGAGGGGCTGATAGGGCACGCGGTGCCGCGGAGGCGCGATGGTGGCGCATGCCATCAGCGCTTAGCACCGAAGGGTGCACTGCCATCGCGCCCTTGCCGCATCACCCCATCGAGCCCACCGCGAGGGGCGTCACGGAGGCACGGTGGTAGTGCATGCCATCAGCGTTCTGCACCGACGAGTGCACTGCCGCCGTGCCCCTGCCGTGCCCCCTCAAGCGGGTGGCTCCTGGGCGAGGGCTGCCGCGAAGGCACTGTGGTGGTGCATCCCATCAGAGTCCAGCGCCGACGGGGTGCGCTGCCGCAGTGCCCTTGCCGCATCCCTCCATAGGACATCTCCGCAAGGAGCAGGGGGTGCCGCGGAGACACTATGGTAGTGCATGCCCTCCGTGCCTTGCACCGACGGGTGCACTGTCATAGTGTCCCGGCCGCATTCCCCTTGAGAGAGCCTCATTTTTTAGGCGCGGGTCGTTGCGAGGACGCTGTGATGGCGTCGGTGCCGGCGCAGGCCGCCCGTTCTGGCCCATCACCGCGTCCCTGCCGCGGCCCCCGAGCAGTTTTGCTCCTGGGCAGCGAGGGTTGTTGCACCCTCCGGGACGAGCTCCCCAGAAAAACCAGGTCTCCCCGGATGCGGAGGCTGTCGCCGGGAGGCTATAACTTCCTCGCCAGCCGCGCCTGCCGTTCCAGGTGGGGTGCTGTTGGCGGCGAGGACGTTATAGCCGTCTTGCGGCAGCTCCTGGGCGGAGTCCTCCGAGGCCGGGGTTTCCCCCTAAAGGCGAGGGTTGCTGAATGAGCGCGGCGGTAGCATCGTCGTTGGCGCTTGCCGCCAGCGGCGATCCTACCTCAGCGTTCCTACCGCATCCCTCAAAGCAGATTCCCTTGAACAGGTACCCGCGGATGGGTCCCTACCAAGGCAAATCTCCAGGCGCACTTTTCTGGCAAGCAGCCCGATGTTTTCTGGCAAGCAGCCCGAGGCATCGGACTGGACGAAAAGGCTGAGTGCTTGAACATGAATACTGAGCTTGTTAAGAACTGAATGAAATCGAGCGCTGTCTCGATGGGTGTGGCCCCAGATCCTGTGTGTAGCCTTAGTGTTAGAAGGATGCTTGCGGGGGGAGTGCGCTCCCCGTGTGGCTTCCCGGGTCCGTCCCGGAAGGGCACGGCTTGGAGTAGTTACCCCGCAAGTGGAGTGGCTCCCCGCTACCGCTTGACCCCAGGTCGGCACCGCGGGTCCGTCCCGGGTCCCTGGTCTGGTCAAGGGTGAGGCGCACGAGTCCCCTACAACGCAAGGCAAAACACGCAAAGGCTAGTAGGGCCGCCCCACGAGACAGCACCGGGAACAAAGAACAAGGAACTGAACATGTTAAAGAACTTGATTGACTAAGAGTCGAGCGATTACATGGGCTAACCGGAAAATAATTGTTCAAATGGTGCTAAGCGCCACACTTGCAGGGAAGAACAAACAAAAGAAGATACATCGGAAAACAGCATGGGCGGCTGGGGGCGGCGGCAACTAGCTGCCGGGGTCTTCGGCCGGGGGGTCAGTGGGCAGCTCGGGCTCCGGCTTCATCTGCATCCGCTCGACCACCTCGTCGACGAACTCGCGCACTACTTGGGTGTGCGTGGGCTCGTCCTCGCTGTCGGACCAAGCGTCCAACAGGGACTCGAAGGGAAACTCCGGGTCCAAGAGATGAATCCGCGGGAGGATTGTCCCGGCAACCTCCCGGGCGCAGTTGGCGACCTCGTTGGCACCGTACTGGGCGATCCAGACGTCGAGCGCCCCAAGCTTCCCCACCAAGTCGGAGAAGAAGGGGATCAGGGTGGAGACGTCCGTGCCGTCCACCGCCGCGGCCTGCAGCTCGAACTTCGGCAGCAGATCGCGCAGCGCTTGTGCGATCTTCAGCAGCTTCTCTGTTTCTATCTGCCGCTGCCCGATCAGCGTGCTGTGATGGATTCGAGCGTCGTGCGCGGCCTTTTTGGCTTTGCGGACGTTGTCCTCCATCGTCGTGAGCTCCGCGGTCTTCACTGCGATCTCGTTGCCGGCCTTAGCAAGCTCCTCCCGGACGGCGGCCAGTTCAATCTCAAGCCTGGCCGCTCTGTCCTTGGCGGAGCCAAGTTGGAGCTCGTGCCAGGCCACTGCTCCCACCGTGTCCTCGGCGGCTTTGACTTGTACCTCCAGCATGACGTGAAGGCCCTGAATCTCGCCGCGGTAGTTGGCGATCAGGTCGCTCTTCTCGTCCAGCCGGGTCTGGGCCGTTGCGAGCACCTCCGCGTGCTCCTTTCTGGTCGCCTCGAGGGTTGCCGCCATTGAGTCTAGCTCCCCTTGAAGCTTCGTGCGCTGAGCCTCCAGCTGCCGGTGGAGCTCGGCCTCCGGGACCACCGGCTCCCTGGCGTCCTCCAAGGCCTGCCGTGCGAGGCGTGCCTCCTCCCTGGCGAAGGGCGCCTCCTCGCGCAACCGGGAGAGCTCTTGCCGCTCCCTCTCCACGGCTTCCCGCACCTCGCCAAGTTGGTTCTTGGCGGCGGCATGGTGCTCCCTCACCTCGTTGAAAGAGGTGACGAAGGCTTGCTGTTGGTCCCTGACGGCGTCCAAGAACCGGTGCCCCCGCTCGAAGATGCTCGGATCCCAGGTGATGGGATTTCAAGCGACCCTGGCAAGGGTGCCGAGGTCAGTACCGGGGAGAGCAGCCGAGGACGACGAGGCCCCCGCTGCCGACGTGGGGCTGTACGGGGGGTCGCCTGCCTGCTCCCGAGGACCTTGCCGCCCTTCCCCGGCAACTTCCCCTGCGCCTGCGCCCGGGGCCCGGGGCTGGGGAAGCCTCCTGCTCCCGGCGGGGGCTGTCTCCTGCTGGGTGGCAGGTGAGTCCGCGCCAACCGCGTTTGCAGCTACGGGCGCGTTGCCGAGTGTCGTCTCGGTGGCAGCGGCGACGGCCGCTGCCACTGTCTCTGGCACGGCAGGGCTTGATGTGAGAGCCAGTTCCGGCTCCTCCTCCGCCCCCATGATCTCGGCGGCCGGGTCAAGATCAACGACGGTCGCGCCCGGTCCAGGTGCGGGCGCACTTGTGCCTGCAGCGATGAGAAATATGAGGATCGGTGAGTAATAGAGTTGTTGGAAACGGACAAGGGTGACCAGGGTGGTTACCTTGTGCGGCTAGCGGACTTGTGGGGGGAGCCTCTCCTGCCTCGCCTGCGCCGGCAGGGGCCTCCGAGAGGCTTGCCGCGGGCGAGCTGCCGTTCACTGCAGAAAGAGGTACACGTTCATGAGATTAACTAACAACTGAAAAAATGCAGCTGGGGAGAAGTGAAGAAGACGTACCAGTTGCCTGCCCCGTCTCCGCGGGGGCTGGGCCGTCGTCGGGCGCGATCGCGTCGCTGCTGACCCCTGTGGTGGTGGGGTCGGCAGCGCCGCTGTCGTCTGCGCGCGCCCTCTTGCTTGGCGTGTCGGGTGGGGAATCGCTCCTCGCCATCTTGCTGGCACCCGCCGGTGAGTTGGACTTCGGGGGGGTGCGCCGGAGCGCGAAGCCTCGGAAGACCTCCCAAGCAGGCGGCGTCGTAGGCGCCCGCAGGGTCGTCGTGACCCGGAGTGTCGCGAGTGTCAACGGTGATGCCGCCGTGGTGCCGGGAGCCAATCCTGGGGAGGTTGCCGCTGCTGGGGCGAAAACCGTCGCCGAGGCTCCGGCGACCCCTGCGGACGCGGGCGCTACGGGAGCACTGGCGGGCGCCCCGGGAGCGGCTACCGCCACGGTGCGGGCGGCTGCCGCTGGGGCGGAGGCCGCCGCTGAGGCACCGGCGACCCCTGTGGCTGCGGCACCGCCGATGTACCGACGGGCGCCCCTGAAGCGGCCGCCGCTGCTGGGGCGGACGTCGCCGTCGAGGAGATAGCCGCGGCCACTGCAAACGCCCTTGATCTCCGCACGATCAGGGGCGCGCCGTCGCTGTCTTCGTCGTCGTGGTCCACGGGGACGACTTCCGGGGACGCGGCCGCCTGGCCCGCCTCGTCATCCAGCGACTGGAGGGAGGGGCAGCTAGGCTCGGATCCGCCCCCGCTCTCCTCGAGGACCTGCTTCTCGCGAGGTGCTGCCAGGGGAGCGCACGGGGCCCGAGTGGGGGTGTCGTCCATCAACCCCCACTCGTTGCAGGGCGGGAAGGCGCCGACGATGTCGCTGAGCGCCGCAACGCCGGCGTGAAGAGAGGAGACCCCCGGCGGGAAATGCGTTGATTGGAAGGTCTCGCCGGAGATTCCCCTCACCCACGTCCTGAGAGTCTCCAACTCCACGCCATCCTGTTGGAGGCGTGTCCTGTCCCCGGGGCCCGTGTACATCCACGCAGGCCGGGAGCGCAGTTGAAGCGGCGCTATACGCCGGTAGATGAAGGTGCGCGCCACATCCACGTCCGTGAGCCCCACTAGCCGCAGCGCCTTGATCTTCTCCACGATGGGGAGGAGATCGGCGTCGCAGTGGTACCTGTCTTGCCAGCCGTTTTGGGGTTGCCGCAGCTCCGTGGGCGGCTGGATGAACTCTTGGGGGTCCTCCACTCGGACCCAGCACCAATCGCCCCGCCACTCCTTTTCGATCTTCTTCCCCGACCGGACGATGAACTCGGACTTCATCTGGTCGCGGGTGTGGAACACCAAGCCCGACGACATCGCCTTCGCATTGTCTATGCGGGGTAGAAATAGTGGCGGAAGAGCCCCACCAACGGCATCACCCCCACAAACGCCTCGCAGAGGAACTGGAAGGTGGCGAGGAGGAACAGCGACGTGGGGTGAAGCTGCGCCACCCGCAGCTGGTAGGACTCCATCAGCGCATGGAGGAATAGCGAGAAGGGCGGCACCAGGCCGGTGAGAAGGAAGCGCGCGAACACCCGGAAGTCGTTGTCCTGGTGCTCGGCGCCCGCCGTGAAGATCAGCGTTCCCCCGTGCTCGTTGAAGTTGGAGGCGACGGCGTGCCGGACCTTCTCCAACGCCTCACCGTTGTACCCAGGGCGGAAAAAGGCGAGCGTGGCCCGCATCTCCCGTTTCTTCTGGTCCTTGGCAGCGGCTGCCTTGGTTGCCGCCTCGCTCTTGCTGGTCGCGGCTTTCTTCGAGACCTGGACCTCCTTCCCCTTTCTGGTGGTGGGGGGCGCCATGGGGGAACGAAGGCGGAAGCTAGCAGGAGCGCTGGGATGCGGGATGCGAAAGGGGATGGAGACGAAGGTAATGGGGGGCAGGGTACCTTTCCCCTTTTGGCAACAGTGAGAACCTTATAACACCCGGCCGTTTGGTAATGGCCGGTTCCGTACCCTACTGGTGCGCGGGGATAACTCCTAATCATTAGGAGTAATGCGCGGAGTGGCCTTAACTTTCCTGTTTAAGGGGGGGGGTTAGGGCGGAAATCATGCGCCCACTACTCCGTCTGTAACGGCGTGTTACGCGGGGCAACGAAGGGGCGCGGGCCCGAGGCAAATCAGGGCCCACGCGTCGGTTGAGGGCGTAGCCCGGCAACCGACCCAGGGAAGACTTGTCCAGGAACAGGTGATGCCGGCCCACGCCCGGGGGCTACTGTCGCACCAATGGCACCCGGGGTACCACCGCTACGCGACACGTGGGCCTCGTCCCCGAGTTCCCGGGAAGGTTCCGTCCCGGGCAGCAACAACGAGCAGCCCGGAAGGGCTAGCGGGGCTTCGGGGAATATTCCCGCTTGGGCAACCCCCGGGAAGCCGCTTCCCAGGACGGGGGTTCCCGGGTGATTTGGACCTGGGTGCTTCCCGGGGAAGCGACTTGCCGGGAGAAGGGGTTCCCGGGCGCAGGCTCCCGCCTCAATGGTGGGACCCAGCGAGCAGATCAACAGCGCCACGCGGGCGCGTGGCGAGCGTGGGGTGCGCGCCCCACCAGGGCGAGGAGTGAGGCACACGGTTCATTAAATGAGCCGACAAGAGGGGCGTTACCCGTCCGATCAGGTGAACAGTGGCTGTCCAATCCTACTCTAGGGTTTTAGACCCCTAGCAGCGGAGGTGGCGTCTATGCACGCCACCAGCTCGCCGAGGGGGAGTTGTGTGCCTCCCCGCTCGACACTTATAGCGTTTGCACCGTGGCACCTGTGGCATCCCCTTGAGTATAAAAGGAGGACCCCGCCAGCGATCAAAGGGTTCCAGTTTCCACGTTTCGAAGGGTTGGTTAGTTGGATAGTTCGACAGTCACACGATCACACAGGCTCATAGGCCACAACTAGCTCTGGTCCGAGAGTAGCAAGTAGCATCTGGCAAGAAAGGAGAGAGCACCCGGGGACCCTCCCCCGGCAAGTTGTAAATACTTGGTCCATAATCAATACCAGCTCAGACAGGCAGGACGTAGGGTTTTACATCTTCCAGGTGGCCCGAACCTGGGTAAAAACGTGCGTGCATGTGTTCTTTGTTTGTGCGCACCCCAAGTATGTCATTTCGCCAGTCGCGAAAGACCATCGGCCACGCCGGCGATCGCCAGGGCGATCCCCGACGCCCCTGCCGAACCTAAAAAGGGGGCCGTGACCGCACGCCCCCGGTGTCGGAGCCCCGCGCGACGACAACCTAAGATTTTATCGCTTCAATAGTATGATCAAAAGAACAAACAAACTAAAAGGCACAAAGACAAAAATGGATCTTGATAGAACTAGAAGTTGAAGTCAAGTTTTTAAGTCAAAGTCTCGACAGATTCATCATTTGTATCTTGATATGTATTCATGTTGCACATGCTGAATATTTCTGTTAATGAAACCGCAAAAACAGAGTTGCACATGCTGAATATTTCTCCTGCCTCTTTTGATGAAGCTATAAAAGACAAGCACTGACCTAAACTCATATGTTTTAAGGCTATGTTTTTGGACAGATTCAGCTCCATGTATTTGGTGAAACTGTTTATTCATAACTCAACTTTTTGGTGGAGTTAAAGATAAGGGTAATAGCTTAAATTTTCATGGAGCTAAAGCTAAAGGGTACTCGGAAGATGTTATCTTACTGCACTTCCAAAATAATGACATTTCCAAATAGAGTTATGAATGGGACCAACTTCATCAAATCCGTGAGGCTATAAGCTATCCCAAGCACATCCTAAATAGGTACACGAGACATTCCTTGAAAAATGAGAAACGAAGACCACTGAACACACTATCTGAGGACACCCCAAGACAATTTGTCTCAAATCACTGCTCACCGCATCTCAAATAAATAAATACTCCATCCGTTCCATACATTTATCTAGACATTTATCTAGACACTTTTAAAAAATACATAAATCTATTTTTGAACAAACTGGAAACAAAAATTATGGAACGGAGGGGTACTGCTCATTGCTAGCAAGAAAGATCAAAATAAGGAAAGTACACGAGCCATGCTGTGACCAACCCATGGAAAATGTTTCTTGCATCATTGGGTGCATGGGCACCTGGCATCACCATCGATGGGAGATTAGCAAACCGATGCATATAAAAAAATACCTGCCTAAGCAAAGAGAGGCGAGGATGGTGATCGTCCCTACTCTTCTCCTGCAGCAGGAGTCCTGCAGATATATGTCCATATCCCTATATTGCACGTAGAACTTGGTGGCAAAACCAGCTCACGACAAGATGTCCAAGGAGTCAAGGACGTCAAAACAATTGCATAAACGATCATACTTCAACAGTCAAAAGTACACATGAGTTTATCGCTTTGGCACAACAATGGTCAACATCCAGTCTCCACCCCACACTCAAACATCCAACAGCAACATCAGCAGCTTCCCTATTTCTGCAGCATCAAGTGCTCAAAAAGAGGAGCTTCGCTATTTCTGCACGAAGTGCTCAAAAAGAACGAGAAAAATCAAGGAACACAAGGGGCGACACAGTTTTCGGCAATGTGAATTACCATACAAGTCTTCGATTCAAAGAAGCGACATACAGGTCTCTCCACTGGGAGTTTAGCATCTAAGCTGATCTGGCTTTAGAACATTTAGCATTACCACGAACAAGCTAGCATTACAGTAGATAACAAGGCACGGTAGCCACAGGCCCACAGCATAACTTAAGAGTACACTACATAGGACGGAGGACAGATAACTGCTCGAAATTTTGAAGTACCAACTCAGCACTAGGTTATCCTGTAGCGGGACATTGGGTTCAAGCAAAAGATCTGAAGAAATTGAAGTTCAGGATAACCTCTGTTTCTTCTTAGCAAGATTCTCAAAAATAGATCGTACATCTTCAGATGTGACTGCTTTTGATGGATCAAAGGATTGCTGCTCAAAGTATCAAAGGAAAAACAAAACACACATCAGGTAAATGAATAAAATAAATTAAACATATGTATACATAAACGGTACAGCCTAGGAACATCGAGAAAATGACGTAGTTTCGCAATTATGAAATGATAACAATGAAATGGAATTTTATTTTAAGACAAAATGATGGCATGGCAGATATAAACATCAAACAAATACAAATTCAAATATATTATCTGCATACAATTGAAACAAAAACAAAATTATGCAGAATAACATAATGGCTAAACATGCAAGCAAATTTGCAAACGCCAAATGAGTTATGCAGAATATGTTCGACGCAAGTTAGAACCCTGATCCTTTTTTCAGACACTTAGAACCCTGGTCCTGCGTACAGGACTGCAGGGCCTCAGGCGATGGTTCCAATTCAAGGACCGGCATCCTGTGACCCTAGCGACCTTCAGCATAAACCTATGGTGACATTTTTATGAGCGCCAGAGATGGCCCCAGATATCTATATGAGATTAGTATAAGCTAACTCCTCTGGCATCATTTCTTAGATATGCCATGCAGGAAGCACCTAGCTTTTCCAATTCAGGATAGTTCAAATTAATTGTCATGTTACAATTGTGTTGGAAACCACATGTTTGATCTTAGGCAAGTCATCAGGTAACTGAGGCTGTGTAGCCTAGCCTGATTCTTTTATTTGATAAGCTGTGTATTATGCAGATTTCTGAGCAAAAACAAACTTGTTTCAAAGCTTCAACTGGAAATGTATGTGAAGCAGCAGTTTTATGTCATAACTAATGTTACATATTAGAATTTGGGCTGAACTTATGAAAGAAACTGGATGCTGGACCATGTAATTAGGAATTGGGACAAGTCCAAAGTGAAATAGGTTGCATGCAGAACCTATATCTCTCTTATTTCACACTTCAAGACATTGTAATTATCATACTACTGTTTTTGGTCCATGATTATAGCTAGCTAAAGGTAGTGCACCAGAGTTTATACGTATATGAGGAAACCCGTAGTGTACTGGGGATGGTTGTAATAGACTTCCCTTGCCAATGGGCAATGGGATTTTATAATTGTGGAGACCATTCAAGATAGGAAACCGATTAGAATTTATAACTAGTTGAACAATCAAAAAGATTCGACCTATTGTGACAACTATAAGCTATTGTTATTGTCACATTTCTAAGAACCTAGCAGTCCTGGTGGAATTTTGAACTATGATGACCTTCAGTTCTGTCTCAGTATTAGTATGATCTTTGGTTTAATTTCCATTCAAATAAATGGCACAAGATGGAGCACACAAGTTCCAGAGACCCCCAGTATGTAGAAATTATCAAATTATCACCAACTGGCAACTACATGACTACCAGTGAAATAAGAAGAGATTTTTACCAGAAAGGAGTGCAACTCATTCTTGATGTCACTGATGCCACTCAATATCTCTATCTTCTGGACATGATTAAGTGAATTGATAAAGTTAGCTTCAGCTCCTTCCTGTTGCTCTAACTTCTTCTCCCTCTTCTGCTTAGCAACCTTTTCGTATTCCTCAATAGAGTCATCCTTGTCAGTAAGATGTGCAATGCCTCGTTGTGCATAGACCTTGGTGCATGTTCCGCATCTGCATAGAATATCTCTCCAGCCTTTTGACATGAAAAAGGGCATGGCTTTCTCTAAATCAGCTGATGTTCTATCTACATCCATTCCTAGCTTACAGTTGCCACCTGAATTGTCACCCAAAATGGACTTCTCTGGAGCTGCAATATCTTCTGCGCAATTGTCCTCAACAGAAGGCTTTTCAACGCTCAGATGGTCTACACGAGCACCATTTTCATTTTTCTCAGTGTCAGCCTGATCTGCAGAGTCTTCTTCCAGACCATTTGAATCAGCGGTAAAAGCTTGTGATGCAGAACTCTGCTTACTAGAAGCCCAAATTGTCTCAGGGTAGAGTTTCAAAAAATAACAAATCGGTGAGCATTTATGGCATATGAAATCCTCGTAGAGTGGCTCCCCTTCCTCATCTCGTGGCATCTGCAAGGCGAGGAAGCCATTAACAAGAATGTTTAGTAAGTAGCATGACAATTTAAAATGGTGTAATACTGGACAAAAAAACACAGGCATGTATGCAGTTTGCAGCACCTGTTAAAGCCAATAAGTAAAACATGTGCTAAATCAATATTTAGGGCCAGTAACAATACTGATCAAGAAAGATGCTCCGTTACAAGTAGCGTAACCATTGCATGGGCATTGTAGTTCTAGGGAAGAAAAGGTGGACAAGCAAGAAAACGATGTAGACTCAAGAGCATTTGTGATGTAATGCATTTGTCAGTTTCATCAAGAAAGGCGATGGTGGATCAAAAAAATAGCACACCGTATGCCAATGCTGGAACAAACTAGGTAACAACCACCATGAGGATGGCCAGACAAGAGAGCTCAGATAACAGATCAATAAACTATTCTCGTATTGCTTGATTCTCATCTGATTATTGCACGTCTCTTGTAATTATAGGAACCATTTTTTGGGCTAGCAGAGTAGCACACTAACTGACACCAAACTCCAATACAATTTATTTCTTTCCTAAACCCTCTTCATTACTTGCCTGACATAATACTCTTTTATATTTCAGTACCTCCTTCCCATTGCAATAGTATCACATATTTATCAGGAAAGATCTAACCGTATACTAAGCCAATCTCTAACTTTAATTTTATGTCTTCCCTTTTTAATTTAAATAACTACCTTCCTATTTAAATAATTTTCAATATCTATACAAATACACATAACAGATGCTGTGTTTCTAAAAATGAAACAATAAATGTAGCTGCAAAAATGTGGTAAATACAGACAAGAACCAGAACATAAGAAGTCTTAACAAATATGACCCCATTAAAGAAGAGCATGACTAGCAAACCTTTACGATAGAGTCAAGACCAATATGATCCTCATGAAACCAGTCTTCACAAATACAACACTGTATCATTTCAACTTGCTCCTTGGCTTCTGGGTCAGGATAAGGCCTACCACATGTACAATAGAAACCCTTGAAGTTGTGATTATAAGAATTTGCTGGATTCTCAGGATCTTTCTCAGGGTTAAGTTTGCAGAGGTGACCCCCAAACTTTGAGTTGCCACAGTCACAGCGAAAATTTCGCTTTGTCCAAAGTTCAACAACCTTTAGCACAAAACAAAACAATAGGAGCTTTCCAAGCATTAGTTGTGTGCACACTTACAGACAAGATTGCAGAAGATAGTAACTGAGTAAGCATAGTGCTACATTTCCAAATTCTGCGCATGCAAACGAAAAACCAAACTGATCAAGAGAAAAATAGAAAAAAAAACAGGGAAATTGTGACAAGTGATTTCATTCTCATGCACCATATCGACAGTGCAAGTCTCCAGAGCATACTAACAACCGTTTCATTGCCTGGTGCAATCAGATATTACTGTGTATCTATAGTCTCCGAACAGAATCAGCATGAACAAAATTCACCTCTAACTTGTGATGTATCACCCTCCAGAATAAATTATCTACACCACCAAAATATGTGTGCACATAGTGTCAGCCCGAGATGAATCTTATAAGTGTATAAAGCATAGCATTGAGAAATGGGTAAAGATACAAGTCATTATCCGAGCAGTAAAATGCATATAGCAGAAGATATCCAACTAAGCCCATCAAAAGGAAATCTGACCATGACCATTGAGAAAAGTTGACTCTGGCATATCTTTCGCAAGAGAACATGAGTCATGAGACTCATGATCCTAACATCTCTTGATCACAATACCTACCTCCAAGACCCAAGAATCAGTTGACCATGTGTTGCAGTACTAACATGCACGGTGAATATGGAACGCACCAAGGCCCAAGGGTTTGTGGGTACTAATTTGCCGCACACAGGTGGTTATAGATAAATCATGGTTGATCAATCTTGAGATGGCAGCATGGCATTGGGAATCATGATTTCATGGATTTACGATACTTTTGGTCAAATTATTGGTAGGGTCTATAAATGAAATTATACCAAGTTAACTCAGGTGTACTGAGTAGCTCAATTGGGCTAGAGGACTATTAGAATAATAACTTCTTAGGTTCTCTTATGCATTGTGGTTAATAAGTGATTTTGTTAACATGCTAGTTTAATTCTGTATTATTGTGGTGTTCATTCTATAAAAGGTAATTTATTGAATTGGAGACACAGTATCATATGCGGGTGGTGAGCTATTGAGACAAACTTCTATGCTTGAACAGATTGCCTTCCTTCATTGGTCGAGTTTTGTGATACCTCGATGACAGGTAGAAAAGGACCCTTTTTTCGAAAGGTAGTAGACTTGGGGGTTATGGGATAGATTTCTCGAAAAAGAAGAGAGAGTAGGGGAGGGCACCCTTTAGTTTCTTATAAGTTGAGAGTTAATGTTTATATTTCACATCCTTATATAGAGGACAGGCCAAAGCAATCTAATCTTTGGGGAAGATGATACCAGGCACGTTACTGCATCAGAACAGTAACCACTACACAGAAATGTTTTCCTCCTCTACATGTGCAAAAATATAATGATGCTCTCAATGGAGTGATTCCCTAGATTCATCAAGTAGGAAAAATGAAATACTCTCTTGGTTATAGTCACTCCATTCCGAGATGTCGCGGGCGTTTTTTTCTTCCTTTTTCACAATATGTAGTTCGTTTTCGTTTCCTAATCATTGATTGCCGGCTTGCATTAACTACCAAGCCGGCTGTCTCCTTGGCTTTTGTGACTGCATGCATTCAGAACAGCAAAGGTAAGCATACAGATGGAAAGGGCGAATCACCGAGCACAGCACCAGAGTTTTTGTATGCGCGCAGCCACACACGTTTTAATGGCAAACGTGACAAACTGTTCTCAGCGCTAATTTCGGTCACACTAAAGCCTCCTTAATCTACGATAAACTTTTCATGCGCTCTACATCTAAATAGAGAAAGCACATTTGGCACCAGGAAAATTAGTGGTCAATCTATTAAATCATATGGATAGAGTTGATAGTTAGGGATGCAAGCAGCATGCCGCACAACATGCTATCCAGTGCTGGATAGTGTTAGTGGGGCAAACAGCCCGTTGCTTGCATCCCTAGTATATCATACGTTTACTGGAGCAATGAACCCTCGACTGAAGAATCTGTTAGAACTTTCTCATGAAATGCTCCCTCTACTTCTTTTTACTTGTACATGTAGTCCTTGCAAGTTCTCTCAAAATACGTGTACATATGGACTTCCAAAGCCTTAATCATCCTTACTGTACATTTTTAATGCTGCCATCCTATAGGGTGAGGGGAGGTGGAGCTGAGGAGGGATTAGAGGAAAATTGAGAATGGTGCAATTAATTGCATGGCAATATGAAGACGGAGGCTAAGTAGCACTTTGTCCCCTCACTTGTTTCGTGTATCTAGAAGGCTGCATGCACAGGTACAAAGAAACAGAGGGAGCGCTAGAGAGAAGAGTACCACCACTACCATGAATCACTGAAAATTGATAATGCTATACCAGCACGTCAGAATATTTGTTTTCAGTAAATGTGGATATTATATATTCATACTACCAAGCATGTTTAAAATCCAACCACAATGTACAAATGATCAACTAATTACAAGCTATTTCACGGTTATCCTCTGAAGTGCCTATCACTTCATGCTGAAGATGTCCGCAGAAAATTTGGCAACTACTAATACAAGAGTACAAGACATAATATTACATCGTGACAGCCTAGCAATTTCACAAAGCAGAAACACTTTGGTTCAAGAAAAAACATAACTGCAATCATACATCGGTGCTAAGTGAACACAATTAACCATGTACAATCTAGAAAACAGCAAGTCACAGCTTAGTACACTACTAAAATCATGCAAGTGCTTCAGGGTTACCATGAAAAAAAAAACTTTCACAGTACACATCAACAGTTAGCAATAAGAACGGAAAATTAGTCGCACTTCAGCCTAAATAGGCAGTGCTCTTGCCATTGTTATCAAAACAAAGATCTCACAGAGATCTGGATTCACATTTCCCCCAAAATGTGGAATGGTGGAATGTGGATGGTAGCCAACAGAGGAAACGTGAGGTCGATGGCCTTCTCATCTACACAGTTTGGAATGTTTTGAAGGAGCAAAACTGCTGTGCTTTCTCTAATGAGTAGGATGAGGAAAGTGCCGTTTTTGTTGTTCATGAGTTTCACTTGTACCAACTGGAGTCTAAGCCAATGGTGGTTGTCAATCATTCCGGTAGCGAGTGGTTCCTGTTTTTCTGTTCTTCTTTTTTGGGGAGTTTCACTTGTACCAACTGCTGTCTAGATGTATTTGCTTCTCATCTTAACTGAAGGGCAGAGCTCCTGCAATCTTCCTATCTTCCTAAAAGAAGATTTCCTTCAAAATAGCTCCCATGTTTTTTTGCTGCTCCCTTCTCAGAACTAACCTGGTTGTACCCTAGAACCTAAAAACCCAACCAAACTAGCAATCCGTATGTAAGCAAATGCATTCGAATTGAGGGGATCACCTCATGGCCTTCATGACAGGTGATGCAGCAGGCGGTGCAGATCCCTGCGACGCCGTCAGGCACGCAGGTGATGCAGGAGAAGACGGCCTGGCGCTTGAGGTAGCCGCCGGCATAGGTGCACTCGTTGCCGTCATCCCCTCCGAGCACCAAATCCGCCTCCTAGGGTTTCACGGACAAACTTGAGCACCAGATCGGACTAAAAATGTCAGTGGGGGAGCGAGAGGACGTGGGGGGTTTCGGGTAGGTTACCAGCTCCTCGGCCTCGATGCCGTCGATGTACTCGTTGAGGGTGACCGTCTGCTCGGCCTCGTCCGGGAAGGCGGTGTCGCTCCCGTCGCCGGCCATGGCCACCAACGCTAGGGTTAGGGTTAGGGTTTGGTGCGAGGTGGAGTCGGGCTTGTGTGCGCTCGGATCGATTGGATTTGGAAAGAGGAGATGGGATGTCTAGAGGAGGAATGGCAGAGCGAGATTTTAAGCCCAGGGGTGTGTGCCTCCGCTCCGCGAATCGCCGAGAAAGAGGTGATGCGAGCAGAGAGGCAAAGGCTGTGTGTGTGATTGGAGCTCGATGGCTGACATGTGGGGTTGGTTCTGGATCGCGGAAGCTGGGCTTAGTTGTCAATGGGAAGATAACGCGCGCGAAGGCAGGGGGTGCCTCTTTTGGTTTCCCGCCACGGCGATTGGACGGCCGCCGAGATGCTGCCGAACGAAGCAAACGGAAGAAGAGGTTTGCGACGTACTCCTTCCTTCCCAGTTTATTTGTCTGTCTTACGGTTTTCGTCTTAGGCAATTGAGGGATAAAATGCATCGGCTTCGGGTGCCACATAAGGACAAAAATTATCTTATTTTGTCAGGACTAAATGTTAAAAAAAAAGTTTAATGACCCGTTTTGTACTTCCATGCTAGTTGAACAAAAATATACGTTTTCTTGTATAATAAGTTTACAGACATTGTTCGTACCTAACAAGTTGGCATTAAACACTATTTATTTGTCAAAATCATCATCCATTCACGAACACGAGGGGCTTCATGTTCAGGCCCACGCTCCTTGAAACATTTGTAACCTACTTATTATGCGGATTAACTCTTTAGTAGCAACTGTTTTCTTATATTCTTTCTAAATCTATCTCTTCTTAGCCACACGACCAACACCTCTTATCTCTATCATTGTTCTCTCATGATGCCCTCATCTCCCCCGCCCACACCGTCGCTCTTCCCCGCACGTCATCGCGACTTTTATCCCTATGTCAGCCGCGACTACTCCCGCATTGCCGCTCGATACACTGCTTCCAGCGTGCCACCGCAACCCCGAGTAGCCAGCCATAGCTCCTCCCCGTGTGTCGCTGCTACTGCTCCCCGCCGCTGCTCGTGAGCCTCCGCATTTCCTCCCCAACACAGCTCGGTCAGTGTCCTCTCCGTGTGTTGCCGCCACTCCTTGCATGGTGGTCGGCCGAGGGCTCCTCCCAACGCGAGTGTGTTGTGTTTTTTAAGTTCATCCAAATTCGAAAAACAAAAGTTAGAAAATAAAAAGCTGAGAGAAACAGAAGTTAGAAAAATCCGAAAGTTGAGAAAACCAAAAGTGAAAAGGATGAGAAAAAAGAAAAAAGAAAAAAAAACTGCTTTGGCAGGACTCGACTGTAAACTAGTGCCCTGGCAGAGTTGCGGCAAATAGCCGTGCCCTAAATCTGTGAGGTTCAGATCATACCCTCTGCATAGACCAAAAGGTGGTCGACCAACCCCCCGCCCCTCCCCCAAGACTGCGAGCTTTGGGGCTCGATACAGCACAGCATCGTCCATTCGAGGAGCCAAAGATAAATACACGCAGAGTTCATCCTCACATGATCCATAATAAATGTCTCAGATTTAAGATTTAGTAAAAAGTTAGTGCAAAGTTGTACTTAAGTCTGAGACACTTAGTATGGATTAGAGGGAGTAATTACAATGGACATCTATACATAACACACAAGCAGGGATTTCAGCTTTGGGGAATACATTATTTGATCACACATCCGTTTTGCTCCCACTTTATTCACTCAACCACAACATACCATATATATACTCGATGACATTCTACACTCAGTACTGTGATACAACTATGCTTATGCTACAGCGCCACAATATCATATCATTTCTGTGATAATTTTCTATTGGCCAGATGACAACATGGATATATACGGCGTGGTTTGCTTATGCTACAGCGCCACAATATCATATCATTTCTGTGATAATTTTCTATTGGCCAGATGACAACATGGATATATACGGCGTGGTTCGTCGAGGAAGATGATAATAGAATATGCCGCTGTCCCCGGGGGTAGGAAGCACTCAGGAGCTCAGGATGGCGCTGTCTGGCATTATATTCATCTGGACTGGTTTCATGGCTGGCTTCTCTGGTTTCTCCTATCATGGGGTGAAACAGCAAAAAATATCAGTGAGCATTTCCATTGCATTGCAAGTTTGCAACAATCTCAGGTTACCAGACTAAGTAGATTTCGGAAGTCCATAACAAAATGCACAACACTGTAGCTTTCAATCTCTCAATATTGAAAAGGT
The DNA here is from genome assembly GCF_000005505.3 of Brachypodium distachyon. Lineage (NCBI taxonomy): Eukaryota > Viridiplantae > Streptophyta > Magnoliopsida > Poales > Poaceae > Brachypodium > Brachypodium distachyon. The sequence goes on along the minus strand of NC_016131.3, from coordinate 35,109,229 downwards.
TGACAACGAACAATATATTAAAATCAACTTATCACCTTTTTGGTAGAAATGCTATGTGCCTCCAGTTCCTTCCTCACAAATGTTGGCAGAATAAAAGCAGCCCTATGAATCTGTTAAGAAAACAATCTGGTTGATGAGTGCAGCAATAAAAGAGCATCTATTCAAGGCAAAAGAAGAATGAATAAGGGGTTGTAAAAGCCATATGGATGGGGGACGATGTTATGGACAAACCTCTGAGTTGTAAAATCTCATTTCCTTTCCAGCTATTGTATCTCCTACCAGTTTCTCAATTGGATTCACAGGAGTCAAGAAGTTCACTGGTGGACCTTCCTTTGCGCATAGCAGGAACCCAATGACACCACTGCAAATTAGGAGGTGACACTGCTTCTTTAAATAATGAGCAGCCACAGCTGATCGATAGATTACTAATCATATTTTTGCACCACAGAAAGGGAAAACTTCTGACAGATTCATAGGGCCGCTTTAATTCATCAACATATATATTCACCGCTGCAACAGAATGCATCAACATGGAAGTAGTATCCTAGAATGGACTAGATCATAAATGGTCAACTGGACACCTATTTCTACAGTAGTTGGGAGAGGAAGTAGCTTGCAAAAAGCATTTTCACCTCTCGACAAAAGGCATGTATCCTAGCCAATTGGCTCAAAAGCCTAGGAATTATTGCCCAGAATACTCATGGTCCCAATACTCTTTAACTTGGCATCAGAGACAACCACGGTTTCAAAAAGATGAGAGAACCTAGATTCTTCACTTGACAAGAATATGAACATGGTGGCATCCCTGCATTTTCATTTTGAGAGATTTACAGGTGGCTCCACAGTGCAAAAGGAGAAATATAGTTGTGTGTGACAGACTACAATTGTATCCCCCAAATAACTACTTTCTTAGGATTTGGGCTTTCAGAATAAACTGCATACGTCATTAAAAACTAAAACGTTTGGTCCTCATCAACTTGGTCCTCTCGGCGCTGCTTTCTTACCAAATGGTCTCCATCAAACAACCGACATGGGTTATTAAGAAAATTGATAAGTTGCGCCGTTCCTTCCTTTGGTCTGGTTCAGACTCCCCGGCAGGAGCTAAAAATCTTGTCGCATGGCAGAAAGTTTGTGCTCCTAAAGACTATGGTGGCCTTGGAATTCCTGATCTTGCTCGGCATGGAAGAGCCTTCAGAGCTCGATGGTTATTTTCTGCTTGGGACGGGGCTAATAAGGAGCTTTTCAGCCACTTCGCCAAAGATAAGGCGACTCTTGCTCTCTTTCATGCTGCTACCAATTTTCATCTCGGAGATGGCTCGAAGTGTTCTTTCTGGAATGACCCATGGCTCCTTGATCAACCGCTTGCTGAGCATCTGCCTGCCCTCTTTCATCATTCACGGGCCCGAGGCAATTGTGTCAAGACGGCGCTCCATAACCACTGCTGGATCCGCAACATCAAGCGTGAGCCCTCCCATGAAGTTCTCTTGCAATTCATTAAGCTGTGGAATTATACTCAAAACATCTCCCTCACCGACATGCCAGACTCAATTTCTTGGAAGCTTGAATCGTCTGGGAGATACTCTGCTGCCTCTGCTTACCACTTTCAGTTCTTTGGAAGAATTTCCTCTTTGGAATCTGCTATCATTTGGAGAATTCAGATCCCTGCGAAAGTCAAAATTTTCTCCTGGACCGTAGCTCTCCAAAGAAGCCTCACCGCCGATCGTTTAACTCTAAAAGGTATCCCTGCTAATCCTATCTGTCAGATGTGCCGAACCTCACCGGAGACTGCCAACCACCTTTTTGCCCGCTTGCTCCTTTGCCTCCCGATCTGCTCCTACGACAAGCCAAGGTCAATATTCACTGTTTGCCTCACCTCTCTGATAATTCTCTCTCTGAATGGTGGTTTGATGAAGCCCAGCGCTGCTCTTCCAGCTTGCTTCGTGAGTGACTTGGTACCATTGTCATGCTTGGATGGTGGCACATCTGGCTCGAGCGCAATCAGAGGGTTTTCCATTCCAAATCCCTCTCTGTCCGCAAGCTCTGTGAGCTAGCGCTCGATGAGCTTATGGCCTGGAAGTTTGCAGGATGCAAGTCGGCTGCCTCTTTCTAGATGATTAAGAATTGTTGGTTTCATAGGGTTCGCCTTCCCAAGTGTTCTTCCTAGCTTATAGCTGCCCCCCCCCTCTCGGCTTTGTAATTAACTCTGTTAAATTGTTCTTTCGTATTAATTAATGAAAAGCAGCGCTGCTGCCTTTTCGTCAAAAAAAAAACGAGGTGATATATGGAGACTACATGAAAAATAGTAGCGCAGATTATGCAAAGAAATAGAGAACCTAGGATATGTTGGAACGCTTGTCCAGGCATAGTGGATGGCACCCTTGAATGTCTCACGACAGATAGAGAGCATATCCTGGATTAGATGTGTGTGCAGCCACATACTCTCGGCTAGATTACAAAGAACACCACCTGGCTTTAAAGCTCTAGCAATTGTTTGGAAAAAGGGCTTCTCCACAAGTTCCTGAGCTGGCCCTGTAATGTAATGAGAAAGAGAAATTCAAAAGGATTTAAACAAAACAACATGTAACCAACCTAGATGAATGAATTAATTTTCTTGATCAAAATAAAAGGGATACAGGTATGATCTAGTAAGAATAGCATGAACCCACCAATTGGATCTGACGAATCAACAATAATGGCATCATATTTCCCTTCAGGAGCATTCCTCAAGAAATCCACAGCTGTAAAACAGAAGAAAGTCCACTATGAAATTTATAAAATCAAGACCAACAGACGCGATTTCGAGTTTGAGTTCCTATAGAAAAGTAGTATGCCCTATGGCCTATCAACATTATATAGAAAACAACCAGTGTACGAATTAAGTTATTTACATACCATCACCAACATGAAGCTGGACACGAGGATCTTCATATCCAACATATAAATGTGGGAAGTAATCTTTACAAACCTACAGAGTTTCAAGGCATAAATCAGAAAAGGTCTATTTAGATGGTTATACTTTCAAGCAAAGGCAAGAGATGCTTCTTACATTGATAACCAGCTGATCAATCTCACATATGTCTATAGTCTGCACTGAATCATGCTTCGCTATTTCTCGTAGTACACCACCATCACCACCCCCAACAACCAAAACCTGCATTGAAGTAATTAAGTAGTCTACACCGGAATGTATATGAGCACTACAGGTAATTAAGTAACTGCAGAAAAAAAGAAGCCTCACAAAAAAATGCAGATAAAAAAAGATTTGGATCCACTGTAGTACTTAACAGTGTATTCCCATAGTTTTCAGCATATATGAACAAATGATTGAGATCAAAAGACATACATTTTTTGGGGATGGAATAGAGCATAGTGGAAGGTGAGTAACCATTTCCTGGTATGCACATTCATCCTTGTCAGTCAGCTGAACAATACCATCAAGCACAAGGACATTCCCATAGGTTGAAGACTGCACACACAATATAGCACGTTACACATTGTTATGTTTAGCTAACTCAGACATTCAGTCCTGTACAAAATTAGGGAGATGGAGAATAACCTCGAAAACTAAAATTTCTTGGTAAGGTGATTTTCCCTGGAACAAAATCTTCTCTACTTTCAATGAATGGGCCTCTCCTGTATAGAAAATGTAAATCTAGTTACAATCCTAACCAGCTCAAGCAAGTAGACTAGTTAAGTATTATTATAGGGTAATCATCAAACAATTTTCATAGGTGATGCTGGACCGGAGTTTTCACTGGACAGAAGTTTCTTGACATAAATGGACAAACACTTGAAATTGTAAAGCCTAAAATGCCGTTTGATAACTTCAGATATATGTAACCTCCAGGGACACAAATATTCTGATGTTTCAATACCATGTCCACTTGGATAATGTGAAACCGTTATAGGGTGTTCAGTTACCACATCATCCTAGGATGGGTTAGGCCATGGAATCAATGAATTATTTTGCATATGAGGTCATGATGGACCAACTTGGTTCCATGGGTTTGGGTGCACCGATGTTGAGCCAAGTGGAGGCAGAGGCCCCAACTCAAATGTCTAAAATTGTACTCCCTCCGATCCTACATTGTTGTCAAAATATTACATGTATCTAGACGCTTTTTAAGAATAGATACATCCATATTTTGGCAAATTTGAGTCAAGAATTTAGGATCAGAGGGAGTACTATATAGACCATATTTATTTATGGAGGAAACCTTGTACTTTTTGAATTTGCAAAAGAAGTGTCCTTGCTGAATTCCTGGCAAACAAATAGGTTAGGTTAAGAGCTGTCAAGCTTCATGCACTAGCCAACACAGCCAAAAGACCAATCTGATGGAAAGAACTAGGGAATCCACTTATACACTTCAACACCCCCCCCCCCCCCCGCCCCCACGTGTGACGGGGAAGACAAGTCAACACGTGTAAACTTAGAGGTACGACTCAAGAGGCCAATAAATGGGCGGAGGGGGCAACAACAATTTTAGGATAAATTGTGAAACCCGGGCCTCGAACTCTAGACCTAAGCTCTGATACCATGTCAAGCTTCATGCACTAGCCAACGCAACCAAAAGACTGATCCGATGGAAAGGGCTAGGCAATTCACTTAAAACACTTTAACAAGAGCTACGATTGATGGTTTATTCACATCCCATATGTTGAAGCAAATACTCCAATGGCGGAGCTTTGTCACTTTCATAGTACAAAAAATATCATGTGCACAAATAATCTTTGAGAAAAATCATGGCAAAACTGAAATAAGAGAAATACCAGGCCACATTGGATTGTTGAAGTACTGCACTTTGCTTGTTTTACCTGAACATACAGCAACACATTTTTAGATATCAGAACAGCAGAAAGATTGTACATCTTGATTTTTCGTATATAGTGGAAAAAATAACAGAATCTGGATTCTCCATTTAATTGAACAAAAAATCTTGTTCATGGAACATTGGCAGATAAAAAAAGGCAACCATTAGATTTTAGCTGCTGCTACATTTGCAGTTCCCAGAAATGTCGCTGAACTGTACTTACCAAAGCGTGAGCGGGGTTCTGTGAACCACCCAGATACAACTGTAGCGTGGCATTTAGCCTCAGATTCTGCTGCAGCAGCCTTCGCCTTGATGCAGCAAGGAGGCAGTGGCTTGGATGTGCCATCATCCCCACTCTTTGTTTGTGCTGCAGCTGCAGAAACATTTCTTGCACCTCCATCTTCCATGAAGCTTGTTCTGGTTTAAGGTTCCCAGCCTCTGACCCAACAGAATAATACAAACACGTCGGAACAAAAATTCAGACAACTGGGAACAATTTGCACCAGGTAAGCATTAAAAACTACAGAGTTACTTTACAACCACGAGAGAGGAAAATAAGCCAAGGTGCTACTGCTAACCATGACGTTCAAACAAACTAGTAGTATTATATTCAGCTAATGATACGGGACAAATTCAATTATCTGTTGTGCACATGCTTTCACTTCCCCGTTCGAGGCTTTAGCTGGTAGTGAATATTGGCATTTCCCTCGGGTGTTTCAGTTCTCAGCTGTCGTCCTTGGACTCCTTTACTACGTAGTTAAATGAAATTTAACAAGTTATCATGACAACAGGGCACATGGATATGGTCGCACCAGTCACTCTGCTCCCAGTGTAGGCCAATGCCAGGGACTGGGTGCAACTTTGATTGGGTAACGCTCGATTTGCGGTTGCGGTTGAGTTCTTATTTTTTGAAGCTGTTGCAACAAAACAAACCAAGGCTAGTTAAATTATGCTATGCAATAATTGTCCCCTAACATAACATTTCATATATTTTGGAGCACAGTAATATAACAATTAGTCACGATGCAAAACAGAGACAAATTAAGCCAAAAGCGAGTTTTTCTTTTTGGTAAACTCATCTTTTACCAGGTTTACCATATTCCTTTTACAGATTTGCTGTGGCCTGAGACATATCTCTAGTTCGACCAAATTGCACACAGTTTCTAAAATGTGCAACAACTTAATTTTTGTTGGATAAAGAATCATCTTTCAGGATCGTTGTCTCATAAAAATAAGAATTTTTCGGTTCATATAAAAATAACAACATCGCTTTGTTTAATTTAATCCCTCTATGTCACATTGCTGATAGAAGAAATAACCAAACTGAAGGAAGAGAAAACAAAAGATGAAGATTGATTTGCAAAGAAATAGTAAATTATTACCCCCTTCATTTCAAGAAGATACCACCAAATACCAACAGGATGAAAAGAGGGGAAAAGAAATAGAGTAAAATACACCACTAGTCCATGAACTCGGCAAAAATGGACACTTTAGTCCATGAACTCAGAAAACGCACGCTTAAACCCCTAAACTGGGACTATTGTGTCACTTTAGTCCAAAAACGGTTCGGTGAGGCTTAAACACGCCACGTCGGATTCGGCAAGGACCGCGGGCTGCTACTCGATTTTCTCAGGGGTTTTTTTTTGCAACGGCATGGTTCTCAGGGCCCCGGGATCCCCGTCTGGGCACGGCCGCCTTGCCCCTCGCGGGGTGGCTCGGGCATGATGATTTTGCAAAAAAATTCTGAGAAAATCGAGTAGCATGTCAGCGGTCCTGGCTGAAGCTGACGTGACAGCCATGTGGCGTGTTTAAGTCTCGCCGAACCATTTTTGACTAAAGTGACACAGTAGTCCCAGTTTAGGGGTTTAAGTGTGCATTTTCCGAGTTCGTGAACTGAAGTGTTCATTTTTGCCGAGTTCATGGACTAGTGGTGTATTTTACTCAAAGAAATAAGCACCTCAAAATCACAAATTGTCTCCAACCGCAGCCAATTTTCTTTTACAAGCGAGCCCTAAATTTTACCAATCAAAGGTGTATAGAACAAATAAACCACGCATCAAGATTTTCTTTTAAAAAAATGCTTGAAATGCTAGGTACAGATGAAAGGAACTGATCGAAGTGCAACAACTAGGCAGACGAAGAAGGAAAGAACTCAAAGAAATACTACGAAGTGGAACAGCTGGCACAAAGAAACAAACACCTCGTGTGCAAGCACAAGAAGACCAAGTCACCAAGTGTGGGTGGTTAACCTTTTCTTAAAAGAAGAGAAGATATCATCAGGAATCAGCTCTAACCCACTACGTGCAAATTGCACACGGGCACAAGGACGCACGCCGCGAGCTCACCGTCTCACCGAGGCTTATTTTGCTCCCATCCCTCCCCACTCACAAGGCAAGAAGGAGAAGAAGAAGAGGCAACAGGAAACACCTGCTCGTGACCCAATTCTACAAAGCCCCTTGACGGATGAATAAATAATGTAAAGACACACCCTCGCTGTTCCTGGATCACCAGCACCGACAGCAACAGAATAATTTCTGGAAATCAACAGGACTGACTTATAAGTTGCAGCAGGCTGTCGAGCCTTGAGCAAAAGGCACCGACTGCTCGTTGTCTCACCTGCGAATGGCGACGGAAGGAGGATCCTCTGCTCAGCCTGCTACCGCTGCTGGGACTGGGAGAAAGTGGATGCGGCGGGCGAGAAGAGGAGGAGCGGGGTTAAATAGGCGGCCATGTGTAGTGGTGGTGACTTGTCGCGGCTCCACCTCTGGAACCGCCCATGGGAATGGGACCCATTGGCTGCAGCTGCTGGCCATGGATCGGCTCCAATGGAACGAAGAACTCGTGCCGATTTTGACAGCAATAAAGGGCCGGCCATATGGCATGATGCGATGCTGTTCTTCAGATCGATAACCCATGGACGGGAGACGATTGCGATCCGTTCGAGTGGATTAGGTGTAGCTTTCATGTGATGTGTCTCGGCATCGGATTCTCTTCTTTAATTTCCGGAGGAGAAAAAGGAAACGAAATCTTTGGACACGGAAAGATGCGTGCTCATTCACACAAATGCAGCCGTGTCTACTACGGCGGGAAGCAAAGGTGGTGGTTTATATTCGAGTACTCTGTATATTCAGTCTTTTGGTACCGAGGCAAGGAGTAGATGCTAGTAACTCTGTTTGTATTCAATTTTGTCCATTTTATTATTTGTAGCAGTGTTAGTAACAGAACTATATATACTACTCTCTCCAATCCTAAATTGTTATCAAAATATTACATGTATCTAAACGTTTTTAAAAAATAGATGCATTCATATTTGGACAAATTTGAGTTAAGAATTTAGAAGAGGAGTACGGAGTATTGTATTTAAGGGATAAGTCCACACCCGGTGAACTTGTATCGAAGTTCATATTACAATCCTCGAGACTTCACTTCAGTTTGAAGTACCCCTAGACTAAAACAATGAATACCTTCTAGAGCCGGATCGACTTATTTTTTACCCTGTTCTCCTGATGGGGCGTCACATGACCTCGTCCACGTCAGCCCAACCCAACGTGATCTCAACCTAACAAGTCCAAAACTGACATGAGGTGTGTTTGTGTATTAGGTCCGAGTGAAATATATTCCTATTTGTTACTAGTTTGTAACGGTGCACATGCAAACTGAAGTGGTCTAATTGGCACATTTTCTTTGGTGCATACATATCGGCTCGAACAGAATATGTAAGGATCACCAGCCTTTGATTAAGCAACCCTGCACGGAGTGATCTGGTTAAGAGGTGTGGGGGCTGCTGCCTCCACAAAATTTGTTCATCTTCTTACACTATATATATCAATGGTATAGATTGGCCTCACTTAAGCCTAATCGGTTGCCTCTATTTCTCTACTTTAGTGTATATTTTTCAGGTACTTACAATTTTTGCCCCCTCGAAATTAATGTTTTGGTCTGCCCCTGATCCGAAACAACAACCACTGCTCCTTCACCACAGAGCCTAAGAGCCGTGCGTGCTTAATTTGCGACGACCGATCATTGTCCACGGCTTCTTCTCTTCCCTCCTAAAGTTGATATGAAGACGAAAGAGATCTCCTAACTGTAATCACCTCCCTTTTTTGACTTCTCAGAGCGAGCATCAAGTGCAAGTACTGCTTTTTAATTACCCAATCGCGTTAGTACGTTGCATGAGCCACACGTAACACCGTAACGGTCCACGGCTCCTTCTTTTCCTAAAAAGTGTAGGCACCTGATTCCATCAGGTACTGGTGATTAACCTGGCGAAGCATGTCTCTATATAGCTTCTCTTCTCCTTGTTCTATAGTTTCCCAGTCCACGTCTTGGAGCTGAGCCATACACGTATACGCATATTTATGCATGCCACCGGTTCTTCATCTCTTTCAGGACGCTTATCAATATGACAGCTATGCACATGTCCACACCTAAGGCCACTCGGGACTCAGCACCGTTTCCCACATTTCCTTCTGGTTGTTTCGTGTCGAGGAATTTGTTGCACAGATGGTGGTGTCCCGGATTGGAATGGCGACGCTATTGAATTGATGCACCTAAGAGCGTCTCTAATGGGCTATTCCAAAACGTCTCCAATGGGCTATTCCGAAGTTATCCTAAATGTTCTCTTTAGGACAAACGGACATCTCGTCCAAAAATCAGCTCCCAATGGGCTACCCTAAACGGATAAAATGTCTTTTTTTGTCCGTCCCAATTTCCCGAACCTCTCTCAAATTTGGAGAAACTTTGGGGTGTCCGTTTGTCCGGTGTCCGCCGAACTCTTGATTCCCTCTTAGCTCCACAGCAAAAATGAAAGTTGTTCGATTCCCCTCGCCGCCCATAGCCTCCGACAATTTTGCAAGGAACGGCAGCCATGGACACACCGCGGAGGGCGAATCCTGCCGTCCCCCGTCGCATCCCCGCACCCTAGCCGCCATGTACGGCGCATCGAGAAGCTCCGCCTCCGCTGCTGTCCAGCACGGCACGCCGAGAAGCTCTGTTGTCAACCACGGCACCTCCGTCACAGGGAAGAGGACCTCATTTTCTTCTCATATTCTCACGTGAGACATGTTGATTTTGAAGCTATCTATGTGAGACATGGACATTTTGAAGTCCATATGTGAGACACGCTGTTGCTATCTGTGTTGCGAGACATGTCAGATTTTTTGTAAGGAGCTATGCTGTCATTTTTGTAAAGAGCTATGCTGTGATTTTTGTTGGAGCAAGGAAGCTAGCTGGATTGTTTTGGCTTAATCAAGCTGTGTGCATCGATCAATGCAGAGGCCGGGCGTATTCCCTCCTTTTCGAAAAAAAATTAAGTTGTACCTACTGTGATAATCCATCTATTTTACCTGAAATTTCTTAGTCCATATGATATATATAATGCATGTTGTAATTCAGTTCAGTTCAGAGAAAGATGTTCAGTTCAGTTTAGAGAAAGAGGTGAGGTTCAGTTCAGAGAAAGAGTTTTCAGAGAAAGCTATCCATGTTGTGATTCTGCAGTGGCCTTGCTGTTGCTATGGTCCTGTTTTGAATGTCAGATTTTGATTTATATATGGTGTGATTTTGAAGCTATACCGTTTGCTATGTGAGACATGTCAGATTTTGAATTTATCTATGCTGTTATTTTGTTCTCATACCACTGCACCATAACTTCAGATTTTCATTGTTGTAGCTAGAACATTTTCATTGTTGTAGCTAGAACAGGGAACATTTAAAATTCAGACGTAGTACCTTGTTTTGATGTGCTTACTCGTACTTCAGATTATGACATGATTTTACTGGAATCACAAGACCAACTTTCATACTTTCAGTTCAAACAGTTCATAGTTTGTATCACTGTTCCATATATTTTACTAGAATCAGAAGACCAACGTTTGCTTAACTTCAGAAAATTTTACCATTCTTTCTAAGTTATGTTTTTTTTATTGTTGTCAATTTCCATTCGTTTAGTACGAGATCGCTTCGCACCTCGCGGTGCTTACACCTCTCGCCTATCAAAGTTCTGTTCAAAAACCTCGTACGAGAACTTGTATAGAGAAGGATTTCCCGCGGCGCATGCAGCAGTTCTTCCATACCAACTTAGCTGCCCGGCGCAACTATTGGCATAACAACCGGTACACCATAGGTTGACCCAACCCAGTCCTCTCGTACTGGAGTTGGCTCCTCGCAGTTCTCCCTTTAACACCAAGGTAGATAGGAACCAAACTGTCTCACGACGTTCTAAACCCAACTCACGTGCTATTTTTATTGTATTTTTAATTTGGACTTTTCATTTTATTCTACGAAAGATATGACTTCCAAATGTTTATTTATCATTTGCTATTGGGTGACGATGGGGTCAGACATCAGGCGGACACATGTCCGTTTGGGGAACGTTGTTGGGTGATGGGGACGAACACATGTCCATTTGCTTCCCCAAACGGACATAAAGAAGACATTTTGGGGCAAAATTTGGGGATCCCATTGGAGATGCTCTAACCAATTCATCCGAAAATTCGAATTGTTAGAGAAGGGTGTTTAATATATTTCAACACTCCCCGTTACGTCTAGGCTACTTCAGGATTTAAACGTGGGATCAATAAAGGCCTCAACTATTTTAATTAATAGTGCATTAGCCGAGGTTTGAATTTGAGACCTGTCTATGATACCATATTAAATTGATGCATCTAACCAATTCATCCAAATTTAAGTTCGAACTGTTAGGAAATGATGCTTAATACATTTCAACAGACATGATCAATTGGATATGATGCAGATAGTATTGGATTTGTGATATCCATCTGAATGTGGAATTGTTTCTAAGAAAATCCAGATGCAGATTTCGTAGGGTGGACTTATTTACCTTCCTTTTCATTTATTAGGTTAGAAATGCCTACGTAGGCCTGGGCATGGCACAACCTAGCTGGAAGGCTCGATGTTCTCTTTAGGCTCGGGCTTCGCTTTTCAGCAAAAAAAAAAACCTAGAATACAATACATTACTCAAAATAGCAATAATATTTAATTTTATTAAAAATAATTGATTAAAAATACTTTTAATTAAGTAGCTGTATTGTTCATAAGTTATGGCAAGGTTGGGTTGCACACTTTGGAACATCTTTGGAACATGAAGTTGCACATATTTTTAAAACACAATTTGATAGTTTGCACATTTTTGGGGTGCATTTTTTGGGTTTAGATGTGCGATTAGGTAGTTGCACATCTTGGAACAAATTGCACATTTTAAATAGTTTTGAATCTAAAAATGTGCAATTGTGTAGTTAGAAATGTGCAATGGGACAGTCTTCATATTTGGAAGCCTCTGGAAAAAAAATTATGTTACTGTTTTTGCATATATTTTTGGTTTGGAAAAGAGCCTAAGATTTTATATTTTTTCTGCAATTTGGGACTTCTAAATGTGCAAATAGATATTTGTATTTTGTTAATTATTGTATATCTTTACTCTCGTAAAGATTTGAATTGCTGGGTATCCGTTCACTACATTGATACTACTCCCTAGATTAACCTAGTTGTCACCCGTCCCATAGAGCAGATACATGTTGATGATTATTTTATTATGGTTGAATGGTATGATTTATATTTTAAGATAATTATTAAAAAACTATTTTGTGAGAGATTGAAAAATATGAGGGGAAAAGCATTTAAGCAACTCAATGCATGACATAAATATATTTAATTGGGTAGCAAGTCGCATGCATTTAGCTCGGAGGTGTTAAGTGTGAGCGTGACCAGGGGAGGAGCGGAGAGAATTGACTACGATAATAAAAAATCCCAGTCCATGATTTTTCATGTTCATTTCCAAAAAGAGGTAATTTTTGTGACACCTGACTCAAAAAGTAGCCAAATTAGGTATTGTCTAGAAAATGCAGTTGTTTAAAAAGATGTTTGATTCTCAAGAAAGAAAATCATGCGGCATAGAACAAATAGGTATTTTCAATCAAGCATATAAATTTTTGAAGTTAAACGGTAAGAGTTGCGCAATTACAGACCGACAGTATGTAGATATAATTTTTACAAAGTGATAGATCAAAATGCGACTTTCGAGAATCAAATTCCGGTGAGCTGCCAACATACCTCCCTGCTAACCACCCAAACTATGCTGGGTTCTCAATCAAGCATATAAATTGGTGTTTGCATCACAAGAGATGACTCTTCTTGCATGGCTTCTCGGCAATATGGACGAGCAATCAACAGGGTAGATTTCACTAAGCTAATCTCTTACTTCTGTTGATGCAATGACTTTTAAAAATAAGCTAGCTCATTTTTTATTTCAGATTCCTATGTTTTCCATTTCCTATGTTCCAAACGGTGTTTCACGTTCCTCTGCTTTCTACGTGCATTCCAAACAGGGCATGAGTATATGGCCATTTGTCCATACTCTCAGTACATGGTAAGTCATCTTTACTAGAGGTTATCTCCATGCATGTTTCGAAATAAATTCCTACCAAATTGTTTCAGCCAAGTAATTATGAAGATGGATCCACATTTCATAATAATATGTTTCACGATGATGTTGAAACACCAAGTCGTTTTTTCATCAAATCATAGCATCAACAGCACAATTATCAATTCCAACACTGCATCAATTAATATCGTTTTTCACATGTCCACAATTCCAAATGAAGAATAATCCATACTTCTCTTCTTCCACCACTTTTGACCACCACGAAATCCTTAAACGGCAAGAAGTAATTGGTTTCAGCAAACTCCCATGACCATGCAGGCAAAACTCTTCTGCAGGGAGACTGAACCACCTGCAGCTGGGGATTTACTGCAATGAAAAAAAAATCTGAGATTCAAATCATCTAAAACAGGTGATAAAATCTGGAGCTAGGCAGAACAATTACTTGAACCATGCAATATCTTGATTAGGCATCCATAAATATGGATATGTCACTGGAACACTCAATGTAGTGCAATACACATGCCCCATCACCATCAAATCCATAATAGAAAGAAACAGGACTGGAGGATGGCCTTTAGTGTGCAGCTGAGCCACAGCTTAAAATTTTGATTCCCCACAGTATATCTCAAAGTAGCTGAGCCACAGCTTAATTTTTTTTTCGATACATAGGTTTATGTAAAAGACAAACAACTTTTTGTGCAGCTTCCAGAGGCAAATACTGATAGTCGCAATTGGATGACAAGTTAGCACATAATCCAGATCCAGTGTGTCATATAAAAAGCCAGGGATCAGAAGAGAACCATATGGAGCGAAAGACTACCATTTATTGCATTCTTGTGCAAGCACCATCGTTTTAGTAATGTTCCATATGTGCAAGCCTATTATCTTACATGTAGCACAATATTTATAGACTTTTTAGTAATAGTATCCATGATCGAGATAAGTCTTTTAGTTGTCTACAAACGTTATTCTAAGATATTGTAGTAGTTCTTTTTATTCCAGAGGCCGCCGTCACTGATCATATCTCCCACGTCGTCGAGGCCTCCGTCCGTGCCGGCGGCAGGGGTCGGGTGGGTAGAGAGAGACCAGAGGAGAGAGGGAACGCGCGGTCGGAGGGAAGGTCGAGCGGCAGACAGGGGATCGGAACTCGGAAGAGAGATCGACAGAAAAGGGAGCAGGGGAGGCTCAACTGGAACGAGACGGGGATAAGGCCGATGCGCAAAACCGTCGACGTGGGCAAAGCAGCACCAAGCGGTGCAACCATGGACGTGGATGAACCACGCCCGCACAGCGACGACAACCGCGCGAGGCAACCGCGGGAGTGAAACAAAATGCGACAAGGCGATACAGTACCCATCGACGTGGCCATGCCGAGCGTTGCCCCTCTCTTCGCGGCTTACTTGTATATAGATATACCAGTACAGTCTCCGTGCGTTGCCACGGCCTTTTAAACATGTGCACGCGAAAATTCATGTTTATACAAAACATAACAATATAATTGAACATTCAATCAAAATGATCTCGGAACCGATGCTAGCAGCCGCGGTCACGGACATGGCACCCAGTCCACGCCGCCCACCGGCCGTGGCTGGCGTCAGAGCACGCGGTGGCGCAGTGCACGAAGAACCGTGCGGCGGTGTATGGCGCCGATCAGCCCTGCACCCTTTGCTTGTCTCTTGCACGATAATCTAATCCGGCGCCGATGCGTATCGAGAGCGGTCACCACATGGAGGTGTTGTGCGGGTAGATGAGTCGGCGGTGGCGGCCCGGAAAGGCAGCGCTGTGGAAATATGAAAAGGAAGATTCGATGGAGTGTAAAGAGACACGGAAAATCAGAACATGCATGGAAATTGATGCACGCCGGACGACGAGGAAGGAAACCTTCCTGCTTTTATTATTAGGGATTGGGACCTATGATTTTTTTCGTAGACGTACGTAATTTTTCATACTTCCATAGACTTAATATATAAAAATTGAGCCGGACAAAAATGAATGTTGACGATTTTATCTGTATAGAAATAATAACTACTCCATACGCTCCATACTAAGTGTCGTGAATTTTGTGCAAAGTTGTAGTAACTTTATACCAAACTAGAACCGGGCTAGACCTGATGATCATTGTTGTATTATTTTTTTGTACGTGTGCTGATGATTATTGTCTTTTGAATCCCTGACACATACCGATATACTCTCTCTGTTTAGGTTTATAAGGCCCGCACGAGATTTCATGCATAACTTTGGCCAAACATTACTTTGGTAATATGACGTTATTGGGACACAAAAGTTGTATTCGTAAACGCGATCGATAGTATAACGTGTGTATACATACATTTTTTTATGACTGTTGTCAAAGTTCGGCACAAAATTCAATGCAAGCCTTATAAATCCGGATGGAGGAAGTATAATTCAATGATATTGGATTGTGTCCTATACGTATTTATTCGTCACATTTGTAATTTTAAAACCGAAGACATGAAATTTGTATACCTAAGAGCAACTCCAAGCCCCAAATTCCTATATGAAGATCCCTTGTAAAACTTTCTTGCTCTAAATTTGTGTTTTCTCCGGCATACTCTCTATCGCACTCACCATATTTCACTCTTCTAGTATTTTATTCAACCTCTTTTCCAAACTTTTATTTTTCAACTGAATTATTCATAAAATTTAAATTCTTATTATTTAAATCGAATCATTTTATTTTATAGCACTTAAATAAACTATACATAGTATTATAATGATTATAATTTAATTAACAGAGTTTTTTAATCATCAGTGTGTTTTTTACAAAGTATTCTACGCAAGCGTATTATCCACATGAATCAGCAGCAAAAACACATATGTCAAACTACATCTATGTCCCTACTACTGCTTGAATTAATCTCCCCTTGATCTCTACATGAAGAAAGGTCACATGAAGCAATGGCTGTTCCCCTTTTCTCCTTCTCTCTCTCTACCCTTTTTCTCATTTTCTCTCTCTGTTCCTTTCCTTGTACAGGCTACTAATCAACACAGTATATCTAGAAAAGCAGAATTAACCAATCTCAGATACAGTGGCAAGGGGTACTTGTGAAGCCGATTAGGGTACCGGTTTGATAAGCAAAAAAATATCCACGGGCCTGTAAATGGTAAGGGCTCCTTTGATTCAAAGGAAATTCTTAGAATTTTTAGAGGATATGAAACCTTTAAAAAAATCCTTATATTTTGACTAAATACTCAGAGTTACAAATTTTTAAATACATGCTTGCAAAAATATAGATAATAGATTCTGACTAATTGACTTTACTATACTACTTATATTTTCATGACCAGTGAAAAAGAAACAAAAAAATAAAGCTGAAATGTCGTAATATATTGACCGCATAATTGAGTATGCTACATTTGACATGAACAAATAACTACTCCTCCAATCCATAATAAGTGTCGCTGATTTAGTACAACTTATTATGGATTGGAGTGACTCCTCAATTATCACCAATAATAACATATTGGGCCACAAAAACAAAAATTGACTTGATTACCACTAATCGTAACATACTGGCCCTACGTGGGCCTTAAACAATAATGTTTTATGAATTTAATTCAATCTAAGCATTTAGAAAATTCAGTCTTATCATTAAGAATATCGATCTATATCAATGCAAAAATTGTATATTTTGGTTAGAAAAAAAGAACAAAATAATCAAAAATCATTGAACAATTACAAATACAATGCATTGAAATTGCATATAGGTGATAAAAAATTATTTCATTATACAAATGTAGCCGCTAGTTAAAAAAAATAGCCGCGAGAAACACCATGTTTGATACTCACAAATCACATCACATTAGCATTTTCATCCTAGACCCTACTTGTTTTGGTCATGGTCAACTGACTTCATTAATATTATTCTTCTGCACCTGCGCCTGAGCGAAGCCACGTGAAAGCTAAACCATAGTTAATACACCCCCGTCAGGAGGCCACCTCTGACGAGTGGTGTGTCCGGTCGATTCCACTCCACAAGCCATGAAGTCCCAAGAAATGAGCCGAGAGGGAGCTCCGGTAGTGGTGCTCGCACAACCTGCCGCCATGACGCCGGCGCCCAAGACGGAGCCGCCGCCTCCGCAGGCCGACCTCAACTTACCCATCTTCTTCGACAAGAAGAAGGCTTTCGAGCTCCTCCACTGCCATTCCTGCTGCAATCCCCTCAAGCCCCCCATCTTTTTTTAGATAAAAGGCATCGCTAGCCTGTTCCATTTCATCAGAAACGAAACAAACATGTTCAGTTAAAGCTCCCGGTTACAACCAAATTGAAACTGACTTAAAAAACATGCTCTACAGAGCCATCAAACGAAAGCTAAAGAAAGCAAAATACTGCAACATTTTGACAGTCTAAGTTTCTGACGCCAGTAGGGCAGAACACCGGATGCACATCTGCCTGAATTGAAGTTCAACGTGCTGTCAGCTGCAGCTGTGGCTTGTGTTCCCCCACCTTCGTAGTTCCCGGTCCAAGCATAGAGGTGCGGCGTTTCTTGCTCACTGCAGCCGGGGAATGTCCGCTGCCTTGGTCTCCATGAGCAGGAGACATCTGTCCCATATCTGGATATCCCTCTTGGGGCACAATGGCTGCCAACGCTTCAATAAGCGCAGCAGTTTCCTCCACAATACCTGTATATTCATCCAGATGTGACGAGAAAAGAGTAGGTCATTACGAAACTTCCAAATGGTCCACAAGTGCAGATGAAATCATGTTAACCACTCCATGTCTTTTATTACACAGCCAATATGTGGCCACATTTTCATAAGAATCAATCAGTGGTTTTTGTATAATAGTAGACAGTTCAGTCCAAAGAAGTTTAGCTACCACACAATCAAAGAGAAGGTGAGTAACTTATTCAGGCTCATTGCAAAACAAACAAGTTTTATCATTAAGTTCTTGCCGCTTACTCAAATTATCCCTGGTTAGTATCCGATTATTACTTACCAACCAAAGAAACATATGAATTCTGGGAGGAACATATATGTTCCATAAAGAAGGCACAAACACCGGTTGGATTCTCTGAAGTTAACTATAGCATACAAGGATTGAGAGGAATAAATTCCAGAATTATTTAGTTTCCAAACCATCTGGTCTGGCTCAGAAGTGAACTCAAGAGCAGTAACTATTTGAACTAAGGCGTCCCATTGTTCTAAAAGTCTGGGGGCCAAAAGTACGTCGGAAAGATAACTTTATTTCCCCATCGTCCCAGATCTCCGCAAGAGTAGCCATTTGTTCATTACAAATCACATAAAGCTCTCAGAATTGGATGGATAGGCTAGAGCCCCCAAACCATTGGTCTTCCCAAAAGCGAATGGATTTTCCATCACCAACTAGCCAATGGTATCCAAGTTTAGCAGCCTTACAGGCCCACATGACTCCTTTCCAAAACTTGGAACCATTGTGATTATCACAAACAAAGATGTTGGGATTATCCACTTCATACTTAAAGTTGATGATTTTTTTCCATAGTCTATTCGAGTCCAGATTAAATCGACGAATCCAGGAGGCGAGCAGAGTGACATCAAGGTCTCTCAAATTAGGTATACCTAAGCCCCCAAGCTCTTTCTTCATGGCCATAATGTCCCAATTAGCTAAATGATATTTATGGTGGCCTTCATAGTTATCCCAAAGACAATGTGCCATCTGAGAATTAATGGCCTGAATGGCCCAAGCAGGAAATTTAATGAAGGAAAGTAGATAAATAGGAATGCTTGCAAGGCAAGCTCTAATCAGAATAATTCTACCTCCATAAGAGAGGAGGCGCCCTCTCCACCCAGCTACTCTTTTGATGACTTTGTCAATCACAGGTTGAAGATCCTCTTTTCTCAACTTGCTATGGTGTAGTGGAACTCCCAGGTAGATAATAGGGAGATTACTTTGTTTGCATCCAAAAATCTGCGATAAGGAATTAATTTCCTCCTCCTCCAGATTCATAGGTATCTGCGATCAGATTTGTGGTAGTTGATTTTCATGCCATAAATATGTTCATATAAGGTAAGGATCCATTTCAAATTTTGTGCCATGGTGATGTCATTTTTCAAGAAAATTAAAGTGTCATCTGCATATTGCAGACTAATGACACCTCCAAGACAGAACTCAGGGAGAAGGCCTAAGATTTGAGAACTATTTGCTGCTTTATAAAGCATTTTCGTGAAGACATCAGCCACAATTTAAATAAGATTGGGGATAAATGGTCCCCTTGTCTCAAACCTTTCCCAGTAAGGAAGTAGTCACTTTCAATAGCGTTTAGTCTAACTCCCACGGAGCCCCCTTGAACAAGGGCTTTTATTTTATTTCTCCAAATCAGGCTAAAGCCTCTCTGGGAGAGCATCATTTCTAGGAACTCCCAATTAACTCTATCATAAGCTTTCTCATAGTCCAATTTTAGTAAGATCCCCTCCTCTTTCTTTTGATAAATTGTATGTATTATTTCATGGGCTGTCACCACACTGTCGAGAATGTATCTTCCTTTTATGAGTGCAGTTTGGTTTAAGGAAATAAGTCTATCAGCACATGCTCCCATTTTGATAGTGCAGGCTTTTGCAAAAAATTTGAAACTACAGTTTGTTAGAGCAATTGGTTTGAATTTCTTAAGAGAAGTAGCATCAGGTTCTTTAGGGATCAGAGTTAGCATGGCAAAGTTCAATTTAAAGATATCTGCTTTGCCCTCATCAAAATCCTTAAACAGGTTCAATAGGTCTCCTTTAATTGTGTCCCAAAACTTTTGGTAAAACAAAAAGGAGAAACCATCTGGCCCTGGAGCACCCTCAGCATAGGAAGAGAAAATAGCTTCCTTTATCAATTCTTCAGTAAAAGGTTGATCAAGAAAATCATTTTCCTCCTCAGTGACCATGTCTTCAGGTGCCCAAAAGTCACTATCTAGATTAATATCCAGTCTATCTTCCTTTCCAAACAGAGTTTTATAAAACTCTACTGCAAGTTGTAGCATCTCTCCATTATCATGAACCAGACCTTGTGGTCCATCTAAAGATAGAATTCTTTTTTTCCTTCGTCTCTGATTTGCAATTGCATGAAAATATGCAGTGTTTTTATCTCCTTCTAGGATATCTCTCTCTCTCGTGCCCTTTGCCTAGCCTTAATCTCTTCCGTTGTCCAGATTTTCTGAAGTTCAGTTCTAATGGCTATTAGTCTACTGTGTTCCTCTGGAAGTAGAGGTTGGGATTCAGACATTATATCCAGACAGTCAAATTCAGCAATAAGGCTGTTCTTGTATCTTTTCTGGTCAGCTTCAAGATTCATCCCCCAACCTTTAAGAAATTTTCCAAGTCTTCTAATTTTGAATTGCCAAATATCTATGGCAGATGAACAGTGGCAGGGGAGCCGCCAATTATGACTCACTAAATCCATAAAGCCATCAACAGATAGCCACCATTTTTCAAATCTAAAGATTCTATTTTTTGGTGTGGAGAGGCCCCCACAGTCTAACCACAAATAGGTGTGGTCACTGCCAATTCTAGCAAAGGTGGACAACAAAGCACCAAGGAAGTGAGCTTCCCAACATGTGGAAACAAAGATTTTGTCTAGAGCAGCCATGATAGGTTTTTCATGATTGTTGGACCAAGTATATTTTCTATTTGTAGGTTTAATTTCCATAAGAGCTGAAGCATTAGTCCAGTTGTTGAATTTATCAGCCCAATTCTGGCTTATATTGCCTGAATTTTTTTCTTTAGCTTGACGAATTAAGTTGAAATCACCACCCACTAAAATGGGAAGGGTACATGCATTACGGATGTGATTTCATCTAGAAATTGCTGTCTGAGGTTTTCATACGCAGGTCCATAAACTGCAACAAATTTCCAACTAAAGCCATCTACTTTGTTTTTAATATCACAAGACACTTAGAACAAACCACATCCCATCTAATGAGGTCAAACAAATTTAAATCAATACCAAGGAGGATGCCCCCAGCAGTACCATTTCTGGTAAGTACTGCCATGAAAAATCTCCAAAGGAAACTAGAGTTTCCAGGAAAATTGGACTAAAGTGAATTTTTTTTGGTTTCAGACAGGGCGATAATGGCAGGACTATGAACCCTAAGGAGTTCAGAGACTCTTTTAACTTTCTTGGGGTCATTCAGACCCCTAACATTCCAAATGATGTATTGCATTATCAAATTTTCTCCCATTATGTTTAGACATATGACTCTTTCCTTAATTTGTACGACACATGCACAATATCATCCTGCTCAATATC
This sequence comes from Brachypodium distachyon, assembly GCF_000005505.3. Taxonomy (NCBI): domain Eukaryota; kingdom Viridiplantae; phylum Streptophyta; class Magnoliopsida; order Poales; family Poaceae; genus Brachypodium; species Brachypodium distachyon. Next base: position 35,087,789 of record NC_016131.3, on the reverse strand, counting down.
ATGATCATGGTCACTAAGGGGGGAGTCATATGTGAAATCATCATATGCTACATTTGTATGTAATTCAAGTTCATCTTCAAAAGTAACATCAATATCAACCGGTAGGAAGATTTCAGGTTGTTCATCAGCTAAAGCTGACAGTCTATCAAATTCTTGTTGTTTCAGATGGTTAATCTGTTTATGAACAGAAGCAGGTGTAGGTCCTAGGCAGATATTAATATCTTTAGCATTTTTCTCTAATTTAGAATTGCAGATATTAGCAAAGGAGTTTTTGAAATGCATACCTTTTTTTGGTGGTTTCTCCAAGTTCTTTTGAGAGATGATCTCCTGAGCTCTGCTCAGTACAGTTTTACCATCTTGGGCAATTCTGCTACTCTTTCTTGTGGCCACCACAGGTCCCCATTTGTTTTTCTTCTTAGTTTTTCATTTTGCTTCTGCAAGAGTTGGAAATTCTTCCTCGGTAGGGAGATCAGTTCCAAGAGGTGTATCTCTAGTACCTTCATTCTCTCCAAAAGTCAGAGCAGTTGTTGCAGAGTTGAGGCCATTCAGATAGTCTGAGATATTTTCCAGTTGCATCACATTCAGGTCCTCTTTTGTAACCACATACTTGTCAGACTTGTTATGTTCTTCAGTAAGACTCAGCTTCATGCTACATTCAGCCTCATGAGTAAAGGGTGACTGGCTGGACAGAGTTGTCATCCATTGGGTTTCTGAGTTGTCAGGTGACACTTCTTCCTCATCAGAATCCACTAAATTGGCACAGACTAAGGTCTGTAAATCTGGTAGTTGAGTGGTTTTTGGTGGAGCAGATTGTGACCCTCCTACAGGGGGTTTTGGGGGTGCTTCCTTTCCTGGTTTTTCCTGGACAGGTCCCCTATTCTTCTCCAAATCTTGGAGCTCATCATCCATAATGTTATCATCGTCATATTCCTCATCACCATCATAATCTCTGTCATCTAGACCCATAATTTTGTCAATATCAATGTTATCCCACGCAACAGTAAACTGTAGCAGGTAGAACTTTTTCTTCAGTACTATCAATCTTTCAGCTGGGATTTTAGAAGGATTTCTGACAGCAAGTTTAACTCTAACAGTTTCATAGAAAGACTTAAAAATTTCACTCCAATCAACATCAGTTAGCAACTCAAAGTGTTTTGATATATGTGCTATCACTCTCCAGGTATACCATTTAGGTGGTATCCCTTTGATTTGTAACCAAATTTCAGTTAGTTCTCCCACATCAGGTGTATCACCATCCCATGCTAGAATCTTCACAGTCACTCTCTGGTTATCCTGTCCTTCTCTCAAGTTGATAGAAGGGAGACCCACTAAGTCTTCAACTCTTTTTGTAGGTGGAAATCTTAGTAAGAAGCTTTTCTCCTCAAGTTGTCTCACTTGCCATGGCCAGGAGCTATCCCAAGTAGCTTCCATACATTCCCCCAGTTCCTTAACAGAGATAGATCCATGAGTAACAGCAATAATGCCACAATTTGACATGTTCAACCATTTTGTAGAAGCTTTTTCATCCACATTGACATGAACAAAACCAAGACCATTGTTAGCACTCCCAATAAACTGAGCCATAGGGATCTCTCTGCCCCAAGCTAGACAGTTGTCCATATGGTGTCCAACATTACCACACATGAAACATAATTTTGGTCTGGCACAATTGTTGACATAGTGACCTGGACCACCACAATTAAAACAGATCAGATCTTTATATCTAGGATCCATAACTTGGACAGGTTCTGCTTCACTAGCTTTCTGCTTGCTAGGTCTAGGATTCTGATGTTGGGCACCATTTCCTTGAGAGATCTGTTTTTGCTGCTATTGTTGGTTACCAACTCTCTTATATCCAGTGTTCAGCACTGGCTCTGCTTGGTTTGTAGTAGTTTGTTTTTGCTTATCCATGGTCATCTGATTGGCTTGTGGAACCTGACCACATAGTGTAGTTTCATCCTTATGAGGAAGATTATCCATCAAGGGATTGCTAGATTGCACCATTGGGCGTTCTGGTTGTGTTGTATCAGTTGAGGGTTCTGTAGCTGCTGCACCACCTACTGTGGGAACATCTGAAAATCTTGTGAAGGCTGTCCCACCAGAGGATTTTGCTGGTATTGGACCATTTGCTGCCCTTGTTGTGGCTGATTCATAGAATGTTGTGTCTGTTCAATCTGTATCTGTTGGGTCTGTGGAACTTGTTGATACAAAGCCTGTGGAGCTCGAGTAGTCTGTGCTGCCATTCCAGTAAACTGTTGCTGCCCCTGCATCTGCGGATGATAGATGGGAATTTGCTGACCAAATTGTTAGTTGTAACCAAACATTTTGTTGCTAAAGGGGCTGTCCAAATTGGAACTGCACAGGCTGCACCATCGGCTGCGACGGCTAAATCTAGTAAGAAGCCTGAGTTGCCTGAGCGATCTGAGGTTGTTGGTATTGAATTAGAGCCTGTTGAACTTGCCCTATCGGCTGTTGATGTTGATCCTGTCCCATCTGTACTTGGTTCTGCTGCTGATTCTGCGGCTTAGTCTGTTGAGGGGCCCGAACGTGTTGATTTGGAATCTGATTCTGCCCCGTTGCCTGAGCCGAGTCCAGGGAGGGCGCCACGCCCTGAGTCTGATTGGGGCGATTATATTGGTAAGGATTGCGAAATCCGCCCTTCCGCTGATTGCCACGACCACCACCACCGCGACCACCTCCCTGTCCCGAACCCTTCCTCCTTCCATCGACAATCGCTTGAGGATGTCGGCAAAAGTTGCCTTCCCGTGAATCCTACTCCAGAAATCTTGAACGAAACTGAAGAAAATAGGTTCTGGAGCAAATCGATCGGTGGAGCTTACCGGGAAACAGTCATCGGCAGTGAAGCTCTTCGCCATGAACAAATCTCGACGAATCCAGACCAGGTTGATGGCGGCGGAGTTGGTAGCTAAAACCCTAATAGGTGAGGAAGACACTGTGGATGCTCCAGAGTAGTCCATAGTATTCCTCAATTGCCTCGTCAGCGCCATGGGCTGGGTCCCCATCGCCAGTCGGAGCCCTCCGCCCTCGCGCGCCCACGTCAAGGTTGTGTCCAGGTGTCGAGCGTCGGGGCGCCCGAGGTTTGAACCGGCTGCGGCGTCGCCGAGGCCATTGCCGGCGCCGCCAGGGTGAGCTGCGGCAACGAGAGGTTTGGCCTGCGACGTGCCAGGGGAGGCCTACCGCCGGGCCTGCATCCACGCGCCCTGCGGCTGTCCGGAAAGCTCCTGCGGCTTCCGGGGCTCCCGCCAGATGCTGCTCAACCACGTCTCCGGCCCGGACCACTCGCGGCCCGTCATCGTCCTCCGCTACGGCCAGCCCCAGGTCCTCACCCTGCCCCTGTCGCGCCACTGGCACGTGCTCGTCGGGGAAGAAGACCGCCCGGCGCCGGCGGACCGCGACCGGAACGTGTTCCTCGTGTCCGTGTCCGCCCGGGAGACCGGCCCCGCGGAGGTGTCGCTGGTCTGTGTCAGGGCGGACGGCGGCACGCACTTCTCCTGCAGGATCTCCGTCGAGCACTCCGTGGATGGGTCGAGGCTGATTTTGGAGTCGCCCAAGGTGAGCAGCAGCTCCCTCACCTCCTCCGGCGATGGCGCGCCGCCGGTCAGGGCCCTGATGGTGCCCCAGGATTACTTGGCCGGCGACAGCGTCCCCCTTGGCATCCACATCGACAAGCTTAGACCTCCTCCCAGTCCGCCTGCTCTGACTCCTATCACTTCTATTTCTTCGATTACTTCTATTGTTACATCTACTACTCCGTCTCCTCTCGCCGCTGCCGCCGCCACGGTCAATCCGTCTCCTTTCGCCGCCGCCGCCGCGGTTGTTCACGGCGGCTGAGAGTTCCAAGAAAAGGAAAATGCAAACCCCAAGAGACTGTAGCTAGTGAAGACAATTAATGTAGTGTTAGCCAGCTAGCTAGCTGTTCGCCATGGCACTTTATCAATCCGAGGAGTAGATATTTTGGTATTTGAAATCAATCATGTGTTGCGGTTTGCAAGTAATTTATCGGTCCGATTCAAGGGTACGTTTAGTTTGTGCCAAATTTGCTTTACTAATTTTTTCCAACCAAAAGATGGTCAAGAATTTATTTTCCATTTTCCAAAGATTTGTGGAAGGATTGTGATGGGGATTGATAAGGTTTCCGTATGCAACCAAAATTTGAGCAACCAACTAAGCAAACAAGAAGAAATCTTCATGGGCTGTCAAAAATTTAGCAGGGCAACTTTGTGCTAAGTTTGTACAAAATCTAAGACACTTTTATGGTTCAGAGAGAGTAGTATTTTGTACAGCAGAGTTAGAAATCTGAAGGTGGTAGACAGTGAAATATATGCACGAAGGAGAAGAGAAGAGGTCTCTTCAATCGATGACAATATCATTATGCTGAAATGATAGTGTCAGTTGTTTTTATCTTTGACATTGTTTTCTCACAATCATATTATTTCCTTAAGCCAGCACATTACCTTGTCTTGCAAAAAGACATTATCCTTGTCTCATTATGAAAGCCTACTCTTCCTTTCTGTGTGCAGAAGCAGTATGCTGCCCTTGTATGGATTCATAGACCTCTGACGGATGATTACCATAAAAAAAATTCGGGTGTTAATGATATGGTACAAGTCATAAGCTTCACCCATCCTCTTCCTATTTATCTTTGGTTGCGGTCCACCTTGAAGAGCCAACATGACCATAGTCCATAGGCTTTGGGCGAATTCTTGCATTTTTTTATTGTGAGAATCTTTTATGCATATGAAAGAGGTTTAGAACTCGTTAGTATTGCTATGCTTGTTGCGTCAACAATATGCCTTAATTATCAAGAAAAATAGATCATACATTAACACATTTCTCAGAAAAATAATGTAAGAAAACCCATTTAATTCTATATCATGTCAAAGTCAATATATGAGACTATGTTACATTGAACTTCGTGTTACATTATCCTATGATGAGACTTACATTCTCGGATGGGAACATGAAACAGGAATGCTCACTGCACACACACATTATGTATGAAAAACCAAATTACTAATCACATCCACACTAAATATCTATATACTCCAACAAATATAGTGTTACTGTCTAAAGTCTAAACCACACTCAGGTGTGATGCTATAGCGGTTTCTCCCTTGGCCTTTGAGTGCTAGTGAAAATTTAGGTTAAGAATTAAGATCAGCGAGTCAATCTACAAAAATCATGCAAGAAAAAAAGTCATATAGTAAGCATAACTACTGCCGTTCTGCAGAAAAATTGGGTTCTGCTGGTTTCTGTAACAGCCTTGCAGGCACTCTTTCCTGCAGACGGGCCTTGCGGGTGGCATTTCTCCTCAAGATCCTCATCATGTTGCGAGCAAAACGTGAAGCGTGTATTGCAGCACCAAAACTGAGGGAAGTGGAGCCATCATTCACAATCGCGAGTTGCAGCCTCTTCTCCTTATCACGTAAAGAATCTTCCATCTTCTTTCTGCAGCGCCTGTGCCAGGCTGCTTGTATAAAACAAGCGGCCCAGGTTCTCCACTGCTGTGAATAGAACCTAAATGTGTGCCGAAGCTGTTTGCTATGGAGTCGTCGGAATTGGGTGGCCACAAACTTCAAATCTTCAGCCATCAATGCAAAAGCTTCAACTTCAGACATCGACTTCACTGTCCTGGTTGAGCTGGGAAGACTGGATGTTGAATTGGGATCAAGAGCCCATGTTAGGAGCTCCTCACCACAGAAATCTCCACCTTTCAGAACATCGGAGTTGAAGAAACCAGTTCTTCCACCATTTGTCGTCACACTCATGAGATCTCCTCTCATGATGAAGAACATTTCATTCACTGGATCTCCTTCACGAACGATGCAGCCGCCTTCTGTGTATAAAACAGGCTTTAAGCGGTCACACAAGGCATTCAAGATCTGATCATCCATGTTTTCAAACATTGGAACCTGAAAATGAAGAAAATGCCAAGGTATGCATTCAGTGTAACCAAGGGACAGAAGATCTTGATACATACATCAAAACACCAATAAAAAAGGTTGCTGCAATAAATTCGAGGATATCCTCAATAGCGTGTATCCAATTAGTCCATGTTACCGGGGAAACAGGATGTTAGGATGCTAGTAAACTTTAGAGGGTCATAATCCATGTTGCTGGGAAGAGGTCATGGGAGAATAAATGGGCTGAACTTCAGATGAGAAGACACTGGATATTGGCACTGTAGGACTGTATCCAATCAGGCCTCCACCTGCAAACACTACAAGCACAATGTAACCAAAGCTTTTCATTGTCCTTGACTACTTTCGGTTGTTACCTTCCTTCTTTTACCAGTTTGATAATACTTCCTAGGAATGATGTTTTAACTTTGAGCCCATCATCTCCAGAGTGAAGGATGACCCATAACTAGTAACCAAAAGTTCAGAATTCGTAACTGAATAAGCAATCTACTTATTAACTTACCTTGTCATCTATTTCTCACTTCCTCGATGAGTATTTTCGAAAACAATTTGTTCAAATGTACTCTTGGGTGGCAGCTAGGTTAAAAAAAAGGCAAGCCCAACAGAACGAATAAGAACTCATCCAAAGCTTAGATGATTTGGTATGAACTAGCTAAATACTCGTGGAGTTGCAATGGATAAACAAATTACACTATTCAACATACTTCAGTTAATAATAGAACAAATTAGACTGCCCAAAGCCCATTATTGCCAAGCTTAGCATGTGCAACACGCTTTCATTTGTTATGCCCACTTATCATAGCAAACATGACCACCATCTCAAACTGTTTGATGGAATGGTTCACATCACAAAGGTGGGTAGATGGACTGCCACCGCCAATTGTCATCTTTATCTTTATAGCAGTAAAGATAGCTCAATTGTTACTTGACCAGCAGCTGGAATTGAGTATTAGAGTACTGCTACAATAATACACTGGCTAGAAAACGGCAAACTCATCAGGAATCAATGTGAACTATTCATGATTTTATTACTTGGTGTAAATAGTTCAGTTGTTTCGCTAGCTGATTGTTCCAAAAGTGGCTTGACCATAGGGTTAACTCTTACTAGTGATAGCCAGCACAGCAGGTTAATGTAGAATAAAAACATGCATGTATTGTAATAATATACCCTCATGAGAAGTGACAAACAAAGATGCCGTTTTATAGCCCTCCTAAGATCCTTGGGGAGGTTCGTGAGGAGATTCTCTTCATCAACCCCGCTTGTCTCTTGCCATCTATATTGTTCATAACGCCTTATTCGTTCCTTGAGGTTCTCAGGAAGTAGTCGATATGACATCCATTGATCTGTGTCACGGCTTTTAACTCTCGTTTCTTCTATTCTCAAAGAGGCTGACTGCAAATATGTCTGTACAACTCAAAAGAGAAAAGAGAAAAGAAAACAGTTAGAGCACTCATATAACTTAGCTGCCGCCTTCAGCAAAAGTCCTTTAGTCATAGTTTTAAGATAGTATATAAGGGAATTTGAAACATTCTTTGAAATTCTTCACTGCATGATTGATATAACCTCATGCGGTATCTATTTTGACTAGTATAGTGCCCGTGCGTTGCTACAGACTAAAAAAATACACATTCAAAGATACTGTTGTACTATTATCAATTATCTTAGATCATATAATCCATATTCTTCTCATGTCAATGATTTGTGCCAAATCAACAAGTAATAAAAAAGAAAACAGATGACACAGTCCAAAAGTGACGGACTGCCACCACCAATTGAGTCTTTTAGAGTAAAGAAAACTTGAACCATTTTTCTACCAATACTATACTAGTGTTAACCTCATGATATGAAAGTGAGCCCAGGTAGCTGGCCATGGCACCAGAGTTCCATGGTTTAACTGTATGAAGATAGTACTCAGCAAGTAGTACAGGAAGATAAGTTCATCCTTCTCAAGATCAGTTGAGTTGTCTCCAATTGATTGCGCAGGTAACAGAATAATAACACCTGTTGTAATATAACAAAATCCTTAAATGGGCCGGGCCGCGATCCAACGTGGCAACGACCAAGTCAACGAATCCCGAAGACCGGTCAAATCGCCAACAAGGCATAGTCATGCCAACTAAGCGCCGGTCAAAGGAGTCAAAGGGTCAAGCCCTCCAAGCCATGGTTAAAGGAGTTAGAGTAAGGGCCAAGAAAGCTCTAGGAGCAAAATTACCACCTTACCCTCACTTTCCCTCTCCCTCAAGGGTAGCCATGGTCCTTTGTCATGGACCCCTAGGCTATAAATACCCCCCCCCCCCATGGGGGCATGTATCATACACTCTCCATTGGAATAAGATCAAAGGGGAGAGGGCTAGAGCAACTCAAGGAGCCCGCTCTCAAGTGCTTGAGTCGAGCCTAGTCTCGACTCGACCTAGGGGACGCGACTTGATAAGCCTAGTTTCAAGGTTCCGGGCCATCTAGTACGACCTCGACTCGAAGTAGAGGGATCGGGTTAGAGTCTCGAGGGTATCCCAACCTCGCTACCTGGGAAGACAAGTTTGGCCCAGGTCCGAGGCGGCCCCTAGAGATCTCTCGCTATAGGCGACTTGGGAAGACGAGTTCGGCCCAAGCGCTTGGCTAACGACCCCCTCGAAGCCTCTCCTAACATAGGACTAAGTCGTGCCCGCATGGTCGACCGAACCTATTCAAAAAATATCGACGTGTCAACTTGTCCAAGTGTACGGCGACCTTCGCTATAAGGCCGGCGTACACCCCCTACATACTATTCTCGCATTTGTGCCATCGTGCATTGGCACCCCGTACTCCTGTTGTTTTCTAGAACAACAACAACACCTTTAAGTTTTAGCATGATTCTGATTTGCAATGCAAGTTCATTGATACACACACAATAACTTCATGAACTATATTTTATCGGTTTTGCTATTTCTTAGGCGACTGAGAAATAACAATTTCTTAGTCGGTGATAACAACCTTTTTATTCAATCATTGAGATTCGTGTAAGATTAATGTAGGTCCAATGGATAAGAAAATCTTGATTGGATGGCTACAATTGTTGACTGAGAAATAACTATTTCTTAGGCGACTGAGAAATAGACACTCCCATATTTTATTATTCCTGTTTCAAGGTATCTACAGATTATTGAACTAAAATCAACAAAATGATACATGGATTACAAGATGCATGGCTATCAGTCCGAAGTAAGATTACCTGCACATTGCCAATTAGAAGTGAAAACAGAACTAAGCCTGATATTGAGACAAAAACTGCAAATAAATTCTCCCATGCATAAGTGCTTGTTTGCAGGTTTTGGCCAAGAGAGCTGCATTAAATATACCAAGACATATATAAAGGGTCATATGTTTTATATGTATATATATTGAAGTTTTGTCTATTGGACGAACCTAAGATTTTGCAGACCCCACCAAACACAGTAGAATAATTTCACAGAGAGATTTGTTGATTGCGAAACATTTTTCAGAGCCGGCACATAAATTCCAAAGATTGGATCTGGAAGATTGTTTGCGGAGAGAAGGCAAACAGTCTGTAAGAAAGCATTTCCACGATCCGTGTCATCGACTATGTTTCCGCAGTATAAATATGTGGAATTACAGCCCCTTTGATTAAGACACTGCTGTCTCCAGCAGGCACCTTTGCGTTGAATGGAAAGCAAGTACCAAACCGCTCCAAGGACCTGCATCAATTAAAGATTACTTGTAAACATTGAAGCTTAGTCGCATTGCTTCTGAAAATTATTCCGATTATGAAAAATACAAAACTACATGAATACAGTCTCTCACTATTAATTGTCTAATCGATATAATAACAAGCTGACAGAACTCGAAAAAAAAAAGATACCTGGGTGGATGCTATGTAAATTTAACAAAAACAAGAAGGGGGGCAATCGTACTGTACAACCAACATAGTTGTGTTAAAAGAAAAATAACATTTTTCACTCACATAGAGAGATGGATCTAGACAAAAATATATTAGAATAACACTATGTTTTCCCTGCAAGATCTTCTAAACTGAAGTACTGGATCCACCTTGCTTTGGTGACTAGTTATTCGAAAAAATATGCAACAAACAAACAAAGCCAGCATTAGGACCTAAAAGACAAATAGTACTGAAATTTTGATGTTCAAACTAAGAGCACTATAAACATATGCACCGTCAATGTCAACAAAGGAAAATGATTGCACCATAACCACACTTTTTCCGAGTCATTTCATTTCTATCCCACCTATAGTGGAAAATCGACTACCTATTATGTGTGCTTTAAGATACTGTATGCACCAAGAGTAATTCCACACAGATAGGAGACCTAGGTTCATGCCATGTGAATTTAAAGACAAAGGGGGAGTAAGTGAACTGTACAGCTGACATATTTTGTAATCCCAGTAATGAAGTATCACAAATTATCGCATCCCAAATTTTGCACACATTTTTCAATCTACATAATCCTTACTATCACTTAGTACTGCCGATCCATGATATTGCTTGGATTTTTACTATAGCGGTTAATTTATTGCAAATGACAACTGACAATCTGACATACATAGCTACATTATTCACAGTTCTGAATTTGTGGATAGTGCACTTACATGACTAGCAAGTATGTAAATTACAAGGTTGAAAGCAGCACCAGCCCATGCTGTTTCTGTAATTATACCAGCAGATCTTGTGATCTGAAGATACAACGGTCTTATTCGAATAAGCCGAGGCACATATTGGCATATAACAATAAGCATCAAGGTGTTTTTGGCTTTCATGACATCTGAGCCTTGAAGAATAGGTAGCACAACCAAAATAATCACCTGGTAACAAAGTTAATCATTACAAAATTACCAAAATAATCACCAAATGGGAAGATCGTCTTGTTCATTCAATGTTCAACTCAAACATTATTCAAATGCGTGAACTGCAATGTAAAAGTACAACTCTTGAAACAGGCACAGAACTATTTTTTACATACTTCTCATGTAAACTACCAAAAGTGCACAAGTAAATAACTGTTTCCATGTAGACCAGCATACAATCTTAAATCTAAAGAAGCATGTGCTTTGATGTGATCAAGTAAATGTGTACTGAGCTTAACCAAGTGTATATAGCATACAAATTACCTGAGGGAGGGGTAGGACAGCAAAGACATCAATCAGAAAATATGTTGTGAAATAACGCTTTGCTATTGCATGCGGATCCTCGACCAAGACACCCCTGCCAAAGCTTGTAGAAGAAGATGTGATAAAGCCCGTACGGAACTGAAATATGATATGGAGTATATAGAAGATATCTGTGAAAGAGCGCAGGACACTTGCTGCGATTTTCAACTTCCTATCCAAATACCAACAAGATTTTTGATCATTGATAACCGGGATATAGAAGAACAATGGGTCCACAGAAACTGCGAAAATGCATGATAACACAAATATCTTGTTCCATCTTTGTAGAAATGGTCCTTGAGGGTGAAGAATTTTTGTTGTGGACTTTCTGTCATCCAGCATTGATCTTGTTAAGGTTTCTGGATGCAGAAAGTCCCGAATGAATGCAAAACAGCCAGCAATTCTTTCTTTAAGTGGTTCAAATACATCGTGTCTTCGTGGTGAGACTATGTTTTCTGAATTAATAGACTGCTCTGATCTCCAGTCCTCAAATCTGCATCATGAAAGCAAAGATAAAATTACTCAGAATAATTGCACCCCAAAAAATTCAACACTGGTTCATTCTTTACATAAAACCAAACGCTATCCAGTTTTAGAGGCAGATGACTTATGTTCGAGCCATCTCGACGACGGGATACCAACACTATCATGTGATGAAAATAGAGGCACCAATGTTCCATGTACCCTGGTTAAAGCTACAGAGCTACTCCGTATGAAACATTCACATGTATGGTACTGCTAACTTATTAGTTACTACTAGCAAAGAGTCAATGACTACAATTTGAAAAATCATTGTTCTCAGGAACTATCTCAAACAACAGGGGACGGAAGAAACGGACCTAACATATTTCTCCTCTCTTCCCAACATCGTCTTCCACCACGCCGACAATTAGCTGCTACGAGCACTGGATCAGTTCTTCAGGTGTTCCCTGATGATTATCAAGCATGAGTAAGAGAAACAAAAATTTAGAGATACCTAACCCAAAATTTAAAGATGATTGTGATTTTGCACCACATCACTGCATCACATAAACCAAATATTAATAGAGTGATATCGATGGAGGGGGTAATTAGATTGATCCTTTGGCAGCCTAATTGCTGGCTGCAACAGACAAAAGCAGCAGAGCAGAGAGAGTAACGTCACAATGCCAAATTAAGCCTCCTGAAATTAGCCATCTACCGCCCCTGGGCCATGGATTCGCTTGAAACTTCCAAACCACGAATCCAAACCCGCAATCCCTACAACCATAGCATCATAATTCATAACCAAACTTCGATGCTCCAACTAGACGAGTATAAAATTAACGACACACAGAAAGGCCACCGCAATACCGCGCGCGCTAAGCAGACTACATCACGATCATACTGCTCTTCACTGAGCAGAGGCCACCAAGCACGCCGCCAAATTTTACACCCGAAGCAAAGCGCGCACGAGACCATACCACGGATTGTTAGAAGAGAGCAGAGCCGCAGCAAGTCGGAGCAGAGGCGGAAGCGGAAGCGGAAGCTTACCTAGGGTTTGAAGAGGATTTTTTCCCTTCTTCTCCAGTGCGTGTTAGGCAGGGTGGACGGAAGAGATAGAAGACGGATGGTGGGATGGAATGAGGGGACGGGGGAAAGCTTGATTGGGGCTTCGCGGTCGTGCGGCAGGGTGGTGGTGGTCGTGGAGGACGAAACAGAAGAAACCGAAGAAGTGGTGGTCGCGGGCGGAGCACTCGCGGTGGACTCCACACAGCGACTTGGAAATGGTCTACGCCGTGGACCAGTAAGTAGGGGTCTAACCCGTTCAGTTTTTGCTTCACAAATACAGTATTCTGGTCGTAAGCTGGGCCCCACGTCCCTTGCTATAGCGGTGTCAAAATCTCACAATGTATAAAGGTCTCGTCTGGGTCTTAAGGTGGAGCCCATCCAACCCAATATCTGTTTTTCTATTTCTCCAACCGCTGGTGTTTTGGGGGCAAGATGTGGTGATGAGTAGTTTGGGGGAATCTGAGGTTGTTTGCATTTTCTGGATAAGGGTTTGGAGAGTCTTGACTAAGAATATTTGTGAAGTTTCTATTTGATGGATCCATTGGATGAACACTGGAATGATTTGTTCTTCACTTTCTCTATTTGTAGGCACGAACTGGATGTGAAGGGAAAGCAAACGGCCGGAAAGTTCAGGAGCAACGGACCATTTTCAAGGACCAACGGCCACATGCCAAATGTCATTGTTTATTATTTGTGTCAGATATCCAGTGTGCAAATAGTGACTTGTGGTCTGGCCATAGCGCAAAGGCCGGATTTTTGGAGAAAGTCATTAAGATCCACACCTACAATGTATAGAGCTGGGCCTTAAGGGTTGGCATGTTCCTTAAGACCCAGTTTTGGCTACATTGGAGTCGCCCTAATGGTACACAGTTGCGGTTGCGGTTGCGTATTAGCTGAAAACGTCTATTCGGTGCAAACTATATAAAAATTCCTATAAAAATGCCATAAGTTAGAATTGTGCTCTACAAACTCATAAAAATTCAAGTTAAAAATCAAATGCATTTGGAAGAAATTAGAAAGAGAAATATATGAATGAATAGTGTCAAACAATAAAGACCCATTATTCATGATGAATTTGTTTTTCCGCTGCTACCAAACGCAATTGAGTTACACATATATGGAACATCACTTCTCTAACATATATAATGTTTTTGAGAATTTTTTGAACTTTTTCCGATGAAGTTTTCACAGTTTGCACCGTAGAGGTGGTTTTCCCCGGATATCATCCCTAGTTTCTTTAGATAAATAAAAGTATCGTGAACTTTTATCCTTCGGTTGGGACTATATTGTCCGGCCTCTCAATCGAAGCAATGCACAAAGGATATTTTTCTGTAAAAAGAGTACCTGCTAATACTACTTTAAAATGTATTACTGATCATGGTTCGAACCTACTCCTTCCATTCCTAAATTCTTGTCGTCATTTTAGTTCGAATATGTATTTCTTGTAGTTGTTTTAGTTCAGATAGTTTTAGTACTCACTCCGTCTGGGTTTATAAGGCCTACGCGGAATTTTATGCCGAACTTTGACCGAAAATAACAGTGGTAATACGAGATTATTGTGGCACAAAAGAGATATTGTCGGATTCGTATTGAAAAACTCTTTCTAATGATATAACGTTTATATAAATATGTTACATATTATTTGTATAATTGTTAATCAAAGTTTGACACGGATTTCAATAAGGCCTTATAAATCCGGACGGATGTGTACATGTTTGAACTAAAATGATGACAATAATTTAGAAACGGCGGGAGTAATAATCACAACCATCAACAATATTTAAATTGCACGTTGTATTGTATTGAAGGGTGTGTTGGATCGAAGGTATATATATATTAACCTACAAAGCTTTATCCTTTTTGAAATCCGAAGCTTTACCAACTTAATTACTCTTGTTTGCTAAAAAGATAAATTACTCTTGCACTAAAACGAAATCAAATCGTTAAAATTTGAATAATCCAGATCCAATCATGCTGTTGTTACACTAATAGTCTGTGCCATCTTCCCTCCCACATTCAAACATTAGTTGCTTCCATGTGAAACCATTATAGGCGTACTCCTAACCTCTTTCCGCTACTCTCAAAACAACTTCTCCTTGTCACGATTGTTGGCCCTTCCTCCCAGAACCATGTTCTCATTGGACTGTTTTTCCTCTCGCACCATAACGTTAATGGCATCTCAAATTTGAAAGCTTTAGGTAATGAGCAAGGAGAGGATCGATGTGGTATGACTAGGTTGCAGGTGGGAAAGACGACCGGGGCAACATAAGGAGTCGTAAAAGGAGGAAAACACATCTGAGTAGGAATAATAAATGTTGATGTCTCGAGTATATAAAAGTTTGATTTGGTGTTTTTTGCACATTGCTACATTTCAATGAGTTAAAGTAGTGCTGCTCTAACTGCTAATATTTATACATAATCATTTAGATTTAAAATAAATATATGTATGCACATATGCTCTCCATATATTTATTTGATTGCATATCAGCACTTTATCTTAGCCTAAAATTAAAGTTACACAATGTTAAGATGTGTGAGGTACCCATTTTAGAGCGGTAAGAGCAACTCTAGCCGTCCCCCCCAGATGGCGTCCGGCCTGCTACATTTTTCGGCCATATGGGGGGGGCGTCGGCGCAAAGAATAATTTGGGGGCCGGCCGTGTAGTAAATTGGGGGCACTGCTTAAGTTTCATTGAAGTTGGCGAAATTTATTCACATTAGGCGACATTTCATTGAAATTTGCGATAATTAACAAAATAAGAAAAAACTAAATCAAACCCTAGCCTCGTCGTCTAGGCGATCGAACCAGGAGGCGACGCTGCCCAAGCTGCTGCCGGAGTCGAAGTCGAAGCCGTTGCCGTCATTGTCGAGGACGATGACGCCCGGCTCCTGCTTCACCGGCATCTCCTTCTTCGCCGCCTCCTTCGCCGCCTCGTAGTCAAGCCACGCCTGGACTTCGCATCGGAGGCCGTGTAGCCCAGGAGTCGCCGCCGCTCCGCCTCCTCCTTGCTGGTGCGCTCGGCGGCGCGCTGACCCGGAAATTCTTCCGGATCGTCGTCGCGGCAGTGCGGGACGGCGGCTTGCTCGGAGTCCGGTGTCGGCGTCCACTTCGGCTCCGGCTTCGGCCGGACTAGGCAGAGTTGGCCGCGTGGAGGCGCCGCGGCCCGCCGCACTCGGGAGGAGGAGCCCGGCTCATCCAGAGCCGGAGCGATGGCGTGCGCGCCGCCGAGGAAGTCGAAGAGGAGCCGGAGCTGGTGGAGGAGGAGCCCCGTCGTCGAGCCTCGGCTCGTTGTCTGTGGTGATGTGGGCTAGGACGGCGTCGAGGGACCGCCTTGGCTGCTGCCATAATGCGCGCCAGCCCGCGGTGTTGTTCCGCACTGCCGGGTGCGGAAGATCGCGGACTCGCCGG
Organism: Brachypodium distachyon; assembly: GCF_000005505.3. Lineage (NCBI taxonomy): Eukaryota > Viridiplantae > Streptophyta > Magnoliopsida > Poales > Poaceae > Brachypodium > Brachypodium distachyon. The sequence continues at coordinate 35,071,748 of NC_016131.3, read as the reverse complement.
CGGTGCTCCTCCTCGAAGAAGGGCATCCAGGCGCTGCCGATGTGGCGGTCCCACGCCGGCATCGCCTGCTCCTCCGGCGTGAGGTGGCGGAAGAAATGCTCTGCGATCCTCTCTCGTCGGCGCGCTCCCGTCGGCGGCGACGGCACGGGCCTGCCGCCCAGGCTGAGCACCCATCCGTGGGAAAGGCGGCAGTTCGACGGCGCGGGGTAGCCGGCCCGCGCCAACGTCTCGGCCTCATCGAGGCGAAGCCAGTGGAGGTCTTGCCAGTTGCCGGCCAGGGCGAGGAGGAGATGGGGCAAAGAGGAGGGCGAGGTCGGCGAGGGAGGAGAAAGGCGAGAAGGCGAATGGCGAGCTTTTCGGGCCGGCGCTGCCTTTTATGGGCGCCGAAGTTAACCCGCGGGGGGTGTGAACATGGCGAGAAACGGGCGTTGGGAATGCGCCACGTGGAAGCCGATGGGACAGGACGGCGGTTTGACCCAGCGACCGCCATTACTCTCCTGGGAAACCGAGGCGAAGCCAGTGGCGATTAATGCGGAAGCTTGGGAGGACGATAAATGGCGCTGACAAGGCCGGCCTGCGCCATAAAAACGTTTCGTCGGCGCCCCCGCTCGCCCCCCCCCCCTTTGGGTTGTGTTTGGCCTAGGGGCGCTGACTAACTTTTTGGGCCGCGCCGACTAAAAAAACATTTTGGGGAGGCCGGCTGGGTTGGATTTTACGTGCCAGCGCCCCCAAGCCCGTTTAGGGATCCTTTAGGGGGCCGGCTGGAGATGCTCTAAATCTATTCCCAAATTGAGGAACCCAATTAAATTTTATTTGCTACCGACGAACCAATATTAATGCAGATTTCTCTCGTTCGCTTTAAATGAAAGATTTGCAAGTAAATGTCAGTTGTCGCCATCTGGTGCACAATACCCACCCAGATTCTGTTTTTCCATATTTTCCGTCTCCTATAAAATCAGTCTCCATTCCCCGCTCCTACTCCCCCTTCTCTTGTAGCCTCCACTTTAGTTTTCTTCCTCTCACAACGAAGAGTACATAAATCTATCTAGGGATGGATGGTGTGTTATTCGACGAGTAAGCTTCTCGAAGTGAAGGAACAGAGATGTCTCTAGTGGAAAGTGATCGAGAAGAATGAGATGGACTGTTTGGGATGCTGCAACAGGTATCCGTAGATACAATGATGATTTTTAGCAATAATAAATTTCTTACAATATCAGGTGTTGTGTTTCTTCTCTACTTCTAATTTTTTTTTTACCAAAACTCCTGGAGGTTACCAAAAAAACATTTTGAAAACATTGTCTCTCAATTAGTGTCTTGGATGCGGGAGTTCACGCTACTGCCCAGTCATCTGTTCTTTGGTCAACCTGCCTCGATCCAGACATTTCTCGGCTGCCTTGGTATGGCTTGCCTCTCTTCTCACTTCTGATTTGACGGAGTAGGTGTTCGTTTTCTAGAATCTACAGAAAAATCTCCAGCCTATCAGATTGTTGACAGCGACGCTCCCGTGTCATTACCTTTAAAAAGGCGCCGTTTCTTAAGCTCATGATCTATCCTCAAGGTTGTGTCAGAGTTATGGGATATGACCCTTGGCCGACTCCCCTCGGCCATCATGGCAGCGACACATTAATGTCATTCTTCATGTTGTGGAGCTATCTTCATCTTAGGTGAACTTTGCAATTCGCGGCTTCTTCTCCTCCCGCGTGTGATCATGTTGTGTGTTTTGACCACATCTCCCATGTGCGGCGTCCTACTGTAGTTTTCTTTTTATCTTACCACTCCAATGTTTTGTGTTTTTTACTGTGTTTTTTTACAGCATGTTTTTTGTTAACTCTTTTGTTACATAATGTGCGAAGTCTCTCATCCAAAATAACTGCTTCCGCTCATCCAGAATCCAAGACCCGGCGGCTCGATCGCCCCTCCCTGAAGCCCAAAACCATTGGACCGGAGGTCGCTTCAGCCGAAAGCTGCTAGGGATGGCACGCGCCGCCGCTTCCAACCTGCGTGGCCTGGTTGGCATTGCAGCGGTGGACCGGCGGGTGGTGAGCGCCTCCGTCCAGGGTCGTTGCGCGGCACCCCAAGCGTCGCCCGGCGGGCGTGGGTTTCGGGCCGTGGCCTCAGGCTCCGGTGGCAGGACGACGCCTGACTCCTCCTCTTCGTCCTCGTCGGCTCTACGACAGCTGCAGCCGCGGCGCGGCGCGGCGTCGGCACGCCAATCGCGGCGGGGGGTGGGACGCACGGGGCTGCGGGGCTTGCTTAGCGGTGGCTTCGAAAGGTAATCTTTTTAAGGCGTAATGACCATCTCGCCTACAATCTGTGTCACTGGCGTGTTGATGGATAGCCATGGATGTCATTTCTAGTCTCTGGATGCTTCCTTACTGGTCGGCGTTCAATCTGGACTTGTGGTACCGCACAATGCAAGTGCCCCAGTTACAAACACCAACCCTTTTTCTTTTAAGGAGAGACCGATACATGTTGGATAAAGTGCTAGGAAAATGTCTCAGTAGCAATTATTTCAAGTTGTTATCTGGTGATTGTAAGAGAGATGAGATTCAATTCTGCTTCAATATCTGAATACTAGTACGGTATTTCATTCTGAATACTTATTAAGAAATACACTGTGATTAAATTTACCTTCTGGTCATTCACTTTTACGTAGCTTATATTGCAATTGAATTAACTTCAGTATTTTATCTGTTCATGCTCCTCTCCTTCCTAATGTTAGAGGTTGGCATATTATTTGGATTAATTTATATAAAAAATTTGTTGTCAGTGAGGATGGTAAGCTGAGCTGTGGATATTCAAGTTTTAAGGGGAGGAGACCTACTATGGAGGATCGCTATGACATAAAGTTTAGTAAAATCGAGGGGCAGACAGTTAGCCTATTTGGTGTATTTGATGGTACTGTCTTGAAACTTGCGTTATTATTCTGTGACTGCTTGTCTACAAACTGCAGGCTTATGTTTCTAAAAAAACAAAATTAGGTCATGGAGGACCACTTGCTGCCGAATATCTAAAGGAGCATCTGCTTGACAACCTTATGAAGCATCCTCAGTTCCTGAAAGACACAAAGCTTGCTATAAGTAATCTATTATTCCTTCTGTTTAGCTATACTTTTTTGTATAGTCAAGTCCTTTCTAGGGCCACAAAATACTTATCTTCTATCTTATAATTGTTGTTACTTTTGCAAAAACAGGTGCAACATTTCTGGAAACTGATGCTGTTATCTTACAATCAGTAAGCAGTCCTTACAGGGATGATGGTTCGACAGCTATAGTTGCTGTTTTGGTTGGCGACCATTTATATGTAGCAAATGTCGGTGATTCACGTGCTATTGTTTCAAAAGGCGGCAAGGGTAATATGTTTGGCAGTATTTCTTTGTTATTGAAGATCTTTCGGATATCCAATACCACTAACTGGTACTGATGCTTAGTAATTAATATACCCTGAAACCCTCTGTCATCTACTGGCAAGCATATCCCTGCACCATTGTTAATAGTACAGTTAAACTTGCTTAAATAATATTTGTTAGAGATTTGTCACAGCCTTTAAGCTATGATTATCATGCTTTATCGTCCTTTGATTCAATTGCATATGGAACTAAGGCAGTACGCTTAAAGTGAGGCTGTTAGACTGAAAGGTGCTACTCTGATTAGCAGGTACTAGAGTTCGATTCTTAACTGGTTGTCTAGTTTTGAAGTAAGTGGTAATCGTTTCCACCTTATGCGAATGCTGTTATGTTTCTGATGGCACTTTGTTCTTATGATTTCTGGTACATGATAAACTTGCCTTGTGAATCCCAATTATTAAATGAGTGTTTTTTTGTCTATTTGTTTCACTGTGTTGCTAAGGAATGGATACTCTGGCCTACTTAGTTTACTCACCTCAGACTTTTTTTTAATTAATGAGTGCATACTTTGTTATGTTGCTATATTGCTCTGATAAGTTAGCGATTGCTCTACGAACTGTGAACAGTAACTATTAGTATTTGGTTTCTTCTTTATCTGTGAAGAATATGATACAATGTGTTTTCACTCTGTCCTGCAGCTATTCCACTCTCAGATGACCATAAACCTAACAGGAGAGATGAGCGAAAGAGAATTGAGAATGCTGGAGGAACTGTTTCTTGGGATGGTAAGAACTTTAATCCTCAGAATACTCTTTGATTTTCTCCGGTCTTAGCTTCATTGGATATTGAGGCTAGCGAAAATTTAAGTTATTTACCTCAACCCATCCAACTTCAAATAATTCTTACCATGTTTACTTATATAATGATTCAGTGGAGCGCTTTTTTTCATCCTATATGTTATGAATACCAATTATATTAACACATACAGGTAGGCACATATATGCAGGAAACCCCTTAGACAACGGTGTAACTATGCAACTAATCATATACATGCCTAACACCGCCCCTCCCCATAACCTACCCAAGGCCATAAACAAGGATGTACATCTGCGATGAATGTGGTGGCATCAACATGTTTGCATCGTGCAGCAGAGCCAATACCAATTGTGTTAGGGTGGCAAGGATTAGTGGTGTAATCAATTGAGAAAATGCAGCAGTGTGACACAACAAGACCTATGGCGGCCAAAAAAATTGGAAGAGAGAAACACTAATTTTGATTTGATTCTGTGTTAGCCATTTCACTTGTGTTCGTCGTGAAGCCAGACGACCAGTATATAATTATATATACACAGGCAGGTGAGGAATATATGCAGAAAACCGTTGCAATTAATTATACACATGCCTAACATTGGACCCCCCCAATACACACACACACGCCACCCCCTTAAGGTACCCCCTATTTGACTAGTGGTTGAAGTTACTTTAGGAGCACATTGTATTGTTCTGCTTTGATATGAGCTCTCCTGCAGATACTTGGAGGGTTGATGGAGTTCTGGCAATGTCCCGTGCATTTGGCAATCGTCAATTGAAGAATTATGTGTTAGCAGAACCTGACATTCAGGTATGCAATTTAAGTTTTGTTCTGCATTAATTCCTACCCCCCTTAAACTTTAACTAGTTCTTAACTAGTTCAGTACTTGAAAGTATGGAGGCTACAATTGGTTTCGTGATCTGGACAACAGTTGAAATTACATAATTCTCTTGTAGATATGTTGAAGGATAGTACTACTTCATTCTTGTCACAACCTGAACTTCAGAAGTCACAACTTTAATTTGGGTATCACTTTTGGTTTTGCAGCTGGAAGTAGAGTAAACTAGATTACTTGCCAAACTAAAAGAAATCAAGTTTACATTTTGGTCGTCCTCCACATATTGATGTGACCGTCCTATCAATACTATTATTTGTAGCAATGAAATGTTAATACTGAATGGATATTTTTATGTACTAGTAACACGCACTCACGTCACTGCGATCTACCATAAGAATACTTATTTCAGTGATACAATATAGGATGTCGAGATTTTTATCTTGAGCAGTTTGTTCGTGGAATGCTTTCCTCATTGTTTGGGTTTGGGAGGTGGAAACTGGGAAGAGCTACATGATTTTTTTGTTGCTGTTTATTTTTTTTCGAGAGGCATGTCAACATCTAGGTATGCAGATTACATGGGAATCAGGATAACCAACACTGTCATGATATTCTGCATATATCTGGTTGTGACAATATCATATTGTACAGTTCAGTTAATAAGGTTTATGTGAAAAGGGAGAAAAGACCTCAGCAGTTAATGCAGCTTCATTAGAAGTGATGAATTCTGAAGTTTATTTGGATGCCTTTTTACGCCTATGAGAAAACTCTAGCATTTGGAGATTTCCTGCACCTTCTTGCCTCACATACAATTCTAGTTTTTTGAAGGATTATGCACAGCACCAAATTTTTATGTGTCATATAAGTTGCCGTTGGAGAAAAAAACAAAACGTGCTGTTGGAGAAGTCTGTTAGTTCTCACTTGCTAAATCTTGAGTGATTTTCCACTGTGAAATGCAGGAAGAGAAGGTCAACAGTGACTTGGAATACCTGGTTCTTGCTACTGATGGCCTTTGGGATGTTGTGCAAAATGAGGTATAATTTTTTTTCCGAACCATGCATGAGAATTGCATGTCATAAATTAATAGAAGAAGAAATATTTACAAGGTTCCATACAAGAACACGCCCAGCCAAAAACAACAGAACATAGCAGATTTTTATCTCTCTCAGATTGGCCAGCCAGGCTATAAAAGGCGACTTGTTCTTGCTTATGTTACCTACTCCCTCCGTTCCTAAATGTAAGAAGTCCTAGCTTTGTCTTAAGTCAAACTTCTTAAAGTTTGATCAAGTTTATAGAAAAATCTACCAACATCTACGACTCCAAATTAGTTTATTAGACCCATCATGATATATATTTTAATATTTTACTTATTTGATATTCTAGATGTTGATATATTTTTCTATAAAGTTGGTCAAACTTTAGTAAGTTTGACTTAGGACAAAGTTAGGACTTCTTACATTTAGGAACGGAGGGATTAGAAAATTACAATACAATCTCTGTCAATGTAGCCCATTTGAGTGGAGTTCAAGAATGAGTGGAATATGGAGATTCCATGCCACTAACCTGCACATTGCTTAGGTCCTGTTTGTTTGGGCTTCAGCTTCAGTTTTTGGTGCTTCTAGCAATCTCAAAAGCACTTCTCCCGTTTACACATGAAGCTGAGAAGCACCTCTGGACGTGCTTTTGGTGCTTCTAGCTGAGAAGCATGTGCTTCATGTGTAAACGGGAGAAGTGCTTTTGAGATTGCTAAAAGCATCAAAAGCTGAAGTAGAAGTCCAAACAAACAGGATCTTAGCTAGCTAGAGTAATACCAACACATACACTGTAGGGATTCCATGGCACTAAACCTTTGGTTAACCATTTTGCACAAAGCGAGAAGGATGACAAATCCAATTTGCGGGTTAGGTCTAAACCGAACGCGACCTTGGGCGTTACCCATGGTATCTAAGTGGACCCTCACAATCACAAGCCCATGCGGACAGGTCATGGGCCCAGGCATGGCTTCTGTTTGGTCATACTGAACCTCACTTAGGAAAATAAAATCCTACCATCAGGTTTATTACCACCTTCATTCCTTGCATAGGGAAAACAAAATTCTATGAACCCAGATGTGTCGTGGCCCAAATGCGGTTATGTCGAAGCTACTTTGTAAAACATGGGTGATACTCGTTCTCTCATGATTTATGATTTCCTACAGACCGGATATGGTAAACAGGGTCTTCCGTATCATTCATCTTATTTGGCCCGTTACTAATTAGTGTTTTATGTCTTCTACCAACAAGGAAATTACATCAATTGTACGAGCAGAAGACGGACCTGAGGCAGCGGCCATGAAGCTGACGGAAATTGCTCACCGTTGGCACAGCTCAGACAACATCACATGCATCGTGGTGCGATTTCATCATGGAAAACCGTCGGGTATTAATACCTGACAGAGACTGATGACAGTGAAGTTTGGTTACTCCGGTCAGAAAATATTTAGTACCACTTCGTACTAAATCTGGGACAAGTATATGGGTTGGAGGAAGTACTTGATATCCTAGAAGCAGGATGGGCTCTTGGGATCCGTGGATGTTATAACTTAGAACACTAAACCAGCTGTGAGATTCATCGATTTATTCATTTTTTATGTAATGTTTGCATCTGATCATCACTAGTCAGAATATGTTGCATCCGTTGGGATTTGGGCCATGAGAACTGTTCGAAAAGAGAATGAATTCCATTTTTTACCTCCTATTTCGCCAAATTTGACACCAAATACCTCATTTAGTGGCTTTTCCACAAACTTGATTGCCCCGTTGGTCCTTGATTGCCTCTTTCTGTGTTCCTTGGGATCAATCGATTGAGTTCTTGGCCTTTTATCAGTTTTGGCTCCTCGTGGTAGTTGCAGTTGTGCGATTCGATCGGTAGCCACGAATTGTCGGCAGACATAAGACGCTGCTGGGGGCAATACACACCCGTCATGACATGCTACTTCGGCCTGATGGCGTGAACTACGCGTGAGGACCAACACGGAGGTGGTACCGATGACGCGATATCGCCGTATGTTCAGAACCCCACGATCCTGTGTTGAGATTCGTGCCATAGATGTTTTTAGATAAAACAGAAAAGAATTAATATGTCACGTCTTAGGCTGTCAGCACATGTGTGGAGAGCAGAATTACTAGACTAGGTGGCCCACCCTGTCCTGCACTGTTCTTGCCTGACTTGACTTGACCGAACGGAGAGAGGAGGGAGAAAGAAATATCTAGTTCTCTTCTTCCTCCCAAGTTCTCCCGGTCCCGGGACTAGAAGCCATTTGTGCCGCCCCCCATTGAAGATCTGTTCCATGAACTCCTAGTTTTTCTTTTCTAAACTTGGTAGCATACTTTGTGGTACATAATTTATAAGCGTAAGCTTCATGACAAAATATTGGTACGAGCTCACTGACATTCATGTTATTTAGGTTCATGGATCCGCCGGAGGAAGAGTCTTCCTCCTGCAGTGCTGCTCATCCTCGTCGCGTGAACATTTGCAGTGGACGAACAGATGTCACGGAAGGCGGCGCTCATCCTCCACCATTTTTCAAAGGTTCTTACGAAGAGTGGAGCGAGGTTGGGGCATCCGTGGATGAGAGCGGCGTCTCGGCATGCATCTTCAAGAAGGTGAGCTTAACAGCTTTTGCATATTTTTTTTGGGTACGTACTTGTTTCATTGCATCGTTTGGGTAGTAAGGTGATGTACCTTACATTGTTGGCCCTGATGTCTTTAAGAAAGAGTACTATTTATTATGTTTAGCACGTACCAGTCAGAGGTTTATTATGCTCCCTTGTACATGTATTCAAGTTTAGGACTGGTATGTAGAATAACGTCCGCTAGACTATTTTTTATGCTCCCTTGTACATATAATTAACTTTGGTAGGTACATAAACCATTCTAGTTATGCTTTATTAATTTTTTTGAAGTCAAACTTTATACTTGTACTTCGATTCTATATTGGGTACATGCTATGTACGTACGAATTATATGAATATCTACATGGTGATGACGATTAGTACACATTACAAACAACTGTACTTCTGACATGGACTTTGTATTTCGTACTCCCTACGTTCCTAAATAGTTGTCATGGTTTTATTGCAAATTTACAGTAAAAGCACGACAAGTATTTATGAATGGAGGAAGTACATACTATGTATGTACAAATTCTAGGAGTAACTTGTAGTTCGATTCTATATTGGGTACATGCTATGTACGTACGAATTATACTTGTTTATCATTTTGGTACATATTATGAATCCTTGAACGATAATGCTGTACTCTTTTGAACCTCATACCTTAGGAGAAAGTTTGAAGCTGGACCATCAGCACGTCCTGCGTTACCTGGTAGAGCTAGCCCTCTTGAGAACTCACTCAGGGGTTTCGCGCACAGGACCACAGATAATATTTTATGCCCTAAAATAGTTCTTTGCTTTGACTCTTTGCCTGAGGCATACGAGTACTTCAATTTGTATTCATGGGAATTTGGGTTTGGCATACGTTACGGAAGAAGCCACAACTACAAATGTAAATCTGGTCCAAAGAAGGATGTTATCTATAGGACAATGCAGACAATTGTTTGTGGTTGTGAGGTAATATTTTAATGTTTGTTCGTTAGGACTCCTTTTTACGGATAATGTATATCTAACGAGCACCAAATGTATTTCAGGGATATCCAAAGAAGAAGAACACATCTTCTGTCAGATGTGGCTGCGCAACATTCATAAGGGTCCTGAGGAGTGATGACTATGGGTGGTACATTAAGGACCGCAAGTTGGAACATAATCATCCGCCGTCTCGAAACAGTGGGGAGAAGCTATGTTGGCCCTCCCACAAGCATATCGATCGTTACACCAGGGATCTAGTTAGGAACCTAAGGGAGAACAATGTACCACTAACAAAGGTTTATAGCATTCTTGGTACACACTTCGGTAGGACCGACGACATACCATTCAACAAGCGCTCCCTCGAGAACCTTTGTAAGCAGCTGTCAAAAGAGGAAGCAAACGATGCTGTACGAAAGACAATGGAATTGTTTACCAAAATAGAGATGAGGATCCATCATTTGTCTACACGGCTGATCTTGATTCAGATGGGAGAATCAGAACATTGATTTGGGTCAATGGTAAGAGCAAGTTGGACTATAGATATTTTGAAGACGCTATAACCTTTGACACAACATACAAGACAAATTTGTATGGAATGCCATTTGGACTATTTGTTGGAGTCAACAACCATTTCCAGAGTATAATTTTCAGTGGAGTTCTCATGCGACGAGAAACGATTGAAAGTTTTGAATGGATTTTCCGCGAGTTCACTTCATTGATGGGTGGAAAAGCTCCTGCAACTATACTTACAGGTATGTTCTTTCATGTACTTCTATGTATTTTTTTTTGATGGTAGTTCGTATGTACCTGGCGTTCCTTACTTGTTATCCTAGATCAATGTAGAGCAATGGAAGTAGCGATTGAACGAGTTTTCACAAGCACAACACACAGATGGTGCAAGTGGCATGTGTTGAAAATGGCGAAAGAGAAGCTTGGATCGGTTTATACCAAGTATAGCAATTTCAAATCCGAATTTCATAGACTGATCAATTATAGCATCACTGTTGGTGAATTCGAGTCCGCTTGGCAAGAACTTATTGAGAAATATGACCTTAAGGATCATCATTTTCTTATTCCAATATATGCATGTCGTCATCGTTGAGCAAAACCGTACTTCAGTGGTGTTTTTTGTGCGAAGATGACCAGCACGCAACGTAGCGAGAGTGCAAACCACATGCTAAAGGGGTATGTACCTCCTGGTGCGCCAATGCATTTGTTTGTAAAACAATACAACAAACTAATTGCTGACAGGATTTCGAAAGAAGATTCGGAGAATCAACGCACTAGAATGGTATGGGACTGTACAATCCTATTTACAGAGTTCTATATCATTGAATTGTAGTGTATAAATTGATCATTTTGTTCACCTCACTGTAGGGTGTTGTTGTTCTGAAAACCGGATGGCCTATCGAGAAGCATGCAGCATCTATTTACACCAGTGCTATGCTTGAGATGTTCAGTGATCACATCTTCGATAGTGCGGCGTACAATGTTATTGAAGTCGTACCAAATAAAAAGTATTTCACATTACATTCCGACGCGACCAGGAGGCACAAGTGGTCCAAAGTACATTATGAGATAACCATCAGTGACGACGGAGGTCAGTATAATTGTGAGTGCGGTTTGGTTGAGCATATGGGCATGCTTTGCTGTCATGCTATACGGGTATGACCTAATTGTAATTATTTCATCTTTCGGTTGGTTATGTTCCCATCTCTTTATTCTATGGATTTTGAAATTCTGTAACTGTATGAAGGTCATGCTACAGCTTGGAATCGACAAGATACCAAAAGGTCATATTTTGAAGCGACGGACTAAAGATGCGAACGACGTCCTTCCTGATCATTTGGCACATCTACAGAAGGATAAAGGGTCCTTACGGTCACAATCTTATCGTCATGTATCATTGCACGTTGCAGCGCTTGAACTTGTTGCTATTGGAGATAAGAATATAGACTCCTATCACGACGTACTGAAATACATAATTGACGGGAAGAAGAAATTTGATGAGATGTATCGACAGACAGATGGCCGCAGCCTTCAGGAGCTTCCTGCAACGACAACGACTGAATCTGTATTGCCAGATCCTGCATCAGTAATTCCAGGACTGCTTCATTTACAAGTTATTGCACCAGTTCCCAAGCGACCAGAAGGTAGGCCAACTAACACTAGAGACAAGCCATGTTATGTGTTGAAGAGAAAGAGAACAAAGTACTACACCATTTGCAAGCTTAGTGGCCATAACCGAGCAGCATGTAAATCAACCCAGGAGAAAGTACCTGGCCAAAGAACGGAACCAAAGTGCGGAAAATGTGGGGTACCGGGTCATCGAAGGAATGTGTGTGGTACCAGTGTTGACGTACAGATGGTGGAGTTTCAATTAGGATTGTAGTTAATGAATCAGGTCTTGCAGTTAGAGTAACTGCTTTATGTAAGAATATTACGAGGACGAGGGTTTATGTATGTGAACTATGGTAGTGTTGATGGATGTGTACGTACAATTTATATTAACGTCATGAAGACTTGAGTACTTGTGGTTTGTTAGTTTTTACATGGCATTGTTGATTGGCGTACGGTCATTACATGCTTGCTTGTTGCTGTGCTGGAACTGGTATAGAACTGAATGTACCGAGAAATGGGAACAAAACTGAACGTACCGAGAAATCACTTTCCAGCATATGACGCCAACACATTTTGAAGTTGTACACATGTTTGTGTCTAGCTGAGTTAACCATCTGACAAGTAGATCACACATCTCAAAGTCTAACATGTGGGAATGGACAAGCTGATCCCTCACATGACTACCCTTGAGAGTAGTTCAACTGTCAACCATGTGTTGAAAGAAACATGTACGTATTATAGGTTAGATAATGTCAGGAGAACAAGTGTGAGAAAAGTAATGTAGGTAGTCCTTACATGTTCATGTACTGTGGACCCGCGTCTGTATACCAGTCCATGAGAGCAACCATTAAATCATTGTCTGGTTTCGGATGTATGTACCCATCTGACCAAGGAGATTGGGCAAATTGTCCAACTTTAGTTCGGCGTCTGTCTGGTGGAGAAACAGAGCACTGGCCAAACAAGACTCTGCTCTCGGGGCAGTCTAAGTAGTTTGTCCTGAATATCAAATCTGCCATGACAATTTCATTGACCATTTTTGTAGCAGTGGGTGAACATGGGGTCAGAGTGGTCGGTGCTGGAGTTCGGAGACATGCATCATTTGAAGCTGCAAGTGATGTCACATTTCGTTCAGCCAGAGTTTTCTTTGTGTCGATCCCAAGATCAAATGTAGGCGGATCAAAATCCATGTGCTCGAAGGAGGATCTTGTAGTATCTAACGTCGAAGCTATTGTCATTAAAGACTAAATTGCGAGCACAAAGTACATGAATGTAGTTCTTCATGTACCTGACGCGTTCGATTTAGCTTTCTTCATGGTTGGATCATTTAATTCAGTGGGGCACCTCTTGGTTGATTCAGCTCCACAATCCTTGCTGTCACCTAATTGAGAACGCGGGTACGTTAGGCCGTACGTAACGAACGGATAGATATTGAGAGAGAGATATTGAGAGGGTACATGTTGTTCATTCTTCAGGCTCTTGATGGAACTATGCGCAAAAGCTACGAGAAGGTGCTTGCGGTCAGGGTTAACCAGAAATATGTACATTGCAGTACAAGACACATACCTTCACTACGAACACCGGACAGAGACGATTGAGGTACCAGCTGGGAAGAAGTAACGAATCCAAAGACTTGATCAGCAAACCACAAATTCTGCTCGTGTACTGTTTTTCTCAGCTGCATGCCTCTCGTGCATTGCTCTGGTCATGTTTGCATTGTACTTCTTGAAACAAGTTGCAAGTGCTGAATTGCTCTACAGTGGTATAGAAATAATAGATTTCAGGATGTATGCATTAGTGAGATCATATTTTGTATATATATTGTAATGCATTTTTAAATGAGTGTTACCAGAGCTGGGTACTTTTCTCGAAGGAATCGTGGCAATGTTGCTGCACTCATTGGAACACTGGTGGAAGAATTTGCTGGTTCGTGAGGCATTGCAGGAGGTGTCGTTGCACTTGTTGTGATAGCCGGAGTCTTTCTCGGCACAGGAGTTGGTGCATATGGTTGACGGAATGTACCTCGTGCATTGAACTGTGGAGGAAAAGTGGTATGTGAGCACATATAGATTTATGTTTGTTGAACATGAGACGTATAGATTAGACCATGGTACCTGCTTCAAACCGAATCCGCCTCCAGGTTTAGTATCAGCCAGTATAAGTTTATTCAATACATTAGTTGGGAATGCCTTGCAACGAGGGAAAATATTCTTCGGTGGTTGAAGTCCCCCAGCAACAGATTGTCAAGATAGTGTACCTTCATTATATTAGCTTTCATGTCAGAATGTGAGCAAGAATTATTGACGGCATGACATAACAATACCAACATGATCATACCTGGAGAAAAATGTGGCAATCAGCTATGTTGGACACAACTTTTTTCATGGCAATGTCATCCTGCACTCTCCTAGCCGCATCAATTACACCTTTGATGACATATGCACACCAGTTATACTCTCCGATCTCATCAGTACAACGCAATGCACCAAGGAAATCAATGTTAACGTGGTCGTACTTAGTAGACGGTGACAGCATGTGACTCATGAGAATTATGACATAAGCCATCTTGAAAGCAACCTTTTGCAATCTGGTACTCTCGGGCGTAAGCTCCATGGGTACGATTTTTTCAGCTTCCTTGAGGCTAATCTTGTTTCCCGGCATGCCAGCTTGCTCACGGATGTATGCCAAAGTGGTTTCAGATATCTTGGTCTCTGTCCCTAGGACATCACGTGTTCCGCATGATATAACAAATGCCCTGTTCACATCCATGGGTCCAAATGGGAGTGCACGTATGGCATCGACAACTATTGCACAGTTTGTGCAATCAACATTCTTAAGTAACCAAGTGCTGAAGATTCTGCTAATAGAGTTCCACAGCGGCACATCGAGTGTGCCACCAAATCCTATCTCCCGTGCACACTCTCTCTTTACGTCATTAAATTTCTTGATAATCCAATACAAAGTCTTGGCTGATGTCCTAGAGGTAGCTGACTTGGAGCTTGAAGAGAGTTGAGTATCTTCGTTGCTATCATACTCGGTGGCATCATCGCTCGCCTGCGAGGCAGAGGAAGATTGTTACATAATTCATCGTGAAAGAGCATTATTTGGTACATATCTAAGAGTTCAGTTACCTGTGAAATAGTTGTGGAACAGTATGATGTACATGAAATAGTTCTGGAACATTATTTCATAAGATTACTACTAATGGCAGTGAGCTGTGAAGCTTGTAGAGGATGAAGAACATGAGTCAGAACAATCGTACTAAAGCACGGAGAAATTGAATGTACATGAACGTACATGAAACAGTTGAAGAAAATACATGGTGTAACCAAAGTGACGGCAGATGTGAATGTCCGTTGAGCAAGGTACTTGATGTATGGTATGTACCAGATACAATAGGAATGTACAGCAAGAAAAATAACAAAAATGAAGAAGGGAAAGGAGCAAACTTATGAATCAGACCATGTAGGTACTGAAGTACATACCGTAAAGGGAAACGAAGCGGAGGTACATAAGTACCATATACAAGGGGAATGTATAGTACGAGGAAGAACAAAATTGAACAAGGCAAAGGAACAAACTTATAAATCAAAGCATGTACATAGTGAAGCACAAAACATAAAGGGAAACGGAGGGGAGGTACGTTAAGTTCATCCGAAATGAACTAGCAGAACGAAGAAGCAATAACACATATGAAAGACATTTGCTTTCTTGAAATTGTTGGTACATTTTGATTTTCGCAAGAACACACTTGACATACCTTGGATTCACTCATCTTCTCGAACGCGAGCTAATTTGCAGCTGAACCCTCACTGAACCAAGGAACCACAGGAAGCAAAGAGGTGGAGCATTGGGACTAGCAGCCGGCGACCAGAACGATGACGGAGCAGAGCAATGAGCAGAACGACCGCCGGCGACCAAAACAAGGAGAAGCCAGGTGCACGAACACAATGGCTCCGATAAAGAGCTAAAGTGGAGACGAGCGAGCGAGAGAGGAGGGAGAAAGAAATATTCTGCTCCACTAATCACTCAACTCTCTGACCGAACAGTGGGGCACTTGAAATGACAAGACACAACTGGGTCCTACCGACACAAACCGTACAGGCTAGATAAATTGTCACATCAACGGGACCGCCTTCTCCCAGCTCTGGATTTTCCTGTCCGCTCGATCGCCCGAAGCACCAGGATGGACGGCTAGCACCGTGGGGCGAGATCGCGTTATCGGCACCGGGAGGTTTGGCCGTGAGGATGGTGTTCAAAACTAAGGCTGCTTTTGCGTTGAAGTGAGATTGCAATAGTCGAATTTTTCCAACTGGCTATTTTTTTGTTTGGCTAGCCAATTTTTTATTCTTTCTATGTGTCTTGGCAGTGCATATTATAAAATAAATTGACACAACACAATTCGCCAATCTCAAAACTAAGCCTAAAAAAGATAAAATGTGGCACAAAAGTTCTGCTAAGGGTAAGTTTGTGGAGAAGATAGCTCTTTGCCCTTGCCACCGTGAGCACTCCCAGAAATGAAGTGGACATCGCTGACAATGCCATCTACAATCTCGTCAAGGCTCTCGGCAACAACAATGAAGGCGCCACCACCCCTGAAGGTCGTTTATCAGCTGCTGATGGAGAAAAGGTGACGTGTTTGGTTCCTGTTCTGTGCCAGCGCTTAGTGCCCAGGTGATGCCACTTCGGTCCGAACAAGCGGTACGTGCTCAACATTCGTTGGGTGCTAGTAGTAGTTACAGCTTTGCCCCCAAACTCAGGGTCATTCAAAAGGTTTTTATGTGAGATTTAGGACATGTAACGTAAAAATGGGTGATAAGAGTGTCTTATTCTATGTATTTCACATCATTTTAGAAAAAACAACAACACATGTTGTACAATAGGTTATCTCTTAGTGTTATATCTAAATTAATGTTTAGTGTTTTGTCCCGTAGTGCGGAAGCTGGTCAGCGGGTTTCCTACCCACTTTGTAGGTTCTCTTTTGTTCTTCCCCAGCTTGTTGAATTGTGTATTTCCGTTAGTAATAGTGGAAAGGAGGTTGAACCCAGGTGGAAAAAAAAGAAAAGGTGAAATCTAGTATAATGAAAAATCTGCCTTATCTTTTGCCTTATCATTCTTGTAAAGAGGTCATCTCTTAATTAAGAGAAGGCTAGGCTTGTGCCTTTTCTTCATTCCTTTATTGTCCACGTAAGATTTTATCTTATGTGGCATCACTAAGAAAATGCTGATGTCATCCCATTGTACACGCCCTAAAGGTTTCGGATCATTATGAATTTTTCCTATATGGTTGTTTGATTTGTAGGATTAAACCTCACGAGAAATGTTCCTAAGGACTCACTTGCACTACATTTTATAAGAATTTTTTTATCCACTTCCAGTCCCAGCTCCTTTTGGTATTCCTTTTTTCTTTCTGTATTCAATCAAACAATTTTTGTTGCAACCACAACCTTGTAGGATTCAAATGGGAATGACATGTTTTTCTATTTCTGTGTTTAACATAAAAAACACCAAAAGAAAAATTGCGAGAACCACTGATTTCATGGAGTAGGACGCGACGCTTACGCCAGGACGGGGATGGAGTCAGGACATAAATCTTTTAGACGACGTCATCTCCACTATCAAGATGCCACCGCAAAGAACACACAAATCTAATCAGGAAACTGCAAAACTGACGCCAGACGTTGATCCGTGGTTCCCCCGTCTCTCAACGCCGAAACGACAGTCAAAGACGAGGAGAACCGCTGGAGATTGGAATTTCCTTCAACGAGGACGGCCAGGTCTTCTCTTGACGGTTAGGGTTTCGGGAGAGGGAAGGTTTACCTCATTGCTCTGGCTTCGGAAAACCAGATTTCCCTCTGAAGTGAATTGGCAGATCTAAACCGTAGTGCTCCACAATCGGACGGCTAGGAGCGCTCGCAAAAACTTAACTTGCTCAGTGAATCACTGATCCGTATCCCCTCTTCATCGCCATTCGCCAGAACCTGAACCTAAAACACACCCCAACCCTTAAGCCCCAGCACGCCGCCATCTCCCTTAAACCCTAAACTCAACCCCGCGCCTCCGCCATGCGAGGCCGCCTCCACCTACTTGGCTTCCTCCGCCGCGCCGCGGCCTCCGCATCTTCCTCTGCCGCCCACCGTACTGACCCTCTCTGCCGCCTACACCCGAACCCGGCGCGAAATGGGGCAGCCGTTCCCACCAGCACCCGCTTCTTCTCCTCGCGCACCGGCGGCGCGGCAGGCAGCGCGAGGAGCCTGATCGAGGACGAGGCTGACCTCAGTGACTGGGTGAGCGATCTCAAGACCGATTCCTTCCACCTCGGCGTCAGCAGTGGCGACGAGGGTGATGCCTCTACCCGCAAACCCGCTTCCAGGGGAGGCCGAAGAGGAAGGGACTCAGGGGAACTGCCTCCGAGATCGAGGTTTAGTGGTGGTGATTTTGATGGCGATAGGCGTGGTGGCGACTTCGGTGGCGACAGGCGGGGTGGTCGGTTTGGCAGCGACAGCCGTGGTGGCCGTTTTGGCAGCGACAGGGGTGGTGGCCGGTTCGGCAGGGATAGTCGTGGTGGCCGGTTCGGCAGTGATAGGCCTGGCTCTGAACGGAGGGGGAGGGTGGTGAGTACTGATTTTGATGATGACGAGGTCGGGTTTGGTTCTTCCAGGGGAAGGGAAAGGCGAGGTCGGGGCGGGATGTCTTCGGTTAGTGATGAGGATGGTTTTCGCTCTCCCAGGGGACAGCGTGGACGAGGCGGGAGGGCATCCGGTGTGTCAAACAGGGGAGGGAGGTATGGCGATTTGGATGAAGAAGCTGGGTTTGATTCTCCTAGGGGAAGACGAGGTCGTGGTGGAAGGATGTCTGGTTTTTCACGGAGGGGAGGCAGCACAAGTGATTTAGATGATGATGAGGATGACAGTGGCGAAGAAGTTGGTTCAAGGTTTCCGAGGGGAAGTCGTGGCCGTGGTGGAAGGATGTCTGGTTTGTCACGGAGGGGAGGCAGTACAAGTGATTTAGATGATGATGAGCATGACAGTGGTGAAGAAGTTGGTTCAAGGTTTCTGAGGGGAAGTCGTGGCCGTGGCGACCGACGGTCAAGGGGTGGGAAAATGTTTGATTTTGGTTCATCAGAGGATGATAGTGAGTCAGGAGAAGTTCATGAGGATGATGGCCCATCTGGCTTTGAAGATGAGCTCTCTGACGATGAGGGTGACAAAGAGGATTTGGTGAAAAGTGCAACTATGAAACCTGTCGTTTTTGAGTCAGTTGAACAGAAGAGTGTGGTGGGCACAAGAGGCAATGGAGGTGATGATTCATATTTGAGTCAGACGAGGTAGATCCTGCTCAAATTTTCTCTAGGCATAATAAATAGATTGAGCTCCTTCAACTTTTATGGGTTGTTTCTTCGTGTGTTGTGTATTGTCTTCTGTTCTCTATGATAACTAGTTAGATTGTTACTTCCTGACATATTTGCATAGGATAAAAAAGTGTTTGGTCATTGCATACAGTATTTGATTTTGAGTTGTGAAGTGCGCTGTATGACTGCTTGTTATATCTTTAGAGGGTCTTTTTATTTACTCGTGTGATATCTGGCTAAACATTAGTTTAATAATTAACATCACTTTCATGACAATTGTCACTATACTTAGTTGTCATCTGCAGTTAATAAGAACTATAGCTGCCCCCCAACTTGGCCACATAGCCTCCCACCCTTGTAATCAATTATAAAATTATTTAGTATTTGCATGTTGTTTGGTGGGTATTGGAACTGGTTCTGTGATCTTTTGCATGTGGATGTTTCATTAGAAACCTCAGTATTGTTCTATCCTGTAGTCTGATAAATCCTAGGACCTTAGGGCAGTAAGAAAAATAGAAAATATGCCCTGTTCAGAATCATGCCTACTAGAACCTGTGACCGACCAGGTGACTATACTACCCATATCACCTCACTATGTTGATTATGATTGCTTTCATCTACCTGCATTTGTTTGCTGTCGTATTGAGAACACACATTTTAAGCCATGAAAAATCTCGACGACAATGTTTTTAGTTGCAATTGTGGATAGACATACTAAGAACAGAGGTTGGAGTCCCGTTTCTGTTTTCTTAGTCATACCATAATTTGAGTTACATAATGATTCTATTCTTAGTTTTTAAGCTGTCACTTTGAACCCATGCTTGTTTTCTTTGAAGCATCATGTATTGATGAGGGAAAATTATGACATGTGTGTCGTAATGTTGAGAGTGCAACAAGTTCTGTGTTACTGCTTGTGCAGCTTTTTTATATTTATAAATAGAACCTTGTATAAATATGTTACTGAATGTCTTTTGCAATATGCCAATATGTGAAACAGTATATTTCATGGAAACTATAGTCAGCCATGTTTTATGCTTGTTGTCAGATTTTATTGGCTTATTACGTCCCTATGATCTATAATTGGCCATCTACATTATTTCTAAACAGTTGTAGATATGACTTAAGAGCATATGTGCTGATAATGCACCTAGCCACCTGTTAATCTCTAATTCCATATCCTGTTGGATCTTCTTTCATTTCACATGATAGGTTTGATGAATGTTCTCTCTCTCCTTTGACACTGAAAGGTGTTAAAGCTGCTGGGTATGAACGGATGACTGCAGTTCAGGAGGCCACTCTTCCTATTATACTTAAAGGTTAACACAGAGCTGTTTGTCATACGTTAAACTGTTCTGGTTTTACTTCACAATTTGCTTATTTTCCCAATAAAATTGTTATGACTCATGGGTTATTCAACGGGGCGGACTTTATCTGTTATTTTGGCCCTTTATTTCTCGATTTCAAACATATGCCCTTTGCATCTTCATTTTCTGAAATCTCTTCCATCATTCCCGGGCTTAACCTTGTTATTTTTCTGGGTCCCTAATGAGTGAAGAACCACCTATGAGTTGCCCCATCAACTGTTTTCCCTATTCCTTTTTTTCACGTGTACACAACACAACCTTGTTACTTCCTTCTTTGCTTTGATGTGGTTGAAGTGCTGAGGTGGCAGAGAAAAAAAAATCGCCGTGTGCAACTTTGCATATATTGTTGACTCAAAGATTTAATATGTTTTACTTTGATAACCGGCAAGAGGATTAGGACACTTGGCTCTGTTTGTAAGGTAGAAATTTGTAGAAATTGCTCTACTTCTAGTCAGATTCCTGTGTTCCAAACAAAAAAATAGTGAATTTACCCTGTATTTAAATAAATATTGTTAAAGCTAAATTTGAAGAAGGATGAACAGTTGTGGGGTTGAAAGCCACCCAGTCCGACCTCAACAATCAGGACTCTCTGCATTCACCACATGCAGTGTTACGTCTCATTACTGCCACCGACAAAATTATATTGTTGACGAAACAAAGAATTGGGATCAGGGAAGGATTTGAGGGGACAATCTGAACGATAATATCAACTGTGCACTTTTGGGAAACTAGATAAATGCTCGTCCGTTGATACGGAAGTGTTTTTTTTTTTTTTTTTTTTTTGGCATTGCATGAGTTGTCTAAATGCTTGTGCCATCATACCCACCTACTTTTTAGGAAGGAGGCTTAGCAGCCTGGTTTTTATAGAAAGCAAAGTAGTCAGCTTACAATGTCACAGTCCCTAACTTTGTGCTAACTAAAATATTTTCTCAAAATATACATCAATTGAATGAACTAAGCGAAAGATCGTCATGCATAATGTCTACTACATACTTCCAATGGATGAAAATTGTGGTAACTTTCTAGCTACTTAAGAGTTAAGTGGTAATCTTGTTGTCAATGGACTACCACCAACTCATATCCTTATAAGAGTAAAGATAAAGACAAAATCAGGCATCCCCCATAAGTGGGGAAGTATCTTAACTTGAATTGCATCCTTTTTAGTCAGTGCTGATGAACTAACAAACCTTTTCCCTGTAGGGAAGGATGTCTTGGCTAAAGCAAGGACGGGAACTGGAAAAACTGTAGCATTCTTGGTAAATACCGTGCTTGAGTAGTGATTTTTCTTCTATTCCTTTTTGGGACTTTGCAAAATTTCAAAATTTAATTCACCATTGTTTTATGTGTAGCTTCCAGCTATTGAAGTCGTCTCCAAATTGCCCCCTAATGACCAAAAAAAGCCTCCCATCAGTGTTGTTGTTGTGTGCCCTACACGTGAGCTTGCGGATCAGGCTGCTGCAGAGGCTAACAAACTTCTTAAATTCCATGCATCAATTGGAGTACAACTTGTAATAGGTGGCACTAGAATGGCTCTTGAGCAGAAACGCATGCATACAAACCCTTGCCAGGTGATTAATCTGCTGAACTATCCTTTCTATTCTGTGCCCAACGCTGTGATCTGGAAATAATGCTGTGCTATACAGATTCTGGTAGCTACGCCCGGAAGGCTTAAGGATCATATGGAGAACACACCAGGGTTTGCTACTAGATTGATGGGCGTCAAAATCCTCATTCTTGATGAAGCTGACCGCTTATTAGATATGGGGTTCCGAACTGATATTGAGAAAATAGTAGCTGCACTCCCCAAACAGCGCCAAACACTCCTATTTTCTGCTACAGTTCCAGATGAGGTATATTCAGAAATCTGCTTGATCCATCAGTTTATTTGGTCAATATATGCTAAATTTTAACTATTGATTCTAGGTTCGTCAAGTATGTTACGTTGCCATGAAAAGAGATCTTGAATTTGTCAACACCGTTCAGGAAGGAAGTGAGGAAACACATTCACAGGTATATTTCAAACCATATGCATGTTAACCGCTTCTACGTTCCTTTTATTGGAGAATGCTACTAACCATTACCATATTCAGGTGAAGCAAATGCATATAGTTGCACCACTAGACAAACAATTCTCTATGCTATATGGTCTTTTAAAGGATCATATTTCAGAAAATGTTGACTACAAGGTAAAAGCATTATGACCTTTGTACTGTCTTCTCTAGTCAATGTTATGCACATACTTATGTCAAGACATGCAGGTGATTGTGTTTTGTACAACAGCGAAGGTAACAAGTCTTGTTGCTGAACTTCTATCTGAACTGAAGTTGAATGTACGTGAGATTCACTCCAGAAAGCCACAAAGTTACAGAACCAGGATATCAAAAGAATTTAAGGAATCAAAGGGTCTTATTCTTGTTAGTTCTGATGTATCTGCAAGGGGTGTTGATTATCCCAATGTCACGTTTGTTGTGCAGGTAACCAACCTCTTGTACTGTAGTTTTCTAGTGGCTTTAATACTTTATTTATTTGGTGTTGCAGATACAGATTTTTTCTATTCGCTCTATGACCACTCAGAAAAATACCTTCTCCATGGCAACTATAAATAGTTAGTTGTGCCTTTACATATGTTCTAATTATAAATTAGAGTGAACTGATGTTATGGTCATTGCAGTTGGGAGTGCCTACTGACAGAGAACAATATATCCACCGTCTTGGTAGAACTGGACGCCGAGGTAATGAGGGGAGTGGACTCTTATTATTGGCACCATGGGAAGAATACTTTCTGAAAAGTATCAAAGATTTGCCTATTACAGAGGCAACAGCACCATTAGTTGATCTGGACACTAAAAGAAAGGTAAGGCTCCTCACCAGTCTACATATTGTGTGGTTGGTGTCTGTACATGCAATAGCAATAGACTTTTGTCATTTGTCTACATCAATGTTAGAGAACGCCACATCCTGAACAAGTGCTAGACCCAACTTCAATTCAGGAACTGGCTGATTCTGATGTTGTAAGGTCGCAAAATGAACATTCTTTTAAGAGGACACACATAAAGATGAATCCAACAAGTTGGTGTAAATATTTTCTAATTTTCCGTCAAAGCAACTAGAGAGTTGATTTCATGTGAATTATTAGGTTAGATCTACATCATGGAATTTTATACCATCGCCATGTATGTCATGCCTATTTAAAATACTTGATCACATTTGCTTATTTTTGTAGGTTGAGAAGGCTCTTGCACATGTGGAGGTGAAAGATAAGGAATCTGCTTATCAAGCATGGCTTGGTTACTATAATTCAAATAAACACATTGGCCGTGATAAGTACCAGCTTGTATCACTGGCCAATGAGTTCAGTAGAAGTTTGGGGCTCAATAACCCTCCTGCACTGACTAAGCTTATCCTTAGAAAGATGGGACTAAGCAACATTCCAGGTCTACGGTCAAAGTAATATGTGATCAATGTAAGTCTCCTTGAATTCACGTTTGGGACATCTTGCCAATAGTATGCTGCTCCATATTCGAATGATTTCTGGAGTTCTCTAGCTTACTAAACTTGATAAACAAGTTGTCTTATAAAGTCATGCTTGCAATACCGCGAGCTTTCATATTACTAGTTTTCATTCTTGCCCTGTAACATGGAAACATAATGCACCTTATGGAGATAGAGACATGTATCCACAAGTATATGCTGTGTTGCATATCCTGGAAAAAATGTTCGATGTTTGACTACGGTGATTCTATAAGCCAGCAAGTTCGCCAGGCACTCCTGCTCATGTAAAACAGTATAAAAGTTATTGGCTCTTCGCCTCTCCTGTGGTTCCATTCCCTTCATTTTCAGTTCGAATTTGGTAATTTCTTGTACATTAGGGATGCCAATTGACGAACACTTTCCAGGTAAAAAATTAAGTAGACAGTGTTAAGGAACAAATGTTGTTCTTAAATTCGGTAGAATATTAGATAAACAAATAAGTTTTAAAATTCAGTACAGTACTGAAGGAGCAAATGTAGTTTTTTACACAATATTCATAGGTTTACTAGATAACGAAATACTCCTGCAGTTCTAAAGTTCTACGATATTTCTTATCTGACTCAGCAGTCCCCTTTTTCAAACCTTTTAAGACATAACATAATAATATCGTAAGGTCTAAATAGTCAAAATATACATGTTATTCATTATGAATGAAGATTACATATCTGTTAATTTAAAGCTGGCTTTACCACCAGAAGCATAAACAAATTAAAGGTGACAATAAATGTCCTATTTCCTATTAGTTTGTACTTCTATAGTTTTTAGAACACCGGGTCAAGGTTTTGGTTCTCGAGCGATACTTTTTGTTACGGCCTGGCAAACAGATTTCCTAGCCTCCTCGAGAAATGGGTTTATCGGACAAAGGAAATCAAACCTTAGTCTAGTTCTTTTTGGCTTCCATCTTCTAAGCTTAATCTCTAAGTTTGTAATGAAAAATCTGTTGGCACTGGATTTGACGTGCAGTGTTGGTGGTTAGCTGGGAGGGCTGAGGCCTGAGGGCCTGTTGCATCGACGAAGGAGGGAGGGATGCGAGCGGCCGATGGAGTAGAGGCAGACAATGGCGGTTGCGGCTATGATGGTTTCTTTCAGCGGATGGAGTCAGGGCATGCCATAGGCCATGTCCAACGCGACGCTAAGCCTAGGCGCTAGGGAAAAATTTCCTACTCGATTTGCACACAGAGGTATTATTTCCTGGCGTCGTGTTGACGTCGCCGCTTCAGAGAGTCAGACCCTTCAGCCCAATGAGACTTTCTCCGACGAAGGAGCTCAACGTTGCCTAAGGGTGTGTTTGGTGCTCTGAGCAAACCAAGAAAATCTCTCTTCGTCCCACTTTTGCCACCTGAGAGCGTGTTTGTTAGGTCGGGTGGCCACGCAGGGCTAAACCCACCTAATAAAAAAAAGAGCCCTCAGCCTGGTCTGGTTGTGAAGCAGAAAACGAGCTTCGCATGTGAGCCTGACTGAGTTGAACCGGAAAAAATATCTTGCTCGGCCCTGTGCTAGTGCACTTCGTGCACCCCTCCATCCCCGAAATCCTTTCCCCCACCTGCGCCTCCCCACCCGACCCAGCCGCCACTCCTCCCACCCCCAAAATCTTGCCGCCGCAGCGTCCCGCCGTCCCACCTTCCCTGCCGTCCAGCCATCCCTGCCTTTCCCGCCTTACTCGTCCCTGACTCTCGTCTTCCCGCCGTCGGCGTCCCCGACTCCTCGTCCCTGACCTTGCCATCCCGCCATCCTCGTCCCCGACCTTGCCGTCCCCGACTTGCCGTCCCCGACCTCGCCGTCCCGCCGTCCTCGTCCCCAACCTCGCTTGGCTGTTTTGGATTATTTGACGGAGCATAAGGGTAAAGGCCTTAATTTCATGAAAATGGAACCTGATGTTTGTGAAGCCTCATTCAAGCGTATCATAGCAAAAAATCCTGATCTTGTTTGACTTGTTGTGAGTTGATGCAACTTCAAAATCATCTTTTGTAATGCCTAGTATATTATGATGAAGACTTGGTTATTTGGACGAATTTCCTATGTTAGCTTTTATATATTTTGGTGCTGTTGACATGATGAATTATGTACTGGAGTGAGCGTTGGTAATATATCATTTTGCGGTATTTTGGTGCTGTATATTTGCTTATGTTTTTTCTTTCGGGGAGTACTTGCTTATGTTTTGAATTTATGATGTAATGGATGAAATTTGAATAAGTTTATGTGGTCATCTCACCAAGTCACATTTTTACTCACACGCACTCTACCAAACAAAGTCTGAGTTCAACATGGCTAAACAGACGTAGCCAACCAAACAACATCACAACTCATCATATCTCAGCAGATACAGTCTGCCAAGTGTCATTAGGATTAAAAAAAAGGAGAGGGGCGGCACCTATGGCGATCCGCCTAGATTCGCCCAGATCTTGCCCCCCCCCCCCCAGGGGGCAGATCTGATGGCTTTTGCGTTGGATTTGGCCGCTCGTCGAGTAGGGCCAATGGATTGGAGGAGTTTCCGCCGCTGGCGTGCGGGGGCAGGGCAAAGGAGAGCACGGCGATGGTGGGGTGCTGGGTGGAGGAGGACGACCTCCTGGGAGTAGATCTGCACCTAGCCCTGCGGAGGATCGCTGCGGAGGCGGTTGGGGCCGGCGTTTGCCCTGACCTGCGTCGGCGGCCGGCCGCGTACGCCGATGACGAGATGCATCCGGAGGTGGATGACATGCGGGCGTCCGTGTGGCGGATGATCGGCCAAAGGATCGAAAATCGCAAGCACGCTACAAAGGTAATGACCACCCTGACCCTCTCTACTGTTGTTGCCGTCGGCGAGGGTACCAGCGGTGATGTCGCAGGTGTTGTGATCCGGGGCCAAGCCCCAACGCCTGTAATTGTGAGGCCGGATTTAGGGAGCCAAGCTCCAGTGTCTGTGACTGTGATGCCGGATCCAGGGAGCCAAGCTCCAAAATCACAACAGCAACAACCGGTGAGTGAGGACGATTGTGGGTCTTGGATGATTAGCGGTGATGGTGGTCGGTATTTTCAGATCGCATATTTGGAGGGGATGGGTGGATGGATCGGGGGAAGTAGCGACCGGGCAAGTGCCAGGATGGATGAAC
This sequence comes from Brachypodium distachyon, assembly GCF_000005505.3. NCBI lineage: Eukaryota > Viridiplantae > Streptophyta > Magnoliopsida > Poales > Poaceae > Brachypodium > Brachypodium distachyon. Next base: position 35,044,678 of record NC_016131.3, on the reverse strand, counting down.
AGAGCTGTGTGTACCTAGACTCCATGACAGGGATGTGTGGCCAGGTTCATGGTAACCTCAGCGATGGACAGGAAGTGCAATTCAGTGGGGATAGGATCAGGGGAGACGGGTTCGAGGATGTGCGCGGACTAAGAGACACATATGAAGGATCAGACGGGGAAGGGGGTGAAGGTGATCATGATAATCGGTGTCTGGAACAATGGCGGATCCTTGATGTCGCACCAGTGGCACCCGGGGTACCACCGCCGCATGACGCGTGGACCACCTCGCTTACTCCCCATAAGGATCGCACCCCGGGCAGCACCGCACAAGCTGCCCGGCAAGTCACCAGCCCGACAGGGCTAGCAGGGCTGCAGGGGTTGCCTTGGAGGGCAGCAAGAGAAATCTTGCCTGGGCGCTTCTCGGGAAGGTTACTTGCCGGGAAGGGCTTTCCCGGGCGCAGGCGCCCGTAACAGGAGCGGGCAGGACAACGATGCCACGTGGTCGCTCGGCGGGCTCCCCGTGCGCATGGTTCGTCAGGACAAGGAGTGAAGCACACTCAATCATTAAATGCAACGACAGAAAGGGGATTCCCTGTCCAGTCAGTCTACAATGACTGGTCCGGTGTAAATCCTAGGCACGTAGGACCCTAGTTGCAGAGCTACCCATCCTGCATGCGAGCCAGAGCGGCAGGGCCGAGCTGCCCTGGCTCCCTGTTCGCCATCTTTCACCCATGCACCGAGGTGCCTGTGGTATCCCCTTTGAGTATAAAAGGAGGACCCCCGCCAACGGTCAAAGGGTTCGGTTCGGTTGGTTATGGTTGGATGGACTCTCAGTTCACTACTACTTCTAGCCAAGAATAGCAAGTAGCACTTAGGTAAGAAGAGAGAGAGAGAGAGTACCTGGGGACTCCCCCCGGCAACTTGTAAACCCTTGCTCATCGGTAAATAGCAAACTCAGAAGCAGGACGTAGGGTTTTACACCTCAGGGTGGCCCGAACCTGGGTAAAAACGATCTTGTGTTCATCGTGTCCCAGCGCTTGACATTGGTCCCGCCGGCGATTGCCGGAGCGATCCCCGCCGCCCACTGCCGAACCTAAAAGGGGGTGCTCGCGCATCCCCGGTGTCTGAGCCCTGTGCTACGACATCTGGCGCGCCAAGTAGGGGGCGCGTGAGGAGAGCTCGCCGGTGACCGCCGGCGCCGTCGTCTACAGCAGCATTGGCCCCGTCTGCCCCGACAACAGAGCCAGTCGCCATGCCTCCCAAGCGGGCTGGTGACTCTTGGATCGACACGCGGTCGCACGACGCGCAACCCGCGTCGCAGGCTCAGGAGAACCCTGAGCCCTCTCGGGCGCAGCAGTCGCAGCTGCCACCCCCACCTCCTCGGCCGTCGGCGGACAACCGGCTGAGGGGGCCAGCGACTCCCAACGCCGGGGCCAGTCGCGCGAGTGGACACGATGCCGCCCACGCCGGCCAGCGAGTTCACTCGCGGGCCGGAGACGCACAGCGGCAGCTGCGGCACGAACACACCGCGTCGCGAGCGACGCCGTTGGGATTGCACCCTACTCACCTGGGTGCGCCGGGAGACAGGGCGGAGGGCAGCCGGTCGGAGAATCGACTGCCCCCAGCCCAAACCCCGGCAGAAGCCATCATTGCCGCGCGAGTCATGGTGCGGTACGAGCCGCAGAAAGGCACGCCGGCACACGAGGTGTGGAGTGTAGAGTTGGACGCGCTCCTCGCACTCGCCGCCCAGCAGCCACAGGGGGAGGGCGCCCCAGCTGGCTCAGGCCGCGGGCAGAACCCGGGGCGCGGAGACGCACCCCGCGCCTCGAGGCAGGGAGAAAACCCTCCCCCGCAGGGAGAGCAAGGAGGCGGGGATCCTGAGGGGTCCTCGGATTCGTCACCAACCGTCACACGGGGTGACACGCGCGGAATCTAGAACGCCCGCCAACGGGAGGACCTCCGCCAGCGCCTGGAGCGCCGGCGCCGACGCGAGGCGGAGCGCCCGCGCCCGGAGGAGCAGGAGGATGCTCCCATGGGCGCCGAGGACGGCTGCACTGTGTTCACCCGTGAGCTGCGCCGGGTAACATGGCCCCGCAGGTTCCGAGCGCCGGCGCTTGGGGCGTACGACGGGACCGTGAACCCGAAGGATTTCCTCTTGACCTACACGTTGGGGATGCACGCCATCGGCGCCGACGACAAGGTCAGGGCTAACTGGTTCCCGATGGTCCTCAAGGGATCAGCGAGAACGTGGCTGCTCAAACTGTCCGCCGGGTCCATAGCCACTTGGGCGGACCTGCGCAAGCAGTTCGTGAGCGAGTTCAAGGACGGCTACAAGTGCCCGGGAACCATGGCGGAGTTGCACCGTGGTGCAGAAGCCAGGAGAGACGCTGCGGAGCTTCGTCAACCGCTTCTCCAGCCTCTCCTACTCCATCCCGGAGGTGGAGGCTGCCGCCATTGTCAACACCTTCGCCATCAATGTCCGCGACCCCAAGATGCGGGAGAAGCTGAGCACGCATCGGATCCGGACGACGCAGGAGCTCTACGCCTTGGCGCACAAGTGCGCCATGGTCGAGGAGGGGCACTTAGCGCCCGAACTCGCCGCTAAGGCTACCGCGAGCCCCGTGGAGGGCTCGCAGAAGAAGAGCTCCCGCAAGCACAACGGGAAGCAAATCCTTGCTGCGGAGTCGGGGGCTGCCTCGAGGCCTACGAAGAAGGCCTCGCCCGCTGGCGGGTCTGGCGGTAAGCCGGGCGATGCATCCCGTTGCCCCATCCATGCCAACGCTACCCACGACGCGTAGGATTGCCGCATCCTGCAGGGTATCAAGCAGAGGCGCGAGCAGCGCCACGAAGAGCGCCGAGCGGCCGACGCCTGTTTCAACTGTGGCAACATCGTGCATCTCTCCCGAGATTGCCCCAACGACCCCAGAGCGAGGCCGAAGCCTGCCGATGGGGACGCCGACAGAGAGGGAGCCCAGGGGGGACGCGGCAAGGCCCGTGCCGGCAGGGAGTGCCCTCCCCGGGGACGAGACAAAGCTCGCGTTGAGGAGCAGTGCGAGTCCGATTGCAGTGGGGGCGACAAGCCCGGCTTCCAGGAGCCCCGCGGCGTCGCCTGCATCCATGGGGGAGCTTACGCTCTCTCATCTCATGCCGCGGTGAAGCGCCTCACCCGAGAGGGGTGTGCACTGTTGCTGGACGCGGAGGCGCAGCAGCCGCTGAAGTGGTCGCACGTGCCGATCACCTTCAACGCCGACGATCACCCAGCCCGGCAGCTGGGCTTAGGGGTTTTACCCTTCGTGGTCTCACCGATCATCAACAATGTGACGGTGACCAAGGTGCTGGTGGACAACGGAGCGGGGTTGAACCTCCTGTCCGCCAGGTTAGTGGAGAAACTTCAGCTGCTGCTGGAGCAGTTGAAGCCCACTGACCCGTTTCGGGGAGTGAACCCCGGGATTGTGCGTCCCTTGGGGCGCATCACGCTGCCGGTTACCTTCGGTTCCGGGAAGCGTTCAGGACCGAGCACCTAGTGTTCGATGTGGCGCACACCCCGTTGCCCTACAACGGGATCCTTGGTCGGCCGGCGTTGATCAAGCTCATGGTGGCGACTCATTGCGCCTACGGCGTGATGAAGATGCCGTCCACGTATGGAGTCCTCTCCATCAGGTGCGATCTTAAGGACGCAGCCTGGTGTGTTGGCGAGGTCGTCAAGGCCACCGCCGCAGCCGATTTCGATGACGAGGATGCCGCCTGAAGCGAAGGCTCATTGCCGGGCGATCGCCCCGCATCGAAGAAGGCCCGTGCTACCCCGCAAGAGCATGCCGGGGGAGGCACAGGCTCGAGCTCATGCCCCGGCAAGGGCCAGAAGCTCAAGGAGGGGGCTGCCAAGGTGAAGAAGCTGCCCCTCCAAGCCGGCAACGAGGAGCGCACGGTCACCGTCGGTGCGAACCTCAATGCCTAACAGGAAAGCGCCCTCATCACTTTCCTCCGAGAGAACGCCGACGTGTTCGCTTGGGAACCGGCGGACCTCCCCGGAGTCCCTAGGGAGGTGATCGAGCATCGGCTCGTGGTGCGTCCGGACGCCCGCCCCGTCAAGCAGAAGATCTGCCGGCAAGCACAGGAGCGCAAAGATTTCATCAAGCAAGAAGTGGACAAACTTAAAGCTGCGGGGGCTATCAGGGAAGTACTGTACCCCACTTGGTTAGCTAACCCTGTAGAAGTACCCAAGCTTAAACCGTGCATGTCCCAAAGACCCCTTCCCTATACCCCGCATTGATCAAATAGTAGATTCCACTGCCAGTTACGATTTGTTGTGTTTTATGGATGCTTTTTCCGGCTACCATCAAATTAAGATGGCAGTCAAGGACGAGGAGAAAACGACGTTCATCACACTGGCTGGCTGCTACTGCTACACGTGCATGCTTTTCGGGTTGAAGAACGCGGGCTCAACATTCCAGCGTGCATTACAAGAGTGTTTGGGATCCCAGCTAGGCCGAAACACTGAGGCCTACATGGATGATATCGTCATCAAATCGAAGCGCGGGGACTCGCTGATTGATGACCTGCGGGAAACGTTTGATAGCCTCCGCAGGATCAAGCTCAAGTTGAACCCTGAGAAATGCACCTTTGGTTTATACTCGGGGCAGCTTTTGGGCTTCTTGGTTTCGCAAAGGGGGATTCAAGCCAACCCAAAGAAGATAGAAGCTATCGAGAAAATGGAGGCTCCCCGCAGGGTGAAGGACGTGCAGCGCCTCAACTGCGTAGCCGCGCTGGGAAGCTTCATCTCAAGGTTGGGCGAACGCGCTCTGCCTTTCTTCAGGGTAATGAAGAAGAAGGGCCCAATTGACTGGACCCCGAGGCTGAGGCGGCGTTCCAGGATCTCAAGCGGTACCTGAAGTCGCCGCCGATCCTCGTCGCCCCCAAGCCGGGCGAGGCGCTGCTACTCTACCTAGACTGACCAAGTGGTCAGCTCGGTCCTAGTTGCCGAGAGGGAAGAAGATCCCCCGGGGGCTGAGGTTGCGGGGCAGGGGGCTGAGCTAGCCCTGACAACCGCCTCGGACCCGGGGACTGCCGTTGAACCGGCGGCATCAACACCGCGCAAACGGCTCATGCAGCACCCTGTGTACTTCGTCAGCACGGTGTTACGCGACACTCGCATGCGGTACCCGCAAGTGCAGAAGCTCTTGCTGGGGATTCTTCTTGCATCATGCAAGCTGTGCCACTACTTCCAGGCGCACAGCGTCACGGTGGTGTTGGGATTTTGCCTCGAGCGGGCCCTCACCAACCGTGAAGCCACTGGAAGGGTGGCCGAATGGAGGATGGAGCTGTCGGAGTTCGACCTGCACTTCACCAACACCAAGAGCATCAAAAGTGTGGCTCTGGCCAATTTCGTTGTGGAGTGGACTTCGACGGGCGTAGAAGAAGAAGAGCCGGAGACAAGCCTGCCCGGCAAGCTGGACTAGATCCTGTACTTTGACGGCGCGTTCAGCCTGCAGGGAGCTGGCGCCGGAGTTGGCCACAGGAGACCAGCTGAAGTTCGCCATCGAGCTCGACTTCCCCAACTCCACCAACAACACGGCCGAGTACGAAGGGTTGCTCGCCGGGTTGCGGGCGGCGATCGCCCTCGATATCAAGCACCTGGTTGTTCGCGGGGATTCCCAACTCGTTATCAACCAGGTTAACAAGGACTACGACTGTCCGCTGATGGCGGCGTACGTGGATGAGGTCCGCAAGCTGGAACACAAATTCAAGGGCCTGCTGTTCGAGCACGTCAAGCGCAAGGATAACTTCGCGGCTGACGAGGTGTCCAAGTTGGCAGCAGAGCGCCGGAAGGTTCCGGCAGGAGTGTTCTGGCACATGCAGACTGCGCCTTCGGTTGCCCCCAAGCCGGCTGCCGGGGAAGCCCCCCCGGCAACCGAAGGAAACCCCGCAACAGCGGAGGTCCATGCCGCTGATGTAGCGGCTTGCATGAGCAGGGAAACCCCACGTTGGGCGGTGGATATCGCCCGCTACCTGAAGGGGGAAGCCCTCCCGGAAGATGACGCTGCCGCGGAATGCGTAGCCTGGCAAGCCAAGATGTATGCCCTGGTGGACGGGAACCTCTACCGGAGGCGTGCAAATGGAGTGAAGCTCCTCTGTGTGCCCCAAGACGAAGGGCGCGCACTCCTGGAAGAGATACACCGAGGCACATGTTCCCACCATGTGGCCTCCCGGGCTCTGGCCGGCAAGGCTCTCCGGCACGGTTTCTACTGGCCTACGGCGCTAGTTGATGCTGAGCAACTGGTCAAGATGTGTGAGGCGTGTCAATTCCATGCGAAGAAGAGCAACCAGCCGGCGCAGGCCCTGCAAGTCATTCCATCCTCTTGGCCGTTCGCGGTCTGGGGGCTGGACATCGTCGGTAAGTTGCCGAGGGCGGTTGGCGGCTACGAGTACTTGCTCGTGCCCATCGACAAGTTCTCCAAGTGGGTGGAAGTGGAGCCAGTGCGGAAGGTGACCGCTCAGGCGGCCATCAAATTCTTCAAGGGCATTGTGTGCCGGTTTGGTGTGTTTAACGGCATCATCACCGACAATGGCACACAATTTACGAGCGCTGTGTTCCAAGCCTACTGCGAGGACATGGGCACCAAGATCCACTTCGCTTCTGTTGCTCACCTGAGGAGCAACGGACAGGCGGAGCGAGCTAACGCAGAGGTGCCGCAGGGGCTCAAGACGAGAACCTTTGACAAGCTCAAAGGCCACGGGAAGCACTGGGTCGAAGAACTCCAGCCCGTGCTGTGGTCAATCAGGACCACACCTAGCCGGGCAACGGGTGAAACTCCTTTCGCCCTTGTCTACGGGGCAGAAGCGGTGCTGCCCCTCGAGCTCAAGCATGGATCCCCTCGAATACGCGCGTACGGCAACCATAGCCAACACGAGCAGAGGGTTGACGATCTAAACTTCATTGAAGAACTTCGATGCCGGGCTGCTGTGCTTGCTGCACGCTACCAGCAGGGACTCCAACGTTACCATGACAGGCGGGTCCGTCCTCGGGAGCTCGAGATCGGAGACCTTGTCCTGAGCCGGATACAAGGAACGAAGGCCGGGAACAAGCTGGCTCCGAAATGGGAGGGCCCCTTCCGGGTAGTGCAGGTAACCAGGCCGGGGGATGTCCGGCTGGAAACTGAAGAAGGCTTGCTGGTGCAAAACTGTTGGAACCTTGAGCACTTGCGTAAGTTCTACCCGTGAAGCGGCGGAACCCGACCCACAGGTGATGCTCCGGTAGCATGCCTCTCGAACTAGTATAGCCGAGCAACCCTTGATTGTAAACCGCTAGTTTCTATGAATAAAGATAAGTGTTTTCCTCTGAGTTTCATGTTGTCTCGATTATTTGCATGCTTTTTTCTTCTGTCTCCTGCTTTAGGTGCACATAAGTCTCGTTCCATCCTTGGTTGTGAGCAAGGGGTTGCCGGAGCCTCGAAAACAAAAATCCGTTGCGGGATCACTCCGGCACGGGCCCATGCCGTTGCCGGGCTTCCCGCAACGCGCATCACGCAGAAGCTGCGTCCTGGAATGGAAGAGTGCTCACACCCAAGTTTGGCATCGACCCTTCTGTGCCCAGGGGCTTGGAGGCACGAGGGTTACCTGTGCTCTATCTGTGTTGCGTCTTTTTCGTGCATTTCGAAATTTTTTGAAGCATCTTGGGCGGGGTAAGAATCTGACATGCAGGGCAAGGACGGAATCGGGCGCACTGTGGTGCTCATGGACCGCTCACGGGCTGTGTCATTTAGTGGTGCCCAGTAGTGCGTGGCGACCGCACTTCAAGGTCCTCACCGCAGTTCGAGGCTCCTGCTGCAGGAGGGAGCCGCCACGTGTGCCGCGACGACTTGGCGCGCATGGTGGCAAGGCCTTTGCCGCACTTCAAGGGGTGGGGCACCACGTGTGCCGCGGTGACTCGGCGTACATGGTGGCAAGGTTCTTCGCCGCGTCTATAAAAAGGCGTGGTGGCCATGGAGCAACTCAGAGCGAAGCCAAGAAGATAGCTTCCACGGCGAGGGAGGCTGCGGAGGCACGGTGGTGGTGCATGCCATCAACGCTCAATGCTGATGGGTGCACTGCCGCTGTGCCCTTGCTGCACCCCTCCGACAGGTTGTTCCGAGGCGAGGGCTGCCGCGGAGACGCTGTGGTGGACCGCCATCAGTGCTTGGCGCCGACGGCGGCCCCGCCACAGCGTTCCTTCCGCATCCCTCCAGCAAGCGTTCCAAGTGCGAGAACAGACAGCTAAGTGCATGGTTCTGATCACCTAACTTTCTGACGCTTAGCATTGGCTCGCTGGTGTTGATTGAGCCCTCCGTGTGGCTAGGGTGTTAGAAGGACGCTTGCGACGGGAGTGCGCTCCTCGTGCGGCTCGCGGGTCCGTCCCGTGAGCGCATGCTTGGGGGTAGTTATCCCCGCAAGCGGAGTGGCTCGCCGCCGCTACTTGACCCTAGGTCGGCACTGCGGGACCGTCCTGGGTCCCTGGTCGCGCGCGAGTCCCTGGCAACACAAGGCATAGCACATGAAGGCCAGTAGATCCACCCCACGAGTCAATCCCGGGAACAAGAAACAAGTCCCAAGTAGAACCGGAAAACGAAATTCATAAAAAGCAGTGAACGATTACATGAGCTAATAAAACGTTAATTGTTCGAACGGCGCCAAGCGCGGTACTTACAGGAATAAAAAACAAAGACACAAAGATAAAACAAGGATCGGTAGGGGGGCTGCGACGACTAGTTGCCGGGGTCTTCGGCTGGGGGCTCCGCCTCTGGCTCCGGCTTTCTCTGCATCCGGTCCGCCACCTCCTCGACGAACCTGCTCACCGCCTTGCAGTGAGTGGGGCCGTCCTCGCTGTCCGACCAAGCGTCCAGCAGCGTCTCGAAGGAGAAGTCCGGGTGGTGGAGGTGCACCCGGGGGAGGATCGTCTCAGCGATCTCCCTGGCGCATGAGGCTATCTCCCCGTCGCAGAACTTGGAGATCCACACGTCGAGCGCCCCGAGCTTCCCCACCAAGTCGGAGAAGAAGGGGATCAAGGTGCTGACGTCCGTGCCGTCCACCTTCGCGGCCTGCATCTCGAACCTCGGCAGCAGGTCGTGCAAGGCCTGGGCGATCTCGCGGAGCTTCTTGGTCTCCCTCCGCCGCTGCTCCGCCAACTTGTCGTGGTTGCCGCGCGCCGGCACCACCGCCTTCTTGGCCTACTGGAGGAGTTCTGCTCGCCGCGAGATCTCCGTGGCCTTGGCCACGTTGTCCTCGCCCATCTTGACGAGCTCGCCCCGGGCAGTGGCCAATTCGGACTCGAGTTGGGCGCTCTTCTCCTTAGCGGAGTTGAGCTCCTTCTCCCGCCGTGCCGACGCCGCTCCCACGTCCTCCGTAGCCTTGGTCTGCTCCTCCAGCTTGGTGCGCAGCCCCTGGACCTGGGAGAGGTAGCTACAGACCAGCTCGCTCTTCTCGTTGAGGCGAGCTTGGGCCGTAGCGAGCACCTCCTCGGGCTCCTTCTTGGTCTTCTCCTGCGCCGCGGCTAGCGAGTCCAGGGCTTCCTGGTGCTCGCCGCTCTGGGCCTCCAGTTGCCGGTGGAGCTCCGCTTCGGGGACAACCGGCGTTGCAGCTTCATCCCTGGCCTGCCGGGCCAGGCGCGTCTCCTCCCGCCGCAGGGAGAGCTCCTGCCGCTCCCTCTCGACGGCCTGCCGCACCTCGCTGAGCTGGCCCTTCTCGAGCTCATGGTGCTCCCTCACCTAGTTGAAGGAGGTGACGAACGCCAGTTGCTGCTCCTTGATGGCGTCAAGGAACTGGTGCCCCTGGTCGTAGATGCTTGGGTCCCAAGTCGGCTCGGCAAGGATGCCGAAATCTGGGCCGGTGGTCGCAGCGGACGACGACGAGGCCCCTGCCGCCACTGTTTGGCCATGAGGGGCGTCGTTCACTTGTGGCGGAGCCTCCTGTTGCTCCCCTACACGGCGGATCTGCGTCATCGGCCTGCACGGCCCGGGACGCGCCGCCGAGTTCCGCCTCGGTGGTGACGGTGGACGCCGCCACCGTTGTGTCCGGCGCGGTGAAGCTTGGTGCGGGAGCCTCTTTTGGCTCCTCTCTCGTCGCCGCGTCTTCGACGTCAGAGCCGAGATTGACCACCGCATCACCCGCTCCCGTCATGGGCGCAGTCGGGTCTGCGACAGAGAAAAGAATTAGACTCTAAAAATAAACTACGTTACCCGGTGCTGAACGCAAGGAAGCTCTGAACGAGTACCTTGCGGGGCCGCTGAGCTTGCGAGAGGAGCCTCCTCCTCCTCCGTCCCAGCCTCTGTTGCCGGGGCGCCCGCCGCGGGTTGGACTTCGCATGCGAATCAAGAAAGCAGTATGGTTGCGGATCAGCAGGCAGGAGAAGCGTAAACAATGGAACCAGGGGAGGGGTCAGTACCTGTTGCCGGCTCCTCCACCTGGATTGGGTCGGTGGCAGGCGCAGCGGTGGCGCCACCGCTCCGCCCGGGTCGGCGTTGGCGCAGGCCTGGGTGCGCAGCTTCTTGCTCGGCGCAGCGGGTGGCGAGTCGGCTCTCCCCCTCTTGCCGGCTCCCGTCGGGGTGCCGTCCTTCGAGGGGTTGAGCTTGAACTCGAAGCCCCAGAAGAGTCCCCGCTTGGGCGGGGCCGTGGGCACCCGTGGGGTTGCCGCACCCCCGGTTGCCACAGGAGCCGCCACGGCGCTTGCGGTCACTGCGGAGGTGGCCGCTGCTGAGGGCGCTCTTGATCTTCGTAGGATCAAGGGTGCGTCGTCCTCGTCCTCCTCCTGCTCCGCCGCGGGGAGGACCGCTTGGGTCCCGGCAACTTGACCCGCCTCGTCGCCGGAGGACTCGAGGTCGGGCCAGCTGAGCTTCGACTCTCCTCCACTGTCCTCGGCCACCCGCTTCCCTCGGGTTGCGGGTGGAGGGGGACGCGGGGCCGGACCGAGGGAGTCGGACATCAGCCCCCACTCGTCGCAGGGTGGGTAGCCGCTGAAATTCTTGTGCAACCTCGGGAAGCCGGCATGGAGGGAGGGAGCCCCCAGCGGCAGCTCTGTGAAGGGGTGTCTTCGCCGGTGATTCCCTTCACCCACGCCCGGATTGCTTCCGGGGCCACGCCCCCGTGCTGGAGGCGGGTGGTGTCCCCGGGCCCCGTGTACATCCACGCAGGGCGGGAGCACATCTACATCGGGGCGATACGCCGGCTAATGTAGGTGCGTGCCACGTCGAGGTCGGTGAGCCCTGCTAGCCGCAGGGCCTTGATTCTCTCGACGACGGGGAGGAGTTCGGCGTCGCGGCAGTAGCGGTTCCGCCAGGTGTCATTGGGCACCGGCAGCTCGGTGGGCGTGTCAATGAACTCCTCGAGTTCCTCCACACGAACCCAGCACCAGTCCGTGTGCCACTCCTTCTCGATCTTCTTCTTCGACCAGACGATGAACTCCGATTTCATCCGGTCGCGGGCGCGGAAGACCACCCCCGACGACATCGCCCCCGCCTGCTCGATGCGCGGGTAGAAGTAGTGCCGGAATAATGCCACCGACGGCATCACTCCGACGAACCCCTCGCAGAGGAACTGGAAGACGGCGAGGAGGAAGAGGGAGGTGGGGTGGAGTTGCGCCACCCGGAGCTGATATGCCTCCATGAGCGCGTGGAGGAACAGGGAGAACGGAGGCACCAGCCCGGCGAGGATGAAGCGTGCGAACACCCGGAAGTCGTTCTCCTGGTGCTCGACGCCGGCAGGGAAGATGAGAGTCTCCCCGTACTCATTGAACCACGAGGTGACGGCGTGCCGGACCTTGTCCAGCCCCTCGCCGTTGTAGCCGGGCCGGAAGAAGGCGTGCGTGGCCCTCAGCGCCCGGCTCTTCTGGTCCTTCTCCAAGGCGGGCTTCTTGGGAGCCGTCTCGCTCTTGCTGGCCGTGGGCTTCTTGGAGCCTTTCCCTTTCTTGGGAGCGGTGGGCGCCATGGGGAACACGGGCGGAAGCTAGCAGGATTCAGGGGCGCAAGGGAGCGTGAGGATGGAGAAGAAAGGCTGGGGGGCTAAGTGTTTGCTCCTCAGCGCTGCGGTGGGGTCTTATAGCACCCCGGCGCTAAGCAACGGTCGCATCCGCACCATACGGTGCGCTGGGGATAACTACACTTCAAGAGGATAGCGCAGGGCGTGGCCTTAACCACCCGTGTTTAAGGCGGAGGTTAGGGCGGAAATCTCGCGCCCACTACTCTGCCCGTAACGGCAGAATCCTTGAAGCAGCGCATAGACGAGAACCCGAAGCGGCTCGGGACCCACGCGTTTGTTAAGGGCGTAGCCCGGCAATCGACCAAGGAAGATTTTACCTGGGAACAGGTGTTGCCGGCCCACGCTCGGGGGCTATTGTCGCACCAGAGGCACCCGGGGTACCACCGCCGCATGACGCGTGGGCCACCTCGCTTGCTCCCCGGAAGGATCGCACCCCGGGCAGCACCGCACAAGCTGCCCGGTAAGTCACCAGCCCGGCAGGGCTAGCCGGGCTGCGGGGGTTGCCTTGGAGGGCAGCAAGAGAAATTCCGTCTGGGCGCTTCCCGGAAAGGTTACTTGCCGGGAAGGGCGTTTCCGGGCGCAGGCGCCCTTAACAGGAGCAGGACCGAGCGGGCTGGATAGCGACGCCACGTGGCCGCTCGGCAGGCTCCCCATGCGCAGGGTTCGTCAGGACAAGGAGTGAAGCACACTCAATCATTAAATGCACCGATAGAAAGGGGATTCGCCGTCCAGTCAGTCTACAGTGACAGGTCCGGTGTAAATCCTAGGCACGTAGGACCCTAGTTGCAGGGCTACCCATCCTGCATGCGAGCCAGCGCGGCAGGGCTGAGCGGCCCTGGCTCCCTGTTCGCCATCTTTCACCCATGCACCGAGGTGCCTGTGGTATCCCCTTTGAGTATAAAAGGAGGACCCCCGCCAACGGTCAAAGGGTTCGGTTCGGTTGGTTATGGTTGGATGGACTCTCAGTTCACTACTAGTTCTAGCCAAGAATAGCAAGTAGCACTTAGCTAAGAAGAGAGAGAGAGAGAGTACCTGGGGACTCCCCCCGGCAACTTGTAAACCCTTGCTCATCGGTAAATAGCAAACTCAGAAGCAGGACGTAGGGTTTTACACCTCAGGGTGGCCCGAACCTGGGTAAAAACGATCTTGTGTTCATCGTGTCCCAGCGCTTGACATTGGTCCCGCCGGCGATCGCCGGAGCGATCCCCGCCGCCCACTGCCGAACCTAAAAGGGGGTGCTCGCGCATCCCCGGTGTCCGAGCCCCATGCTACGACACTTGACAAGTCATGGCAGGGATGGTTGGGGCAAGGTGTTTCCGGCGGCCCTGAAGCTTTGGCTCAGCACGCCAATGAAGACCTGATGAGGAAGATCCATATGAATGTGCGGCAGTCCAGGGCGGGATCACGGGAGTGAATCTTGGGCCGATCTGCTGAAGGGGATGTCAATCCCGGATCTTGTGCTGCCGTGGATGGCAGGGGGATTCCCTGGAGTGGCTACCGGAGCAGATCACCGCAAATTGAAGGAGTTGGCAGTATAAATCAACCCGCTCGCCACTGTGCTTACCACCAAAACTCTAGCTTGCTGCTAGGAACGCTAGTACCCAAGATGACGCCAAGTGAAAGCATCTCCCTTGCCACTGGCCACCCCAACAACGGCCCTTCGAGCCCAACCCCCCCTGTCTCGGAGTTTCGCCAGAGGCCGGGGAAGGAGATCGTTGATGAAGGGCAAACCAGCAGGCGAGAGCGCGTGGATGCACTGATCGCCGGGGCCGGTGAGATTGACAGGGCACGCCTGAACGCGCACATCGAGGCGGACAGTGTGTAGTTTGTGGTCAACTTTGATGACCTCAAGAAGGAGATGAGTACCCGCTGGGTGATCGTGGGGAAGTTCCTCTCCCCCGACGTCTGCAACTATGGCCTCCTCTTCCAGACGATGAGGAGGGTGTGGCAGCTCCGGGGTGGGATGACACACAAGGACTTCGCCGACAAACGCTTCATCATCGAGCTCGAGCATGAAGGAGACTACCACCACATCTTGGCGGGGGGGCCCTGGCTCCACCAGGGCGAGGCCCTGCTGGTTGCCCCGTACGACGGCATCTCCACGGTCAACAAGGTAAAGATCAACATTCTGCCGATCTGGGCACGCATATATGATGTCCCGCTGTCCATTATGAATGAGAACACATGCATTGAGCTGGGATCGAGGCTTGGCAGAGTCCGAATGGTCAATGCTGACAACAAGGGCAGGGTCTGGGGGGAATACCTCTGGGTTAGAATTGAGCATGATATAGATAGGCCTTTGCATAGGTATGTTCCAATTGAGGGTCATGTAATAGTAGATGGTGTGATGAAAAAGAAGATGAGAGAGTGTCCTATAAAGTATGAGAGAGTCCCTTTTTTTTGTTTTTCTTGTGGTTTAGTGGGTCATAGATTCAGGGATTGCTTGCGGCCAGAAGAAGAGAAGTGCATCAGATACTGCATGAAGCAGAAGGCATCACCATACCGATACGTCGAGAACAGAAGCTTCTACCTCCCCGCAGAACAGAGAAACATCAGACACCACATCGACTTTGACGTGATGTCAAGCAACACGAAGAACCCTAGATTCACGCCAGCCAGGCCCATGCAACAGAACAGGATCGAGAACGAGCACACCACGCAGGACGTGGACGATGACCAGCGCACTGTTAAGGCGGCGGCCGAGGACATAGACCGGGTGGCTGATGTCGTGAACAAACTGCAGGTGAGAGGCCGGGAGGAGGATGGCGGGTACGGTCATAATTCCTCTGTGACTGTAACCCCACCTACTGCCGGCGTAAAGCCAAGATCCAGGTGGAACAGGAGATACAAGAACCAAGAACATGGCAGGGGTAACGGGGATGTCCTAGAAGTCCCACCACTGAAGGCATGTTTCCCACCTGATAGCAGTATCCAGAAAGAGATCAGAGAGGGGGAGGCCTTGCGGATGGCAGCTGCCTTCTGCAAAGCGCAGAACCACCTACTCGGCAAAAGGGGTGGCGTGAGAACAGAGACAGAGCCTTGTCCCAATGTGCAAACTGGTGATGAAGGCGGCCCGGATGCAAAGAAGAGCAGGGTGGAGGGGGAGAACATAGTTGGGAGTGTTAAGGCGGATGTTGGAGGTATGCCCTAGAGGCAATCATGTGATGATGTTATTTCCTATGTATTCATGAGATATTGTTATTGTCCTTGAACATCATCACTGATCTGTATCAATAAATACGTGATTTGTTTGGGAGACTATGTATTCTATGATGTTGTTCTAATGGTCCCTGGTCATTGAGGTTATGCGGACACATAACCTAGACTAGCAATCTGAATCAGTATGATGACTATGTTTCACAAGTCATAGGGCAAGGTGTTGCCGACTGATAGCATGGACTCGACAATGAGATTATTGAGTCGGACAGACCCGCACTGAGACACAACAAGATGATTGTCATTTGTTAGTCTCAAGTACGATGTATATGCCAGTCCTAGACCTGAGGTCATCGCATGAGTTTGGGATGTGAATCGGCCTACTTAGGGGTTGCCAAACGCTACTCCGTAACTCGGTGGTTATAAAGGTAGCTTCCGGGTTTGCTGAGAAGCATGCTGCGAGTCATGGTTGATCAAGATGGGATTTGCCCCTCCTATTCGGAAAGATATCTCTGGGCCCTCTCGAGTGATCAGATTCGGAAAGCATGGCCATGCGACTTGGGTTAAGTGTTAACCCGTTCGGGAATCTGTATCACAGGAACGAGAAGAGAGTCGAGCTATCCACAAGGATGACAAGCACTCGCCTTGAGCTCGACACACATATCGTGAGGCAAAAGGAATGTTGCATATGACACATTGTATTGTTTGTCAATATACCTTGTGGTCACTCAGGAGTTGGCACGTGTTGCTAGGCGCCGCGACCAACTATCGACTTGAGTCGGTGCCAGTGGACGAGTAAGGTGTTACTCGGGCCCGCAGTCCGAGCTCGTAGTCGTGTCTGACTGACCACGAACCTGAAGGGTCACACGCTTAAGGGGTGGGACTCCTAACGGGCCCCAAGTGTTGAGCCCACTAGGGACGTCTATATAAGTGGAGGAGACCAACCCGGCTAGGGTTACAGCAGTCCAGATGCGAGTTATACTCGGCCGTCACACCTCCACGCCCAAAACCTTGTGATCGGATCTAGCAGTCCGCCGCACGGAGTTCCTCCCTGTACGTGTGGATACCTCGGAAGCGCTGCGCCTGCGGCGCTTGGACGAACTGCTCATGAGATTGGCGAGGAGGAGCAGGCCAAACGACTACTTGGCATCGACACGCATCATCGACTCTACTTCTGCTACGGGTCTGCGCGTCTAGTGGTAATCTCGTGATCCATTATCTGCAGCATTGATCCGGGCGGAATCGGTAGAATTTTTATTTGTGCTAGCGTAGCCTACCGCGTTCCCCTACAACGGATAAGGAAGCGTCCGGCCAGGGGGCTGCCGGCGACATGAATTGGCTCAGCTGGAACTGTCGAGGTGCTGGAGGAAACTCGAGAGTTCGTGAGCTCGTAAGTTTCTCCCGTAAGTTTCAGCTTCAGTTGATTTTCCTTTGTGAGACTAGACAAAATAAAGAGAAAGTGAAACAACGCCTGAGTAGGCGGCTAGGCCTTGCCGGCTTTGCCGGAGTGGACAGTGAGGGCATGAGTGGTGGCCTTGCGCTGTTCTGGAATGAAAGTATGTTGGTCGATGTTATCAGTTTGAATAAAAAATTCATTGATGTGTATGCGCGCCTCTCTAGAAATGAACCTGTGTGGAGATTGACTTGTGTCTATGGGGAACCGAGGGTGAGAACAGACATAATGTGTGGACTGCTCTGCAAAACTTCAGAACTGTCGATGTTCCGTGGCTGGTTATGGGAGATTTCAACGAGGCCCTTTGGCAAGGGGAGCACCTGTCGGTGACCCCACGCCCTGGAAATCAGATGAGGGCCTTTAGAGAGACGCTTAGCATTTGCGAGCTGCAAGATCTTGGTTTTGAGGGACTGCCTTTTACCTATAACAATAACCGGAGTGGTAGAAACAACGTCCGAGCCAGGCTTGACAGAATGGTGGCCGATGACAATTGGCGTGATATGTTCCCCCAGGCAAAGATCACACATCTAGTGTCCCCTTGCTCGGATCATTCCGCCCTTCGCATTGACCTCCTGCCAAATGATTCGCAACCTAAAAGGAATGGTAATAGACATTATGAAGTGCTTTGGGAAAGAGCAGGTGAGCTCTCGGAAATTGTTGCAAATGCCTGGGGAGCTACGGAGAGAGATAATGGTGACATCATGAGCAGGCTGGAAAAGGTCCTTGCAAACCTCCATTCCTAGGGCAAAGAGAAATTTGGCAACGTCATCAGAAACCTCGAGAAGGCAAGAGAGAATCTGAAAGTTCTCTTAGGGAACGGGGCTGATGCGCAGGAGATTCGGAAAGTGAACGATCACATCAATGAGCTCCTGTACCAGGAGGAACTGCTTTGGATGCAGAGATCGAGGATCAACTGGCTCAAATCCAGAGATAGGAACACAATTTTTTTTTCCATAAAAAGGCTGTTTGGAGGGCCAAGAAGAACCAGATCAATAAACTGAAAGATCCCAACGGAAACTGGAAAACGGAGCCCCCCGAAGTTGAGAAGATCGCTTCGGATTACTTCAAGGATCTGTTCACCTGCGATACAGGATTGAACCATCAGCCCGTTAGCGACCTATTCAGTGCAAAGGTGACAGAGCAGATGAATGACGACCTGTGTAAGGATTTTTCGGCCTAGGAGATTTCGGACGCCTTGTTCCAGATTGGGCCTATGAAGGCCCCCGGGCCGGACGGGTTCTCAGCTAGATTCTATCAGAGGAATTGGGGTACTATCAGAGACGATATCATCGCTGAGATTCAGAGTTTTTTTTGCCATCGGCCGAATGCCCAAGGGTTTCAATGACACCTCAATTGTTCTCATCCCCAAAACGGATCAAGCGGAAACGATGAAAGACTACAAACCGATTAGCCTCTGTACGGTTCTATATAAAATCATTGCAAAGTGCCTGGTCAATAGACTTCAACCCCTCCTTGGTGAAATCATCTCGGAGAATCAGAGCGCCTTTATACCGGGGAGAATGATCACAGACAACGCTTTGGTGGCCTTTGAATGCTTTCACTGGATCGAACATAACAACAATCAAGAAAACCAGTTTTGTGCCTACAGACTTGATCTTTCGAAAGCCTACGATAGAGTTGATTGGACGTTCGTTGAGAGTACTTTGCAGAGGCTGGGCTTCCAGGACCAGATGACCAACTGGGTCATGGCGTGCATCACGTCTGTCAGATAATGGCAAGCCGTCGGAGTCATTCTCCCCCACCCGTGGCCTGAGGCAAGGGGACCCCCTCTCGCCACTGCTGTTTCTGTTTGTTGCCGATGGGTTGTCTGCCATCCCTGAACATGGAGATCCGCCTGAACCGCATAACCCCACTTCATATATGCAGAAGAAGCTCGGGGATATCGCATCTCCTATTCGCGGATGATACCCTGTTGTTTTTCAAGGCCGATCCGGAGGAAGCAAGACACGTACAACAAGCGATCCAAAGTTCCGCAAGCAGTACGGGGTAGCTAATTAACGAGACAAAATGTTCCTTGCTTTTCAGTCAGGCTTGTGATGACAGGACCCGGGGGGAAATCAAAAGCATCTTGCAAGTGCAGTTGGATGGCTTCGAGGCGAAATATTTGGGGCTCCCGACTCCTGAAGGAAGAATGAGGAAAGGAAAATTCCAGAGCCTTCAAGAAAAGCTTACTAAAAGGCTGATGCAATGGGGGGGATAACCACCTGTCTTAAGGCGGGAAAGAGGTCATGATCAAGGCCATGGCCCAAGCTCTGCCGACTTATGTGATCGGGGTGTTCAAACTCCCGGCAGGGCTGTGTGAGGACCTAACAAAGCTAATTAGGGACTTTTGGTGGGGTGCCGAAAACGGAAAGAGGAAAACCCATTGGGTCGCCTGGGACAGCATGATGAGGCCAAAAGCTAAGGGCGGCATGGGATTCAGGGATATGAGGACATTTAACCAAGCACTTCTTGCTAGGCAAGCTTGGCGCCTAATCCGGTTCCCACACTCTGTTGTGTGCCAGGGTTCTGAAATCAAAATACTACCCCGACGGAGTCCTGACCGATACGGTGTTCACTGGGAATGCCTCCTCCTCCTGGCATGCGATTGAATACGGGGTAGAACTCCTCAAGAAAGGGATTATCTGGCAGATAGGAAACGGGCAAAGTATTCGAACTTGGAGGGATCCTTGGATCCCAAGGAATTACAGTAGACGCCCAATCTCGCCAAAAGGAAACCGTAGATGCAATAAGGTCTCTGACTTCATCCTCCCAACTGGCCTTTGGGATGTTGAGCTCCTGAATACACATTTCTTGGCTATCGATGTGGAAGAGATCCTAAAAATCAAACTCTATAACACACATGATGAGGATTATGTGGCCTGGTCGCCTGATAAAAAGGGTTTGTTCACGGTAAAATCGGCCTACTACCTGGGGCTCGAAGAGCGCGACATTGGTGCTGGGATGAGCGGCTCAAGCACCAGACCGGATGGAACCAGCACAAAATGGAAACTGATCTGGAAGGATGTGGTTCCGAGGAAGGTTAATATCTTCGCTTGGAAGCTTTGTCGAAAAGCACTGTCCACAAGGGACAATATGAGAATAAGAAACCTGGAGGTTCCGGACACCTGCCCGATCTGTGGGACGGAAAAGGAGGATTCCTATCATGCCATGGTGAGGTGCCCCCACTCGAGAGGGCTTTGGCAGGCGATGCGCACCTGCTGGGATCTTCCCACTGAAACAGAGGTAGCAAACTCTAGGAAGAATGGATCTTTGACGTCCTAAATAACAGGAACGAGGTTCAGGTCGCCATGATCCTAATGCTCCTTTGGCGTATTTGGCATGTCCATAATGAAGTTACTCATGACAAGCTGGCCGTTCCAATTGAGGCATCGAAGAGATTCCTAACAAGATATCTGGACTCCCTGCTCTTGATTAAGCAATGACCAGATAGTGATGTTGCAAAAGGGAAGCAAGCTGTCACCTATTCGTCCCTAAAAAGACATACTCCGGCAGAAGGGAAGAGCGCACGTTCGGACATACCTAGATGGAAACCCCCGAATTTGGATACGCTGTTGATGGGTCGTTCTGTACTCGCGACGGACGTGCTGGTATTGGGGCGGTCGTGCGAGGAGCCGATGGCAGTCTTGTTGCGGCTTCGTGCAAGTTTCTCCCCTTTTGTAGTGATGCCTTTGAAGCGGAACTGGCAGCGTGTGAGGAGGGGATGCCTCTCGCCCTCCAGAACTCCGCTCTTCCGTTTACCCTTGAATCGGACTGTCTGGAGGTGGTCAACTGCCTGAAGACCACCGGGGAGAACCGCTCCATCTACGCCGGGCGCATTGGTGCCATAAAGCAACTCCTTGTGGCACGCCCCACCGTTGCGGTTCATGTTAGTAGGGATCAGAACAAGGTCAGCCACGTCCTGGCCAACCTTGCACGTGTCGAGGGAAACAATGATGTTTGGATTGGTCGGGGACCACCTGAAATCCTAGAAGATGTAAATCCTAGAAGATGTAAACTTACTGGAAACCGTGTCTCTTATGTAGGCGCTTGTTTATTACTCCCTCCATTCCAAAACACAACTCATATAGATTTTTCTCATTTGTTCCACAACACTCCTCATTTTCTCTTGGTACCCGCACCCGGCCAATAACTACTCACATCCATTTACTATTAATCCAATATGAGTGGTCAGGCACTAGAAACGAGAGCTGCCTTGGTCCAAGTGCACAAATCTATATGAGTTGTGTTTTGGAACGGAGGGAGTAGGTAGTACTATTGATTTTTTATTCCGTAAGCGTCTATTTTAGCGTTTTGCATTGGACATGGCCTAAAGGAGGGGTGGCGGAGTCAGGACGTCGATAACTAGCAGGGGTGACGGAGTCGGGGCGCTGAGAAGCATAAGGGGTGGCGGTGGGTGGGTTTTTGCCGGTGCCCGGTGGCTCTGGAAAACCTGGAGTTGGGAGGAGAGACGAGGCACGCGGGGATTAAGGTTGGGCTTCTGGTGGGAAAGGGGGTTTCAGGCGCCGGGAACTTTTGCCCGTGAATTGTCTGATAACTCTGAGGGTAAAGAAATGTGGTATTTGTGAGAATCTCAAGAAGCTACACCGGAGTCTTGTTTTGACTTTTGAAGCACCCCTTGAGATGAACTCAACTGTGGAGACAGATCTTTAATCGGATTAAATGTTTAGGAGATTAATCATTTTGCAAATTCGAATTTCGTTATTAATGCTAGTGAGATAGAATATTCCATGCATGCATGTGTCCCTTCCTCATAGGATCGAGCACATTGGAACTCGGCGCGCCACAAGGCAATTTTGTGCACGTTAGAAGATTAGATTAGCCGTTTTTTCCTACGAAGAATTTAGGGGTTGAGCTGCTGATGAATGCTAGATGAAAATTGAGATCTTTTCGGTTTCAGCTGTGTTAGACCTAGAAGATGTCTTAGAAGCTGAAAAGAATTGGTCCTAGGAGAGTGCAGGGCTGCGCTAAGCAGAAGAAACGATTGGGCCAGGTGTATGAATGGATAAGATGGCTTCACTTGGTTCAGCGGCTGATGGAGGTTAATTTCACAACCGAGCCCGACAGATTTGTTTGGAGTCTGACTTCCTCTGGTGTCTTCTCTGTAAAGTGTATGTACCCGGACTTTATGTATGGGCAAACAGTATTTCAGCCGAAATATATTTGGAAGCTAAAGATTCCCTCTAAAGTCAAAATTTTATGTGGTTTCTCGATCGACAGGTTATTAACTAAGGACAATCTTGCAAAACGGAATTGGGATGGGAGCTTAAAATGTTTTTTCTGTGATGCTGATGAGAGCATTCAACATCTTTTTCTCTCCTGCCCTCTTGTCCGTATTATTTGGCGCATCATTTTTATTACATTTAATCTTCCACCCCTGACGTCAATTACTAATTTGTTTGGCAACTGGCTTAATGGGGTAGAGAAAAAACTTAAAGCTCATATACGGATGGGAGTTTCGGCTTTCTGTTGGGCTATCTGGAATTGCAGAAACGATGCGGTTTTTAATCGATCCAGAGTTCACCATTTTTTCCAGATTATCTTCAAAGCTACGCACTGGATCCGACTATAAGCTTTCCTGCTTCCTGCGCACCTGTGGTGGCTTATGGATTTTGGACGCAACCGGCTGGACACAGTCTCTCAGGATATCTTCAACTGGGCTGGCTGGCGGTGTACTAAACACCTTCAATTTTAGTCACCATGTTTGATGTTTTTGCTGGCTTATTTTTGTTTCCACGATTGCTTGTCGGTGACTTGTAAGACCTACTTTTTTATCTTTGCAATAAAAATGGCTATGTGCATCGTTTCGATGCAGAGGCCGGGGCTTCCACCCATTTTCGAAAAAAAACTAATGTTTGTAAAATAATAGCCCCCACCCCGAATCCAAAATGGTATCCAAAAACATTAAAACCCCAAATGAGCCGTTTGGTAGGCATGGTATCCAAAACGGTATCCAAAAACATCTCTAGATTTCCCCTATAAAACATCTTATTTTTGTATCAATTAAATATATTTCTCATATTGGCGTTTTGATGTGGAAAAGGATTCGAGAATACTGAACGAACATCCGGTCTCTTCAAATACCAAATCCAGTGGTGACTAGGTTTACCAGCAGTCCGGTGCTGATTGAATGCCAACGCAGCAGGTCCTGAGCCCAGCTGCCTGAGGAAGCAGCCTATTTATTTTTCTGCCCCAGTAGGCCTATTCTTTTGTTCTTTCGTTTTCTAGAATACATTTAAGCGGGTGTATCATCGACTAAGAAAGAAGGCTGCGGAGCAGCAAGTACATGTTTTGTTATTACAACTTAGCCAGTATCCCTCCACGGTATACCGCACACAGTAATTCTACTTTGACCGCTATCCCTAATAAGCTTTGCCTGCCTACAATTCTCACCTTCCTTGCTGATCTCTGTTGTGATCCTGGCCACACTGGGTTTCTTGCCGTCAAAGACTACT
The DNA here is from genome assembly GCF_000005505.3 of Brachypodium distachyon. NCBI lineage: Eukaryota > Viridiplantae > Streptophyta > Magnoliopsida > Poales > Poaceae > Brachypodium > Brachypodium distachyon. The sequence goes on along the minus strand of NC_016131.3, from coordinate 35,021,609 downwards.
ATATTTCTGTGTTTGCAAATAGACCAACAAATCAATGCCACATTAGTAGTGAAATCCTTCCTCATCTCGCCTTCAAGTGGAATCGCTGTCCACCAGTCCTACAGGCTTGCATCCACACCTGGCATCCAATTCAGTAGACCCCAGTACTCCAGCGCTTCAAACCAGACCATTCTTGCGCAAACACAACCGATCAGCAGGTGGTCGATTGTCTCCTGATCTTGCTCGCAGAGAGGGCGGCTTGGCGGGTGATCTAATCCTCTCCGCTGGAGTCTGTCCAAGGTCCAACAACACTATCTACTCACCAACCATAGGAAGAACTTACATTTAGCAGGAGCCTTGGATTTATGAATTAGGTCTTGCCCAGCAAATTCAGTTATTCCCTCGAAAAGCACATGATACGCAGACTCGCCAAGAATTAGGCCTGGCAAGAAGTGGCCAGACGACGTCCAATTCCACCTAAAAGAATCTTCCCCAGCCATCAGTTCCACATCCGCCAAACGGTCCCACAAACTAAGCAAGTCGTCGATGCCATGCTCTTTTAGATCAGGGTCTATGTTCCTAATCCAGCAGTTATCCTGCAGACAATCACTGACAGTTCTTTCCATGTCAGATCAAGGCCTCTTCGCATAGATGGCAGGAAAGAGATTCTTGATTCTCTGCCCATCAATCCAAGGATCACTCCAAAAGAAAGTAGCCTTTCCATCCTGAACAGCACCAGTGCACACGAAGGGGAGAATTCGGGAGGCGTAGGTCTGGGATTCCTAGACCATCGACCCACTCCGGCGAGCAAACCTCATCCCAAGCCAGTAGGCAATGCCCTCCACGAGCTTCCTTCCTCTCTTTCCAAAGAAAGCCACTGCAAATCTTCTCCATGCTCTTGATGGTGGACATCGGCAGGTCGAGCGATAGCATCGCGTAAACCGGAATCACACAGAGGACAGACTTAATTAGGGTTAGCCTACCTCCAACTCCAATGGACACCATCGAGGCACAACAACTCTGCAACTTTCTGCTGATCTTGTCCACTTGCCCCTGCAACTGCGCCGTCGATATCTTCCTGAGACCAAGAGTCAGTCCCAAATAATAGCATGGGAAGTCGGCGATTGGACAACTAAGCTCCGGCGAGACCAAATTCTTTGCACTGTTGAGGCATTGGATCAACTACGTAGCCGACTTGGAAAGATTCGCACACAAACCAGAGGCCATATCGAAATCAGCGAGAAGTGCAGAGCAATGCCTAATGTCCTCAGCCACCGGTTTGATGAAAGTCACCACATCATCCGCAAAGATTGAAGCTCTTCGTCGCAATCCACAGTCTTGCAGGATCCCCTCTTTTGTGGCCCTGTTCAAAAGGTGATTAAGCACATCCATGGACATGACAAATAGCATCGGGAACAGGGGATCCCCTTGCCGCAACCCACGTCGATGGGTGATAATCTCTCACGTGATGCCATTCATCAATATCTTCGTTGTAGCAGTACCTAGCAGCCCACCAATCCAGTTTATCCATCAGGCCCCACACCCAAGCTTGACCATTACATCAAAAAGAAAAGCCCAGCTAAGCAAATCAAAAGCCTTTGTAATGTCAAGTTTGAGAAGAATTGTGGCCCTTCTTGCAGAATTTAGGTAGCGCACCTAACCTTGCACCATCGCAAAGTTATCATGGAGGCAACGTCCCCTAGTGAATGCACTTTGATGTGGGCCAACAATTTCTGGTAACCTAGTCGCCAAACGAGAAGCCAACACCTTGGCGATAAGCTTGCTAATGCCATGAATTAAACTCACCGGCCTGAAGTCCCTAATGAGCAATGCATCCTGTTTTTTGGGCAGCAAGCAAATGAGGGCTTGGCTGATATAATCCAGTCCACGCAACTTCATGTGATAGAATGAATTGAAACATTCCATGATATCCTCCCTGACAGTTGCCCATCAAGTTGCGAGGAACTTGCCTGTAAACCCATCCGACCCGGGGCATTTGTCATGTGGCATGGCTTTGATTGTGTCCCACACTTCCTCAGCCGTGAATCCATCCTCCAAATCTCCCAACTCGAAGGTGGGAATTTGCAAAAAGTCAAGATCAAACCCAAATGGCCTGTCCGACGCCACTCCCAACAAGGAATCAACCGCCTCGGAATTGGCCTCATGTTCCATTTATAACTGCCCCTCCACTTGCAGTTTGGCAATGAAATTCTTTCTCATGCGATGGCTAGCCTTCATATGAAAGAATTTCGTATTTGCATCCCCCTCTTGCAGCCATAGAATCCTCGTTTTCTACTTGGCAAAGGTGCGCTCCAAAGAAGAGAACCCTAACAGCAACTCTAGCAGTTACCGAAAAAATCGAACCAAAAAAACGCGTATTCAGTGAACCGAATCAGTGTTTTTCGGATCGAAAAGGACCAGCCTTATTCGGTTCAGTTTTCGGATTCTGTTCTGCCGGTAATGCAAACTGGTACCGCAAATCGAATATAATATGACAGTTCAACAGTTAAAAATCGACAATGGATTCAGTTCATACATTTCAGACAATATGAGAAATTTACCTTTTCCGGCGAGGGGGGGGGGGGTGGAGGATTTGCTTGTAGATCGAGCGAAGTTGGCCTCCTCTGGCTAGACGGCGTCGGATTTGGATCCTTCTGCAGCTCCTGCAAAGCGGGCAAACAGCTGCGGCGACGGCGGCAAGGGCAGCGGTTTGGGTGCTCCTAGCTCGGGGGAACTAGCGGCGGAAGTTCACGGGGCAGTGGCGGATAGCGTAGAAGCGTTGGCGGCGGCAGGGAGAAGCGGAACAGCGACCGGCGGTGCGGATGCGGTGGTGACAGCGCAAAATCACAGGAGCAGCGTGTCGGGGAAGATAGGGAGAAGACAAAAACGTCACGACGCGGGCTGAAATATCCTTCGCCAACCGTTTTTCGAGGCCACTTCGGTACCGCGACGGGACCGAGGATATCCAGGTTCGAGGGCTCCTATTCGGTAAATCTGATTTATTTTTTTCGGTTTCCGCAACTATTCGGTATCTGATCTGGCCATTTTTTGCCCCCTAAACCGATAACTAGTTTGGCCCCTCTTTTCGGTATCTGCTAGAGTTGCTCTAAGAATTTCCTTTTCAGCGTACATCGCAGAGCACTCAAGCACAGGAGAGAGGATGCGAGTTTTCATGGCAATATCTAGGCGTAGGATAATCTCGGTGGCCAAAAGCAATTGGAGTTTGATGTTACCGATGAATTTGTCGCTCCAGCTCAGAAGCTTCTTGGCACAAACTCTCAACCTTGGCAGCACATCTACGAAACAAATAGATTCACCACATTTTCCACTGAATCCCAAGCTAGCCTCCTTCACCACTTGTTGAAGTCCATCATCCGCCTTGGCCCCGTGGGCCTCGAAGTAAAATCTACAGCCCACGCTGATGTCCGCATCCAGTTCCAACAGCAGCGGTGCGTGGTCCGACACAGTAGTATACTCAGGGCTGAGAGAAACGCGTTAGGGTTAGCTGCATCCCAATCCACTGAAACGAACACCCCGTCTAGCTTCTCCAGGGTCGGCCTCCCTCTCTCATTGGCCCACTCTTTTGCTGTTTAACGACCATGAAAATTGATGCCTGTTTGTTGGGGGGCGGGGAGGTGTCGCCCTCGTATCCGTGGCTTGTGATGTGACGTCAAGATTTAATAAAACGGTTTTTACTATTAAGAATCTGTTTGTTTTTTAGTCAGAGATATGTCCATGTGCTTGCTGGTCGGATCTCAGTCCAACAATAGCACGTGGGAGAAGAGAGAACAAGGATGACCCTCGTATCTTAGTCCAATGGTTTCGGTACAACAAATGAGATTTAAGACCATTTGCTTTGAAAATCAGACTGAAAAATTGGTCACACCATGCATGGCCTCTCTCAACTGAGGAGTATTCACTAATCTCCTCCGGTGCTACTTGATTTCAGTTCCAAGTCCGGTAAAGACCTATTGCTTATACAAATAACGTGTTAATTCATCTAGTGGTAAGTTTACCAGAAGGTGAATACATCATTGTATCGTGTTCCATCTCTCTAAGCAAACAGAAAATGGAACCATTTCATTCTACCGTTCCATCTTCTCAACCAGACAACAAACTAGAACCATTCTATTCTCATAGGAATGGGATGGTTCAACTTCATTCCACGTCACTCTGGAACCAAACACCACCTTAACCGACACGCAGATGCATTGATCAATCTATATATGCGTGACGATGCATCGTGGACGTTAGTTCGACGAATTCAGTCCTTGTCCGAATAGGAGAGTTTAACACCAAACGGTTTAGTGCCCGCACAGTACCCGCTTTCCGGATAGGGCTTTAATTAAGCAAGAGTGACACGTTCACGAGAACGTTTGCTGAATCTCTTGTACCAGTTCTTCCGCGCTGAGCTCACACTCGATTCCAATCTGTGGGAAGGTACACATATATGTATAGTGTCAGCAACTCCAATAAACTCATGGGACGACTGGTAGAAAAGGTTACTGCATGAGGGTGATGACGAAATCGACATGTTATGAGCAATCCGTTTTTACATGTTGAAACAGCTGTATAATGGGAGACTTCATACATGAGTGTCATAACGAAATTGAGGTTCAAAATTTAAGATGCGAAAATATGTACTACTCCGTACCTAGCAAGTGCGGTGCGTTCGATCCGTACGTTGGAATGTATTGTTCATCTTTAATTTCCACTAGCTTTAGAAGACTTTGTGTCAACAGTTTTTGTTGCTTTTTTTACAATGCTTGGTGTCACAGGTTGGTTCATGTGCAATTCATGAATAGATAGTGTACTATTACTATCACCAACCAAGATACTATTCCGAGCAACCTTGCATAGATATGGTGAGCCCTGTTTTGAACACGAAGGCAGGCATGTCCGGGTCCAACCTAAGCTATAGCCATCCAGGGCACATTTATGACCAGTGCAGCTTCAGCATGATTGGGCAGTAGCCATTCATGCATGCACTTTACACGAACCTCACATGAAACAAATGCAGATCTCTTCAACTTTGGTATGTCCATGCATGTACTAGTGTTTTGAATGGCCCCATCATGCTTTTACTACCATGTTCATACATGCTGGTGACCGATTGAGAGAAGCGGAAGACTATGGCATGCAAGAACTTGCAAGCCTATCTAGCTGAAGTTGGGCTATGCTAGCTGCGGCTGTAGGGTATATATAGGACAGTAGGAGTATACACACCTTGACGGTGAAGGCATTGACGTCGGTGTCGTCGACCGTGCTGATCTTGGCGTGGAGGATCTCCAGCGCCCGTCCCTCCAGCGCCGCGACGATCTTCACCGCCTGCCCCGGCGCGCGGGGCGACACCGTCTTGAGCACAAGGTTGGCGCCGCGAAACTCCACCCTCACGTCAGGGAGGAGCGTCGCCTGCCTGTTGGCCGCGTACACCGATAGCTCCGCCGCGATGGCCTCCAGCGACGGCTCGTGGCAGCCGGTCGGCGTCATCGCCGGGGACACGTAGGCGGAGGAGCCTGACGACATTGTTGGTGGCAGGGGCAGGGGCCGGATGAGCTTGTAGGGGCTTCCGGGCGTCGGGGGCGTCCTGCAGGGGCTCATCGTGGCGAGACGCGGGCTGAGCGGCGGCGTGGACTTGAGGAGCGGGCTGAGAGGGAGCCGCGGGCTGGGCGATGGCAGCGGGCGTGGGCTGAGGACCTGCTCCGTGTAGGCCTTGCGCTGCTTCTTGGCCTCCAGGGACTGCTTCACTTGCTGCAGCTCCTTGATGTAGTCCACCACCCCTCCTATGATGGATGCTTGGTCGCCCTGAACCACAAAACATAGATACGACTTTCATATAATGCCATACTTAAAAAAAATATAATGGCATCCAACATTGCAATCCAAGCTAGGTGCATGCTTGCTTCAACAATTAGGTGATAAATGAAGCAGACTGTCTAAGCTGCTCAGGGTTTCCAAGAGGATACTAGCGGACTAGCATACTACTAAACGATCGGTTAGATAGTCCGGGCCAAGAGCACTCACTTGGCGTCGATTTCGACAAAAAAGACCTCGTGACGAAACTATTTAAAAAAAAAATTCGACCTGAAACTATTTCACATATCTAACCCTTTTGCTCAACGCCCAGCCCTCAGACGCTACCCAACTGCATGTGGGGCCTAGGCTGGCCACGCTGGTCGTGCTTGGCCACGCTCGCAAGGGTATAGCGCGGAGAAGCACTAAGCTATGGAGGATAGCGCCACGCTGTCGGACGCTGAGCAAAAGGTTATCTCGGTGAAATAGTTTCACGTGGAGTTCATCCTGTGAAATACTTTCGTGACGAGGTCTATTTCGTTGAAATTGACTCACTTGGCAGGCATTGCACGTCACGTAGGCCCAGATCCCAATGAGGAAGATCAAGGGAGGTTGATGACAATAACTGATCTACAGTACCGAGTCGAAGTTGTGCATTATTGGTAGACTTGTATTTGTAGAACGTGGAGTAATAAACCATCCAGTGGTTGGCTAACAACACATGTTAGCCAAACGATTTAAGCTGGTACTCTAATTAAACAAGCAGCAGAGATGGAGAGCAAAGATGATCTTACACGCTTGACATAGAAGCACGGCATGAGCGACCGCAGCGCGGCGAGGTGCTCGTTCATCTGCTTCCTCCGGTTGCGCTCCACCGTGATGTGCGCCGTCTTCGGGGCCTCCGGCGAGCACTTTCGCCTCTTCTGCGCCTGTGCCGCCGTGTCATCGTTATCTTCCTGATCCTGCGGCGCCATTCGCCGCTTGCTGCCCAGCTTGCTGTCTGGTGGCGCCAACAGCGCACCACTGCTGGCGCCGGACGTGGGGCTCAACGCCGTCGTAGCGGCGCTACCGTTCACGCAGTCTTCCCATGTCTCGAGGATGCTGAAGAGGTCTTCGGCGTCGGAGGGGAGCTGGAACTCGCCGTCGACGACGTTGTCCAGGAGGAGCTGGCCGCACAGCGCGATGTCTCCCATGATCAGTGGTGTACGTGCACAACCAACGTACCTTTGCTATGTCCTAGGTAGCCAGGGGTCGTAGATCGAAAACAAGGTTGTGTCACTAGCTTGTGTGTATGTGGAATGTTGGGTAGCTAGCCTTTGCTCCTTTTTAAGCAGCTCGCATGGAGAGATCGGCCGTTGCTTGTGGTGACATGGTCGTCATGAGAAGGGTCGAAATGACATAAATATTTGATGCCATGTACCGTGCTGTGTACGGGTACGGCTGCATGAGTGATGACTAGCGTGAGAGAGCGCCAGTTAGTGGCCCCACCAGGAACACTTGAAATCGGCCATACTTGCTAGGCCAGCTCAAGGCATACCTCTAGAGATCGAGCTAACGAATGATTAATATAACTCTGTTATGCATCTTCATGTAAGTGCTGGTCACATCAAATAATTAAATTGTTAGAAAGAAAACCACTCTAGTCTTGGTGCCAATAGCACATGGTTTTTCCCACTGACTTGCCACGCTGGCATGATTAGATTTTTTTTTAGGAGAATTCCATTTTTGACTCATAAGTTTCAGTTTTTTGACAGCTTTGACCCCATTTAGTAGGTTTTTCCTTTTTTACCCCATTAAGCAAAACTTGATCCACTAATGACCCCATTTAAGATTTTTCGTCCAGGTGGGATCCATTGTTCAGGCCGACGCGGCAAGACAACTAGACACGTATTTTGTCATGGACGTTTCCTACGCATCGCACGCTCAAAAGCTTTACTTTTGATCCATATTGTACTATGTGAAAACATAAGTGATGTGTAACATTAGAAAGTGCTTAGGTGAAACATTGATTTGAATACTGTGGGTAATATGGATACTTATGTAATGACATTTATCTTCGGCGTGAGTTGTGTTGAACTTTTACCCCGAGTCAAGTCATGGACTTGTGCTCGTACTGGTTAGTTATGTGTTTGTTTCAGGTGTTGCCGGGAGCTGGAGGAACGTGGTCGATGACGGGATTGAGGGACGATGCTTAGGAGAAGCTGAGGTCGAGGATCAATGTCATGCGGGATGTTCGTGCGAAGGAACAATGGAGGTAAAGGCTACAATGACCCGGGAAGGCACCGGTTTGTCGTACATTGTTTATACCAGAGATGTATGGTATTGGAGATTTTTGACGCATGATAGTTGAGTTTTGAAAATATCACAAGAAGAGTTGGTGGCATGGAGTGGCATCGACGTGAAAACATCTAGATCCAGTCCCGCCTGGTTGAGAGCTGTTTAAAGACTGGACAATAGCATCAGCAAGATGTCGTCCGATTGAAAAGTGGTCCACATGAAAGTTGTGCGCGTCGTCGAGAAAAACAACTTTGCTTTTTAAGTCATCTCAATCTGTGGTTGTATGCAGGCTCTACGGTCATAACAACGACGGGGACATAGGTGTTCTGGATTGGACGTGAGAGAAATCAGAGCTTTGCATCTAGATCAATTCTTGGAGAGTTCTTGGATGCATGGTTGCATCTTTTGTAATCGATCGACATCGTTGCAATAAACAGATTCGTTGGCGGTACCATCTCTGTTCTTCTCGGATATTCGTGGATTCTTCGTGCTTGATCTTTCTAACACTTTGCTACAGGTTTCTCACGAGATTAAGGGAAGATTGCGATTAATTCATCTTTCAAGTTATTTCACGAAAGTGGTTCTAGATTGATCCTCATTACTTTCTGTCAGCTGCTACCGTTTTGATCATATCTTTTGATTCGTACGTTCGATTGAGCTGATTCGTGTTGCTTTGGTTAGATAATTTCAATACCTTTCTTTTCCATACTCGTATGTAAGTTATTGTTCAGCCTATCTAAAGTTACATTGGATTTACTCTCACGAAAATATTTGGGTTTTAGGGTTTGAACTTTCGAGAAAAGTTTTAATTTGCTTCCTCGCAATCATTCACCTCTCCCTCTGATTGCCTATCTCGATCTCACAATTGGTATCAGAGCAAGGTCCTTTTAGTTTATCTTTATCGATTGATTATAATTGCTAGATATGGATATGTATTTTACCAAACCCTGTTTGTTCGATGGTGTTAATTTTTAGTTCTGGAACGCGAAGATGAAGGCATACATCATGGCACAAAGCTCCGCCATCTGAGAGAAAGTTGCCAAGCCCTATGAGCTCCCAGCGGACGATGCGATCACAGAAACAAACTTGGTCTATGTGGAACAAACACCAGCACAAGCACACCAAGGACCTAGACAACCAACGGATCGAGCATACTTCTCCAAGTACAGGCCGTCTCACAAGCAGCGTGCGATGCGTAGGAAACGCCCAGGAGAAAATACGCGTCCACGTCGGTCTGAACAGTGGGTTTCACCTTCAGGATGAAGAGGATTAGGGTAAAAATCTTAAATGGGAACACAAGTGGCACAAGTTTTGCTAAATGGGGTCATTGGTGGTATACAAGTTTTCCTAAATGGGGTCGAAAAAAGGAAAACCCACTAAATGGAGCCAAAGCTATCAAAAAGTGGAACTTAAGGGTCAAAAATGGAATTCACTCTTTTTTATACCTTCAGTTCATTTGTTTTCGTCTCGAAAACCAAGAAAACACACAAGTAGACCCGCGCCGGATGGAGAAAATGTGATAGTTTGTGGTCAATAACTTTTGTTGACTCTCCAGGGTTCGTTTCGACCAAGATAATCAACCAAACGCCAACATGGCATGCTCACATGGCAAGCAGGGGAAAAACCATGCCATGTTGGCACCGAAACTGCTTAAGACGGGTTGAAAGACCACCGGTGTCCGGTTTCGACAATTGGGGGATGAAAAGTATACGAAAAAAAGTTGAGGGACCGTTAACGTACCTTTCAACAAGTTGAGAGATGAAAAATACACTTTTCTCTTTCTACTATGGCTACGACTACTTTTTTATTGTAAGTGTCTGTCTAGATTCTCTCGATCGAAGATGGCCTTGGAGGGATGGGGCGGGGTTTGGATTGCTGTTCGAGGCAATTAGTTCTTGTTAATTTGAAAAAAGGAACAAGTAGTGCTCACTCAATTTGGAGAAACAAATTGGGATATATTTTTATTCAAAGTTTTAGTAAAACCTATAAGTCATTCAATATTTTGTGATGTGATTACCATTTCACATCTGATTAATTCAGCAACATCATGGTTCTTGCATGTGGTGCCAAGCTACCATGTTTGGAAAGTTAAATCATGCACCACTAATGTAAAAAAGCAAGAGTGAGGCGTGATTCAGATGATCTCAGCCCATTCACACACGTCTAAAATCTAATTTTTCAAATTCATCACCCAATGACATGCACAACGCATGATGTCATTATTAGGAAACCCAAGCCCGTGCAGTCCCTTGATTCTATCAATTACATAATTTCTTAATCTCCCCAATAGTTCCTAATTGCTTAGCTCCCCATTGCCCGACTATTGTCCTTGATAGAAAAACGGACAAGGCTCTCACCCACATGTAAGGTCCTAGATGACAACTTTTGCCCACTCCATTTATCTATAAGGTGATAATTCTTGTGCAGTCCTCCAACGGTTACAAAACTTTGTATAGCTACAATTTTTCTGTCAACATGTTACATTTATACAAGAGGTACACATCATATATTTTGTTGTTGTTGATAATTTACTGCATTTTATTCTCCAAGCAAAGGGCCACAGGAACATGCAGAAGACTGCACACACCACCAAGATATAATTAAGGTGCAGGCAAAACAAATGCTGAAACTTCAAGACATGTCCTCTAGAGAAGATCTGGACGGCACCGCGAACAGTACCATTGCCACCGATGGTGTTGAGGATTATACTCATCTACTTTCGTGCAGGAAGAAACCTTAATATATATATTACCGGGCATCATCTTAAGGTCGCCATCGGCAGACTGCAGGACTATATCTTACGACTGCGGAGGTCGACGCCAACATTAATTCCAACAAAACTTAAGAGAAGGCTATATATATATATATTTCACTCTCTTGATCATCCCACGACAAGGAAAGAAGAGGGAGCGATGGATATAGGAGCATGCATGCTTGGAGTGGTAGCACGAAATAGCTGAGGTTTACAGCAAGCTTCAATCTCCTTGCTGCATGCATTGCTCAGTATTTAATTAACTAGCAGAATGCCCGTGCATTGCCACGATCCAGGCAAGCCACTATTGGGTCTTCTCTTCCTTTTCTCTTCTTTTTTTTTTTTGAGCCACACCCGTTCTTGCTCTTGGGCCAACTTCCCCGGGAGCGCCAAGCTCATGCCCACAGGAGGACTCGTGCCCGTCTTCCTCCTCGTGCCAAAAGCAGCAAACACACGCGCCGTCCGCCACAATCTCCGCCCTCGATGATGCCTCCTCGGCCCGTGACCCGTCCAAGTGCTTTGAACCGTATCCCACGGCCATTCCCTTTCTTTTCCCTCCTCAATCATCTCCCATAATCATGGCTGAACCGCCTTAGCGCGCGTTATCGTAGCGGCTCCCGTTGGCCCAGATAAACACGCCGGGGATGAGAGCTCAGAGAATGAACCTGTTCCCCTGTTTTCTCTGAATTTAAACGTTGTCTGACAAGATGGAGCTTGCATGTCAGAGCCGCCGGTTCTCGGATGGAAGGAGGCACCACATGCTGGACCATATGCTGCATCGCATGACCAATCTGCCGTTGCAAGGTTGAATGTGTGAAGAGATATCTTTGGGTTTTTAATTGTGTTTTCTCCGCTGCGTCAGAAGTATTTTTGTTGGATTAGGAAGGGTCGCCTATTGGGTTGCGCCAGGAGAGGGTAGCTCAGCCGTCTGGAGTGGGCGAAGGAGTAGTTTGCGTGCGGGCGGACGAGGTGGGTCTCGGGGGCTTGACGAGAAAAAGGGAGGAAATAAGGTGGAACGGTCCTTAATTTTTACTCCCTCCGATCCTAAATTGTTATCGAAATATTACATGTATCTAGACGCTTTTTATGAATACATGCATTTATATTTGGGCAAATTTGAGTCAAGAATTTAGGATCACAGGGAGTACATTGGTACATATATAGATATAGATAGTTTCGGTACATGTAATGGGTCAGCCGGCTTAGTAGGCCTAATATACATTCAATTTTGGGGGTTCATAAATTTTATGGGATATATATAGATAGATTCGGTGCAGTTAATGGACCAGCGGCTTAGTAAGTCTAATATACATGCAATCCTGAGGACCCACTAATTTTATGCGAAGTTTGACAGACGACGGTGAAAAAAACGGTTCGTATTTTTTAGATAGGTATAGATTGTATTAACTCTCTCTCGCTGGCCTGGCGCCTTACATTTTCATAACCCCCTCTGCTCGATCGACCATTTGCACCCGGCCTGCTACGCGTGAATGCAGCAGCAAACTTGGGTAATTAAATTCCATTCAAGGCGGCAGACTGCGTATGGTCGCTATATACATGCACACTTTTCACCGTAGTAATAACGTCACATTCCTTTTGCCCTGGCAGTAACCATGCATGTTAACGTTAGATCGCATGCATCTGATCAAGGTAATATTCCCTCTGAGTGACCACCGCCATCAGTTAAGAATGCTTCTTATACAATACTAAACCGCAAAGGTCTAACAAGATAGAGCCAAGGCAAGTCTATCAAAGTTCCGTGTATAAAGTTGCGATATAGCCACTTCTAAATGTCTCTTTGTGTATGTCGTATTGCCTTTGATGTACATGTGTAATCTAATAATCGATCAGTACATCGTCTGGACCACTGCCAAAAGCTAGTACGTACCTCGCTAGCTGTTAGCGATTGCCATTTGCCAGGGGTCAATTGCAAAGATGGCTGAAATCTGAAGTGTTTTAAGTCACTTTATTTCAACCCATAGATCTACATCTCGGAGTGTCGTTTCAAGTTTTCTCTCATTTTTTAGGCACTGTTTTGTTCAGGGTTATAAGAGGTGGGCCAATTGTTTAAACCACTAAACACACTTGGGTTGCCAGGGGCGGAGACCGAGGCACAGCGCGTGAAGATTTTTTTCTTCTTCGCTAAATTTTGAAGGAATTTTAGTTTGGTCCCGGGCTTGCTTTCTTAATTTCTCGTTTTAAACTTCTACCCTATAGCGCCAATTGGCCCCTGGTCTTGACTAAATCATGTACTCCCTTCGATCCATATTAATTGTCAAAATATTACATATATCTAGATGTTTCTTAGGCATAGATAAATTCATATTTGGACAAATTTGACACACTTAATATGGATCGGAGGAAGTACCACCATTGGGTTTAGGTAAGATTAAGTTATTCTGGTCCTGACTAAATCATGTACCACCGTTGGTCATATATATCTATCCGCTCATTCTCGTTGACCCCACGCTCCGGAGCTGCCAATTGGATATCTACCTTCCATCTTTGGTAATACAAACCACATCTACCTAGGCAGACAATTGAAGTACAAGTACCATCCTATAAAGTTGTTATGAACGCGACAAATTTCCCACATCACAAGCATAAGATGTTATGAACGTGACAAGTAAGAACGAAGAACGAAAAAGAAATCACAGCACAAGGACATACGGATTTAACGTGGAAAACCCTCTCAAACAACGAGAGGGAAAAACCACGGGCGCCAGCCAGCGAAACTTCACTATATGGAGAGTGTTTACAACGCCTGCGAGATTTCACGAAAGCAACTCATCCCGAAACGGCGGCTTACAAGGGGTATATATAGCAGGAGAATTAGGACAAAACAGATCTGTATCGGGGACCCCGGAAGTTCCGGGGTTAGGGCCGGAAGTTCCGGGCTTGTTCCGAACTAACCTCCGCAGTCTTCACGCGAAGTTCCAGTAGCTTCACAGAGGCGAGCCGGATGTTGGGTGGAAGTTCCGCCCCCACAGGAAGTAGACCGGAGGTTCTGGTCCTGGGAAACACCTTCTTGAGAATTTGGATCACAACTTCAACAAACTTGACTTTGAGACAAATTTCTCCTTGTAGCATGAACATTAACAACTCCTGAATCAACAAAGAAAACACTTTCAGCGTCAAAAACCACTAGGGGCTAAAAGATTATACCAACTATGCTCAAACTTAGCAATAGGAACATGCTTTGTCATCATATCAGCAGGATTATCATGAGTGCTGATCTTGCATACTTTCAATTTACCTTGTGCAACAACGTCGCGAACAAAATGATACTTGACATCAATGTGCTGGTTCTCTCATGGAGCATTTGATCCTTAGTAAGGTAAATAGCACTTTGACTGTCACAAAACAGATTAATGCAAGAAACATCTTGATAAAGTTCAGCATATAAACCCTTCAACCAAACAGACTCTTTGTAAGCTTCAGCAATAGCCATATATTCTGCTTCGGTTGTAGATGGCAACAACTGGTTGTAGTGTTGCCTTCTAACTCACAACACATCCACCTACCATGAACACGTAACCTGTGAGGGATCTCCTCTTATCCAAGTCGGCGGCAAAATCTCCTCTTATCCAAGTCGGCGGCAAAATCTGAATTCTCATAGTCAGCGAGTCCCTCATCAGGCTGGCCAAATTTCAAGCAAACATTGGATGTGCCACGGAGGTACCTGAAAAATCTACTGAACAGCTTTCCAATGTTCTTTACCGGGATTAACCATGTAACGACTGACCAAGCTCATAGCATATGATAAATCAGCACGTGACCAAATCATAGCATACATCAAGGAACCAACAGCACTAGAATAGAAAACTCGTGACATGTACTCAATATCTTCATCAAAAGTAGGACATTGCAACGCTGACAACTTGAAATGAGAAGCAATAGGAGTACTAACACACTTTGCATCATGCATATTAAAACGATGAAGAACTTTCTCAATGTAACTTTGTTGACTAAGAAATAGCAACCTAGATTTTCTGTCCTTTTAATTTCCATATCTAGGATTTTCTTAGCAGCACCAAGATCCTTCATCTCAAATTCACTACTTAGTTGTTACTTCAAAATAGTGATTACTTTCATGCTCTTGGCAGCAATTAACATATCCTCAACATATAACAACAAGTATATAGGTGATCCATCAACAAATTTAATGTAGACACAACTATCATACTGAGATCTACTAAAGCCACGTGAGATCATAAATGAATAAAACCTTTTATATCACTGTCTAGGAGATTGGTTCGAACCATAAAGGGACTTCTTCAACTTACACACAAACTCCTCTTTTTACCAGGAACTATGAACCCTTCAGGTTGGTCCATATGGTCCATATATATTTCCTCCTCAAACTCTCCATGCAAAAATGCAGTCTTCATATCTAACTGCTCAAGCTCAAAATCATGCATAACAACAATACCAAACAAAATACGAATGGAACTATGCTTTACCACTGGAGAGAACACATCAATGTAATCAATACCTCGTATCTGACTGAAACCTTTTGCCACTAACCTTGTCTTAAACCTCATAGGCTCATTAGGAGACAAACTCTCATTTCTAAATCCATTTGCAGCGAACGGCTTTCTTTTGTTTAGGCAAGGGCACAACATCCCATGTGCCATTCTTCTCAAGAGATTGCATCTCCTCTTGCATGGCAGACAACCACTTAACACGGTCGCCGGAAACAACAACTTCATTATATGTGGCCGGTTCACTATCATGCTGCACCTGTTCTGCACAACTCAAAGCATAATAAACAAAATCACACTCTTCAATTAAACGTGGGCGAGGACCTTTATTTCTCTTCGGACGGTCAGTTGCAATAGACCATGTGGGTTGCTGCAAAATAGGTGGTGAGGGTGGAACAATATACTCATTATTTCATCATTGTTCCCATCATCATTACCATGATCAACCTGAGCATCATCATTGTCAACAATTTCATCAACGTGCTCCACCTGCACTCTAAGTCTCTCCTCTTCAATGCGAGAAGCATCAGTGGACAAAGTATCATGATACATAACTTTTTCATTAAAGACAACATTTCTGCTCAGCAAAATCTTTTTAGCTTCAGGATTCCACAACCGGAAAGCTTTAACTCCAGAACCATAGCAAAGAAAAATGCACTTAACAGCTCTAGGCACTAGCTTTCCATTATCAACGTGAGCACAAGCGGTGCAACCGAAAACTCTCAAATGTGAATAATCAACAGGTTTACCAGACCATACTTCAATGGAAGTTTTCTTGTTAACTGCAATAGAAGGTGACCTGTTTATGAGGTAGCATGCGGTGGAAGCTGCCTCAGCCCCCAAAAACGCCTGTCCAAACTTGCATTGGACAGCATGCAACGGGCCCTCGAGATGATGGTTCTGTTCATGCGCTCAGCCATGCCATTTTGCTATGGAGTACGGGCAACCATGTAGTGCCTAACCACACCATCATTGCTGCAAAACTCCTCAAACTCATCAGAAACAAATTCACCACCATTATCAGTACGCAAAGTTTTTACCTTCCTTTCATTTTGCTTTTCTACCATAGCTTTCCACTTTTAAAAGCACCAAAAACATCAGACTTGTGTTTCAGAAAATAAGGCCAAGCTTTTCTTAAGTAATCATCAATAATGGTAAGCATGTAATTAGCACCACCAATAGAAGTCTTACGTGACGGTCCCCAAACATCAGCATGCACATAATTTAATATGCCTTTGGTGGTATGAACGGAAGAAATGAACTTAACCCTTTTGTGCTTACCATAAACGCAGTGCTCACAAAACTCGAGATTACTCAAGTTGCAGCCATCGATCAGCTCTCTCTTGACCAACTCTGCCATCCCATGGTCACTCATATGCCCAAGACGCATATGCCACAGATTCATTTTAGCACAATCATCAGAATCATTAGGTGTAACGGCAGCAGCAAAACCAGGCAAAGTGCTACCTCTAAGAACATATAATTTGGTAGAATTCATATCACCTATCATGTGAATGAGAGAACCTCTAAATACCTTCAAAAGTCTACGCCCTCTGGCGTACTTTTACCCGTCACAATCCATGGTACTAAGCGAGATCAAATTTCTGGCCATGCTTTGTATGTGCTTCACCTCTTTCAGTGTGCGTGTCATGCCAACATGGGTCTTGATCTGAACAGACCCAACGCCAACAATATGACAAGGATTGTCATTGCCCACACGCACAAAATCTCTAGTCTGCACAAACTCATATGAACTGAACCAATCCTTGTTACAACAAATATGAAAGGAACATGAAGTATCAAGAATCCATTCATCATCACGGAAAGCACAAGCAGCAAGAACAACGAGGCATTCACCCTCAGAGCTGTCGGTAGAAACGACAGCGGCCTTACCATTACCATCGGACTTGTCTTTCGGTTTGTAGGTACCGTTCCTTTTCTCCTTGTTCTGCAGTTTATAACAATTCTCAATAACATGATTATTTTTCTTACAATACCTGCAGAACTTATCTTTTTCTCAGGACTTTGAACGAGCTTTTCCGTCCCGGCTATTATCTCGGTTGCCGTAATTGTTATTTCTTTGCTTGGTCTTGCCACGAACCTGCAGAGCCTCAGCCTTTGACGATGACCCATCGTCCTGCACCATAGACTTCATCTTCTCTTTCTGTCTAAATGCCTCTAAAACCTCAGCAAGGGTTAGAGAGTCATGGCTGTAAAGAATTAAATCGCGGAAATTTTAATAGGAACTAGGCAACAAGCATAAGAGTAAGATGGCTAAATCCTCATCATCATACTTAACCTCCAAAGCTTGCAAGTCAGAAACGATCTCTCGAAAAATAGTTATATGAGATATTACCGATCCACCTTCTTGCAGCTTACGGGTGAATAACTTCATCTTTACATGTATCTTACTGGTTAGATCTTTAGACATGCAGATCGATTCAAGTTTCAGCCACAGGGCTGCTACAGATTTCTTCTCCAACACTTCCTACAAAATATTATTGGACAGATGAAGTTGAATCAAAGACCAAGCCTTACGATGTTTGCGTTTCTCTTCGGCAGTCCACTCCTTTGCATCCTTCTTGCCGAAGGAATCAAGCGCTTCATCCAGACCTGATGTTCGGGCGAGAATCGCCCACATCTTCGCTTGCCACAACGAGAATCGTGTGGTGTAGTCCGGCTGCGGCAGATCGAACTTCAAGGTAGACATGTCGCAAACCCTAGGCGAAACCTGGAGCTCTGATACCACTTGTTATGAACACGACAAGCAAGAATGAAGAATGAAGAATGGAGAAGAAATCATAGCACAAGGACACACGGAATTAACATGGAAAACCCTCTCAAACAACGAGAGGGAAAACCACGGGCACCAGCTAGTGAAACTTCACTATATGGGGAGTTTTACAATGCCTGGGAGATTTCATGAAAGCAACTCATCCCGAAACGGCGGCTTACAAGGGGTATATATACCAGGAGAATTAGGGCAAAACAGATCCGTATCAAGAACCCCAGAAGTTCTGGGGTTAGGGCCGGAAGTTCCTGGCTTGTCCGGACCAACCTCTACAGACATACGGAGGTGAGCCGGATGTTGGGTGGAAGTTTCGCCACACCAGAAGTAGACCGGAAGTTCCAGTCCTGGGAAACACCTTCTTGAGAATTTGGATCACAATTTCAACATAAGGAGTAAGACAAGCGCCTTCATTTGAAGGTCGGCGTTTGTGGGGTTGTGGAGCCACCATTCTTTGACAGAGGACATGATGATCCAAGAGTTTGGACTAAAGAGGGAAGCCCTAACCAGTATTTTGTGTCATCCTCGAGATATGATTGGAGAGGCGGCATTTGAAGAGGAGGGTGAGATGTCGATTCTGCAACTGCTTGCAGAGTGGACAAAAGCCACAATTGGGCCATCCCCTGCACCCGAAGTGATCGATGATACAAATTTTGTTGAATGATTATCCACACAAAAAATCCTTGCATTTTGGGGGGCGTCCAATCCTTCCAAACAGTTGGCCGCATCATAGAGATAACCATTTCGATGAACTATGCCTTCTAGATCGATGTGGCCATATACTCTCTCTAGACAGGGAAACTTTCAACTGACTGAATTGTCGGTGCATGGAGTGATGTGAAACTACTCAATTCGTCGTGCAAGGAGACAAGTTCCTACATCGTTTGGATTTGCTAAATCCAATCGTTTTCTTGTCATGTCTTCTTGACGCACCAATTTCTTTTTTCTGTTGGAGCATTGGAAAATTGTTGGAGCAATGTCCTTGGGCCTTTGTGCTTGAGTCCCAAAAAGAACAAAAGGCTTTGCAAGCAAAGAAGAGGTTCATGTCGGCGTCATCACAAGGGTTCCCATTCAAGCATGTTTTTGAAGAATCAGTCCTTAAGCCAAGGGCCATCGAAGCTTAAGGGTCAATGGTAGGAATGTAAACGGGCGCCGGTTAGAACCCGTTTAGCCCTGTCCACACAGCAGCCTGTGACAACAAAAGAGAAAAATCTAAAACTAAAAATTGTGTGGGAAGTTAGATAAGCGGGCTTGGCGGCGCCGTTTACTGCGCCGTTGACATCCCGAGTCAATGAAACTTGTCAGGATGAAGAATACCCAAGCCCCCGAGATACGCAGGTAAAGCCGTCTTAGTAGACCTTGTATTTGCCTCCGGCATGAAACCTTTTCAAACTAGAACATAAATCTAAATCAAAAAATTTGGACAATCTACTTATAGAAGATTTCTTGGGTAGATCTCTAGCAAAATCTGTTCTCCTCATTACCCTTAAATCAAACTTCACAATCAAAAAATAAATCTACCAACTATGAATGATGCAATACACGGAGAAGTCATGGCACAGTTAAGGAAGACATGAATATGACCGGCCGTCCTATCTTTGTTATCGAAATTATGGCAACTGCAGCCCCTATTTAGTGATCATCAGCTAGCCGTCGCGTCCCCCCTTGTCTCTCTGTCCTCCGTGTTTTTCTGCCTCAACATTTACTCCAACATTAAACCCCATCAACAACCGGAATGCACTCGAAACTTAGCTATAATTTCCTCTCGTGCAGAATGATGTGTGTGCGTAGATAGGTAGCACGTACGTTGCAAATTGCACTGCGGCATTCATGTTTGCATGCGATACAATACAATATAGCATGGCATGCAGGTACGTACCTGCATGCACAGCACAGTAGTACTGCTTCCTCTCTGAACTTTGATAGCAATGTCAGAGCGAAGAAGAAAACAACAGCAAGACGACAGAGTAGGATCCCGTGTTTGCGCCGGTAGCCGTGGAACCAGAACTGCAAGGACGTACAACAATTATATATAGGGCACCATGCACATGTCAGAAAACTTTAATTTCTCTCGTGGCATACAGAGCTCGATCATCATCGGTGCATGGCTTAAGTTACCTACCATATGTTAGGATTAGCTAGCTAGCTTAAGGTCTCACTTAATTAAGGTCTCATATATTGATCAGATCATCAGCTATATGCCCATATAACCTTTCGTGTTTTGCATTCCAACGCCGCTTTAAAAATTCATACTCTAGACAGATTCTATTTATTCATGTGCAGTGTCTCTAACAATAAGACACATTGCACTCGGTATGAACAGTATAATAATATTTGCCTGGTGGAGACGGACGTACTACGTATGAACAATAAGAGGTTGCGCTTTGGAGTTGTCTTATACTACCTCTATTTCTAAAAATAAGATGTTGCTGCTTTGACCCAGTCAAACTTCTTAAAATTTGACCAATTCTATAGTATAAATGTACTAATACCTACAATAGCAAATAATTATACTATGAAGCTATATATCATGACAGATTTAATAAAGCTATAATTTTGGTACACTTTTCTATAAACTTGGTCAAATCTAGCATCATATATTTAGAGGAACTAAGGGTGTATTTCCTACGTAAACACTTTTATTTATATGCTTACACCATAGGCTATAGGCTAGAATTCCTTTGCCAATGTTGGCTGGCACTTCATCCGTTTCTAAATATAAATATAAGATGTGCTAGCTAACTTTGTCCTAAATCAAACTAACTTCTTAAAGTTTGACCATGTTTATAGAAAAAATCTATCAACATCTATAACTTCAAATTAGTCTTATCAAATCCGTCTTCATAGTATACTTACTTCGTATGGTAGAGATATTAATACATATTTATAACTTGATCAGACTACTTAAAATTTGTCTTGAAGTGTAGAACAAAGATAAAACATTTTATATATAGATTTTCTTTTCGAAAAGGGGGTCTCCCCGGCCTCTGCATGAATTGGCGATATTCACATAGCCATATTTTATATTTACAAATTTAGGTAGTATATATCTAGATTTCTAGATGCATTTAATACTTGAATAGCATGAGTTTGCAATGACTTGCACTGAAATATACATCACGCTGATCCAGAATATACAAATATAGCTCCATTTTTTGCTTCTCTGTATATACATAGAACGGAGGAGCTCGCTCTCCCTTTCCTAGAAAAAAATAAATCTCTCTCGCATACAACTTCATACTCGCTAGATGACGCTTCATTGAATCCAAGCTCAGTGCATTGAATGGCATCCACGAAAGAGGTATGACATGGAGCAATGTCCTTAACTTACATACTAGGGTTCAGGAGTTTGGAACGGCTGTACTAATGCTAGCAAATTAAAAGAGGAGAAAGAACATATACTCTTATTCATCTCGAACATTTGAGAGGAGATCTGCAGGCCCACAATTGAAGAAGGCTATAGCTTTCATAGCAAAGGAGGGCTTAAATGAGATCGATCCTGATCATCGCTCATTCTCTTTCAAAACAAAAGAGAGAGGAAATCAAGGGCAGCTGCTGGATTTGAAGGACGCTAACTTGCCATAAAGGAGGGGCTTAAATGAGACGAAATCAAGGACAGCAACTGGATGCTGCATGTGCATGCAGCTATACCTCTTGGTGATGTGCATATTCATGCATGGTTGTCCTGCCGGTGCAGGGGTGCACACACAGTGTTAGTACGTACGTTTATCTGAGCTATACGGCCATGTTTCGCCGGGAGATATGTCGGCAATCCGGACCCACGGCCGGCGCCCGATGTAATGGGAGGCCATAAAGATGACTTCTGATGCTTGTGATTTGTGAATGGCTCATTCAGCTTTCTGCCATGCCTATGCCTTGTCTCACACTATCCTTGTGGTGCTGGGCGATTCATGCTCAGCGGCGGAGCTACAGTGTCGGGCCGGTGTCAGTTGACACTTGACACCGATGCCTCTGGCCCAACTCCCTCTAGCTACTGTACAGGCAAAAAAATGACACCAGTCAAAAACAATTTTTTTTAGGGGAGTCATAAATAGATTTGACCCCAGTCTACTCCACGGGTACACACTGCTGGAGGCCCAATTAGAATTTCTCCTAACATGAAGCCCAACACCCAACCAGGCCTGCTCCAACAGATCTCGTGGGATCTCTCAGATCGATCGTTGCAGCTTCCACAAAAGAAACACCAACACAGAGCTAGGCGCTAGCTCGCCTCTGATTGGTTCAGTCTCTCGTATTTCCAGTTCAGAAAATAAAAAGAAACTCAACTCTCTCGATCGATCGTCACCGCCGCGGCGCCCGCCGCCGCCTACCCGCCGGCCATCCACGGTTTCGACTCTAAGTGCTACCAGGGCTAAAGCCACAATTTATTTCGCTTAAAATTTCCAAAAAATAAAATAATTTCCAAATTTATTTCGCTTAAATTTCCAAAAAATAAAATAATTTCCAAAGTTATTTCGCTTAATCTCAAGGGAATTTGACATCCTAAACTCCTGAATCCTGATTCTATGTATTATCAGGGTTGACTTTAATTTACTCAGAGACTGCAAATTGGGTGATTGCTTGTTAATCCCTTCAATTGTCAATTTGTGATCATGAGTCCACAACACAATGCCAAATAAGAAAATAAATATATATAGCATCGATGATGCTAGTTTCTGGATTTCTCTTGTATTTGTATGATACTATGTACTAATTTGAGTATTTCAATCCAAAGTATTTTGTGCTAATTTCTTAGGCAGCAAAAATATATATAATGGATCATTTTTTGAATTTGAAAAGAAAATCGTCATCCACTACGACCAAGTGTCCTGATCCTGGCGAAGGTCCATCAAATTTATTAATCATTGTATTGCTTGCTTCCTGGAGCAAGAATTTGAGCTACATTTCAAGTGGTGATGCGATAAATCCCTGTCTGAAGATGAAAATTGACAGAGCAGATGACAAATAGAGAGGTACTCTTTTAACAACTAATTACCTGCCAAAATAATAATTTGACAACTAATGTATAAAATAATTTGATACATCGGTCATAAAAAATGTACTCCCTCCGATCCATGTTAGATAGCGCTGATTTAGTACAACTAATGTACCGGTTATACTAAATCACCGACACCTAATATGAATAGTAGCGAGTAGTATTATTTGATTTCTTATAAATAAAACCCCAACAAATATATGAGTATCAGTACTAGACATTGGAAAAGAATAACTATTCGTAACAATAACTGAAAAGGTAGAAATTTGGGATTGCATGGAACATAGTGTACCATGGTCAGACGATCGATGTGACTAGACGTGGCAGCCAAATCCATCACCCCACCATCATTGGGCGACTACACTACGTGGCTCGCATGGCATGGCTGAAAACGAGGGAGAGCTGGTTGTGGTATGGCAGTGGTGTGGTAGTGTAGTAGGCATGCTGCTTGGGCTCAGCAGGCCATTCTAGATTTGTATTATTTTTTCCTAATTGGAGGACACGGGTGCAGTACTTCCAACCCGTTCTTATTTTTTCTTTCGAAAATGAGGATAACCACCTGCTTCTGCATAGACTGACGCACACAGGCATGGTTCGTTTTCTCCTGAATCATGTGCACTGTCCGATTAGTTTAGGACATCCCCATTTGTCTTAATATAACACAGGAGGAGCCTCTCTTGCTGTCTGACCCCGGTAAAAAAAAAAGTTTAGGACATCCACATCTTTTCAGTGCCACGTCCTGAAACTCTAGACGGCCGCCTCCCATTCCCAAATCCCCATTTTCTCCGTTTTCCCCCAACGCTCGTGGTGAGTTCTCTCGCAGCGATTTCAGCGGCTCTTTCGGCCACACGATGGAGAGCGACAGATGCAACAGAAGATGCAGGAAGTCATCGAGCGAGATAGGCGGCGATGGGGAGGTGATTTGACGAAGGGGTGACTTCGACAATGTCCATATTGCTGGACTTGTATCTAGGAAAGTTTCGAGTGTATGTGTTGGCAATCTCGTCGGCTAACAAGGACACAGGAGACACGATTTACCTAGGTTCGGGGTCCTCGGAAGGTAATACCCCTACGTCCTGCTTGTCTGGATTGTATTGATGAGTCGATTACAAGGGAGCCGCGGGGGCTAGATGCACAGATTCGATTTGGCGAGTGCGTCTAGGCGGCTTCTATGCTAGATTGGTTGATCTTGGCTCCCCCTCCTGGTTCCCTTTATATATGCAGGAGACCAGGTCCCAGGTAGTGTCGCACCAGTGGCACCCGGGGTACCACGGCTGCTTGACGCATGTGTCGCCTCACCTGCTCCCCGCAATGATAGCACCCTGGGCAGCACCGCACAAGCTGCCCGGCAAGTCACCAGCCCGGCAGGGCTATCCGGGCTGCGGGAGTTACCCTGGAAGAAAACGAGAGAATTCCCGCCTGGGCACCCCCCCGGGAAGGTCACTTGCCAGGGAGGGTGTTCCTGGGCGCAGCCACTTACAACAGGGACGGTACCCAGCAGGCAGAGCATTGACGCCGCGTGGCCGCCCGGCAGGCTCCCTGTGCGCAGGGTTGGTCAGGGCGAGGAGTGTGGCACAAGCAAGCATTTAATGTTCAAACAGAAAGGTGATTCCCCGTCTAGTCAGCCCACAGTGACTGGCCCGCGGTGAATCTAGGGCACGTACCGCCCTAGTTGCAGCGCTACGTACCTTGCATGCAAGCCAACGCAGCAAGGGCAAGCTGCCTAGGGTCTTTGCTCAACACTTGTCACCCATGAACCGAGGCACCTGTGCATCCCCTTGAGTATAAAAGGAGGAGCATCGCTAACGGTCAAAGGGTTCGGTTCTTACTAGTTTTAGCCCAGAAATAGCAAGTAGCACTTAGCAGGAAAGGAGAGAGCGCCCGGGGACTCCTCCGGCAACTTGTAAACCCTAGTTCATTGGCTAATACAAACTCAGAAGCAGGACGTAGAGTTTTACACCTCAGGGTGGCCCGAACCTACGTAAAACGGTCTTGTGCATCTTTACGCTTGACATTGGCCTCGCCGGCGATCGCCAGAGCGATCCCCAACGCCCACGGCCGAACCAAAAAGGGGGGTGCCTCGCATCCCCAGTGTCTAAGCCCTAGGCTACGACAGGTAGAGTCAAAGTCGTATACAATGTCGAGATATACTATGTTTAGGCTTCTTTGTCTTGAGCCGCAAGTTGAGCATATGGACTTCTGGAGACGTAGTAGGCTTCCTTGTGGGCCCCCAACTGGCCGTGACGGGTATACTCGAGTCGAGTATATGGTTAGTCATAACCACGCCATGATTTGTGAGTCAAACTGGGGCGAGACAGGCGGCACGAAGTAACCCACGATCGCCGCTACGCGAACTCTACCAGCGAGTTGATAGGGAGGGGGGCGTTGGGGCTTCCGCATGTCGCAGGGCGTGGTGCTGCATGCCGGCCACGAGAAGGCGATTCACGACTTGAATCGGGGCAACGGGGCTCCTCGGTGAATCCTCTCGCGTGCGATTTGCTGGATGTGGTGTTTGTGGGGGCGGCACGGAGCAGCCCTACGGGGCAGCGGAGGTAGGCGGCGGACGGGAGAAGCTGTTGAGTTCACCGACGATTTCGCCGTGGGGGCGCGAGCTCCACCGAGGAGTCGATTAGGGGCCACGGGGGCTTCTGCATGTTGAGCGAGGTGGGGGTCACCGAGGGGTTTCGCGTGTTGAATCGGGGCAGCAGGCCGCATCATGCACTGCCGACGAATGAGCATGACGAGCACATCGAGCATCTAATGTTGCGTCAAGTTTTCACGGTTAGTTCCTTTTCACATCGTCCCCCAAATCCCCTAACCTATCCTACTTTTTTCTGTCGATTTTTGGGGATTTAGGTTCGCGCCATGATTCGATTCGCTATGCTTTGTTGTAAAATTTAGAGCCGAAATGAAGATTAGGTAAAGGTTTTGCTCACTTTTTTGCATCAGACTAGGTTAATTTGACGAGGTTTAAGTAACTTTTGTAACTAAAATTGCTTGCTGTTTTTAGCTTCCTCATGGGGGATACTTTGCAAGTTTGCATGCAAATGCAACCCTAATTATGGCATGGATAGGGGGCACGGCGGGGAGTGAGGGCGGCAACTGCATGTCGCACAGCGAGGTGGGAGGCCTGAGTGGAGAGGTTTCGACTAGGCTTCCAGCTGCTGAATCGAGCGCGAGAGATGCATCGAGGGCGGCAGTGGTGCAACGAGCACAGCGACCTCATCTACTTTGCGTCGAATTTCACGGTTAGATTCCTGTCAATGTTGATTCAGCTCTAGGTTTGGGGATGTTGTCGAGCATGCCGACGCACCAAGCACAGTGAGCATCGAGTACAACGGGCACATCTACTGCTGCATCGAGTTTCCATGGTTAAAGGGGATCTAGGTGCAAGCATTTTTTTCACACTTTTTCCTGCTGATTTTTTGGGGTTCTAGGTTTGAACCCCTAGCAGAGATGAACATTTTTGGGGATAACCTATCGATTCAGTATGTGCTATGCACCGGTGAACAGACAGTTTTTACTTTGTCATGGGGATGTATAGATTTTTGCAATCATCTAATGTAAATAATCTGTGTTTTACGGGTGTAAATTCGTTGTTCATGGGGAAACTATAGAATTTGCGACTTGCTTTTAGTACTGGGATACATTTTGGTTGCATGTTTGCTACTCGTCTATGCTAAATGACCAGAAGGTGCTTCATTGTTCAGTTTTTTTTTGTTATAAAGTTCCTTTTCGACTAATCAATTATCGGATAGAAGTGGCATTACAAGAAATATTTGAAGCAGGAATTGCATCAGGAAGCATTCAATTTGCTGTTCAATTTTGCCCTTCAGTTTGCATCACCTGTTTAGGAACTGCATGATCAAGCCAAAATTACAAGTTGCATGATTAAGCTTTCATTTTGCATTGATTTCATGGTTTAACACGACGCTTTTACAAGTTGCTGGACTAATAACCGTGTTGAATTATAAGTTGATGTACTAATTAAACTTGTTGAATCAGAAGTTGCTAGAGTAAGTAACCTTTTGTTTCAATAAGTTGCTTTTCGACAAATCAAGCTTTCGAATAAAAGTTGCATTCCAACAAAATTTTGAACTAGGATTTGCTAGACTAGTTACCCCTTTTTTTACCATAAGTTGCTTTCCAGTCTGCGAACCATCTACTAGAATTGCATTAGAGAGTCAAATTTTGAGTAGAAGTTGCTTTGCTGCTCATTTGTATTGATTATAAGTTGCCTTAGCTCATGTGTGTTGATTAGGAGTTTGCTTTATTAGAAATTAACATTCTTTAGATTAAACATAATATGCACCGGTCAACATTAGAGCAGTAAGACAGAGAGATTAGGGGAGAGATTCATCGTGGTAGTTGTCGTAGGTGTTGACGCAGGACGGAGATGGTATCGCCCCTCTGGCCGGTACCGGCACTGGCCGAATACCAGAGCCAACGTTGTCATCGACGGTAGCGGTCTTTCCGTACGCTTCAGTGCTCACCTAGATTGGTAGGGTCGTTAGAGGTGTATCGGGGTTGGCAAGATCTCACGTGAACGTGGTTTCTAGTGAGGGCCAACGTTTCCTTTTTATGGCGCTGCGCTACAGGGGGCCGAAACCTATAGTTGGTAAGTGCCCTCGATCAGGGCCAGCGCGTGATTGATGGGGATTAGCCGTTAATGTTGGTTAATGGCCTATATCCTCATCAATTCCTAAAACACAGCCCTTAAATTAAGGACGTGATTCTAGGCATTTATTTCCTGTCAAAACAGATCAACCAACATTCTCCACTTTGATCGTTAGGTTTAACATATCTGTCCTTTTCCACAGGAATAATGTACCAAAGTAAGGTGTTACAATGACCGATGAAATGCCTCTAAAACTCAATACCAATAGTATATCAGCCTGTTTCAAAAGATAACATTTTTCTTATTGGGAGTGGTTCCTTTTAGCTGTCTCCAAAATTCCAGGATCATAAGGTCCAGTAGTCCCATGCCGGCAACATGCTCACGAAAAATACTGGGTGGTAGGCCTTTAGTTAGCGGATCCACAAGCATATGTGTCGTACTTATATGCTTGAAGTTAATAGTTTGATCCTGAATTCTATCTTTCCCAACATGATACTTGATGTCAATGTTCTTGGCAGCAACACTCGACTTGTTGTTAGTTGTATAGAAATTGCTGGTTCATTATCACAGTATAATACCGGTGGTTTAGAAATGCTGTCTACCATTTTAAGTCCGGGAATGAAATTCTTTAGCCATACAGCCTACCCAATGGCCTCATAACATGCTACAAATTCTGCTTGCATTGTTGATGAAGCAGTCAATGTTTGTTTGGAGCTTTTCCACGATATAACTCCCCCGGCGAGTGTGAATATATAACCTGACATGGATTTCTTACTATCAACACACCCGGCAAAATCGGTGTCTGAATAACCATAATTTAAGGCTGTGTTTTAGGAATTGATGGGGATTAGCCATTAACGTTGGTTAATGTCCTATATCCAGGCATTTATTTCCTGTCAAAACAGATCACCAACATGCTTCGCTGCTCATGTGTGTTGATTATGTTGCTTATACTTGTATTAAATTGCTTAGATTGGTGGTGAATTTGCCATGTATGAAAATCCTTTTATCCATGAGAAATTCAAACTACTTAAGACATTGTAGTATTGTTTGCTCGATAGCAATCTGAAACAACAAATAGTTGATTATCCTAATTGTAATTTGCTTATAATTGTACATAATATAGTTGCTCCAATTGTGGGCAAACTTGCTAAATCTAGCTTGCATTTTCCGATCTAAATTATTTGAATAGGTATTGCTGGCTGATTATGCAAATTAGTGACCAGGAGTTGCTTCACTTTTCATCCTTTTTATTATAAGTTGTTGTACTAACTATTCAAGTTTTGAATAAGAAGCTACATGACTCTATGTTGAGTTAGAAGTTGCTTGACTAAG
Organism: Brachypodium distachyon; assembly: GCF_000005505.3. NCBI lineage: Eukaryota > Viridiplantae > Streptophyta > Magnoliopsida > Poales > Poaceae > Brachypodium > Brachypodium distachyon. The sequence goes on along the minus strand of NC_016131.3, from coordinate 34,992,587 downwards.
TAGCCTTTTTTAATTAGAAGTTGGATTTTACTAGTCATACTATTGATGAGAAGTTGCATTAGAATCCAAATTTTGAAGCAGAAGTTGCATGATTAATCATCTCTTTGTTTGACTAACCCTTCAGTATTTTTGAGTAGGAGTTGCATGACTAATTAGCCTTTGTTGAACTAGTAAGTTCTAGGCTAAGCAGTCTTTTTGTGTATCAGGCATCATGAACACAATTGAGGACAAAGAAGCATCGATAGTGCCGGAAGAAACTAGGGATTTGCTACCTCGTTGCAGGAGGCGCAATGCACATGATGATCAACTTTCAATTAGAGAACCCGTGGTAGCTGCCGATGACAACACAATGCTTGTTTTTTTTTTGTTTGAAGAAAAAACCTTCATTAGTTTCTTTAGGTCGCTCATTCTTGGCTTCTTCCACATGGTAATTATGTGCAGGTTGCAAATGAGAATACTGATGTGGTTCTAGCTAGGCGCAGATGACCTAAATGCACATGAAAAGATGGACTCCATAACAAATGTTCATATTAATGCAGTTTTGTGGTGTTGTGGTCTTTTTCTCCAAGGACAAAGCAGTGGGAGGCACAAAACCTTTATCTGATGGAGCATGTGGATGCAATGTGCTTTGTAAAAAATGTTTCCAGCAAGTCATTGATATGTAGTATTGTTTGTCTATGTAGCTTCAGCAGCAAGCTGTAGGTGAATGATTTTACTTGTAAAGGGAAAGGGGATGGATATTCCAGAAAATTAATGCTTTTGCCTTCTTTGCTTGCCTGCTAACTTTTTTTTACTTGCCTGGCATGGCGTTTTTGCTTGCCTGCCATCCTTTTTTACTTGCCTGTTGTGGCGTTCTTCGCTTGCTTGCAATCCTTTATTTGCTTGCTTGGCGTCTGTCTTTTTTACTTGTATGGCGTGGCGGGGAGGAGGAACCATGACGAGGGGATCGGGAGAGAAAGAAAACTTTCCTTTTCTGGAAAGAGGAACCTGGCTTACCATAATTAGATGTGCGCCCTGAGTATCCTAATATTGCACGAGCACTCCCTGGCACTGTCCTTTTTTTTTAGCGAACCATTGCAGATTCGAAGTCAGCCGGAGCACCAGGCCTGCCGTCCAGGTGAAGAGGGCCTAGCCCAAATCAAGTAGATGGGAAGGGCCAAGGGAAAGGCGACAAAGCCCGGCGTCAAGTTTTTCCTTTCCCTTTACCTTTGCGGAGTTGGAAGGACCCCGGTGCAGCCACCGTGCGTGTGAACTGTAGTAATGCAAAGACACTCTGCCCAGTACATTGATATTGTAGATATAATTTTTAATATATAAATCTGATTAAATTTTAAAAAGTTTGACTAAAACAATATTAGAACATCTAAAAAATAGAAACAGAGAGATTATGTGCTAACTATACCTGGGCATGGGTGGCCCGGCCCGGCCAGCCCGGCCCGAGCTTCAGGGTTTCGGGCCGGGCCGGGCTCGGGCTTCAGGTTTGACCGTCGGGCTTTTATGAAGCCCGGCCCGGGGTTTGCCGGGATATAGTGCTAACTTATTGAACTCCTAGACAATTTGAATTTCTTGCCACAATCGTATTCGACGCTTATCAAGTCCACGATGTGAGTATGACCATATAATTTGGACTCTAATTATTTTTATAGAAAAAGATGGTCTATCTCCATCATTTGATTAGAGGAAAGGCACTGTAAGAGGGGGGTCTAAGGAAGACCACTGGGTAAAAAGAAAATGAAAGAGCAGAAGAAAAGTAAAAAAAGCTCAAAAGAGGGCAACTAACCTCCTGGGTCCGTGGAACACGGCTGAGCCTGATCTTGGACGTCCTCCCACACCAAGTAGGCCACCTCTAACTCTGACATCGCCGAGCCAGGGTTGCGCCGAGCCCCTGAGGATTCTATTGTTTCATTCGTTTCACACACCCCACCAAGAGTAGATGAGGCAACCGCTAACCCTTTGCTTGGCTTACGCCATCCAAGTGGTCACCCAACGAGTGGGTACGGTTGGTCCCATGCTCAATGCTGAATAAGACTCTGGACTCTATTATTTAACCCTAGCCATACATTTTTCAAATCCAGCTTACTGTCTATGACTTTTATAAGCAAGGTGGTTTGAAGGTGACAATGCTGACTGTTATGATGTGTAGAATGACTGCTTTCTGGTGTGCATGGCGTGCGACCAAATTTTATTATGTTCAAACCTAAAAGGTAGCATTTGTTTCCTACACTTGAAATAAATAAAAAATGCTCAGACAATATATTAAATCAAACAACCTTTATAGGATCATTTTTAAATAAACAGAAAATTACATAGAAGTCTTTGGGGGAAACGACATCGTCTTCCTCCTAAAATGGTTGTTGGCGGCCTTTGGACCGCCAAACCACATGGGAACCAGGAAACGTTGTTGACGTAGCAACTCCAAAGTCGCCAGTCGGATCCAAAAGACACCGGCGACAGTGGTCTGAGAAAAAAATTGTCGTCCCGAATAAGGAGGTGACAAAGAGAGCTGGATGACCACTACACATCTAGCTAGACAAATCAGAGGAGACCTAATATCAGTAACTTTGTCGTGGAGCCGTGGCTGGTCGACTGATCGGGGAAGAAGCAAAGAGACACCGAAACCATCGGCAAAACACAAAGGTAGAAGAAAATCCACTACTCCAAAAGAGCAGTGCCTGGACGATCCTCTGCTCTCCTCTATGAGTCTGACAAGGTGGATTAGGTGTTGGGGAAACCTTATTCTCAAACTGCATGTCGCCATCATATCCACCACATATACATCTACTACCAAGGAATCAAATCCTATATGTAAAAGTTCTAATTAACAACCACGCTGCAACACAGATCCAGGCTCCTCACCCCCTCCCACCGTCGGAGCGGCAGGCGGAGGAGGAGGGGACCCTGGCGCCGGTTGAGACCGATGGTGCGGAGGCACTTTTTGGGGAGAGAGATCGCTAGGGTTGAGAGACAGGTGACTGGGACATATATGATCATGTCTTTTATTTATGTGTATCAACTTCACCTTCTACGGCCGTAACTAATTGAGACTCTCAAAAGTTAAATTGATGTATAGGGAACTCTACATGGTGCACTAATTCAAGGCAAAAATATATATGCTAAATTAAAGAGCATAGTCAAACCAGCGGTCCAAGACACACTCATCCGAACTAGCTAACTAATCATATTGATTGTAAGTTTACTAGTCACTGCCTCTTGTCTTCGAACTGATCAATTCATTTAGTGTCTCTTACTTCGTAATCATGTCTCTCCCAAGGGCAACGGACGCACCACAAACCTTCTACTCCCTCAGTTTCCAATTGATTGGCACCGGCACCTTCTCAAAGAAAACCCTATTAATTTTCGAAATCAACTTGCAGTACACAACTTCAATTGAACGTAGACGTACTGTGGGTTAATTCTGAAAAACAACAGGATTTTTTCGCAAAAGTTTCGATAGAACGTATACTGCAAGTTAATTTCGGAAATTATCAGTGTTTTCTTTGCAAAACTGTCAGCACCGATCAATTGAAAATGAAGGGAGTAAGTTGTAACTCTTTGACATCTAGAACTCATGGACTTCATGGCGTTGGTTGCTTAACCAGTGGACAACTACACAATTTCAGTGACTTAGATGGGTCCCGAAATATTTCTATCTTAAATTACAGACAAATTCAAAAATTCGGACAATAATTGTTTATGGATTCCGAAAATTTGGTCATGTCATTTCAGTGGGGACACTTTGTTTTTGCACTAAAAAAATCAAGCTAACCCTGGACTAGTAGTGCCATTATATCACACTTGGGTCCGCATCGTTATCCTAACTCCCGGGATTGGAATAATTCATCCATTTGCCTGAATGGTAGGATCCCCGATCCAATTTTGTCTTGTGGTACGTACTTTGCGCGCTCTTCCAACAATATTTAAACGCGTTAACATGAATTATTGGAGTAAATGGAATTATTCTATTTCCCCTGGTGTCGCTCTCCCAAGGCCATACAAGAATGAAGTAAATTATTTCTGCAGGCAGTAGTTGAGCTGATTAATACAGCCATCTTTTTTTAATTTGCGGACAATAATCATTAATCAATACAGACATCCACATGATTTCCCCCAGATATATATGCATGAGTTGTCTGCTAACCATAAACAAACAGATGTCAATATAATCCACGCAAGCCTCGATCTTCAGAGCTCATGGAAATAAGTGGAACGCAAACATGTACAACTCGCACTAATCATGATCCCAAGTTAATGCTCAAACCACTCAAGCCAATTTACTACACTTATCGCGTTTAGACCTAACTAATCGTTCCACATCGGCCTTTCTTTCGATATATATCACCATCTGTCCACAACTTTTGTTCCCATGTCGATCGATCCCAATTCGCAAGTGGAACTGAAGCTCGTGTTAGCCGTGAGCTAGCTCCTCCCCTTTTAGCTTTCATGCCAGCACCACCACTCACTTTGTAAAGCTCCTTCTGATTTTCTCATCCATTTCTTGCTTCTTTGATCGACGCAAAAAAATACGAAGAAGCAGGGAAAGCTATAAAGATCGATGTCCAGAGACATCATCCGGACGTCTGCCCAGGATCACGGGCCGGCAGCAGATGACAGTGGCGCCGGGGCCGGGCTCGCGCTGTGGGACTGCGGCAGCGCGCTCTACGACTCGTACGAGCTCACCGCCTTCAAGTGCCAGCTCGACGCCGCCGTGCTCGCCTGCCGCTCGCTCTCCATGCCGCACCTCCGCGGCGGCCCCGCGCCGGAAACAGGCCGCAGGAAGAGCGGCGCGAGGCGGCTGCCGGCGCTGCTCCGGAGGCTATTCTCCAAGGTGCTCCGGCTGCGGTTCTCGGCGTCGGGGGCGCATGGTGGTGCGAGTGCTAGAGGTGACCGGTACCGGGCGTACGACGGGTACTACAGCGGCACGGGGTCGCCGTGGTCCGGCGCGCTGATGTCCATCCCGGAGGAGAGCGGCGGCGGCAGCAGCCCGGAGACGCCCCCGGTCGACGTCGCTGGGCCGAGCGCGCTGCGGAGGGCTCAGTCTGAGCGGTTCATCGGCAGCAAGACGGCGTCCACCATGGTGCAGTTCGATAACGTCGTTTTGTAGCTTCTACTGTGCTAGTTTGGTTAGGTACCATAAGCCAGTCACAGAAACTTCAATTTGTAAATACTGCAGAAATATGCGCGCGGTGTGCAGTAACCAGTAAGCTAACTGTTCTGTGTTGGAGTGCTTCTGCTTCATATATACACAATCGTGTCAAAAAATTAGCACATCAGTAGCTAATTCTTCTGTGGTTTTACGACATCAGTGCAACAACGAAACTCGCAAGAGTGTCCGTTCGAGCTTGAATTTATGCGAACCGTCGTCCGGTCTAGGATGAATCGGTTGACGATCGAGATCTCCATGGCGACGCCCCCAAACCGATGGTGCCGATATGATACTTGTTCCCGTGCTCTATCTTGTGGTTGGGATTACAAAAAAAGAAGTAAGAACTGGTGGTTGAGGAACATGCATTGTGGTTGACATCAGTAGTGAGATCAGGTGACTATCTGTTTTTGTCATCGCCATGTGCTAGCATACCGTTACAACACACGCCGGAGTGCATATGACATGAGTGCGCACACACCCTCATGTTTCATATGCATCTATTCTACTCTCATATTAAGTGACTCAAATTTGTCAATACGGATGTATTTATGTCTAAAAAGTGTCTATATCTGAAACCAGAGTAAAGAGTTCCTAGCTGGATAGGATAGGGAAAGGGTTAGTTAGACCGATTGTCTTCGAATTGGGAAATTGTTTAACCAAAAATTTCTATCTAGGGGTCCTGGGGTGATTTTGGGCTCTAGAAGTGGGTTTCCTATCATATCGGTTATGACAGGAAAATACTCTCAGTCGCCGTGCATCCGTGCTCTTGCGCACCTCGACGACAAGCTCGACAGTAAGGACACCAACGCGCTATAAGCCTCTAACCACCAACCGAAGTATCTTCAGGGTGACTTGGACACCGTCGCCGGCCGCACAACGCAGGTTGCAGAATTGCAGGCAATCTTAGGTTATAATTATCGGACAGTATTTAATTAATTCACGAAATGAGATGAGGACCATACGATATAGCATGAATGGCTACATGCATCCGTTGATGCAGAGGCCGAGGCAAATACCCTTTTTGAAAGAAAAAAAATACGATACGGCATGAAATTGATGTTCAGATAAACACAGGAACTACACCCAGCACTTCATGCATCACAGGTGAAACCCAAGACAAAGCTCAAACCTAAGGACATGGTATAAATCCATATTCAAATTACTTCAGTTGTTATATACTCTCCCTCTACTTCAAAATACATGGATACAACATCAACGTTCAACTTTGACTGTTACGATTTTGTACTGATATTTTAGCGAACAAAATACCCCGCCGCCCTCTTTTACAAGCATTAACATTTTTTGATTATGACCACGAACTGTTAGGCCTGTTTTGCGGATGCTTCCAAGCTTTCCCATCTGATCCGATCTTATTTATTTAGTTCACATAGGATTATCAAAATAGATAAATAATAATACTGTAACAGTCGCTACAGTATAAATAATAATAACGCAAATTCATGTCCGTGGTAACTTGAGCCTAGGGGGCATGATTGTACGTCCACTCTCCTAACCAAGTGAACTGGGCTCGCTTCCTAAGGGTTAACAGAATTGTGTTTCTCGTGCAAAGTAAAAAGGCCTCAGAAAGGGGGACAGAGGGAGTACAAAGCTCAGATAAATCTGATGGCAAGCTTCTACAATATGAATAGAAAGCTAAATTCATGTGCACAGAAAGTTGAAACTAGATGGTGGATCCACTCTCCTAACAAAGTGAGCTAGCTCACTTCCTAAGGAATAACAGAAATGTGTGCACAGTATTCACCTGTAAAGTAAAAAGATCTTATAAAAAGGGACAGAGTATATAAGGTACATCCGGACAGTATGCTTTCTAGGGCATCATCCATTTTTGAGTAGAGGTAGTAGCTTACAGAGTATTTAAGGTAATTCAGACAGTATAAGTATAACGTCTTTTGCCAAACTGTGCAGTTCAGAAAACACGACGGTTGAATTATCAATGTTATTTTCTATCTCAACTGATTCTTTTGTGGTGGATAAAAGAACTTGCTAATAAAAAAATGGTAGTGCAGAATTTGAAGGAAAAAAATCCCAGAACTACACAATCTTGTTTTGAACAACCATTTAGGGTCACATATTTCACTGTTTTGCACAAGTTGTAACTTGTAAATAAGATGAGGTTCAAGCACAAGTTGTAACTTAGAAACCATGGTCTCAACCAATAAAACTTCATACAGTAATTGGCATCTTTAAAAAATGTCAGGAGCGTAATAATGTCCAGTAAACAAAATTTGAGGAAGATGCCCAGTTATTAGGGATAAGGGAACAATATATAGATTGGTTGGCAGGTTTTATAGGGTGACTTCAGGGTTACACAAAGCAAATTCCCCACATGTTGATATAGTGCTTGAACCTCATCCGTAGAGCTAAACAACATGAGGATTGAGTTTCCCTAGATGCATTCAGTATAACCTAAGAAGCAAAGGACACATAGGCATCTGTGTTTTGTGAAGAAATACCAAATAATTACTTATAAAAAATTGCAATTGACAAAATAATTACTCCGGAGGAATAGTAGTATTTCACACGGCTAGGAAAACCTTGAAATGAGGGAAAACTCAGACGGCCTATTCCATCCTTTCCATGATGTCATCATCGATCTCGATTGCAATGATCTCCCCATCTTCGAACTGGTCCTTCCTGGGAGGCGCTGGAGGGGCATATAGCCGTGCCGGGCCTGTTCCCTTCTTCTTGTTACGGGGCCGTGCCTAACATGGACATACAGAGAAATAAGAATCACAGCAGAAGCATCAGCTTGAGATTGTGCTAGAGGGGACTCACATTCCCATACGAGTGGCTGAACCTTTTGCCTCTCCTTGTCTTTCTGTCCCCTCTTCCACAGTATACTGATCAGACCAGTCAGAGTTTGCAGTTAATCACAATTGGTTCAAAGTTCAAACATCTAGAAAATTGTGATACACATATGTTCTTCTGATATTCAAATATGTATTGCGTAATTCAGTTTAAAGACCAGTGTTTTGAAACAATCAAGACATCTGTTTATTTGTTCCTGAAATGTGTGCTCATCCAAACAATACCTACTCAGAATAACTTCTCCAGTCCTGCAAATTCTTGCAAAACTCAAACAAAAATTCATGTGTTCCAGATGGAAATTGAAGCCAATTTCATATTCCACCTTTCGTACAAGAATACCAAAAGCATTCCCAACTAATAATATCTTGGGTACTCGACTATATCTTGTATACCAAAGGCATTTCTTGCGGTTTAGGGGAAACGAACTCTCTCTAAATAACCAAAAAAAAAAACTACGGACACAGAATTTACTCTTCCAAAATGAGAGAAAGAATAAGTTAATTTACCATCAAGAACTGGAGTGGGAGGAGCCGAGACGGCGGTGGCAGCGAGGCTGGTGCAGGAGCGGGAGAAGGAGGCGGTGGTTGAGAGCCCGAAGGAGGAGGAAACGGCGCCGTGGTGGTGGTAGGGGAACGCGGCGGTGGACATGGCCATGCCCTGCATGGCGAGGAGAGCCATTGGAAGTAGCAGGAGGAGAGTGTGTTGGATTGGCGTGGAACTGTGAACCGTGTGGGTGGGGGATGGATGGGATAAGGAGATGAAGAAACGGGAAGCCGGACCGGGCCTTGCAATTTAGCTATTGGGCTACCAGGCCTTTCTAATCCTTTCTACGGAGTATATTTCTTTATGAGACGGAGTTATTTTTACGACTCGGAGATGATTGTGTGTTGTGCTTAGCTCGAAATTTTGTTTTAGCTGTAATAAATAGAGCTCGCAATTTGCTCTGTCCCCGTCAAGAAACAAGCTCGTAATTTGTTTTGTCCCTCTCAAGAAACAAGCTCGTAATTTGTTTTGGAACACAAGAACAACGCAAACTCACGGACCCGCATGTACAAATCTCTGGTAAAAAGACTTGGCGCACAATCTCTTGTTAAGAAAGAAAAAGAGAAAAAAATCTCACGTGCAAAGCTCTAGAGTCAAGTCACCACTAGCGTCGCTTTGTTGACCTCGCTAACCACATTAAAAGAATTTTGGAGGGTTCTAATCTTCTGAAAATTCCACGAGTGTACCTTTCAATTAGGAAATCATAGTGATTTTTTCTTGGATTACTTCACTAGATTTGATAGGAAAATTCTCATCCACTCCGACCTCTTCAAAAGATTCTTACGCTTTTCCGTACAACCAGTCGTCATTTGAATTCTGTAGTTTAAGATGGCGTGACATTTTGATCCTGCATTTCTTCTAGTCCCACGCTTTAAAAATTAAGCAAGTGAGGAGGCCTTTAATTCATTTACGTTGACGCGAGTTGATCTTGATACTGAAAAAAGTGAGACAGGGTGCGATGGTTGGGTAACATCGAGAAGAAAACAAGGGTTTTATATAGTCCTTGCATTAAGACGTGGTGAGTCCGGTCAACTACTAGTCGTAAAGATAGCGCTTAACGAGGTGCAGAGATTCGTAAAAATTTAGTCAACCACGGCATGCAGCGTTGACCAATCTCCAATACACAATCGAGAAGCAAGCAGCGATGCAACTCAAGAGACCAGGTGGATTAAGCAAGCATGATACGCACTAGTACCGTGTGTGTGTCTTCAACCTCGCAGTGATTCTCGCACTGTACGGAATATATCTTGGAATAAGTATGTCCTGAGTGCACCTTCTTTTCAGCTGGAAATCAGGCCCAGTAAAATCGTACCGTAAGCTTTTGTAAAAAAAATACTCCCTACGTCTCATACCGTCCCATACCAAGTAAATCAAATTTACCTAAATATGAATGTATTTATATTTTAAAAACATCTATATACATTGTAATAGAAGTCACTTGCTATAGAACGGAGAGAGTATTCAACTTGGTTATCATGCTGAGTACAAGTAGTACTCTCTCTGTCCATAAAAGGATGTCGGCGTCCTCCCTCATGTCCAGTGCAAATCAAATTTTGCAAAATAATCCCTGAAACATCCAGAGCATTTGAATTTTGGAATTCAAACCTGAAATTCAAAACCGAATCTTCCCATCGCGCTGCCCTCCGTCTTCGTCCCGCGGTCGTCGTGCTGCTGGAGGCTCACGGAGCTCCCGCCGGCCTCCCGCCAGAACTCGCGGGCGCGGATATCCATCGCGCTGCCCTGCGTCGCCGTCCTGCTGTCCTCGCGCCACCGGAGGCAAGCGGAGCTCCCGCCGCCAGAGCTCGCGGACGCGCCGGGCGGGCGGGCGGCTAGCCGCGCTCCCTCCTACGACCGCGCCTCTCCTCCACAGCTCCCTCCTCCGCTGCTTCCTCGCCGTCTGTCGCCGCTCCGTCGAGGAAGGAGGTCACTGAAGACCTGGACGAGGGAGGACATGGTCGTCGCCTTCCTCTGCAGCCTCAATTTCACTCCCTGCAGAGGTGAACAAGGTTCAATTTCACTGAGCAAGGTTCAATTTCACTGCAGAGCTGAAATTCAAATTGAACAAGTTGTGCCTGAACTGTGCTTATTGATTAAGAGTTCAGAGAAGGAAACATTATTGATATACTCCATGTACAAATCTTGTACAACTCTGAGTAAGAGTTCAGAAAAGGAAACAATATTGATTACATTTGCAGATGAATGAAGTTATGAAAGTGTAATGGACATGCAGAAACTTGCATTGTAACAGTTAACTCAAGAATTCAGTTGATGTTCAGATATTTGTGTGATGATGATGTTCCTCTAGAGAATTGTATAACAGCAATCTCTGCAATTTTGTGATGATGTTCAGAGAATTGTGCTTGCAGTTGTGTGATGAATGTTAGCTGTAATTGTAGTTTCAGTAACTACATCAGTTGTTTCAGTAACTAGTTGTAGTTGGGATGATTTCTGTGATGATTGTTGACTCCCAGTTGGTGTTATACCATTTCATAGATGTCTGGTTACAATATCTTTTTGTTCAGACCATGGCTTGTACAATAGTGTTGGGAAGCAAATGTTCAGCTAACAGTTTAAGAGGCTAGAGTTAACTGAATTTGTCCCTAGTTCAGTTGGTACTAGAGTTAACAGGACAGCTTGTAAGTTATGCTACTGTTGGTACTAATGTTGGAATTATGTTATGCCCCCAATATATAGCACTACTTATGGGACTAGCTTATGTGCTGGTGCCTAATTAGCATTTCATAGGTGCACATAATTTAGTCCCTTCAGCAAAAAAAACCTTCTTCTCGAACCGAGAAATAATCTCTCCAACCTATATGCACTTCTATGCCCCCAACAGTTCAGTTAACTGAATTTAACTGTTAACAGTTCAGTAGAACTGTTAACAATTCATTGAATTTAATTTGACTAGAGTTATTTGACAAGAATGTCAGCAAACTAAATTTATAATGCCATATTTCTAAAGCTCTAAGTTCTGGCCCTAGGTAACACAAGAGTTTTGATTTCAATAATAAGCCAATTAATCTTACTGATTACTGATTAGGAGTGTACTGCAAGTTCAGGCCTAGTAATCCACAGACTGTACCATTGCTGAAAACAAAAAATTACAGTGATATGCAAATAACTTGGAGTACTGAAATTCTGAGCTCAGTTTCTTCATGGTCATGGTCATACACCAGTTTATGCATATCACTTTTGATGTAGAGTAAATTGTGAATACTTAACAGAGGGACACACAAGCACTTAAAAATGAATCCAGTGCAGATGGAAGCATAACTGGTATCTCGTGAAAAAAATTCTGCCCAGTGCAATTACCTAAATCTTGACCATAGAAAATAAACAGAGAGGAAATGTGAGCTTACTTGGATTTTGGTTCTGCAACGATTTAGTGAGATTTTCCAATCTTGAATATGCTTCCTCTCCTCCCTTACATGGTCATACACCAATTTATGCATATCAATATGAATGGAAATGTGAGCCACCTGAATGCAGGCTTTCTTGAATCCACTTGTTGTGTCTGAAACAAACCACACAAGCAATGGCACTAAGAAAATGATAATTTCCATTCATATTAAAAGGTATGTTGTCAATAGAGTACCTTCTCAATAAGGTTCAAAGAAGATAGCACATTGGCAATGTCATACAGTCGTCGAACTTTAGCTGTATTATCAAGAAGCACTATGAGTTCTACTTGGAACGAAAGTCGGTTGCGACAAGTAAGTTAGATCCCATAAAATAGAAGAAATGCAAGTACTGACTTCTCATATTGCTCTCAGCATGTCTCTCCAAGGAGCAGCCTTGCAGCCTCATCAAGTGAGATCGTCTCAACCTGTGCCAGCAACAACTAACATTGTAATCAACCATGAAGAACTAAGCTTAGAGCCAACTTACTGAATTCTTACTGATTACTTGGAGAGTTGGATTAATCAATGTAGTCAGAACTAAGCTTATCTAACAATATAAGTAATCAGTAAGAATTCTTACTGATTAATAGTAAATGGACTGCTTAACTGAAATTTTTGATGAATTCAGTAATCAGTGGACTACATTGATGAATTACTTGGAGAGTTGGAGTAGATGGTGATAACAAAGCTCTCAGATTTGCTATCCAAAACGAAGCTTGCAGGATATGGGGAACAACGAGGAAGACAACACTGAAAGATTTAACAAAGCTCTCAGATTTCCTGTCCAAAACTAAGATTATTGAAACTTACTCATTGGGGAATTTGCAGTAAGTTGGCGCCGAACCACACACTTCCGCGCCGCCGCCCGCCATGGACGACAAAGGTGGAGGAGCACCGCAGCAGCACATCACTCGTCCCCATGCCCTCCAAATCAAATCCAAGGTGGAGGAGCCACCGAGACACCAGTTTCTGAGCCGCCGGAGTATGCCGAGCCTCCCGAATCGTCCCTCCCAGCCGCGGTGCCGAATCGCAGGAGAAAGCGTCCGAATCGAGGGAGGAGGCGCGGGGGAGTGGAGCGGCGCAGGCGCAGGCGCGATCGAGGCGTGGTGGCCGGCGCGGCGTGGCATGGGCGACGGGCGAGGCGCGGCGGAGCGGGAGACGATGCGGCGGAGCAGGACAGCACACTAGAGAAAACGGAGGACCACGATGCTTGTCGGAGAAAACGCGAGGGGGTTTTCGCGAAAAAAGACCACGCGACGTCCTTTTACGGATAGAGGGAGGGAGTAAGAAGGAATGTCGATAGGGACACATCCGGCCGGGCCGGGCAACCACGCGTGTTTCCCTACTTTAGACTCAGAGTCTTGTTTGGCAGCAGTTTACCACTAGCTAGTTCGTCTGTATCTAACTAGCTTTGACAAAGCTTTAATCTTAACACTTCTTCTCTCTGTCTCACGGTTTGACTAGTACAGGCATGTTACCGCTACCGCTCTTGACTCTGTCAACGCCAACCTACGCTATAAAACGCCTCCCGTTCCATTTATCCAACCACGCAACGGATACGTACGCAAAAATCGATCGCAGATTGCAAAGATGACGCGCTCCGGCAAGCTTACATCGCCTGTAGTCCTCCTAGTCCTGCTCTCAGTGCTCTGCGTAGCGGCGATCAGCGTGGCGGCTGACGTGGACAAGTACAGCTTCCCGGCCTTCGACGCCAACACGACCGACGCCCTCGTGGCGGCCACCAACAGGTCCGTCCTCCAGCCGGCCCAGCTCCTCTTCCGGGGCGACCAGTTCTTCCCCGAGGTCAACGCGTCCGAGGGATTCTTGCTGCTCGCGGCCACGGTCGACGTCTGGAGCTCCGGCTCCGGCGCCGACGACTCCGCGGGTAGCGTTGGGCCTAGGATCGTGACCGGGCCGGTGCGGCCGGCCCGCGAGGCGTCCTTCAACACGAGCTTCACGGTGGGGATTAGCTCGTCCGCGTCCCCCGTCTCGTTCGTCATCCTCCCCGACAGGTACCCGACGTTCAACAACCCGGTGGGCCTCCGCGGCGCCAACGGCTCGGCCCAGGCCACGGGCGCCGAGCCCAACGCCACCGACGGCCTCGTCCATGTCCAGGTCGGCGCGGTGAGGTCGTACGAGCCGGAGTCTCCCGACGTCGGCCTCAACGTCACCATCACGCCCAACACCACGGCGGCAGCAGTAGCGCAATCCGCCCCCGGCAGCCGCCGCGCCGTGTGGATCGAGTACGACGCCGCAGACCACCGGCTAAGGGTGTACCTGGGCGCCGGCGGCGGGGAGTCGAGGCCGCCCAGAGCGCTCCTCGAGGAGCCCCTCAACCTCGCGGCCAGCACCACGCGGGACGCGCTGGTCGGTTTCTTCGCCGGCGCCGTCCGCGATGCCATCGTCGGCGTTCGTGACTGGGACCTCACGGTCGACAGGCTTGACGACGGCGATGGCAAGAAGGGCACGTCGTGGGTGGTCATACTCGTATCTGTGCTCGGGTCGCTCGCGGCTACGGCCGCTATCGTGTCTCTCGTGGTTTGCTGCTTGGTGTCGAGGCGCCGCTGCCGGAACCCAAGCGATAGTTAGTCTATGCAATGTCTGACCCATGCCCACGTCTCTATTGTGCTTACAACTTTGAATTAAATCCAAAACATTTTTCTATGGATCGGATGAAGTAGATTACTCTAGGCTCCAGGATGTTTTAAACTAGACCAAGAAGCAGCTGTACTTCACACCGCCGGCAAGGAAGTTGTCCATGGGGCTGCCGGGGCAAAGCTCAGGTCTGGGTGCCGAGAAGATGCTGGCCGCTCATGCTGAGGGTGAACAGAAGCAGGCGTCGGAGGAACACACGGCCACTGACCCGATCATGTCTGCCATGAAGCAGGCGGTGGAGGCCGTCAGCAAACTCTCTGTGGTAGCAGAAAAAACCAAGGAATCAGATGCTGGAGGGGCTGTCGGGACCATGATGCCCCAGATGGCCGCAGCGAGTGTCCTGAAGCTGGACGGATGGGCGAAGCTCCGTGTGGCTGTCAGGAAGCACCTTAAGGCAGAGCGTGCTCGGGCCACTGTGACGCCAGGCACAGAGAAAGAAATCAGCAACAAGAAGACCAAGAAGGGTGTGCAGTCGGTGAAGAAAGACAAGCCGAAGAGGCAGATGGGGCAGAGCAGCAAGGGAGCGGGGCATATGTTGGGGAAGAGGAACAATGCCGACTGGGTGGCAGATCTTGAAGATGGAACCGAGAACAGGAAGAAGGGGAGACGGGGGGAGGGGGCGCTTGTAGTATGGCGGGTGTTGACGAGGCTACCAGCCATGGGGCCGCTCGTGAACCGACGGGCGCGAATGACAGCGCTTGTCAAGAAAAATGAGTCGGTTGTGCTGGAACTGCTGGGGGATTGGCCAGCCCCATACAGTTCAAGAGCTCCTCCGCCTGGTCAGGAAACACCAACCGAAGATCCTCTTCCTCTCGGAAACCCGCAACATGTGAAACCATAAGTGATGTGTAACATTGGCAAGTGTTTTAGATGAAACATTGATGTAGATACTTTGGATAATATGGATATTTATGTGATGACATGTATCTTGTTTAGACTTAGTGCTTTGCTAGTGGTGTGCCGATCCATTAGTTTCTTATGTGAAAACATGACGTGAGTTGTGTGGAACTTACCCTGAGTCAAGTCGTGGACTTGTGCTCGTACTGGTTATTTGTGTGTTCGCTTTCAGGTGTTGCCGGAGCTAGACGAACGTGGTCGATGACAGGATCGAGGGACGAAACTTGGGAGAAGCTGAGGTCGAGGATCAAGGTCATGCGGGACGTTTGTGCGAAGGAACAACGGAAGTGAAGGCTACGATGATCCAGGAGGGCACCGGTTTGTCGTAATTGTTTATACCGGATATGTGCGGTATTGGAGATATTCGATACGTGATGGTCGAGTTTTGAAGACATCACAAGAAGAGTTGATGGCACGGAATGGCATCGACGTGAAGATATGTAGGTCCAACCGTGGCTGGATGAGAGCTGTTTAAAGATTAAACAGTAGTGTTATCAAGATGGCGTCGGATGGAAAAGTGGTCTACATGAAAGTTGTGCGCGTCGTCGAGACGAACAACTTTGCTTTTGGAGTCATCTCAATCCGAGATCGTATGCGGGCCCCACGGGAAAAATACCGACCGGGACAGAGGAGTTCGTGTTGGATTCGGACTCGGTTTAGGGTCGCGAATTTTCCCTTATAAATAGAGGGCATCCTAGCTAGGGTTTTAGTAAGGACGTGAGGGAACTCAGAGCTTTGGATCTAGATCAATTCTTGGAGAGTTTTTGGATGCATGGTTGCATCTTTTGTAATCGATCAACATCGTTGCAATAAAGAGATTCGTTGGCGGTGTCATCTCTGTTCTTCTCGGATCTTCGTGGATTCTTCATGCTAGATCTTTCTAACACTTTGGTGCAGGTTCATCACGAGTTCATAATACTTTGCTGCAGGTTTATCACGAGATCAAGTGAAAATTGCGATTAATTCATCTTTCTTGTTATTTCTCGAAATTGGTTTTAGATTAATCCTCGTAACTTTCTGTCAGGTATTACTATTTTGATCATATCTGTTGATTGGTACGTCCGATTGATCTGATTCTTGTTGTGTTGGTTAGATAATTTCAATACCTTTTCTTTTGCATACTCATACGGATTTTTTGGTTCATTCAATCAAAAGTTACGGCTGTTTTACTATCACGGACAGAAATGTGATTTAGGGTTTGAACTTCCGGGAAAAGTTTTAATTTGCTTCCGCGCAATCATTCACCCCCCCTCTGATTGCTTATCTCGATCTCACACAACCGTCAGACAGTAGTGGAAGGCCTCGAGTGGAGGTTGGGCTTGAAGAACGTGATCATTGTTCCGGGGAACGGGAAGGGAGGGGGGCTTGCGCTCTTTTGGGATGAGAATGTGCAAGTGGATTTGCTTTCATTTAGTAGTCGTTTTATCAATGTAATAATCAATGATCAAAATGGAATAAAGTGGAGGAGTACTTTCGTGTATGGTGAACCTTGTACTCATCTCCGCCACCACATGTGGGAGCTGCTTAGAAGGATCCACCCCCTCCGCAATGAGCCTTGGTTGGTGGCGGGGGACTTCAACGAAGTGATGTGGCAGTGTGAGCACTTCTCGAGAAGGAAGAGGGGAGAAAAACAGATGTTTGAATTTTGAGAAGTTCTCTCCCAATGTGATCTTCATGACCTTGGCTTTGTGGGCAATATATGGGCCTATGATTAGAAGCAAGAGGGGGCCAGGAACATCAGAGTGAGACTTGACAGAGCAGTTGCTTCTCCGGCCTGGTCAGACTTATTCCCAAAGTGTAAGGTGCATTATCTCATCTCCCCCAGATCAGACCATGCCCCCATCCTGATCACGCTGCATAGCTCTGAACCTGCTGCTCGCAGACCGTCTGCTAGACGCTACGAGTCCTATTGGGAAAGAGAAGAACAGCTTGGGGCCGAGGTGGATAAAGCCTGGGCTGTACACTGTAATGGGGGAGATTTGGGGGCGGTTGCAAACTCATTGAGTAGCGTGTTGACGCATTTGCATGGCTGGAGTGGTGAGAACATTGGGAATATTGGCAAATCCATTGAAAAGAAGAGAGGTCAGCTTCAATGGTCGTCGTCTAGAAGAGATGCCCGTAGCAGGAGGAGATACAAGGAAATCTCTGTCGAAATGGACGAATTGCTAGACAAAGATGAAGCTAAATGGCACCAAAGATCTCGTGTGGACTGGATCAAATCAGGGGATCGAAACACGGCCTTCTTCCACCGAAAATCGACGTGGAGGGCGAAAAAGAACAAGATCACTAAGTTGCAGAGAGCTGACGGGAGTTTTGCTGATGATGCAGCTGAAATTGAGGAGATGGCCACAGATTACTTCAAGGAATTGTTCACTGAAGACGCCAATGTCCAACCTGACCCTCTCATCGACTGCTTAACGGCTAGGGTGGATGAGGATATGAAAGAGAACCTTTGCAAAGCCTTCACAGACAAGGAGATTAGCGATGCCCTATTCCAGATCGGGCCTCTCAAAGCTCCTGGACCGGACGACTTCCCGGCATGCTTCTTCCAACGCCACTGGGCCACTGTGAAGATGGATATTATCTGGGCGGTAAGATTTTTTTTTTGAGATAGGTACCATGCCCGTAGGCGTCAACGACACAGTCATCGTGCTTATCCCTAAGATCAAGAACCCCATCTGCTTGAAGGACTTTCGCCCTATCAGTCTATGTAATGTAATCCACAAGGTGGTGGCGAAATGTCTTGTTAATCGCCTCCACCCGCTGCTCAACGGCTTGATCTCGGATACCCAAAGTGCCTTGTTCCGGCGAGAATGATTACGGACAATGCGATTGTCGCTTTTGAATGCATCCATGCCCTTTACTACTACAAAACGGTACATATGTGACGAGTCATCAGTGACGGTCGCGTGCTCGCCCGTCACTGATGACCCCTCATCAGTGACGGGCACGCAGAGCCATCACTGATGACTACTCATTAGTAACGGGCCCAGGAGGCCCGTCACTAATAGTTCAATGTGAAGATGGCAAAATTCACATAGACACACATTAGTGGCGGTCTTTTAATTTTGGCCCGCCACTGATGACTCATGGCGACATTTGATGATTGAAATAATCATAACTTATTCATAAAAAATCAAAAAAATATGATTCTTTTTGCAAAAGTCTTATTTTTTCTTGCTTAACATGATGGAACAATAATATCATATGTTAGTATTTTAAAAATGAACTATGTAGTACAAACTTGTTATTTTCCACACTTGAAGTTTATGGTTTTAAGCAAAATGAACCAAGTCAGTGTCCTTTCTATGTCTTAGTTCATCATAATGTGTCCATTATATGCACAAAGGTGCATCTTTCAATGCCAAACAAAGGTACATTTTTCCTTTCTATGTCTTCTTTTTTTTAAACAGAAAAAAAATCATATTTGGCACATCAGTGACGGGCTTTTTAGGGTTTGAGGGGGAGGTATAAAATACCCCTCCCTGCCTCTTCTCTCTACCTCTCTATTTTCTCCCTCAGACCTGCCGCCACCCCATCGTCTCTCCCCCGAACTCCGTCAGCTCTCTTCTGCGTCCTTGACCCCAGCCCCGCCCGGCCTTCTCAGACACCGGCCCCGCCCGGCCACCTGGATCCGACCCGGAGGCCCCCGGAGCAGCAGCGGCGACCATGGAGCCGCGGGCTTTGAGGTCGTGCACCGGCGCCTCCGCGCAAGCCCGCCCCGACGCCGCCTCCCCCCCGCCAGCCGCGCCCTCGGCCATCTTCAGCCGATCCGCCGGATCCGGTCGCTGCCGCCATGGGGACCCGCCGCTGCCATGAAGCCACGGTCGCCGTCCTCACGCCAACACACTCCACCACTGGTACGTTCTTTCTCTCTCTCTCTCTCTTTGGGTCTCTCCCTCACTCTCTCTCTCACATCATGGTGGCCGACGCGGGAAAGAAGATGGTGTCGGGGGAATGACCCCGGGTAGGGTCACAACGACACCACTCTGGCCGAGTTAACAGAGATCGTTCTAAGCCGAGATAAAGGAGGCTAAGCCGGCTAGGATTTATATGCCGGTATTTTCAAGTTCGACTAACGCTAAGCCGGTTAAGCCGGCATACCTAGTGTATGCCGGCACTATTGTTCTGTTATGTAAAGTATGCAGGGTCAAGGCGGATACGGGAGTCTCGGCGGTAGCCGAGATCCCTCAACGGTCATGTCCTGACCACGCGGGCGAAGATAAGGTGAAGCCGTCACCGCCCCGGGAAAGCAGTCAGCGCCTGCACCGCGATGTCAGAAGACCACGCGCTGGAAGCACCGAAAGGAGATTCCTTGATGAAGCCGGTGGAAAGTAAAGCGGCTTTGTCCCCCACAGTACAGTCTGGAGGGATAACCTGCGACCGGAACATAAAATACCGGGACCACAGGGCAATGGATGGCTAGAGGCCGAGATAACCCTCGCAACAAGTGACGAAGGCCGAAAGAGTGAGGATGGCATTCGCCAGGAGATGGTGAGGTTGGAGACCAAGGAAGTCAAGGAAAGAACGGAAGAACTCGCTAGCCGGAAGGGCGAATCCGCGCTCAAAATGAGATAGGAAGACGACACGTTCACCTTCCTCGGGGACGGGGACGACTTCGTCGCCGGGAAGCCAGGACTGGACTCCCATCGGGATTCGGCGAGAGTTGTGAAGCCATTTGAGGTCATCCGAAGTGACCTCGGAGCCATCCCACGCGGCTCGTTCGGAGTTTTTCTCCTCCGCATGAGCAGCAGAGCCGGCGGCTTGAGCACGGGAAGAGGACGCCATGGACGGAAGAAATAGATCTAGGGTTTCGAAAGAAACAAGCGCTCGCGCGAGGCCGGAGCTAGCAAGCTAACCGCGGCGGAAGCCTAAGGGGCTGCGGGTGATGCGGCGACGGCTGCGAGCTCGGAGGTGAGGAACTGTGGCAGCAGGGTTGCTCGGAGCAGCAGCGGCGAAGAACGCAGGGAGCAGAGAGCTTAGGGGCGCAAGGAAGACGAAAGGGCGAAGATGGCAAAGAACGCAAAGGGGTTTCCCCTCACGCTTGTGTCTCCTTTTATGGCCGAGGCGGAGTAATGGGGGCATGTTTCCCATGATATCCGCCAAGTGGCTAGGGGGATCAGCCCATGATATGAGCAGTTATGCTTATCAAGACATGCGCTCGGTTACCGCGCGGCGTCCGGTCGAGAATCCCGCAATACCCGGCGTATATTTGTCCGCTCAAGAATCGAGGTCACTCTTAATTGTTAACCGGCACAATTGTCCGGCACAACAGCAGGTTCGCCTAACAAAGCGCGACGGCAGAAGTTCGAGCCTTATTTTCCCGTTGGCAGCCGTCGTCCCAACAAATGGGAGTTTCCAGTTATCAGTTGTGAAGAGAGAAGGATCTCGGCTAGAAGTTGGGGGACGTATCAACCCGGAATCCCGGCTTGGAAGTTACTCCGGCATTTGTATCAGCTAAAACCAAGTAAGCGGCCGGTGTTCTGATTGTGGGAAGCTGTCGCAACCCAACATCTTTCCGTGCCGGATCGCACCAGCTTCGGGGACTAGTGTCGGGGGAATGACCCCGGGCAGGGTCACAACGACACCACTCTGGCCGAGTTAACAGAGATCGTTCTAAGCCGAGATAAAGGAGGCTAAGCCGGCTAGGATTTATATGCTGGTATTTTCAAGTTTGACTAACGCTAAGCCGGTTAAGCCGGCATACCTAGTGTATGCCGGCACTATTGTTCTGTTACGTAAAGTATGCAGGGTCAAGGCGGATACGGGAGTCTCGGCGGTAGCCGAGATCCCTCAACGGTCTTGTCCTGACCACGCGGGCGAAGATAAGGTGAAGCCGTCACCGCCCCGGGAAAGCAGTCAGCGCCTGCACCGCGATGTCAGAAGACCACGCGCTGGAAGCACAGAAAAGAGATTCCTTGATGAAGCCGGTGGAAAGTAAAGCGGCTTTGTCCCCCACAGTACAGTCTGGAGGGAACAGTGCCGCGAGCCGGCGGGGCTCGTAGATAGCGACGGCGATCCTGGCCCACATGGCACCGAGCCAGGTGGCGCCTATAAGTAGACCTTCACCCCCTACGGTGAAGGGAGAGACTCTGAGGGATTCCTATCTTCTTCTTCTTCTTCTTCTTCCTCAAGAATACAGCTCTAGGAGCATCTCTGTAATCGGTGTTATCCCGGAAAATCCATACAAGCAGGAGTAGGAGCTTTACCTCTGCAAGAGGGCTCCGAACCTGGGTAGATCCACGTGTCCAAGCGTATCTTCGTACGTGTTCTTCTTCACGTTTCTTCCTCCTCCAGATCCACCAGCGTCCATCGGCCCCAACTCAAGCCATCCTATGGCATCTGCCGTGACACCACCATGACAGATGGTGGCGCGGCCTGGTGCGTGCGGCGGCGCCAGCTCCACCTGGATCCAACTGCTGCAATCGAAGCGTTGAATCGTGATGTAATTTGTAGTTTAGTTGTCTTCTCTGTTGTGAATCCATGTGACGATGTAATTTTGATTGCAAATTGTGTTCTGCTGGGAATAATGCATCTACGATATAATTTTGATTGCTAATTGTTTCCGCTATGAATGCATCTAGCGATTTGATTTTGAATTTTTCCTTACTCTTCTAGCTACTATCTCTGTTGATACAGTTATGCGAGCAAATTTATATGCAATTGGAACAAAATAAGCATGGCTAGTATAATTATATGCTAGCAAGCAGAAAAGCAGTCCAACCCTGGGAAGGGTCAGCAGAAACCCAAGCTCCAAGTTCATCCTTTCCATGGCATCCAAGATCCAATTCTTACCTGTGTTCATAGTTCTAGGCCACAAATCTATCCCTTACCTCCCTCCTCTGCTGTTCTTCCCTCTGCAAATCTCTGTAACTCGGCTCAAATCCTTCTCTTCTTCCTCCCCTATTTCTGTTATATACTAGTTGTGTTCCTTACCTCAGATCTGAATTTCTGTCGTGTAAAACTTGTTTATGTTCATGTTAAACTTGTTCCTTGTGATGTTTGTGATGTGTTCCATGTACTAGATCATCTCCTAGTAGTCTCAGTAGCTTAATCCTTGTTCTTGTTGTTGTCTAAGTGTTGCTGTTTTTACTGTTCCTATCAACTTTTATAGTTCTTGTGTTTAATCTGTTGATCTGTGTTTGTTCTTGTTAGAACAATGTTTCTGTCATGCTCCTATATGTGTTTGTGATGTATTAGAGTAAAAAAGTCCAAATCTTTCCTCTTCAATTCCTCAATCTTCTGTCAACTTCATCTCCCTTTCCTAAATTCTGAACTTTTCTCTCTAAAACCTGCTGTTCCTCCCTCTTCTTCTCTAAATCTGCTCTTCTACTCTTGTTTCTTTCTTTCCTCTATCTCTAATCCTTCCCCTAAACCCATTCTTAACCCCTGCCAGTCTATTTTCTCATCCAAATACCAAATTCTAGCAATTTCTGTCCAAAACTCTGCTGTTCTTCCCCAAACCTTCTATTTCTCCCTAAACCTGACCTTTTCCAACCCCAATTCTTGCTTCTAAACCTTCCCCACATCTCCTTCCAGCTCTACATCTCTGTCCCAACTCCAAATTTCAGCCAAAACAACAAATTCTGAATTCTGAATCTCTTATGTCCAAATTCTGAACTTCCATGTTTCTGCACTGAGGAGCCACCTAAAGTTGCTCCTAGCCCTCACCTCCTTCTTCTCCAATCCTGAAATCTTGCTGATATCTCTTCCCCAAGTCTTCCTCTTCCTTCTCCAAGTTGTCTCACACTCCAAATCATTCAAGAACTTCTCCAAATTTCGTGTCCAAACTGCTACATTTTGCTCTCCACTGTCTGAAATTCAGACTTAAACAGTTAAAACAGCTCTCTAGATCTGTTTCTATCCCTTAACCCTTGCTTTTCCCAGCCTAAATTTCTGCTTCATCCTCTTCCTTACCTCTTAATCTTACTTCTATGCCTTGTCTCAACCCCAAATTCATTTTAGATCATTCCTTGCCTTAATTTCTTTAGTGTTAAGTTTTAATCTGTCCACTGTCTGTTTTCAGCTCCTGACAAAAGCAGATTTCAGATTGTGAACAGTAAAATCAGAAAACCCCAAAACATAGTTGTAACTTGTTTTTACTTGTTTAATTTAGTTGTTTGCCACCGACATTGGCTTGTTTAGCAATAAGATCTTGACTTGAAATCTCTCTTGCACACCAATCCTTGAGGAGAACTTCATATTTTTACTGCTATCACTCAGGATTTGCTAAATTGCAATTCCCAGAGTCAATCAGAAGCACAATCCACGGGCATGGCTATACTCACAGAGTGCCTTCAGTTTGGCAGAATCAACGCGAGGAACTTCTAGGCCACGACGATCAGCGGCTGTTGGAACAGGTGGAGCCGGCAGCTGGAGCCGTCGTGGTGGAGGAGGTAGAGGCAACGGCACTCCGGGCCATGGAGCTGGTAAGCTGGTAACATCTTCTGTGCAGGACAGCGATGTTGAGGTGCATAAAATTCCGCGACCTCCTCCTGAAGCAGAGCGAGTGAACAAGCAATGTCCAAATCCGGTGGGCGCTGAACTAACACCGCCGCTCGAATAGTCGCAATCCCTCCACAAAACGAGTGAGAAAGTAATAAGGATGGATTGACTCGCAATAAGACGTAAGATGATTAACAATTGTCTCAAAACGGTCAATGTAATCAAGGACAGTAGAGGTCTGCTGAATGGTATAGAATTGTCTGATGAGTAGTTGATGCTTGTCTAGTCCAAAACGAGTGCAAAGCAGAGCAGTGAAAGGGTCCCGAGTAAAACTAGCGAGACGTTTCTGAATGGACTGAAGCCAAATAGAAGCCGACCCTGAAAAGTTCAGAGACGCCATGGGAACCCAAAAACTAGTGTGGACGGCAAACATCTGAAAGTATTGTTCACAGGGTGTTTTCCAGAGATTCGGATTCTCCCCATCAAATTGAGGAAATCCGATGGATGGATGAGCCTGGCCAATTCTGGCCAACAACTGACTGGCATGGGTGAAAGGGGAGAACACAGATTGAGGGGACTGGAGGTTGAACTGACCGTTGGCCGGGAGGGGCGCCGGTGTCACGAAGCCCACCGGTGCCGGTCCCGTGACGTCTCTGGGTCGCCGTGGTCCGCAGACCCATGAGGTTCGGCGAGGATGCCCGCGG
Source organism: Brachypodium distachyon (assembly GCF_000005505.3). Taxonomy (NCBI): domain Eukaryota; kingdom Viridiplantae; phylum Streptophyta; class Magnoliopsida; order Poales; family Poaceae; genus Brachypodium; species Brachypodium distachyon. The sequence continues at coordinate 34,967,967 of NC_016131.3, read as the reverse complement.
CCGGAAGCACCATATTGCCATTGGCGTCGTAGCGGGGCAGCTCCTCCTTGTCCTCACCAAGGCGGTCGCGCCCCAACAACGCGACCGTCTCACTGAGTTTCTCGACGCGCGCCTCAAGTTGAGGATGCCATGCCGCGAACTCCTCGATCCGTGCCAATTGAGAACGGACCGCGGCCGATGTGTCGCACATATCGCGACACATCTCATCCATGGAGACGGTGAGACGCTCCAACAACTCCTTGCACGCTGAATCCATCTGGTCACAGATCTGACGAACTCGGCGAGTTTCCACAAACGGGAGCGGCGCCAGCGAAAAGGGTGATAGGTGGTCTCTGATACCAGATGTTAGGGATCCGATATCTCTCTATATATGTAGCACGATTATAGTAGCGATGCAGGATTTGGAATCTCAATTACAGATGAACTCTCAAATCTGAAGGTAGAAGATGAACTACAACTAAGCTGCTGGGTCGATTCGCCGTGATCCACTGGATGGGTTGCCGTGAAGAAGGGGTATTGCCTTAAGTACCGATGCCGCCAGACCCGCTGAGTTGTTGCACCCACTTAGGCCCTGAGTAACGTGGGTTACTCACGCGCGTTCTCATGACACGCTTCGGGGCCACACTTCCCTCAATACCGCTACCATGTGGGGATGCTCTATCAGGGACGCTGACAAGGGATCAATCAAATCAATCAATGCTAAATTGCCAACCAGATTGTAAATTGCAATCGCAAACATGCACGCGCCCCCGGCCGTCGCTCTGCCTGGACACCGCCACGCGCGCGAGGTGCCGCACAGGGGTCCTCGTTCCCATCTCCGACGGGAGCGCCTCCCACCGATGAACCGTTCGCCGCGGCCTCCTTTTCCTCCGCGTCGCCTCCACGAGCAGCGCCCCGCCTTCACGCAGCCGCTGGTTCTCTCGCCCGAAGCAGCCTCATCCTGGAGTGCCCCCGCCATGACGTCGTCCGCCACCGGGCGCTTGCCGCCGATGGCAGCGTCTTCTGGGCCCTCCCTCTCCTCGACGCCAACAGGACGAGCTCCGCCTCTTCATGGAGGAACGAACGGCACCGTCGCCTTGACGCATCGGATCCCAGAGCTCCGTCTAGCACCTCATCTTCCCCAACGCCATTCGATCATGCGCCGGCGGCTGATGCTCATCGCGCTCGAGGATGGTGGGTGGAGACCATGAGACCGATCCCCATCAGTTGTGTACGCTGCAGCCGCCGAGCTCGGTGTTTCGGGTGGGATGGAGAGCTCGCAGCCCTCTCGACGGAGCTAGAGAAGGGGGCGGCGTCGCGGCGACATGAATTGGGAAGAAGGGAAAGAACGCACACAAAGAAAAGCGAAAATGAGTCCACTCTGGCAAGCCACGTCGGCCGGACAGGTGGGCCCATCGCGTCAGTTTTGGGGTTATGGTTTTTAGTAAAAAAAACGTAGACGGGTACCGAATTGAAACCCTAGCCTCTAATGTGGTTGTTTTTTGTAATTTACTCCTTTTTGACCAGCAGAACAGGGAAAAAAAGGCACAGCCTACTGAAGTTGCTGATCTGTTCGTCAGGCTCTTCCTCGATGTTGCTCCTCATCGGTGGCTCCATCCTGACTTTTTTGAAGGCGCCGGAGCCTGTATATATATATATCGCAAAGAAGAGAATAGTCAATCGGTTCTCATAACTTAATGTCGTCATGAAATAGACAGTGGATTTAGTGGGAAAAAAATTAAATGGGGTAATTGCTGGGACAACTTTTGCTAAATGGGGTACAAAAACAGAAATTTTTGGTGATGACAATTTACCCTGGAGAACATGGCTGCATCATGATTTTTGTGATGACCTAGAATCTGCCACCACCCCACTCTCACACCTTAAGTGCATCATCAAGAAACACCTCCCAATCCTTAGGCAGATCACTTCCGTAACAGTTGGGAATGGCAAATCATGTTTCTTCTGGCTAGATCGATGGCTCCTTTTGGAACCATTGTCCACCACTTACCCTGCATTTTTTTCTCATTGCATCAAACCTTTCACCCATGTTAGTGTTGTACTGTGTAATGGTCTGGACTTGAACCTGCGGAACAGACTAGCTGCTGCTGCGGAGGAGCTCGCCTCGCTCTTTTCTCTCTTGCAGGATTTCACCACCTCGGATGCTGATGACTCGCGGATTCTCCTCTCCGAGCAGCCCTTCACCACACCTGGAGCATACCTGATGCTCTCATCAGGTGACCTTGATCTGCCGGCAGAGATGATCTGGCGCTGTCATGTGCCCCTCAAAGTTAAAATCTTCGCCTGGCTGGTTCATCGAGATTAATACCAGGCGCAACCTCCTCAACAAAACTATCATGGTGGATGATGCCTGCCCAGATGTAATGGTGCGTCGGAAACATCCGACCACCTATTCTTTCACTGCAGGGACAGCCAAGCAGTCTGGACTCTCCTCGGTTTCGTGCCCTCATCACTGACGGCGCCTTGGGCGTCACCGCCCCCGCTGCTGCTACCTCGCCGCTGCTATGGCCTGCAATGCTGATGACCACGCTCTGGAAAATTTGGGATGCCCGAAACAGCGTTTTTTTTCGCCATGTAACACTACCATCTCATGTAATTGTCCGAAACATTTTACTGGACTCTGGTCTCCTCAGCTTAGGAATGCCGATCTTAAGGTGGCTGCCACTAGGATAGGGTCTCGGTTACACGGTCCATTTCAGTTATATATTCAGGTGGGGATCCCCCCCCCCCCCGGCGGATCTGTAAAAGTTGTCAAAAAAAAATAGAACTTGAGGGTGAAAATTGGAATTTACGCAAGTTTAATTGCAAAGCCTTCCCTCCTTCACGAGCACAATCATCACCCATTGACAAGTGTTATTACTCTTATGAGTTTGCACTAGTACATGTTGAAGATGTTAGAAATCAGGCCAAGAAACACAACACGATCTGGACTCTACACGAGGTGGATTCAGGGATGAACCTGCTGTTCTCCGTCAGGAACTGAAACTGTTGAAAACGAAATTCAGAAAACAGATAGAGACCATACACATAGGTGTTTTTACAACGCGTTCAACCTTGTGTCTTTTCTGCTCTCTTCCTTTTATTCTCAGGTACACGACGTCATAGCGATCGTGACTAATTCCTACGCGCTGCCGACCCACAACCCGCACCATCCCACGGCAGATCTGCAGCACGTCTAACTAACTGAAAACGGGAAGTAAAACTAGAGCCCCACGTGAACAAAGCACGTGTCAAGCTTATTACAAACAAACTCTATAACGACCCAGCATGACACGAGCCAACATATTGCCATGTCACACACAAACTAATCAGCGAAATTAACGTGACAGAAATTGGAAAAACAACTACACAACGAGGTGCAACTTACATTCTCTCCCTGAAGCTTGTTGTGCTTATTTGACGGTCACCATCCCGATCTTCTCCTTCATCTCCAGGAACTTGATCTTGCCCATGGATTTTCGCAGGATGTCTGCCAATTGCTTCTCGGTGCTCACATGAGTCACCTCCACCTGTCCTGATTCAACACATTCATGAACAAAGTGGTACCTGGTGTCTATATGCTTGCTTCTTTCATGAAACACCGGGTTTTTGCTCAAGGATATGGCCGACTGATTGTCTATCTTCAGGCGAACAGAGCTTACTTCTGTCCCCAACAATTCTGCAAGCAGTCTAGCTAGCCAAATGCCTTGACATGTCGCCGTGGTTGCAGCTATATACTCGGCTTCACACGACGAGAGGGCGACCACCCTTTGCTTTTGTGATACCCAACTGATCGGGCAAGATCCAAGGAAGAACAGTGCCCCCAAAGTGCTTTTTCTGTCATCCACATCGCCCGCCAAGTCACTATCACTCTAGTGTAACAGCTCTCCCTCGCTTCTGTAGTAGCAGCCATGATCAAGCGTACCTCTGATGTACCTTAGAATGTGCTTGACTGCGGCCATGTGCTCGGCTGTAGGTCTCTCCATGTAGCGACTTACTATTCCCACCGAGTAACAGATATCTTGCCGAGTGTGCACAAGATATCTTAGGCTGCCAACTACACTTCGGTAGAATGTACTATCCACCGGCTCAGCTGTGCTATTCTTGCTTAACTTGAGACGTACCTCCATAGGCACTTGAGTTGGATTACATGAATCCATTCCACACTTCTCCAATACTTTCTTTGCATAAGCAGATTGGCACAGCTTTATACCTTGAGAAGATTGCTTTACCTCAATTCTGAAGTAGTATGACAAGAGACCAAGGTCACTCATACTGAACATTGTCTTCATTTGCTCTTTGAAAAACTTTATGTCAGCCACTGACTCTCCAGTGATAATGAGATCATCAACATATACTCCTACTAGCAAATTCGACCCTTCTTTGGTTCTCTTGTAAACTGCATGCTCTGCTGGACATTTCTCAAAACCAAGGCTCATAAGTGTGCTGTCCAACTTTGCATTCCATGCCCGAGGGGCCTGCTTCAACCCATACAGTGCTTTATTCAACTTGTACACTTTATGTTTGTCGTACCAGTGGCCCGCGGGGTCCCACTGATACGGGACGCGTGGGTCGCTAGTGACGAAGCCCCCGTCAGGAAGGCTACCCGGGAAGCGGTGAATCCGGAAAGCCTGCCTCGAGAAGACGGCCTTTGGCGAAGTTAAAGCCGAGGGACGAGTGCAAGGTGCTCCAGGGAAGCCGAAGGAACGCCTCCCGGCAACTAGCAGGTGCGCTAGCCGGCAGGGTGCACCCAGCAACCCGTGCTTGGGCATGTAGGCGGGACCCGCAGAACAGTGAAGACAGGACAAGACGGCGGGCGCAGTGCATTTCATGCACCGACATGAGTCTTATTGGCAGGCCTAGACTTGCTAAGCAAGGCTAGGGCGACTACCCTACGAACCATTTCTCTTCTACCATGTACAATGGACTGGGCGCTGCGTGGCGTCCAGCATGGGTGAGTAAAAATGTATTTCATGCGGCCGTGACACGCGTCTAGGAAACGTGTCGCCCTGCATGCATAGGCACCTGTGGTATCCCCTTGTCTATAAAAGGAGGACCAATGCCACCGGTCAAAGGGTTCAGCTCGGTTCCAACCCTAAGTGATTAGAACACAGCACATCGTTCACCTAAGTAGCCAGCCCGGGAAATCCCCGGGTGATCTATACGCACTCAAACTTGTGAATACAACTCAAAGCAGGACGTAGGGTATTACAGCTAAGGGTGGCCCGAACCTAGGTAAAACTCATGTCTCTACACCTCGTGTCTATCGCCATGCCTGCGATCGCCGGAGCAATCACCTCGTCCTCCGCCGAAGCAAAAAGCGGGTGCTCGGCATTCCTGGTGCCAGAGACCGTGCTCCGACATCTGGCGCGCCAGTTAGGCGGCGTGCGGAAAGCTTCAGTTGACCGCCGGCATCATCATCGTCAACACCGACTTCTTCGCCTACGACATCTTCAACGACTAGCTCGCCATGCCGCCCAAGAAGGCAGACGAACCCCGGGTCGACTTGCGCGACACTCTCGCCATGCACACTCGTTCCCATGACGCTGCACGCACGTCACAAGCACAAGGGGACCAGGGGTCCCCTCCACGGCAGAAGCAGCAGCAATTGCAACTGCCACCTCCTCCTCCTCGGCCGTCGGCAGACAACCGGCCGAGGGGGCCTGCGGCTCCCAGCGCCGGAGCCAGCCACACGAGCGGCCACAATGCCGCACGCGCCGGCCAGCGAGTCCACTCGCGGGCCGAAGACGCACAGCGGCAACTGCGCCATGAGCACAGCGCGTCGCGTGTGACGTCGACGGAGTCTCGCCCCATTCACTCGAGGGCACTGGGTAACAGGGCGGAGGGCCGCCGGTCAGAGAATCGGCAGCCTCCCGCCCAGACCCCGGTGGAAGCCATCATAGCCGCGCGTGTCATGGTGCGCTACGAGCCACCGCAAGGCACGCCGGCGCACGAAGCATGGAGCGCGGAACTAGACGCGCTCCTTGCACTCGCCGCCCAGTAGCCGCAAGGCGAGGGTGCCCCGGCTGGTTCAGGCCGGGGGCAGAACCCGGGACGCGAAGACGCACCCCGCATCTCAGGACACGGAGAACACCCTCCCCCGGCAGGAGGGAAAGGAGGCGAGGATCCCGTGGGGTCCTCGGATTCATCACCGACCGTTACACGGGGTGACGCGTGAGGCGTCCTAAACGCCCGCCACCAGGTAGACCTCCGCCGGCGCTTGGAGCGCCGGTGTCGGTGTGAAGCAGAACGCCCGCGCCCAAAGGAGCAGGAAGATGCTCCCAGGGGCGCCGAGGATGGCTGCGCCTCGTTCACTCGCGAGCTGCGTCGGGTGACATGACCCCGGAAGTTCCGAGCACCGACGCTCGGGACATACGACGGGACCGTGAATCCCAAGGACTTTCTCCTGACCTACACGTTGGGCATGCACACCATTGGCGCCGACGACAAGGTCAGGGCCAACTGGTTCCCAATGGTCCTTAAAGGATCAGCGAGGACTTGGTTGCTCAACGTGCCCGTCGGGTCCATAGCCTCTTGGACTGACCTGCGCGAGCAGTTCGTGAACGCGTTCCAGGGCGGCTACAAGTGCCAGGGAACCATGGCGGAACTGCACACTGTTGTGCAAAAACTAGGGGAGACGTTGCGGGACTTCACCAACAGGTTCTCCAACCTCTCCTACTCCATCCCTGAGGTGGAAGCGGCCGCCATCATCAACACGTACGCCATCAACGTCCGGGACCTGAAGATGTGTGAGAAGCTCAACACGCATTGGATCCTTACCACAAGGGATCTTTACGTGCGCGATGCCCGAGGAAGGGCGCTTGGCGCCCGAGCTTGCCGCCAAAGCAGCGGCGAACCCACCAGAGGGCTCCGGGATGAAGAGCTCCTGGAAACACGGCAGGAAGCAAGTGCTTGCTGCGGAACTGGGGGCTCCCGAGAGGCCCGCCAAGAAGGCGGCGTCAGCAGGAACATCGGTGTCGTCACTCGGTGCTCCGACACCGGGGGCGTGCTGCCACGTCCCCCTTTTAGGTTCGGTAGGGGCGTCTGGGGCGGAGACCCGGTTATCGCCGACACGGCCGATGAGGCCCGATGGGGCCGGTGAGACCAAGTGCCAAGAGGGCGCGCTAGTACCAGACGGGTCACTACCCGTCGGTCGGCTCGTTTGCTGAGCCGCGCGCCTTACTCCTTGCCTTGGTGGGACCACGCGTTCCGTGCCCGCCACGCGCCCGCGTGGCGCTGTCCAGAGGGCCCCACGACCCGAGGCGGGGGCACACGTCCGGGAACCCCCAGTCCCCGCAAGTCGACCCGGGAAGCACCCGGGCCCAGCGCACCCGGGAACCTCCTCCCGGGAAGCGGCTTCCCGGGAGGTGCCTAAGCGGGAATATTCCTCGAAGCCCCGCTAGCCCCTTTCGGGCTGGTAGCTTGCCAGGAAGCTCGTCGGCACTCCCCGGGATGAGACCTTCCCGGGAACCCGGGGGAGGGGCCCACGTGTCGTGCAACGGTGGTACCCCGGGTGCCACTGGTGTGACAATCGGGTAGCAAGCCGGCAGCGGCTGCGCGCTGCCCCATCCACACCAACGCCACCCACGACGCGCAGGCCTGCCGCACTCTCCAGACCATCAAGGAGAAGCGCGAGCAGCACCGCAAGGAGCGCCGCGCTGCCGGGGCTTGCTTCAACTGCGGGGACATCGGGCACCTCTCCCGGGACTGCCCGAACAACCTCGCGGCGGAGCAGGCCGGGGCGCAGCCGGCGGCGACAAAAGAGAGCCCGCGGGGGGTCGCGGTCAGGCCCGTGGCAGCAAGGACCGGGCTCCCCGGGGACGCGACAAGCCTCGCGCTAAGTAGCGGGAGGATGTCTACAGCGACGCCGACGCCGATGAGTCCGGCTTCTAGGAGCCTCGCGACGTCGCTTGCATCCATGGGGGAGCATATGCTCTCACGTCTCACGCTGCCGTGAAGTGGCTCACGCGTGAGGTCTGCGCCCTCCTCCCCAGCGTAGAGGCGCAGCAGCCGTTGAGGTGGTCGCATGTGCCGATCACCTTCAACTCGGACGATCACCCGATCCGTCCCTTGGATTCAAGGGTGCTCCCCTCGTAGTGTCGCCGATCATAAACAACGTGACGGTGACCAAGGTACTAGTGGACAGCGGGGCATGCCTCAACCGGCTGTCCGCCAAGCTGGTGGAAAAGCTTCAGCTGCCCCTGGAGCAGATGAAGCCCACCGACCTATTCCGGGGGATCAACCCCGGAGTGGTGCAGCCCATGGGGCGAATAACGATCCCGGTGACCTTCGGTTCCCGAGAAGCGTTCCGGACTGAGCACATCATTTTCGATGTGGCTCACACCCCGTTGCCATACAACGGGATCATTGGTCGGCCAGGTCTGATCAAGTTCATGGCGGCAACCCATTGCGCCTACGGCGTGATGAAGATGCCGTCAACGTACGACGTTCTCTCCATCAAGTGCAACCTGAAGGACGCTGCTTGGTGCGTGGGCAAGGTCGTAAAGACCTCTGCAGTGGCAGATCTCGACGACTACGATGTTGCCGGGAACGAGGATCTACTTGCGGGTGAACAACCCGCACAGAAGAAGGCGCGAGCCTCTCCCGGGCAGGATGTCGGGGGCAGTTCCGGCTCCAGCCCGCGAGTAAGCAAGGGTACGAAGCTGAAAGAGGAGGGCACCAAGGTCAAGAAGGTGTCCCTGCATGCCGGCAACGAGGCACGCATCGTCTCCATCGGTGCGAGCCTCAGCGACAAATAGGAAAGCGCCCTAGTTGCCTTCCTCCGGGAGAACTCTGACGTGTTCGCTTGGGAGCCGTCAGATCTTCCCGGAGTCCCTAGGGAGGTGATCTAGCATCGGCTGGCGGTGCGGCCAGACGTGTGGCCCGTCAAGCAAAAGGTTCGTCGGCAAGCACAAGAACGCAAGGAGTTCATCCAGCAGGAAGTGTAGAAGCTCAAGAACGCCAGGGCGATCAGTGAAGTATTGTACCCTACTTGGTTAGCAAACCCTTTTGTAGTCCCTAAAGCTGAAAATAAATTGCGCACGTGTGTAGATTTTACTGATCTTAACCGTGCATGTCCTAAGGACCCCTTCTCTATACCCCGTATCGATCAAATAGTAGATTCTACAGCGGGTTGTGAGTCTTTGTGCTTCCTAGACGTCTTCTCCGGCAACCATCAGATCAAGATGGCAGTCGAAGATGAGGAGAAAATAGCGTTCATCACCCCAGTTGGCTGCTACTGTTACACGTGCATGCCTTTCGGGTTGAAGAACGCAGGCTCGACATTTCAGCATGCCTTGCGCGAGTGTCTGGGACCCCAGCTAGGCCGGAATATCGAGGCCTACATGGACGATATCGTCGTCAAGTCGTGGCGTAGGGACTCGCTCATCGGCGACCTGCAGGAGACGTTCAACAACCTCCGCAGGATCAAGCTCAATCTTCACCCTGAGAAGTGCACGTTCGGTGTGGACTCGGGACAGTTGTTGGGCTTTTTGGTCTCTCACAGGGGAATCAAAGCCAACCCACAGAAGTCGAGGCGATCGAGAAGATGGAGGCACCCCGCAAGGTTAGAGACGTCCAGCGCCTCAACGGGTGCATTGCGCTTGGGCGTTTCATCTCAAGGCTGGGCAAGTGAGCCCTGCCTTTCTTCAAGGTGATGAAGAAGATTGGACCCTCCGAGGTGGAAGCGGCGTTCTAGGATTTGAAGAGGTACCTGAAGTCGCCGCCGGTCCTCGTCGCCCCCAAGCCGGGCGAGCCGTTGCTGCTGTAACTAGCAGCGACGGACCAGGTAGTGAGCTCCATGCTCGTTGCCGAGAGGGAGGATCAAGTCCTGGGGGCTGAGACGGAAGAGCCGTGAAGCCACTGGAAGGGTGGCCGAGTGGAGAATGGAGCTGGCGGAGTTCGGGCTGCGTTTCGCAAACACCAAGAGCATAAAGAGCACCGCTCTCGCTGACTTCGTCGCGGAGTGGACATCGACAAGCATAGAGGAAGAAGAGCCGGAAGCGCGCCTTCTCGGTAGATTGGATGAAGGGTACTGGGTCATGTACTTCGACGGCGCCTTCTGCTTGCAGGGCGCCGGTGCCGGAGTGGTGATCGAGTCGCCCACTGGAGACCAGCTTAAGTTCGTGATACAGCTCGATTTCACCAACTCCACCAACAACACGGCAGAGTACGAGGGACTGCTTGCCGTGTGCGCGGCAATCGCCCTCGTCATCAAGGGCTTGGTTGTTCGCGGAGACTCCCAACTCGTGAGCAACCAGGTAAATAAGGACTACGACTGCCCTCGGATGGCAGCGTACGTGGAGGAAGTGCGAAAATTGGAGTCCAAGTTCAAAAGACTTCGATTTGAGCACATAAAGCACAAGGACAACTTTGTTGCGGAAGAACTGTCCAAATGGGCAGCGGAACGAAGCAAGGTGCCTCCTGGGGTGTTCGTGCAGAGGCAGTCAAAGCCCTTTGTCGACCCCAAGACAGTTGACGCGGAAGCCCCTCCAGCAACTCAAGGTGACCCTGCAGCTGCAGGGGACTATGCCGTCAAGTTGTGGCATATACTAGCCGGGAGCCACCACCCTGGGGGACGGATATTATTCGCTACCTCAGGGACGGGATCCTCCTGAAAGAAGACATTGCCGCGGAGCGAGTAGCCCGGCAAGCTAATATGTACGCCCTAGAGGACGGAGAACTCTACCGGAGGCGTCCTAACGGAATCATGCTCCTCTGCGTGCCCCAGGAGGAAGGGCGCGCGTTGCTGGAAGATATACATCGAGGCACATGCTCACACCATGTGGCCTCCAGGGCACTAGCTGGGAAAGCGTTCCAGCATGGCTTCTACTGGCCGACAGCACTAGCCGATGCCGAACAATTAGTCAAGACCTATGAAGCATGCCAGTTTCACGCCAAGAAGAGCAACCAACCAGCGCAAGCCCTGCAAGTCATCCCGTCCTCGTGGCCGTTCGCGGTCTGGGGGCTGGACATCGTCGGCAAGCTACCGAGAGCAGTTGGTGGCTACGAGTACCTACTCGTGGCCATCGACAAGTTCTAGAAGTGGATCGAGGTGGAGCCTGTCCGAGCCGTCACGGCGCAAGCGGCCATCAAGTTCTTCAAGGGCATTGTGTGCCGGTTTGGTGTGCCTAATGGCATTATCATTGACAACGGCACGAAATTCACTAGTACGGTGTTCCAAGCTTACTGCGAGGACATGGGCACTAAGATTCACTTTGTCTCTGTTGCTCATCCGAGGAGCAATGGACAAGTTGAGCGAGCCAACGCAGAGGTGCTGCGAGGGCTCAAGACGAGAACCTTTGATAAGTTCAAAGGACACAGGAAACACTGGGTTGAAGAACTCCAGCCCGTGCTGTGGTCACTGCGGACCACACCGAGTCGGGCGACGGTCAAACTCCATTTGCCCACGTCTACGGGGCAGAAGATGTGCTTCCCCTCGAGCTAAAGTATGGGTCACCTCGGGTACACGTGTACAGCGACAAGAGCCAACACACGCAGAGGATTGATGACCTTACTTTCATCGAGGAGATTCGATGCCGGGTTGCTGTACGAGCTGTAAGCTACCAGAGGGGACTCCGTCGTTATCACGACAGGAGGGTCCGTCCCCGGGGGCTCGAGGTTGGAGACCTTGTCCTGCGCCGGATACAAGGAACGAAGGCGGGGAACAAGTTGACTCCAATCTGGGAAGGCCCTTTCCAGGTAGTGCAGGTGACCGGACCGGGGGCTGTCCGGCTGGAAGCCGAAGAAGGCTTGCCGGTGCCCAATAGTTGGAACATTGAGCATCTACGCAAGTTCTACCTGTGAAACGGTGGCGCCTTACCCACAGGTGACGCTGTGGCAGCGTGCCTCTTTAAGCTAGTGTAGCCGGGCAAGGCTCGATTGTAATCCACTAGCACAAAGTTGAATAAAGATAAGTGTTGCATTGGTAAATATTGTGCTTTGCTGTTTGTGAATGCTTCTGTCTCCTGCTTTAGGTGCATAGAGTTGTCTCCTCATCCTTGGCTGTGAGCAGTGGGCTGCCGGAACCCCGAAAACCAAACTCGTTGCCGGGACAACCCGGAACAAGGACTAGCAGTTGCTGGACCCGTCCGCAACGTGCTACGTGCCAAGCGAGGCACCATGGAAATGTAAAGATGCTCACAACCAGGTCTGAGGTCGACTCTTCTGTGCCCGGGGGCTGGGAGGCAGGAGGTTAGCCAATTTATACTGTTTTTCGTACATTTCGAAAAAAAATTCCTATGTACGTTGGGCACTGCGGGAATTTGACATGCAGGATAGAGATAAGGCGAAGGCACACTGTGATGCTCGTGGGGTGGTCACGGGCGTCGTCGCCTTGCGAGTAAGTTGTACATATATGGCAATTATTTCGACGCTTGATGCAGGAAACTGAGACAGGGCCAGTGCCTCCACGCGGCGACTGGTGGTCCCGGGCGTGTGTGGCTATTTAAGGAAACCAGAGCAAGTGCAACACCAGCAACGGGCAAGAAGGCAAGAGATGTCGCAGAGAGGCGATGGTGGTGCATCCCTCTGTGCTTGTCGCTAAGGGTGTTCCCACCATCACGGCCCTGTCACATCTCTTACGAAACGACACCAGAAATGGCGATGAGACAAGCGAGAGGCGTCGTAAAGACGTGTTGGGGGTGCTTGCCTCCGCGACCCCAAGGGTGCTGCTGGAGGGTGCACTGCCACCGCGTCCTATCCACAGCTCTCAACAAGGTGGAGCAAGTCCAAAAAGAACGGGAAGCTAACTATCTCATTTTGGGTCCTTGTTTTTTCCTTTAGTAACGCTGGCTTGCTGAGGTCCGTGTTGCCGGAGCGTGGGAAGGACGCTTGCGGGTTGAGGACGCCCCCCACACGCGGCTCGCGGGTCCGTCCCGGAGGCGTGCGCGCTGGGGTAGTTAACCCGCAAGCTGTAGTTGCTTTTTGGTCCTAGGTCGGCACTACGGGTCCGTCCCGGGTCCCTAGTCTGGTCAAGCATGTAGTTGGCGAGTCCCCGGATACGCAAGGCTAAAGTACGAGAATGACCGAGCCCCTCCCAAGCAAGCTAGACTTAGGCAAAGAAGCAAGTAAAAATAGCATCGGATATATATATTGAAGCTTGAGCCAAACGAGTTACCGAGTAACACTGATAATGACAAGGGAAAACTAACATAAAAAAGCTCTAAGGCGCCACGCGCCGCTTGCAGGAAAATAAAAAGGAAGGAAGGAAACAACGCGGGAGGTGCTCCGGGGCGGCCGCGTCGGTGTCAGGGGCATCCTCGGCATCGGGGGCTTCTCCGGCAACCTCCTCAGCAGCGGCTTCGTCTTCGTCGACCTTGCCCTGCATCCGTGCCACCATCTCGTCCACGACGCCCTGCACCACATCCCGGTGGGTCTTGGCCTCTTCCTCATCCGACCAGGCGTCGAAGACCGACTCGAACGGGAAGTCGGGGTGGGCGGAGTGGACCCGTGTGAGAATCTTCCAGGCGACCTACTCGGCCGCAAGGCCGACTTGCCGGTCCCCGAAGGCCGTCACACAGCTTTGTAGGCCGCTCAGCCGGCTGACGAAATCTGCGAAGAACGAAGTGAAGCTCCCCATGTCTGTCCCGTCGAAGGAAGCCACAGGGATGTCGAACCACTGCAGCGCCTCCACCGCCGAGTAGGCCAGCTTCTTCAGCCTGGCCACCTCCCATGTCCTGCGGGCCCGCAAGTTGGTGCACGCACTGCGCGCCTCCTGGGCCTGCAGCTTGTGCTCGCGGCACTCGAACTTCAGCCTACCGATCTCCGACGCCTTCTTGGTGTTGTAGTCGTCGACCCGCCGGAGTTCCTGCCGCACCGTGTTTAGCTCGCCCTGAAGGGACGAGATGGCATCTTGGGTGACCTTGAGCTGCCCCGCAAGCTCGCACTCCTGGGAGCGGGCCTGGTCCTGCAGTTCCTTCTCCCGGTGCGTGGAGGCTTCGGCTGCTGTTGCAGCCGCCATCTCCAGCTCTCCAGACCTGGCGGCGGAGACGCTGGATCTCCAGGGAGAGCCGGACAGTAAGTCCGTCTTCTCCCGGAGACGCCCTTGGAACGAGTCCAGGGCCGCCTGGTGCTCCTCCTCGCTCTTGGCGTGTGTGGCCTTTACCAGCTCAAGCTCCCGCTCGTGCTCTTGCTGGAGATCCCACAGCTGCTGGAGGACCTGCGCCTCTGGCACCCCTTGCACAGCAGGAGCTGCCCCGGCTTGCCGCGCCTGCTGGAGCTCCTCTCGGAGCCGCTGCAGCTCGGTGCATTGTTCCTCTGCCTCCCGTCGCGCTGCGCCCCGTTCCGCCACGACGCGGGCGTGGTGCTGCTGCGCGTCGTTGAAGAAATCGACGAACATCCACTGCTGCTGCTGGATGCTGTCGATCATTTGGTGTCCCTGCTGCAACACGCTGGGGTCGAAGGTGATCCGACCCCAAGTCCGCCCGGCGAGCTCCCCTGCTCCCGGGCTGAAGGCGGCTCCGGCGGAGGAGGAGGACCCCGCCGCGACCGTCTGCGACCCCGAGGGCAAGTCGGGATTTTATGGCGCGCCCCCGGCCTAGCCGAGCCCCGCTGCTCCCTGCTCGTCCGAAAGGGCGAGCTGGGGGCTCGGGGGCTTCTCTAGAGCACCACCACCCGCCCCGGCTGGTGGGGGCTGCTCTGTGTCGCCCACCTCAAACATCGCCCCCTGCGGGGTGTCGCCTGTGGTAGAAGTCACGTGTCGCACCAGTGGCACCCGAGGTACCACCGCTGCGTGACGCGTGGCCCCCTCCCCCGGGTTCCCGGGAAGTTCTCACCCCGGGGAGCGCCAACGAGCTTCCCGGCAAGCTACCAGCCCGAAAGGGGCTAGCGGGGCTTCTGAGAATATTCCCGATTAGGCACCTCCCGGGAAGCGGCTTCCCGGGAGGGGGTTCCCGGGCGCGCTGGGCCCGGGTGCTTTCCGGGCCGACTTGCGGGGACTGGAGGTTCCCGGACGCGTGCCCCCGCCTCGGGTCGTGGGGCCCACTGGATAGCGCCACACGGGCGCGTGGCGGGCGCGGAACGCGCGGTCCCACCAAGGCAAGGAGTAAGGCGCGCGGCTCAGTAAACGAGCTAACCGACGGGTAGTTACCCGTCGGGTCGAAGGAACAGTGGTTGTCCAATCCTACCCTAGGGTCTTAGGCCCCTAGCAGCGGAGGTGGCACCCATGCATGCCACCAGCTCACGAGGGAGAGTTGCGTGCCTTCCCGTTGGACACTTGTAGCCCATTCACCGTGGCACATGTGGCATCCCCTTGTGTATAAAAGGAGGACCCATGCCAACGGTCTAGGGGGTTAGAGAGGGTTGACGGGTCAAACAGTTGCAGAGGCTACTCAGCTGGTCAGTTAGTTGGTTCGGACGAAGCTCGCTCGATAGACGCTTACTGGCTCCAGTAGGCAGCCAGCGGAGAGTAGTGAGGAGTGCCTAGCCACTGAGAGAAAGCCCGGGAGCTTGCCTGGCAACCTGTAAACATTTGATCCGTAATCAATATCAGCTCAGACAGGCAGGACGCAGGGTTTTACACCTCCAGGTGGCCCGAACCTGGGTAAAAAACGTGCGTACGTCTGTTCTTGGACTAGCGCGTACCCCTAGCATTTTGCCTCGCCGGCCCCGTAGGGGCTCATCGGCCGTGCCGGCGATCATCTGGTCTCCACCCCAGACGCCCCTACCGAACCTAAAAGGGGGACGTGGCTGCACGCCCCCGGTGTCGGAGCACCGAGCGACGACATCTGGCGCACCAGGTAGGGGGCGCGGGAGTGGACAGCGCCGGAGATCGTCGGCAGCGGAAGTTCCCATCGGCATCGGCTTCACTCTTCTTCGTCGATGAGCCTTGTCACCATGCCCTCCAAGCGGGCTGGTGATTCACGCATAGACCCGCGTGAGGCCCCAGCGGCGCACACGCGGTCGCACGATGTGCGACCCGAGTCGGGAGCTCAAGAGAATCCCGAGCCCTCGAGGGTGCAGCAAACGCAGCTGCCTCCACCGCCTCCCCGACCGTGGACCAACAATCGGCCAAGGGGACCGGCTGCCCCCCGCGCCGGGGCAGTCGGGCGAGCACGCATGGCGTCGCCCGGGCCAGCCGACGGGTGGAGTCGCGACCTGAGGATGCCCCGCGGCAGCGACACCCGGAGCACGCCGCGTCCCGAGCGACCCCTGGAGGTTCGCACCCTGCATGCCCGGAGGCGTCCGGGGCCAGGGCGGGAAGCAGCCGTTCAGGAAACCGATTGCCCCCCGTGCGAACCCCGGCTGAAGCCATCGTCGCCGCGCGCGTCATGGTGCGGTACGAGCCACAGCAGGGCATGCCGATGCAGGAGACGTGGGGCGAGGAGTTGGAAGCGCTTCTCGCCCTGGCCGCCCAACAGCCACGAGGCGAGGGCACCCCGGTAGGCTCCGGCCACGGGCCGAACTCAGAGCGCGAAGGCGCGCCGCCCGCCTCACGACAGGGGGAGAACCCTCCCCCTCCTCAGCGGGGCCTGGTAGATGGGGGCCCGAAGGGGTCCTTGAATTCATCGCCCACTGTCCTGGGGGGCGATGCGCGTGGCATCTTGAATGCCCGACAACAGGAGGATCTGCGCCGGCGCTCCAGGCGAGGTGGAGCGCCGGCACCCACTGGAGCAAGAAGATGCTCCCCTGGGCCCAAAAGACGGCTGCACTGCGTTCGCGCCAGAGTTGCGGCGGGTAGTGTGGCCTCGTAAGTTCCGAGCGCCTGCGCTCGGTACGTACGACGGGACCGCTAACCCCAAAGATTTTCTCCTGACCTATACGCTGGGCATGCATGCCATCGGCGCTGACGACAAGGTCAGGGCGAACTGGTTCCCGATGGTCCTAAAGGGATCAGCGCGAACCTGGTTGCTCAACCTGCCCGCCGGATCCGTCGCCACTTGGGCAGACCTGCGCGAGCAGTTCGTGAGCGCGTTCCAGGGCGGCTATAAGCGCCCGGGAACCATGGCGGAGCTGCACACCATCGTGCAAAAACCGGGAGAGACGTTGCGGGCCTTCGTCAACCGCTTATCCAATCTGTCCTATTCTATCCCGGAGGCGGAGGTGGCTACCATCATCAACACCTTCGCCATCAACGTCCGCGATCCCAAGATGCGTGAGAAGCTGAGCACGCATCGGATCCGGACGATGCAGGACTTGTACGCCTTGGCACACAAGTGTGCCATGGCCGAGGAGGGGCGCCTTGCGCCCGAGCTGGCAGCCCAGGCTGCCGTGAGCCCTGGTGAGGGCTCGCAGAAGAAGGGTTCCCGTAAGCGCAGCAGGAAGCAAGTCCTCGCTGCGGACTCGGGGGCTCCTGCTGCGAGGCCCACGAAGAAGGCCTCGCCGGGGGGAGAGTCCGGCGGGAAGCAGGGCGACGCGGCCCGCTGCCCTATCCACAACAACTCCACCCACTACGCGCAGAGTTGCCGCGTCCTGCAAGGGATCAAGCAGCGGAGGGAGCAGCGCCCCGAGGAGCGCCGTGCCGCCGGCGCCTGCTTCAATTGTGGCGACATTGGGCATCTCTCTCGAGATTGCCCGAACGACCCCCGAGCGAGTCCGACCATTCAGGCGGCGACGAGCCGGGCTTCCAGGAGCCTCGTGGCGTCGCCTGTATCTATGGGGGATCTTACGCTCTCCCATCACACGCCGCGGTGAAGCGCCTCACCCGCGACGTGTGCGCGCTGTTGACGGATGCGGAGCCGCAACAGCCACTGAGGTGGTCGCACGTGCCGATCACCTTCAGCGCTGACGACCACCCGGTGCGACAATTGGGTTCCGGGGTAATACCCTTCGTCGTCTCGCCGATCATTAGCAATATGACAGTGACCAAGGTCCTGGTGGACATCAGAGCGGGGCTTAACCTCCTGTCCGCCAGGCTGGTGGAAAAGCTCCAGCTGCCGATGGAGCAACTGAAGCCCACAGAACCGTTCCGGGGGGTGAACCCCGGGATCGTGCGCCCGCTGGGACGCATCACGCTGCCGGTCACCTTCAGGTCCCGGGAAGCATTCAGGACCGAGCACATAGTGTTCGACGTGGCGCATACCCCGTTGCCCTACAACGGGATCCTTGGCCAGCCGGCGCTGATCCAGTTTATGGCGGCTACGCATTGCGCCTACGGCGTGATGAAGATGCCGTCTGTTTACGGAGTCCTCTCCATCGGGTGCGATCTGATAGACGCTGCTTGGTGCGTTGGCGAGGTCGTCCGGGCCACTGCTGCAGCTGACGCCGGCAACGAAGTTGTTGTCGAGGACGACGCCCTGCTGGGTGACGCCCCGGCAACGAAGAAGGCCCGCGCCACCCCGCAAGGGCTAGCCGGAGGAGGTGCGGGCTCGAGCGCGCGTCCCGGCAAGGGGCGGGGGCTTCGGGAGGAGGCCGCCAAAGTGAAAACGCCGACGTGTTCGCCTGGGAACCGTCGGACCTTCCCGGAGTCCCCAGGGAGGTGATTGAGCATCGGCTCGCGGTGCGCCCGAACGTGCACCCCGTCAAGCAGAAGATCCGGCGGCAGGCACAAGAGCGGAAAGATTTCATCAAGCAAGAGGTGGGCAAGCTCAGGGCTGCCGGGGCGATCAGGAAAGTTTTGTACCCCACTTGGCTGGCTAACCCTGTAGTAGTGCCCAAAGCGGGGAATAAGCTTCGCATGTGCGTGGATTTTACCGATCTTAATCGTGCATGCCCCAAGGATCTCTTCCCTGTACCCCGTATCGACCAGTTAGTTGATTCTACCGCTGGTTGTGACCTATTGAGTTTTTTGGATGCTTTCTCCGGCTACCATCAAATCAAGATGGCGGTCGAGGATGAGGAAAAGACAGCGTTTATCACCCCGGTTGGCTGCTACTGCTATACATGCATGCCTTTCGGGTTGAAGAACGCGGGCTCCACATTCCAGCGCGCCCTGCGAGAATGTTTGGGGCCCCAGCTATGCCGCAACGCGGAGGCCTACATGGATGACATCGTCATCAAATCGAAGTGTAGGGACTCCTTGATTGATGACCTGCGGGAGACATTTGACAACCACCGCAAGATCAAGCTCAGGCTGAACCCGGATAAGTGCACCTTCGGTGTCAACTCCGGGCAGCTTCTGGGTTTCTTGGTTTCACACCGGAGGATACAGGCCAACCCAACCAAAATAGAAGCCATCGAGAAGATGGAGGCCCCCCGCAAGGTGAAAGATGTCCAGCGCCTCAACGGCTGCGTTGCCGCGCTTGGACGCTTCATCTCCAGGCTGGGCGAGCGTGCCCTGCCTTTCTTCCGGGTAATGAAGAAGAAGGGTCCAGTCGACTGGACTGCCGAGGCCGAGGCGGCGCTCCAGGAACTCAAGCGATACCTGAGGTCACCGCCCATCCTTGTCGCCCCCAAGTTGGGCGAGCCGCTGCTACTCTACCTAGCGGCAACTGACCAGGTGGTTAGCTCGGTGCTGGTTGCCGAGAGGGAGGAAGACGTCCCGGGGATTGGGGCTGCGGGGCAGGGGGCTGAGCAGCCTCCGGCAACCACCTCAAGCCCAAGGACCACCCCAGAGCCGGCAACCTCGGCGCCGCGGAAGCGGTTGGTGCAGCGACCGGTGTACTTCGTCAATACGGTGTTGCGCGACGCACGGACAAGATACCCGCAAGTACAAAAGCTCCTTCTGGGGATTCTCCTTGTGTCCCGCAAGTTGCGCCACTACTTCCAGGCGCACCGCATCACGGTGGTGTCCGGGTTCTGCCTCGGGAAGACCCTCACCAACCGTGAAGCCACCGGGAGAGTGGCCGAATGGAGGATGGAGCTGTCGGAGTTCGACCTCCACTTCGCCAACTCGAAAAGCATCAAGAGCACGGCCCTGGCGGACTTCGTCGCGGAGTGGACGTCCACGGGCATAGAAGAAAGTGAGTCGGAGACTGGCCTTCCCGGCAAGCTGGACGAGGGCCACTGGGTCCTCTACTTCGACGGTGCGTTCAGTCTCCAGGGAGCGGGGGCCGGGGTCGTCATCGAGTCACCCACAAGGGACCAGCTGCGGTTCGCCGTCCAACTCAACTTCGCTAACTCCACCAACAACACGGCGGAGTATGAAGGCCTGCTTGCCGGGCTGCGGGCAGCGGTCGCCCTCGACATTAAGCGCCTGGTTGTTCGCGGTGATTCCCAGCTTGTGATCAACCAGGTGAACAAGGACTACGATTGCCCTCAAATGGCGCCGTACGTGGAAGAGGTCCGCAAGCTGGAACGGAAGTTCAAGGGTTTGCGCTTCGAACACGTCAAGCGGAAGGACAACTTCGCTGCTGATGAGCTGGCCAAGTTGGCAGCAGAGCGCCGGAAGCCTCCGGCGGGGGTGTTCTGTCAGAAGCAACTGGCTCCTTCAGTCACCCCCCAGACGGCTGCCGGGGACGCCCCTCCGGCAACCGAGGGAACCCCTGCAGCAGCAGGGGTCCATGCCGCTGATATGGCGGCATGCATGGGTAGAGAAATTCCTCCCTGGGCGGAAGAGATCGCCCGCTATTTGAAATGGGAGGCTCTCCCGGAGGATGATGTCGCCGC
Source organism: Brachypodium distachyon (assembly GCF_000005505.3). Taxonomy (NCBI): domain Eukaryota; kingdom Viridiplantae; phylum Streptophyta; class Magnoliopsida; order Poales; family Poaceae; genus Brachypodium; species Brachypodium distachyon. The sequence continues at coordinate 34,947,504 of NC_016131.3, read as the reverse complement.
GGAGCGCGTAGCGCGGCGAGCCAAGATGTACACCGTGATAGACGGCAGCGTCTACCGCAGGCGTGCGAATGGTGTCAAACTCCTCTGCGTGCCGCAGGAGGAAGGGTGTGCACTGTTGGAGGACATACATCGAGGCACATGTTCACACCATGTGGCCTCCCGGGCTTTAGCCGGCAAGGCTTTTCGGCATGGCTTTTACTGGCCCACGGCCCTGGCCGACACAGAGCGGCTGGGGAGGACGTGCGAAGCGTGCCAGTTCCACTCGAAGAAGAGCAACCAACCAGCCCAGGCCCTGCATGCCATCCCGTCCTCATGGCCGTTCGCGGTCTGGGGACTAGACATCGTCGGCAAGCTACCGAGGGCGGTTGGCGGTTACGAGTACTTGTTTGTGGCTATCGACAAGTTCTCCAAATGGGTGGAGGTGGAACCAGTGCGCAAGGTGACCGCCCAGGCGGCCATCAAGTTCCTTAAGGGCGTTGTGTGCCGGTTCAGGGTTCCCAACAGCATCATCACCAATAACGGCACGCAATTCACGAGCGCAGCGTTTCGCGCCTACTGCGAAGACATGGGCACTAAGTTGCGCTTCGCGTCCGTCGCTCACTCGAGGAGCAACGGACAGGCGGAGCGAGCCAACGCAGAGGTTCTGTGGGGGTTCAAGACGAGAACCTTTGACAAGCTCAAAGGCCACGGGAAGCACTGGATCGAAGAACTCCAGCCCGTGCTGTGGTCCATCCGGACCACACCTAGTCGGGCAACGGGCGAAACTCCTTTCGCCCTTGTCTACGGGGCAGAAGTGGTGCTGCCCCTCGAGCTCAAGTATGGATCTCCCCGAGTACGCGCGCACAGCGACACCAGCCAACACGAGCAAAGGGTCGACGATCTAAACTTTATCGAAGAGCTTCGGTGCCGGGCTGCTGTGCGAGCCGCACGCTACCAGCAGGGACTCCATCGTTATCACGACAGACGAGTCCGTCCCCGGGGGCTCGAGAATGGAGACCTTGTCCTGCATCGGATACAAGGAACGAAGGCCGGGAACAAGTTGACTCCGAAATGGGAGGGCCCCTTCCGGGTAGTGCAGGTGACCGGGCCGGGGGCTGTCCGCCTGGAAACCGAAGACGGCTTGCCGGTGCCCAATAGCTGGAATATTGAACACTTGCGCAAGTTCTACCCGTGAAGCGGCGGAGCCCGACCCTCAGGTGATGCCTCCGATGCATACCTCTCAAACTAGTGTAACCGGGCACCCCCGTGTGTAAACCGCTAGTTAACTGTGAATAAAGATAAGTGTTTCACCCCTAAGCTTTGTTCTTGCCTTGTTCATTCGCGTGTTTTCCCCCTTTTGCCTCCTGCTTTAAATGCACAAAGGTGTCTTTCCCTACTTGGTTGTGAGCAAGGGGCTGCCGTGGCCCCGAAACGAAAACCCGTTGCCAGATCGTTCTGGCACTGGACATGCCGTTGGCGGGATTCCCGCAACGTGCATCACTGGTCATGCCGTTGGCGGGATTCCCGCAACGTGCACCACTAGCCGTGCGGTTGCTCGGCCTCCCGCCGCCTGCACCGCGCAGTCGCTGCGCCCGGGAAGGAAACGCTCACATCCAAGTTTGGCATCGACCCCTTTGTGCCGGGGGCTGGGAAGCAGGAGAGATGAGATTTATCTGATTTACCTGTGTTACTTGTTTTCGTAAGTTTCGAAAAAATTTCAGCACCTCGGATCTGGTAAGAGAGTAACCTGCAGGAAAGGGAGGAATCTTATACACTGTGGTGCCGGTGAGCTGCCCACGGGTCGCACCATACACCGGTGCCTTGTGGTGCGGGAGGACCGCAACACAAGGGGTTCACCGCACTCCGAGGCTTCTGAGTTGGCGGCTGGCCGCCACGTGTGCCGTGGTTACCCGGTAAGCATGGCGGCGGAAACTACGCCGCGTTCGGGGAAAAGGCGCCACGGTGTCGCGCGGATCCGTCGCGCGCGGTGGCAAGCCCCCTCCCTCCCATGTCTATAAAAGGCGCGCCCCAACCATGGAATTGCTCAGAGCGAACTCGGGTTCGGGGCCGTGAAAGCAGGTGGTGCGACGGAGGCGCGGACGTGGTGCTTCCTGCCGGCGCCTAGCACCGGCGGATGCGTCGCCATCGCGCCCCTGCCGCATCACCCCATCGAGCCCACCCCGAGGGGCGCCGCAGAGGCACGGTGGTAGTGCGTGCCATCGGCGTCCCGCACCGACAGGTGCACTGCCGTTGTGCCCCTGCTGCGCTTCCTCAAAGGGGCGGTTCCAGGGCGAGGGTCGCCGCAGAGGCACTGTGGCGGTGCGTCCCGTCAGCGTCCGGCGCCGACGGGGCGCATTGCCACAGTGCCCTTGTCGCCCCCCTCCGTAGGACACCTCCGCAAGGAGCAGGGTCGACCGCGGAGACTCTATGGTAGTGCGTGCCATCCGTGCCTTGTGCCGGCGGGTGCACTATCACAGAGACCCGGCCGCATTCCCTTTGAGAGAGCCTTTTTCGGGCGCGGGTCGTTGCGAGGACGCTATGATGGCGCCGGTGCCGGCGCTCGTCGCTCGTTCCGGCCCATCACCGCGTCCTTGCCGCGGCCCTCAAGCAGTTTAGCTCCCGGGTAACAAGGGTCGTCGCATCCCTTGGGACGAGTCCCCTAGAGAAAACCCAGGTCTCCCCAGTTGCGGGGGCTGTCGCTGGAAGGCTATAACTTCCTCGTCACCCGTACCCGCCGTTCGGGGGGTGGCGAAGCCGGCGCCGACGACGTTATAGCCATCTCGCGGCTGCTCCCGGAGCGGAGTCCTCCTAAGCCAGGGTTCGTCCCTGAAGGCCAGGGTCCGCCCCTGAGGGCGAGGGTTGCCGCGTGAGCGCGGTGGTAGCAACGTCGTCGGCGGTTGCCGCCGCCGGCGATCCTGCCCCCGCGTTCCTGCCGCATCCCTCCGAGATCGTTTCCCTTGAACAAGTACCCCGGATGGTTTCCTACCGAGGTGGCGCCCCGTCTGCACTCTACCGCAGAGCATCGCGGAACGTTGGACCAAACGGAAAAGCTAAGTATCTGAACGTGAATGCTGAATTCGCTAAGAGCTGAACGAAACTGAGCACTGCCCCGCTGGGTGCGGCCCCGGATCCCGCGCGTAGCCGGAGTGTTAGAAGGGACGCTTACGGGGGGAGTGCGCTCCCCGTGTGGCTCCCGGGTCCGCCCCGGGAGGACACGGCTTGGGGTGGTTACCCCGCAAGCGGAGTGACTCCCCGCTACCGCTTGGCCCCAGGTCGGCACTGCGGGTCCGTTCCGGGTCCCTGGTCTGGTCAAGGGTGAGGCGTGCGCGAGCCCCCCCGCAACACAAGGCAAGACACGCACAGGCTATGGGAACCACCCCGCGAGGCGGCCTCGGGAATAAAGGACAAAAATTGAGCAAACTAACAAGCTTGATTGACTAGGTGTCGAGTGGTTACATGGACTAATCGAAAGGTCATTGCCCAAACGGCGCTAAGTGCCATACTTGCATGTAAAGTGAACAAGAAAGAGGTACAGGGGAATCAACGAGTATAGCCGGGGGCTGCGGCAGCTAGCTGTCGTCGTCTTCGGCCAGTGGGTCGACGGGGGGTTCAGGCTCCGGCTTCATCTGCATTCGCTCGACGACCTCGTCGATGAACTCGTGCACTGCCTGGGTGTGCGTGGGCTCATCCTCGCTGTCGGACCAAGCATCCAGCAGGGACTCGAAGGGAAATTCCGGGTCCCGGAGATCAATCCGCGGGAGGATTGTCCCGGCAACCTCCCGGGCGCAGTTGGCGACTTCGTTGGCGCCGTACTTGGCGATCCAGACGTCGAGCGCCCCGAGCTTCCCCAACAAGTCGGAGAAGAAGGGGATCAGCGTCGTGACGTCCGTGCCATCCACCTCCGCCGCCTGCAGCTCGAACTTGGGCAGCAGGTCGCGCAGGGACCCGGCGATCCTCGCCAGCTTCTCCGTCTCGAGCTGCCGCTGCCCGATCAGCGTGCTGTGATGGAGTCGGGCGTCTTGTGCGGCCTTCTTGGCCTTGCTGACGCGGCCCTCCAGCTTCGCAAGCTCTAAGGCCTGGGCCGCGTTGGCCTCGCCGGCCTTGGCGAGCTCTTCCCGGACGGCGGCCAACTCGTTTTCAAGCCCGGCCGCTTTGCCTTTGACCGAGTTGAGCTCGGCCTCGTGCTGAGTCGCCGCTCTCGCCGCGCCCTCGGCAGCCTTGACCTGCACCTCTAGCAGGACGCGGAGGCCTTCGATTTCGCCGTGGTAGTTGGCGATCAGCTCGCTCTTCTCGTGACGGCCCAGGCTTCTAGGGTTGCCGCCATTGCGTCGAGCCTACCTTGGAGCTCCGTGCGCTGGACCTCCAGTTGCCGACGGAGCTCGGTCTCCGGGACTACCGGCTCCCGAGCAGCCTCCGGGGCTCGCCGGGCCAGCCGCGCCTCCTCTTCGGCGAGGCGCGTCTCCTCGCGCAGCCGGGAGAGTTCGCGCCGCTCTCTCTCGACGGTCTCCCGCACCTCGCCGAGTTGATTCTTGGTGGCGGTGTGGCGCTCCCTCACCTCGTTGTAGGAGGTGACGAAGGCGAACTGCTGGTCCCGGACGGCATCTAGGAACCGGTGCCCCCGCTCGAAGACGCTCGGATCCCAGGTAAGAGGATTCCAAGCGACCCCGGCGAGGGTGCCGAGGTTGGTGCCGGGGAGAGCCCTCGAGGATGACGAAGCCCTAGCTGCTGAAGTGGAGCTGGGCGCGGGTTCACCAACTTGCTCCCGAGGGTCTTGCCGTCCTTCCCCGACAACTTCCGCCGCGCCCAGGCTCCGGGACACCGGGGTTGGAGAGGGTTCCCTGCTTCCGGCGGGGGTCGTCCCCTGCTGGACGGCGGGTGAGCCCGAGCCGGCCACGTCCGCGGCTTCTGGCGCGTCGCTGGGTGCCGCTGCGGCAGCGGCGGTCCCCACGGCTGCCGCTGTGTCCGTCGCGGCGGGGGCGGACACGGGAGCCGTTTCCGACTCCACCTCCGCCCCCGTGGTCCCGACGACCGTGTCGGAGTCGACCACGGCCGCGCCCGTTCCGGGCACGGGCGCACTTGTGCCCGCACCCGTGGAGAAGCATGAGGGTCGGCGATGGTTGGTGTTATCGAAGGCGAATAAGGGCGACCGGGGCGGTTACCTTGTGCGGCCGTCGGGCTTGCCTGTGCAGCCTCCGATACCTTGCCTGCGCCAGCGGGAGCGTCCAAGGGTCTTGCCGCGGGTGAGCTGCCGCTCGCTGCAGAAAGAGAAGGTATGTTTGTGAATTTGGCTAGCAAGAATTGCAGTTGCAGGGGATCAACGAAGACATACCTGGTGCCGGCCCTGTCTCCGCTTGAGCTGGGTCGCCAAGGGGCGCGCCCGCGCCGATGCTGGCCCCCGAGGCAACGGGGTCGGTGGTGCCGCCAGCGTCCGCGCGCGTCCTCTTGCTTGGCGAGCCGGGCGGGGAATCACTCCTCGCCCTCTTGCTGGCGCCTGTCGGTGAGGAGGACTTCGGAGGGTTCCGCCGGAGCGCGAAGCCCCGGAAGACCCCCCGGGCGGGCGGCCTGTGATCGCCCGCGGTGTCGTCGTGACCCGAAGAGCTCCAGGTGTCGATGGCGATGCCGCTGCGCCGCCGGGCGCCAAGCTCGCGGAGGCCCACGCTACCGGAGCGAAGGCCGTCGCCGGGGCGCCAAAGGCCCCCGCAGGTGCTAACGTTGCCGGGGTGCCGGCGAGCACCCCGGGGCCGGGTCCTGCCGCGTTGCGGGCGGCCGCCGGCAAGACAAGGGCCGCCGCCGAGGCACTCGCGGCCTCTGTTGCCGCGGATGCCGTCGTGGTACCAGCGGGCGCCCCAGGAGCGGCGGCCGCCGCCAGGGTGGGGGCCGCTGCCGGGGCAGACGTCGCTGTTGAGGAGGTGGCTGCGGCCGCCGTGAACGTCCTCGACCTTCTCAGGATCAGGGGCGCGCTGTCGCGCCTTTCCTCGTCGTCGTCCTCCACGGCGACGACTTCCGGGGACGCAGCCACCTGGCCCGCCTCGTCGTCCAGCGACCGGAGGGAGGGCCAGCTGGGCTCGGACCCGCCTTCGCTCTCCTCGAGCACCTGCTTCCCGCGGGGTGCTTGCGGGGGAGCGCGCGGGACGCGGGTGGGGGTGTCGTCCATCAGCCCCCACTCGTTGCAGGGCGAGAACGCGCCGACGATGTCGCTGAGCGCCTTGACGCCGGCATGGAGAGCGGAGATCCCCGGCGGGAACTCTATCGACTGGAAGACCTCGCCGGAGATCCCCTTCACCCACGTCTTGAGGGACTCCAAGTCCATGCCGTCCGCCTGCAGGCGTGTCCTGTCCCCGGAGCCCGTGTACATCCACGCGGGCCGGGAACGCAGCTGCAGCGGGGCTATGCGCCGATGGACGAAGGTGCGTGCCACGTCGACATCTGTGAGCCCCGCTAGCCACAATGCCTTGATCTTCTCCACGATGGGGAGGAGGTCGGCGTCGCGGTGGTACCTATCCTGCCAGCCGATCTGGGGCACCGGCAGCTCCGTCGGCGGCTGGATGAACTCCTGGGGGTCCTCCACTCGGACCCAGCATCAGTCGCCCCGCCATTCTTTTTCGATCTTCTTCCCTGACCGGACGATGAACTCTGACTTCATCTGGTCGCGGGCGCGGAAAACCACCCTTGACGACATCGCCTTCGCATTGTCGATGTGCGGGTAAAAGTAATGCCGGAAGAGCCCCACTGACGGCATCACCCCCACGAACGCCTCGCAGAGGAACTGGAAGGTGGCGAGGAGGAAGAGCGAGGTGGGGTGGAGCTGCACCACCCGCAGCTGATAGGACTCCATCAGCGCGAGGAGGAACAGAGAGAAGGGCGGCACCATGCCGCAGAGGAGGAAGTGCGCGAACACCCGGAAGTCGTTATCCTGGTGTTCGACGCCCGCCGGGAAGATCCGCGTCTCCCATGCTCGTTGAAGTTGGAGGCGACGGCGTGCCGAAGCTTCCCCAGCGCCTCGCCATTGTAGCCGGGGCGGAAGAAGGCTACTTTCATGCGCATCTCCCGCCTCTTCTGGTCCTTGACGGCGGGCGATTTGAGTGCCGCCTCGGTCTTGCTGGTCGCGGGCTTCTTCGAAGACTGGACCTTCTTCCCCTTTCTGGTGGTGGGGGGCGCCATGGGGAGCGAGGGTGGAAGCTGGCAAGAGCGCAGGGATGCGAGATGCGGAAGAGGATGGAGGTGAAAGGGCAAAGTGTTGCTCCCCGTTGCCAACAGTGGAAGCTTTATGACGCCCGGTCGTTTGGTGACGGCCGGTTCCGTACCCTACGGGTGCGCGGGGATAACTCCTAATCACTGGGAGTAATGCGCGGAGTGGCCATAACGACCCCATTTAGGGGGGGGATTTGGGTGGAAATCTCGCGCCCACTACTCCGCTTTTGGTGGTGCCGTACACGGGGCAGCAAAGGGACGCGGGCCCGCAACTGATTGGGGGCCCACGCGTCGGTTAAGGGCGTAGCCCGGCACCCGGCTAGGAAGAGACCCTTCCGGGGACAGGTGATGCCGGCCCACGCCCGGGGGCGACTGTCGCACCCGTGGCACCCGGGGTACCACCGCTGCGCGACGCGTGGCCCCCTCCCCCGGGTTCCCGGGAAGGTCTCACCCCGGGGAGCGCCAACGAGCTTCCCGAGAAGCTACTAGCCCGAAAGGGGCTCGCGGGGCTTCCGGGAGTATTCCCGATTAGGCACCTCCTGGGAAGCTGCTTCCCGGGAGGGGGTTCCCGGACGCGTGCCCCCGCCTCGGGTCGTGGGGCCCACTGGACAGCGCCACACGGGCGCGTGGCAGGCGCGGAACGCGCGGTCCCACCAAGGCAAGGAGTAAGGCGCACGGCTCAGTAAACAAGCCGACCGACGGGTAGTTACCCGTCGGGTCGAAGGAACAGTGGTTGTCCAATCCTACCCTAGGGTCTTAGGCCCCTAGCAGCGGAGGTGGCACCCATGCATGCCACCAGCTCACCAGGGAGAGTTGCGTGCCTCCCCGTTGGACACTTGTAGCCCATGCACCGTGGCACATGTGGCATCCCCTTGTGTATAAAAGGAGCACCCATGCCAACGGTCTAGGGGGTTAGAGAGGGTTGACGGGTCAGACAGTTGGAGAGGTTAGTCAGCTGGTCAGTTAGTTTGTTCGGACGAAGCTCGCTCGATAGACGCTTACTGGCTCCAGTAGGCAGCCAGCGGAGAGTAGTGAGGAGTGCCTAGCCACTGAGAGAAAGCCCGGGAGCTTGCCCGGCAACCTGTAAACATTTGAGCCGTAATCAATATCAGCTCAGACAGGCAGGACGTAGGGTTTTACACCTCCGGGTGGCCCGAACCTGGGTAAAAAACGTGCGTACGTCTGTTCTTGGACTAGCGCGTACCCCTAGCACTTTGCCTCGCCGGCCCCGTAGGGCCTGATCGGCCGTGCCGGCGATCATCTGGTCTCCACCCCAGACGCCCCTACCGAACCTAAAAGGGGGACGTGGCTGCACGCCCCCGGTGTCGGAGCACCGAGCGACGACATCACGGCCCCGGCAGGCGCCGTGACCGATTGCTGAAGAGCTCCGACGGAGGCAACCTCCGCCGGAGCTTCGTCGTTGATCTCGCCAGTGAGGTCGATCATCCGCACCTCTGTAGACACGGACGCAGCCGGAACCCCTCCGGCGGCTGCACGAACGGTACCCTGCGAATAGGTAAAGGAAGTGTTCGAAGTTGCACGTACCTTCCGCCGGGCCGGTACCCTGCGAGCTCGAATTGGGCATCCTTGGGTCCCCAATGTCCGCTGCCGCCGTCACAGCCGCTGCGTCAGCAGCGTCTTGGTCGCCGTCGCCCGATGCCGGGCGAGGCTTCTTGGTTAGGGCTACCGGCGACATGCAAAAATAGATTAGCAGGCACAAAATAATTTCATGAAATCAAAGGTGTTCTGAACAACATTAGACTTACCCCGCCGGCTTGAGCTTGAGCACCCTGTCCGCGAGGATGCTCCTCGCCGGAGGGCCGCTCCGCGCGGGGGGAACTGTCGGAGTCGTCGGGGGGGTCAGGGCGGCTCCTGCAGACGCGTCACTGCCGCCGGAGGCCCCGGCCCCCGCATCGCCATGAGGCTCCTGGAGCTGCGGGCCGGCCTCCCGCCTGCCCGCACGCTTGGCCACAGACCACCTCACCAGGGGGACGTCGTCTTCCTCGTTGTCCTCCTCTGGCACGACTTCGCCGGATGCCGGGGGGAACGTCGTCGTCGCTGAGGTCTCCTCCGATGCCTAGCGAGAAGTCGTCGGAGTCCGAGCCCTCTCCCTTGGCGGAGGCCTGGCCTTGGCCCCCTTTCCCCGAGTCGGCAGCCGGCTCCTTGCCCTTCTGCTGGGGCTTGGGCTGCGGGGGGGGGGGGGGGGGGGAGGGTTGCGCCGAGGGGTCCTCCACGATCCCCCACTCATCGCAGAGTGGGAGATCCAAGCGGGGGCAGCCGGTAAGGTTCATCCTCGCCGGTAATACTCTTCACCCAGAACTGCACCTCCTCCGGGAGGAGGTCCGTGCGCTGCAGCCGGGTCCGGTCGCCGGCCCCGGTGTACATCCCCGCTGGATGCGAGCGCTGCTGCAGGGGGGCCACGCGCCTCTGGATGAAGGGGCACGCCACATCCGTGTCCGTGAGCCCAGCGTCACGGAGCGCCTTGATCTTCGCACAGATTGGGACCATCTCCTCGTCCTTCTGGTCGCAGAGCGTCCAGTCGTCAGAGCCCTTGGGAGGCCCAAGGGGCTCCTCGTGGAACTCCTGGAGCTCGTCGGTGCGCACCCAGCACCAGTCGCGGCGCTATTCATGCTCGATCTTTTTCTTCCCCAGCTCGATGAATTCCGATTTGATCCTGTCGCGAAATCGGAACATTACCCCCGAGGGCAGGGGAGCCTTCTTCTCCACCCTCGGGTAATAGTAGTGGCAGAATAGCGCCACCGATGGCATCACCCCCACGAACACTTCACAGAGGTGTTGGGAAATAACCATCGTGAAGAACGTCGTGGGGTGAAGCTGCGCCATGATGAGCCCGTAGGTCTCCATGATGGCTGAAAGGAAGTAGGAGTGCGGCAGCATTAACCCGGCAAGGATGAACCTCCCGAAGATCCGGAAGTAGTGCCCGTCGCGCTCCGCACCGATGGGAAGGACCCGCGTCAGCCCGTGCTCATTGTGCTTGGTGGCCAGCGCCAAGTCCAGCTTGTCGACCCCCTCGCCGTTGTACCCGGGGTGGGGGGGGGGGGGAAGAAGGCGAATCTAGCTCGCATTTCCTCCTCCTTCCGGGCCCTGTCCGACAGCTCCTTCTTGCCGGCCTTATCCCCTTTGTTGGTGCTCCCTTGGGACGGTTCTGGCCCATGGAAGACATCGGCGGAGGTGGAGAGGTGGTTCGGTTGGAGTTAGGAAGCGGGGAGCTTGGGAGGAGGTGATGGCAGGAGCGAGAGACAATGGGGGGTGCCCCGCCGCCGGCCTTGGGTATTTATCGGGGCTGGCCGACTGCAACGGGCACCCCCACGATCGGCAATAAAAGAGTCCCGAAGAATCGGAGATTAAGAGGGGGGTGCGCGACGTGGCCTTAACTCTCTGATGACTAAGGGAGATAAGGCACGAAATCGTGCGCCCGACCGTTTCGCTTGCAAAAGTGGAACTATAATGTGGCCCGCGAGGCCGGGTGCCAGGGGGTTTTCCCTTTGGGACCCACGCGTCGAATGGGGCGTAGCCCGGCAACCGACCGAGGATAGTACTTGCAGGGAGCTTCAAGGCTGCCAGCCCACGCCCGAGGGCTACTTCGTACCAGTGACCCGCAGGGTCCCACTGATACGGGACGCGTGGGTCGCCAGTGACGAAGCCCCGTCAGGAAGGCTACCCGGGAAGTGGTGAATCCGGGAAGCCCAGCCTTTGGCGAAGTTAAAGCCGAGGACCGAGTGCAAGGTGCTCCAGGGAACCCCGGTCCCGGGAAGCCGAAGGAACGCCCCCTGGACACTAGCAGGTGCGCTAGCCGGGAGGGTGCACCCCAGCAACCCGCGCTCGGGCATGCAGGCGGGACCCGCGGAACAGTGAAGACAGGACAAGACGGCGGGCGCAGTGCATTTAATGCACTGACAGGAGTCTTATCGGCAGGCCTAGCTTGCTGAGCAAGGCTAGGGCAACTACCCTACGAACCATTTCTCTTCTACCGCGTACAATGGACTGGGCGCTGCATGGCGTCCAGCATGGGTGAGTAAAAATGTATTCCATGCGTCTAGGAAACGTGTCACCTTGCATGCAAAGGCACCTGTGGTATCCCCTTGTCTATAAAAGGAGGACCAATGCCACCGGTCAAAGGGTTCAGCTCGGTTCCAACCCTAAGTGATTAGAACACAGCACAGCGTTCACCTAAGTAGCCAGCCCGGGAAATCCCCGGGTGATCTATACGCACTCAAACTTGTGAATACAACTTAAAGCAGGACGTAGTGTATTACACCTAAGGGTGGCCCGAACCTAGGTAAAACTCATGTGTCTACACCTCGTGTCTATCGCCACGCCGGCGATCGCCGGAGCGATCACCTCGCCCTCCGCTGAACGAAAAAGGGGGTGCTCGGCATCCCCGGTGCTGGAGACCGTGCTCCGACAATGTTCCTGATTCTTTGCTTCAAAACCAGGTGGTTGAGCCACATACACTTCTTCCTGCAATTCCCCATTGAGAAAAGCTGACTTAACATCCATATGATGTATTTCCCAACCCTGTTGAGCTGCTAAAGCAAGGATCATGCGCACGGTTTCAAGCCTTGCTACCGGCGCAAACACTTCTTCATAGTCAATCCCTTGCCTCTGAACATACAAGCCTTGCCTTGTGTTTTACAACAGTGCCAGACGAGTCTTTCTTAACTTTGAAGACCCACTTTAGCCCTATTGCCTTTTGACCTTTCGGCAGATCACACAACTGCCAAGTATCATTGTCAATGATGGAGGTCAGCTCCTCCTTCATTGCCCTCTGCCAAGACAATTCTTTTTCAGCTTCAACGAACGTGGTTGGCTCTTCTGAACCCAGCATACAATGCTCACTTTCCTCAAGAATCTCATCAAGAGATCGCTTTCCTTGTGGGCCCACCGCGCCACTTTCTGGTGTTTCAACTTGTTTCTCGGGAGTGAGACTTGCCGGTGATGATATCTGAATTGGGGTTGCTGCAAGTGACTTGAATTTCTCCCTCGCTGCCACTTCAGGTTGCTTTTCTGGTGCAGCGGGTGTTACTGTAGCAGATCCGACACAGCTGCTGTTGTCGGACTGAGTCTGCTGCTCCTCTGCCGCGGCAGGAAATGGCTCTTGTACTCTGTCATTTGCTGCAGGTGTCTCTATTACGAACATGGGTGAAGGATCTGCCTCGACATCAACTGAAGAACCAGTCCACTCCCATTTCCTTCCCTCATCAAACACGGCATCTCTTGAAATCACTAATTTCTTTGGATGGATCATACATCCGGTATGCCTTGGATGCATCTCATATCCAATGAACACCATTGGACTGCTACGGTCATCAAGTTTCTTCTGACGAACGCCCACTTTCTTCACAAATGCCACACAACCAAATGTACGCAGATGTGCTACCCTAGGTTTTCTCTTGTGCCACGCCTCAAACGATGTCATGCCAGGCACACTCTTCGTAGGTGTCTGATTGAGGAGATACACTGCGGTGTTAACCGCCTCTCCCCAAAACCTTCCTGGTACTGACATGGACTTCAGTAAACTTCGGGCAGTCCCCACTTCCGTCTGATTTCTCCTTTCTACAACGCCATTTTGCTGTGGCGTGTAGGGCGCGGTGAGGTGTCGCTTGACACCTAACTGAGCACAATATTCTGCAAACTGTGAGGAAGTGAATTCTCCTCCTCGGTCTGTCCGAAGTACTTTCAGTTTGTATCCACTTTCCAACTCAGCTGCAGCTTGGAATTTCTTAATTGCAGACAATGCCTCATCTTTAATCTTGAGGAGCGCAATCCACATGAATCTTGACATGTCATCCACTAGCAGGAGAAAGTACTTCTTGCCTCCTGGAGTGGCTGGGGTTATGGGTCCACATAAGGCACCATGCACAAGTTCAAGAGGTCTATTTGCACGATACACTGACTGACTTGGAAATGGGTTCCTTCTTTGTTTTCCTAGTATGCAGCCTTCACAGACCTGTTCTAGCTTGGCAAACAGGGGCATACCACTTACCATATCTTCACTGACAAGCTTCTTCATCGAGTGAAAATTTATGTGCCCCAATCTTGAATGCCATAGCCAGGCTTCATCTTCTTTCGTGGCCTGCAGACACACAGGCTCAGCTTGCTGAATGGGAAAAATATACAGACAATTCTTTCATCTGTTTACTTTCGCCAACACCTTCCCAGCCGGATCTGTTACTATACAAACACCTCGATGAATGACTGTCATACAATCTATCTCGTCCAGCTGACCAAGACTAATTATGTTACTTTTCAGCCTTGGTATATAATAAACATCAGTTAACAGTCCATGCTCACCATTTTGACACTGCATCAGGACAGTTCCTCGTCCATGAATTTCCACTGTCGATCCATCACCGAAACGGACAGTGCCTTTCACAGTGTCAACTAATTCAGCAAACTTCTCAGCACATCCTGTCATGTGATTGCTAGCACCTGTATCCAAGTACCAGCTGATGTTCTGAGATCCCTTCAGTTTAGGTACCACCCTTTCTTCATTCAGGTGAACCTCCTCGACTGGCACCTCGACAGACTGAGTCAGCTCACAAAATTCGGCCAGGAGAAGTGCTGGCTCATCATCATCTGATCTCGCTGCAAGGTTAGCCCTCTCTCTTCTTGGTTCACGGCATTCAGAGGTAAAGTGGCCCATGTCATCACAATTAAAGCATTTAATTTTGCTCTTATCAAATTTGCGGTGTTTCTTTTTCTTACCACCAGAGTTGCCGCCTGAATTGAGCCCGTTGTCGCCGCGATCACCACACGTCGACTGGTTGCGATGTACCTTCTGAAAGATCGGTATGGTCGACTAGAAAGCGGGGGTGAATAGGCAACTAACAATTTTACTTTTTTTTTCACTTTTAGAGATACAAGCATCAATACATGGGTTCACTAAAATGTCCAAATGATGAACACCCATAGTATGATGCAATAGCCGAAGCACTAACACAAGCAATAGATAATCAATTGAAACTTGCTTGATAGCCGAAGCACAAGATAAATAATTAAGCTTTGCAAGTAAGTAAAGGAGCAATAATGATACCACACAGGAAGACGAAGATTTCACCGGAGTTTCACCTATTGGGGTCGGTGTACGTATCCGTTTGGAGGAGTGCTCTACCACAAAGGTAGAAGCGCCACAAAGGCTCACTCTATTCTCCAACTCACCACACCACAAAGGTGGGACGAACTCTCACAACACCACAAAGGCGAGGTGAGTGCCCCTAGTGGCTTACTTGAGGGTGAACACCAACGCTTACAAACTTGACCGGGGCTCTCTCCACAACTTAATTTGGAAGCTCCCAATTCGAGGAGAAGGGCACGTCTCCACAACTTAATTGGAGGCTCCTTTCCGAATCCACAAGCACCACCTCACAAGATTAGTGGTCTTGAGGAGACACCTTTCGGTTAGGGATCCCAAAATCCCAAGAGTAACAAAATCCACAAAGAAAACAAGAGGAATCAACTTTTTGCTTTGGTGAAACCCTAGATCTTGATCTTCTCCTCCAATCCTCAAAAGATGAATTAAAGAGGGGAACTAGGGAGGGAGATCAAGGGAGAAGTTCTGCCCACCGGAACCTCCTCTTAATTAGGAGGTAGTACCGGTTAAAACTGAAATTGTCTGAAAGACTTAGCAGGATTAAAGTAACTCTCAACTCAAAACTGGGTTTAGGCTTTATGTGGGTGCAATCTAGTAGATTTGTGTACGTGAAGTTGATTCACCCAAAGATTTCCCAAATGGACTCCCTCTTTTTAGTACGGATTTTCCTACGACTCGATAAAATAAAAACCATAAATCCTTATGCGCTTCTTTCCTTTTTGAGGGCGATGAATCGTGTCACAAAACTAGTTATCAAATGTGAAAACACTTGGCGCACGATTAGTCCACAAGTTATGTTGTCATTAACACCAAAACTCATTAGGGATCGAAATGCCCTTTCAATCTCCCCCTTTTTTGTGCTTAATGACAACACAACGATTTGCAATAAGATATAACAATAAAGCTTAAAGCAAAGGGATATAAAATATAGACGGGCTCCCCCTAGATATATGCACCATTTAAATTTGCTTTTGGAATGCAAAGTGCACATACTCTATGATCAACGCTCCCCCTAGATTTTATAAACCAACAACTCAATTGCAAAGGAATAAGGATATTTCAATCAGAGCTTCACAAAGATATGTAAGGGATCGTTCATACAAGATATAGAGCATACCTCCAAGAGGCATATCAAAAGTGAATGAACCCTACATGGACTTATCCACAAAATATATAGAACAATGCTTCCATGAAGCATAATGGGTTAGATAAATCCAACAATTGAAATCATACCTTTCGCAATGAGATCATGCCATGGAGCAATTCTAGAAGGGCAAAATTAAAAACATCTCCACAACACAATTAGTAAGACATGATATAGGCAAAGAGCAAATATGCATGAAAGGATAAGCCATAAAAACATAGCACGTCATAGGTATAGAGTAAAGCATAATAACACCAAATGACTTAAGATATAAAGACTCATGCATATAGAAGTAACCATGTCTCACAAACAATCCCACGAAGGGCATACCTTTGCCAAATAGATCATGTGATGGAGCAAATTCTACAAAGGCAAAACTGAAAACATCTCCACACATGATTAGCAAGACATGATATAGATATAACGCACATATGAGATATAGCCAGTCATAAAAGTCACAAAGCATATCACAAATTGAACATTAAGCACAAGACTAGCTATCGCACCTCAAGCATATAAAGAACATGTCTTACACTCATTGTATCAAAGCATAAGGACCTAAAAAGGTTACCATTAGTTCAAAGCAATGACACAAATGGCATAAATAAATGTATCGATCAAACCACACACAAATAAAGTTCACAAGCACCATCAAATGAAATGTATAAAGAACAAAGCTTGTGACATAAAAACCCTTGCAAATACCCGCAAATCTAGCAATCTAAAACCTCACCACTCTCCCCTAATCTCTCCTAGACTTCTCTAAATCTCTCCCCTTTTGGCATCAAGACACAGAAAAAGGAAGAACGTCCCGAAAAGGAGATCAACCGGAGGCTATGGAGGCTTCAACTTCTTCTTTGTCTTGGGGGTCAACTTATTCATAATGGGTTGGAGGTTGAGGTGGAAAACTTCATCTTCATCTCAAACTCCATGAATTGATTTCCATTCTTCAAGGGTGTCAAAATTGATTTGCTTCCACTAGCATCATCCATATTGATTGCTCTCGACATCTTCTTTTGATTGAAATGGATGATCTTTGCATTCTTGTTGGAAACAAACACTTTCTTCATCTTCCTTTCCATCTTGCCAAACAAACTCTCATCCTTGCTTGGGGCTCTATGTGGCAAAAACACAATAAACACAAACACCCAAGTCACCTTCATAACCAAACCTTGACTCGGCATGCTTCTTCATCTCTAAAGATCTCTCTTTCTCTCATTTTCTTTGCGAGGGCCTTGCCCTTGGCCTTGCTTGAGCTAGCACTTGTGAAAGATCTATAGATACGAGGGAATAGATAAGCACACAAAATCCCGGGAACGAAGCTACTCTAAGACTAGATTCCACCACTAGACATTGCAACTTCTCTCCAACCACAACTAGGGTTCCAAAATTGAAACTCTAGATAATGGGGAATTGAAAAATTATTGGCCTTCATGGTAGAGGAGATGAAGGAAAACGGTTTCCTTGGAATAGATCTTTGGGAGGACCGGATAACCGGTGGATCCAAGCATTAGCTTGGTGAGTTCACCAAAGAAGGGAGTGGAGGAACTGTAGGGTTGGGGGCACGGATGGAGAAGGAAGAGAACTCCCACTCGACCTGCCCCAGCCCATTCACTCTTTAGAAATCCACTGTCAGTGGTTGTACCACCCTATGAAGGGTGGTTGTACCACCTTCCGGTAGTACCGTCCTGGGAGGAGCGGTAGTACCGCCCTGGAATGGTGGAACCTCGAAGTTTCAAAACAAGGAAGTTGTGCTTTGAGAATAGATGGTTTCAAGGTAAGATTAAAGGCTTAGGATAAGATGCACACAAAGGATATAGTATGGCAATACACACTCAAATTGCAAGATGCAAATTTTAAAACCAATTATGAGTGTTTTTTTTCATGGATAATCATATAATAACATATTGTCTAGATATGCAATGAATTTTAAATAAGAACCAACTGCTCACATGAGGAGGTGGTGGCCTCAGCCACCAAGTTTGAGTATATACGATCTTGACACCGCAAAGATAGATCTTGGGCTCAAGAATCAAAACTCACATTTAAGCACAAAGTAAATAAAACAATTTATGCATAGCAGAAGTAGCATTTGCTCATGAATAGAGTTATGCTCCCCCTACATTCATGCCTACACCAAAACAAGATAAATGTCAACCATGGGTAGGTGTGCAAGTTCATCATACAACATTACTTGAATCTTATGATATTTAGCTCATACCTCAATTCACATAATCTTGCTTCGTCAAGTAGCTTCATGAAAATATCCGCTAGTTGCTTGCCGGTGACTACAAATGAGAGCTCAATATATATCACCACGTTCCACGTGCACTCAAAAGAAATGATGACGAATGTCAATACGCTTCGTCTTGCTAAGTTGCACGAGGTTGTTGACAGTCTTGATAGCACTCCCATTGTCACACAAAAGAGGCACACTTTCACAAGTGATTCCAAAGTCCAATAAGGTTTGCCTCATCCATCACAATTGTGCACAATAACTTGCGGCTGCGACGTACTCGGCTTCAGAGGTAGATAGAGACACACAATTTTGCTTCTTAGAAGACCAACATACCAAAGACCTACCAATAAATTGGCAAGCCCCGGATGTGGACATACAATCCATTTTGTCTTCCTCCCAATCCAAATCCAAATAACCAATAAGCTTGAAACTTGATCCTTTAGGATACCATAATCCGAAGTTTTAGGTATGATCCAAGTATCAAAAGATTCTTTTGACCGCCACTAAGTGACAATCTTTTGGTGCTGATTGACATCTTGCATAAACACCCACACTCAACATAAAATACGGTCTAGATGCAAAAAGGTAGAATAAAAATCCCAACATAGAACAATATAGCTTTTGATCCACATATTAACATTGGGATCGAGATCAAGAGAACTTGATGTTAGCATTGGAGTCCTTGCACTCTTGGCATCATCGTCTTGAATCTCAAGAGCATGTCTTGGGTCTATTTAGCTTGATTAATGAGACTTCCTCCTTTCGATTGCTTGATTTCAAATCCAAATCCAAGGAAGAATTCCAATTCACCCATCATAGACGTCTCAAACTTATTGGTCATTAGCTTAGCAAATTGATCACTCAAAGCATTGTTAGAATAACCAAACATATATAATGTCATCAACATATAGTTGGCATATAAAAAAATCACCACCAAATCTCTTGGTAAAAAGAGTAGGATCAATTAGCCCAATTTCAAACCCACAATCCACTAACAACTCTCTAAGGTGCTGATACCACGCACGTGGAGCTTTCGTAAGTCAATAGAGTGCCTTATCAAGTTTATAGATGTGGTTAGGAAATTTAGGATTCTCAAATCCTAGTGGTTCTTTGACATACACCAAAACATTTAATGGACCATTTAGAAATGCACTTTTCACATCCACTTGTTGCAAAGTAATGTTATGATGCAATGCATATGCAAGCAAGATACAAAAAGATTCAAGGCGAATAAGGAAGCGAAAGTTTCATCGTAGTCAATAGCCTCAACTTGGGAGAAACCTTGAGCCACCAATATTTCCTTGTTATGCATTACTTGCCCTTGGCATCTTGCTTGTTCTTGAAAATCCATTTAGTCCCAATGACATTCTTGCAATTAATCCTTTGGCTTCTCAAACAATGACCACACATCGTTGCGCTCGAAGTTGTTCAATTCTTCATGCATGGCATTAAGCCAATCCGGATCTCCGAGTGCTTCATGTACCTTTTGAGGCATAATACAATAGACAAAAGCATGATGTTCACAAAAGTTAGCTAATTGTCTTTGAGTCGTTACCCCTTTCCTCACGCTTCCTAGGACCTTGTCCAAGGTGTGTTCTTGTTGTTGAAGACGTGAGGCGATCCCCATAGCACGACGATCAAGAGCTTCTTGAGATGTATCTTGAGGCTCAATGGAAGCTTGATCATCTTGAGGATCTTGATCTTGGGCATCATTTGGTGATGAATCACCAACATCTTGAGTTTGATCTTGCCCTTGATCAACTTGGTCATCAACATGAGTGACTTGTTTTTGTTCTAGGTTTGCTTGTGGATCTTGTGTAGGTGAGGGCTCCACTTGAGTAGAACATTGTTCTTCTCCTTCTTCAACACGGGGTTCCTCAATGAGCATGATTTGACATATGCGCATTCTTCGTATGGTTTGTGGAGGAATTTCGACATCTACATCAACAAGATCAACTTGCCCCACATGGGAGCCATTATTCTCATCAAACTCCACGCTACAAGATTCTTCAACAACTCCAATGGATTTGTTGTAGAGTCTATAAGCGTGAGAGTAAGAAGCATAACCAAACAAATATGCCCTCATAAGTTTTAGGTTCAAACTTAGCTAAACGAACACCTTTCTTAAGAACGAAACACTTACAACCGAATGCCCGAAAGTACTTTAAGGTTGGCCTTGTGTCCCGCAAGAATTTCATATGGAGTCTTGTTCAAGATCTTTGGAGATATAGACGGTTGATAGCCTGGCATGGGGCGTTAATTGCTTCGGCCCAAAAGTTGTATGGAGACTTAATTCCTCCAACAATGTCCTTGCCGCATCCATATGAGTCATATTCTTTCTCTCCATATGAGGGGTATATGCAGCGGAATATTGAAGTTTGATACCCTCATTACTTAAAAATTTATCCAATCTGTAGTTCTTGAACTCGGTACCGTTGTCGCTTCTAATAGCCAAAATATTTGAATCATATTGGCATTGGGCTTCATTGACAAAGTCGATGAAATTTTGTTGGGTCTCACTCTTGAACTTCAAGATGTAACATCCCAAAAATTTCAAACTTTTACATATGCATTGCATCCATAAGCATCATGCCACAATTGCATGTTTGAATTCAAATTTGAATCTCAAAAAGGCTTTAAAAGTTTTAATTTCAACTTGAACCTTAGGGTTTACACCCATTTGAACTTTGGATCTTCAAACCAATAGGTTCTGTGTATAAAAGGGGTTTAATGCATATATAAGCTATCCCATAATTTTTGGATAATTATTTGGAGTCGAAAAAATATTTTATTTAAATAGATATATAGCCTAGAGGCATTTATAGGGCAAATGTATTTTTATATATTTTATTTTGAGGAGAAACTACTCCCAAAAGTTGTATCATGGTAGAACATGATTTTACAAATTTTCTGGAATTTATTTGGACCAATTTGGAGTTCAAAATCAAAAGATATCAAAGGAATAAGAAAAACAGAAAAAGAAAAGGGTAAAAGAAAAAAAAAGGGGAGGAACGGACCGGCCCGGCCGAATTGGGCCGAACCGGCCCAACTCCCTCGCGCGCGCCGCAGCCCAGCCGGCCCCGCCGCTCGCCCGCGCCGCGTGAGCCACCGACACGTGGGCCCCACCTGTCGGGGTCTTTTTCCTCGCAAGGAAGGCGGCCGGAAATCTCGCGCCGCGCACCCCGCGCGTGACCGCCGCGCGCCATCACCGTGATCCGCCCCTCCCGACCTTCCCGAACCGAGCCGCTCGCGTCCTTTTAAAGCCAGCGCGCCCCTCTCCTCTTCCCCTCTGCTCTCCTACGCTATCACGCCGCCAGGCTGCCCTGATTCTTCGCTGAAGAGCTCCGCCGCCGCCCCGACCTCGCCGGTGAGCATTACCGCCCGCGCTTTCAAATTTCTGGAGCCCCTCGTCCAGGCGCATCTTTTGACGTGCGTGTTTTTGACCATGGTGTTCCGCAGCCGCCAGAGTAGCGCCGCCCGCCGCTCGCCGGAGTCCGCGTCGCGCCACCGCCCGCCCGCCTTCGTCCTAGGCGCCGACCCCGCCACCCGCTCCGCCGTGCCGCGCCGTGTCGACCCAGCCCGTCCCCGAGCCGCTCCGTCGCCGGAGCCGCCCGCCGCCGCACCCCGCCACTCGCCGAAATTCCCCATGCCGAAACCCTAGCGCCGGTGAGCCTCCCCGATCAATCTCGTCCGTCCATTTCTTCTCAACGGTGTAGATTAGATCGGATTAAGCCACTTAAATCGAACCGGTACGCACCAATGAGAACGCGCCACGTGTCACTGTGTAAATAAAATAAAAACCTAACTTTTAATCCCCCGGAATTAATAAAAGGAACTTTTGCAGAAAAACCCCTGTAACTTCAAATGTTCATAACTTTAAATCTGTTTGGCCAAATTTAATGATCCACACCTTTTTGGAATCCTTAAGAAATGTAGAATCTTTTGGCACTATCCAATTTCAAATTTGAATATTTGAATCACATTCAAATTACAGATTAGGGTTTTATGCCATTTAAATCATAACTAATTATTTAGAAGTCCTTTTTGAATGAAATCAGTGCCCAAAATTTTGTTTTATTGTCCTCTGTCCAATGGGACAGATAAATAAATATTTTGAATTAAATTTCTTTGCAGTTGCGAATAAAATCTCATTTTTGGGTTTAAACCCTAGCCTTTGCTTTTGCTTAAAAACCCTAATTGCATGTGCTTAATTCTCAAGGCTTTGGATCAGTAGATCACCCAAATAAAATAAACCAAACTCATGTCACATGTTTTGCATTGCATCATGGCATACATAATCTTTTGCTTGTATGGTGTGTTTATGTATGTGTATGTTTGCTTGATTGTATAGTTTTCTCGGAGAGCGAACTGTGTGACTATGAAGAGTGTCTGAATACCAACAACTACTATCAAGGCAAGTTCACTTTGATCATTTACCCATTATTTAATTATGCACTAGATTTTATTAGTTGCATTGTTAGGATTATTATTGTATCTATGCTAGCTATGATCTGTCCTAGTAGTATAGGATACCTTTGTCATGACCTTCACCACCAATTGCCATCGTAGTAGTAAAATGCTATGTTATGATAATATACGAGGGTGGTATTATTACAATGTGATACTATTGAATTACAAATATAGTTTTCCTAGTGTATGGCAAAACAAGTAATTCAATGAACCGTCCTGGGTGGGCTGCTTTGAGTATTCGGATGTCGTGACGTTAGGTCCATTTCTATGGGTCCCTCTGAGTCGAGCCTCCGTGGATTCGGAGATGGATCGTCCATGGACATCTCTCCCGTGGATTCGGGGAGTGCCTGCGTCACAATGTGGGATGCCACCCGAGATAACCAGAGACTGGACTAGTTTCCTGTTTAGTAGCTTCCAGTACAACCACATGGTAATATGGGCTCTACCTGGATGGAGTAAGAAATGTTTACCCAGATCCGAGGGATTGTACTGAGGTAGTTGTGTAGGTGGGAGCGCGGGTCCCTCAGGTGGTCTGGGTGAACATGTTCTGAAAATTCTTGAAGTCGATGCCGTTGCTACTCCACCCGGAGGACAGCAAGGGATTAACACGTCGAATTCTTGTGGGTAAAGTGTACCACCTCTCGAGAGTGTCAAACTAAGTATTTAGCCGTGTCCCCGGTTACGGACAATTATGAGCAACTAGATATTGGAGCTATAAGGAAGGTCTCACTCATTCCAATTTCCTAATAAAATGAATTGTTTGAACTGGGTAGGAGCATTGATGTTTCTACTCAATGTGCCTAGGTTAATAAGAGCGTGAGTGTTTCTACCCCGTGTCCAATAGAATTCAAAACTATTTGTCTAAAAATGATAGGATTTGAATAATGATGCTTTTATGCCAAATAGCCAAACCCCACTTAGCCAAACTATGCATGTACTTGGTAGGTCCTTTATAACTCTAGTGAGCTTGGCAATACATTCAAATGTATTGACCACGTAGTGGCTGCAATTAACAATGCAGGTGGATCCGACGATGAGTGAGGTTCGTCGTTTTGTCATGGGTCATGTGCTTACATTCCAACATGCTCTCACCTTGGAGTAGTGTGGCCCTTATGTTCTACCCTTTTCCGCTGTAGTTTTGAAACATTGATTTATGATGATGAAGCAGTATTTGTTTTATGCTGGCCCAAGAGGTCATGCAAGGTTGTAAGTACTATTTAAATTCTAGATGATGCGATGTAATAAAGTACTTTTGATATTTGTTTCTGTATACTTCATCATGAAACTGTGTGTGCTAGTGAGTCGATCCAAGGACTAGCACAATAAGCACAGAGATCGAACCCTAGTAAGGAGGAGGATCGCTTCACAAGAATATACCCTTGTGTACCTATAATAGTCATCAACAATAGCCAAACAATATTTCTTACCACCAAGACTACCATTAGTTGGAGAAC
Organism: Brachypodium distachyon; assembly: GCF_000005505.3. Classification (NCBI taxonomy): domain Eukaryota; kingdom Viridiplantae; phylum Streptophyta; class Magnoliopsida; order Poales; family Poaceae; genus Brachypodium; species Brachypodium distachyon. The sequence continues at coordinate 34,923,913 of NC_016131.3, read as the reverse complement.
CGAAGAGATCTATGTGAAGGAGCTCCAAGGGCCTCTTGGAAGTGATAATACATTCTTGTGGGAATGCCTATTCCTATGTATTTTACCTTCAATGCAAGCACACTACAAGCACAATCTTTGGCAAAATTCACATTGGTTAGTCCAAACACATGTTCCCCCTTTTAGAAAACTTTGCAAAGATCTCATATTAACGTGGGTTAAATGGCAATGCCAAAGCCATCACATATCAAATTTAGCCATTAGACATGTTTTGGTTTTAGTGGGTTTCTCGGAGAAATCTACCACTTTAAAACCATTTTCCACATATCCAACATATGATAATTTAAGAGTCTTGCTACATACAAGGGTCACATGGTGTAAACCAAGTAAAGATGAAAAGCTCATAAGTACTTATTGACAAATGGAAAGTAAATTGAATTAAAGAGTCTCAACAAGCATGACATTCTCAATGGAGGAATTCAAAGATATTATCACCTTGCCTAGACTCGATACCTTTTAATTTGAAGAGTCCCCAAATATAACTTGGTTGTAGCTAGATGTATAAGATTTAAGCTCAACAACCAAAATCCTTGCATGCTCCCGGTCATATGATTTGTAGCACCGTTAACAATTATCCATGACGCACCACCGGAAGAAAACACCTACAAGATCAAGTCTTGGTCTTCGGAACCCATTTTTCAATGGATCCCCTTTTGTTAGAAACAAAGGTCTTAGGAACCCAAATAGACCATTCAATATATTCATAAGAAGAGACAACATACTTAGCATAAACATGCCCATCATTAGCACGACAAAGAACATATGAAGGATTAAAATCCCCGACACTATTATCATAAGTGGCCTTGCCACTCTTCTTGTTCTTAGCCTTCTCCTTAGCCAACTCCCCTTCCTTTACAAAAGAAATGTTAGTTTGGGGAGTAGGCTTGGTTTTCTTGTTGTTGTTGCTTTTGGACTTAGGCACATACCGAAGCCCTTCCTTTCCAATAGATTCCTTTTGATTGCTCCAAAGTTCATTTAGGTTCTTCTCCCCTTGGATGCAAGTGGCTAGACCCTTTTTAATTTGGGCCTTCAACCTAATGTTCTCCTCCACAAGAGATACATGCTCACAACAAGGGTTAGTTGAAGCAACATTAACATTAGGAGGACTATCAGAAGCCATTTCTTCCACAAGAGAATATTGAAGATGATCATGAGACTCTTTGAGTGTCTTAAGATCACTCTTCAAGGATTTGTGGTTCTTTTCAAGTTGCTCAAAGTCCCCTAGGAGTCTAGCATGGCCATCCTCAATATTTGCAATATTAGCAAAATATTCATCCACAAGAGACATAGCATGATTATAAGAATCTTTAATCTTAGAAAGTTCTAAAGTAAGAGATTCCTCAATAGCTTCCCGGTTTGCTTGCTCTTCTTCCAAAGCTTGAGTAAGCTCTGGGATCTCACTTGCGGCTTCGCGTTCAAAACCTTCCTTCTCAATGATGATCTCTTCTTTCTCCTCAAGAAGGGCATTGGCTTCACCTAATTGTCCCAAGAGGGCTTCAAAATACCTCTTGGTTTCTTCCTTTATGCTAGCCATGAACTTATTAAAACCATTTACCTCAACCTCAGCCACATCTTGTTCTTCTACACAATTCATCAAAAATGCACTTGATTGCATGATAGTTTTATTGGAAGGAGTTACAATGTTACCTTTGGCCATGAGGCACTTGTTGGTGAAGCTCTTGTTTTCGTTGGGGGAGTCGAATAGGGACATTGAAGGCGAGGAGGAGGTGGAAATGGCAATGAGGGCCACTTCCACTACCTCGTCATCTTTTCCTTCTTCATCATCTCCCGACAAGTATTCTTCTTGAGCCACCGACACACTTTGTGGCTTTAAGCTTGTAATGTACTTTGAATTACTTGGCTTGAAGTTCTTCTTGTTGTCCAAAATGTTCTTGAAGCTAGAACCATATATTGATTATAAGCATATTGTATTGCTTCGGGACAACTCTTCTTGATGTGACACCTTGACATTGAATTGATAATAAATATATTCTCTCGGAGTTAAGTTTCTTGAATGTTGTGGCTTGTATCCATCCTCAATGATCCTCCATAATTCTATTGAAGTTCTACAAATATAAGATCTCATACAAAATAACCAATTAAAAAATTTAGATGCATTTGACTTTGGTGGAGGGCCTTGAGGGATAAAATGAGGCATGGAAATGGAAGGGGATGCATAATGTTGAGGTGGAAGCACCTCACCATATGACCCCAAGCCACCTATTCCTTGGGAATGGTTTGCTCTCACATCACTAGCATTAGCATTTGCTTTTAAAGCTTCGGCATCCACAACACCCGGTTTGTTCATTTCCTCAACGGGTGAGGATTTGGGCAACTCGGGGTTGGTGTAAGATGTAGTGGGAGCATTGGCTTTTAGCCTCTTGCCCACTACGGATTTAACGTTAGTGAGTATGGATGGCTTAAGATATCTCAAAAGTTTAATCAACACGTCCATACTCACTTTGGTACCCATAGTAGCTTTCTTTCCAACCACCTCACTCACGTCGGCCATACTCTTAAGGAGGTTAAGCCCTATTTAAGAGACGAGGCTCTGATACCAATTGAAAGATCGGTATGGTCGACTAGAGGGGGGGGTGAATAGGCGACTAACAATTTTACTTTTTCTTTTCACTTTTAGAGATACAAGCATCAATACATGGGTTCACTAAAATGTCCAAATGATGAACACCCATAGTATGAGGCAATAGCCGAAGCACTAACACAAGCAATAGATAATCAATTGAAACTTGCTCGATAGCCGAAGCACAAGATAAATAATTAAGCTTTGCAAGTAAGTAAAGGAGCAATAATGATACCACACAGGAAGACGAAGATTTCACCGGAATTCCACCTATTGGGGTCGGTGTACGTCTCCGTTTGGAGGAGTGTTCTACCACAAAGGTAGAGGCGCCACAAAGGCTCACTCTATTCTCCAACTCACCACACCATAAAGGTGGGACGAGCTCTCACAACACCACAAAGGCGAGGTGAGTGCCACTAGTGGCTTATTTGAGAGCGAACGCCAACCCTTACAAACTTGCCCGGGGCTCTCTTCACAACTTAATTTGGAAGCTCCCAATCCGAGGAGACGGACACGTCTCCACAACTTAATTGGAGGCTCCTTCTCGAATCCACAAGCACCACCTCACAAGATTAGTGGTCTTGAGGAGACACCTTCCGGCTAGGGATCCCAAAATCCCAAGAGCAACAAAATGTACAAAGGAAACAAGGGGAATCAACTTTTTTGCTTTGATGAAACCCTAGATCTTGATCTTCTCCTCCAATCCTCAAAAGATGAATCAAAGGGGGGAACTAGGGAGGGAGATCAAGGGAAATGAAGCTCTTGTGTTCTTGGGGAGAGAGAGAAGCTTTTCTTGGCTGTGCTTGTTGTAGAAACCCGTTGGGGACGAAGCCCTTTAAGTAGCCTCGAAATCTAACTGTTACGACCAATTTCAGTTAGACAAGTACCTGGGAGGAGGCAGACCAGAAGTTCTAGGGGGTAGAACTTCTGTCCTGCTACCGGCCTCCTACCGCTATACGCAATTGGATTCCAGTAGCGTTTTAGTACCTGACCAGTACCTAGGCAGAAGTTCTACCCACCGAAACCTCCTCTTAATTAGGAGGTAGTACCGGCTAAAACTAAAATTGTCTGACAGACTTAGCAGGATTAAAGCAACTCTCAACTCAAAACTAGGTTTAGGCTTTATGTGGGTGCAATTTAGTAGATTTGTGTACGTGAAGTTGATTCACCCAAAGCTTTCCCAAATGGACTCCCTCTTTATAGTACGGATTTTCCTACGACTCAATAAAATAAAAAACCGTAAATCCTTATACGCTTCTTTCCTTTTTGAGGGCGATGAATCGTGTCACAAAACTAGTTATCAAATGTGAAAACACTTGGCGCACGATTAGTCCACAAGTTATGTTGTCATTAACACCAAAACTCATTAGGGATCAAAATGCCCTTTCACCTTCTTCGCCCCGCCACTGGAGAAGGCACCCTTGCCTTTCTGCATGAGCTGCTTCAGCGCACGCGTGACGAGTAGCAGCTGATCATCATTGCCGCCGCTGCCACCGCGCGTTTCCCGGAATTCCTCCTCGCCCTCTTTGAACACCCGCAGGCGCCCAACTGCTTCTGCAGACGACATGTTCGTGACATCGCCCCACTGCTGAATCGTGTAGATGATGGAGGAGAACCGCCGCGGCATTGCGGTGAACAGCCGCGGGACGACCCTAGACTCCGACAGCTTCTCTCTCAGAGACCGGATCTCGCCGACCAATGCATTCAGTCGGTGAGAGAATGTAGTCACGTTCTCCCCATCTTGCATCAGAATCCGATCGAATTCCTCATGAGCGATAGGATTCGTGCCTCCACGACTCGTTCCTTGCCGATCCGCGTCTTGCAGATCAACTCCCACGCCTCCCGTGCGGTCTCGCATGCCATAATCGACATCATGACATCGTCGGGCACGGACTGCGACAGTGCTGTCATCGCGTCATGATCCACTTCTTCATCAACAGGTCCTGTCCCTTCGATTGCCTGCCACACGCCGAGGTGGCGGAGGAGGATCCTCATCTTCCCGGCCCACAGCTGATAGTTCGATTCAGTAGGCTGCGGGTACTGGACTAGGACGTTGCTACCCCGCCTCCCACTGCTGCTCAAGCCATCGCCGTCTCCTGGCCGCTTCGCTAGTGGTGTGTACTTTCCACCGCCCGACGTCAGATCACCTCCTCTCTGCGGGGAAGTAGTCATCTCCCCGAGCGCCGCTGCCAAATCCTTCAGAAAAACTCGCCGCCAATTCGCCTCCGTGGCTCTGATACCAGATGTTAGATACCAGGCCAAGAAACACAACGTGATCTGGACTCTACACGAGGTGGATTTGGGGACGAACCTGTTGTTCTCCGTCAGGAACTGAAACTGTCGAAAACAAAATTCAGAAAACAGATAGAGACCATACACACAGGTGTTTTTGCGACACGTTCAACCTTGCGTCTTTTCTGCTCTCTTCCTTTTATTCTGAGGTACACGACGTCATAGCGATCGTGACTGATTCCTACGCGCTGCCGATCCACAACCCGCGCCATCCCACGGCAGATCTACAGCACGTCTAACTAACTGAAAACGGGAAGTAAAACTAGAGCTCCACGTGAACAAAGCACGTGTCAAGCTTATTACAAACAAACTCTATAACGACCCAGCATGACACGAGCCAACATATTGCTGTGTCACACACAAACTAATCAGATTCAAGCTGGATATCTGATGTTGATGAGCTAAAGGCCACGAGTGGATATGTGTTCACACTCGGAGGGTGCGCTGTTTCATAAAAGTCTTGCAAGCAAACGATCTTAACCAGATCAACAATGGAAGCAGAACTTTCAGCATTAGATACATCCACGGTTGAAGCCGACTGGCTTCGTGAGCTCTTGATGAACTTGCCGATTGTTGAAAAACCAATACCGGCGATTCTTATGAACTGTGACAATCAAACTGTGATAGTCAAAGTGAACAGTTCTAAAGATAACATGAAGTCATCAAGACACGTCAGGAGACGTCTGAAATCTGTCAGAGCAATGAGAAATTCCGGAATAATAGCATTGGGATATATCCCAACGGCTAAAAATCTGGCATATCCCTTTACAAAGGGTCTATCAAGGAATGTGATATAATCTGCATTAATGGAGATGGGGTTGCGACCCACGTGAGTTACCATGGCGGTAAACCAACCTATGTGATCGGAGATCCTGTGAATTAGGACCTGGGAAACAAGTCATTGGATAACTGAGGAGAGTGTACATTCTTTATCCCACTCCATTGGTGATGCATTACTCTCGTGTACTGTATGGTAGGTTGTTTAACTTAATGTGTTCTAACGCGTTGCATTAATTTGCAAGGGAGATACTGTCCTACAGAGTAGTCTCTAAATAACACACCTATATGAGCCTGACTGTTGGTCGCAGTCTATGAGCTTTGGGTGGTTTCTAGTAAGCTCATGAAAAGGCCCGGAGAATGACTTATATGCTCCACACCGCGGGGTAGCATTCGGCAGCCCAGTACCAGACAACAATTTAGTGAAGCTCTAACACAGAAAACTGACAATTCAAGATTTGTCCATTGTTCAGTTGTGCGTGAGTGAAACTATTTGTTTAGGTGGATGTTCAACCTTAACCGGTCTCCACTGAAACGCTGGTATATCAAAAATAGAGTTTTGAATCAACGACAATTTTATGTGCTTATGGGATATTGTGGGGGATTGTTGGAATTTTGGGTTAGGCCCAAGGCCCGGTCTGAAATTAATTCCTGGAAAATCTCAAAAGCCCATTCATGTAGTGTGGGATGAGGAATTGGGAAAATTTCCACCTTGCTAGTTTAGGAAGAGTTGGACCAATATATAATGTATGTTGGTTCTCACCTCTTGAGCAAGTGAGCAAGGAAAATCCCCACGCGTGCTCCTCCTCCGTTTCGTGGATCGAGTTCGAGGTCGAGCCGTGCCGTGCCGTGCGTGTCGTGCTTATCGGACGAGTAACAAATCCCGATAATTGCGGAGTCGGTTTTGGTTTCGTAAAACCGAACCGAAGTCCGCCTGCGTGCCTATATAATAAGACAACCGCGGCCTCCGGACAGTACACACCACAACCCTAGCCGTCATGCCCACGATCCAATCTCGTTGTTCGCCGCCAACTGCTACTCCATCCCGTCGACTGCGTGCACAGATCGCCGGGAGAGCAGGCCTCCGGAACCCCGACCTTCGAGATCTTGCCCGGGAGACGGTCGATAAGGTTTTTGGAGAGCGTTCTCACGCGACTGCTCGCTTCTTCACGTCCCTGTTTCGTCAGCATCTTCATCACCAATGGCCGATGACCTCGGAGATCACGCTGCTCAGGCTGCCGCTCTAGCTCAACAGTAGCAGGCTGCACAAATCCAAGCACAGCAGCAGGCTGCCCAACTCCAAGCCCAGGCAACTCTTGCTGCACAAGCGCAAACGCAGGTTGCTGCTCAGGAGGTAGTTAAGACGGCTGCTGCTGCTGCTGCCGACGTGAACATCGACGCCACCGGACTCGTCACCGACCTCAACAAACAAACACAAGAAAATAGTACAACACCGTACATAATCTGCTCTTTTTTGTTGATTTTTATTAGTAGTTCTATTATTTATGTCGTGAAATTAGATGAGTTTTATTACTGTGCGTTGTTATTTAATTTGTCTAATTTGCATGATATACTATGCTACATTTTTTATTAAATATTCATCCAAATTAGCTAATTACTCCACAGCAACGAGGAGCGCCTCCCCGACGGCTCGGACACGCTCTGGCTCGCCGTTCTCGACCTCGAACCTTATGAAACACTCCCAGCCTCTCCTGGAGGGGAGAAACCCGCTGCCGCCCCGCGGGGACCGCCTCATCCACCGCTCGAACACCCGCCGCTGGCCGTCCACATCGCCGGCCTCGCGCTCCAGCGAGCGCCAGCAGGAGTACATGCGGATCTCTTCGTCGGGTGAGCACGTGCCCGCGGCGAGTGCGCTCTCGTCGGCGGCGCGGATGGCCTCGATGCCTCCGCCCCCGTCCTCCAGCTCCGTCTTGACGGAATCGTAAAACTGGTCGGCTCGCTTCACCGCAGCTGACATTGCCGCCCTGTCGACTGTTATGACAGGCCACGCTGGATCCGCCATTGCCGTCTCGTAACGCCTCGCTTCACCGGTTTGTTGGAATTCAGGCCTAAACTCTCTCGCGCAAGCAACAATAGCAAGCTAATTGATTTCCGACGAACAACGATCAGCAAGCTGGTTGTTTCCGCCGAGACGCGCGCGTATAGCAAGCCAGCACCAGGCCGCACACACGAAGATCAATTGATGGCCACAGGCATGTATCGAGTCTGCTCTGTTTTTTCTTTTCCTATTTTCTGGGATTAACGATTACAGGGTACGCATGCGTATAAATACACGGCAAGCTGCAATCCGATTCTAACAACTACTGCTCTAACTGAATACTACTAGGACTACTAATTAAACCAGACGCTTACTCTAATTCGGATTGATCTTAAGCCTACACGGTGGGTAAACGGTATATGGTTACAAAAGCATGCAGAAGATTACAGAGAATGCAGAGACAAGAAAAGAAAGAAAGGAAAAGGAACTAATCAGGCCATGAGTCGATCCACAACATTCTTGACTGCTTTTCTTGATTTTTGGCTCTGTTGATCCAAAGCTTCAGAGTATCAGCACATTGTTGTACCACTGTAGAAACTGGAATTAGGATATTGTCAAAAACTTTGTGATTCCTGGAAAGCCATATGTTCCAATAAGCCGTGGTAATGACCAGACCCCAAGACAGCTGCTTTGTTTGATCTGTCCCATTCCTGCAAGGAGCGAACAGATCCTTGGGGCAGCAAGCTCCTGTTATGTCAATACCAAGAGCCATCGTAATGTTCCGTGTGCGCAAACATTCAACGGCAAAGTGCATGACCGTCTCGCTGGCACTACATCCAAATGGACAATTGTCATTATCAACAATCTTTTGTTTCAGCAGGATGGCTCTTACCTTTATTCTTTGCTTTACCAAAAGCCAAGCAAAGATTTTTCCTTTTCTAGGGGCAGCGCTAGACCAAATAGTAGTATAACCCATGTCTTGTTGTCCACCAAAATTCAGTAGATTATAGAGGCTTTTAACAAAGAATGTTCTCGTAGATCCCATAATGGTACATCTCTCATCGATTGTAGAATTTATGGGGCTACTAGCACCCCCAACTCACGGTCGGTCCTGTCCGAAGTAATGTGTCTAATGGCAATTTGCCATTCACCATTTTTTAAACAATGGGCAACCGAGATATTAGGTCTAAGAGCATGAGAGTACAAAGCCGAAAAGTGTATGTAGAAGGGGCCATTACTTGTCCATTTATCTTTCCAAAAGGATACATTTTCACCATTACCTATGATCACTGTAGTGCATTCCTGATAAAGAGAGATTAGTTTTTCAATCTGACGCCAAGCTCTCGAGCCGGTAGGAATTGTATCCCCAAGATCTTTCCTTAGCAGATAAGCCTGTTTAATCCAAAGAGCCATGGAGAATTCGGTGACTCATGTAGCTTGCGAACAAATTTGGCTAGAAGGCAGTCATTTTGAATTTCCAATGTTTTTAATCCCTAGACCACTTTCTTCCCCCGATAGATTTGTGACCAAGCTACTAAACAATCACTACCATGAGAGTTGCTCTGTCCTTTCAAAAGCAGTTTAATGCATGACATCATGTGTTATCGACAGTACCTCTGAACATAGGGTTCAGACGGTTACTGACCGGCAATTAGTGGACGGCTTGGCTGCACTTTGTCCAGCGATTAATGATGGTAAATCTTTCTACTCGACCGGATAAATTTTCGTGGAGTCTAACCCCCTCAGGGGTATTCTCGGTTAAGTCCATGTACAGTAACATTATGGATAATGCAATTGTGTTTACACGAAAGCACGTATGTCCGGAAACTAAAACTCCCCTTAAAAGTTAAGATTTTTATGTTGTTTCTAGATCGTCAAGAGTTGTTAACGAAAGATAATCTTGCCAAAAGAAATTGGACGGGATGTATGAACTGTAGTTTTTGTGACGCAGAGGAGTCCATTCAACATTTATTCATCTATTGTCTATTTATTGGTTGAATGGGGTTGACAAAAAGACTAAGGCTCACAAAAGGTCCGGGAGTGTCTGCTGTTTGCGGGGCTATTTGGAAGTGCAGGAATGATATTATTTTTAACTGATCCAAAGCTATTCACTTTTTACAGGTTATATTCAGGGTCAGTGCTTTGATCTGCCTCTGGTCCTACCTCCTCCCTGTGGACAAGCGGGAGCTTTCGGCTTTTGGGTGCACAAGACTGTAGATGGGTGCACGGGATATCTCCAACCTGGCTGGCTGGCGGCCTGCTGCTAGACACCAAGATGCATAAACACTTTCAAGATCTTTGCTTTTGTTGGCTTATTTTTGTATCCACTTTGTGCGACTCGTGACTTGTGTATCGAGATGATTTAACTTTGCTATAAAATGGCTGTGTGCGTCGTTTCGATGAAGAGGTCGCAGAGATCCCCTTTTCGAAAAGAAATGCATGACATCATGTAAGCGGGAATGGCAGAAAGAATCGATTTTGTCAAGTTCAGCCGTCCCCCTCTGGAAATACAGTTTAGTGAGAAAATGGTTAGCCTTTTTGTCCACTGAGGAGATGATAGGAGCGAAAGCACTTTTTGGTAACTTTGAATCGGAGAGGGGAAGTCCCAAGTAGGTCTGAGGAAAAGAAGCAGCTTGACAACTTAAAATTGTAGCTATGCCATTGCTATCTTCTACTGATAAATTGATGGGGACAAATGTCGACTCAGAGTAATTAATATTCAGACCCGTAGCATTAGCAAAAGCATCCAGAATCTCTTTCAGAATTTTTGATTGATCAACATTCCCTTCAATGACTATTAAAGTGTCGTCGGCATATTGTAACACAGGCAAGGTTGTGAGGGGAAAATTGGGTGTTTAAGGTAACCTGTCAAAGCAAAGTGCTTGATAGTTTGTTGCAAAACATCTGCCACCATGACCACAATAAAGGGAACAGAGTGCTATGGTGAGAGTCACAAGGCAACAGTTTCTCCCGCGTCTCTTCAATAGCCAAAATTCTTCAACATGATCAATTCCTCATTTCAGCCTCCAAGAAATGGATTCAACCACTTAGCAACAAGTGCCACTAGAGACCGGCCTTTAGGAGACCTGCTTGGCCTCTTGGGAACCTTCAGGAATAAAGGATCCTTCCACATTTTGATGTTGTCACGCCCATTACAAGCTTTATTGAAAGTTTGTGCTCAAATTTAGAAAAGTTAGGACTTCCTAAATTTTACATTTTTCGGAAAGTTTGTGTTCAGGATTTCGAAAGCTACCTTTTTTTTAGCTTATTTCGAAACCTAACCTGATTTGTCAAAATTGCTTAGATTTTGTGAAGCCTGTTGCAAAGGAGAACATTGGACAATGAAAAGTGTGAGGGTTGCAGTGTTCCTTCCAACCACCTCAACCTCTATTGAAATCAACAGTGGGGTAAGTACTACACGAGAGACCATGTACTAGTCATGTCTTAGGTCATGTTTGGTTGCTCATCAAAGTTGTCCTGTCAAGAATTTGGCGGCAAATAGAGATTTGGTCTTCATTTGGTTGGTTGCCAAAAAATAGGTTGCTTATGGAAATCTTACCCACCTATCTCTCCATCTCTTCACAACTTTTGCCAAAATTTTAGACAACTAAGGGTATGTTTGGTTAATGCCCAACCTAACCCTACCAAATCAGGGCAAAATTTGGTTTACCAATTTTTAGGCTAGTAATATTTTAGCCTAGAGTTGATCAAACATTTGGCAAGAGTCTGTGAGAGTAATGGATATGTATTCGTTGGCAGCCAAAACTTTGGCAACAAAACAAACAAACATCAAATTTCGTGGGCTACCAATATTTTGGCATGGCTAGGTTTGACACAAAACCTTACATACCTGAAGGGCAAGGAATCCGTAGCCAATTTTTGTCTAGCCAATTGTCTAGTAGGCCATAAATTGGCATCAACAAGACGTATCCTAGAGTATCCAAACGGTTGTTTCCAAGTGTAGGGATATACATAGGTTTCGTTGGTGTTCGGCGAAACACACCTGTAAGTTAAAGTTCTGAATTTACAATGGTGAACGTAAGAAAATTAATGGAACGTGCAGGCGTACAACGTTTGAACTGACCATGAATCAACCACCAGATAGGTAGTGCGTGACTGACAATGAACTAGCCACGCTCCATCCTAACTTTCTTAACTTATTATTTTGTTAGCTAATATAAAACGTCTTATTATTTATTACTCTTTCCGTCTCATATTAAGTGACTCAAATTTGTCTAAATACTAACAAAAATGCCCGTGCGTTGCCACGGGAAACAAAATAAAATTACACACTGGTAGACATGTATGCATCAAATTTTTTCTTTGGTCACTTTGACAATCACCGAACATATCTTAAAAAAGGGTTTTTCCCGAAGATTTTTTCTGTATAATCTACTCTCTCATAGAGAACAAAAGTAACTTTCTTTCAGAAAATTATATGGCATCACCCAGTTAAAAATGTATTGGGGCTGAATAGCTTAATTTAGTTCTCTCCACTACCTCATTTCACCCATAGTTAGAAGCGGCAACAGATTTATATATGCCTACGGAGAGTAAGCTCAAGAGATTTTTTTTTTTTGGTTTTGATTGCCTACAAGCATCACAATGTCATAACCACACGCGACAGGCATAGAAGAGGCAATGGAGGTTCGAGTATCAGTCGATCAGGTAGAAACTCCCATGTTCTTCCACCGCAACTGGCCTATCCTGTATACTGCCATCTATGGTTGTCGGAGCATGGAACTCAGGCACCAGGGATGTTGGACATCCCCTTCTTTGGCTCGGTGGAGGGCGAGGCGATTGCTCCGGCAATCGCCGACGTGATGAAAGACACGAAGTGTCGACGCATGAGTTAACCAAGTTTGGGCCACCCGGAGGTGCAATACCAAACATCCTGCTTTGTGCTGTATTCACGAGATGTGTGTGTGTGTTCTTGCAGGTTGCCCCGGGGAGTTCCCGGGTGAGCTAGTTGTTCTCCTAAGAGATTTTTTGCTATGAACGGGAGCAACACTACTAGCTACTAACTAAGGTTCCAACCCTTTGACCGATGGCCTTGGTCCTCCTTTTATAATCAAGGGGATACCACATGTGTCAATGCATGCAGCATGACACGTTTCCTATACGCGTGTCACCGATCTGGACGAGGCCCAGAACTTCATCGCGAGGCGCATCGCTCCGCTGCAGCACCGAACCCACCTGGTCTGGACCTACTCGGGGGAGAGCGACCGGATGAAGCTGTAGCGAGGCAGGCTCACGATGGAGCAGATCCGCACGTGGCTCAGGGGGATCACCGGCGACAACTCCCCCTTCGCCAGGCTTCCTCCGGGTGGGAGCGCACTTCACGCGAATGTCGCCAACCCAGGAGCCAGCAACTACCCACCTGCAACGAGTGGGGCTTCATGGTTGGGACTCCGTCGAGAAGCCCTCCCCCGCGACCAAGGGCCCGTACCGAGAAGCAACCGGTGGCCGAGAGCGAGGAGGAGCAGGGCGACTCGGACGGGGATTTCGAGGGGCCGGCGGGCGCCTCCGCCGGCCCCGACGCCTCCCGCGAGGTCGCCGACATCTCCGGGGACGAGGGGTCCCGGGGTGCCAACAGCCCCGCGGAAGGGGACAGCGACGACGACGACGTCGCGTGGCTGTCCCGCCTGCCCGCCGTGCAACGGAGCCAGCGCGGGGGCAGCCCACCGGTCCGGAGCTCAGCCCCCGGCATGGTGGGGGGCTCTGGCGGTAGCAGGAGCGCTCCGCCTGTGCGGAAGGCGATTCCCGCGGGGGGAATCTTTGCCGACCGCAGGCTGGTGTTGAACCCAGCGAAGTAAGTCCTTTTTCCTTAACTTGTGCTTCATGCTTCCCTTGGCATCTTTTCGATGAATAATTCCTTTTGCTTCAGGCCGGCGGCGAAGAGGGGTCCGGTGAGCTCTCCACTGGCAACCTCGAGCAAGAAGTCGCGCACAGCCCCCGACACGATTGGGGGAAGCCCCCAGGTCGGTACGGGGGGCGTGGTGACGGCGGCAGCAGCGGGTGGGGGCGACGCCGCCCAGACCGCGATCAAGCCGGTGGCCCCAGGGGTAGGTGCGCCCGGCAACCTGGTCGTGTACATTTCTCTCTTTTCCCTTTTCAGCACCAACACTCTTTTCTGCTCTCTTATCCAGGACAAGGAAGCGTTGCCGGGGCCGACCCGGCAACGATCGACGGCGGCCGCCAAGAGGCGTCCGACGTCAGGGGAGGGGACACCGCGCATTGTATGCCACGCCCGCCGCAGTATTCCTCCCCGTCGCTTTTCCTTGTCTTGCGCTTCATCTCTTTCTAACAATTCTCCTTGCAGCCCCTCCTGACGCCGCAACTGCGGGAGCAGAGACTGTAGAACTCACCCCAGGGGGCACCGCGACGGATGCGGAAGTCACTCCTGAGGTGACGGTGGAGGAACCCCCACCGAACAGACCGGGGACGGAGGGGGCTTTCTCGGCGTCCAAGCCACCGACCCGGTGTTAACCGGGGAGGCAGCGGACACCGGGTCTGAGCCACTCGATCTCGTCGCACCAGAGGCTAGCCGCGAGCGGCCGCCCAGCCCCTAGGTGGAGGCAAGGGACGAGCTAGCGACCGGCGGAAGAGGAAGGACGCACTCGCCTTCGTCGGTACCCGAGGAGGTGGTGCGGTCACAGACGGTGGCCGCAGGTGCCTCCTCGAGTTCCAGGGCAATCGCAGGTGCAGGTTGCGGTCCGCTGAACTGGGACCCCAGCATCTTCGACCAGGGCCAGGAGATCATAGAGGGCATCAAGCAGCAGCAGCTGGGATTTGTCAGCTGCTACAACAGGGTGCACCGAGGAGAACAAGGAGGAGCACGCCAACGCCATCGGCCGCTTCGTCGACGAGATGGTCGCACGGATGACGGGGCAGGCTGGTACTAGTGACATTGAGGAGGGGGCCACCGCCGAGGAGACGCCCGTTGTCGAGTCCGCCGCCCCAGAAGCACCCCCCGCGTAGTTGTCCCTTGTACTTTTCATTTTTCCATTTTTTGCTTGTACTCCTGCAACTGGTGCGAGATGGCCTATTTTGTGTTAGCCTTTTGTCACGCTGAACATTATCCATGACCTTGTTCGTTTGAATTTTAATTTATCCAATGCCATTTTACTTGCTTTTTTGCCTACGACTAGTTTGCCGAGGAGGAGCTCTGTCTTTCCTGTGCTTTAACCTTGTGTATCCGGGGACTCGCCAACTACATGCTTGGCCAGACTAGGGACCCGGGACGGACCCGTGGTGCCAACCTAGCGCCAAACAACAACGGCTAGCCGCTCCGCCTACGGATTAACTACCCCAGCGCGCACGCCTTCGGGACGGTCCCGCGAGCCACGTGTGTGGTGCGTCCTCCTCCCGCATGTGTCCTTCCTACACTCCGACTACACGGGAACTGAGCTTACCTCAGCAAACCAGTGCGATTAAAGGTAGAACTAAGGACTCGAAACAAATTATTTAGCTTTTCGTTCTCTTTGCTCTTGGTGCACCTCGTTGAGAGCCGTGGCAAGGACGCGGTGGCAGTGCACCCTCAAGCGACAGACGCGGAGGCATGCACCTCCACCGCCTCTTTGCGACGCCTCTCGCCTCTTGCATCGCCATTTATGGTGTCCTTCCATATGAGATGTGCCAGGGCCGCGATGGTGGGAACACCCTCAGTGATAAGCGCAGAGGGATGCACCACCATCGCCTCTCTGCGACATCTCTTGCTTTCTTTCCCATATGAGTGTCACAGTCCGCCTTCGTCCCCGCTTTTATCCTGCATGTTAGATCTTTGCAATGCCCATATTTTTTTTCAAAATGCACGAAAAAAGACAACACTAATTGGATGACCTCCTGCCTCCCAGCCCCCGGGCACAGAAGAGTCGACCTCAGGCTTGGGTGTGAGCATGTTTTCTATCCCATGGTGCCGTGTAGGCATGCAGCACATTGTGAAAGGGTTCACCAACTGCTGGTCCTCGTTCTGGAGCGGCCCAGGAAGGAGCTTGGTTTTTGGGGTTCCGGCAGCCCTCTGCTCACAGCTAAATATGAGGAGGCAATTCTGTGCACCTAGAGCAGGAGACAGAAGCACACATTAACAGTAAAGCACAACACTTACTGAAGCAATACTTATCTTTATTCAACTTTGTGCTAGTGGATTACAATCGGGCCTTGCCCAGCTACACTAGCTTAAAGAGGCACGCTGCCGCAGCGTCACCCGTGGGTAAGGCACCACCGTTTCAAGGGTAGAACTTGCGAAGGTGCGCAATGTTCCAACTATTGAGCACCGGCAAGCCTTCTTCGATTTCCAGTCGGACAGCCCCCGGTCTGGTCACCTGCACTACCCGGAAAGGGCCTTCCCAGTTTGGAGTCAACTTGTTCCCGGCCTTTGTTCCTTGTATCCGGTGCAGTACGAGGTCTCCAACCTCGAGCCCTCGGGGACGGACTCTCCTGTCGTGATAACGAAGGAGCCCCTGCTGGTAGCCTACAGCTCGCACAGCAGCCTGGCATCAAATCTCCTCGATGAAGGTTAGGTCGTCAATCCTCTACACGTGTTGGATCTTGTCGCCGTACGTGCGTACCCGAGGTGACCCATGCTTGAGCTCGAGGTAGACGAGGGCAAACGGAGTTTGGCCCGTCACCCGACTTGGTGTGGTCTGTATCGACCATAGCACAGGCTGGAGTTATTCAACCCAGTGTTTCCCGTGGCCCTTGAGCTTGTCAAAGGTTCTCGTTTTGAGCCCCTGCAGTACTTCTGCGATGGCTCGCTCCACTTGCCCGTTGCTCGTCGGATGAGCGACGGAGGCAAAGTGAATTTTAGTGCCCATGTCCTCGCAGTAAGCTTGGAACACCGCACTAGTGAATTGCATGCCATTATCGGTGATGATGCCGTTAGGCACACCAAACCGGCACACAATGCCCTTGAAAAATTTGATGGCCGCCTGTGCCGTGACAGCTCGGACAGGCTCCACCTCCATCCACTTAGAGAACTTGTCGATGGCCACGAGTAGGTACTCGTAGCCGCCAACTGCTCTCAGTAATTTCCCGACGATGTCCAGCCCCCAGACCGCGAACGGCCACGAGGATGGGATGACTTGCAGGGCTTGCACTGGCTGGTTGCTCTAATTGGCGTGAAACTGGCACGCTTCACAGGCCGTGACTAGTTGTTCGGCATCGGCTAATGCTGTTGGCCAGTAGAAGCCATGCCGGAATGCTTTCCTAGCTAGCGCCCTGGAGGCCACATGGTGCGAGCATGTGCCTCGATAGATATCCTCCAGCAGCTTGCGCCCTTCTTCCTGGGGAACGCAGAGGAGCATAACTCCGTTAGGACGCCTCCGGTAGAGATCCCCATCCACCAGAGCGTACATTTTGGCTTGCCGGGCCACTCGCTCCGCGGCAACTTCTTTCTCCGGGAGGATCCCGTCCCTGAGGTAGCGAACAATATCCGCCCCCCAGGGTGGCGGTTCCCGGCCCACGCATGCCACGAGGTTGGTGGTCTGGTGCCCCGCAGCTGCGGGGTCTCCTTGGGTTGCCGGAGGGGCTTCCCCGGAAACCGTCTTGGGATCGACAGAGGGCTTTAACTGCCTCTGTACAAACACCCCAGGAGGCACCTTGCTGTGTTTCGCTGCCCACTTGGATAGTTCATCCGCAACAAAGTTGTCCTTGCGCTTCACGTGCTCAAACCGAAGTCCCTTGAATTTGGACTCCTGCTTTCGCACTTCCTCCACGTACGCCGCCATCTGGGGGTAGTCGTAGTCCTTGTTCACCTGGTTTATCACAAGTTGTGAATCCCTGCGAATAACCAGACGCTTGATGTCGAGGTTGATCGCCGCGCGTAGCCCAGCTAGCAGCCCCTCGTACTCTGCTGTGTTGTTGGTGGAGTTGGCGAAGTCAAGTTGTATCACAAATTTGAGTTGATCTCTAGTGGGCGACTCGATCACCACTTCGGCCCCGGCGCCCTACTGACAGAAGGAACCGTCGAATTACATGACCCAGTACCTTTCGTCCAATCTGCCAGGAAGGCTTGCTTCCAGCTCTTCTTCCCCTATTCCCATGGATGTCCACTCTGCGACAAAGTCGGCAAGAGCGGCGCTCTTGATGCTTTTGGTATTCGCGAAACGAAGCCCGAACTCCGCCAGCTCCATTTTTCACTCGGCCACCCTCCCGGTGGCTTCACGGTTGACGAGGGCCCGCTCCAGGGCGCAGCTTCCGTGAAGCGAGCAGGATCCCAAGCAAAAGCTTTTGGACCTGTGGGTACCGTACCCGGGCATCGCGCAACACCGTGCTGATGAAGTACACGGGGTGCTGCACTAGCTGGTTGTGGGGGGCAGCCTGAGTGGGCTGCCCCTCGGCTCCCGGGGCAGAGGTGGGAGCCAGGGGTTCCTCCGGCTCGCCGGGAGCCCCCGGCCCCCCTGACTCAGCCCCCGGGACATGTTCTTCCCTTTCGGTAACGACCACAGAGCTCACTACCTAGTCCGTTGCTGCCAAGTATAGCAGCAGGCTCGCCTGGCTTGGGGGCGACGAGGATCGACGGCGACTTCAGGTACTGCTTCAAGTCCTGGAACGCCGCTTCCGCCTCGTGGGTCCAATTGATTGGGCACTTCTTCTTCATCACCTTGAAAAAGGTAGGGCTCGCTCGACCAGCCTTGAGATGAAACACCCGAGCGCCGCAACACAACCGTTGAGGCGCTGGACGTCTCTAACCTTGCGGGGTGCCTCCATCTTCTCGATCGCCTCGATTTTCTGTGGATTGGCTTCGATTCCTCGGTGAGACACCAAGAAGCCTAGCAAGTGCCCTGAGTCCACGCCGAACGTGCACTTCTCGGGGTTAAGCTTGAGCTTGATCTTGCGGAGATTATCGAATGTCTCCTACAGGTCGCCGACGAGCGAGTCCCTACGCCGCGACTTGACGACGATATCGTCCATGTAGGCCTCAATATTCCGGCCTAGCTGGGGTCCCAAACACTTGCGCAAAGTGCGCTGAAATGTCGAGCCCGCTTTTTTCAGCCCGAAAGGCATGCATGTATACCAGTAGTAGCCAAACGGGGTGATAAATGTTGTTTTCTCCTCATCCTCCACCGCCATCTTAATCTGATGGTAGTCGGAGAAGGCATCCAAAAAGCATAAAGACTCACAACGTGTTGTGGAATCTACTATTTGATTGATCCGGGGTACAGGGAAGGGGTCCTTAGGACATGCACGATTGAGATCAGTAAAATCCACACACATGCGCAATTTATTCCCAACCTTAGGGTCTACAACAGGATTTGCTAACCAAGTAGGGTACGACACTTCCCTGATTGCCCCGGCGTTCTTGAGCTTCTCCACTTCTTGCTGGATGAAGTCCTTGCGTTGCTGTGCTTGCTGGCGAACCTTCTACTTGACGGGCCGCGCGTCTGGCCGCACTGCCAGCCGATGCTCGATCACCTCCCCTGGGACTCCGGGAAGATTTGACGGCTCCCAAGCAAACACGTCAGAACTCCCCCGGAGGAAGGCGATGAGGGCGATGGAAACGGTACGTGCCTCGTTGCCGGCATACAGGGGCACCTTCTTGACCTTGGCGCCCTCTTCCTTTAGCTTCATGCCCTTGCTGCCCCCGGTGTCCTGCCCGGGAGCGGCTCGTGCCTTCTTTTGTGCGGGCTGTTCACCCGCAAGTGGATCCTTGCTCCCGGCAACGTCGTAGTCGCCGGAATCCGCCACTGCAGAGGCCTTTACGACCTCGATCACGCCAGAATCCACGCTGGGGAGGAGGATGCAAACCTCACGCGTGAGCTGCTTCACGGCGGCGTGCGACGTGAGAGCGTATGCTCCCCCGTGGATGCAAGCGACGTCGCGGGGCTCCTGGAAGCTGGACTCGTCGGCGTCGTCCCTGCAGTCGTCCTCGCGCTGTTCGGCACGAGGATTGTCGTATCCCCGGGGAGGCCGGTCTTTGCCGCCGGCTGCTCCCCGGCCCGCTCCGTTGCGGGGGTTGTTCGGGCAATCTCGGGAGAGGTGCCTGATATCCCCGCAGTTGAAGCAAGCCCTGGCAGCACGGCGCTCCTCGTGGCACTGCTCGCGGTTCTCCTTGATGGTTTGGAGAGTGCGGTAATCCTGCACGTCGTGCGTGGCGTTGGTGTGGATGGGGCAGCGCGAGGCCGCCGCCGGTTTGCTACCCGATGCTCCTGCCGACGCCGCCTTCTTGGTGGGTCTTTGGGGAGCCCCCGGTTCTGTGGCAAGCACTTGCTTCTCGCCGCGCTTCCGGGAGCCCTTCTTCCCGGAGCCCTCAGGTGGGTTTGCCGCCTCTTTGGCGGCAACCTCAGGCGCTAGGCGCCCTTCCTCGGCCAGCGTAGAGATCCCTCGTGGTCCGGATCCGGTGCGTGTTCAACTTCTCATGCATCTTCGGGTCACGGACGTTGATGGCGTAAGTGTTGATGATCACGCCTGCTTCTGCCTCTGGGATGGAGTAGGAGATGTTGGATAACCTGTTGGTGAAGTCCTGCAACGTCTCCCTAGGTTTCAACACTACCGGAGGTCAGCCCAGAAGGCGATGGACCCGGCGGGCAGGTTGAGCAACCAGGTCCTCGCTGACCCTTTTAGGACCATCGGGAACCAGTTGGCCCTGACCTTGTCGTCGGCACCGATAGCTTGCATGCCCAACGTGTAGGTCAGGAGGAAGTCCTTCGGATTCACGGTCCCGTCGTACGTCCCAAGCGCTGGCGCTCGCCACTTGCGGGGCCATGTCATCCGGCGCAGCTCGCGAGAGAACACGGTGCAGCCATCATCTGCCCCGGCGCCGGCGCTTTAAGCGCTGGCGGAGATCCTCTTGCTGGCGGGCGTTCAAGACGAGTCTGAGTAGTCCTCGGGATCCTCGTCACCTTGTCCTCCTGAAGGTGGAGGATGCTCTCCATGCCCCGAGACGCAGGGTGCGTCTCTGCGTCCTGGGTTTTGTCCCCGGCCCGAACCGGGCCGGGCCGCCCTCACCTTGCAGCTGTTGGGCAGCATTCAACTCCGTGCTCCACGCGTCGTGAGCTGGCGTGCCTTGCGGTGGCTCGTAGCGCACCATGACACGCACAGCAAGGATGGCTTCCGCCGGGGTTTGGTGGTTTTCCAACCGGCTGCCGTCCGCCCGGTCGCCCAGTGCCCTCGGATGTGAGGGCTGAGATTCTGTCGGCGTCGCACGCGACGCGCTGCGATCGTGGCGCTGCTGTCGCTGTGCGTCCTCAGCCCACGAGTGAGCTCGCTGGGTAGCACGTGCGATGTTGAGGTCGCCCGTGCAGCTGGCTCCGGTGCTAGGCGCCGCAGGCCCCCTCGGATGGTTGTCCATCGATTCCCGAGGAGGTGGCGGTGGTAGCTGTGGTTGCTGGTGCTGTTGCCGTTGAAGGGACCCCTAGTCCCCTTGACCTTGCGACGCACGTGCGGCATCGTGGGATCGAGTGCGCATGGTTAGCGTGTCGCGCAAGTCGGCCCGGGGCTCGTCTGCCTTCTTGGGTGGCATGGCGAGCTAGCGTGGATGATGCTGCTGTTGAAGAAGCCGATGAAGAAGCTGATGACGAAGCCGATGGTGAAGATGATGACGCCGGCGGTCACCCGAAGTTATCTGCACGCCCACCTACCTTGCGCGCCAGATGTCGGAGCACGGAACTCCGGCACCGGGGATTTTGGACATCCCCTTGTTTGGTTCGGTGGAGGGCGAGGCGATTGCTCTGGCGATCGCCGACGTGACGAAAGACACGAAGTGTCGCCGCGCGAGTTTACCCAGGTTCGGGCCATCCGGAGGTGTAACACCCTACGTCCTGCTTCGTGCTGTATTCACGAGATGTGTGTGTGTGTTCTTACAGGTTGCCCCGAGGAGTTCCCGGGTGAGTTGGAGATTTTTGCTATGAACGGGAACAACACTACTAGCTACTAACTGGGGTCCAACCCTTTGACCGATGACCTTGGTCCTCCTTTTATAATTAAGGGGATACCACAGATGCCAATGCATGCAGCATGACACTTTTCCTATACGCATGTCATTGCCACAAAACTATTCCTACTGTAGATCCACGCTGGGTTTCATGCAGCGCCCAAGCCACTGTGCATTGTAGGCAAAACAGCTCCTAGGGTAGCCGCTCTAGACTTGTTGAGCAAGACTAGCCCTGCCGATGTGACTCGTGTCGGTGCATTAAATGCACTGCGCTCGTTGTGTGGTCTTGTCTCCATTGTTCCGTCGGCCCCACCTGCGACCTCCGCCCGGTAGCGCCCTGGTACCGTTGCCCGGCAAGTTGCGGGGGAGCAAACTGGTAGCTTCTTAGGTTCGCCCTTCCCGGGAAGCCGGCATTGCGGGATCCCATCAGTTGTGACCCACGCGTCCCGTGCCAGTGGGGCCCCATGGGCCACTGGTACGACAATGGCCGCATGGGATCTCCTCCTCACCCTAAGGCCCCGTACAACAATACCCATACTTAGTCTTTGTGGCCAACAAATAGAGAGATAAAATAACACCTTTGCTCTGAAATAGTACTCCGTAACTCCCTAGCATTCTTGTAATCCATTTCTTGCCCATTTATGGCCTACTAGAAAATTGCCATTATCAACAATCTTTTGTTTCAGCAGGATGGCTTTTACCTTTATTCTTTGCTTTACCAAAAGCCAAGCAAAGATTTTTCCTATTTTAGGGGCAGCGCTGGACCAAATAGTAGTATAACCCATGTCTTGTTGTCCACCAAAATTCAGTAGATTATAGAGACTTTTAACAAAGAATGGTCTTGTAGCTCCCATAATGGTACATCTCTCATCGATTGTAGAATTTATGGGGCTACTAGCACCCCCAACTCACGGTCGGCCCTGTCCGAAGTAATGTGACCTAATGGGAATTTGCCGTTCAACATTTTTTAAACAATGGGCAACCGAGATATTAGGTCTAAGAGCATGAGAGTACAAAGCCGAAAAGTGTACGTAGAAGGGGCCATTACTTGTCCATTTATCTTTCCAAAAGGATACATTTTCACCATTTTTGAACGAAAACAGTAGGAGATGCTCCTACTGCTGTATATATATATATTATATATATATAAAATATTTACATATTTACAAATGTACATTCAGGGGCATTTTCATGTTATTTAGAAAAGGTCTATCAAACTAGTCAGAGAAGGAGAAAGGGATTGAGGCACTATACAGCCTAGCAAAGATCAATCTGATTTGAACTTTACTAACCAACCCTGGAAATTGGCTAGCTCCCCCTCAAAAATGAGTTTATTTATAATCTTCCAGATATTCCAAGCAGCTAAAGAAAATACCTCAAAAAAGAGAGGATTATTGAATCGACGTTTGACCTCAGGCAGTGCTTTAATACAGGATGAGTCCCTAGGCTAGATTATGTTAATGTGTTGCCAACACCTTTTACTGAATCGACACTCAAAGAAGAGATGGTTCAAGGTTTCTTCACTTCTAGTGTTGCACAGCACACAATTTAAACTTGAACCAATGTTATAATTTCTCCTTGAAAGCATATTTCTGGTATTCAATCTGTCACTAAGAAGCAGCCAAACAAAAACCTTCACCTTCAGAGTAGCTTTTGATTTCCAGATCCACTTAAAAGGAGCAGGTGGGATGATTCTGGAGTAGCAAAGATTATAGAATTTGCTTGCTGAAAAGGCTGAACCCCAGGTAGGTAACCAAAGATCATTTCGGTGGACAGAAATATCAGCATCAATTATTAGTTCATCTAGAGTATGCATTTGCTCTAGAGCTTCTGGAGATACCGGAGTGAAAAAACCAGCAGCAACAGAGCCAAGGTTGCAATATTTTTCAAGACATATCCTCATCTCTTGCATAGGAATATAGACAGGCCAATTTTGTAGAAATGATTTCCTCTTTGCACCAAGAATCTTTCCATAGCAGAACTGTGTCACCATTTCCTGGTTTGCAAGTTGAAATGCCCCTAAACAGAAGAATAAATTTCAGGATAGCCTTCCACCAAAATGAACCCATTGAGTTCATAGCTTGAGGGACACCCTGCTGATAATAAGCTTCCCATAATAAATAAACCCAAGGGATGTCTTCTTTATTAAATTTTTTAAAGAGATGCTTGAGTAATAATCCCTGATTCTCGATTCTGAGATTGAGGACTCCAAGGCCTCCATGTTTTTTAGGTCGACACACTTTATCCCAGGCCACTAATGCATTATTTGAGTCTCCATTAGCTGTTTTCTTACTCCATAAACATCTTCTTCTAATCTTGTCAATTTGGTCCACAATTTTGATAGGCAGTTGTAAAGAACATATAGTGTAAGTAGCAAGAGAAGACAGGACAGAGTTTATAATTGTCAATTTGCCTCCATATGAGAGCAAAGCTGTGGTACTGGACATTCTCCTTTCAATTCTATCCACCAGAGACAAAAAATCAGTGACAGTTGGTTGTGTAGTTCCCAAAAGTAATCCAACATAGGTGAAAGGCATCGAGGCTACTGCACAGCCAAAGATATCAGCAAGCTCAGAAGCTCTGGCATCACTCAAATTAATAGGAATCAAGTTGGATTTATGAAAATTAATCTTCAAACCAGTGGAGGTAGCAAGATGCTGTAAAATTTCTTTCAGGTGCAAAAGTTATATATCCTCAGCAAGTAGAACCAGTATAGTATCTTCAGCATACCGAATGATAGAAAAAATTCCCTCTTTAGGAATTGGAAGATCTAAATTTCTCATTTGGTGCTCCTTATTAATAATAGCCTGAAGTAAATCTGCAGCTAGAACAAAAAGTAGAGGAGAGAGGGGATCATCCTGCCTTACACCCCTCACACATTTGAAATTTTTACCAGGAACACCATTTAACAACACAGCAGATTGACCAGAAGACAGAAGAATTTTAATCCAACCGAGCCAAACTTCATCAAAACCCATGTCTTTCAACATTTGCAGGATAACATCATGTTCAATCATATCAAAAGCTTTCTCAGAAGTCTAACTTTAACACCACCACTTGTCTTCCAGAAGCTTGGCATTGATGTAGATATTCAAAGGCCCAAGCTAAACAGTCCTAAATGGATCTTCCTTTAATGAAACCGTATTGGTTGACATGAGCAATCTCAAGAATTTTAGTTTGAAGTCTATCAGCAATGATCCTTGTTAACAATTTTAAACAACAATTGAGGAGAGAAATGGGTCTGTAATCATTGGGGCCCAGAGGGTTAAGCTTCTTTGGCACTAAAGTGATGAGAGAATTGTTTAAACTTACAAGATCAATTTTACTTTCCTCAAAATCTTTAATGACCTGATAGAAATCCTCAGCAGTTAAACTCCAGCAAGATTTTAAGAAACATCTATTGAAGCCATCTGGTCCAGGAGTCTTATCAATAGGTATTTTCATGAGGGCATTATCAATTTCTTGCTTTGTAAATGGGATAGATAGAACATTGAGTCCCTCAACTCTCTTGATTAGATGTGCCAGATCAGAGATCATAGTGTGATTGTCAGATTCACCTAGTCTCTTTTTATATGCATGAAACAGAACTTCAGCTTTTTCTTCATGAGATTCTACCAATTGGCCATCAAGGAGCTGTAAAGATGCAATAGCATTTCTCCTATGTCTTTCAGTAGCCATTCTATGAAATTTTTTTGTGTTTTCATCTCCAAATTTAGTCCATATGACTGTGCAACATTTTCCCCAATACTGATTTTGGTATGAGTGTAATCGCAAAATGTGGTTCTTTAGGATTTTCCTTAAATTTCTTTCAGGGATTGACAATAGTCTCAATTCCTCAATGGCATCCACATAGGCCAGAACCTTATCACAATTACCAATTAATAAAGAAAGCATGGAGAGAGATTTGGACCATTGCTTAAGAGCCCTTCTGACATTTTTCAATTTAGCATTCAGAATAGCATCTGAAGATTTTGCACGAACTGGAATTCTCCAAGCAGCAGCAAACGCTTCTTTAAATCCCGTATGATGAATCTAAAAAATTTCAAATCTAAAGAGCTTTGTATGAGGGATATTGATTTCCACTGTCAACAAATATGGAACATGATCTGAGACAGGACGTGCTGAAGCTTTAACTGTCGTATTGGATAGATATCAGTCCAAGAAGAGGAAGTGAAGACCCAATCCAATTGCTCCAACAGAGGAGAATCTTGCATATTGCTCCAAGTGAAATTCATACCCTTTATAGGGATTTCAATTAGTTCAAGCACTCTAATGATGTCATTAAAGAGCCTCATGTCCTCTGCATTTCCCCCTGGTCTATTTCTATTTTCACAGGATCTCATAAAATTAAAATCACCCATAAGCACCCAATTTTCATCATTACTAATCTGAAGATCATAGAACCAGATGGCCATAGATATTACAAAGGGTCCAGAAGGAGGAATTTTGGGTTGATTTGAATTGGATAACAATGGCCCAATGAGATCTATAAAGCACATTACCCACAAAGGCTGAACTATTCCAAATAGTAATCAAACCACCGGAACTGCCCTCAGAAGGGATAGGAAATTGATCAAAACGTTTGGGACATAATTTCTTAAGTAAGAATGGTCAAAGACTTCTCTCTCAGTTTCCGAAGGCAGATAACTGAAGCAGCACAATCATTGATATGCTTTCAAAGAGGAGCATGCTTATCTTCAGAGTTAATACCCCTAACATTCCAAGAAAGCACATTCCAGTTTCTAAGCAAATTTGACATTAAAGCAAACTGATATAAAGAAGTTTCAACACACTCATCCCAGAGTAACTAACAAAACATGGTTCATCACACATAAATAAAACAGAGCCAAAAGAAACCACACACAAGTCTTGACCCCACAAATAAAACAGGCACAACATAACCCTGAGATAAATTTCCATGAAGCCACCATAGCATTACTCTTCACTGTTCTCAGCCACCAGCTTGTCAGTAGTGATATCATCATCTGGGATGGCACAGTACTCCTTACCAATCTTCTGCAGATCCTCCACAGAAATGAGAGCAGGTATAGTAGAAGAGGCAACATACATGTTAATGATCATCTTATCTTTAACCTTGGACTCATGCTTCTTACTATCAGATGGCTGATCAATCTTGAAACCCTTATAAATGTTTGATCTTGGGCTTCTGCGAAGACCAGAGTACACCACAGGTGTAGGAGGCCTAGGCTTTCTCCCCCTCTTCTTAGGGGTTTTAGGCTGAAACAAGCACTTTTGAGACTCTTGAACCAAATCAGTAGTCACATTACCAGAGGCCACACCATCAAAGGTTAGTTTTCTGACCACCCTTCTGGAAGGGACAACATGCAGATGCTGAGCAGAACTCTTAACAGAAGACATCACCATGGAAATGGGAGGACCAGAAGGAGAGATCAGTTGCCTTGCCCCCCAATAAAGATTAGGCTTCAGAACATCTTTAAGCACAGAGCTAATCATTGAGAGATGGCCAGAACCATCAGCCTTGATCAGGTAAATCTGACATAACAGAAAATTTGCAGATCAAAGGAATTTCAATGATCACAGAGTCATTGGAAGAAGAACCCATAGAACTATCAGATCTCATATCATTCTAAGCAGACATAGGACTATCTATCACATTGTTCAGAGGAGCAAAACCATCAGTGAACCTTAATCCTTCAGCTTTGAGAAAAGCCTGATAATTAATCTGACCATGATCAGAAAGAAAAAATTCCACAGGCTGCACCTTAGGAGCAACAATCACAGGGCCAATAACATTAGCAGCATGACCCTGACCCACATGACCATGTCCATGCCCATGCCCAAAAATGTGCCCACGCCCATTCTGAATCAGATGCTAATGTAATCTAGACTGGAACCTCTGCTCAACAGACTGAAAAGCTCCAAACAGAGGATGAGGATTACCATCTAGAGGAGGGGGATCTCACCATCAGTCATCTTAATGTCATGCATATGAGGGTTCCAATTAGAGCTACTCAGAATGTAAACAGGTATGGTCCAAGAATGTTTCTGCCCAACAATCTCCCGCATGACAATACTTCTAGGGACATTTTCTTCATTAGTGATCCAAGCACAAACCAGAGTCCTAGAATAACGATTCCTAGGAGCATGCCAAGACTCTAATTTACCAATAAAGCGACAGCTCTACCAACCCAATAATCGTTGAGATAATCCATAGGAAAACTCACCATCATAATCCACTTAAGTTTAGGAGCAGGAGGGACTCTCCAGTTCAGGGCTTCATCATGTTTCACAAGAGTGGCAAAATAAATCTCATCAATTGGGAATTCAGGACCAACAACAGTATCTCTAACCAACACTGATCTGAAGCCAAACAACCCAAGACCTAACGGAGAATCATCAGAATAAACCACCTCATGACCAGCAGCATTAAGGACATTGCGCAACTCCGCACGAATCTCAATTTTCAGATGGAAGGGTACCTCAATGTTGGTTTCAGCGATCGCGAAGCACTCATGAGCAAGCGGCAGCACACCCGACAGGAGGAGCTCGCTCGGCACCCACCTCCCTTGAGGCCCCTGCTCCACAGCCCAGCCAAGCGGCACAAAAGCATTCGGGTTCACCGGATAGTTGGCCATCACCGCCGATGAAGAAGAAATCGCCAGACACAGCTCAGGTTGGGGTTTTGAAGTTCTCGAGGAAGATGAAGAGTTTTTGGCGCGCCAGACCCATTTACTAGGAATACCCCGAGCACAACTCACCATGGAGTGCCCCATATGCCCACATCTCTGACACTTGGGGACTTGCTGCCAAAGAGCTGAAGAGTGGCCCACTGTCATACACCTGATAGAAGATTTCGAAGTAGCTTTGGGGATCCACTCAAACCGAACAGAACGGGGTTTAGCAGATATATCTCTTCTATTGGAAAGGCCATGATCATTTAAAGCAATCAAATCACGATCTGAGCACGTAGCCCAAGAATGTTTTTCTGAAAAACAACCGAGATAAATTCTAGGTCGCCGGCACGATACACTCCTGTGACCAGCAGATAAACACCGACCGCAGAATAAGGCAGAACTGATCGATTTTTGAATTTCCAAAGCCGAGTAAACCACTTGCAACAGATCCACCACAATCTCGCATGAGAAATCAGATGACCGTTCAACCCGTTGACCAATTCTCAACGGCCAGCTCACCTCAGATGATCATCGAATAGAACAATCAATTTTACCAATCATCACACTATTAGAAACATCAGCACTTTTGTGATTATGCAAGACAGAATTAGAAGGATGAGAATCAGGACTGCCATTGTCACGTAGAAAATTCAGATTTGAACGAACAGCCATAGGCTTGCTTTGCGACTGAAAAAGAGAATCCATTTTCCTGAGATAATAAGGAGTGCTATGCTCTCTTGAATTTTCCAGTAAAGACCATCCATTCTGAGGATCAAGCCGATAAAAAACCGATTGCAAAAGAATCACATTCTGTTGAGCACGAATGTGACCTTTTTGAAACTCAAGTCTTTGAAAAACAGAATCGTGCTGCTTGGAAGATTCCACATCCCTTTGAGGACTCTCCAAATTAGAGATCAAGGGAGAAACAACCTCTCGAAATAGTGAGAGATGCAATAGAAATCCGGACTAGAATATGAATCAAGAGCTCTAACGAAATGCCCAATTGTGTTACCAGCCACAGAGAATCTGAGACGATGATCACTAAGAACTGACACACAAAAGTCCATTGCATTACCACCCAAGCAGGATTGAAGAGCCACGGAAACTGAATCCACATCAAGTGGAAAAGCAAATGTCTTGAAGGAAACCACAAGGAAGAATTCTCTCGAGGAAGGATTCCCTCCAAAGCCCACCGACGAATTGAAACAACGACGCACCTGGGAAGACACGCGCTCACCATAGGAGAAATCCCAATTGATGAGGGAGTCCATGTCACCGCCGATCAGTGAGATCCACCAGAGGAGTCAGAGACTCCATGGTCGCCTATCGCCAGAGGGAGAGGAAGTGGAGAGAGCCATCCTTCTAGAGCCTACATTTTCACCAGTACCTATGATCGCTGTAGTGCATTCCTAATAAAGAGACATTAGTTTTTCAATCTGACGCGAAGCTCTCGAGCCGGTAAGAATTGTATCCCCAAGATCTTTCCTTAGTAGATACGCCTGTTTAATCCAAATAGCCATAGAGAATTCGGTGACTCATGTAGCTTGTGAACAAATTTGGCTAGAAGGCACTCATTATGAATTTCCAAATTTTTTATCCTAGACCACCTTCTTCCACCGATCTGCAGATTTGTGACCAAGCTACTAAACAATCGCTACCCTTAGAGTTGCGCTGTCCTTTCCAAAAAAAAGGATCGCCGTAGCTTGTCAATCTCTTCAATAACCCAATTTGGCAGTTTAATGCATGACATCATGTGTTATCGACGGTACCTCTGAATAGAGGGTTCCGACCATTACTGACTGGTAATAAGTGGACGGTTTGGTTGCACTTAGTCAAATGATTAATGATGGTAAATCTTTCTACTCGATCGGTTAAATTTTCGTGGAGTTTAACTGCCTTAGGGGTATTCTCGGTTAGATCAATGTACAGTAACATTATGGATAATGCAATTGTGTTTACACGAAATTATCTCTAGAAACTAAAAATCCCCTTAAAAGGAAGATTTTTATGTGGTTTCTAGATCGTCAAGTGTTGTTAACGAAAGATAATTTTGCCAAAAGAAATTGGACGGGATGTATGAAATGTAGTTTTTGTGACGTAGAGGAGTCCATTCAACATTTATTCATCTCTTGTCCGTTTGATCAAATTATTTGGAGAATTATTTACTTTGCTTTTAACTTGCCCCATGCCAATACTTCTAATATGTTTGGGAACTGGTTGAATGGGGTTGACAAAAAGACTAAGGCTCACATAAGGGTGGGAGTGTCTGCTATTTGCTGGGCTATTTGGAAGTGCATGAATGATATTATTTTTAACCGATCTAGAGCCAGTCATTTTCTGCTTTGATCTGTCTCTGGTCCTACCTCCTCCCTGTGGACAAGCGGGAGCTTTCGGCTTTTGGGTGCACCAGGCTGGAGATGGTCGCACGGGATATCTCCAACCTGGCTGGCTGGCAGCCTGCTGCTGGACTCGAAGATGCATAAACACTTTCAAGATATTTGCTTTTGTTGCCCTATTTTTGTATCCACTTTGTGCGACTCGTGACTTGTGTACCGAGATGATTTAACTTTGCAGTTGTTGTTGTTCAAGAAAACAACAAGAGTAAGGGGTGCCAATGCTTGATGGCACAAGTGTGAGAATAGTATGTAGGGTGTGTACGCCCGCCTTATAGCGAAGGTCGTCGTACACTTGGACAAGTTGAAACGTAGATATTTTTTGAATAGGTTCGGTCGATCTTGCGGGTACGACTTAGTCCTATGTTAGGAGAGGCTTCGAGGGGGTCGCTAACTGGGTGTTTGGGCCGAACTCGTCTTCCCAAATCACGTATGGCGAGAGATCTCTAGGGGCCGCCTCGAACTTGGGCCGAACTTGTCTTCCCAAGTAGCGAGGTTGGGATATCCTCGAGACTCTAACCCGATCCCTCTACTTCGAGTCGAGGTCGTCCTAGACGGCCCGAAACCTCGAAACTAGTCTTACTAAGTCACGTCTCCGAGGTCAAGTCGAGACTAGGCTCGACCCAAGCACTCGAGAGCGGGCTCCTTAGGTTGCTCTAGCCCTCTCCCTTTTGATCTTATTCCAATGGAGAGTGAATGATACAAGCCCCCATCGGGGGTTTTATAGCCTAGGGGTCCATGACAAAAGACCATGGCTACCCTTGAGGGAGAGGGATAGTGAGGGCAAAATGGTAAACTCATCCCTACACCTTTCTTGGCCCCTACTCAAGCTCCATTTCTCTTTTGACCATGGCATGAGAGGCTTGACTCTTTGACTCCTTTGACCGGCGCATAGTTGGCATGGCTGTGCCTTGTTGGCAAATTGATCGGTCTTTGCGATTTGTTGACTTGGTCGTCGCCACGTAGGATTACGGCCCGGCCCATGTAAGGATTTTATTATATTACAACATTAGCCCCCTTGAGCCGGAAGCATTGGGAATGCCTTCGGGTCAACTTCAACGTCGATGGCGTGCTGAGATTCTTCTTCCGACACCTGGATCGCAACTCTCCTTGGGACGAGCCACCGGCTAGGTAGGTTTTACGAGGAAACCGGGCCTAGGTGGGCTGCCTTGTGAGATACTTGTAGTTCCGGAAGTTTTCCCAGTAGACTTGAGACCTTCGAGGCGTTGCGTTGGGGGAGCCACCGGCTAGGTAAACTTCCTCGAGGAAGAAGATAGACTTAGGTGGGCTTGTTACACAAAACTTGTGGTTTTGTGAGTTTTGGCACATCCCAAAGGCTCCTGTGAATTTTCCTGCAGAAAATTAGAGTCTTAGAATCTTCGGTGTGGAGAACCACCGGCTGGACAAGTTTCTCGACAAGAAACCAAGCCTAGGTGGGTTCCTTTGCAAGGTTTCGCCGGTCGTGAAGTCTATTTCCCAAGAAACGGACATTTTTTTGAGGTCTTCCTTGTGAAAAACCATGTCCATGAAGGTCTTTCTTGCAAAATTTTGAGATCGGGGGACTCCTTTTGCAAGATAATGAAGCTGCAAGGGTGCATTTGTGAATTTCGGATTTTCCGAGGGTCCCCGCGCGAATTTTCGAGCCGCCAAGGGGCAGATTGTGATTTTCCACATCCTGGGGGGCCTTTCTGAAAAAAGCCCTCACTCTGGGCCGCCCATTGCGCCCGGGCGCGCTCCTGGGCCGGGCTTGGTCTCATGGGCCTCTCGGGCGTGCGGGCCGCACCCGACCGGGCCTGGGAGGCTTCTTCTTCTTCTTTTTTTTGTGCTCGTTATTGGACCGAGGCCCACTCCGCCACCTGGCCCGCATAACGGTTCGCTGGTTCAAGTGAGGCGATCGGACGGTTGTGGTTGCGCCGGCGCCCTAGATCCGACGGCCCGTGGCCTTCTTCTTCCTTCGTACGGGACGAAAAAGGAGGCCGTCCTCCCTTCTTCTTTCGTAGGGGGCACCGGTGCCAGGGATGACGCCGGCAGCCATGGGGCTCGGCCAGGACAGCGTGGACCGAGCCCGGTCGGCCAAACGGCCATCTCCCGTCCTTCCCTTTTGCTTCTTTTTCCCTTTTCTCCCTTGCTTTTGTCTTGGCTTGGCACAGTGCCTGTCCCCAAGCCGACGACGTGTCGATTTTCGGGTGGTCGGACCCGGACGCCGAGGGGGGCATTGGCCTATAAAACGGAGCCGTGGGGGGCTCAGGAGACCACGCCCAATCTCGTTTCCTCCCCTTCCGGTGCCGAAGACGAGCTCGGCGGCACCTAAAGGACGGGACAAGACCGGTGGCGACTAGGAGCTCCTTGGGAGCGCATAGCTCGTTGTTACATCCCAATTTTCAAAACCCTTCTTATGCATTGCATTTCATAAGCATCATGTCACATTTGCATTTAATCACATATAAAACCCTAATGGCTAACTTAGAAAAACCCATTAACATAAGTACTTTTATTTGAATCTGCCTTTTCACCTTCCTTATGTTAATTGCATTTTAACCCATGAGAGTTTTTGCATAAAAAGGGGTTTAATGCAATGTTAATGCTACACCATAACTTGGTTTTTGAATTGGATTTAAAACACTAAATATTTTAATAGCTAAAAAGCCCTAAAAGGCTAGTCTACAGGCAAAAGTATTTTTAAATATTTTATCTTGAGGGAATTCTCGTCCCAGAGGTTAAATCATATGAAGATATGATTTTACAAAGTTTGTTGCATTTTATTTGGCTTGATTTGGATCTTCGAATCAAAAGTTGTATTCAAAAACAGGAAATAGAAAAGAAAAAAAAGGAATACACGGCAGGCCCGGCCAAATGGGCCGAACCGGCCCACTTACCCCGCTGCCCCGAGCCAGGCCGCAGTCCCCGCACGCGCCCGATCCACTGACGGGTGGGCCCCACCCATCAGACCCATCGTCTTCCTCAACTGCCGGCCGAGAATCCCGGCCACAAACCCGAGTCCGTGCGCGCGCCTTCCAGCCCAATTCCTCCGTGCACACGACCCCATCTCCGAAGCCGTTTGCGTCAATTTGAAGCCCTCGATCCCCTCTAGCTTTTCCCCCTCCTCTCTCGCGCGATTCGCCCCCAAGCGGCTCCAATTTTGCGCCACCTTGAGCTTGCCGCCAATGAACCCTGAAGAGGTAGCCGACGACACCTACCCCTTCCTTCTCTTTCTCTTGTGCAGTTTCTGACGCACTTCTTTCTGTTTTTGGACCACCGAAGTCTGTCGCCATCAAGTTCGCCCGAAGCTCACCGCCAGCACCACCGTTTCCGTCGTCCTAGGCGTCGCCTCCGTCCGTCCCGGGCAAAGGCGCAGCCACCAGCGTGTTTGCAACGTCAAGCCGCACCTCTCCATCCCTTTCCTGAAGCCTGAAGCTCACCGGAACACCCACGCCGCCTTACCTGAACCACCGCCGCCGCCTCACCTCGCCGGAGAAGAAAACCGCCGCCGCCGGTAAGCCTAGATCAGTCCCATCCATTCGATCTAGATCCCACGTCCAGGAATATATCACTTACCGAATGGGTATGGGCCAATATGGACCGCCCGATCTTCTTTAAATCCGATGGCCCTGTTTTAATCCCAACCCGAACTGGTACCGGCTAATGAGATCACGCCACGTGTCACCCCTTTTTAATAAACCTTTTCTCGGCCGAAAATTAAATGGTAACTTTGCAGAAAAGCCCCCAAAACTTCAAACGTTCATATCTTTTAAACCGTTTGCCCAAAAATTGTGATCTGCACCTTTCTGGAATCCTCACAACTTGTAGAATCTTTTGGCATAGTTTAATTTTGAATTTGACCAAATTGAACAGAACCAATTTACAGAATGCTTAGTTATGATTTAAAACTCATATGAATTGCTTCAAACTAATTTTGAACATGTTAGCATGTTGTAAAATGTTTAAAGGTTACTCTCTGTCCATTAGGATCAGAGGGGAATTATTTTGTAAATAATCTTGCCACACCAAGTTAATCTTGCTCCATGCCTTATAAAAAAATCAAATAAGCTTTTAATTAAATCTCACCTTTGTTTCGTACAAAGAAATTGTTTTCTTATTAGTGTATAATCTATCCAAACCTTTTGTAAAGCTCCTTAAAACAGAAGCTAAACTTGTTAAGTTTGGAACCGACCTAAGTGTGCATCTTCATGACTATTGCATCATGGCATGTTTTTGTATTGAATGGCATGTTTGTGTGTGTGTATTCCTTATTTTAGATTGTGTGGAGTGTGAACCTTGTTGTTGCGAAGAGTGCGAGAACTGCCACAACCTGGGACAAAGCAACTTCACTTTGATCATCTCCCAAATATTTTTACTATGCACTAGTTGCTTTATTAGTTGCATTAGGAATATTATTTGTATCTCTATGCTAGCTACAAATCCCAGGTAGTATAGTTTTACCTTGCCATTACCTTGCTACCAATTTGCCATCGATTGTAGTTGAATGCTAAGCTATGGTCGTATCGTGGGGGAAATTACTACATTATGATAATGTTATGTTTATGGGAAATGAGATGTTTTATTAGAGTAAGGCAAAACAATTAATTCAATGAACCATCCTGGGTGGACGGCTCTGAGGTTTTAGATGTTATGCGACGTCAGGTTCATTTCTATGAGTCGTCTCTCCGTAGATTCGGGAGCGCCCGCGTTGCAAATGTGGAATGCCACCTGGGGTAACCGAGACTGCACTAGTTTCCTATTTAGTAGCTTTCAGTACAACCACATGCTAAATGGGCTCTAGCGGGATTTAGTAAGTTGTTTGAACCCAGGTCCGGAAAATTGTACTGAGGTAGCGTGTGTAGGGGGAGCGTGCTTCTTCCGTGGTCTGGGGAATGATTTCTGAAAGTCTTGTAATTGATGCCATTGCTACTCTACCCTGAGGACAGCAAGGGATTAACACGTCGATTTCTTGTGGGGAATGTGTACAACCTCTCGAGAGTGTCAAACTAAGTACTTAGCCGTGTCCCCGGTCATGGACAATTATGAGCAACTGGATAGTGGAGCTGTAAGGAAAGTCTCACTCACTCTAATTTCTTAAACTAAAGTGAATGGTTTGAAATTGGGTTTAGGAGCTTTGATGTGTCTACTCAATGTCCTTAGTTAATAGGAGCATGGGTGTGTCTACCCCATGTCCAATAGTGACAAAACTATTTTGTTTAAAATGATAGGAGGAAACAAAGATGCTTTTATGCAAATAGGCTGAACTCCACCTTGCCAGATTATGCATGTACTTGGTAGGTTCTGATATAACTACTAGTGATCTTGCCAATACATTCAATGTATTGACCCTAGTGGCTGCATCGTTTGATGATGCAGGAAGCTCTGACGAAGAGTGAGGGTACGTTTTTGCCTTGGGGTTACGGGCCTACATTCCAACACGCTCTCACCGTGGTGTTGATGTAGCCCTTGTATCTTTTGTTTTCCGCTATTGAACTATTGTTTTAATTCGAGCTAACCCAAGTGGTTATGGCAGTTTGTAAGTATTCTTAAATTCTGGATTTTGGATTGTAATACTTGAGACCTTTGTTTTATGATATTACATCTTGAAACTGTGTGTGCTAGTGAGTCGATACAGGGACTAGCACTAAAAGCACAAAGATCGAACCCTTGTACAGGGGCGGTCGCTTTACTCGTCCAAGAGGTCGCCTAGCTTGCCGCGGGTGCTGAAGATCGTTAATGCTTCGTGGGGGTCAAGATTTCGCCGGGCGCCGGGCTTCGAGCGTTGCCGGCGTTGCTTGCAGTTTGAGCCGCGTCGTGGTGGTGCTCGAGTGTTCCCGTGTCCCTGTCGAGGTGAGCCGCGGCCGAGAGTCCCTTCTTGTTGTCAGGGACGCCGTTAGCGCGGGACTTGGCGCGTCGCGGGTTGAGTAGTAGGGCGCCGATGGCCTCGATCATTCTATCGAACACCTGGCGGGTGCGACCTGAGCGGCATGAGCGCGTGGCCAGGGCGCCGCGAGCGCCGTGCCGGGGCGCGTTCCAGGAGCGGTGAGGGTGAAGATGCAACGCGCGCGGGCGCGGACGCGACGAGTGCAGGATGCAATGGTGCGGGGACCGTCATGGGCGTGGCCGGGGCGCGTGTGTAGCAACGAGCTTGGCACGCCGGGCGCGGCAAGGGCGCGATGCGCACATCGCACAGGGCGTCTAGCGTGCTCGGCGAGGATATGCGAGGCGCCGGGTGATAGAGCTCGGGATACGTCGGGCGCAGCTAGGGCGTCGACGTCCGCGGAGCGCAGCCAGGGCAAGCTCGGGATGCTGGTCATTTGGTCGAGCACCCCGTGTGCCGCCGCTTGGCTTCCTTCCTTTTTTTACCTGTAAGGCGCGCTGTCAGTAGAGTCGGGGGCCTTGGGCCTCATCCTTGGGCCGACGGGGCGCGAGTAGGCGGGGGGACTTGGCTTCCCCTGTTCCTTCTTTTCCTGCGTGGGCCGGCAGCTGAGAGCGGGGCCACGGGTCCGCTTTCCTTTGTACGAGTGGGCCGAAGAGGTTCCAGGCCACGGGAGGGCGTGGCGCCCTACCTCTCTTTTTTATTTTCTCTTTTTTTTGAAACTTGGTTGCATGCCGTGACGTTTGCCGGTTGTGGACTTTCCATAGTCGCTTCCCTTGGAAATTTCTTTCAACTTGTACTAATCTCCTTCTCGTCTTCTTGTAGGCGAGATGGCGAGATCCGACTGGAGCATCGCGATGGCACCGGCGGGAGCGTTGAGAGGGAGGCCTCCAATGGGAGCAGGGTCGAGGCGCAGACGTCGAGGGACAAGCCACGGAGGTCGAAGAAGGTCACACGCCTGGAGAGAGGACCTCGACCTGAGCCGTATCCGGCCGTGCCGGGACGGCTTCCTGTGGCGACTCAGACCCGTAAGGATCCAGACCTCTGTGTAAACTGTGCCAGTCCCTGAATCAAATGCTAGCACACACAGTTCCATTGATGAAATACCATACAAATGTCTATTACATCGGTTCGAATAACAAATTCAGAGTACTTAATACAAGCCAAGCGGAAGTTCAAATAAAACAAACTGATAAAGAGGGAGTCCCATCAACGCCACAGGCAAGTTGAGTGTAGACTCGCGACCCTGCGTCTTCTTCTTAAGCGTCGCTCTCTGCACATGATAGGTGCAGGTCAGTACATTGAATGTACTTGCAAGTCATACCTGTGTGGTTAGGAGGAATGCATGGAAATGATGAGGGATTTCCTAGTTTGGCTACTAGGGTTGTTTTTGCAAAATGCGGATTTTGGGGTTTCGAAATACTCATAACATTTTCCTTTGAAAATATCTAATCCTGGAGTTTTGATAAAACAGGGTTTGATCAATAGTATGGTCATACTGTGGATGTTCACTCCACGACCTAGCTATGCCCTCTGGGTCAACTGACACTCACATAGCATCCCTTTTTCCTGACTCATTCTGTGGAACCTTCCATCGAGTCAAAATAGTTTTGGGTTTTTTTGTGAAAACAAAACTTGAAGATCTCCACTTCTCCTGACTTAATGACTCAAAGTCGCCCGTAACCAGGGGCATGGCTAATCGATTAGATTGACACTCTCGAGAGGTTTGTACACTTTACCCACTTGACACAATCAGTCCAAAGTGTTGCCTGACGACAAGCGTGCGCAACAGGTAAAGATTGTGACGAAGTCTTTCACTAGAAGCCCCCTGATACCTAATTCTGGCACCGCCCGCCCCATATGAGCACATTAGCTCCTCTCCGGATGACGATACCCCGGTAAGGGTTTCCCGCTAGTTAGTCAACCAAGCCAGAGCCCATAATAGCAAGTGGTTGCACAAGAAGCCTTTGGGTACATGAGAAGGTTTGAACTCTTGGATTTCTGGACCGCGGACCCCACCTTCTCCTGAGCGTGTACCCGTTACGGGGCTACAACACTTGCCGACAGCCAACTGGCCTCCATCATACCACTCCATTCAGACAAAACATTTTGGTTTTATTTTGAAAATATTTTTCCAAAAACATACCCGCTCATAAAGAGCACTTAATACTTTCAATATAGTTTGGGTCCCGTCCCGTTATAATAGTATTTGGTGGCATGACAATAAAATCCTATAAGCAATCTACTAGGATTAACTAAACATGTTGAAAATGCATTTAATAAATACTTCATAAAGAAATAAATCTAACATGCATCCCTATGGTATTGTAAACCAAATAGCATAAGCAAAAAAATATAGGTACTACATGATCAATAAGTGTAACTTGCCTGGATCAGAGAAGTTGTTGCGGTCGTCAACTCCCTGGCACTCTTCGCAATCGCAATCCGAATAATCTAACGCGAAGAACGAAACGACAATAAATGCACAGTTCCAAACATCTCTCAAAATCCAAATATAACTCCAAATGAACTTCGGATAAAGGATGTATCACAAGCATACAAAAACAAACCTAAACGTCATCTAAGTAATACCATAGTATTAACAATTCAAGTTCTAAAGCCTAAGGTTAAGGCTAGTGTGGCTAAGTCTGAAGACTCAGAAATCTGATACTGTTAACAGATAACAACTAGGGTTGACAGGTAATAGGTGCTAAATTAGAGAAAATGGCATGAAACATATGCTACAGTATAGTTCTAAGGTTGTACTAACTAACGCAACAGGTTTCAGGTTAATTGGATAAACAGCTCAGAAGTTACTGGCTTGCAAAGGTGGCTAGTCAGATTCTGACAGACAAAGAATACTAACTTCTACAGAAAAGCTACTGGTGCTAAACTATTCCAATGACAGAGAACTAAACAAATGAATCCAATAATATGATCTACTCTTTCAAATGGCACTGATTTCACTAACTATGCGGACATGAGGCAGTAGCTATGAATAGATGAATGTGGCTACTCTAAAACAGAACAGTACGGGATACGAACTTCTACCGTCGTGCTGCTAGTGAAGGTGAATTTGAAATGGTCCAACAAGGAAATTTCTTTGAAGGGGTGTACCTAAGGTTCAAACTACAGAAATAATCAACTAAAATGATGCTACGGACAACAAGAAGAACTACTGCGAATAAGGCTACCCACAAAGAATGGTGCCGCAACTTCCTGCCGCGGCAGAGATACGGCAGAGAGGCTGCTTATAATACAATTTTGCGATGACGATGCAGTGCTTAAGATAAACCATCTACGGCTACTGTCTACAGAGAAATTATAGAGAAACATTCACTCCACACAAAGGTGAAAACTAGAGCACATAATGATCAACGGTCTGCTAACAATCGACGCAAGAACTGAGCTAACCGAAGAGCATAAGTTTTACAGAACTTGAACAAGTTCATACCCAAATCTCACTTGACATGAACGAATCGAGGAATCCGGACTCGGGGAAGAAGATGAAGAGTTGGGGAAGATTCCCTGCATCACGGGGAGTCCAACGGTGCAAGCGGATTCGCGAATGTGTCGACGAATCTGCGCTGATTGCACGCCAGAGTTGGGCGGCGGTGGCGGCGGTTTGGCCGGAATTTGGGGGCGCAGGCGTGCGGGGAGCGCGGGCGGCGAGCGGGTGCGGGCGAGACCGTGCGAGAGAGGGTGCGGGGGCGCTTAAAAGGAGTCGAGGGCGCGTGGGGAGGTGGACGGCAGTTTCGCGCGGCTGGAGGTCGTGGGCACGGGCGGATGCGCGCAAGCGCGCGGGCGGGCGCGAGGGCAGGCGGCGGTTGCCACAGGATGTGGCGGCGGTTGGTGAGCGCGGGCGGCGCGGACAGCGGCGGCTGGAGCTGCGGCGGTCAGCACGGCGGCGCGCGCGGGCGCGGGATGGGGGCGTGTGGGCAGCGGGGTCGGCACGGACAGGCGCGAGGGCGGGCGCGCGGGGTCGCGCGGGCAAGCGCGTCGCGTGCGGCGGCAGCGGGGCGGGCAGGCGGGCGCGGGCGGCGGTTGGAGACGGCGGAAGTGAGGGATGACAGGTGGACCCCACCTGTCAGTGAGAGGGAGAGAAGAGATTGAAAACGTATTCCCCCGAGAATACGCTTTCCTGCGGAGAAAGCGTACTTTCAGAGAAAAAGAAAAAGAATAAAAGAAAACGATTATAAATACTTTTCAGGATCTAAAATTCACCCGAAAATCCATTTAAATCATTTAAAATACCAAATGGCTTCAAAAAAATTCTCAAAAATTCTATAAAATAATATATTTTATTTAGAGTCCAGGAAAGTTATTCGCACTCAAAAGTAAAATAATTAAAATAGTTTTAATGTTTTTAAGCTTTAAATAAATCAAATAAAATCCTAGAATGCATTTTTAAATTCTAGAAAATTCTCAAATCAATTTCTATCAACCTAAAACATTCCAAAACACCATTTCAAACACTTTCAATAATGCATCATAACGAACTCCAATATTTTAAGAGATGATCAAGGTGATATGCATAAGAAATGGAAAGGTGCGAACATCGGAAATTGAAAATTTGGGATGTTACACTTCCCGACATCCTTCCGGCGTCCGTGATGACCGAGAAGGACGTGTCGAACCTTGTGAAGGCGGGCTACTTCCGCAAGGGGCTTGCCTCGCTTCCTGACGAGGGTGAGTTTTGACTGGAGCCGCAGAGGCGTCGAGGGCACATCGTCGTGTTCACCAGCTGGTTTCATGCCGGACTGTGTCTGCCCGTACACCCGTTCCTGCTGGAGTTCCTGGATACCTATGGTATCGAGTTGGCACAGTTGCTTCCTTCGGCTTTGTGAGACCGCCTTGCTTAAGCCTCCTACTATGAGGTTGTTCTTGTTGCTGTTCACCATTCACGTGGAGGAGCGACGCACCCCCGACGAGAGTACTTGGAGTGCCTTTGGGTCGGTCACCATGACGCTCCGTCCGGCTTCCACGACTAGTTCCCCCTGATGCCGGCCAAGAGCGCGGTCCGTCTGTTTGAGCTTGCGTCACTCCGGTAGGCTCCCTCAACACACTGGGCCTGGGGGGCTTCGGGATGTTATCCGTCCGATGGGCACGTCCGTGGTCGAGGAGTGGGAGCTTGCCGGGATCAGGTCAGCTCGCTCGGAGCGTAGCTTCCACGACCTTCTGGAGGAGATGGTGAGGGCGGGCCGCTTCATGATGAGGGCGCGACCACAGACGGAGCTGGGGATCCCCTTGGCCTTTTGTCACCCACGACGCGCGGCTAAGCGTGAGTTTTCGTGACACTTGAGTCGTTGCTTCAAGTATTCTTGTTTGCTAGACACTAACCCTGGCTAGTGCTTGTACTTGTTTTTTAGCGGCTTTTTCTTGAGAGAAGGCGGCCGAGTGGGCTTCCTAGATGGTCGGGCCGTACAACTCAATGGAGCATCGGGCCTGCGTTGATACCATCAGCGAGGGAGCATGTCACAACATCGTGGCGACGTGCTTCGACGACTCGGTACCGGTGCACCCGAATCCCAAGTACGGGAAGCTCATCAAGGCCGGTGAGCGGTACTCTCGTCTTGCGACTCCGTCGATGATCGCCGTTGGTTCTCACCTTAGAGATACTTGTGGGAAGGTGAAGCCTCAGGTTGTACTTGGGTTTGGTGTGCCGGCGGCCCCAATGCCCAAGATCCCTCGTCCTCCGAGTTCACACAAGAGGAAGGCTCCTTCTCCAGACTTTGCCAACATGGCTGAGTCGAGGTCTCCCTTGAGAGAGTCCATGGACATGCACCCAGCCGGGAAGATCGACATTGAGAGGATCCTGCCTCCGTCGCCTCATGAACGTGTGGTTTTCACTAAGAGGACCGAGCTTCATCTTGTGGCTGACACCTCCTCGGAAGCTAGCGGCGCGGGTGTTCCGGTATTCTCTTTGGCTTGTGGGCCTGTCGAGGAGGAGCTTCTTGGCACCGGTGAGTGCGCGTGTGTTGAGCATTTTAATTCCCTTTTGGGAATGTCCTCACGGGGTTTTCTTGTCTTGTTTCAGGTACGGGGCCTGCGGCGCCTAATGCTCCCGAGGCCGAGCCCCCGATTCCGGAGGAGGGGGAGGTGCTTTCGAGGACCGAGGGAGGAGTGAGAGACCCGCTCGAGGCGTTGGAACTTGTGAGTCCGCTTTCCTCGTCTCCCTTCTTGCCAGGTCCATTTTGTCGGTTAATGCTCATGATTTCTTTTCCTTTGCCAGGTGAGAGGCTTGGTCGAGGCCGTGGGCACACTTCCCGCTCTCAAGGCTCAGGTTGGGGTGCTTTCGGCGGCCTTGGACGCCGAGACCTCGAAGGCTACCCTTGCAATAAGTGAGTTGGCTTCGAAGAGGGCGCTGCGGGAGGCCGTTGAGACTGAGCTTTCTCAGATGCCGGCGGAGCTTACAGCCATGGAGGCGAGGGCCCACCTTGCCGAGGAGGGCCATAAGGATGCGATCGCGAAGACCCGTCGTGTCGAGGAGGACTTGGTGGTGGCCAGCCTCAATGTGGAGCATGCTCGAGCGGAGGTCGCCTCCCTCAAGGCGGAGTCGGAGGACGCCGGGTTCGGACCGGTGTTCGCTCCTCGTGCTTGCGCCCCCTCGGATAGCCGTCCGAAGGTGGTCTCGCTCCTGCTCGCCCAGGCTTCGGAGATTCGAGAGATGGTACTCTGTTTGAAGGGCTCTCCTCTACCGGATCTTCCCCCGTGTCATACGACGGATGAGGCGAGTAGGGTGCTTACTTCATAGGTGGAGCTCCTTGAGCCCGCCGTGAAGAGGTGCCTTCTAAGTACGGGTGCTCGACTTGTTTCGTCGGCAGCCGCAGCTGTCCTGGACGGAAGTGCCGGGACGAGTGGACTTGAGGGTGAGATGACTCACGGGGCGAAGAAGTTTCTGGCGGACCAGGGAGCTCCTCTTCGCGCTCTGGGTCGACGCTTCGTGCGTTGCCTTGAGCCCGCTCTTCAGGAGAGCGACGGTGGGGCTTGAGCCTTATTGCCTTTCGAGGCGACAAGGTACCTACCCCATCTGCTTACTTATGCGATGTTCCATATCCACTTATGACATAGCCTCATGCATGTTCTAGGCTTAGACATAGAGGTTGTAAGGCAGCTTTTTTTATATGTTTCATGCTTTGCTATGTAGTCAACATCGTCGGAAATGTATTTTCTTATGTTTTCACCATGTA
The DNA here is from genome assembly GCF_000005505.3 of Brachypodium distachyon. Lineage (NCBI taxonomy): Eukaryota > Viridiplantae > Streptophyta > Magnoliopsida > Poales > Poaceae > Brachypodium > Brachypodium distachyon. Next base: position 34,880,256 of record NC_016131.3, on the reverse strand, counting down.
GTCAACATTTTATCGAAAATGTTAACTTGGCTCAACATGTGTCCTTTGGAGTACTATATTTCCTTCTTGCGAAGTATTATATTTCCTCAGTTTATACAGCTCGCGATCGTTCGCTATGATCACACTTTTGCGTAATCAATTGCTGTCGCCGTTGGGATACAACTCGGCTTCGGTGCCTTAGGCCATGGTTACGAGCCATGGATCCTAATACCCTTCTGGGGGTCGCTATCGATACGCCGGTAGTGATCCGGACGTTTCGACTTGCTATTCGAGGAAATTCATGCGGAATTTTCCCTCTTCGGACTTCAGGAAGTTATGCTTTCCCGCGATTATTATGTAGCCTTAACTCAGTTACTATCATGCAGGGCCATGCGTGACGTCTCGCACGTGGGTACCATGGTTCTCCAAGGTAAGTAACCTCATGCATAACTCGCTTATTTGCGGTTCTCCTTAAATGCGTTTTAAGGAGCTTCCGGTCCTCGAGGGACTTTGTTCTACTTGGCGGATGGCCTCGAGGCGCACTAGGATCCACCAAGGAACGGGTCGCTGGTAGCGAAGTATGTCTGAAGAAATTTTTAGGTGACGCCTGGGGCAGCGACTCGGTTTTGGGGATCGTCCCTTCACGACATCGCCGCTGGACAGGGTTCTCCCTTTACGACGGTGGGTCGTATGAGTGTCTCATGTCACTCTTATCAAGGACTCGTTTTATTGATCCCTCGCTTGCTTGTCTTAAGGTATGGCCAGATGGGCACTTACAAGCCTTATGTAGACGTGGCCTCGTTGGCGCTTACGATCCCCCGAAGTTTCGTAGGGAAGTTGCTGGTTGGGCGCTGATAGTCTTCTTTTGGGAGCTGCGAGGATCGTCCTTGAAGTTTCTCCTTAGGCGTAGAAACGTCGGAGTTTGTCGCCGTTCCAGGCATGGATGAGGTTCTTCCCTTGCATGTTCTCGAGGTGGTATGCACCATTGCCCAATACTGCGGCAATGCGGTATGCTCCTTCCCATTTAGGGTCGAGCTTGCGCTGGAGTTTTGGGTTGACGTTCTTTTTCAGCACGAGGTCTCCTTGGGAGAAAGCTCGCTCCCGCACCCTCATGTTGTAGAAGCGTGCGACGCTCTGCTCGTAGATGGCGTGCCTCATGAGGGCTTTGTCACGAGCTTCTTCCACAAGATCGACGGCCGTCCTGTGATGCTCTTCATTTTCGATGAAGGCGAGTGAAGTAGCTTCTAGGAGTCTTTCGAGCCGAGGTGAGCGGAACTCTACCTCGGCGGGAAGAACTGCTTCGACGCCATACACCAAAGAGAATGGTGTTCGGCCCATGGAACGGCTTACGGAGGTGCATATGCCCCAAACCACGCTGGCGAGTTCGTCCCCCCATGTTCCCCTTGCCTTGCTGGCCGTGTGTTCTACCCTTCAGCGGAATCCTTGGAGGATTAGTCCATTGGCTCTTTCGCATGCGCCGTTGCTCTTGGGTTAGGCCACGGATGTGAAGTGCAGGTTGACCTCGAGGCATTCGCAGAATTTGATGAATTTCGCGCAATCAAACTGTTTGCCGATGTCCACGGTTAGCTCTTGTGGGACACCATATCGACATATGATGTTTTCCTAGAAAAAAAATTGGATGGCCTGTGACGTGATCTTGCCAAGTGGCGCATTTTCTATCCATTTGGAGAAGTAATCAATCGTCACCACGAGGTATTTGCAGCCCCCGATGCATGCGGGGAAAGGCCCAAGAAGGTCCATTCCCCAGCGTGCGAATGGCCAAGTTATTGGGATATTTTCCGGGGTCGTCACCGGCGCGTGGATTGACTTAGCCATTTTTTGGCAAGCTTCGCATCTTCGAAATATTTTGATTGCGTCTTGCACCATGGTGGACCAATAGAATCCCTGTCGTAAAGCCTTCGCCGCGGTGGCTCTTGGCGCAAGATGATGGCCGCACACTCCGGAGTGGACTCTTGGAGGACCTCAGCCCCCATGTCAGGGGTTGTGCACTTGAGTAGCGCGGCCGCTCCCTTCTTGTAAAGGATGCTGTCGAGGAGGACGTACATTTTTGCTTTTGCAAGCAGAGTTTTGGTGCTTGGGCCTTCCGCCTCCTCATCCACCTCTCCTTTCAAGGCGCGGATAATCGGCTTCATCCAAGAGGGTGGATTGTCGATGACCATGCTGGTCTTCGAAGTTTCGTCAGAGTCATCGGCTTCTTCTTCTATGGATGGAACACGTATCACCTCGAAGAATGCGCCGGGTGGCAGCGGTTCCTTGGAACCGGCTGTTTGGGCCAATCGGCATGGTGATTTTCTCCTCATGGGATGCGTCGCGCCTCCATGCCTAGGAAGTACCATTCCATCTTGCGAACTTCTTCAATATAATTCTTCATCCTTTCATCAAGGCATTGATATGACTTGTCCATTAGGTTTATCACCATCTAGGAGTCGCCTTGGATGAGAATGCGTCGAACACCAATGGCCTTAGCAAACCGGAGTCCGAGAAGGAGTGCTTTGTACTCCGCCATGTTGTTGGTTGCATCGAAGTCGAGGTGGGTGGCGTACTCCAAGATCTTCCCTTCGAGGCTGACGAGTACGACTCCAACCCCAGCACCGTTGAGGCGCTTGGAGTCATCGAACCTCATTATCCAATGTGGTTCGGGGGCCCGGCCTTTTGCGATGTCTCTTCGGGCGGGGCTAGCGGCGCATGCCACGAAGTCGGCGAGGACCTGGGATTTTTTAGCTGTTCTCGCGGTGAGCTCCAGCGTGAAGGGAGCCAGTTCCGTTGCCCATTTGGCGATTCTCCCGGTGGCTTCCTTGTTGCCGAAGATTTCTTTGATTGGGAACGTCGTCGGCACCATGATGGTGTGGCTCATGAAGTAATGACGGAGCTTTTGAGAGGCCATGAGGAGGGCGTACGTGATCTTTTCGATCTGGGTGTATCGACCCTTCGCTCCTACCAAAGCTTCGCTCATGTGATACATCGGGCGTTGCGACCCATCTTCTTCCTTCACGAGGGCTGCACTTACGGCGACCAGAGTTGCGGCGAGGTACAAGAGCAAAGGTTCTCCCTGCTTCGGGCTCGTGAGGAGTGGAGGATTCAACAAATAGGTTTTGAGTTCCTCGAAGGCCCTTTGAGCTTTGTCGGTCCACTCAAAGTTGTTGAGGTCTTCAGAACTTTGAAAAAAGCAAGACCCTTCTCGGCTGATCGGGCGACGAATCGTCCTAATGCTGCCATCCTCCCTGCTAGGCGTTGTACATCTTTGACGGAGCAAGAAGGCTCCATCTCTAGGATGGCCCGGATTTTTTCCGGGTTGGTCTCACTCCCCCGTTGGGAGACGAGGAAACCCAAGAGTTTTTCTCCTCGAACTCCGAATGTGCACTTCTTGGGATTGAGCTTCACGCCATATTTGCGGAGGTTGTTGAAGGTTTCTTGCAAGTCTTCGGAATGGGTATCCGCCACTTGACTTTTGATGACGGCGTCATCAACATAGACTTCGGCGTTTCTCCCCAGTTGGACTTTGAGGATGAGGCTGACGAGGCGTTGGAATGTCGCACCGGAATTCCTCAAACCAAAAGGCATTCTGCGATAGTAGAAGGTGCCAATGGGAGTGATGAAGCTGGTCTTCTCCACGTCTTCCTTGGCCATGTCGACTTGGTGATACCCGGAATAGGCGTTCAAGAAGCTCAACCTTTCGCATCCCGTCGTGGAGTCGACTAGCTGGTCGATCCGTGGGAGAGGGTAGTCGTCCTTGGGACACGCCTTGTTCAAGTCGGTGAAGTCGACACACATCCGCCACTTGCCGTTGGCTTTCTTCACCAAGACCGGATTGGCCAACCACTCGGGGTGCCAAACTTCTCGAATGAGCCCGGCCTTGGAGAGCTTCGCAATTTCTTGCTTGATGATCTCGCTTCGCTCTGTGGAGAGTTTCCGGAGTTTTTGCTTCACGAGCGCCTTGTCGGGCCTCACGGCGAGTCGATGTTCCGTGGCGTCATGTGAGACTCCTCCCATATTGGAGGGAGACCAAGCGAAAAGGTCGGAGTTCTCCCGGAGTAGGTCTATGAGCTTCTTCTCGAGTTCGCTCGAGAGGTCGGCCCCGATCTTCACGATGCGCGTGGCGTCATTGCCAGAGAGGCGTATCTCCTTAAGCTCCCCCTCAGGAAGGGGCTTAGGGAAGTAGCGCTCCAGGTGGTCAGTCTTGGACTCCCCCGTACCCAAAAGCACATGGACACTTTTGGATGCTTCTCCCTTCTCAGCGCACTTAGTCTCCTGGCGATATAGCGTCTTCCTATCGGAGGATTGCTCACCACGGACCGTGATCACGCCTTTCGGGCCCGGGATCTTCATGCACAGGAAGTTGTGGTGGACGGAAGCACAGAGGCGGTTCAAGGTCGTTCTGCTAAGGATGGCGTTGAAGGAAGCCTCCATGTCCACCGCGTCGAAGTGCATGAGCTTGGTCCGGTGATTAGTGGCATCTCCAAAGGTTGTGAGGAGCTCAATTTGGCCAAGCGGCTGGATGGACTTGCCTGGGACGAAGCCGGTTAGGGGGTAAAGTGACGGTTGCAAGGAACCGTTCTTGTATCCTCGTGGCTCCATCAGCTTCTTTAGCGTGCTCAGGTACAAGATGTGGGTGGAGCTTCTGCCATCTACAAGTATTTTCTTGAGCTCGCAATTTGAGACGGTGGCCGTCACGAAGAGGGCATCGTCGTGTGGGAAGCGTATCCCCTTAGCGTCTTCTTCGGTGAAGGAAATGGGTACACTCGCCCACTTGGGTGGTGGTGTCGGGGTGAAGGTTCAAATGACGTTGACTTCGCGCGCGTACTCCTTGCGTTGCCTCTTTGACCCTCGGCCTGTGGTGGAGCCCCCGAGTATTACCCCGACATGGTAAGCGGGTTCTTGAAACGGGAGGTTCTCTTCCTTGGGCGCAGGGTCGGCAAGGAGGACGTTGGTGGGGAGCGGTGCCTCGGGCGTCTTCTCGTCCCTGCGTTGGGCTTGCATTCGTGCTTGGAACTCTTCACGAGCTGCGATGAGGGTATTACACTCTTCAGTGTTGTGGCTTGCCGAGTTGTGGATAAGGCATCTTCCGGCACTTCCCTCGGTGGGGCGAGGAGGCTTCTTGGGCTGCCCAGTCTTTTGGGACGAGGTTTGCGCTTCGACGGCGAAGATCTTTCAAGCCTGATCGCCGGGCGCCTTCTTCCCCCGCCTCCTCTTCCTCTTGGAAGATGATGCGGATGCCTGGGGCTGATCTGATGAGGGAGTCCCTTCGAGCGCGCCGCGTGGCATGTCCTTCTTGGCGAAGTCTCTATCTTTGCCTCGAGCGTATTCTTGCAAGATTCGGTAGAGCTCTTTGGTCGTCTTTGGAGGGTTGCTGAAGCGACCGCCCCCTCATACGGGTTCGATCTCTGTGCTTTAGTGCTAGTCCCTTGATCGACTCACTAGCACACACAGTTTCAAGATGTAATATCGTAGAACAAAGGTCTCAATATTACAACGAATCATCCAGAATTAAAAAGATACTTACAACTCGCATAACCTCACGGGTTAGCCGGAAATAAAACAACTGTTTAGCAGCGGAAAGTGAAAGATACAAGGGCACATCAACACCACGGTGAAAGCGTGTTGGAATGTAGGCCCGTAACCCAAACAAGCAGAACGTACATCTTACTCGTCGACAGAGCTTCCTGCATCATTAAACGATGCAGCCACTAGGGTCAATACATTGAATGTATTGGCAAGATTCACCATGAGTTATAACAGAGCCTATCAAGTATATGCATAATGTGGCAAAGTGGGGTTCAAGGCTATTTGCGTGGAAGCAGAACATAAATTACCCTACTACAAAGGAATGTTATAATAATGTTAACTAATGGACACGGGGTAGACACACCCATGCTCCTATTAACCTAGAGTACATTGAAGTGGATTCTTCAAGTGCTCCTACCCTGTTCAAACCATTCATTTTATTTAAGAAATCGGAATGAGTGAGACTTTCCTTACAGCTCCACATCTAGTTGCTCAAATTGTCCGTTGCCGGGGACACGGCTAAGTACTTAGTTTTGACGCTCTCGAGAGTTTGTACACATTCCCCACAAGAAACCGACTTGTTAATCCCTTGCTGTCCTCAGGGTAGAGTAGCAACGGCATCGATTACGAGATTTTCAGAGGTAATTCCCTAAACCACGAGAGAATCACGCTCCACCTACACGGCTACCTCAGTACAATTCCTTGGGTCTAGGTTCATACAACTTACTCTTGTCTCGCCAGAGCCCATATAGCATTGTGGTTGTACTAGAAGCTTCTAAATAGGAAACTAGTCCAGTCTCAGTTACCCCAGGTGGCATTCCACATTTGCAACGTAGGCGCTCCCCGAATCCACGGGAGAGACGTCCATGGACGATCCATTCCTGAATCCACAGGAACTCGACTCAGAGGGACCTGACGCCGCTAATCCTCAAAATCCTCAAAGCAGGCTACCCAGGATGGTTCATTGAATTAGTTGTTTTGCCTTACATCTAACAAAAACATTTCATATAGCCAAAGCCATAACAATATCATAATGTAGTTATTTCCCCCACGATACTACCATAGCTTAGCATTCAACTACAATCGATGGCAATTTGGTAGCAAGGTAATGGCGAGGGTAAACTATACTACCTGGGATTTATAACTAGCATAGAAGTATGGGTAATAGTCCTATCAATGCATCTCTACCAACAACACTAATGCCTAAGTATTTTAAAACAACAATAATAATGGGATATGATCAAAGTGAACTTGCCTTGTCGAAGGTTGTGATAGTTCTCGCACTCTTCGCAACAACAAGGAAAACACTCCACACAATCTAAAATAAAAGAAACATACACACAATAAACACAACATTCAATACAAAAGCCATGCCATGATGATGCACGCAAGGGTTACTTCTAACGTACAAAGTTTCGTTTTCTGTTTTGAAAAGTTTTTCAAATGATTTGGACAGATTATACAACACCAAAGTGATAATAATATGCATGAAACCTGGATAGGGTTTAAATTAAAAGGTTGTGTGATTTTAGCAATATAGAGCAATATTTAACTTGTATGCCATTATCATTTGCAAAATAATTTTTTTTCTGATCCTAATGGACAGAGAACAAGTTTAAATAATTTTACAGCAAGATAACATGCTCAAAACTATTTTGAAACAATTCATTTGAAATTTAAACCATAATCAACCATTCTGTAAATAGCTACTGTCTAAGTTGTTCAAAACTGAAATTCAACAGTGCCAAAATATTCTACAAGTTGTGACGATTCCAGAAAGGAGCGGAACACAATTTTTGGACAAACGGTTTGAAAGATATGATGCTTTGAAGTTGTAGGGTCTTTTCTGTAAAAGTGCATTATCTAATTCGGCCGAAAAAGAATAAGATAAAATAAATAAAAATTCTCGCCACGTGGCAGAATTTGATTGGCCCGGGGTTAGGGTTCCGGCCGGCGGCGCGGACGACGCGGGCAGGCGGCGCAGGCGGCGCAGGCGGGCTCGGGAGCGGGCGGCGGGAGCGCGGGCGCGGAGCAGCGTGCGGGCGCGGGCGGCGGCCGGTGCCGGAGAAGATGGCCGGCGCGGGGCGGAGCGCGACGGCGGCGGCCAAACTCAAAAGCGAGCGCGTCACGGCATTCGGAACGAGGAGAGGAGGGAGGCTAGGGGGTGGCGCGGGGAGAACGTCACCGGGACGGCGACGAATCGCGAAGAACGGCGATGACAGCAACGAACTCTGGCGAACATTTAATCTCTAACCGGTGCGAAATTGATCGTGGGGTTTGGGGGAAGTGGTAGAGGAGTTCGAGGGCTTCGATATGACGCGCGGGGTTTCGGATTTGGTGGTTCGTGCGCGAAGAAATCGGAGGTGGAGTCGTGGGCAGTTCGCGGGCGTGCGTGGCCGGAATTCTCGGACGGAGGTTGAAGATGACGGCGGGGTCCACTGGTCAGTGAGAGCGGGCGGCTCGGCTGGGCTGGTCCGGTTCGACCGGTTCGGTTCGGTTCGGTTTGACCGGTTTTCTCCGGTTTTTCCTTTTTCTTTTATATAATTTCTGTTTTTGAACCTCAAAATTGATTCGAAGCTCCAAATCACTCCAAATAAAATGCAACAAAATTTGTAAAATCATATTTTCATATGATCTAACTTTTGGAACAAGAATTTCCTCAAAATAAAATATTTAAAAATACATTTGCCTATAAAATGGCTTTTGGGCCCCTTAGGCTATGGAAACAAATTATTTTTCAAAATAATTTCAAAAGCCAACTTATGGGATAGCTCTGTATATGCATTAAATCCCTTTTTATCACAATACCCTCATGGGTTAAAATGCAAATACTCAAAAGCAAGATCAATGACCAAAATCAAATAAAGGCATCTGTGCAAAAAGGTTTTCTGGGCAAATATTAGGGTTTTGAAAGTTATCAAATGCAAAGGTGACATGATGCTTATGATATGCAATGCATATGAAGAGTTTTGAAAATTGGGATGTTACAGTTGCGACCTAGAGCACGATTCACTTCTCCTTTTAGAAGGCCTTGCATGCAAGCGTCGATTACGGTCGTCGACCGTGGGTTGGCGATTTGGCTTCGGACCTTCGCAAAGCGATGGAAGAAGCTTCGGAGAGACTCCCCCGGCCTTTGTTTCACGGCGTAAAGCTCGTGAGCTTGCATGGGTTCTTTGAAACTTCCTTGGAAGTTGGCGATGAAGACTTCTTGAAGGCGCTCCCACGAATGCACGGAATTTTTCTGCAGGTTATAAAACCAAGTTTGCGCCATCCCGATGAGCGCAAGCGGAAAAAGGTGGCACATCTCGGTGGGACCTCCACTCGCCGCTCGTATGGCGGTGGAGTAAACGTCCAGGAATTGAAGAGGATTGGACTCTCCGTCATATGGCCGTATCGTCGGCGGCTTGAACCTTGGCGGGAAAGCCGCGTCTTCGATCTCCCGCGTGAGCGTGTTACAAGATGGTCGGCCCTTCTGGTTTCTTCGGCGGTGAGATCCTCCTTCGTCGAAGTCGCTTTCGTCGCTAGAAGGATCACTTGGAGAGTGATCTCGGCGTCATCTTGGAGGGTCGGAGCGTCGGCGAGGATTTCTTTCACCGCCGGCGAGGGCTCCGAACTCCGCCACTTGCTCGTTTCCGTGCACGTTGGGATCTCGTTCTCCGCGGGGTGCATCTTGAGGTAGAGCTTGGTTGCCACCTTGTTCGGCCCCGACAGGGGGAGCAAGGGGCGCTCGCAAAGCGAGGCTGGTTCGGAGCGTGTGTGACTTGGAGAGCACCATGCGGCGGAAGTCCCCAATATGGGTGGTACCAAGGAGCTCCATGGGCGATTGTGGCGACCGCTAATGGAGGTAGTCCCGGGTTGGAGGGGTCGTAAGCCGAGACTTATTGGTTTTCCGGCGCGGATCCTCCTGACGCCACATTGTTTCCCCTTGTAGGCTCCAAAGGCAAGGTCACTACCGGTTGTAGGAAAGGTGGCGCGAAGCCCATCGAATGAGGCATGCCGAGTTCCACGTCCCTTGCGGGGGCGGTAACCGTAGGTAGCTCGCCGATCCTTGCCACTACGTCGGTGAGGACCGAGGGACCGCCTACAATGGCTTCGACTGCTTCGGCTCCTTCGGGGACGGCCAGGAGCACAGGTGCGGCCACGACTTCCGTCGTAGCGCTCATGCTTGCGGCGACGTCCGGATTGGTGAGGAATACTCCTTCCTCGGGAGCCCCCGAGGCGTTTCCTTTCTTCGTTTGTAACCGTGTAGACTTCGCGGCAAGTTGGGCACCCGATACCCGATGAAGTAGGTTTCGTCGGTGCCATTAAATCTTCAATTGCGGCGAGGGTTCCCCACGGTCGGCGCCACTGTTGGTGTTCTAGAAAACAACAGGAGTAAGGGGTGCCAATGCTTGATGGCACAAGTGCGAGAATAGTATGTAGGGTGTGTATGCCGGCCTTATAACGAAGGTCGCCATACACTTGGACAAGCTGACACGTCGATATTTTTTGAATAGGTTCGGTCGAGCCTGCGGGTACGACTTAGTCCTATGTTAGGAGAGGCTTCGAGGGGGTCATTAGCCGAGTGTTTGGGCCGAACTCGTCTTCCCAAATCACCAATGGCGAGAGATCTCTAGGGGCCGCCTCGGACTTGGGCCGAACTTATCTTCCCAAGTAGCGAGGTTGGGATACCCTCGAGACTCTAACCCAATCCCTCTACTTCGAGTCGAGGTCGTACTAAACGGCCCAAAAACTCGAAACTAGGCTTCCTAAGTCGCATCTCCGAGGTCGAGTCGAGACTAGGCTCGACCCAAGCACTCGAGAGCGGGCTCCTTAGGTTGCTCTAGCCCTCTCCCCTTTGATCTTATTCCAATGGAGAGTGAATGATACATGCTCCCATGGGGGGTATTTATAGCCTAGAGGTCCATGACAAAAGACCATGGCTAGCCTTGAGGGAGAAGGATAGTGAGGGCAAAGTGGTGAACTCACCACTACACTTTTCTTGGCTCCTACTCAAGCTCCATTTCTCCTTTGACCATGGCATGAGAGGTTTGACTCGTTGACTTCTTTGACCGGCGCCTGGTTGGCATGGCTATGCCTTGTTGACAAATTGACCGGTCTTTAGGATTTGTTGCCTTGTCGTCGCCACGTAGGATTACGGCCCGACTCATGTAAGGATTTTATTATATTACAACAGCAGTAAAATGGTTGTGTGCATCGTTTCGGTGCAGAGGCCGGGGAGATCCCCTTTTCGAAAAAAAATGCATGACATCATGTAAGCGGAAAGTGCAGAACCGATTTTGTCAAGGTCAGCCGCCCCCCTCTGGAAATACAGTTTAGTGAGAAACTGGTTAGCCTTTTGTCCACTGAGGAGATGATAGGAGTGAAAGCACTTTTTGGTAACTTTGGATCGGAGAGGGGAAGTCCCAAGTAGGTCTGAGGAAAAGAAGCATCTTGACAACTTAAAATTCTAGCTATGCCATTGCTCTCTTCCACTGATAAATTGATGGGGACAAATGTCGACTTAGAGTAATTAATATTCAGGCCCGAAGCATTAGCAAAAGCAGAATCTCTTTCAGAAATTTCGCTTGATCAACATTCCCTTCAATGACTATTAAAGTGTCATCGGCATATTGGAACACAGAACAAGGTTGTGAGGGCGAAATTGGGTGAACCTGTCAAAGCAAAGTGCTTATAGTTTGTTGCAAAACATCTGCCACCACAATAAAGGGAAGAGGAGAAAGAGGATCCCCTGGCCGAAGACCGCGTTTAATATTATCCATTTAGAATCAAAGCCTCTGGCCCTTAAAACAGCAAACAGAAAGTCCCATGACATCGAAAGCCTTACTGGAAGCAAGCTTGAGAATAGCTTTCTTCCCTCTTTTGCTGCAAGTTTGCACCAAATCCATAGCATATAAGAAATTATCAGCTATACATCTCGTTTTAACAAATACCGATTGGTATGCATCAATAATAAGCATGATTAGATCTTGTAACCGAGAAGCAAGAACTTTAGTGATCCATTTAACCGAACAATTCAATAGAGAAATTGGCCGGAAGAGGCTCCAGGTGAACTGTCGTTATCTTTTTTTTCGCAGCAGTATCATGTATGACCTATTGATTCTTTCCGGCTGGAGAGACCCCTCAAAGAACCGATTAAAGAAGTTGATCATTTTTTTTATAAGCGGCCAGTAGTCTTGATACAAAAGCCGAGCCAAAACCATCTGGCCAGGACTTTTATCCCTTGGAATTTGTTTTATAGCTGTGTGGATTTCCTCAACCGAGAATGAATGTGTGAGACCTGAAAGATCGAGGGTACAGTAAATTAAGATCAATGTCACACGAGGTGTCAACTGAAATACCCATCAGACTTTTATAAAACCTGGTCAACAAAGCTTGTTTGGCATTATGAGAATAATAAGGAACACCATTTTCCTCAATAACCTTGATCTGATTAAGTCTCAATCTGGCTGAAGCTCTCAAGTGATAGTGTCCTTGTTAAAAGTATTGTAACTACCGAATGTGTTCTGGTAGGATACTAACCAATTAGGGTTTTGCCTTTGATCAAGTAGATGATTTGTTGCAATCCGGTTGCTAACCGAATCCCTGTAATCTGTTGAGAATATCAATATATAAGCACGTGGCCTCCTATCGGGGGCAGATACGCTTCACAATTCTTTACATGGTATCAGAGCCACCTCCTCCATCTACAATGTCGAGCATCGTCTTCCTCTCCGGCTACCGGCTCTCTCCTGTCCTCATCGCAGGTGACCGAGAAGCTGACGCGCGACAACTTCCTTCTATGGAAGGCCCAGATGCTCCCGCAGCTACGCGGTGCTCAGCTCATCCACTATCTTGATGCTGACATCGCGGAGCCGCCCAAAACCCTGGAGATCGAGAAGGCAGATAAGAGCACCGAAGAGGTGCCCATCGTATGTTCTCTGGAACACTCAGGACCAACAGGTCTTGAGCAACCTGCTCGGAACTCTTTCTCGAGATGTTCGAGTGCAGGTCATCTCCGCAACTACGGCCTCCGCTCTCTGGAAGGCAGTGATGGAGACGTTCGCCTCGCAGTCTCGGGCGAAGGTGATACAGCTGCGATCGCAGCTCAACCAGACGCGGAAGAACAACGTGGATAATTTGTATGATTCTACAAATCTTCCGGCTGTTCACCCGTCGCCGCACGACGAACTTGCAACCCAATGGAAATTCGCAACACCACACACTTGGGCAGTAGTCCGCCGACCACAAGTGGTTTCGCAATGTTCCAATTCCCAGCGGAACGACAGATTACGCTCGAAATTTCAATAGATAATAAACACCCTATCGAAACGAATATGGTGTATACGATTCCAGATGAATGCTTCTCGCAATTCAACAGAGTCTTGAAAATAGCTAAAATGTGGTCTCCCCTAACCCTGAGCGTACCCCTTGTATATATAGGTGAGAGGCAGTCCAAACATATTACAGACTCAGACTTGACTCAAACTGGATTCGACTCAAACTAGAATCAACTCCGACTCAAACTAGGTTCGACTTAAACGTAATTCAACTCAAACATGGACTCGCAGATCTGAGCGCTCCTTAGACGTGTCGGACTCGTCGCAGGCTGTCCTAGTGCGCCTCATACTCGGATTTGACTCGTGGTGCAATTCGGCATGTCAGTCTTGTCGTTGGCTGCCCTTGCACACAAGTCATTGTTCTAACTTGTATCCTCCATCTTCATTTGTGATGCGTCTGCCTCTCTCTTCTCCCTCGCGCATATATTGATGTTGGATATCAACACTTGAGGATCCTTGCCCTCATCAAACATGTCCATGACGGCCTACTTCGCCAAGATGAAGAGTACGACCGATGAACTTTCCATGGCCGGAAAGAAGATGGACGATGATGATTTAATCTCTACGATCTTAGCAAGACTCGACGCCGACTACAACCCCTTCGTCTGTTGAGTCACCGGTAAGGAAATCTCTCTGAGTGAACTCTATGCTGAAGTTTTACATGTGAGGCATGACTCGAGAGCTCAAATCCGGAACAACAGTTCTAGCCTGCCGTGAACGCCGCTACTCGTGGTGGTCGAGGAGGTTTCGGTCGCGGTGGCTACAACAAAACAACCGGGGCCGTGGAGATCAGAATGGTGGTGGTTGTGGCGGTGGCAACTACAGCAACCAGTCCAACAACAACAAAGGCGAAAGAAACACCGCCAACAAACCACAGTGCCGACTCTGTGAAAAATTTGGCCACACTGTTCTGAAGTGTTGGAAGCCTAGTTTTGTAAACCGGACAGGTGATCAAACCGTTCGAGCCTTCGGTTCACGGTCTGACCGAGAGTTCGCCGGTTCAACCGGCGGTTCAAAACTATATAAACTGGTATGCTGACTCGGGTGCAACAGACCACATCACGGGCGAGTTGGACAAGCTAGCCGTGCAGGAGAAGTACAATGTCCAAGATCAAATCCATGGGGCCAATGGTGCAGGTGTGGAGATTAGTCATGTTGGTAGTACTACATCCGCACCCCTAGTTGCAATCTCAATCTTAACAAAATTCTATATACTCCTCATGCAAGTAAGAATATAGGTTCTATCCATCGTGTTGCCCTTGACAATGATGTCTTTCTTCAGTTTCACACGTGGTATTTTCTGATCAAGGACCAGGCTCGAAGAAAATCCTCCTATGCGGCAGATGTAAAGGAGGTCTCTATCCTCTAAAGCACTCCACTCCTCATCCGCATGCCCTTGGAGTCATCAAATCGTCAATCACCAAGTGGCATGGTCGTCTGGGTCATCCTGCTGCTAACATGGTTCAGCAAGTTCTTAGGGAGAATAAAATTCCATTTCTTAGTAGTTCCAGTGAAGCATCCGTGTGTCTTGTCAGTTAGGCAAGAGCCATCAGCTACCATATCCTAGATCTTCGAGTGTGTCTCGTTTTCCTTTAGAATTAATTTTCTCTGGTGTTTGGGGCCCGGCACCCACTTCAGTTGCTAACAACAATTACTATGTGAGTTTTATCGATGATTACAGTAAATTTGTGTGGATCTATCTTCTCAAACATAAGTCTGAAGTTTTTCAGAAGTTTCATGAATTCCAGCAACGAGTTGAAAGGAAATTTGATAGGAAGATTATTTCCATACAAACCGATCGGGGAGGTGAATATCGCAAGTTAAATACTTTCTTTCAAAATATTGGCATCTCACACTATCTTTCATGCCCTCATGCACACCAACAAAACGGAGCTGCTGAACGGAAGCATCGCCATATTGTAGATGTTGGGTTACTCTTCTAGCTCAAGCTTCCATGCCCCTGAAATTTTGGGATGGAGCTTTCCTTACTTCGGTTTATCTGATCAATTGAATACCTAGCAAAGTCATTCAATCCCTTACTCCTATGGAGCGTTTGTTAGGTGAAAAACCCAATTACTCTTTTTTGAGAATTTTTGGATGTGCATGTTGGCCCAATCTTCGCCCCTATAATATTCGCAAACTTGCTTTCCCTTCTCAGCAGTGTGCGTTTTGGGGTACAGTACTTTTCATAAAGGGTACAAATGTCTTGATATCGCCTCCGGCCGTGTTTATATTTCACGGGATGTTATCTTCGATGAATCTGTTTTCCCTTTTGCTAATCTCCACTCGAATGCCGGTGCCCGTCTCCGTTCTTCTTTGCTTCCGGAGATTCTTCTAAATCCAGCCACACCTAGGGGTGCACCAGTAGTACATAATCAGCTGATTAATTCTCCTGCAAATACTGCTAATTTGTCTACTGGTGATTCTGTGCAAGATGATTTCATGCAGTTTGACAACGGCGGCGCGTCCGAGGCTGATTCTCCCGCCTCCGGGAATGGCGCCGATTCTGCTGCCTCTGCTGCCGACGAATCTCTCTCGAACTCCGTTCCGGCCCACAGCAACAGCGACACAGTCCCAGGGGCGAATTCCCCTGCCGTGTCCTCGTCACGCGAATCAAGCGGATCTTCTGCGCCGACCGCAACTCCAGCCGGATTTCCTATTTATAGTCAAACAAAATTTGATATAACCAAAATATGTAGGATTCAAATGGAGAAGACATTACAATTTTATGTTCTTTTATCTGCGAACAATGCAAGAGAAGTGGCCTGTAGAGACATTATTTTTGTCCTCTAGAGACACTTTTTTTGTCTCTACGTAATTGCAGAGTCGTTTTGGCCTGCGCCACATAAATGCCACTACGGGCAGTGTCGCTATGATTGCAGAGTCATTTGAGACTACGCCTCTATATGATTTAGGGTCACTTTGTAGAGGCATATATACAATGTTGCTATAGACTATAAAATCACTCTGTATATTGTCTCTGCAAAACATAAGGTCATTTCTTTGAGACATATACAATGTCGCTATAATCAAAGAGACATTTAAGAAAATGCCTCAATGGGACATAAAGTCATTTTGTAGAGGCATAACACATCACGTAGAGGCAATCCAAAAATACACGCGGAATGTTTCTCTAGTTATGTAGAGATAGTACTATGTCATTGTATTTTTGTCTCTAGAGATGTAAGAGACACTTCATAAATACATTTATACAGTGTCTCTAAGGAAAAGGATGCATTCTGTGAGACATCCTACAATGCCTTTACAACATAAGGACATTATGTAGAGGCATCTTGCCATGTCCCAAAGGCTACAAAAGGCATTAAAGTTTAATAGAGCAATGGCAACAACATGTCCAGGAAGATGAAGATGGAAGGATACATGTTCGTTCATGAGACTCAGCCAAAGCTCATACCTGTCTGTGTTTGGTCGGTGCCCCATTTAGCCTTACCAAATGAGGGAAGGAATTGGCTGCATGCCAATTTTTTGCCAAAGATTACTAAACACTCATTTTGCCAATTATTTGACAAAAATGTGTGAGAGAGATATGGTGGTACAAATTGACAATCAAAATGTTCGCATACAACCAAACAAGAACCAAAAAAAATATTGGTTGCCCAACTTTTTGGCTCGGATAATATTGGCTCTCAACCGAACGTACACAGCCGTGATTCCCCGAAGCTCATACATGGCGGTGAGATAGGGTCAGTGATAAGGATCAACATGATCCAAAATTGTTTTAGGCCCAATCTTTCAGGATGATCAATCGAGCAAGCACATCAGCAACCGAGCAAAATCAATCTGAAGTAATCCAGATCAAATCCCTTCAACTCCTCACGTTGGAACTGATTAGAATCAACCCCACCGCAGGGCATAACATCAGATCTTCAAGATCAACAAGCAAACACGGTAATATGAGCCCCCAAACATTGGGACTTTTCTAATCTATTTTTAATCTCGAAAATTCAACTCCCCTTTACAACGATGGCTACCAATAACCCTTTATAAGGTGACTCTAACCCTACTTGGGTGGGACAGGCCCCATGCCACAACTAAGGCCCAAAAGGATGAACTAAAAAGTGGTTTTGGACAGGCCCAAAAACCATCAAACGAAAATAAATAAACACTTCAGACTTTGAATAAATCTCAAACTCTAAACCGGAGTAAACTTAAAAACTGGTGGTGTTCTAAAATTGGGCCTCACCTCATCTTTCGGAGGAACTTCAACGCAAAAAGATTCAAACCTCAGAATATATGGAATTGGTGAAATGGCAGGAGTAATAGATATCCTCCCCTCATCATCCACCCCAACTTGAGAGGAAGCCGTCCTCAGTTTCGACTTTGCTTGTTGGACCCTCTTCTTCACAGCAAACGTAGCAACCTTAATATCTTTGTCAAGCATAGACTGCAGCACATGACGCTTCCCTTGATGCCACAAAGAATAAGCATTGGATCGGCCTTGATGAGTGGTACGTTTATCAAATTGCCACGGATGGCCTAGCAGCACTTGACAAGCATCCATAGGCAAAACATCGCAGACCACCGTGTCCTCATAAGTACCCACTGAAAATTTTAGGCGCACCTTATGTGTTACCTTCAGCTTCCCTAAATTATACAACCACTCAACACAATGTGGCTGTGGGTGTTTCCATGTAGGCAATGATAGAGAATCCACCAAACTCTTGCTAACAATATTGGTGTAGCTGACACCATCAATAATCAATTTGCAAGTGGTGTTTTGTGACGTGCAGTGGGTCTGAAATATATTCCAGTGCTGCCCTTGTCCTTCGATGCGATCTTCTGGCACATGTTGCACCATTAAGTTAGTGCAATTAGGAGCAGCATCTTCAGGATACACATTGAAGTTGTCATGTTCTTCAGACTTCACACTAGATGGTACATCAACCTTGTCATCATCACTAGCAGAAACATATCCATCTTGTGCGAGCATCACCCATTTTGTGTTAGGGCAATCACGCCTCATGTGTCCCTGGCCTCCACAAGTGAAACACTCAGTGCTGGATGCAGATTGCGTACTAGAGGTAGCTTTGGACACTCCAGATTTTGGTGCCTCACTGTGAGAAACATGGTAGGAATGTGACGAAGGTGTCGTCTTAGAACTAAAACCAGCAGCCTCGATTTGTGAAAGACGCCACGAATTTGCAGGAGCTACGGCTTGACGTCGCTTGAATTGTTTTTCCGCACGCTCAACTTGGTGCACAAGATCCTAAATATCATAATAGCTAACCATCTCCACACGATCTTGTACCTCAATATTCAGGCCATTAAAGAATTGAGATATTGTAGCCTCCGGGTCCTCCCTTGTTCTTGTACGTATCATCAGCAGCTCCATCTCTTTATAGTACTCATCCACAAATTTTGTACCTTGAGTGAGCTGCTACAATTTATTGTACATATCTCTATTTTAATGTTCAGGAACGAAGCGATGTCGCATGAGGTCTTTCATACCTCGCCACGACGTTGGGCGAGTATGCATACGAAGAATCTGATTCCACCAAATCAGCACATAACCGGTGAATTCAACTGCAGCAAGTTGAAGTCTCCTCTCCTCACTATAATGGTAAGAAGCAAAAATTTGATCCATACGCATCTCCCACTCCAAATAATCTTCCAGTCCACGGTCACCAAAAACGGAGGTATGGACAATTTGATACGCCCAAAACCACCATCATCATGTGGAACACGAGCAGCATGACCAACCTGATCACGACCAGGTGGTTGTCCACGAAGAGCGCATGCAGGACGAGCTACAAACGGGCGCTGATCTGGTGCATCATAGTCAAGCTCTCCATCAGCAGCGTAGCCCACGTGTTGACGATTTTGATTATCAGCAGGGCGGCGGTGAACCACGTCACGAGGATGGGCAGCCGGGGGGGGGGGGGGGGGGCTGCATGGGTGCACACGGGTAGGAGCATCACCCAATGCATCGATCCGGGTAGCGAGTTGTGCAACTGTTCCGTCAGCGCGTCATGACTTCGATGGATAAAATCGCAAGTGCTATCAAAACCAGCCCGGACATTGGGAGCCAAATCTTCAGCAAAAACAGGCGGATTGAGGTCCTTCGGCTCATCTGTAGCGGCGAGACGGAATTTTCCCCGGTCTTGGAAGTCACCATCTCGTGCAAACAAGGAGGAAAAAATCTGCAGTGGTACGGCGGCAATCTTCAGATTAGGAGGATCCGAACAGATCTGGATCCAATCTTATCTAAGGTTTCTGTCAAGGAGTCTAGGAGGAATACGACTCGGACGAGGTGTCCAGAATGAAAAACTCCCAGGCGCCAACTCGGACAAGGAGTCCCAAGCGGACGGGAACAAAAACTCCAGGAGATAATTCTCAGCAGAGAATTGCCGTCAGAAACCCGACAAATCTGATACCAAGATGATAAGGATCAACGTGATCCAAAAGGGTTTTAGGCCCAATCTTTCACGGCGATCAATCGAGCAAGCAGACTAGCAACCGAGCGAAATCAATCTGAAGTAATCCAGATCAAATCCCTTCAACTCCTCACGTTGGAACTGATTAGAATCAACTCCACCGCAGGGCATAACATTAGATCTTCAAAATCAGCAAGCAAACACGATAATATGCGCCCCAAACATTGGGACTTTTCTGGTCTATTCTTAATCTCAAAAATTCAACTCCCCTTTACAACGATGGCTACCAAGAACCATTTTTAGGGTGACTCTAAACATACTTGGGTGGGACAGGCCCAATGGCACAACTAAGGCCCAAAAGGAAGTGGTTTTGGACCGGCCCAAAAACCATCAAACGAAAATAAATAAAACAATTCAGACTCTAAGTAAATCTCAATCTCTAAACCGGAGTAAACTTCAAAACTGATGGTGTTCTAAAATTGGACCTGTTGTAGTAAAATAAAACCCTTATATGTGCCGGGTCGTAAATCCTATGTGGCGACGACCAAGTCAACATTTCCCAAGCACGAGTCAAAACGTCCACGTGACGCGGTCAATCCTACGTGGCAAAAGAAGACAAGTCAACAAGTCAAACCTCTCATGCCATGCCGCTCACGAGGGGCAGCAGCTTGCCGGCGGCGGCCAGAGCACGCGCATCACGGAAAGAACGCCATGAAGCAGGAGAG
The DNA here is from genome assembly GCF_000005505.3 of Brachypodium distachyon. Classification (NCBI taxonomy): domain Eukaryota; kingdom Viridiplantae; phylum Streptophyta; class Magnoliopsida; order Poales; family Poaceae; genus Brachypodium; species Brachypodium distachyon. The sequence goes on along the minus strand of NC_016131.3, from coordinate 34,860,315 downwards.
AGAGGAGCTCACGTAGATACTGCAGGAGGAAGATGACGAGGTTCCCGAGGACGAGACATTGGAATTTCGCCGAAGAAGTGGCGGCGGCCTTAGACGAAGGAGTCGTTCATGCGGTCGTTGTAGTCGTACACTTAGACGTCGATTCGGAGCCGATGACGCTCTCCTTCTGCACCACCGAGACACCGGCGAAGAGGTTCGCGAGGAGGGAGTCCGCGGCGGCGTCCGGCACGACCACCTGCAGCGACGCGTGGTGGTGCTGCACCCCACCGCCCTTCTTATCCGTGGCGTTCCGAAAGAAGGCGGCGTTCCGCAGAAGCCGGGTGAACATGCGTGGGACGCAGAGCCGGGCGCTCGCGGCAGCGCGGCAGGCGGTAGCGGAGGCGTGCTCGCGCGCAGAGCCATGCGCGCGCGGGGCTGCCGGTACCGGGGAGCCGATGCTGATGGGGAGCAGTGGCGGGGATGCAGAAACAGGAGGAGGAGGATGATGGTGGGGCCCGCAGTCAGTGGGAGAAGAGAAACTCTTGGACAAACCTGGCTAACGGAGGAAATAACGTCGGCTCGGCCCGGTCAACCTGACATGTGGGCCCGGACGGTCAGAAATGCGCTTATACGCCGTCATCGACAGAATCAGTGCTATGTGGAACAACTTCACTAAATTTTAGGTGGTTTTACGCGAAAATTAGGAAAAACGGTGTTTTTCGCAACAAGTGTCCGAAATGTGTTGGTTCTGCACAATTTACTCTGTTCTTGTTTGTTCTTCGATTGCTTGCAGGAACAAAGACCTTTGTGGTCAGATTGATCGTGCCCCCGCGTGATCAATAACACTCTGAAGTTGGTGTATCGATTGGTAAGGTGCTACCTTATAGGCCGTAGTCGAATCGTCAACGTCACCTCTTATCCAAATATAGAGTTATCAATCTCATCGAAAGATCGGACCACCTCCGACCCATATCAATAATGGAACTAACCATCCAATTAGTAATATCGCGAACATGTTTCGATTAGTACGTATCAACGAAGGACAGAGCAAAAAAATAAATAAAGGGGCGTATCGAAGCAGAGCTGCAACTAGCAGCTACGTTTGCGAATCTCTACGGTGCCAGCAGAATTCGCCATGACGACGTACGTATTTACATGGATCTCTTGCCGAGAAAAAGGCCTGATTAAACAGGTGGTCGCGGGGCGACGTCCACGGCCGGTTGGGTGTCGGAACGGCAGAGCGGGCACGTCGAGTGCGCGTCCAGCCAGGGGTCGATGCACTCCACGTGGTGAAGGTGCAGGCACGCCGGCAGCAGCCGCACCGTCTCCCCGACCTGGAACGCGCCCAGGCACACCGAGCACGTCGACGGCGCCTCCTCCCCTCCTCCGCCCGCCACGTTGTGCTTCACGGACGGGCTGTACGTGAAAGCCGGTAGCCGGGCCGCCGGGCTCGCGGCGCTGGCCCTGCGGAGGCGGACCTGCCGCTCGTCGTCGCCCTCACGCGGCAGAGGAGCCGCCGCGCGCGCGGCGCGAGCCTGAGCGGTGCGGCTACGGCGGTGACCCTTGGAGAGGCTCCAGAACACGGTGAATAGGAGCAAGGAGGCCACGAAGCCGATGACGAGGCCGGCGACAAGCCTTCCGTGGGACGAGCTCTCCGGCTCAATATTTGATGGAGGCGGCGGCGGTGGAATGAAATTGTATGGAAAGCCCGGGGGCCAGTAGTACTGAGCCATTGGTGTGCGAGTGCAACTGCAAACGACTCTCCAGAAAGAGCTAGCCTTGAGCAAATTATACCCGGATTACTGGATGTACGTTGAAGCCAATCTCCTTCTTTGTCAAGGGTCAATGGCCGAATCACTGCCAAATGCGCGCTTAAGGAATGGGAAATGGTGGACTTAATTGTCACGGCTTCATTTGTTTATGCGCGCGGCCGGCGACGGTACGGTAACGTTGTCATGGTCGTTCGTGGGAATGTGATTGGGGAAACTAATTAAGAATCCTGCACGTAGAAATTAAGGAGCCTGCACTTGTTGTAATTAATTGCTAATGGAATGGCGGGAATGGCATATGTGATAGTTTTGTTCTTCTTTATTCATGTTGAGCAAAGGAGAAGATCGATGCCGCAGCTACAATCTGCCAAATGGGTTGTACACTGTTGTCACTCAGCGACCAGTAGGAGCATCTCCACTCGTCCCCACATACGAGATCCGGTGTTTACTCGTATGGGGTGCCGGCGTTTTTTTTATTATAGGGGGAATATGAACTCAGTCGCAACCCCCATACCAAAAACTTCTTTTCCTGACATTTTGACAAACATGTTGTGGGCGTGGCCGGCCTCGCTGCTCCAACACTCATTCTGCCGCTGCCCACCGCGAGCTGCACGCCTCGCGCCGCCCCGAGCTGCTCATTGCGCGCCGGCCGCAGCAGAGAGAGGGAGGGAGCCGACGAAGAGAGCTTGAGCTGGGGAGAGAGAAATACAGGGAAAGGTCGGGGCGGAGAGGCGTGTGGCAGTGGACCCGGCTTGCCTCCCCTGGCTCGAACACGAGGCCCGGGTGTCCCCCCCCTTGCCCACCTTTGGAAATTTCTTTTGCGCCGGCGCGAAAATCGGTATTAGGGGGTGCGGCTGGGTCCGTTTTCTCTCTCCGGCGCTCCTAAAATCTTTGGGGAACGAGTGGAGATGCTCTCTGATGCATGCTAAACAATGTCCCGCCCATGAAGAGGTCTAGCTAGGAGATGGACATGTGCGGCGAGAACCCAGACGAAGTGACCTAGATGAAAATTGTGGGGAGACTAGCATGTAGGTATCCTTAACCAACTCAGTTTGTTGCCCATGTATACCCTAACACCTGGGCTCGATGTGTTCAGTTTTGCAACAAATGGGCCGAAACTAGAGGTTCGGGCAAGTTATGAATCATAAGCACTGGATATGCAATTTCGTAATTAAAAAAATCTGTTAGGTGGGGTTTCGAGCAACTAAGGGCATCTCCAAGGGTGAGTCCCTATTTGTCCTTCTCATTTGTCCATTTGGGGGGTCTTTGGACAAATGGGCCTGAACAAACTATCAAGAAGTCCAATGGTAACCTCCATTTATCTTTTCATGAGTTTTTGACATGTGGGCCAAAAAAACAAGTGAACAAGATTTGCATGAGTTTTGCACAAATGGGGACTCCCCGTACTCTCCACAAATTTGGTTAAGAAATGCAGGGGTGTGGACCACTTTTGGACAAATGGGAATTCTCATTGGGTTGTATATTTTGCTCACGAACCCTCATATGGACAGATTTGGACAAATGTGGAGGATTTTGGGTCCCTTCGAGATGCGTGAGAGCATCTCCAATGGCATCCCCCAAAGCTATCCCAAATGTCCACTTTAGGGGATATGGACATATTGGGCTCAAAATCATCTCCCAGTGGCATCCCCCAAACGAACAAAATGTCCTCTTTGTCCGTCCAGATCCCTCAAACTTGCCCCAAATTTGGTGGAGGTTTGGGGTGTCCACATGTCCATTGTCCGAGCAGGGCCCATTGCTTTGTCTGCTAAAAATCCCGTCACCCCCGTCCCGATCCCATCTAATAGTCAAACATTATCTCTTCCTTCTCTCCTCTCTGGCTCTCTCTCTCTGCGCAGACGCAGTCTACCCAGCGGCCATGGACGGCACGTGCGGGCCACCGGCCACCAACCCACGCAGCAGCATCACCACGTGCTTGGCGGGCGGCCTCGCGGCGGCGCGCCGCGGTCCGGCAGCCGGCGAGACACTAGATCCTCACACTGTCGTGGTGGTGTCACGGCAGATGCCATAGGATGGTGTAACTTGGGGCCGATGGACGATGGAGGATCCGAAAGAGGGATGGCGTAGCATAACTACGCACAACACAGAGCAGACACGGTGTTTACCCAGGTTCGGAGCCTTCTTGTAGAGGTAAAGCTCCTACTCCTGCTTAGCTTGTATTACCTGAGATATCGGAGAGCTACAATGGTGCTCCTTGAGCTGTATTCAAGAAGAAGAAAAAGAAGAAGAAGAACTACTAGTACTCAATGGAGGAACCCCTCTCACAGGAGGGGTGAAGCCTCTATTTATAGGCTAAGAATGTTACACTGACAGGTGGGGCAAGGGGAAACTCTAACCACTCCCGGGCCCGCCGGGTCTGCCTGTGGTCCCTGTCGGATTGTCCGGGAGGGGACAATGCTGCTTTGTGCTTTTCGTACTGTGAGACGGCGCGCACTGTAGCCATGCTCCGGCTCTCGTCACTGTGCGGCCGTCCGACACGGTGACGTGAGCAACTACCGTCATCAAAGGAGCGTAGTTTTACTTTAGGCAGTGCGATCACGATAAGACCGTTGGCATATCCCGGCTCCCAGCCGAAATAAGGTAGCTCGTGCTTGTCCTGCAATCACATAAGACAAGGTAGAGATGCCGGCATACTTTTGGTATGCCGACCTGTCAGAAAGTCGGCTTATCAGTGCCGGCCTATTTGCTTATGCCGGCCTTGCTCTTGTTTAGCCGGCCAATATGTGTCATCATGACCCTACCCGGGGTCATCCCCCCGACACTAGTCCCCAAAGCTGTTGCGGTCCGGCAGAAATTGATGTCGGGCCACAACAGTTTCCCAAACCCAGACTACTCAGTGCCAAGAAGGATTTGACTAGGTAGAATGCTGACACGATCTCGAGTCTCCTCAGCCGAGATTCAGCACTACTGACATTCTTAGTCGGCGATGTACTTTTAGTTTCAAGCCGAGATTATCCTACTGAATCTCAGATAGCACGAGGAAGTATCACTCCGCCAACATCTTCGCCACATGTCGCACTTATTCTGCACTTTATTTTAATAACGGGAAGATAAGGCTCAAGACACTGTTCGCACGCCTTTTGAGGCAAGTGTGTCGACCCATCGGACAGAAAAACCGGTAGGCATTAACAGCAGAGTTTTGAATTCCGCCCATTGCCTTATCTCCTCATAACTCGGCGAGAGTCACTGCGCCACGTGGCGCAGTAACCACGCTCGTGCCGTTAATGGGGGAACCACCCCCATAATTGTAGCGTCATTTATCCATTGGCCGCGGGGATCGTGGGTGCATAAGATCCGTGCCCCATGATTACCCCCCGGTTATAAATAGCGGGGACGGGGTGAGAGCGCTTTAACTTCCCCCCCCCCCCACCCCGAAACCGTAGCTTCCTCGCTAACTGCTCCCATCCGCCTAGAGATTCTTGCCGTCGAGCGAGCTCGCCATTACCTCTTTGCCGCCGCTTCCTCGCGCGTTCCCGCCTGCGCCTCCGTCGCTCCCTTCTAGCTCGCTCGCGCCTCGCGCCACTGTTGTTTCACCGGAGTAGATCCAGATTTACTTTCCGCCATGGCTTCCTCCTCCCAAGATTTAGCCGCCGTTGACCCTACCGTCCAGCACGGCGAAGAAGATGTAGGGTCGGAGCGTGCCGGTTGGGAGGGCTCCGACGTTTCCCAAGACGATATTGATTGGCTCCGCTGTTCTAGGAGCATCCTGGTGGGAGGGGAGTGCCGAATTCCCAGCGACGAGGTCTTGCCGACACCTGGGCTCGGCGAGTGCGTAGTTTTCGTATCTCACTTTGATGAGCGCGGCTTTGGTCTTCCGGCAAATGATTTCGTCCGACAGTTCTTTGACCACTTCGGACTCCAGCCTCATCATCTCCCGGCTAATGCCGTTCTTACCTTGTCCGTTTTCATCACTTGCTATGAAAGTTATCTCAGCCTTTGGCCCTCTGTCGACCTCTGGGCCAAGTACTTTATGTTCTGGCCCCAGGTTCTTCCCGACAAGGACAATCCCGGCACGCCCAAGCCTATGACTCAGTGTGGGACCACCACCGTCATTCCTCGCCGAGGTTCCATCTTTCCTCATATCCAGGGTCTTGAGTCTTGTAAGAAATGGCTCAAGAGCTTCTTCTATGTCAAAAACACTTCCGACACCGACATGATCAAACTGCCGGAATTCGAAGTCGGCCCGCCGAAGGAAAAAAAAAATTAGAAGTATGACCCGGAGGAGTTTCTCCAGGAGATCAACGAGATCCATGCCGGCATCATCGGGCTCAAGGAGAACGGGATGACAGCTGAGGACCTGCTAGCGACATTCGTGTTCCGACGGGTTTGCCCGTTGCAACGTTGGACGCCCAAGCTGTGCTTCCACAGCGGCCGGCAGGACCCAAACCGAGTTTTGACGGTCAATTTGGACAAGGACAAGGTTCGGCGCCGACTTAAGGCGATCGCCAAGAGTAGCTTGGGAGACAACTGGACTTGGGGCATGGTACCCTTCAGCCGGAAAAACCGCGTGCCTGCTGTGAGTTCTCGATAACTTGTTCTTGCGATTCTTCTCCGGCATAACTTTATGTCGGCCCTAAACCATATTGCTTTATCTCGACCTGACTTTTATCTTTTATGCAGAAATTCACCCTTCAACGCAACGAGGATGGACATGAGCTAGATAAGCGCTTCGGCGCTGACTGCGTGGATATCGACCGGGAAGATCCGGACTCCGAGGATCATATGCCAATTCCTCATGCTGGCCCTAGACGTGCCATAGCTGAGAACTTCTGTTTCTGACTTTGTTCATGTCAAAATCACTACCCCACGGGTAGATAATTGGTTAACTTTTATCTCCTTGTACTTATGCTTATTTTTGTTCGGGATTAGCTGACCTGGATGAGCTGGCTCCTGCCGTGGCTCCTGTGTCGGTGGGCGAGAAGCGCGCTGCTGACACAGATCTTCCGAAGATGAAGCGGAAGAAAACTGCCGGCCGGCTTCCCAAACTGAAACCGTTGGTTGCCGGGTAAGTCATGTACCACTTTAGATCTTGAACGTCGGTATCTTTTGTAGTTCTACTTAGCAAATCATGAAGGTGGTTTAACCTTTTTCCTACAGGGAGGCTTTGACCGTGACACAGTCTAAGATGTGCATCGCGTCCAAGATCTCGGCTACTTCGTCTCCGCCGGTAGAACCTTCCGCTCAAGCTGCGGATGGGGCCGAGATTGCCGCAGATCCCGTGTCCCCTGTCCAAGAGGTTGTTCCCGGCATCGACGCTACGAGCGTCGCCGAAGTCGGGACATCCGAGACCGGGACAACAGCTTCATCAGCAGTGCCGGATGCGCAGCATCAACCGCAAGTAGCACAGCAGCCTCAGCAGCCAGAACCGCAGTCCCAACAACATTTAGCAACAGCATCGCCGCCACCACAACAGCCACAGCAGATGCAACTGGCGACCACCCAGGCGAAGAGAACCAGGAGCTCTGTCATTCCACCAGGACAGCAGCCTCCGAGTTCAGCCAGCTTGCCTAACATCACATCGCTCCGGGGTACTCAAGGAGCTCCTCAGAGGACGACGAGCAGGTGCAGCTGGGGGTCCCTTGGGCACTATGCCATGGACTGGAATAGTGCCGACAGTTACGAAGTTAACTCCGGCACTCTCCAAACGGCACAGCAGGCAGCTCTGGTGGGACCATCGCCCATAGCGGCAACTCCTGAGCCGATGTCGGCCAGGATGTTTGATGCGAGATTCGCATCGTTCGAAGCCAGTCGGGCTGCTAAGGTAACAAGCTTTCCTCCGAATTCTTCATACTTTCTTTAGTATCGATATCCCTAGTCCCCGAGGTTTAGGGAGAGTAGGAAATAGTCGGCATGAAGCTTATTTAGAAACTTCAAACACTATTGTCCGAGATTCTGGCCGAGTTAGGAGTAGTCGGCCTGAAGCTTAGAATAACTTCAAACATTATTCCCCGAGATTTAGGCTGAGTAAAGATTAGTCGGCCTGAAGCTTAGAATAACTTCAAACACTATTCCCCGAGATTCAGGGTGAGTAAGGATTAGTCGGCCTGAAGCTTAGAATAACTTCAAACACTATTCCCCGAGATTCTGGCTGAGTAAGGATTAGTCGGCCTGAAGCTTAGAATTTCAGAATTGCTCCTGCTATAGTAGGTCTTAGCCATTGTCCAATGACTGACTGTGGAGTATTCGCTTGCAGAATTGCATGAATAAATGAACAGCCATCTTCAACACTCTGCTTACGTCGCATCGAAAACTGGTGGATAAGTACAAGGTCTTGTTGGCCGAGCAGAAGAGCAAAAGTAAGTTTATTCTTACCAACATATATACTATGCCGAGTTGCGTATCTATGCCAAAACTGACATTTGCCGGCATAAACAGCTGGGGCTGACGCGCAAATGGCCGAGTTGCTCAAACGCGTCTCGGAGGTGCAAGGTACAATATCTTCTGTATTTCTGATTGCACTTGTTTTTGCCTTGAGCATACCTAATCTACTCCTCTGATATAGGGGAGAAGACGCGGCTGGTGGAGCAGCACCGGGGCGAGGTATATCAGCTAAGAGCGCAGGTTGAAGCACAGAGCGAAGCGCACAAAGCCGAGGTGGTTCAACTCATCTTGGCGCTTTCCGCACAAGCTGATGAGAAGATCCGCCTGGAAGGCGAGATACAAAAGTATAAGGATCTTCTCGCTGATGCCAAGACCCGAGCCTCCTCGTAGACGACAGTGCAAGCTTATTGTCTATGTGCCTGCGAGATCTCGGCAAAATAGACGCACTGCTAGCCAGTAAGTTGCGCTTCCTCTTCGAATGTTTAGCCGACAATAACTATATGCCAGGGTTTATTTTGACTTTTCTTTCTCTTGCAGAAACCTTCCCTCATTCCACTGAAGGTGCTCAAGCTGTCGTGATCAAAGCTCGAGGGAAAAGGGATTTTGACTCGACACAATCGTTGGAATACGACGTCGAGGACTACCTCGTCAGCATATGGGCCCGGGTCAAGCCGCTCAAGACCTTCAGGGTCGACATGCTCAATGCCGGCATCCGCGTCTTCCGCGCTCTTTGGCCGGCAAAAGAAGCTCCGAGCGCAATCTCGGACCTGGTCTAGCGTCTGCTGGAGGTGGAGGACCAACTTAGCGAGTGGCGGGAATCAGCCGCTCGTGTCAACGCCGACAAGGCATTATCGTTCGTACTTTCTTGGTACGACGGCATTAACCTCGATGTGCTGCAATCCATGCGCGCCGACTCTCCCTTCCTCTCGGATCCGGAGCTGATTTCCAAGCGCTAGGAGCGAGCTTACTCCTTCATCCAATATGCCGACGTGCACTCCTTTGTGGAGGGCCCGAGGTTGGACATGGAGGAAGAGGCAGCCGAGGATGAAGAAGAAGAAGAAGGTGTTGATGAAGAAGCCGTTTGCTGAGTCGCCTCCTGCCGAGATTAATATCCTGAGTACCAGTGCCCACGATCCTGCGGCTTGAACCGTTGCCTATCTTATGTTCAAAACTTTGAAATTATCAGATCCCCAGGATGCCAGGTGCATATTTAAACATTTTGAAGTACTTAAGTGTGATGCACAATGCTTTTAATTAGTTAAGTAACAAGCCATTTGGCTTCCAGCCAAGTCCCCGAGTTTATTGTCTTGTCGGCTAAATTTTATGACCTCGGCTCCTTGTCTGCCGTATCGGCGTTCGATGTATGAATCGCGAAGTCATAGAATAGAGCGTTCAAAAACTTTTAAACTTATGAAACCTATCTGGAGTTGTCCGGCATAAGAGAAGGTATTGGGTTAGATAAGAAACACGTATCTCGGCTTGCCTGTTTGCTTATTTTTGTAATCGTTTTTCATGTCTCCAATAACTTTACTCGTGCTCCAACTTGCCATGAAGCCGGGTTGCGGACAACAGCTAAGTCATAGAGAGAGTTTTTGGTACCGACACTGGTGTGGGTCAGGGTGGCCCGATCTTTCGATGAGATTGATAACTCTCGATTTGGGTAGGAGGTGACGTTGATGATCTGACTACGGCCTAGGAGGCAGCGTCTTAGCAATCGATACACCAACTTTAGAGGGTTATTGATCACGCGGGGGCACAATCAACCTGACCACGAAGGTCTTTGTTCCTGCAAGCAATCAAAGAACAAGCAAGAACAAGATAAATAGCAGATGCAATCTAAAATTGCGAGTATACTATATCAAACCAATGTCTCAACGAGACGATAAGTTGGAGTCTTGACGACGGTAAAACAGGTGGTCTAACCGACACACGCGATTACACGAAAGTAGCAAAGGTTAAATTTTTATCTAATCAAAATCCAAGGCTCCTTAGGGGGGCTCATGGGGTATATAAAGGAGGAGGGAGAGATATTTTCGTCCACCTTGAGTAAGGAGGCCAAAATCCAACTCTATCTCTAACTTTCCTAACAAACTACAACTCTTTAGGAAACAGAAAAACAGATCCGTCAGCTTGTTTTGTCCGCCACGGTCAGCACGAGTCGAATCTCTTGACGGGTCTGGATCCGTTGGAAAGTTCTTGTAATTATCTTTCCAACAAGTACTTGTTTGCTTGATTTGGACTCCGGATGCGGCCTGGGTGATTAAAACAAATTCGGGTCTCCTGACAGTTCGGACCCGAATCGGATTCAACTTTAATTCGTGATATCTTTCTCTAGCAAGCTCCGAATCATGTGCCCTTTGATTTGTTGGAAAGTAGACTTGATAGGCTTCACTTTGAATCTCCCTTTGCAGGCTATCACACTTCATCTTCACTTTGGACTTGTAAAGTTCAATAAGATGCCTACATAATAAGATTACACAAGATAGTAGCTCCGCCTCTTTGCAAGTAACATATTGAAAATATTTTGTAATTGAATTCACCTGATTATAATTGTTATTAGATACACCAACAATTAGGATTCTAATGGTCGTATCCATGGTTAGCATGTCCATATCAGACACACTACTAAACTGACATAAGATTACATAATCTAGTCAAGCCGACATACAAAACAAATAATTAAACACAACTTTCACAAAAAGGGGAGTCCCCGAGTTTCTTTCAAGAACTCGGCGGTTCATTCAATGTCTCAAAATAACCGACATAACGGAAAGGGTACAACGATACAAGTACTCATCTTTCAAGTATAGAATGGACGAAGCAAAGCTACATTCCACGGCCTCTTGGTTTACTCGCCAGATCTGTCCATCCTATTTGCGTTGGGGTCCTGTGCATCTATAAGATAGTATGAATCATTGTGCAGCGCTTTGCTCACAATGAAGGGTCCTTCCCATGGAGGTGACAACTTATGCATGCCGGCCGTGCGTTGCACAACCCAAAGCACTAGATCTCCTTCTCGGAACACCCAACGGTTTACCTTCCGGTTGTGATAGCGTCTGAGGTGTTGTTGATAAATGGCTGACCGGGATAAAGCCAATTTCCGTGCTTCTTCGAGCAGGTCGACATCATTTTCTCGGGCTTCCTTTGCCTCGGCCTCCATATACATGGTTACTCGCGGGGAGTCATGCTGGATGTTGGCTGGTAAGACAGCTTCTGCCCCGTAGACGAGGAAAAATGGCGTATAGCATGTGGAACGATTCGGGGTTGTCTTGAGACTCCACAACACGGCCGGGAGCTCATCCAGCCAACATCCTGGAGTGCGCTCAAGTGGCTTAATTAGCCGAGGCTTTATGCCGGCTAAAACCAAGCCGTTTGCTCTCTCAACTTGCCGATTGGACTGAGGATGCGCTACGGAAGCGACATCAAGCCGGATCATCTTCTCCACACAGAATCGTGCAAAAGCTGCTTCTACGAAGTTTGTTCCATTATCTGTGATGATACTATGCGGGTAACCGTATCTCAAGATGATATCTTTTAAAAATGACACTGCTGTTTCGCCATCACACTTCTGTACTGGCTTCACCTCGATCCATTTGGTGAACTTGTCCACCATGACCAGGATATGTGTCATGTTTCCTCGTGCCGGCTTGAAAGGTCCCACCATATCCAAACACCAAACAGCAAACGGCCAAGTGATTAGTATTGTCTTGAGTTCAAATGCCGGCATATGGACTTTGCTGGCATATCTCTGGCAACCGTTGCACTTCCTGACCATATCTTCTGCCTCTTATAGCGCACTCGGAAAGTAAAAACCGTGCTGATATGCCTTAGCAACTAACGTTCTTGAGGACACATGATGGCCGCACTCGCCTTGATGAATATCCCGGAGGATTTCTTGTCCTTCTTCTGGCTCGACACAACATTGCAACACGTTGGTGACACTTGTCTTGTATAGTTCGCCGTTGATAATGGTGTACGCCTTCGCTCTCCTCTGAACCTGCCTTGTCGACACTTCATCTTCCGGCAGGCTTCCATCTTTGATGTATGACATGATTGGTTGTGCCCAAGCCAGCACAGGACGAGTTATGAATGTCGGCTCGTCTATTTCCATCGGTTCAATTCCCATTGCCTCGGCCGAGTTAGGGCGCTCAGTCCCCGGGTTACCAGAACCACTGCCACTATCGATGTCCATTGGTGTAACCTCGGCCTCCGAGTTTGCCAGAATAAATATTGATTCCGTCTTTGGTAACGGCTTGATCGAAGGCTTGCGTAGATGTTCCAGCGCTATGACGGCCGGGATGGCCTGCCGCGTTGATCCCAGCTTCGACAGAGTATCAGCTGCTTCATTCTCTGCCCGGGGTATGTGATGGAACTCACAACCTTCAAAGTGACTGCTGATTTTTTGCACATGAAAGCGATATAGCGCCATATTGGCATCCAATGCATCCCAATTGCCAGAGGTTTGCTGTATCACCAGGTCGGAATCACTGAAACACTGGTGAATACCAATTTCTCGTACTCGGCGACATTATTGGATGCCGCGAAATGAATTTGCAACACATACTTCAGTTGATCATGCTTAGGCGAGGTGAGGACTATGCCGGCACCCAGTCCGCTCTTCATCTTGGAGCCATCGAAATGCATTTTCCAATAATTGGTCTCAGGTGGTGGTGGCTCATACTCCATCTCGACCCAGTCAACTAGGAAATCCGCCAACGCCTAAGACTTTACAGCATCTCGTCTGTCAAACTGCAGTGTGTAGGGTGCTAACTCAATAGCCCATTTGGTTATTCGGCCACTTGCATCTTTGTTACTCATGATCTCCGAGATAGGAGCTTCACATATTACCCGGATTTGGTGTGCTTCAAAATAATGTTTCAGCTTCTTTGCCGCCATATAAACGGCGTACGCCATCTTCTGGTAGTGAGGGTAGTTCTGCTTTGATGATGATAGTACTTCACTTAAATAATATACCGGCCTCTGTACTGACTTGCCGTCTTCATCTCTTTCCACCACTATGACAGCGCTGACAACCCGGTTTGTTACTGCTACATACAGTAACATTGGTTCTCGGGCCACCGGTGAAGCTAATATTGGCGTCATAGCAATCATCTTGTTCAACTCTTGAAAAGCCACTTCTGCTTGTTGGGTCCACACAAATTTGTCAGTTTTCTTCATCAGCTGGTATAAGGGTATTGCCTTTTCACCCAGCAGACTAACAAAATGACTCAATGATGCTAGGCATCCGGTGAATTTTTGTACGACCTTGAGACATCTCGGCGACTTCATTCTCTCTATGGCAGAAATTTTTACATGATTTGTTTCTATGCCTCGGCTTGACACCAGAAATCCGAGTAACTTTCCAGCCGGCACACCGAATGTGCACTTGGTTGGGTTTACCTTCATTCAGAACCTTCTCAGATTTGCAAATGTTTATCGGATATCATCTAGGAGCGTGCTGCTCTCTTTGGTTTTTATGACGACATCGTCGACATACACCTGCACATTTTTGCCTAGTTGCTCATGCAAGCATTTCTGCATACATCTCTGATAAGTAGGCCCTGCACTTCTCAAACCAAACGGCATAGTGCGATAGCAATAAGCCCCGAACGGGGTGATAAATGATGTCTTTATTTGATCATTAAGGTTCAGCGGTATATGCATCTACAAAAGACAACAACTCACACCTGGCAGTGGAGTCGATCACTTGATCGATCCAAGGTAGTGGAAAAGGATCCTTAGGGCATGCCTTGTTCAAATTGGTGTATTCGATACACATGCGCCATACTTTGGCCGCGGTTGCGTCATCTTTCTTCTTCTCGACCATGACTGGGTTGGCCAACGAGTCGGGATGTATAACTTCCATGATGAAGCCGGCAGCTAAAAGACGGGATATCTCTTCCGATATGATTTTCTTTCTGTCATCGACGAAGCGTCGAACGGGCTATTTCACCGGTCTTGCGTCTGGCCTGACATGTAGTGAGTGCTCAGCCCACTCCGTCGGCACACCCGACAGGTCTTGGTTTGACCATGCAAAGATGTCCCGATTCTCACAGAGGAAGTCAGTGAGCTCGCCTTCCTATTTCTTGGTCAGGCAGGCACCAATGATGACGGTGCGGTCCGGGAACTTGCTGTCGACCGGTATCTTCTTCGTCTCTTTTGCCGCCTGGAAGGCCACACTGCCATACGGGTTAGTCACAGCCGGCAGAGCGGTCTCCGCCGACTGAGCCAGTGCCACCACTTCCTACTGCTTCTTCTTCTCTCCGGCAATGACCAGCGATTCGGCCAAAGCAGAACCCGCAGCCATGCACTCCATTGAACGCTTGTAGTTGTCGGATATAGTTATTGTAACATTTGGCCCCGGCATCTTCATCTTTAAGTAGCCAATGTGAGTTGTCGCCATAAACTTGGCCAATGCCGGTCTGCCCATCAGCGCATGATACGAGCTGTTGAGATCCACCACTTCAAATACCAAATTCTCTGTCCGACAATTCTCCCTTGTGCCGAATAAGACGTCAACTCGGATTTTGCCCACCGGTGCACACAACACTCTTGGCACAATACCGTGGAAGGTAGTCCGGCTGGGCTCAAGCATGTTATCGATAATGCCGAGTTTGAGCATTGTGTCTCGGTACATGATGTTAATGCTGCTCCCATTATCAATGAGAACCCGGGTGAACTTGATGTTGCTGTCAGGCCCGATGAGTGTCGGATCAACCACCAGAGCGTAGCCACCAGGATTCGGCATGACTCTAGGATGATCAGACCGGTTCCAACAGAACTCCTACTCCAACCAGTACATGAACTTAGGTGCATACTGCAGTGACTTCTATCTCACGCCGACGCTGGCCTTGCTTGGTCTTGTCTTATCCTAATCCAAACTAGGGTCACGTTCCTGCAGGCAACACATTGCTCTGGTACCATCTGAAGCGATACCCCTTCACCAAGGGTTCGATCTCTGTGCTTACTTGTGCTAGTCCCTAGATCGACTCACTAGCACACACAGTTCAAGATGTAATACCAAGATACAAATGTCAAAAATACTTTATTACATCGTATCATCCAGAACTTAAATTGTACTTACAAACTTGCATGACCTCTAGGGCCAGCATAAAACAAATACTGTTTTAACATCATAAAACAATGTTTCAAAATACTGCAGCGGAAAAGGGTAGAACATAAGGGCCACACTACTCCAAGGTGAGAGCATGTTGGAATGTAAGCACATGACCCATGACAAAACGACGAACCTCACTCATCGTCGGATCCACCTGCATTTTTAATTGCAGCCACTACGTGGTCAAAACATTTGAATGTATTGGCAAGCTCACTAGAGTTATAAAGGACCTACCAAGTACATGCATAGTTTGGCTAAGTGGGGTTTGGCTATTTCGCATAAAAGCATCATTATTCAAATCCTATCATTTTTAGATAAATAGCTTTGAATTCTATTGGACACGGGGTAGAAACACCCATGCTCCTATTAACCTAGGCACATTGAGTAGAAACATCAATGCTCCTACCCAGTTCAATCCATTCATTTTATTAGGAAATTGGAATGAGTGAGCCCTTCCTTACAGCTCCAATATCTAGTTGCTCATAAATTTCCGTAACCGGGGACACGGCTAAGTACTTAGTTTGACACTCTCGAGAGGTGATAGACATTACCCACAAGAAATCGATGTGTTAATCCCTTACTGTCCTCCAGATGGAGTAGCAACGGCATCGATTACAGGAATTTTCAGAACATATTCCCCCAAACCACCTGAGGGACGCGTTCCAACCTACACTGCTACATACCGATGTCACCTCGGATCCAGATTCATATTTCTTACATCCATCCTGGCAGAGCCCATAATACCATGTGGTTGTACTGGAAGCTACTAAACAGGAAACTAGTCCAGTCTCTGGTTATCCCGGGTGGCATCCCACATTGTGACGCAGCGCTCCCCGAATCGCACGGGAAGACGACCATGGACGCTCCTGAATCACACGGAGAGACGACTGAGCGGGCCCCATAGAAATGGACCTAACGTCAGGACATCCAAATACTCAAAGCAGCCCACCCAGGACGGTTCATTGAATTACTTGTTTTGCCATACACTAGGAAAACTATATTTTTAATTAAATAGTATCACATTGTAATAATATCACCCTCGTATATTATCATAGCATAGCATTTTATTATTACGATGGCAATTGGTGGTGAAGGTCATGACAAAGGTATCCTATACAACTAGGACAGATCATAGCTAGCATAAATACAATAATAATCCTAACAATGCAACTAATAAAATCTAGTGCATAATAAAATAATGGGTAAATGATCAAAGTGAACTTGCCTTGATAGTAGTTGGTATTCAGGCACTCTTCGCAATCACACAGTTCGCTCTTTGAGAAAACTATACAATCAAGCAAACATACACATACATAAACCCACCATACAAGCAAAAGAATATGTATGTCATGATGCAATGCAAAACTTGTGACATTAGTTTGGTTTATTTTATTTGGGTGATCTACTGATCCAAAGCATTGATAATTAAGCACATGCAATTAGGGTTTTCAAGCAAAAACAAAAGCTAGGGTTTAAACCCTAAAATGAGGTTTTATTTGCATCTGCAAAGTAATTTAATTCAAAATATTTATTTATCTGTCCCATTGGACAGAGGACAATAAAACAAAATTTTGGGCACTGGTTTCATTCAAAAAGGACTTCTAGTTAATTAGTTATGATTTAAATGGCATAAAACCCTAATCTGTAATTTGAATGTGATTCAAATATTCAAATTTGAATCTGGACAGTGCCAAAAGATTCTGCACTTCCTAAGGATTCCAAAAAGGTGTGGATCATTAAATTTGAAGTTACAGGGGCCTATCTGCAAAAGTGTCTTTTAATTAATCCGGGGGATTAAAATTAGATTTTTATTTTATAAAAATAGATGCCACGTGGCGCGTTCCTATTCGTTGGTACCGGTTTGGTTTAAGTGAATAAGGATGATCTAATCTACACCGTTGATCAACGATCGGATGGACGAGGGGCTAGGGTTTTTATCGGGCGGCGGCGGCGGTCACCGGAGACGGAGGAGATGGCGGCGCGGGCACGGGCGTGGCGGCGCGGGGTGCTCCGGCGACGTGGGCACAACGGGGAAGCGACGGGCGAGGGCGGCGCGGCACGGCGGAGACGGGGCACGGTCGGCGTGGGCTCGGGCGGCGCGGGTCGGCGCCTAGGACGAGACGGGCGGGCGGCGTGCGGGGTGCTCCGACGAGGCTGGTGACGCGGGGAGTTCACGGGGAGACACGGCGTAGCACGGCAGAGACGGGGGCGCGGTCGGGGACGGCGGGGTCGGCGCCTACGACGAAGACGGGCGGACGGCGCGGTCGGACTCCGGCGAGAAAACGGGGCGGCCTGGCGGCGCGATTGGATGGGGAAACAAGGGGGAAAGAGAGAGGGGGTCGCGGGGATTATAAAGACGTGCTCGGGGCTGCAAAATGAAGGTCGGAGGAGGAGATTGCGGCGGCGAGAGCGCGGGGACGGCGGCCGGAAATCGCGGCGGTGGCGCGGTGCTTTCCTTCCGGGGAGAAGCCCCTGACAGGTGGGCCCCACCTGTCAGCAGGGGCGGGCGCGCGCGGGCGGCCGGGATGGCGGGGCTGGTCGGGCGCGGTCGAACTGGGCCGGTTCGGCCCAAAATGGCCGGGCCGGTCCGGTTTACCCTTTCTTTTCTTTTTTTCTTTTAGACCTTTTCTTTTTCTGTTTTTCTCATTTCTTTGATATCTTTTGATTTTGAACTCCAAATTGGTCCAAATAAATCCCAGAAAATTTGTAAAATCATGTTCTACCATGATACAACTTTTGGAAGTAGTTTCTCTTCAAAATAAAATATATAAAAATACATTTGCCCTATAAATGCCTTTAGGGCTATATATCCATTTAAATAAAATACTTTTTCAACTCCAAATAATTATCCAAAAATTATGGGATAGCTTATATATGCAATAAACCCCTTTTATACTTAAACCTTAATGGTTTGAAGATCCAAAGCTCAAATGGGTGTAAACCCTAGTGTTTAAAATGAAACAAAAATCTTTCCAAAGCCCTTTTGAGATTCAAATTTGATTTCAAATATGCAATTGTGGCATGATGCTTATGAATGCAATGCTCATGTAAAGGTTTGAAATTTTGGGATGTTACATGCGCATTGGCGCCTGTGAGTGGCGGCGGCGTAGGTAGCCGATTTGCTTCGCCCTTCTTGGCCCGTTGCATCCAACTGCATTGCCGGGTTGTATGATTCGCCGGCTTGCTTGGATTGGTCGTGTGGAAACGACAAGGCTGATCAAGCATCATCTCGAACGTGTACTTCTGCTTATCTTGCCACGGCTTCTTCTCTTCTCCTTTCTTGGCCCACTGCTGATTCCCAGTCTTCTGTCGCTGGCTATTACCGGCATCAGGCTGATCTTGGATCACAGCCACATGAGCTGGCCCATACCGGTAATCCGGCCTATCATCCATTCTCTTGTTTCTATGATCTTGATGATCATTTCTCCGGAATGTCGACTGCTCTCTGTGCGACTCTGCCGGCATCAGTGACGGCTGGGTTGGGTCTCCCAACGCAGACATATATGCAACCTTGATCATCTCGGCCAAAGTGGCCGGTATTTCCTTTGCAGCTTCTGCAACAACATGCTGCCATGTCAGCATCCTTGGGAAAACCACGCAATGGCCTGCGATTCCACAATCCCTTCACAGGAATTGCGAAGATTATTCCATCTCGTCAGGTACACTCGGTCGGTCTCGTTGTCTCTCTGCTTGCACGTAGACAATTGCTGAGGGCGATTAGGGCTCTTGTACGTGCTGGTGAAGTTGCTAACAAAAGCTTCTTTGAAATCTATCCAACAGTTGATGCTGCCTCAGGCAGATTGTTCAGCCAAATCCTGGCTGGCCCTTCTAGCATTTGGGGTACGTAGCGTACTGCCCATCTGCGATTGCCTCCCGCTGACGTGGTTATGACTAACCACATATTCGACTCGAGCATACCCAGTACAGCCCAGCTGGGGGCCCACAAGGAAGCCTACCTCGACTCCAGGAGATTACATGCCAAATCTTGTGACTCAAGACAAGGAAGGTTAATTAGAGTATATCTCCTCATTGTAACCGACTTGGACTCCACCTGAGACCTGAGTTCCTGCATATATAAAGGACTAGGAGGGGGAGCCAAGAGGAAACCCCCCAACTTAGATACAAGTCGCCTAGACGCACTCGGCGACTCGGTTCATCTAGACTCTGCGGCACCTTATTTTATTCGACTCATCAATAAAGATCCGACAAGCAGGACGTAGGGGTATTACCTCATCGAGGGCCCTGAACCTGGGTAAATTGTGTCCCTTGTGTCCTTGTTAGCCGACGAGTTCGCCAACACACACTCATCTTTCCTTGATACAAGTCCATCAATATGGACATTGTCGAAGTTACATCTCCATTAACTTTTATTAGCTTCCTTAGGTCACAATTGTTTTTGTTTCCCTAATGTACTCCGGTACTCAATAAAGTTTTCAATAAATCTCTTCACAGAGAACTCTCATTTACTTTTTGGGCTCGCTACCTACTTGGTGGCCCCGCCCAAGCTTGCTGTAACATTTTAGCGCAAGCCAAACAACGCTCGATTCGCAGCTCTGCTCCATTCAAAAGGATGGGCCGAAGGAATACCATGTCTTGGACACACCTGACACTCGGGAGTTGCGTCCAATCGACTCTAATACATGTCTTGGACGCACCCGACACTCGGGGGCTGCATCCAATCGACTCTAATGCCTGTCTTGGACGCACCCCACACTCGGGGGCTGCGTCCAATCGACTCTAATACATGTCTTGGACGCACCCGACACTCGGGGGCTGCATCCAATCGACTCTAAAGCATGTCTTGGACGCACCCGACACTCGGGGGCTGCGTCCAATCGACTCTAACACATGCCTTGGATGCACCCGACACTCGGGGGCTGCGTCCAATCGACTCTATATCTTGGACGCACACGACACTAGGAAGCTCCGACCAGATAGCAAGTAAACAAAGTGCTACCCGTGCGAATAAAGCTCACTTGGGTCCACGCTCGACTACTCATAGTCGACCACGGACCCGGGGGCTACTCCCACCGGGAGCGCTGGTCGCGCACCTGGTAAACGCCATTCGCGTTCCTGCACTCTTCAGACTCAGGGGAGGATAAAAGGATCTCAGCATCACTCCCACCGGGAGTCTTCAAGGCGAAATTGACATTCAGATTCAATTATAATACAAAAGCTTTTTCTACAAGAAATCAAGATACAATCTTTGAGTACATAACTTGAGTCCGGTCTCCACTGCAAACAGTCGTCACCAGACTCGGGGGCTACTCCCACCAGGAGCACTGGTCGCGCACCCGGTAGAATCTATACTACTACCATTTACTGAGGACTTGGCGGTCGACGTTGTCGCGCTATGAGATCTTCTTCTTTCCAGTAACGCCAGCCGATGATTCTCGCCACCTGTTCATAAACAGCATTGAAATGAGGTCGCAGATCGATTTCATCGCCCGGGTCACCAGGAAGCTCCGATATTCAGCTAAGATCGAGTCGAGGGTATTGGACCCGCACAAACGCCAAGGCTATCTTCGCCCCCCGGATTAGCTGACGGTACATCAGCTCCCGAAAGACGCTATCTTGCCCAAGCTTTCGGGTCAGCTTGCTTAGCTCTTGGGGCACCTCTTCCAACGGCCAGAATGCCTGATAAATCGCCTTCAAAGTCTCTCAGTGGGAGTTGAAGAAGCTTTTGTTTTGATCTATGCGGTCTCGCAAAAGCATGAGGTCATGACCCCTCGGTCGGTCAAACCAGAACGATATCGGTCGATCGTCTGACAAGCGTTCAGGGCACTGTTTACCCAATCTTGCTCGGCTCGCGGGTCGGCCTGCACAGCCGCAAACAACTCATGTATGTAAAGCAAAAGCCAAAAAGAAGAAGATCCAAGCAAAAAGGAGGCAGCGGCTCACATTGAAGCTGAGAACTCAGCCCGCGAAGCTTCTCGAAGACAAACTCTTCCCGGGCGGCAGACGCTTTCAACTTGGTCTTGGCAATCTGCAACTCGCTCACGGCCCTTCGACTCTCCATTGTCGAGTTTTTGGCCTGGGTTTTGGCTTCTTGGAGGCGTCGATGAAGGAACTCAAGTTCGCTTCGAGTCTTGTCCAGGGAAGGAACCTCCTTTGGAGCCGTCGACTCCGCGGTTTCCGGAGGGAGCATCTCAGCCGAGACCACGGCTCTCGCGATATTCGGCTCAGGTGTCACAACCCTCTCTGTGTCTACCTCGATTGTCGAAGTCGCGGGCTCTTTCTGCCACTGTAGAAGAGAAATACCCCCTTTTCAGTCCCGGAGAGGATTCAAAGACACGAGTCTTAACTAAAAGCAAGTAGTCCGACTCATATCAGTGCAAAGGAACAAGCATGTTTATTTATTAATATTGCTCACATTAGAGCAAGAACGATATAAAAAAAAGAAAAATACAAGGAGGATAGGCGAAAGCCTAAAGAAGTCTAAGCCTCAAGCTGGGCCCACCTCCTGGCTCGGCGCAGGAGTCGACGATGGTGGAGCCGCTCCTCCCTCAGATGCCATGCTCCCCAGCAGAGCCGACAGCTGGGCCGCCAGTTCTTCCCCGAGCTGGAAGTAAGGCGTCAAGGCCACCTCCTCCCCACTAGGTAACAAGGGAACGGCCGAAGCCACCTTCCGCAGCACATCTTCGCCGATGCCGTGTGCTAACGCTAACACGAACATCGACTCCGCACCGGAGTGGGTCTGAACCCAGCTAAACTCGTCCAGAGGATCCAGGTCAGCGCTGAAAAACTCTACTAGTTTCCCTAGCGACTCAGGCACCGGCTCATCAGGAAAAAAAATCCCGAACAAACCAGTGAGCACCCGGGAAGCTCCCTGGACTCCAGTCGCCGCTCGAGAGCAGACGCTTGCCACAGCGTCAATGACCCTGTCGAGTGAACCTTCACTCGAAGGTAGGAAACCTGACAAGGAAAGCAGGCCTGCAAAAGAAGCCAAAGCGTTAACAATATATCCAAATGAGTGGATTCAACTATGATATTCTTACCTGCGACAGGACCAATGACTCCTTGGAGTCGGACGGCTCTCGTCTTCTCCTTCTCGGCCTCCTTGCCGAGAAGGGCGCCCGAAGCTTCTTGGGCGAGGTGTTTTTCGGCCTCCAGCTTCTTTGTCGACTCCCTGGCTAGATCAGCAAGCTTCTTCTCCAAGCTCTTGGATTGAAGCTCGGCGGCGTCCTTGAGGGAGTTAGCCTGAGAAAGGAGATCTAGACGACAAAACAGTAAGACACAATAGTTTTTCGACTCAAAGAAAGACTAAGCTAGAAGCATTACCTTGAGCAGACCTCAGCTCCTGCTGGCTTCGCTCCAAGTCTTGGCGAAGCTGATCTCGCTCAGCCGTCACCGCATCATAGCGATCAACAACCTCTGTTATGGAGCGGATGATCGGCTGCGACAATGATCACGTCAGCATCTGACTCATACTCCCACCGGGAGAGTAAAACTCTTTAACAAAAGAAGTTTACTTGACAAAAAGGACTCAAGACTTATGGGACTAGCCGAAGTCGAGGGAGCCGCTTCGGCTCCATGCTTCTCCAAGTGAGTCGACGAGCGGGACAACCTTTGGGGTTGACGCTCACCACTCACTGAAGAAGGCGCCTCAGGCATCGATCCCTGAGGCTCGAACGTCTGGACGACAATCGAGGGACCCGAAGCTTTCGGGTCCGACCAAGTGGGCTCAATAGCCTGGGTCGTTGGTTGGTCACCCGAGGCCACAGAGCTGGCAAAGGAAAACAGCTAGTTCAGTATTCAGATTACACTATTTAGAGAGCTGATGTATGAAGAATCATCTACCTGGCATGGATGACTCGGCCAAGAAGGCCAAATCGGCGAACATGCGTTGGGCCGCCTGTCTTGGTCTTTTTGGCTGCAGGAGGAGGAGACGAGGTCGCAGCGGGTGGACCCTCGACACCCGTCGACTGATCATCAGACTTGGGGTTTGACTCCCTGCTGCGCTTCCTCCTCGTCTCTAGGGCAACCTCTTCAGTCTCGGAGTCGCTAGCCTGCTCTGGCGACTCCGAGGACTCGTCGGCGAGCTCCTCCCCTGCAGGAGGAGGTTGACTCAAGGGATCTTCGAGTCCCTACAACTAGCAAGCGGATCAGCAGCTTATAAATACAAGCTCACAACGGCAGAAATACAAGTTACCTCTTCCCTTGGCCTGTCAGGGCCATAAGGGACCACTGGCGAGTCGATCTTGCCCGGAGTCGCGTCGATCAGGTTCGTTAACCCTCGCACCCGCGACTCCAGTTCCCTCAGAGATAGTTCTTCCGCATTCACCCGAGTGAGATCTCCGGGTCCTTCGAATGACCACATCGGGTGAACGCAAGCCTGCAGTGGCTGGATCCTCATCCTGAGGAACAAAGCTATCAGGTGAACACCTGTCAACCCCTGTCCCATAAGGGAGTGCATCTTAGCCATCAGGGGAGTCGCCTTAGAGTCCTCTGTAGGCGTCAGTTCGTGGCTCCATGCCACCGTCTTCTTTGCCTTCTTCTTGATTGAGAAGGCAGGAAGACTCGGATCGGCACCCGGGGCGTCAGAGTGGACGTAGAACCACTTCGACCTCCAGCCTTGCACAGATTCGCGCTGTTGGAGGGAGAAGTATTTGGCGTCGGGCCGTACATGTAGGCTGACGCTCCCAACGGCGTCCGCCATCTGGCCCTTGATCATAAAGATCCGCTTCCAGAGCCGCCAATGAGGGCTTACCCCCAAGAAGCATTCGCACAGCGTGATGAAGCACGCAACATGCAAATAAGAATTGGGGGGAAAATCATGAAGTTACAGCCCATAGGCTAGCAGCATAGCATGGAAAAAGGTATGAAGGGGAAAAGAGAGCCCTCGAAGCACATAATCGAGGAAGACAACCCACTCACCTAGCAACGGTTGCGGGTATTCCTCCTTTGTCAGGAAGCGAACCCCGTCAGGGGCCCTCGGCAACAATCCCTCGTCCTGGAGTTCTAGGATCTTAACGCGATTGTCGGCCACCACGGGCCAGGGAACAACTCCCTTGCCGGCATCTCCTTTGCCGACATCAGTCTTAGAACCTGCGGTCTTGGTCTTGCCCATCTCTGGATGGTGTGAGATTCTAGCTCACTGAAGGAACTCGCAAGAGTTTCTGGGCTATGGAAGCAGGGAACTCTAGCGCCTGGGCTGATTTCGCGAGGAAAAAGAAGGGTAAAAGGCATTTCTCTTTCACCGTCCTCCTTTTATAGGCTGAATCTGACCGAAGAATCCGGTCCGCGAGATCCATATCTTGGCCACGTGTCCCACATCGATCAGGAAGTGAAGCGGTGAAAACAAAAACGGCCACCCATCTTTCGGGCGCAAGAATTCATGAAATCATTATGCCTTATTTACTGCGCGAAGTGTGACCGTTTGCCCACTGACGCACGCCAACAGTACGCCTAGCTGTCAGGCTAGATTGTGCGCCCGGTCACATCTATTGACCCAACGGCAATTCACTTTCAACAGGTACGTCATCAGTGATGGAGTCTGACTCAAATATCATGACTCAAAAGCTATCTCTCGTATAGGGAGGTGGAGTTGAATCATAAGAATGGGACTCGTCTTGAGTCTCGATTATGAATACTAAATACTCTCATTCGAATCACGATTTAATCAGTTGATACTTTATATTAAAGACTTCATACGGTCAACTATTGTTTATTCTTTATTCACAACAGTAAAAACAGGGTAATGACCTTGGTACAAGGCAGTCGGTTTCATATAATCGACTCAATTGAGTCGCACCAGCTGCGACACCTCAGTTGTTTATGCTCATTCGCACAATAGTAAGCCTCTTGGGTTTCATCCAAAGAGCCTGGAGCCGCACCAGCTGCGCTGCTCTGGTAAACCCCATGCTCATTGCATGAAGATAAGCCTCATGGATCATTCCCTCGAGCTTGAAATCGTACCAGCTGCGTATTTTAGTAAATCCATGCTCATTGCATGAAGATAAGACCCGAAAATTCTCTTACGGGCCTGGAATCGTACCAGCTACATTATTTCCAGTCAAATCCATACTCATTGTATGAAGGTAAGTCCTAAAAATTAGGCTTGGATATGCATATCGGCCGCATCCCTCTGGCAACAATTTTCACTTAAGGGTCGCTCCATGTAACCATGTTCATTACATGAAAATAACACCCGTAGGCTTCCTATAGGGCCTGGAAATGTACCATCTGCGTATTTCCAGTACAAGTAATCTTGACGAACGAGTCGAGTACTTAAAAACTGGAATTTGACTCTATAAGACCCCAGCAAGCTAAGTCACAATTCACCAGTTGCCAGGTTCGAGCCCGGGGACTCGAATGCTGATGAAAGCTAGTGTTGTTTTCGCCCTAGAGCGATTAACTGGACTCGACTTCTCGAGTATCTGGGCACATTAAATATATATCCCTATGATTTCTACTCACCGCATTGATTCACTATCAGATCATATTGTTAAACATTAAAGCATCAACCCAGACATTCTCTGAGTCAAATACTTCTCATTCGAAGTACGAGTCGGTAAAATGCCAAAGTCTGCAGTAGTATGCAACTGGCTCAACAGCAGAATAAGCTCATTCTTTATGGGAAAAGTCCCTAGTCGAGTCTTCGACTCAACCAGGCACTTGAGGGCTACTGACGTGGTTATGACTAAGCACATACTCGACTCGAGCATACCCAGTACAACCCAGCTGGGGGCCCACAAGGAAGCCTACCTTGACTCCAGGAGTCTACATGCCAAATCTTGCGACTCAAGACAAGGAAGGTTAATTAGAGTATATTTTCTCATTGTAACCGACTTAGACTCCACCTGAGACTTGAGTTCCTGCATATATAAAGGACCAGGAGGGGGAGCCAAGAGGACACCCCCCAACTTAGATACAAGTCGCCTAGAAGCACTCGGCAACTCGGTGCATCTAGACTCTGTGGCACCCTATTGTAATGGACTCATCAATACAGATCCGACAAGCAGGACGTAGGGGTATTACCTCATCGAGGGCCCTGAACCTGGAAAAATTGTGTCCCCTGTGTCCTTGTTAGCCGACGAGTTCGCCAACACACACTCATCTTTCCTTGATACAAGTCCATCAATATGGACATTGTCGAAGTTACATCTTCGTCACCCGCCACATCCACTGCGGTGACATAATCTTCCAGCCAGTCTTCCGGCTTGGTGCTGCCGTCATATGTTCTCGTGTCCCTGGGTAGCTAGAAACCCGGAGCAAGTGTCTCTCTCATGATCTGATAAGCAAAGCAGCATGGTCCAGAAGTTCCGACAGATAGATTCTGTCGAGCCGATGGCGGGCATCGAGCGGCGACACTTGCCGGTTTCCCACTCGAGCTCCGAGTGGGCCAACGTTGTCACGCTCTCGCCTAAGATAGCCATCTTCTCCCATGGCCGAGTATCCTTCATTGTAACGGTCTTGCCTTTGATCCTCACCTCAATACAGGGGGTTGCGCCCGGCACCTTGCTGACCCGCAGCAGTATTGGGCGCGGGACCCCGAGGTCGGTGTCCATGTCCCTCCGAGTGATGTTCTTGCGGGTCTCGGCGATTGTTGCCAAGATGTAGGCTACTTTGACCATCATCAACTCGCCTGGCAACTTGCTTCCCGGCGAATGCTGGATCATAATGATCCAGCCATTTGTCTCGGCCGGAGTTAACACTCTTATCCCATCTCCCACCGACATTGGGTGAAGACGCTTTCTTGTCGGCTCGGCCACCCGCGCCTGCGGCCGAGTGAATGATCTGGGATGCGCCCGGTTTGCCATGCAACTTCATGTACGCCTCATTTTGCTCGTTAGCGATATGAAGCAACTCCTTCACATGCTGATGCTGTACTCGGAGCGCCTCTCCTGTGAGGTTAGGCAACTCTTCTACTGCAGCCTCGGCAGCCCTGAGGTTTTTAACAGGAGGGCTATATTTCGGCTTCAGTGCCGATGCATAGCTTCCCGACATAGCAAGTGCAACTCTACCATCCCTAGCTGTCTCGGCATTCAAGTTCTTGCCCCGGTAACGCACCTCTCCTACTCGGCTAGGGTTAAGCATAGTAGTAGAGTTAAGACCATGAGCTTTATTGTACTCACGAAGAGAGATCTCGAGCTCTTATCGAGCGCGAGACACGTCGACAGCTTCCTACAGCAGGTTTTGGCGCTCAATTCCAGCTCAGCCTGGAGCTAGTCCGAGTTGGCGTTTGGAGCCACAGGTGCCGTCAGCCTCTCGATGGTGGCCTGAAGCGGAGTCGGCTTTGCCGGCACAGCGGAAGTGCTGGCCTGACCGCCAATGTTCTCGAACCTCTCCAGTGGGGGTCGTGCTGTTCTGTCGGACTTGCTCGGGACACCGGCGCTTTCAGCTGCACCTTTGCCTGCATCGCCACCTTGAGCCGTCATCATGACCTCCACGCAGCTAACGGGACAGTCGCTATGCCTGCCGCGAGCCACGCAGACGGTGGGGAGATCCTCGGCTATCACCACATGCTCAAGATACCTGCAAGCAGCGTTAATGGCGACGCAAACCTCGTGCATGCCGAAGTTGATGAACCGGCCTGCACAGGGAAGTGGCGCATTGTTGAAGCAGTCTGCGTTGTTGTCTCGATGAAGCACAGAGAGCCGAATCTCTGAACCAAACCGGAGACCACGCGCTCTCCGGTGACGAGGATGCTTCCCGTCCGGATGAAGACTCCAGCCAACACCGCTGCTGGCCCCACGGTAGGCGCCAACTATCGTGGTGGTGTCACGGCAGATGCTATAGGATGGCTTAACTTGGGGCCGATGGACGATGGAGGATCCGGAGGAGGGATGGCGTAGCGTAACTACGCACAACACAGAGAAGACACGGTGTTTATTCAGGTTCGGAGCCCTCTTGTAGAGGTAAAACTCCTACTCCTGCTTAGCTTGTATTACCCGAGATATCGGAGAGGCACAATGGTACTCCTTGAGCTGTATTCAGAGGAAGAAGGAGGAGAAGGAGGAGGAGAAGAAGAAGAAGAAAAACTGCTAGTACTCAATGGAGCAACCCCTCTCACAGGAGGGGTGAAGCCTCTATTTATAGGCTAAGAATGTTACACTGACAAGTGGGGCAAGGGGAAACTCTAACAACTCCCGGACCCGCCGAGTCTGCCCGTGGTCCCCTCCGGATTGTCCGGGAGGGGACAATGCTGCTTTGTGCTTTTCATACTGTGAAACGGCACGCACTGTAGCCATGCTCCGGCTCTCGTCACTGTTCTTCTACGGCGCGTCACTGTGCAGTCATCTGACACGACGACATGAGCAACGACTGCTTTTCCGTCATCAAAAGAGCGTAGCTTTACTTTACTCCGTGCGATCAGGATAAGACCGTTGGCATATCCCGT
Organism: Brachypodium distachyon; assembly: GCF_000005505.3. Taxonomy (NCBI): domain Eukaryota; kingdom Viridiplantae; phylum Streptophyta; class Magnoliopsida; order Poales; family Poaceae; genus Brachypodium; species Brachypodium distachyon. The sequence continues at coordinate 34,831,766 of NC_016131.3, read as the reverse complement.
CTGCAGTTGAAATAAGGTAGCTCGTGACTGTCAGAAAGTCGGCTTATTAGTGCCGGCCTATTTATTTATGCCGGCCTTGTTCTGTTTAATAGGTCAATATGTGTCGTCATGGCTCCGCCCGGGTCATCCCCAAACACACACCGACAATCTGGCCTCCTGCTCGATTTGATACCCCAAGCCACGGGTGCAGGCAGAGCAAGGCTGTAGCCATGACACGGGAGCAAGGTGACCGTCTCCATCGCTAATTGCCACGGGTGCAGGGCCGCCGCTCCTGCTCTTCAATGGCGTGGTCTCCTGCTCGATTTGACAACACCATGCCACTGGATTTGGCTTGAGTTTAATTGGGATTTTGCTTTTGGCGTGAGTTCAACCGTGATGGAGCTATTGGATTTGGCTTGAGTTCAATTGAAATTTTGCTTTTGGCTTCTAATCTGAGAGAAAGAGAGAGGTCGTGATGAGGGAGAGCCGGAGAGCATAAAAGGAAAGAAAATATTTGGGGAGAGATCTGGGGGACACCGTTGGGTGATGGATGCTCTCCCGAACGGACAAAAACAGAACATTTGAAGACAAAATTTGAAAATCCCATTGAAAATGTTCTAAGGTTGTTTATAGCATTATACTTATTCTCGTAACCCGTTTGTTCTGCTTATTTTTATCTATTTTATTGCTTGTGTGACCCCTTTTTCTTTCCTCGTATGCATTTTTCTTGAGAAAATTAGTACGAGTACTACTTGAGTTGAGCTGTTGAGCAATCGCGACTTCACGAGGTGAGCCTGGCACTGTATATCTTTAACTTGACAATATTAAATCTTTCTTACAATATACTTTTATAATGTCTTACTGTTTGTTTAAATCAACGTATATTTAAACAAAATGGTGGTCAAAATATCACATTTGAGATGATGCCAATGATTTGAATGGCATACTTTAAGAAAATGTTAAAATTCCGTAGCAAAACACCAACGAAAATAATACTCTGTTTTTTATATTCCGTAGCAGCGCACGGACATCTTACTTTGCTACTTTAGTTAGTAAAGAAAAAGAAAAAAGACACAAGCCGTCCTGCCCCGTTGAGACCATCCTGCCCCGCTAGGAATTTTTTGCGGCAGTGGCCCCCTCACCAACGTTTTCGTCAAAAATGACCCCCTTCAAAAACTATTGACAAAACTAGCCTGGCAGAAAGCACAGAAAGCGACACGTGACTTTTCTGTCAATGGCATTGGTGGAATGCACTGTAACTGAAAAGCTCTTTCATGCCCCTTCCCCCAATGCCATTGGCGACCTTTCCTCTATTGGCATTGGTGAAAAAGCCACGTGTCGCTTTACGGGCTTTCCGCCGGACCATTTTTGACATTCCGTTCATAAAGGTGCTATTTCTGTCAAAATACTTCCACGAGGAGGCCAGTCTAGCAAAAGAAAAAAAAAATCCCCCGCTAGATCTTGTCCGACGCCGAGCACCGCAAACCGCTGGCAAGCGCTGAGCTCTGAGCTCAAGCCACGGGCCCCCAAAAGAACAGAAAGACCCCTCTTCATTTTCGAATGGCGAGCCAAGAGAAGCCCACCACGCCGTCGCCATCGTCTCCGCCGCCGCCCCAATCACTGGCGCCCGAGGAAGCCGGCCGCATCCGCGGGTTCGGCGGGGGCGCGGCGGGCGGCGGGTACCCTAACCCTCCCGACGCGACGGTGCCCGACGCCGCTACGCTGCGGGAGCAGTGGAGGTTCGCAGTGCGGCAGTACAGCCGGTGGTACTCCCACGCCTGGGGCACCGCCATCCTTGCTGGTGCCGCCTTCTTCGCCTTGGGCTGGCTCGTGAAGGGCTCCAACCCCCTCCCGTCCCGCGGCGAGCCCCGCGCCCCCAACGATGACAACGCGAACGAGAAGAAGTGACTGGTGAGATCGCGTGATCCTTGCTTGTTTGAGTTATGGATTTGTTTGAAGGAGAGTTCGAGCTCCTAACTGTTGGTACATGTGTGAAATATATGACGTTCGGTCGTCGACGGTGGAATTAGTTTTAGATAAGATTTGACTTGTAAAATAGTGGATTTGAGCAGAGTTTGGGGGTTATGATGCGTAAAATATAAGAGTAGGGTGCTAGATCTTGCCTAATAGTGTGATTACCTTTTCCTTTTTGGAAGAACTCCATTCTTTCTCCAGAACTAATTGCATAAGCTAAGATTTTGATGAGCTTTCTTGGGCAAAGGAGTGTAGGCCTGTTCTCCAAGTCTGTTGCTTAAATGTCGTCTCTGACAGAAAAATTAGATTGAAAAGAAAGAAATGATTCATCATTGAGGCATTTATTAGTTATTGAACAACATAGCGTAGACAGATATAGGAAATCTGGACTGCCTCCATCATTTAAATTTTTGTTCTTCCACCATATTTATATAGGACATGTGAAATTGTATTCTGAAATCAAGTACTCCCTCCGATCCAAATTAAGTACATGCGTATGTTGTAGACAAAGCTGCGACAATTCATTTGGATAGGAGGAAGTAGTTAATTTAATAGATTGATTTAATTATAGATATTGTTCCGTTGTATTACGTTATGGAGGAAATGAGGATTGGAAAGACCCTCACTACGGTCTTGGAGTGTTCGGTGAGTACACTTTGGATCTGTTCTTACTTGCTAGTATTCAATAGGCCATCAATAACTTGGGAGTCTTGGACACAGTTGCTTCACGTAATTAAATAAAATCAATTGAAGACCCAATTAAGTTGATCATCCGAAAGATTCAAAGATGAAATGGAACATTAAATCCTGGTTGTGTCTTTGAGGTTTGGATGGGTTAGGATAGTCAAAGCACTGGTGTTCGATGGTTCTTTCTGACCTCTTGGTTATTTACCTCGTTAAGACTTTGTCTAGATTCTAGAATGTTTGTGAATTATATTGCCAGGGTGGACTTTAGTTTTTTTACTCCGTACTAAAGAATTAGCAAGAAATGAGCAGAATTTTGAATATGAACCTTGTTTTGATCTCTAGGAATTTAGAAGAATCATACTGTTGTGGCAGAAAAAGATAGAAGTATTTAGTTGCTGGATGCAGATTGTGCACATGGTTGTACCCACAGTCAGTTGGATTAGTTTTTTGTTTCATAAGGACTAAAGGAAAGTAACAGTATTTTAATTTTTGAAGGAAGGTGGACGTAGTTTTTATGTCCTATTTGTTCATTTTGTCCACAAGTACTTGTGTACGTGGTAGGTTTTTTAAGAAATACGTGGTATTTCTCTGTTCTCAAGCATTAGTGTGTCACTAATCACACACAGTATTATCTTTCATCTTTCCAGATGACATTTTTTGGAAAGATGAGAGAGGATACTGTGTGTGATTAGTGACACACTAATGCTTGAGAACAGGGAAATACACCATGGTGTTAAAAAATGCTACTCCCTCCGATCCATAATAAGTGTCGCTAATTTAGCACAACTTTGTATTAATCAGTGACACTTATTATGATCGGAGGGAGTACGAGATAATAGCTATTGAAAATAGAAAAAAAAAACTAGGTTTGCCTTTTGCTAAAACAAATCCTGATGTATTCCTTAGTTTTTTACTGATAAAAAAATAGTAATCCACCTCAAAATGTCTAATTTGAGTCTAACTAAAGTCTGCTCTCTGCTGAATTTACAATTTTATAGATCTTTGAATAGAGTATTAAAAACTGTGCAGGTCCTCCTGAGGGATGTGCGTGACAGTATTTCGATTTCCTTTTATGAAACCTTTTATTTTGCAGTTTTAATCAGAACTCTGTACGAACCTGGTTTCATTATCATAATGGGACTGGGAGGCCTCAGGCCTCCTGTTGGCTGTTACTCTAAAAAAAGTATTGAAAACTGTGATGGCATGACTATCAATGTATTCTTTGTAAGCTGACACATCTGTAAACAATGTGATTTCGTGAACTGCAATTGCCTTGCAGGCTTGCAGCTCGGTGACATCTTAGCATTCTCTTATAACCATATCATCTCATTGAGGTGTCATTGATAAATGTACTTTGCAGGCAATCCTTTCCCCAGACTTGTGCAAAAGCTAGACCACCAAGCTGGAAGCGAAATCCTGACCAGTGTTGTATATTTCCTTGGTCTAGAAAATAATGGAACATGTCTTTACCGTCAAGTGAAGCTTTGGCATATCTTGTAAATACGTATGAGATGTTGCTGAATTCATATAAATGAGTGGTTTGACAAATCATCGTTTTCAGGATTTTCTGTATCTTGTATATATTACTTGGTTAGGATTAACTGTTGTCTTGACGAAGTGCAGCATCTATGTTCGGTGACTCCTGTTCCGTTGCTTTGGTAGTGGAACCCGGCCGATAAAAAGGTCGTATGGAAGAAAAAATCTATGTTCGGTGAAACATTGTTCGTGACGAAGTGCAAGATTTCTGACAGAAGCCATCAAGCTTGTTTGAGCTAGTTTTATGCGTATCTGCATAAGCAATGGGTGTGCTGATAAAGCACAAGATATGTTACAGTTGTATCCAGCTTGGCAGCTTGCCCAAAGACTAGTGGTCTGAAGCTAGTGAAATTAACCACTATTCAAACTCCACACAGCAGTCGTATGATAACTTGACATGGAAAAAGATTTGTTCCAATTTTACATTCTTTGCTTTTAGAAGCAACTGAGGTGTAAAATCTGTTGCATCATTTATGTAAAACACCAGCCTTTTCAAACCGAAGCACATGCTAAGTAACACGAGCACCTGGCATTGCCTCAAAAGAGTAATTCTGCTAGAACTGTTGACATGATCCCTTTCACAAGTTACAACACAACCCTGGGAAAAATTCATTTCCGAAGGACGGAAGGAGATTGAAGCTCCCTACATCTGCTGGACGTCGTGAACTGATAAACGCATGCCAGCAGGAGGCACTCCATTCTATCCATTACCCAGGAACTTACAAACCCGCCCTTTTATATATAAAAAAAAATAAAAACTTACATTACGGGCGATCTGGTCTGGATCGGCACCATGTCAAAATCAGATGACCTGATCATGCTCGCGGGTGAGGAGGAGGTTTCAAGTCATTTCCCAACATCTGCATGATGATATCGTTCCATGTATCTATTGGTCCAGGCAAGCACCATCCCAGGCAGTCATACTCTATTTTGCCTGTACTGCCCTTCCCAAAAGGATCATATGCTCTGTAAGGCCCGGCATGCCCATCAGGCCTTAGCAGCGAGAGCTCAAATGTGTCGAGCAGCTTCAGACGACCAGCATTGCTAGCCCCATCATCTGCCACCGCCTTGGCAAACTCCGCTCTCTCGATCCTCCACATAAAATTGTCCATTGCTCTATCACCGCTCTGCCGTGGTTTGAATGGTACCGTTCTGTTGCAAGTCCCACCACTGGACCATTCACCGTTCTCAAAATGTGATGGCGACCATGTCCTATAGAAGACCACTGGTTTGTGAGGTGATTTCGTTATGAACTGGAAAGTATCCCTGAGAGCCCTGCGAAAGGAGTCCCCGGTAGTTATCTCCCTCAGGTTCTTATCCTGGCAATAGTGGCAGCCAATTGCACTTCCATTTTCCAGGTAGACCGCGATTTTGAAGAACCATTGCCCTGTTGATATCACAACATAGTCAAAGCTGTCCCATTGACTCATCCAATTTGTGTCAAGATTGCCAAAATGCAGTTGGGGCGCAGCAGACGACACTCCATTATCATCCTCGAATATATCAGCCTTGATCAGAAATGGTGCCCAGACAAGCGAGAGCGTGAAATTGTGCGAAGGGAAGTGCCATCTCCGGGATTTGTAAGTTCTATCATGGTAGACCTCAGTGGGAACTTCGACCTGAATTAGGTGACAGCATGATTTACTTGTCAAATAATTTTTATTTCTAATAAATCCTATTTTGTACAAAATTCAAGAAATCATGACAGATAGCATCTGCATACAGAGACACACAAATCTGAGGTGTGAAAGGGCAAGACGGATTAGAAACTAGAGTTCGTATTATTAGGTACTCCCTCCATCCAACAAAAGATGTCTCAAGTTTGTCAAAATTTAGATGAATCTAGACATGACTTAGTGTATAGATGCATTCAAATTTAGTCAAAGTTGAGACATCCTTTGTTGTACGGAGGGAGTATTAAAATAACACATTGACAGCTCATCCACCATCCTCGGTACGAACATAATCCATCGATTATTCTCCAGCATAAACAATTATGTAATACTACTAAATACGAAGCTCAAATGTCTCATTGCAGGGTGATAATTACCAATCTGCAAGGCCCGCTAGAGTTTCAGTGACAAATGCAAAGAGGGGGATTGGACACCGTTAAGGATATTAGTACATTACTCTTGGGCATTTTGTATCCTGCTCATCCAGCTTGGTATAACTAGTCATGCATACCAACTGCTAACAAAAATTGAGCTAAATATAAATTTGCAACAAGAAAAAACATCCGTCCTGTGATTCCTGCTAAAGTACTATGCATAATAAAGTATGTCACTTGGAAAAGTGAGGAACATAATACAACTTAGAAGATGGCAGGGGGCAAAATCAACCAGACTGATTTCCTCAAGCAGGAACACAGCATGACTTGAGTTTACAGCAACATAGACATCTTTATGCTAACTAGGAACTATGTATGAAGCATTCTTAACAATGGATACGATGTACTAGACTTCTATTATAGAGCCTAGAGAAAAAAACAAACAGTAGTACACTTTGGCACCCATACGGTATATTTTGTAGTAACAGAAAAAAGATCAGATCCCATAGATAGATAAAATTCACATGCACAAACAATCAAACTAAATGAAATGTGCCATACTAAATTATTGATGGTAATCAACAACATTCACGCTAACGCATATTTTAGGGCTATAGAAAACGGAGCCACTTACTCCTTTCGGCTAAACTGAAGTATATATAAGCTACACACGAACAGTGGTAAACAAATGTATTATGGTGTAATTATTAAAGTTTTCATAACATGTATGGTTTTTCAAGTAAAGATGCATAATACTTATAATTATTCACATAATTAACACCCTTAAAAAGTTCAAGGAGGACCTTAGAAAGAAGGCAAAGCAATGACTGGACGTGATTGCGGAGGAGCAAATCGCCAACTAGTGCCCAATGTTTGCCCCGCATGCCCTCCAAAAACGTCTTGCCGTCAAACGGCACTATGTCACAACCATATGGCTTCCATCTCCAGTAAAGATAACCATCATCAGGCCTTCCATTTGTCATACAGTTCTGTGGAATCTCAATGAATCGGCAGCTTGCATTATTATAAGCTGGGCCAGATGAATCGGGAACCCATTCCCCATGGAAAAGATCACACCTTCCCACACCTGTTATGAAAAGAAAAGAGAGGAACATCATTGCCAGCTCTGTCAATAAATAGTTTCCTCCAGGTGTAACAGTTTACTCGAAGTTGGAGAGATCTCCATTGCACAACAAGACATGTGTGAATTTGCTGAGCCTAAAGGCACCCGTTTCTCATGATCAGATGATGTGCCGCAATTCTGTAATTTTGTCTTTCTGTTTACTCTAAACCCTATACCTCCAACCTCTAGCGGCTCTGTTTTCAGTGGTTTTAGATTCTTTATAACCATCTTTGCAAAAACAAAGTGTAGTGTCATTTTTGCAGTGCTGCCATTTTGCAAATCAAGGAACTGCTAGCTTTTAGTAGTACCTTTAATACCACCGTGACATGCTCTGAGGGCAACACCAACAGTTAAAGAGGATCTAACCGCATTGTTTGTTTCACCAAACAAATGATTAATGGGAGGGATCGATCAGAGTCTTCCAACAGCAGGCATTTTGTGCAGGTAGAAATGGCACAGCTCAAGATGCAGAACAAGAATCGAGGGTCAAACACAAAACAAAATAATGAGCTCAAGAAACGAGATGAGATCCACACAGCGCTCAGGACACTAAAATATATTTAGAAGTTTTCTGAACAGCATAGAGCAAAACTCTGTGTTGGGAATTAATGTAGATCATTTTACCAAAGAAAATCATGTACTTTTCACATCCTCTACCTTTTTTTTATCTAATCCAGAACACAAATACTCAATGTGACGTTCATAAATACTCCCTCCATCCCAAAATAAGTGTCGCAATTTTTTTTTCAAAATGAGCAAATCTACACAATGAAACATGTCTATCTAGACAAAATTGCGCCACTTTTGGGACAGAGGGAGTACAATATTTCAGTTCATTCCCACAAGAAAGCAAATATCCCCCTACTGTCCAGCTTCAATCAATGGATGATTTTCACTAACCCACTAAAGGCATGATTTTTCATGTTGCAAATCCCAGTTAATTTGATTAATATAAATGCCAAACCCAAAACTTAGCTTGTACTGGTACCAGTGCTAATACCACATTCAAAGCCTGAGCTGGCGTTCCATGTGTGAGTAAAGAACAAAAATAGAAGGAAAATAAAAATCGAAATAGCAAAGAACAAGGGACATTCCAAGAACCACTCACCCTTGGGAGATATCTCGCCGTCAGCATCCCGCGCAGGCGCCGGCGCCGTCACGGCAAGCGCCGCGGCCTCCTCCGGCGAGGCGGTGGGCGGCAGATGATAGGAGGCTGAGTGGTCAGCGAGCAGCCGCAGCGCGAGGCCAGCGAGGAGCACGGACAGCAGCAGCTTCAGAGCCATCCTCCCGCCCGCCACCTTCCTCTGCGCCGCCGGCACCGGCGCCGGCTCCGCCCACTCCGTCCCCATCCCCATCCCCATCCCTCCGGATTCTCCCCGACAACACCGACACTCGCACGCGCGCGCTCTCGAGTGCAGCAGAGTACAGTTGCGTTGCGTCGGTGGTTGGTGGGCAGGAAGTAGAAACTCAGCCCTTGATACCGCACGGAATCGCGCGTGAGTTTGTTATTGCGGCCTTGTTAAAGGCGAGGAAGAAGACGGAGGCAAACGAAGGGAAAAGGTCCCACTCCCATGCCGGTGTTCAGGTGTCGGCAATAGACTGTTGGCTTTCACTTTTGCAGAAACAACCTCGTTTCATATTTGTGAGAACCACCTCCTGTTTTCACCGGTGGTTGTTTGTAAATGCTCTATTTTATATATTTTTCCCATTTTTATCCATGCGATTTACTCACTCCCTTCCAAAATATAATGCGAACAAACTCCTCCGTTACATTGACTAGTTAAGTGTCCGTGCGTTGCAATGGAATAAAAAATTGATACATGTGAGACTTAAGTACACGTCCATAATGTCGAAGATATGTTTCTCAACATTGTTTTCTCGACAGATTAAGTCTTGCAAAGGGCGCTATCTACGTCCGATTATGATGCGGTGCCGCTAGGAGCAATGTTCAATTGTTCAGAGAAGCCAAGTATATTCTCCATATGTCCTTCGTGTATTCTTCGGTCGTGTTTTGTCCTCAGCTGGCTCATGCTTTAGCCGTTTTGGGATCTTGTTTATTGTTCTTAGTTCAAGAACCGTGGTTGTTTAAAAAAAATTGGATTGCATTCAAATAACAGACCTCAGCCTCAACTGTCCAAATTCTATTCATGCAATATACGAGGAAGGAAAATCAGAACAAAGCCACACAAAGGTGTAGCCAATGGCCTAATGCAGTAGCAGAACTAAAAAAGGAGGGACATTGGTGAACAATAGATGGGTTAGAGAAAAGCTAAAGATACATAAAAAGCATTCTCTCTTTGCAATGGCACAACAAATAAAATGATAAATTCTAAAACATGTATCAAAACATTCTCTCTTTGGTCTTCTTCGACAACCACTAAACATCCCTTAATTAATTTTCTTCCTAAGATTTTGTTTCTATACTCTACTTTCTCAAAAGACAATGATACATTTCCTTCTTAAAATTATATAGCATCACCCGATCAAAAATAATATTGGGACTAAATAGCTTCACTCCTTTTAGTTCTCTCCACTACCTCACTTCACACATAAAAAAAAAGTTAGAAGCAGCACATATTTAAAAAAAGAACTATGAGAAAATAAGACATGAATGAATGAGAGGGCATCATGTTCCAAAATAAATTTTACATACAATATTTTAAGTCTATGCATACATCCATGTCTTGCCTGAAGAGTATGTCTTCTAATTCTATTTTACCTCGACGTCAGATTATTCCAAAACACGTGAGGCGGGACAAAAAGACCAGGAGAAAATGCATGCATTACAAAAAAGTGGACGGAGGGAGGGAGTTTAAGATTTAGACATGACTAGTGTATAGATGCATTCAAATTTAGTCAAAGTTGAGACATGCTTTGTTGGACGGAGTGAGTATAAGATTTATTATACAACTGACTAATCAGACAAATAATTTGTACCTACGAAATCCCTAGTTACTGTCAAAGAAGAGGGATGCCATCGCACTGGAAGCGGACTGGCTGGTGGAGGTGGACTCGCTCGAAGTCCCTCCATTAGCGGTGACCGGCGGGGGCAGGGGCAGCAGGCGGAGGCCGCCACTGCCGCCGGCTCGATAAGGAGGGCAGGGATTGGGGCGGCGGAGGCGGCTGGATGAGGAGGAGGGCGGGGGCGGGGGCAGCGGGCGGAGGCCGGAGGCACTCTCCTCAGGCATCCATCCTCTGCGGCGGGAACTGGCGTAGGAGGCGCTGCGTCCCACGGCGGCGTTCGTGGGGACCGGCAGCGCCGCACCCCAGGGCGGCAGCAACGCGCAGGGCGGGGAGGAGCAGGTGGCACGCGGGCATTGGGCTGGGTGAGACGCGAGAAAAGAAAAGAGGAGAAAAACGAATGGAATCGGCAGTACGGGCGGTGGCACGAACCTATAATTTCTCTGAAGTTGACGTACGATGGACTAACGTAACTGTGAATTAAAGAGTAGTAAAGATACTAGCAAAAGACCTGTGCGTTGCTACGGAATAATGAGAAATGTATTAAGATACAAATTTTAAAGTTTGACGTTTCGTGATCACACATGCCTAGAACGATTATCATGTGTCTACCTACCGTGAGGCTATGCTCTGGTAACTGTCCACCCCATCTCTCTAACTCTCTCCCTCTGGCCCATCTCCTGGCCGAGCGCTGCGCACCCTAGCATGAGACTTCTCTTCTTCTTCCTCCTGGCATACAACCAGGAACAGAGAAGGCACACAGACGCAGGTGCAGCCATGGAGCCATGGGTTTTAATCCCACCAAATCGGTCGTTTCTCTCATAATTAAAACTGGAAAATTAACCTCCACTGATTGACGAACCGATCCTGCCCATAAATTCTTCTTTTGCCATCCTCTTGATCTTCCTTTGAAAACTGCTGCCATTAATCCGGCAAGACCGCTCTCGCCCCTTACCGTTTTGGGATCTAGGAGAGGAGGTTGGTTTGGTGATGGATGCATTTTGGGATCGTGGAGGGGAGGTTGGTTTGGAGATGGATGCAGTCTGATCCAGGAGGGGGGGAGGAGGTGCATCACGTGTGCATAGGTGGGGGACTGTTTTTTCTGATCTAGAAGAAAGAACGGGGCTGAACGAGCTCGTTGAGGTAAACAAAGACGGGAGGATAGAGGACAACGAGCGACATGAGTGCGGTGCCCCGAAGGAGAGACGCCGGTCGGCGGGCGGAGGTGACGCAAGAACAGGCCGACGAGGGGCGATGCGGCGAGAGCTCGGTCTAGTGGCAGACGTGGGAGATGAGACAGCGGCGGAGACGATGAGGAGGTGGCGGGGCGAAGGAAGAGGGAGATGAGGCGGTGGGCGGGGGACGCAAGTCGGGGAAGGGTGCCATGCACACCAACAGGAGGCTTGTAGGGTCGATGTCGGTCAGGATTTTTGTTCGGGCTGATTTTTGGTCATGCGCGGTGGCATATCCGTAATTTTTGTGAACTGACGTACGGCGACGACGCTCGGACCATCACCACCAACTCCAATTTAATATATTGGTACAGATTACGTGAATTTGTTGTAGAAATGATATCATTGGTAATTCTGTCAAGTATAAATCTGGTGGCATAATTTTGTAGCACATAAGCCACATATAATATCATTAGTCCAAGTTGGATCTTGGATTGCATGTACCCTTGTATTATGAAATCGAGAGATTACCTAAATTTAAGGTTTTAGCCTGCATTATTTTCTTTCTTTGCAAGCAAGAGTTGGAACTTTGACATTCAATCATCGGCGGAGCTACATTCAGATCAGACCTATTAAGGGTATGTTTGGATTGAGCCTACTCTACCAAAAATTTAGCTAGACAAACAATTGGTTATGCTTTTGCTAAAACATGAGTTGGCCAACTTTAGACAAAAAAAAAATAGAATTAGAGTAAATTGGCTTGCCAAATACTCCTTTTGATTCTAAATTATTGTTGTTGTTTTAGTTTAATTCAAATATGAAGTAAGACAACAACAAGAATTTAGAATCGGAGGGAGGAGTTGGAGACCATCCAAACAACTACCAGATTTTAGTCAATGACCAAAAAAATGGTATGGTGCATTTTGGCACCAAACAAGACACACCCTTCGACTTTATGAAGGATTTAGCTCATTTGTCTACCCTCTCTTTTTGGAGAAGTTTTTTGTTTTCAGGTTGGTCCAAAACCATGTAATTTTCACCCTTCCAGCCCATTTGGTCCTAAAAATTATTGGGAAAAACTCTACCACTACATTGCATTCAGTATGAAATGAGTGAGAAGGAATTGCTTAGTTAATTTATTTAATACCCACTCCGATCCAACATAAGCGTCACAGTTTTGAACTAAGTTTAAATTAAATGTAGCTCAAACAGGGACACTTATTTTGGATCAGGAATAGTATTTTATAAAGTGGTGGAGTTATACTTTCTCCTGGACGAAAGGCAACCCATGGTTTGAAATTGCCCGATCCAAGAGCCCCAAAACTCATCCTCCGAGACTATCGTATTCCGTGACTATTTATTGTCTATCATCTTAATCTAGGTATACTTTGCTTGCTGCTCGCGTACCGTTGTCCATCTCGAGCCATCCTGGCTAGATGTGATTGTGAATCCTGCAAAAGGAAGAAGGCAATATCGAGTCATCGCAAGCCGTGGCCCACACCATCCGGTCGTTTAGTACTTACCTTTGTTCTTGAGATGACGAAATGAATCGTGATCTCATTTATTTGCAAGTGATTATTTTGGGGAACACGTACAACACACGTGTTCACATATCCCTATGAATGCACACAAGTCCATCTACCCATATGAGCATCTCCCTCGCTGTTGACGGTACGTCACCACTGAAATAATAGCACATTAACGTGCACACGCCCATCTACCCATATGAGCATCTCCCTCGCTGTTGACGGTACGTCACCACTGAAATAATAGCACCGGTTAAATCCTGAAATAATTCAGGGAAATGTGACACTCACGTCAAGACTGAGACTTGAACCTGGGGGGCTGGTTCCACCACAAGAAACCAGACCACCTGAGTTAGGCTCAGTTCACTGCAAGTGATTATGATTGATGGTTGTACATGCCAACTAGAATTGCCAAGTATAGAAGTCTAGTAGTGTAGTTGACCGGTGTTGAAGGTCCCACGTGGCACCGACAGTTTAAAGGCAAGCAACGAGAAGTTCAGTGGCTAAGTGAGATCTATACGTGCCCGGATTTTAGAATGATCCCAATATATCTGTAAGTTGCTACCATAGATACTAAATTCTTGTCGTTGTTTTAGTACAAATTTAAACTAAAACAACGACGACAATTTAGAATCGGAAGAATAACTTGTTGCATTTTTTGTTTCCGACATACTAAGTAGATTATCATAAGTTTTTTAATAGATGTTTACAAGGGTTAGTTTATACGCTACCCGCAAAGAAAAAGTTTCTACACATATATTAGTTGCAACTTTTAGACTTTTTGATAGTTAAAAGCATGCATTTTGCTTATTTGTTGAAAGTTGAGTTCATATGGACCAGCATCGTTCTAGCATTTTCTTGTTTGTTAGGACCTCTTTGATTCACGGCATTATGATAACGTAAAAATATAGAAAAAAATGCAAATCGGAACTAGGAGTCTAACAACTATATTAAGAAATAAACCCAAGTACACGCCACCAACAAATTTGTACCTCCTCAGAGGTACCATGGCACTCCCTTATATTAAATTTTGTTTCACTTTAAAATGTGCCCTGGCAGTTTGATATACTAGTAGACTTCTTCTTTTAAATTATTTGCCAAAAATATTTTTCAATATGAAGTCTGAGCCAAACATTACAAGCATATCTTGCTTTGGTAAAATCATGTGGATTTACGGAGCGGCTCCCTCAGCTCAGCCGATCTTCGCGAAGGTTAGAGAGGAGCTGAGCCATTGGGTTCAGGCTGGACTATTCAAGAGTAGTACTTTCGTTCCGGCCCATGCGGCGTGGAGGTGGATAGATAGCACATAGTCGTTTCTTTGTTTGTCACTTTGTGGCGTTGTATTGCGTTTTCAACGTTGTACTAAGCCTTCTGACTTTTCTTCTTTAACCGATGATGCAACCGCTGGGTTAAATTCTTGAAAAAAAAATAAGCCTACACAGCGATGTGATATGAGTCAATGTTTCTTATAGGGACAAACTGAGATAGTAATCCCTCCATTCCTAAATACTTATCGCTGTTTTGGTGCAAACTAACAGAAACACGAGCCGGGAGAAGGAAAAAACAAACGCACACAGCGGCAACGTGGCATCGCGCCCGTGTTTTGAAACGTCGGGACGCACCGGCCATAGGGAAATTTAGCCATTTTTTAAGATCGACTCCAGAACACTGCAAATTAAAGATTTGATATTCCGAGCGATGATGGAAAGTGGATGGATCGATGTTTTTCTAGCCGAAATCGGCGTATAGAGTGCAGAACGCACATGGCCAAGATGAAGCGTCTCTTTCACTCGGTCGCTCAAGTCACGTGTAGGCCGCTGGTATCGCGGCGATGTCCGCTCCTTGTTTCCCGCACCGTCGCTGTAAAATGAACTTTTCGTCCTGATTTTAAGCTGGTTCGTTGTCCATTGCTCTGTTTTGTTTAACTGAGTTTTAGCATCAGCCTAGTACTAACATGCATGGCACAAAAACTAGTCGTTCCAATAGCCCTATCTTCAGGAAACAAATGTCCGGCCTTTTTGGCTACAGCACCCAGTCTTACGGGTAAACTGGTTTTGTTGGTCTTGGTAATGGGTTCGGTGCTCTTTTCCTCTACAGCAACAGCACATTTCTCGGAGCATTTGAAGCGTCGGTGATCTAATGTGTCTTTTGTAAACGTAAAGAATGGACGTGTTGTTTGGGAATTATAGTTTTTGAAATTTAATCAAAAAGGCATGTAAGCATGTGTATTGAATAGAGGAGCAATCTGAAGTATTTTGTTTTTTCAACAACGACTGAGACGCAATTTGAAAACGAGATACGCATGGTCGTGGCTGGCCCATGCAGGGTGTGTCCGTGTGTTTGTGTTTTGGAATGGTAGATATGAATCTGAACTGCAACTGACATCTTCTTGTGCCAAGTGAAATAGGAGTACGAGCCGAGCCTGAATGCTGACATCGTTGGAAAGGCCCATCCCCCCATGGAAGCAGCAGTACATATAGTGGATAGTGGAGTAGTTCAGTTAGTCCCACCTCGCCTTTTTACCACGGGTCTCCTCACTTTATAAACCCCTCGGAACAGGCATTCGAGCAACGAGCAGAGGGTGATGTGATCTTTGAGTGAGGGGCGCCCGCGTAATGAGCTGCACTGACCGGTGCGCGTCCCATAACCCTAAACCTCCTGCGCTGCCTTGTGAGGTCTAAGCATGCAGGGGTGTGTGCCTGTATGTGGCGCACACCGACCACGTTAAACAGAAGACGTTTAAACCGGTGCTTTGGCCTGTATAACAAACAAGCACCGATGCCCTGCGCGGGCCCAGCCCCTCCATGGAATTGGGCCGGCGGTGGGTTCTCCCGAGAGCCCTATATACATCCCCGGCCCAATAAGTAGCCCTCTCTTATTTTTAATTCATATAGGAGTATACAATGTGACCCAGTCTGAGGACGATAAGAGGCTACGAGCGGCTGGGGGGGGGGGGCGGGGCGGCAGCTTTGCTGCTGGCATCCTGGCATCCGTCCGTGCTCGCGAGGGTAATGCCGAAGTTGTTTTTTTTCGTCAGACCATTGCTGACGTTGTTCGCCTCGGAATATGTACGCTACATGTATGACGTAGTATCTTGAAACAATCATAGCACTCTGTCATAGCATCAGAACAAGAGCTAGCTACAGCTCCAGTGGACCCGATATTGTGCTTGCGTCAGGAGATGAGTAGGCGTATGCGCGCGTGGCCTTCTTCAGTGGATCATAAGATTTTTCCTTGGTCTCACTTGATGAGCAGGCGTATGCGTATGCGTATGCGCATGGGGGGCTTGATTGTGTACATTGCTCTCGCAAAACGTAGAACGCAAACAAAACAATCGACTACTCTCTTTTCAGTCAAAGAAAAAGTTGGGTGCTTGATTGTGTACATTGCTCTCGCAAAACGTAGAACGCAAACAAAACAATCGACTACTCTCTTTTCAGCCAAAGAAAAAGCTGTACGCATCGATTGATGCAGAGGCCGAGATTTTCACTCTTTTTCGAAAGAAAAAAAATCAAAATTACAACACCTCCAAATTGCGGAACATATTACATATTATAGGAGCCAGGAGGCCTCAGATAAAGAACTTAAAAAAGCAGGAGAAAGCACGAGCCTCACAATCTGAAGCAGAAAACGGATTCTGAAAATCTACCCAAGCTGCAAGAGCTTCTTCTTCTAATCATCTCCACAGCTAAATCTCTCTGGTTTCATACGCAGCTACGTGCCGTTGATTTATCCCCGAGCTTCGACACCGCCTGTGATTGTCCTGCGTTGACCCGTCACCATGACTTTTGGGACTCGCATACCAAATCCACGCCTCATTTTCTCAACACTGCAATTTATACCAAAACAAAAATGTTGGAACTTGGAACAGAGATATACACTGCGGCTACCAGAGACTGTTCACTGAAAGATATAGGTGTGGTTCATCGCAGAAAGCAAACACCGATTGAACAGATTTTCTTTTCTGAACATGGAAGTCACGTGCGCATTGATCACCACACATGTTCGTTCAAGAGTTTTGCACAAATTGGCACTGCTATTCAAGTATTTGGTCACATGGTTAGTCAATTAATGTAGCTCTCGATCGAGAGCAGGCTTTCTGAAAGCTATGTTTGTGCATGGTTTTGGATCTGCCAACTGCCAATCATAAGGATCAGACTCTGCTGATCAGAGCTGGCACCTCATAGATTTGACAGAGATGCTGTTGTATATAACTTTGACGCACAGTGACTAGTTTAGTGTCAAGCATCATGTTAAGTTGAAAACTGGTGAGAAACACCTCTTGGTGTGGTGGTAGAGTTGTGGGTTTCCCCTATAGTCTTTCCCTCAAAGGTCCCAAGTTCATGTCCTGCGGCCTACAACGATCGCATGTCTAAGGTCTGTTAGAGTTTAGACGTGAGGGGAAGTGTTAAAATGTTATTGCCCACCTCCTTCCCTAATAGCTTGAGCTTTTCAGTGAATTGTCTAGGTGCATTCAATTCAACATTCTTGAACCATTTTTAGACATCTTTGCAGGATCAAATTCCAAGATGTCATGCCACCACATAACCATGCTTGTGTTTGTCCATCATATATGATGGGTGAACAATTTCCAAAAGAATCATCACAACAAAGGTAAAATCAAAAGAAGATTTGCAAAAGAAGCATCAAGCAATAAGAACTTGGTTGATTATTAACTGGCAAATCTATAATATATCACTAATACTATGACTCAAATTTTGACCATAACTCCAGCAACTCAAGAATTTTTATTTTTTTCTGTGTCCTATGGCAAACAGTATTAAGTACTTCCGTCCGGCATTAAGTGTCGCAACTTTGTCTAGATACACATGTATCTAGACATGTTCTAGTGTATAGATATGTGTATCTAGACAAAGTTGCGACACTTAATACCGGAAGGAGGGAGGACAATGTATTCTATAAGCTTAGGTTCTAATTCATTTAGTATGATTGCTTGGCAATGGATTTGATATGATGCTAAAATTTTCTTCACCAGAAAGAAGATTATCTTTCATTAGAGTTCTAACACTACAGGAAAGAGGTATCACTGCAAGATTACAGTATCGCGGGAACTGCATCACTTGTAGGTGAAACTTACTGAAATGCTTAAGCAACTAAGGGAAATAATCTGAAGTACATTGAATTCATGGAATTAAAAATGATTAACGAGATACTTACGTTGGTGCAAGCTTGCCAAGGCCATAAAGCTCTTCACCAGATGCTTCATCTGTAACTTTCCCTGAATTTTCAACTATATAAGATCTTTCAGGGGAATCAGAGAGTCCTCGAGCGACAAGTAAATCCAAATCCTTCTGGTGGAGTTCTCTACCATTAATATATATGCTGGTGTTTCCACCACCACAGTTCTTAGTCATAGGGTAGTTAAACTCTGGGATGTAAGGCTGCAAGCAAAAGATCCACTTAGAACTTCAAACAACACAATGCAGACAAACGCACAAAATCCACAACAGCTGCTCTTACCGGTATCATGCCAAGGCAGGGCTGCCCAACAACACCCCAGAAGCCAGCACGGTAGTCATACCTAAGTAAAAGAATATTAGAAAAAATTGTGAATATTAAACAAGGGAAAGCGGAATTCTAAGCACATATGCCATTTTTCTTGTAAAAAAAATGGCAAGTAACTAAAGTGTGTCTTTTCTAGGTTAGTGAAGCTGAGCTGCCTGAAATATAAAATTTGTAAGTAAAACCAAATAGAGAATACAGCATTAGGAATTTACCAATAATCACCAGGATATATTGCTCCAGCTAGCTTCTCGGCCTTCCTGACCGAACGATCAGTGATAGGGACACCATTTACAAAAACCCTTGCTCTTCCATTGCGCATTCCACTGTTCATTTTGAAGCTCCTTTTTATTAGATTGGTGAGAAATGAATCACCCACCTTTGTTACCCTAGTGTGGCCAGAATCTTGTGGCACATTTAATATATCTTGTGTGTAATCAGGATCATCAAATTCATTGTCTGACGACTGCATCTCATTTGCTACACATACATCTTTGATTGAGTTCTGCTTGCAACCTTCAGTTAATAGTATAGCCTTTTCATGTTCAGAACGGGTAGATCTGCTTCCTATTCCAGAACCTTCAGATGGTGAGGATCCACAATGATCACTCGGTGTGCGGGAAACCACATTGTGTTCAGCAGGAAGATCCCTGGACTGCGGACTGTCCTCGGAATTAGTTCCTAGAGGGGTACGTTTGCTATTTGATTCACTTAAATTCGAGTGCATTTCTTTTCCCTGAGACTGATGGCTTCCTACAGAAAAACAATATGGTGGAAGCAAGCTCTCATCAGCAGTAGTGCACTCGTTGCCTCTCATATTATCACCGATGCTATTTCGCAGTGCAGGAGATAAGTGTGCACTTGGTGCTAGTTCTGATACATCTAGCCTGGTTCCATCAAGCTTGACTACAATTGTATGTGAGCATGATCCACACCGCAATTTATACTCCTTCATCAACAAGGAACGTTTGTTTGGTAGCTGCAGCACTTCATAGCAGTTGTAGCATATGGTGAAAGGAGCACCACCAGCAATTGGCTCACAAATTTGTGAGGGCTTCTTGCTTACATTGGCTCTCGGGTTATTCCGCTGCAAGGAAGTATTGGCACCTCTTGAATTATATCTTTGCTGACCAAGCAAAGGACCATCCACAGGATAAGCCCCATAACTGTTCAAAAGATACGGTGCCCTCTGATCATTGAAACCAAGAGGAGTTCCCTGTACAGGCAAGAACTCCCGGTGATAGCAATGTGAACAAGAACATGCAGCCTGATGGTAGAAACCTTCATGGTGGCAAGAGAGAAGAGGATCAGGATCATGTTGCCCAAAGAAATAATTATCAAAATTTCTCCATGGGTAAGGACCAGCAGGATAGCTAAAGGTTCTTGCATGTGCAATAGGCTCCACGTATCCATGAAGGTTTTGCTGCGTAGGCAATGGAGCATAAACATGTGGAATGCTAGGACTCCGCACATTCAGGGATGGAGAGTGATGAGAACCCTTACGATGCAATTGAGATGGATCATGCCTCAACTGACTTGACCTTTCATGAGTACTGTATGAACTTGAGGCATCTGCTGCTCTATTGGCTGTAGCACTTGTGTCCGGCCCATTTACCTCGCAGGATTGCTGAACCTGGTCTCTCAACTCATCAAGCATCTTCAACAGCTCAGCCCGATCTTTCTCAAGGCCCCTGACTCTGCTTGGACCGTCCAAGTCAGTATCATTTCCATGCTCCCTGTTGGAACATGTGTATCTAGACTTTAAATGGTGGTCAACAGGGCCTTCTCCTCGGCATGCATTGGGTGGAACACTGTCAATTGGTGACCTTGGAAATATGTCAGGCATACCTCTTACTGTTGTTGGATGCGCAGTTTCTCCATTTTCCCCGTTACGGAAGCGCATGTATTTAGCCTCCCTGACATCATCTCTAATGTTAGTTTTGGCATTTGAGGTGCTTGGTTCTCTTGTATTTCGACTGTTATCACGGCTGTAAACTGATCTACTGTGCAAAGGTGGCATTGTATTGGGTACCGATCTATAATCAGTGGTTGCTCCAGACGTTACTACATATGTCTCTGGCACACTCTCCAGTACTTCCAGGTATTTCACATTTTCATTATCAGAGGTATCCGAAGCTTGGGCTGACTTCTTTTTCTTTGCTGCAAATTTCAGTAGAGAAATGATGTCATCTCCAGAATGCAGATACATACAAGATACTACCACTCAATAATACACATCGATTTGGCATATTATTAAAGAAGGCTTAAAAACACCATGTCATGTTATGAGAATCACATTATGATATTAACAAAGATCTCAGAAGGATGTGCAAAACACGATTACGTCTCCTAAACTAGCACGGTCCAGCCAATGATATTATCTTTGGCTCCCATTGACCCCAAAAGGAACTTAGAAAAGCACAACCGAAGACCAAAATGCAACTAGATCTTAAGCTAATAGCGAAAGACAGGACATACATTGGGTATAAAATCATCATCACATAATTTAGTAAATGTAGGTCAAATTCAACATCTTTTTTTGTTAACCCCATGATATTATAAAATTACCACCTTGTTAAAAAACAAATTTTCCTACAGTGGTCACAAGCGTTTTGTGGTAAGAATTAGTCATGAACTAGCTTTCAGCTTCAGTCTTTTTTACACTAGACTTTTTCCAAGTTTGATTTAGCAAGAAACACCAAAAAAATTGAGACTTAGTCCTCCGAAATCAAACCTCAGGATAGTCGCATGGTTCCTAAAAGAGGTAAGAAAAGATATAAAATTCAGAAATTTGAATGTTGTTCCAAAAGAAAGTAAGAAAAAGAGAGGCTTAATTTGCCTAAAATCGGACGTTTTCTATTCAACGAGGGGGAGTTTAAAACTCACAATAAATCATATAGGTTGAACTTTCTGCAAGGGAAAAAAAATGGAAGACGAATTTGTCTCCAAGAAAGGGAAATATCTCCCCAAATTTGCTGCGAAACATGTGGACTAGTTCTCCAATCAAACTATTCCTCGCCGCAAGTGTCGGTATCACAAAGACAAGCTGACAAAATGCAGGGATTGATTGACTAATAATGTATTTTCAAAGGTATTAATGAATGAATTCCCTAATCCACCTTCTCTCAAGCGAGTGGAAGACAAAAAGGAATATTCAAGGCAGTTCGAAGAAGAAGAACGTCTAGTAGCAAGAATGAAATCGACGAGCAAACGAAAGGAGAAGAAAAAAAAAGCCAAAATTCCAGCATTTTCCCCATGCTTTGGCCAGTGATAAATGAAGACCGCACCGCGGGACAATAAATAGAGCAATCATGCGAAAAGGGAGGAGAGTAAAGGTGCGCACCTTGGAGGGTGGCACCGCATCCGCCGCAGACGTAGACGGAGTACGCGGGCAGCTCCGGCAAGAACTTGTCGCACTTGGGGCACCGCACCACCCTTATTCTCGCCACCGCCGCAGCCGCCTCCGCCGCCTCGACCCCTTCCATTCCAGCCAACCCTCTCACACAAAAAGAACTCCTTCCTCCTCCTTGTCAGGCTCCCAGCCGTCAGAAGCAGCGCCGCGGCATCAGACCAAGGATCTCCAAGGAACACCGGACTTGCACAATCAAACAAACACCCTGAGGGCACAAGCAAAAAAAAACCCGAGAACCGCGTCCCGAGGAACAGCAGACCGAGCAAGTGCAGCAAGCAGCTAACTGAGCCGGGAACGGAGGAAGGCGTCGGAGGGAAGAGGGGCGGGGCGAGAAGAAAGAAATGGCGGGCTGGCTGAGGTGGGAGAGAAAAAGCGTGGGGGGAAGAGAGGAGTGGAGGTCAGGTGGTTGCTGGAATTAAATCGACCCGTCACGAGGGAGCCATCTCCTCTGACTCCAATGCTTGCTTCGGCTTTTCCTGCTCTCCTGCTGGCTCAGCTCAGCTCAGCTGGCTGCTGCTGCTGCGTCTTTCGCGCTCTTCAACGCCGCGCGCACAGTGCTGGCCAGGAAGTTATATAAAGCGAAATTGACATGGTATATAAGTATTTCTGTAAAGAAAAACGGAAAGGATGAGTTGTTCAACTACACGCTACTACCCCTGCCGCTAAATTATGCTTCCCCCATACCCCCGTCGTGCCTCTGCCTTACGTTCTTCTCGCTCCGTGTCGCTGCCTTGGAAGTTTAGATTTTTACTTTTATTTCTAAGATCTTGTCAGGACCTCAGGACTACATCTACGTATACAAATATAGTACTCCTATTAAAGCAGCATGAGATCAACTCAAAGTATCACGCTTTTACATTTTCAACCGGGTCGATCTGCCGATGTAGCGAAGTGAAGTGATAAGCACGCAAGGTGAATAGGTCGCCCGGCGCACCAAATGCCGACTTTGTCCAGTTCCGTTGCCCGGCTTAATAAACAAGAATGTTGATGATCTGGTGCAATTTGAAAGGGTCAGCAGAGTTGCCAAATTACTTCAAATTCCACCGAAGGAGAGTTACTCATCTAGTGCTCCTGTTGATTGTGGTGCCACAGTGTGTTCCAAGCCAGAGTGCACACCCAAAAAACAATTATTGCGTTGACGCAGTCGCAGCGTCACGAAATTTCAAATTCAATTTTCACAGAGAAGTCCAGAAATTAAAAAGAGAGCTTGTGACATTAATAGTGCTCCCTCCGACCGGTATTACTTGTCTCAAATTTGTCCAAATATGGATGTATGTGTAAAACATGTCTAGATACATATAATATTTCGACAAGTAATTCCGGCCGGAGGGAGTAGTGAAAATATTGTTCACATGTTATATATGACTACTCGCTGCAGCATTAATTTCTTTATTGTATTTGGTTTCGTCAAAACAATACTTTGAATAATAATAACTTCACTAATATGTTCTACTACCTTTGATCCATAATATATGTCGTTGATTTAGTACAATAATAAGTGTCGCTAATTTAGTATAAGTTGGTCGGAGGGAATTTCATATGATAGGAAACACAATTATCATAAAAAAAGTTAAAAATAAATCTATTGATATAAATTTCACGCCTTGAAAAACTGCATATTGATAAAGTAATTCTTAGTCAAAGTTTTTTCTTAACGAAACCAAATGTGTCAACCTTTGTGAAAATGAGGGAGACATCAAACTTGAACCTAAATTTATCTCATTGTATTAAAAACGGATTAAAAAATAAAGTTTCAGTCGTGCTCTCATGCATTGGGTTAAGTTTTACGATTTATGTCACCTGTCGCCATCAGAGTCGTTTCTTCTCCTTGGATACGCCACGGGAAGCCGGGGCAGTGCTTGTGGTACCCCCATGGTGGATCCGCCGGTGCTCTCGTGTCTTGGAGCAATGGTAACACCGGACTTCTTTTGGGGAAACAAGGTCATTCCATGCCACTAAGGCCAATTAGACATTCGAAAAAATGAGCAATGGTTAGGGCTTCTCCAAGCCCTTATGTAGTTCTTAAAATGCAGTTTTTTCTCTTAGTGTGGATGTCCATCCGCTCCCC
The DNA here is from genome assembly GCF_000005505.3 of Brachypodium distachyon. Taxonomy (NCBI): domain Eukaryota; kingdom Viridiplantae; phylum Streptophyta; class Magnoliopsida; order Poales; family Poaceae; genus Brachypodium; species Brachypodium distachyon. The sequence continues at coordinate 34,807,758 of NC_016131.3, read as the reverse complement.
AATCAAATAAGTTAGGCTTATTTTTTGGAAAAGAAAGTAAGCAACTTGGTCTTCGAACCTAACCCATGCATCCATGGACCATCTTAGGCCCTGGTTGTGTTTGGTTGTGTTTAAAAGTGCTTTCTTTGACTTATGGCTGGGCCTTAGTCTTGGCTTACATAAGATATTTTACTTGCAAGTCTATAACTGGGTTTATCATTACCATTCTTCACATATTTTTCTAGACAAATTTCAAAGCGGACGAACAGATAATTACAAGTAGAAAATCTGGACTCCAGTTTTTATATACACGGCGATATTTTGCTCTCAAAATTTGCAATCTCGATGCTTTGATCTCACAGTTGATACCCTGTGCATGCATGCATATGCACCAGAGACCAGAGACTCACACTGCTCATTTGCGAGCAGAGCAGTGGCTGGTCCAGCTCCATATCATCCTGAGGCAGCAAGGAATACAACGACGCTGATTTCGGTTCTTTTTGGCTCTTTTCATAGCCTCTGTCCAGCGTTTGCTGTTGTTACTGTCGCAATCCAGCGTTTGCTGTTGTTTACTGTCGCAATCCTACAGTCATACACTCATACAGCCGCTGCACTGCTCCACGCGCTGCCTCTGCCCACTGCGCAAACTGAAACAGATGCTCATACTCTGAACAGTACGTGCTTTAATGCAATCTGACCAACCCTGTGCATCACCCAATACCGTTGGTCATTGAATCATTTAAAAAAACTCGACTGCAAAGGGTAAGCCAATCCCAGGCATAATCATTTAGTACTAAGCAAATTACACGAGAACAATCGCAAAAACTATAGTTACAAGTGCATTTTACTAGGCCCGGCAATAGAAATACCATGATATTGGACCCTTGTTGAGTGGAAAAGGTGAAAGGTGTTGATGAGTATTTGTTACTGTCTACACGTTGTGAAATGTGTATAGTTCTCTGAAACTCCTGTTAGACCTCTGCTTGCTCTGCATGCTTGGCCCCCAGATTCCTCACTCCTCAGTTGTGTAGCTTTTCTTATACTAACATAAGTCTGAGTAAAATACATCATCAGTCCATGAACTCGGCAAAAATAAACACTTTAGTTCACGAACTCGGAAAATAAACAGTTAAATTCCTAAACTGGGACTACCGTGTCACTTTAGTTCAAAAACGGTTCGGCGAGGCTTAATCCCGCCACGTGACCGCCACGTCGGCTTCGGTGACTCCTTCACCAACGCCGTTTCGTCAAAATTGAGCATTGTGGGCTTGATAGCAACTTTACGCGAGGCGGCGGCTGCAACGGCGTGGTTCTCAGGGCCCCAGGATCCTCGTCTGGGCGCGGCCGCCTTGCCCCTCGCGAGCGGCTTGATCATGCTGATTTCGCGAAAAAAAAACCCTGATAAGATCGAGTAGCTGGTCGCGTTCATGGCCGAAGCTGACGTGGTGGCCACGTGGCGTATTTAAACCTCGACGAACCGTTTTTGGACTAAAATGACACGGTAGTTCCAGTTTAAGGGTTTAAATGGAAATTTTCCGAATTCGTAGACTAAAGTGTTCATTTTTGCCGAGTTTATGAACTAGTGGTGTATTTTACTCCATACATCTCGGTACGTTCTTTAGATTATTCTATTAAATGGGTAATTTAGCAATAGATTTCATCTCTAGGTAACCTCTGAATTTGTTGCTAGAATTTCTAGTATGGATCACGAGGGAATCAAGCGAACCAATATGTCCTTAATTGTGGGAGATCATGAAAAAAGGGGCATGCGCCTAACAGTTGTAATCACACACCAACACATGATTGTTCGGTCTAGTTCTCTTTCGTTCCTCTGCAAAACATTAAATTCTGCATGTTTTATTTACCTTCAGAAAATAATAATCTGCACGGCACAAACATGATGGTTGGTCGAGGAACTTGATCAGCATCAAAAGGATAAAAAGGCACCGACTGGCGAAATTCAATTAACGGAAAAGGTGTGAGAGCTGAGAAGGAGGAGATTCCCACTTGCGTTACCTCTGTGACTGTGATCCCCGAAAAGAATCTCGGTGATGCGGATGTCGCATCCAGCGGATGATCTACGAGGATATTCAATATATTCACACCCAATATATCCGACAGTATTAACTGAACGTCCCGATTTCATGTTTAATTTAAGTCAAGGCATTTTTCAATTCAACCCTTTAATCTTCTCTTGGTCCAAAACTGCACAGACCACCGTTGCTGGCAGCATGGCCGTCTAAAAGCGACAATGATGGGGCAATTTGCATCAAAAGAAGAGCAGTGAAAGAAAATGGGAAAAGGGAAGAAAGTAAACGACACAACCATCTTTGACCAAAACCAAAAGATTGGCCAAATGATGCAAACTTTAGGCTAGCTCTCGAAGGAACACATTTAAATTGCAATGAATTCAACAACAAAATCTGCTTTCAAAGTGCAGCTTCTGTTCCTAGTGCTCTCGTTTTCTCCACCAATAAATTCCAGGGTGATTCGCTATTTGTCGATGAATTCTTTTAATGATAAATCTAAATTTGGTTTCTTTTTTTTTTGCGGGGACTGATAAATTTGGTTTCGGTCACTGGACAAAACAAGTTCTTTGAAAGATCACTGGACAAAAATTGTCCACCATCCAAGCTTTTGTGCTCATGTGCACACATTTAAGCAGCAGGAGTTTGAACCGCTGATGGCGCTGTGATGCTGCAACAGTTGCCATCCAAAGAAGGGCAAACGAAGATGGAAGAGCGGACCTGCTAAGCAAACGACACAATGATCACTGGACAAAAGATGAGCCAGCCAACACAGAACTTTAAGGCTCTGTGTGAAAGAAACTCCCTACACATTTCAATAGTAACGGATTCGATGCCAAACCTACTTTCAACTTTTGTTCCAATTGGGCTCTCCATTTCTGTCTTTGAGATGGCCCGGGAAACTTCCTCACGTGAGATCAATGCAGAATCGCTCTCATCTCAAAGATGCCCAGTGTTCTTGCTGCTCTTGCATCTCATCTTCTCCCACTCTTTTTCTTTTGAGGATGTATAACGGCTTTAGGTCTTGTTGCACTTTGGTTCCAAAGTCGATGTTTAAGACTTGTTTGTGGATTCCAAAAGCTGGCATAGAGATAGAGATGGTGGTGCGGACACTGCACCACTGGCCATACTGCCCAGATGGCTGCACCGTCAGCAGTGTAGCACTCATCAGTGACTGCTGAGCTACCAGGCAGCATGTGAGTGGCAAAGCAGTGCAATGTATGTACCGATGATGCCTTGGGTGTCCTGTTGTGTATGTCTTCAAGTCCGGGATACCAACAAGCCAAAAATGCAGACTGAGCTCTTTGCCCTACTTGCTGTGCCAGTACACACAAAAAAAATAACATGAATTGCTGAAGTCGCCATAGAAATCGCTGGCGCCTGCCCATTAAAAAATGCCTTCTCTTTCCGAATCAGTTCGCTGTGTTTTGTGTTGTGACCGTTCAAAAAATTCAATCCCTGTGTTGGTGTTGGTGGGCCATGATATATGACCAATTGGCAAAACGAGAATACAATGAACTTCAGTAGCTACAGTATATATGGTTCTTAAATGCCAATTTAGGCTTTGCATCGCTTCAGGCCTTGATTACACCCTTTGCAATTTGCCATCTGTTATTCTTCTCTATAATGGAATCTTATCTTAGCAGCAGAAATAATCCAAAAATGCATATTGAAAGAAAAGGTGCTTCTAACACTTGCATGTCTGCTTATGTAATTTATGGTCTTCCTCAGTCTTGTTTATTAAGGGTTCACAAATAATATCATGCTAGAGTGCAGTTCAAAAAGAAATGAAAAAATTGCCTAGTGGAAGAAATGACAAATCTTCCGGCCAAATCTCGGTGAGTCGGGAGCTATATTTCAGAGCCATCAGTCTGTACAGTTTCCCCACCAAATTATGACTGCCACTCGACCCCTCTGTATGTTAAGAAAACTCATCTGACAATTTGGCAACACATATGCAAAAGCAAACAAGGTTTCCTGCAGAACTTAAAGAACTTGAACTAGTGCATCTTTTAGTCATATTCAACTCAAAAGGTGAGGTAACAAAATGCAGATAATCAACTTCTATCCAACAAAATACAGATCAATCTGCGGTAACAAAACCCAGATAATTCAATTCCTATCCTTCAGACGTACAGTTTCAATAACTCAACTGATCAAGCAGCAAAAGGTGCATAATGGAAGGAGAGAAAGAGGCAGCGCACAAGACCCGAACTGCGGGGTAAGCATTCGCAACGGGCAGCACTCATTTCCAACCACGGGAGAACATTCACAACAGGCAGCCTGTCCATGGTCAGATCAGTCATCATCTGTTTTTTGCTTCTTCCATTTGTAAGCAGCTTCCAGAATCTTCAGGTTTGGTGCCAAAGCTACTTCATCAGGGAAGATATAATCAATGTACTCCTCGTACCTAAGGTTCAAGAAAATGATAAGTCAGCATATTTCAAAATTACTGGAAAATGAAGCAAACAAAAAATGTGAACGTCGCTAGTTATTGTCTCCTGATTTCAAATTAGTTAACAAATTTTGGATGGCAGATAGCATGCTGCACGTGATGAGATAAAAACTTCTGAAAAAACAGCACCAAAATTAATTCAATGAGTAAAGAACATACGCAATAGTGGAGCCATCCTCTGTGGGGAGTGGTCTCTTCCTCTTCACTTTCCTCGGTGCCTTCTTCTGCACTAAGGTGACATCACCAAGATCACCAAAGCTCACCTCCTTGTTGAGCCATTCTTCGAGGAGCATTGCTCTTTCCTCCTTCAGCTCTGCGGCACTAGTCCTGAAGTAGTCAAATGCCCTTTCGAAGACAGCTGATAATCATAGTGGAAACAATGTTAGATTTAGTGCACCATGAATGACAAAATGAACAAACAAAAAGACTTCTAGCTGCGCAAAGTAGATTATCTGCCTCATTACTTACCTCGACACCTTCGCACACGCTCCATCTGCTGTTCCTGATAATCAACGTCATTCTTATTCTCCTCACTTCCACCGTCTTCACCCAAGCCAGCTGACGCCTCAAATTCTGCATAGCTGATCCATACCTTCAAATGCTTTGTTCTATCAAGCAGTCGTTCGTAAAGTTCCCTTGCACTATCAAATTCATTTTCATCAATTTCAAACTGCAAGTACTCCTGCAAGTTAAAAGGAAAGAAATGAGTTAGTAAGCCTTACTTATAATCATGGCAACATCAAACTTCAAACTCATACGTTCACTCAATACTTGCTTTTTATGCACTGTAAATATAGATGTATTGTCAGTACATAGCAGGCACATAAGCACATATTCACGATTTGCAATCACTTGTAATTTGCTCCACGAAAATTTGTTGCAGGATTGTTAGTATTATGGAGCATAGAGAATGTAGCAGGCCAAGATTTTGGGTATTAGTAGTTTAACCGATGGACTCAGCATATAAATTAAGAATCTTTGCCTATCTTATCTGTACTTGATGACATTCTTGTGCAGAATAACCCTTAAGAACAAATCTATTTCCAAACAAATAAAAAAGGAACAGATCTGCTATTTGTATTTGTTGTACAGAGGAATAATAATTGCTGTAAATGTGCCTTTTCATAAATCAGTACACGCATGAACAGAGGGGGCCAGTGCTTTGTTCAGACTTCATTCCCATTTCAGTCTGTGAGTTTGGACCTGCAGCGTATCAAGGAAATCGAGCTGCTGCTATTAATGTGTGCATGTAAGTTAGTGAGGTTCTGACTCTGCATTTCCCATCGTTATATCATGCTGTCATGTGAATCAGTTAAATGTCATGCTCTTGTTTTGCATGACACCATATGCAAGTAATCCATCGTATGATACTAGAAGAATCAGTCTATGTACATGTTAATTAACTAATAACGAGATTAGCAAACAGGGACAGTGGGTTGATCTGGCATGGCGAGAGTAATAGGATGTTCCTGTTTAGACTGGACAGCATGACATTAAAATTATGACACTGACAAAAGTTGAGGTGTTCTAGAACAAGGGCTAATGATGTTTGAAGGAAATTAAAAGAAACCAAGTCATTATGGGTCTGTTTGGTTTTAGCCCAACCTTGCCTCACCAAAAATTTGGCTAGCCAAAATTTTGGTTATGGTTTTGCTTGCCCAAGATTTGGCCTATGTTGGCAACAAAATGAACTATAGTTGGTCATGGATGATTGGCTTACCAAAATTTTGGCAACTATCTAAACAAGAGCCGAACATTTGCTTATGACCAAAATATTGGTAGGGTTGGGTTTGGTCATCAACCAAACACACCTTCCAGTGAAATGGCATAATAAAAGCTTTTCCTGTTCTTAAATCATGTTGACGTACATACAAGTGATCCACTATATGATATGAGAACAGTGACTTGTGTTGTGGTCGGAAAAAAAAACTTTTTGAGACAACAATAGACTGATTAGCTATGTAGAGTATCTTTTTTGTGTGGTAAATATATCTGACCATTCTTCTTTGGGTCATGATAAGGAATAGCTAGTCAGAAGAAGAGTCAGTCACTCGTGTTGAAGCAAAAGATAGTTGACTGTCATGCTTATTGTTGTGTTTGGGGCTGGTTTGGGGCATAATAGTTTGCTCTAAACAGGAATTAATGGCAAGGGCATAGGTTAGTCGAATGATTGTAACGGCAAATTAGGGCTGTCAGATTTTGTATGGCTAAATACCATAGTTGAGTTTTTTAAGGTTATGAGTAAAATGCATTGGAGGTCCTAACTCCTAAGTATATTCTGAAAGTGTCAAGCTAGATTCAATTCTTCTAAAATGCACATCTACGTCCCAAATCTGTCATAAGAGATTCATCGCAGGTCCCATCGAGGCTGGCATCAAGTGTCCTTAGGACTTCCAATGAACAACTTACTATAGAATCAAAGTACTAAGACTAAGTTGACACCTTTGGAATAAATTGAGTCCACGAATGCAGTTTACTTGTAAGAGAACATATAAAAAGCATATCAACAACCTAACTGCACAAAACATAAAATGTGGATAAACTACGAGGACAGCAAGAAAAGCATACCTTCCATAGAACCTCAGGCGTATCAAGTGCTGGCTGAGCAATAGCAAGCTCATATATTGAGCGAGCACGATCAGTCTCGCTAAGATTCTTTTCCAATTCAGCATACTTCCTCCACGCGTAACAGTTTGCTGGAGACCATTCAATATACTTTTCATAGAGAGTCCTGCAGCGGTCAAAATTACCCAGATACAGCTCGATCTCAATGTACTTCTTGAATATTTTCCCTTTCGGAGCCATTCCAATTGCATTTCCTAGAATCCGACGTGCGGCCTTTAGGTTCTTCTGCCTTATCTCAAATTGAGCTGCCATCAGCCACAACTTTGCAAAGGTGAACTTTTTGTGTGGAATATATTTCAGACATAGGCTATAAACCTGACGGGTCCTTTCCATGTCCTGTGCATCAAGCTCCTCATACAAAGCATAATTTATCCAGAGGTATATGTACCTCTGCCAGTACCGCTTCTCCTCTGCAGGAGGGACATTGGCAATGGCCCTCTCGTAAACATCCCTGATCCTGTCCTTATTCCCAACACTCTCCTCCAGCCTGATGTAATCAAACCATGAGTCATAGTTCAGCGGGTTCTTCCTCACCTCATCTTCATACTGGAATCTCCTCTTGCCCACAATGGCATCCTCAATCCCCTCACGGTCACCAAATTGTTTCTCAAACGCCAGGAACTTTTTGTACAGATCCTCAGCCCTACTCTTGGGCACCCTGTCAAGTGCATACTTGTATATGGCACGTGCGCGCTCTACCTCCCGGCTACTTTCCTCAAACTCAGCAAATGCCACAAACAGCACCTCTGCATCCTCATCATCCACAAGCAGGTCTGCTGCACGCTCATACACACGTCGCGCCCGCTCTACTTCTCCACGCTTAGTTTCAAACTTTGCATATCGGATGAATGTGTCTGGTCGCGGGTGCTCTGCAACAAAACGCTCATAGATTGCCCTAGCACGCTCAACCTCCCCATAGCGCAGCTCAAACTTGATGTAAGAGTTCCAGCCGGCAATGTCAGGACGCCACGACATCCAACGCTCGAACACCTGGCGAGCATTAGCGACAGCACCAAGCAGCTCCTCCATATGGATGTATTTGTACCACAACTGGTCAATGCGGGGAAGGAGCATGACAGCACGGTCCCAAACATTCCTCGCATGGTTGACATACCGGTTGCGCATCTCAAACTCGGCATACTTGAGCCATAGCGTGTGGTCACGGTGAGCAACCTCTAGGGCACGCTCGTAGACAGAGCGAGCCCGGGCGAAGTCCTTCTGCCCCTCCTCCCATCTGGCGTACTTGACCCAGGCCGAGACGCTCCAGCGGACGCGGCGAATTAGGTCTTCGAATCGCTTCCGCTCACGGAGCCGGTAATCCGCAAGCTCGTGGATATCAGTAATTTTCTGTTTGGGCGGACGGATCTCAGGCTCCTGCCGCTCCCGAGCCTCCCGGAGGATCTGCTCGGCGGTAATCTGGACCGACGCTGGGGTCTTGTTCTTCACCCGCGTAGCCCGGGGCAGCTTCACCTCGGTGTCGCGCTTCGTGAGGAAGCCGAGGCTCGCATCGGGGGCAGGCGGCGCCTGCGGTGGGTCACCGCCGCCGCCGCCGCCGCGGGTGGTTAGTGCCATGGCGGCGGTGGTCGTGCTAGGGTTAGGGTTTTGGGAGCAAAATACGACGAGGGGAGAATTGGATTTTGGGTCTGTGGTACGTGCGGACAGCGGCGCGGCAGAACCCGACGCTGGCGTGCGGCGGAGGAAGGCTCCGAGCCTCTGACTAGGGGTGGAGCACGGCGGCGCGCGGGATTCGGTGGCTAAGAGGCCGAGCGCCTCAAGTCGATCCTGGGACGAGGAGACGGGGGACGGGGGGGTTATATGGAAATTTTAATACAGTACGACGAGGACATTGAACCATTGAACACCGATTTGAATTATACTCGAGTCGAATGTCGGCAGAAAGAAAACTCGGATCGAACGTCACGAGTAAGGACTCTAATTCTTTTTTGAAACAAAAAATCGAACGAGGTCTCGGTTCGGCCGAATTCAAGTACGTATAAAGTATTGCTGGTCCTATGGTTTATTCTCCACAGCAGAAAAGCTTTTTCTCGTTCAGCTCCTCGCGAAATAAACTAATAATAAAGACATAGACACATTAATCTATACCAATATTATATATATATATATATATTATATTATATATTATCCGAATAGTTGATCGAATATAATTTGAATATGATTGAACACTGAAAAAAAAGTAAATAATAATTAAAAATAATAAAAAATATTAAATCTTAAGAAGCATCGTTAGCATGTATTAGGCATATAAGACCCATCATCAGCATACAAGATAACAAATGCATGGGATCTTATGATTTATGGTGTGCAGACGAAGAATAGCCAAGGAAGCAGACAATAAGGCTGCAGTGTGTCGTAGCCACTATCATTAAAGCGCAAGACTACTCTCAAGATGAAGGAAGCCACGTTCGTATGCAACCAAAGAGTGAAGTGGCAACCAAAAAACCCCTTGTCACCATGCATGCATGCATCCAAAGGCTATAAAAGAAACTTAGGATCTATAAAGGAGGTGCATCATGGACATGGAGAAAGGTAAGGTAAATAATGCATGGGAGTAGTATTTAAGCCAGCCATGGTGCCTATATAAGGAGGCTCTTTGCAGCATTGGAGGACACACAACCATCGAGCACAACACAAGCCTTCAGAGCAGCAAGTAGTTCAGGGCAGCTAGCCAGAAAACTATCTGCTCTCTAGTAGTAGTACCACTTCCCACTGTAATAAAGCATGTGTAATCAAGGCATTTGTAACATAAGACTGGGAAGGTAGTAAGGTAATTTCTTTATCTTTGTGTGAACCCTTCGGGGGTTCCCGAAAGGGAAAACCATATGTAAGCTATATTGTGAAATGAAGTAGTTTAGTTTTTCCCTCGGTCTTTTTAGTATGTTTATACGAGTGGGTGCTTATGTTAGGGATCCTATATGAGAAACCTCTGCGTGTAGTTCTCTGTTAAGCCGTGTGTATGGCATTGAAATGAGAACCTTGTAACCGTAGAGAAGTGTTCCCTTCGGGTGGAACTGCCTGGAAAGACGATAAGAAATCACCCATATAAACCTAACTAAAGAAGCTTAGGGAAATAAACTTAGCTACTCCTGAAGCAATATAGTAATAAATACGGTGAGTACTGAGTAGGATTAGTACATCACTGCGAAAACCGTCGGTAGTTCTGTTGGCCTCACCAGCCTTAAAAGATCCTGCAAAAAGATAATCATAATATTAAAATATTTAATTTACCATATAACCTAATATTAGCCAAAATAATTTGAATATTAACGTACCTAATATTTATTTATATTGCATATATATATATATTATTATCTATTAAATTGGAGTTGGTGGTGATGGTACGGTCGCGGCGGTACGTCACTCCACCGAAATTACGAATCTGCCACCGATGTCTCCACGTGTCTTTTAATCCTGGCTCCTACAATCCTCAAGCGCAGAAAAAACACGTACCGTCCAAAAAAAACTCTATATCAATATATTAAATTGGAGTTGGTGGTGATGGTACGGTCGCAGCGCTACGTCACTTCACTGAAATTACGAATCTGCCACCGATGTCTCCACGTGTCTTTTAATCCCGGCTCCTACAGTCCTCAAGCGCAGAAAAAACACGTACCGCCCAAAAAAACTCTATACCAATATATTAAATTGGAGTTGGTGGTGATGGTACGGTCGCGGCGCTACGTCACCTCACCGAAATTACGAATCTGCCACCGATGTCTCCACGTGTCTTTTAATCCCGGCTCCTACGGTCCTCAAGCACAGAAAAAACTCGTACTGCCCAAAAAAAAAACCAACAGAGCCCTCTTCGCTCCTCCTCCTCTCCTACGAATCTCACCCCCACCCCCTGCCCGATTCGGATCTTGCGCACGCCCACCGCCGCTCTTGTCGCCTCCACCAGCTCGTGCGCGTCAGCGGCATCCGTGTGCGGAAGGCGGCTGCGGACCCGCGGCTCCGTCGTGCGCTCCGATCGCCACCTCCACTGGCTTGTGCGCGCCGGTGGCTCCCCGTGAGACTTGGACGGCGATGGGATGAGCCTGAGGCCGGGATGGCGGTGCCCTTGCGCAAGGCAGCAGGGACCGCGTCGGCGCGAGCCATCGGTGGCGATCAGTGGCCGGATGCGATGTGTGGGCGGCGCACAGGCGTACCTGGCGGCAAGTGGGAGCAGACGGCGCACGGGAGTGGACGGGCGGCGGGCATCTTCAAGCGGGCGACCGCGCATGGCGGCGTGATGTTCGGTGGCGGGATGAATCGGGACGGGGAGAGGAGGAGTTTGCACTCAGGGTGGATGGAGAGGATAGTCAGAGGGAGAGCGAGAAATTGGGAGAAAAGATTTGAGAAATAATGTACGGAGTAGGAGCAATAAGAGCACAGAGCAAGGAGAAATATATAAATAAGACATCCGAAAAGAAGAAAGAGACCAGAGTATAGTCCACGAAAATAAACATATCATAAACACATCAACATTTAATTTGACTTTTTGATACAATTTTCCGTTGTTCCGTAGCAACGCACGGGTTCTTTTGCTACATATCAGCTTGGGAAGAAACCGAACCACGACAAAGTACCGTGGCTGGGGAGGTTGCTCAGAGGAGGAGGAGGGTCACGAGGCCGTGGCCACTCGGAGGGAGCGGAATAGAAGTCGAGCGGACGGCCCGGCGACCAGAGGAGGAGACAGAGAGGCTTTCCGGGGGAGGCGATCTTGAGGCTAGTGACGAGGGCGTGACCTCCGTGGCGGACGCTTCGGGATAAAAAGACGCGTGGGGACAGTGGTGGTAGATTCGTAATTTCGGTGAAGTGACATACCGCGACGTCCGTACCATCACCACCAACTCTGAAATGGCCCGTCCGTTGCTACGGAATAACAAAATTAGGGAAAGAAACGGTGATAATATTGACACGGTTTGTAAACCGACAATCCAACAAATTTGTTCTGCGTTGGTTGGTTGATATTGCAAGCCGCGTTTTCAACTGAAATATAGGGATAGTAAAATACCACCAGGTTTCAGTTTGATGAACAACAAGCCAGCAATACAATTCATGGAAGGTAAACAGGCGCAATAAATAAATAAATGAACGTGACTTTGTAGGATGAAACATTACACTATGCCAGTCCATTATTCAAGCACAAAAGTCACCACAATTGTAAAACTAACTTGGGACTGCCGTGAGGCGGTGCGACGTGGGGGCGGCGGAGACTAACGAAAGTATCTACCTGGTTTACCATCAAAACACAAAAGGACCCTGAAAACATCCACATTCACCATAATCTAGCAAGATAATTGTGCTAGTACATCAACGAAACAAACTAACCTAAGTCAGCATGTAAGTACCTAGAAATAGCCAAACACCATCTCAAAAAATATATAGCTAAATACGCAGTCATATTTCCAGGCCTATTTCAACTGGTTGCTACTGGTAGCAATTAATTGATGGAATAAAAGCTAGGAGGGAGAAGGCTCTCGCCAGCTGCAGGGTGCTCCTGCTGACGAGATCATCGCTGGCGACCAGGAAGGAGGACTACATCCAGATGAGAAGACGGCAGATTGAATGGATTCATGGGATTTATGAGAGGCTGTATGGCCCTCTTTCCGCGTGCAAGGATGACGCGAGATGGTGGCATCCTCGAAAGACTATGGCGTGTGGGGTATGGGGATTGCTTCAGCGAGAAGAAGGGAGCCGGGGCAGGAGGCTCTGGACGCGAGCAGCTCTGATCGAGCTGGGCGGCACGGAGTGAACGAGGCGGCGGGCTGGACGGCGTGAGGCAACGACTTAGGGTTGGACTGGGCGGTGCGAATCGGACTTCGAGGTAGGCCTTGGGTGCGACCTCGAACGGCGGCTGGTCCATCAGCGCTGCGTTGTCGCGAGGCCGGGAGCGTTCGAATCAGGGGAGGGGGTGGGCCAGAAAACATTTCCAGCCCACGTACAACAAAGCGGGCCGTCGCAAACACGCGGTGAGAGGTATGGCGATGTACGGCGAATGACGTACCATCACAATCAACTCCAAGTTAATATGGCTGAAACAAGAGAGTTAACATGTGGGACTATACAGATTTCACAAAACAGATTTCCAGTGGCGGAGGACAAACTAAATCGGTAGCGTGGGAGTACTCCGGCGCCGGCATCCATCCTCCGCAGGCTGCCAATCCGGGGCCAGCGTCCACTTCCCGCCGGCAGCCACCTCGGCACCGGACGGTTTCCCTACCCGTATTGGGCTCCTGTCCTCCCACTGGTTCTTATTGGCGGCGAGTCAGCTCTAGATCGGTTTTCTTCAAGATCGGTTTTGAGTCCTGGTGATCGAAGGTGGTCATGTTGTTGATCACAATGAAGTTTCGAGGTTGGAATTGTCGCAGCCTGAATTCAGATGCAGCAGTTATTGCTTTGTTGGATCTACAGAAGGACGTGAGGGCTGATGTGATCTTCCTCTCGGAAACACATCTTAATAAGGAGAAAGCTGATGCTGTGCGCCGTCGCTTAGGCTTCAAATTCATGTTTGTTGAAGAAAGCGATGGCAGAAGTGGAGGTTTGATCTTATTTTGGGATGATGCTGTGAGTATCCGGTTATAGTACATGTGCCCAAACTTCATTGATGTGGTGGTGGGTGCTCCCGGCGAGGAGTGGCGCCTCATTGGTTTCTACGGTGAACCTAGTTGGGAAAACAAAGATCAATCTTGGCGATATATAAGGCAGCTTAGGGAGGAGCTAGACCTGCCATGGATGATGTTTGGCGATTTTAACGAGATTATGTACGCTCACGAGAAAGAAGGTGGTAATCCAAGACCACTGCTAATGATGCAAAAATTTTGAGAGTGTCTTGATGAGTGTGGTCTCGAGGATATGGGGTTCTCTGGATGTTTTTACGTGGAGTCGTGGTGAAATTAAGGAACGGCTTGATCGTGTTGTGTGCAATGAAAGATGGGCTGCTTTGTTCCCAATGTTTGCTATGACCAATGAAGCCCATGTCCGGTCTGATCATCGACCTATTGTTGTGGATACGGAATTTCATGTTGGGGCATTAGCTCCGTGGAGAGCAGGCACAAATTTTTTTGAAGGTAGATGGCTGAAAGAGGAAAATGTGGAAACGATTGTGCAAACTGCTTGGCTCCGAGCTGTTGCAAGTGGTGCCACCGGTGTGGCTGCAAGAACTAGTATGGTTCACGCAGACATGCATGCTTGGGATCGTCAAGTTCTTAAGGGCCCTGTGAAAAGACTAAAGAAACTGAAACAAGAGCTTGAGCTGTTGCGTAAAGGATCTACTTTCCCAGAATTCATTGCGAAGCAAAAGGAGTTGCAACTCACTATTGAGAACCTTCTTGAACAGGAGGATATTTATTGGATGCAAAGGGGGAGGGTGAACTGGCTCATGCACGGGGACAGGAACACCTCTTTTTTTCACCACTCGGCCACCTAATGGAAGAAGCGTAACCAGATCAAGAAACTGATGGATGATGCTGGGAATTGGCATGAAGGTATGATACCGTTGAATAATTTGATATCTAATTATTTCATAAATCTCTTTCAATTGGAGGTAGATGTTCCCAATCCGGAGGTGCTACAGGCGGTGAAGCCGGCTGTCTCCCCAGAGATGAATAATTTTATGTTGACCCGTTCTCTAAAGAGAAAGTGAAGAAAGCTTTGTTTAGTATTGGATACCTGAAAGCCCCTGGTCCTGATGGTTCACACGCCATTTTCTTTAAAAGATTTTGGCATATGCTTGAAGAGGATCTCGTCCATGAAGTCCTGATTGCTGTGAATTCTGGCGTTATCCCACATGGATGAACAATACGGTTGTTGTGTTGATACCCAAGGTTCAGAATCCTGAGAAGGTGACACAATTCCGGCCTATCAGTCTTTGTAATGTAGTCTACAAAGTTATTTCTAAGATGCTTGCAGCTAGACTTAAGACACTTTTACCGAAGATCATTAGCCCAACACAGAGTGCATTTGTCCCTGGACGTCTAATCACGGATAATGTCCTGGTTGCTTACGAGTGTTTCCATACTATCAAAAAGAAGCGTGATGGAAAAACCGGCATGTGTGTGGTGAAGCTAGATATGCACAAAGCTTATGACAGGGTTGAATGGGCATTCCTGGAGAAGATATTGTTGAAGCCTGGCTTTCATGTGAGATGGGTCAATCTCATCATGTCATGTGTTACATCAGTGGAGTATTCTATCTGAGTTAACTCACAGGAAACTGAGAGCTTCAAACCAAGTAGGGGATTGCATCAAGGCGATCCTCTGTCGCCCTACCTCTTCCTTCTTTGCTCTGAAGGTTTGACAAGTTTGCTGGTCCAAGCTGAAACGGCCGGTACTTCGCAGGGTGTGCAGGTCTGCAGAGATGCTCCAGCTGTCTCCAACTTACTGTTCGCTGATGACTCACTCATCCTGATGAAAGCTAATACCTCAAATGCTGAGTGTTTGAAGCAGGTGCTGGACCGGTACTGCTCTGCCTCCGGACAACTAGTTAGTGAAGCCAAATCCTGCATCTTCTTTAGCCCATCTACACCAGCTGAGACACGGGAGCAGGTCTGCAATAGTCTGAATATTGTGACTGAATCGTTGACAGACAAATACTTGGGGCTGCCAACTCATGTGGGTGTGGAGCGTAGTGATTGTTTCCAATACTTAGTTTTTGATCGTGTGAGCCAGCGGATCAATGGTTGGAAAGAGAGAATGCTTTCCTTGGGAGGGAAGGAGGTGCTTTTAAAATCGGTTGCACAAGCCATACCATCTTATACTATGTCGGTCTTTAAAATCCCTAAAACCATTTGTAAAGGGATCTCTAATGCGATATCGCACTACTGTGGGGTGACGAGGATAACCAGAGGAGGATGCATTGGATGGCATGGTGGAAATTATGTGTTCCGAAAAATCAAGGAGGTATGGGTTTTAGAGATATCCATTGTTTCAATCTCGCAATGTTGGCGAAACAAGCCTGGAGGCTCATCGATAATCCAGATTCCCTATGTGCAACAATTTTGAAGGCGAAATATTTCGCTGATTCTGACTTGTTATTGGCGAAGCTTAAAAAGGGTCGTCGTTCACCTGGCAAAGCATTATGGCAGGCATGCAAACTCTGAAACGGGGCTGCATATGGGGGATTGGCGATGGCACAAAAGTTAATATATGGGACGATCCTTGGATCCCCTAGAACCATTCCCGCAAGATAATCACAAGAAGGGGCAATGTTTTGTTATCTCGGGTGGACCAGCTCATTAATCCTCAGACTGGACAGTGGGACGCTCAGCTGATCGAAGATATTTTTTGGCCTGTGGATGCTCACAATATTTTGCAGATTCCACTTGGTAACTCGATGGATGATTTTGTGGGTTGGCATTTTAATCTATCAGGAACATTTTCTGTACGATCTGCCTACCACGTCGAGTGGCAACATCAGCACGGGAAGAGACTCGTCCATAGCTCCGGGCAAGACTATGCAACTTTGAACCCAGTGTGGAAAAAACTCTGGCAGATCCGGGTACCTGAGAAAGTGAAGATATTCTGCTGGAAAGCTTTGCACAGAACCTTGCCAGCGAGATCGATCCTTGCTGATAGACATATTAAGGTGAGTCCTCAATGTCCTGTTTGTTTCCATGGTGTCGAAAATATAAGGCACCTGCTATTTACCTGTGATAGAGCACACTGCGTCTGGAAGTATCTGGGGTTGGAGGATTTCATCTCGGAAGCGTGCTCAGTTGACCGCTCAGGTTCTGTCTCGCTGGAGCATATCATCTGCCACAGAAACACTAAGTCGTCTGTTCTTGGTCATCCCCCGCTGCAAGCACTTGTTGTTGTGGGTGCTTGGTACTTGTGGTGGGAGCGTCGACAGATCGTCAAAGGCGAACAAGTTCAGGACCCAAAGCGATCAGCAGCTTCAATCTTGGCGTTAACCGCCAATTTTGTGAAATCCTACAGTAAAGAAGCTGCGCCGAGAAAGCATGGCTGGACCAAACCTGCTAGGGGCATGGTCAAGTTAAATACTGATGCTTCTTTGTCTAGCGAGCAAGGCACAGGCGCCACTGGTGCTGTTGTTCGAGACTCGAAGGGATTCTTCGTGGGCGCGGCGAGTCACCTGCTTATGAATGTGGCTGATGTTATAACTGCGGAAGCTTGGGGACTCCTGCATGGTCTCTAGTTGGCTGCTCAGCTGGGGTGCAATCTTGTGAGTGTCAGTTGTGATAGTAAGGACCTAGTCGAAGCTATGAATCAAGGTTTGTCTAAGGGGACTGCAGTGGCGGTGATTGATGAATGCTTGCTCCTTGCCCGAGACTTTTCCAAGATTGTGTTTGAGCACTGCCACAGGGAGGCCAACTCAGTTGCTGATAAGCTTGCTCAGGATGTTTTCATTCCTGAACAATTTTGGTTTGATGACCCTCCTATTCCTATTATCCCCCTACTTCTTAACGATGTAACGATTATTTGAGGAATGAAATGCTTTGCGTGATAAAAAAAAATCTCTAATTTAATATATTGGTATAATTGTGTGTGTCCCTATTTGTCTATATTGCTTGAACTTTGTGTTAGTTGTGAAAGTAATGGAAAGAGAACTAGTGTTGGTTCAAAAAACTTTAGATGCTTTCCTGTAGCACATAGCACCTAATATCTTAAAATAATTATCTTATTTATAACTATCGAGACTACGTTGCAGTCTGACAGGAAAGATATATATTAAGATATCATTTAACAGAAATTTTAAAGTTAGAAAGTTATGATATCATCAAGATTTCGCATGAATCTGTTAACGATTATCGACCCATTTCCTTGACAAATACTTGTCTTAAGTTTTTGACCAAGCTAGCGGCTGATAGATTTCAAGGTCAGATTTTGAGATGTGTGCATGCCAACCAGTATGGGTTTATCAAATCACGTACTATCCAAGATTGCCTAGCTTGGGCTATTGAGTGCTTGCATATCTGCCAGCAATCTAAGGAGAAGATCATTATCCTTAATTTAGACTTTCAAAAGGCATTTGATTTTACTGAGCACTCGGATTCCTGATAAATGGATTGGCTGGGTTAAAGAAATCCTCTCCTCTGGTACTTCAAGCGTCTTGCTCGATGGTACTACCGGTAAGAGGTTTCACTGTCGCAGGGGTGTTAAACAAGGAGATCCTTTGTCACCTCTGCTCTTTGTGCTTGGCGCCGACCTTTTTCAATCTGTGATCAATGAGGCTTTTAGGCAGGGTAGATTAAAGATTAAACCTCCTGATGATACCCTACTGATTTTGCCTGCTTGTCATGATCAATTGGAGGTGCTAAAAGATTGGTTATTGGATTATGAAGTGTCCATTGGGCTGCGTGTTATTTTTCATAAACCTTCGATGATCCCTATTAATTTGGAGGATGGGGAGGTGAACACCCTGGCTGCTAATTTTGGTTGTGTGGTTGGGACTCTCCCCATCACATACTTGGGCTTACCTCTGGGAACGACATGTCCTCAGGTCTGTGATTTCACACCCCTGTTGGATAGGGTGGATCATCGTCTTACTGCGAGTTTCTCCTTTCTGTCTCAGGCTTGCAAACTGCCCCTTCACATACTTGGGCTTGCTCCTTTCTGTCTCAGGCTCGCTGCATATTCCCCAAGGTGTGATTGCCTCGATCGATCGAGCAAGGAGACATTGTCTTTGGAGTGGGTCTGCACAGAATCGTCATCGCCAATCCTTGACTGCTTGGGAGACTGTTTGCAGGCCGAAGTCTAGGGGTGGTCTAGGAATTGTCAATCTCAGGTTTCAGAATGATGCTCTGCTCATGAAACACCTGCATAAGTTCTACAATTGTGTCAAGGTGCCATGGGTGAAACTTGTTTGGAACTCTTATTATGCCAATGAGGTCCCTCATACCGCTAATCTATGTGGATCTTTCTGGTGGAAGGATATTATGAAAATCTCTGATTAGTACCTTGCCATTCGCTAAATGCCAGGTGGGAGATGGCTTATCGCTTTTATTCTGGTTTGACCCTTGGCATGGAGAACCACTCTGCTTGCAATTTTCTAGTCTATTCTCTTTTGTCTATGATTTTAAGTGGTCAGTTGCTCAGGCTTCACATGCTGACACCATTTTAAGCATGATGCAACTGCCTCTCTCGGAGGAGATTTATATGGAATATGAGCAGTTTGTTGTGGGTCCCTTTTAGAGTATACAACATGATCAGCCAGATGGATGCAGTTATTCTTGGGGAGGAGCAAATTATTCTTTTTCCAAAAGATATGGTCTGAATTTTGATCATCTGCCTGTTCATTCCGGTTTGATGAAAGTGTGGAAGAGTGGTCTCACTCCTAGGGTTAAAGTTTTTGCTTGGCTGTTGATAAACGATCGGTTGAACACCAGGGATATGTTGCACAGGAGGCATTGGCAGGTCACTAATGACTACACTTGTGCCATTCTGGAGCTTGGGAGGATTGTCAGCATTTGTTCTTTGGGTGTCAATTCAGTCAGAGGGTTTGGAATTACCTGCAAATTCAGTGGTCTCCTGGTGTGGAGCTAAAGCAAATTATTCGGGACACGCAGAGATCTTTTGGAGATCCTTTCTTTGTGGAGGTGGCTGCCATGAGTTGCTGGCATATTTGAAAGCAACGCAACAACAACATCTTTGAGGGCCCTAGTCCTAGTTTTAGAACTTGGAAGAGAAACTTTATTGATGATATTTCTCTTCTCCAGCCTAGATTTAAACCACCCTGGGTTGCTCCTTTTCTTCTCTGGCTGAGGTCCATATCTTAGCTTTGTAATTAATCCCTTGTACAAAACTCTTTTTTTAATGAAATAGACTTACGGTTGGGGCCTCCCCTACAGTTTTCGGTCAAAAAAAAGTTATGATACCATCTAACAGAAATTTGAAAGCTAGAAAGTTACGGTATCATCTAATATCGGCATACAAAATGGCATTATTTAATCTTAACTATCGACATACCCCAAATTATGATATCATCTAACAGAAATTTGAACATCCTAAAACGGCATGCTAGACAAGGTGATGTTGCTTTCAGACCATATTGTCATTCAATGCCATTTTGTAATGGACAGATCCGATTTTAAGATTAAAACTAGATGGTTGATAGTCGAAAAAATGGCTTAGAGCCGTTATGATCTTGGAATCCCTTCGATTTTCCAAAAAAAAATGCAGTAAAGAGAGGTGCAGAGACCTTGAGGACGTTTAGCGACAACGACAACTCTGACTACTCGATGGAGCTCGACGACAATGCCTAAACGGAAAGGGGAGGGGGGAGGGAAGCCTGACGAATGGAAAAGCTTGAGAATATGATGTCAATACCGGCAGCCAATTGGTGGAGGCAGAAGACCACAAATTATGACATGCTTACAAAGGTGGGCGGTGAATTGATTCAACGGGGAAAATGTGATCTGTTCACTACTCGGGGGAGGTGGGGTGATTGTCAGAGCAACACGCGGGCAACATTTGATTACACTAATGTACCTTTTATGGGCGAGACATGAAAACAGATAAGAATCCTATTCCTAACAAGTGATCACACGTATTGGTTTTTTTTTCCTCCGTATTTACGACCACACGTCTAGTAGTCAATCTTAACAATCATCCTGACATAATATTTTTGTGTTTTTGATCATTTTATATTTATGCATTCTTTATTCACGCGCTTCTCAATTATACGATTATAAAGAGGCCTTAAGATGTTAAATACGTACTCCCTCCGATCCTAAAATAGTCTCAAATTTGTCCAAATATGAATGTATCTATTCCATAGTTTTAAATAGCGTGCTATGACATTTAGCGCCGGCCTTCTCGAGATGCTATAGACGCTATAGCGCACGCTATTTCAAATAGCGTTTTGCTAAAAAATGAATCAAATATTGCCCAAAATTAAAGGTTTCAGCATAACAATGTAATAGAAAATTCTCCAATAATTTACAAGACCAAATCCATGACATAAACAAAGATACGAGCCATAATTAAAGCACTGGAGGCGTCGCCGCTGGTCGCGAGCTGAAGGAAGGGCGGCCTGTTGCGAGCTGGAGGAAGGAGTCGTCTTCACCCGCTGCTGGTCACGAGCTGGAGGATCTGCCGCCTCCGCTCTCATGGTGGAGCCGGTTAGGTCTGAGAGACTTATAGTGAGAGATTTTGAACCTGGTCTTTAGTCCGACGTGGTAATATTTGGATTTTGGACGCTAAATTATTTAGCGACACTATAGCATATAGCATTTAACGCCATTTATCGTGCTAATAGCAAGAAAAATTGCTTAAACGTAGCGCTGGGTCTTCAGATATGCTATAGCGACGCTATAGCTAGGAAATAGCGCGCTATAGCTAGGAAATAGCGCGCTATTTAAAACCATGATCTATTCTTAAAAAGTGTCTAGATACATGTAATATTTCGACAATAATTTAGGATCGGAGAGAGTATATCCTCTTCGCTGCTAGTTCTATTTTGCATCTAGTTGTCGCCAAGTTGCTAAAATCTTGTTTAGTAATGTTACCTTTGTGGGCTCTTTTGATCCATTTGATTTCGGTTCCACATGTCGCATTCTATACGCAATGTATTACTTCACGATATTAATTAATTATTGTTTGTAAAGAAAATATGAAGATTTAGAAGACATACTTTTTGTAGATTAGATGTTTGATCAAATTCTTCATTTGTGGTATTATTTATGATTTATTATTAGTAGTATTATATTTCCTAAATCTTGCAAAGTAAATGTGTATATTTTGTTTTAAGAATAACCAATGGTATGACAAACAGGGTGATGTTGCGTCCGGATCATACTGCGATTCATAACCAATGGTTAGAAAATAGAGTTCGATAGATGGAAATAAACACGGTTTTAGAGCCGGGACGAGCGTGGAATCCAAATTCGTCTTCGTCTAGAAATCATTGTTTCCAACGGAACGAGGATTATCTGAAGAAAACATGACCCTGGGGGACGGGGTGTAAACAAAAATACTGAGTACTGACGTTCTGAAAAGCTGGAAGTGCTCGCTCCGGCCCCGGTGTTCTTCTGCGTCATACTCCTTCGTTGTCTCCTTCCTTCCCAAAACCAGAAAGTACGAAACGGAAGTAGAGGGAGAAGCGGGGGATGCAGTGGTACTTCGTGGCGGCGCTGCTCACGGTCCTCACCAGCTCGCAGGCAACCCCCTAAACCCTCCCCGCCTCCGCCTCCCCCATTCTCTCCTGTCGATTTAATCACTCTAGTGGCCCAGATCTATCTCGAAACGGGAATCGGTTGCGAAATTGGATTCGCGTGCGGTTTTGGTTTCTCGGTGATATGCGCAAAAGAGGTCTGTAGGTGTCGGCGGCGGCGACTTCGATCTAGATGCTTTGCCCAAATGCAGTCGTGGTTCTCTTCCTCTGGACAACTGAGGTTCATAATAATGTCATAAGAGACTCCTGGAGTGGCCGAATTGCTATCACGATGTGCTCCGACTCTCGGTTTTTTCCTATCAGTCTCGAGATGTACTGGGCTAGTATATTGCAGTGCGCTGAGGTTGAGGGAATTGGTTTAGGTGGAACCGCAAATGCCCGGGCAGTGAGTAGCTGGGAAAAATCTTGGTTCGCAAGTGAGTTGATCATGGTCATTGTACAGTCTGGACTCGAATGTGGTTGGCCCATAATAGCCGTGGAAGTCATAGTTAATTACGTTTAAACATTGCACATGAGTTGTTGTTTGACTTGGTTTGTTAATGGTATCCTACTAGTTCTGATTGTTTTGGTTATGTGCAGGGTATATGGACTACCCTTTCGCAGAGCAATGGCAAATATAAGTACGATTATGCAACCATTCCATTTCTTGCAGAATTCCTCAAGGTGCATTTACTGCAGTCCTCTCGAATCATATGCTATTTTCCATAAGAATGTTTTGACCAATATGTTTGTCGAAACCTTGGTTCAATGTACAGTGTAGGAGGCAACAATTTGGACCTTCACATCTGTTTATCATAGGTGGTGCGAACATGTAGTGTAGGCATAGCAAGCAGACAATGATTTTGGACCTCTATATCTGTTTATCTGAAGTGCTGCAAACATGTGGAAGACAATGATTAGTTCCATTCTTAGTTATAACATTACTCATTCTCAATGCAGTTGTCGGTCTCGAGCTTTTTACTTTGGAAGGAATGCCAGTCTCCATCACCACCAAGGATGACAAAGGAGTGGAAGAGCATGCGACTATATCTTGTTCCTTCAGTCATCTACCTCATCCACAACAATGTCCAGTTTGCGACCTTGACCTATGTTGATCCATCTACCTATCAGATATTGGGTAACCTGAAAATTGTCACAACTGGAATTTTGTTCAGGTGTGCCATTTGCCTCTTGATAAGAATGGCTTTGTTACATGCTTCCTAATTCTACTAGCATGACAGAATCTGTTACATTTCCAAGTATGACCTGCTTCAGTCTTTCATGTGACTCTACTTCAGACTTTTTTTCTTTTATGTGACTCCACTTCAGACTTTGCTTCTTGTTAAGAAGACTCAGCACATTTTAACTCTGGAGCAGTCAAATGGATTGAGAATGATCTAATTGTTCGAAAATTCTAGTTTGGTTTCATTCATTAAGCACTTCACTTACCGATACTTCAATTATCAACAGTATATATCCTTTGATTCTCGATAATTCTTGACTGAGCTCATAAAGTGCAGAGTTCTTGTGATTTATTGCATTTCACTGTTTTGTTGTTTAAGATTGGTACTGAATATGGGTTTTATTGGCACATATACGGACATCCTCCCGTATTCCTGCACAGCTAGTTTACTATTTAGTTTTTATTTCATACATTTGCTCTCATTTTGCTGTGCAATGAATGCATTGGCATTCTTATGACATAGCTCTTTTAGTAGATCTAATATGCTACGTAAGTATACTAAGTGCAATTGGTGCTGAATTCCTCCTCCCCTTTATTGACGAATGCTCTTGTTGTCTGCTATTGTTCTAGGCTTGTCTTGAAAAGGAAGTTGTCAAATCTACAATGGATGGCAATTGTCTTACTTGCTGTGGGAACAACTACAAGCCAGGTTTGTTAATATTACAAATATTTCCTGTTTAGTTTTAGTCCCATGGTAGATACATATTATGCAAAATGTATGTTAGCCTGTGCTTCACCTATATGTTTCATTGTGAGTAAAATGCATCCGCAGTCCTACTATTATTGACGATGTGTCAAGTTAGTTCCAAAATCACAAAACTGCATATTTGGGTCCTACTTTTATTTAAATTGTTAACCACAGGTCCTAACCACACCCGAGAGGTTTTAACCACCCCGAGAGGGGGTCTTGGCGGGAGATTTCCTGCAGGTAGCAGTTCGTCAACTTTTGCAAAAATCCTCCTACGGAAGGGCACGCCTCACTCACTGCTACCCTATCTTCTTCCTCTTCTCTCCTCTCTACCGTGTCCTCTTCCGCTGTCACCATGTTTGGGAGCTTGCATGCTAGCTTGTTGTCAGGGTAAGAGGCAAGAAGGAGCAGAGCAGAAGCTGCCGCCACCGGTGTTGTTGTGGACTGTGGAGGGGCCACTGCAACGGAGCCCTCCTCCCCCGATTTGGTTGCCTACTTGCCACTGTCCGGCACAGCCTGCAGGGGCGGCAGCCTATGCTACGGGTCGCCTTGCAGAGTTGCAGTCTCTGCCTAGTGGAACAAGTAATGGAAAAAAGATGAGAGAGTCCGGGGATCAGATTGATCTCCTACCAGGGGGTTTCTGCATAATGTCTAGGCGTTCGGTCATCCTATGTGGGCCCCTCTGCTGATGTGTTCGTGGTCAAAACGCCACACATGACGGTCAATGCCTCTCAGATGAGTTTAGGGCCTGTGGTGAACAACTTAAATAAAAGTAGAACCCAAATATGCAGTTTTTTAATTTCAGGACTAACTTGACACCTTGTCAATAATACCAGGACCGCGGATGAATTTTACTCTTCCGTTGCGATAGTTGTTAACTTTGTGGGTGTGTAACTAGGGAACATTCTCTCTAGTATCTTTTTATACTCCTGATATATGCTATGAGTTTTACTTTTTTGTAACATTTTTGACTTATTCAGGCCTCACTTTACAATTTATCCAACATGTATAGAAATCTCCCATGCACGGCCACCGGATGCCGGACCTAGCTCCTCTGTATATTTGCCCTTTGGGTTTTCCTCCTTTTCTTTTCGGTTCACCCATTTGGGTTCTTGTTTTCCTTGTTGTTTTGCCTGTACTTGCGCTTTCTTAATGAAAATGACACGTCGCTTGGTGTTTGAGAAAAAAAGTATAGAAATCTGATTACTGATAAACTAATAGTGACACAAACTATGTTGTTTCTGTTCTTTTTGAATGGAAAATGGGGAGTAGCTCCGATTCGGAAAAAAAAAACTAACAGTGCAAGGTGATTTCAGTTTGCCTAGTCATTTCAGATTTGTAGTTAGGCATTGATATTGACACAAAGACTATGCTATACCTGGGCATAGTGTAGGGTACTCTATGTCTACTTCTACAACACTTCAATATGGTAATGTGTTGGGCATCCACATGTAGCATATATTACTATTTTGATGACTGGTACTAAAACTATAGCAAGTTACAATATCCATGCTTTTAATCAAATGGTAATTGCTGTTACTATATTGCAAGACAAAACAAGTAGCACTTGTTACCATATGTCTACACCCACGAATAGGTCAATTGTTTAGTTATTAACTAAAATGTGTGGTTTTCAGTTTGGCAACTTGTACCTTAGATAAGAAGTATGGTATACTTAGTTTGTTATTGGCAGTAAAGGTCCAAGCTGGCACCAAGTCCAATTAATATTTTCCCCATTACCAGTTCCCTGAGAGATCTCTGTCGTTTTCCCATTCGATTATATATTACGCCCTTCGGTTTGCTAAAAGCTCACATTTTGTATATTGACATGGTCTCCAAAATACAACTTCAACCACTAATTTCAATTGTATCAGTCATAATCGTATGGATATAATTCAATATGGTAAAGATGTTGAGTTATCAGCAACTTCACCATATTGAATTATCAACTGACTTAGTTCATTTTCAAGTATCCTGGTCAAATATTTTTAAAGATTTTGGTAGTCACCGTTTCAAAAGAATTTACCTATGTCTAAAATGACAGCTTATAGGGACCTCCATATTTACTATAATTCAAGTTAGAAAAGCCTTATCTATTACATGTTTTTTCAGAGCCAAAGGACAAACGAAATTTGTCACCTTGTTAATGTTTGTCGATTTTATTGGCCTTGCATTAAATCAATGAAGACTGGTTTGTAACTGTTCTGTTTCTTACAGGTCAAAGGATGTGGAGATGCACCATGCGATTCACTTTTCTCAGCACCATTGCAGGGTTACATGCTTGGGATACTTTCTGCCTGTCTTTCTGCACTAGCTGGAGTCTACACTGAGTACTTGATGAAGAAGAATAATGATAGTCTGTACTGGCAAAATGTACAATTATATATGTAGGTATCTTTATCTAACAATGGTATATTATGAAGAGCTGCCAGCTCGAACTCCTATACATCACTACATCCATCAGCTGTCTTTGCACATGTTTGCATCTGAATATCTGATATTCTCAAGATTATCACATGAACAGCATGGCAAACTCTCTTTCACATTCTTCTTCTGTGCTGTCAGGTTTGGAGTTATATTCAACATGGGTTGGCTTGTCTATGGTGACTTCAAAGCTGGATTTGAGATGGGTCCATGGTGGCAGCGTCTTTTTAATGGCTATTCCATCACAACATGGATAGTTGTGTTCAACTTAGGGTCTACCGGTTTGCTAGTCTCATGGTTGATGAAGTATTCAGACAATATAGTGAAGGTAAGATCTTCTAGATTCTAGACTAAGCATGTTCAGCTAAAATTTCAATATTTTATTCCTGTTCCGAATACCTGGAAAATGGCATTGTGGATTTACTTTGCATGTCAAGTGGAAGTAGTCATGTTGCTATTTGTCACAGAAAATTGGTCGATCCAATCGTTCAAGCTTCTTTTGAGCATGCTTTTGTTGCTGCACAATTGTTCCTATAAACAGAAACAACTTCAATAGTCCATATATCCCTTGTCCCAAAGCAGAATTTATGTGGCCAACTGGCCATTCATGTGGCTGAATACATGATTTTTCACTTATTGAACTGTTTTCATTTACTCTTTTTTGCAAGTCTTGTAATTTATTATGTTCAAGTTTGTTCCTGCATAGGTTGATGTTTTGTTGTGAAAGTTACTGACATTGAATACCGATCTATTTTCTTTGGGTGCTACAAGCATTAGGTTGAACCAAGTCTGCTGATAATTATTACTCATCTGACCTTGATAACATGATGGTTATGCTTTTTTGTTCATCATTGTAATTTTATGCACTTGAAAGACTGTTTCACAAACCTCTGGTTGAACAGGTATACTCAACTTCAATGGCCATGCTTTTAACCATGGTTTTGTCTGTATATCTTTTCAATGTGAGAGCTACCGTTCAGGTAGGAGTACATATTTTTTGTTTCCCAGTCCTTATGCTCATTATTAATTTTGTAATTATATATTGGGAGATAAAACATCCTTAGTTATCTATTCGTACCAAGTACTAACACATTTATCCTCTGTATCTTGCAGCTTTTCTTGGGCATTATCATCTGTATAATTTCCCTGCAAATGTATTTTATGCCGGTTCAAATGCTTGTTGAATTGCCACAAACATTGCCAGTTACATCAAAGTAGGTACATGCCACTATTATCTGACCGGTTCCAAAGTAATAGGGGACTGTTGATTGAAGAAGCAGCATCAGCTGATTATCTTTGTCTCGGCTTTAATTGAATCATCGCTTGAAAATTTGAGGCTACGACCTTTCAACAGGTTTTTTGGTTAGTGTCACATTGCAGAGAAGGTAAATAGTCAGTTAAGTGAACACGTGATTCCAGTGGGAGTGGGTACAAGGTTAAAAGCTACGGGCGTTGCTGATATTTAGGCTCAGTTTGGCATTGCTGAATTGTGCTGGGCAGAACTTATTCTATATACACACGAAAGTAGGGAAAAGTTGGTTAGCCAAACACGAAAATAGTGAAAAGGGTGGAAAAAACGGGATTACGAGAATCCACCGCAATGCCAAACGCAGCCTTATTCAGGTAGAGGATGAAGGCTTATTGCTATTTTTTGGCCAAAAGGAAATCCATATACATGTCTTAAGTTAGCAAAAATGGCTCGTTAACCTTACCCAAAATTTTGACATTCACATGGAAGGAATAGATACAAAACTGGTGACTAAATACAAGCTATTACATCCTCGCAGAAGATTTGAAATTATTTTGTTGCAGCAACTGTACTCTATATGCTCTTATTTCTGAAGCAAATTTTGTGCAAGGAGTTGCCCTACAATCTGTTATTCAAAAACCACTTTCTGATTTTCAAATTTTTTGAAACAATTTATGGATAAAAGTCATGCTATATCATGTGCATCTGGTTTTTAATCCAACAATAGGTTCTATCGTGATTGTACAAAAGAGACAAAAATGGGGTTATATAACTGAGGCACTATCCATTTTTATATTATTCTTTTTTCTAGGCCACAATATCAATTTTTTTCAGTTAATTTTTGTAGGTGCACATCATATAGCAATATCCATGATTTTTGTTGCATTTTTTGAGAATCAGAAGTGAGAAAAAGGAAGAGACAGAACATAATGTGCAGTGGAAACTAGTTGCCAAAATTACTTCCGCTTATTTACATTATACTTGAATTATGGTTTTGCCAGCATGATTAAAAGTCTACACAACAATCACATGTGCGAGAGTAAGAAGCTGTCAAAGCGAAACCTTGTTTTTTCAGTTAGAAATCAAAAGATTTTCATACTATGCACTTCTATGAAAGCTTAACTGAGGAGACAATATGATTAGCCTTTTTCTTTCTTGAGATGGAACAAAGATTATTTGTACTGTGCGCTTAATTCAGGAGACAATATGGTTGGCTCTTTTTTCTTTTCGTGAGATGGAAATTTTCATGCTGTGCACTTCTATGAAGGCTTAATTGGGCAGACAATACAGTTTGCTCTAATTAGGCAAGTGTTGTATGTACGGAGTACTTTATGTTAGTACCAAGTCTAATTGTATCCTATGGAAGGATGTGATAATGTCAAATTCATGCCATTTACCATTGGCAAAAGATTCATGATATTCAGTTCGTTCTCAGATGGTGAACCCATCAGTTCTATTGGTTTGTTTTGAATAATGGCCCGTATTATAGATTTGCCTAGTGATTTCTTCATCCCAGGTGGCGAATTCCTTTCTGGAGTTGCCTAGTAAAGGTGGACAAGGTACCTTGTACAGTTAGCAGAGATTCATCTGATCCCTGACATGAGGAGATACCTCTTGTCTTCTTGCACTGAGCTGTACCTGTATGTGTCCAAACAAACAATTTGAATTTACATTCAAAATAAGCCAAGGATTTGCACTAACCGCCCATATATGACATGTCTGGTTTGCGGGCGGTAGCTGCTTATTACCCCCGGGGAATGAAAACCCTGCTAATACCCATCATCAAGGACTCATGATTGATGGTTATTTAGGTGGTAATTGCCTCATATTGCCCTCGGTTTACGTCTTGGCTCTTGAGAGGGCGGAAGGGAAAACAGAATTCAGCAAGTACATCTATTCCTGTCATTCGTTCCTTGTGGCGCATGGCACTCGCCGAAAACGATTGTCACAATTCAGCTCAGCCGGGGAGAAAAAAAAGGGGAAATAAAAAGAAAGAGGAGGAAATGTCGACGAAGCATGTTTGCCTAAACGAGGTTGCCGTTGGGACGCCCCTGTTTCTTGTCGCCCGTAGTATCAGCATCCTGCCCACAAGTTCCGAGTGAGTCCCCAGCAGCAAGTCACATCCTTTAAACGGAAACGCTTCTGCTGCAAGCTTGTTCAGGTCGCATGCCAAACCCATGCATGTATGTAAAAGAAAAGAACACTTCTGTCCTAAACATATTTGCGAGAAACATGATTTGGCGGCTCTGTATAGAGGTCCTGTTAGTCGGCTCTGTAAAAATGATATGGCGGCCAGAGGAAATAATTAGGCCCCGTTTGGAATTTCATAGGAATTCTTGCCGCGAATTTGGCAAGAAGGCCATATTTTTTCTTTTGCGGCGGAAATAATTAGCAGGAATGACACGGCATATAATCTCTTAATAAATGCAGCTGTCAAATGGACAGGTTTAAATCGGCATCAACATTACTCTAGCACCCTCCACGTTATTTCGTTCCTCTATAAAGACCCCCTCCAGCTCTGTTCCTCCCCATCGCAACCAAAAACACAAGTCGCGTGCAAGTTACAAGGCGTCGAGAGGTAGTAGCAACTACCAAGCATGGGATCCATGGGCCCTACGGTGAGCATGAGCATGGCCAAGGCCAACGGCTGCACGGTGCCCGCCGGTGGCCAGCAGCAGCCGGAGAAGCGCAGCGGCATGTTCAGCTGCGGCTTCCAGATGCCGCTGCACTACCCGCGGTACAAGAAGGCGGATTACGAGGCGATGCCGGAGTGGCGCGTCGACTGCCTGCTCCGGGAGTACGGCCTCCCCGTCTCCGGCGACGTCCACGACAAGAGGAAGTTCGCCATGGGCGCCTTCCTCTGGCCCGCCCAATACTGAAAGCTCACCACACCTAATTTCAGTAATAGCAGCAGCAGCAGCAAAATCTCCCTTGCACGAAGGCCTCTATAACCGTAATCACCATAGAGAAGATATGTTCCTTACGGTTTGTATAAGCTATGTGAGAAGGTCTTGTTCTAATGTTCTTACAGTGTAATGCATTTGTGTGTATATTATGTACGTTTACTGAGCTTAATTTGGTCGAGGCGCCGCGTGCCATATTTCTGCTTTTGTCTCCGGAAGTTTGAACAGTTGCTGGTAGGTACGAAAGCTTTGAACTGCTATTGCAATTGATTACCGGTTACTACTACAACTACTCCGTACTTCATTTGCAATTCATTCCTCGAGTAGCGTGCTGAATAGGCAACTCGGTTTGCAAAAGAAGAGACAAGGATTCCAAACCTAGAATACACTGCGCGCGCGCTGACGGTTTGGTGGTAACGACAACCAACCTTAATTGAAATGAACTAGTCATACGACACCTTCAAGAGATGAATGGAGCTTAATTAGCTGGATTCAAGGGTAAGCTCCATTCAAGGGGATGATGACAGGTCGTATGGAGTGACCACTGCATGTTGGAAATATGCCCCAGAGGCAATAGTAAATTAGTTATTATCATATTTCAATAAATGTTTATTATTCATGCTATAATTGTATGAATTGGAAATTCAAATACATGTGTGGATAAATAAATAAATACCGTGTCCCTAATACGCCTCTACTAGATTAGCTCGTTGATTACAAGATGGTTAAGGTTTTCTAACCATAGACATGTGTTGTCATTTAAGAATGGGCTCATATTATTAGGAGAATGATGTGATGGACAGACCCAAACTTAAGCGTAACTTTTGATTTGTGTAACTTAAGTTTTAATTGCTATTGCTTACATAATGTCAAATATTATTTTCCTTTGACCATGAGATCATGCCACTTCCTAGTACCAGAAGAACACTTTGTGGACGTCAACCATCATATTGTAACTGGGTGATCATAAATGTGTTTTTTAGGTATCTCGGAAGGTTCTTGTTGGGCTGTATGGATCAAAACTGGGATTTGTCACTCCATGTGACGTATCTCTGGGCCCTCATGGTAATATAACATTCTAATGAGTTTGCAAGCATGTGACTAATGTGTTTAGTCACGGGGATATTATATTACGGAACGAGTAAAGAGAACACCGGTAACGAGATTGAACTAGGTATTGTGATAACGACGATCAAATCTCGGGCAAGTAATATATCGCGAGACAAAAGGAATTGGATACCGGATTAATTGAATCCTCGACATCGTGGTTCAACTGATGAGATCTTCGTGGAGTATGTGGAAACCATTATGGACATCTAGGTCCTGCTATTGGTTACTGATATTGATCATGTCCACATGTTCTCGAAACCGTAGGATCACACACTTAACGCTTTATGTTGCTAGGTCGATGAGGTAACTAGATGGTGATATCTAATATTGATTTGGAGTCTCGGATAGGATCCAGGACATCACGAGGAGCTTCGAAATGATCTGGAGATAAAGATTTATATATGGGAAGTTTGTATCAGGGTTCCGGAAAAGTTCAGAATATTTTTCGATATTGAATGGAAATGTTCTAGAAGGTTCCAGAAGTCTTAGAAGGTTCTGGATTGTTCTGAAATATTCATCAGCATTTAATTGGTCCTCCATATGAATTAATTGTAGCAATCAAATTAATTATCCCTAATGAGTCTAGAAGCCTTCGGTGGAGCTCTCCACCACGTGGTGGAACTCCAAGTACGTGAGTTGGCCGGGAAGAAAGAGGAATCCTTCTGGTAGGGGTGGACGTTCGGTTTAACCGAACAGTTCGGTTCGGTTCTTCAGGCTTTTAAGAAATTCGGATTCCTAAAAATCGACACCGATCGGTTCCTCAAAAAACTGAGAACCGAAATTTCCTGGAACCAACAAATTCAGTTCGGTTTCGGTTACGACCGAACGGAACCGAACGAATGACAGATCAGTTCACACAGATTGGGAGAAAAAGGGAACGAGAAGAAAAAACGGCGGCATCAGCGACCAAGAAACGAGGAGGATGTACAAAGGTTGGTGCCTTCGTGGCGGCCTGGATGGAAGCGGCGCGTGGTGGCGTGCGGGATGGAGGCGGCGCGTGGAGCGGGCGGGCTGTTGGCGGCGCAAGGACGCGGCCTTGCACGGTGGCAGGCGGCCTGGAGGCGGCGCGTGTAGGCTGGACGAGGCACGCGGTCACGGACCTGCTCGTGGCCTGGCGGCGGCGCCGTCGCAGTATGAGGATGGTGCGGTTGGCGGTTGCCGACCTTGCAGGGGCTGACGGATAGGTTCAGAAGAAATGGGTGGGCTGAGTAGATGGCCAGGTTCGGGAGGAAAGGATGGGTACGCTGTATGGGGGTGAAGCCGATGGGCTAGTGGGCTGTTCCGGAGGAAATGATGGCTAAGTTGTATGCCTGTATGGGGTGAGGCTGATGGGCTAGTGGGCTACGGGATCGGATATAGAACTTTGGTTCTTCGGGTTAGTTCGGTTAACCGTCGCCTAAAACCGAATGAACCGGAAAAATTCAGTTTTTGAGTTTGCAGACCGAAGTTTCAAACGGTTTTTCGGTTTCGGTCCAATCGGTTTCAGTTTCCAGTTCTTCAGTGATCGGTTTCGGTTTATCGGTTTTTAGGCCCACCACTACTTCTGGGACTCCCCTAGCTGGCCCTAGCCCTTCTTGGAGGAGGGGTAAACTCTGGCACCACCCGTATATAAATAGAGGGGCAGGGCAGGGGGAGAGAACACATCAAGCCTTTTGTTGGATCTCTCTCCCCTGAGCTCCACTCCCCGACCTCTTCTTCTCCCGCGCATGGCGAAGCCCTGTCCGTGGGGAACTCCACCATAGCCTACACCACGCCATCGTGCTATCAGGATCTCGTCAACATCTTCCCCTTGTCTTGCTGGATCAAGAAGGAGGAGACGACATCAAGCCGTACGTGTGGATACCAAGGAGATGCCATCCGTTCGGCATTGAGATTGATCTCATCGAAAGTACCACTATATACCAACAATGATCCCGTGATCGTAACGCTTTGTGGTCTACGGGGGTATGATGATCACAATCCCTCTCGTTACTTACACTAGTAGATATCTTGGGTTTCTTCCGCACTTCTCGTAGGAATTTTTTTGTTTTCCTTGCAACGAACAGATCACTGCATGCTTTCTCTAGTTGTTTTCTACTCTTGCAAAACTTTTCGATCATGACTCCTCTGGTATTGTAAGACCTTATTTATGTTTTAATAAATATGTATAGATTTTTTTGCTCAATGAAAATACTCCCTCCGATCCATAAATAGTGTCGCCCACTTAGTACAAAATTTGTACTAACTTAGTACAAAATGGGCAACAAGTTTTATGGATCGAAGGGAGTATGTTTTTCAGCCAGTCGTGTGTGAGAGCATAGACACCGGGAGTGAGTACACCCCCTTTTAGTTTAGGTAGGGAGGGTGTGAGAACACCTTTGAATCTCGTCGATAAAGACTACGACGCCGTTGTTTACCCAGGTTCGGCCACCCGGAGGTGTAATACTCTATGCCCTGCTTGAGTTGTATTCATGGAGGTGGTTGGTCCGGAGAGATTACAGTGGAAGGCTTGAGCGGCCGGCTCAAGCCGTATTTGCGGTGGCCGGAGCAAGAGGAAGAAGAGATACTACTCTCCTTCGGCTGTCGAACCTTAACCCTTCTCCTACCCGCAGCCTCCTATGCCTAGTCTACCCTGGATGACAACCTCCTTGCCCAGGAAGCCAAGGGCCTCCTTTTATAGTACTAGATGATGCCCCGCACGTTGTTGCGGAAATTTTTAGTTAACACAAAGAGTAATCAAAATTGAAAAATATAATAAAACTGTACATTTTTTCGCTTAGTGGGGATAGCTTGATGGAAGTAACATGCATGCATGTGCAAAATACGATTTTTCTACTAAATAGGTGTGAACAAATTAATTATATGATGATGTGGCATGCTTGCATGTTTAGAGAAATCTAGTAGTGTGTTGCTTCTACTTAGATATAGAAGATAAGGGGACAACAGAGTGGCGGACAAGATCACGCACCGGTCGTCTTGCTACAGGAAAACATCCTCGCTACAAGATGAATATGAAGCTGCCCTCCTGTATTGTGGCTTTGTCCAAAGGGAACTGTACCAAGCTTGGGCACGGTGGGTCTTCAGGCTCTTTCGGGGCCAAATTGGTGATAATCTTGGCGCGGGATGGACGTTGGCCGGTCAAAAGGTAAACGCGGGTCTGCTGCACCCAACCTGTAGCCCTCCGTGGCGATCATCACGTCCACAGAATGCGCAGTCTTGAGGACGCCTCAGGGCTGGCAGGTGCGTACCGGCCTTGGCTCGTGGGTACCAAAGCTGGCCCCCGTGACCTACTAAGGTAAGGGATGACGCATTCTCTTCCCGGGCATCAGACGCCTTGCAGATCCCCAGGCTCCGGGTCCGTGAAAGGAGAGACGGTCATTTGGTATCCGGGAAGGCATTCCCTGGATAGCGGTCCCCGGGGATACCCCCTCCCTGGGTACCTTTATGTTGTTCCGGTGGGCCCGTGACCCGTGCTCCTAGGATTCGGGATACCCCCGTATCTCCGGAGCCAACACAGCCCTACAATCTCCATATGACCGCCGGATCCCTTCTTAAAATGTGCTCGCGCTAAGATATATTGGGTGTATACATAAGATGTCAAATCGGATACTCGCTCCTTTTTATAAAGTTTGGCGTATTTGGTTTCGTTAAGATAAAAATCTGAGTGACCATGCATTACTTTATTAATATGTAATTTATATGATAGGAAACCATAATTATTAGCAAGAACTTTTGAAGACGAATCTATGGATATAAATTTCATGTCTTAATAAACACAGATTAATAAAATAACTTTTTGTCAATGACTTATTTTAACGAAACAAAATACGTCAACTTTTGTGAAATGAGGGGCTATTTAATACAAGGAGATACAACACCCTACTAACTACCCAACCAATAGTTGCTTCTAATGACAAATTGAGTAACCCCCCTCCCCCCCCCCTCTGAAACTCAAAAGGGTATCAACAACTTTTCACGTTGGCAAACAAATTTAAATAATAATAATAAATCAGATTTTTACCCGGCCCGACCGACAATGAGAGAGAACGCCCTGTTGAGATCCTGCCCAAAAATGATGAACGCCACCTGAAGAAGGCCCCAACAGTAGCACACCTGCGGTACCAAAATCGGTGAGATTAATTAGATTCAACTGATGGGAAAAATTAAAGGAATATCACTTTCGGATAGGTTCATGGATTACGTTGTAGACACACATCCTATTCACAGCACTACGCGGATCCACACAATGCCTACGGAATGGCTGTAACAGTTCGAAAGCAACCCATTTTCTTTTAAGCCCTTTTGGACTGTTTTGTAATTTAATTGTTGTCATCATGTTGTCATGCTCATGTCATCATAATTGTTTTGCCATGTCATTAGCATCATATCGCATGAAATAATTATTCGTTTGCACGAAATGTCACTTCTTTTTGTGTTGTCATGTGTTTGTCTTTTTGTTGTGTTTCTAAAAACCTAAAATTATTTTATAGAAAATCTAATTTGGGTTTGACAAATTATTCCGGGTTTAATTAGACCTAGCCTCTCGTGTCTTAATTTGTTTCGAAAATCTAAATTGCAAAACCTGTATTTTGTTTGAGGCTTTTGTTGGCCCAAAAGCCCATTAAGGCAAACCCTAACCCTAGCCTTTTTAATCTCCTTTCTTTCTCTCTTTTCTTTTCTTTTCTTCCGCTCATTCTTTTCCTCCGCCGCCGCAAGCCTCCTTCTTCTTCCCCTTCTCTTCTTCTTCCTCACCCCGAGCTCCTCCATTGCTGGCTCCCTCTCTCACCTGCTGCTCCCCACGCCGGCGACCACCCCACGCGCCTCCCTTTCCCCGCTCCGCCTCTCTCTTCCCCGGCGCCGCTCTCTCCTCCGGCCGCCTCCACCGCGCACGACCACGCGCGCCGCCCTGGTGCCGCTTCCTCCCGCGACCGTGCCGCCTGGCCGCGTCCGCCCCGCGCGCGCCTCCCCGTTGACCGCTCCGTCTCCCCTCTCCACCTTCACGCGTGCGCCACGCCGCCTCTCCCTGTTGTCCTCGCTCCCCGCGCGTCTCCACCTCGCCCGAGCTCCTCTGCGCCGGCGACCCCCCTGCGTGCGTGCTCACCATCCACCACGGCGCCAAGCTCCCTGCTCCGCCTCCCCGTCGCCCATGTTCGGCTCGCCGCCGCCTGCTGCCCCTGGCCAGCGCCGCCTCTTCCCGCCTGCCCGTGCCTCTCCACCACGCCGGCGCCGCCTGCCTTGCTCCCCTCGCGCCGCCTCCACCTCGCCGGCCCGCTCCGCCTCCCCTGCTCCAGCGCCGCCCAGCCGAGCCCCCTGCTGGCCCATCCTCTCCAGCCTGCAGGCCCAGCTTGCCCAA
The DNA here is from genome assembly GCF_000005505.3 of Brachypodium distachyon. Lineage (NCBI taxonomy): Eukaryota > Viridiplantae > Streptophyta > Magnoliopsida > Poales > Poaceae > Brachypodium > Brachypodium distachyon. Next base: position 34,770,615 of record NC_016131.3, on the reverse strand, counting down.
GACCAGGCCGAGGCCCATCTCCAAGCCCAGGCCCGTTGCCCATTTCCCTTTCTCTTTTCTTTTCTGGTTTTCATTAAAATGTGTCCCTTACGTGTGGGCCCTGCTGGTCAGTGCCTTCGTGTCCTTGCTGTTGTACTGTTGTTGCCGCCGCTCCGCGTGTGCTTTGCCGTGCCGCTGCCCAAGTCCTTGCCTTGCGCACCGAGAGACCGAAGGACCTCCGAGACGGAGCCTTGAACGACTACGACCACGACGATTGAACGACTACTTCGCCGCGACGACTACATCGCCTACGTGAACAGCTACTTCGCCTACGACGACTACGTGTACGACTACCTCGACTACTTCCTCTACATCGCGACGCCGCACGTGTCCAAGGTATAACGAGCGACCGTCTCGTGAACCGACCGTTCCTCGGCGTAAACCCGTAGGTTGCGATATATGAAATGCATGTGTTGTATGAGATATCGTGTATGTACCGATAATATCGATAGATGCAGGTACCTTGTTTCCATTAGTGCGTGCAACTCCGATCTTGTCGGTTCTTTGTGTTGTTGTTAAATCGGGCATCGCACCTATTCATGTCATTGTCATGCATGCTAATACAACTATCACATTTTTGTGTGTAGTTAATCAATTAAACTCTATTCCTTGCATATGGAGTTGTTTAGATGCTATGTGTATTATTTTCGGACTCCATTTAACTTGGTAAACGTATATCGGATTTACTTTCGGATTCCTTAATATGACATGCATCATCCCTAGGCCACGCATCATTCTTTGATTGCGCATATCAATTAAGTTGTGTATCTTGTATGCTTATACTTTCCTTTTATATCGTGTATTTGCTTCTTCCTCGCTAGTCTTCGATTCCTATGACGACGACTACACTTGTGTTCTTCTTCCAGGATTCTTGCTCAATTCCGGGCAATTGAGTACTCCAGGCAAGCAGCACTTCCTTGACCATATTGATTATACCTATTGCTTATCTCTCAGTCTTGCATTAAGTTACGATCTCAGTCTTGTCACGTTGCCTCTAGGTTGCATAGCTTATTAGTCAGCTCTACTTATTGCCCTATGTCTTGTTACTTGTCCTATTACCATGTCACATGTTTGTTGTTGCCCTATATCTTGGTCATTAGATGTCATGCTTAGTTGTGAGTCTAGTGTCCTTATATCTGGGGTTTCACAATTGCTACATCCACATGCTACTTTATGTCTAAATTGCAATTATTAAACTGTGATATGATATTAAACCGTAACAAGGCAACGATGGGAGGCCGTGCTCTAACGCATAGGTGATTTGTTCCATTGGCGCCGACCTAAGGACTGAGTTCTCGTTTTCGCCGACCCAAGAAACTTCGCGCTAACCGCTCGTGGGAGAATATATGGGTTCCCCCTCGGCTTAGTACTCGTTTTATAGCTCTTCCAGGGGCCACATAGTTCGGGTGTTCCATTTGGCATATCGCATATACACTGGTGTTGTGTTGGAGACTTGTTGGTGACTTTGCATTCATATAGGACTGCGGCACACGTCTGGAGTGGTCATTCTGCGGACACTGAACCACTACCAGCTGTTCCCGCAACTCTTGAGTCCATACGACGCTTCGGCCGGGCTCTCGTTTCGGATTAGACTCAGTTGGGTGGTTCCCTGGATTAGTTGTGGGGCTTGGAAACGTCGTGTCGCCCAATCCTGCCGACACATATTCTTGTGTGTTCCTACTCGAGTAGCAATAAGGGTTGGACGAACGTGTACGGGTAAATTGGCACACCCTGCAGGGATAAATCTTTCGGAAATCCGTGTCCGCAGTTATGGACGACTTGGTTGGTCATTACTTGATCATAGAGAACTTAACCAACTTGATCTCAACAACTTGACTAGTAATTAGGGATTATTCATGGATATGCTTAAAACTGCTTAAGTGTGAGTGTCCTTTGGATTGCTTCCTCACAGGGTGTTGAGGGGGTGATATGAGGATTGTGTTGTTTGGTGTTTAGTAAATAGGTGAATCACCTTACACCTTGGTAGGCGCTTCTCTTCCTCTCATTAGACGTTGTTATTAGAGTGTCTCTCCAGATATTGCTGCTGCTGTATAACCCCACTATATTTACCCTCCTTTGAGACATGTTGCATACTACTAGCATAGACCTTCCCGTAAGTCTTGCGAGTACTTTGTACTCAGTTGCTTTGCAACGTTGTCTTCTTCAGAGGTTCCAGTAGAGTAGGTGAGCCGCTAGCTTCTTCGTGGAGCACGATGTTGGATTTGATGTTTAGCCAGGAGATCCAGATCAGGGTTCTGAGACTCGTGGCGGGTTTCCTTCCAGCTTCCAGCCTCCTCAGGCCATGCTGTATTCTGGTCCGTACTCGGGCATAATTCGACTTCCGCTGATGTAATGATGTAATGTTGGGACATGTGTCCTTTCTTTGTAATATTTGTTATTCTGCTCCTTGTATGAGCTTTGTAATTACTCTCTTCTGTAGAGTTTTGGTAATGATATTCATGTTGCAAAATCCTGCGATGGGCACTTTAATGCGTGTATATATTGAGGTGTTTATCGTAGGTTAAGAACCTGAGGCTTGAATTATGCAAAGGTTAGCAATTTGGCGCTAAATTGTATAATTCCGGTCCCGGGGTCTTACAATGGCGGAGTCACAAAGCCTTGATCGACAAAGTCATTGACAGCGTCTCACTATTGACTATTGAGCGATATATCACGTACCACTGAAATTAAAGTATGTCTCAAATGACATACATATAACGTTAAATTTAGGGTTTGATCCTTGGGTTGCTGGAGATACAATCACCGCACTAACTACACAAACAATGTTTAGTTCTCCAAAAGCTAGTGTCTGATTTTAGCAGTTTAGGGATGGAATATGCACGGAAATAAAGATATAATTGACCAAGCCGATACTTTCATGACATTTTGGGAATGAAATTTCATTTTCTTGTTCTACATTGTTTTGTGTCCTGTAGAACTTTGCTCGCGAATGAAATAAGGGATGAACACTTCTCTGTAAATAATAATAATAATAATAATAATAATAATAATAATAATAATAATAATAATAATAATAATAATAATAATAATAATAATGTTGTGGAAGGGGGTCCACGTCCACCCTGAATCGACGCAAATAAATCCCCGACTCTCATAACTCCTAAGACCAATGCTGCACCTCGGCACACCACGTCCAACCTCGTCTCATTTTGCACCGGTACATACCAAATCATAGTAGTTGGTTCCTAGAGTGCATGGCGAAGTTGTAATTAGATAAGAAGCAAAGATGTACTTCCCCCTCATCCCTAGTATTCCTAGGAATATTCCCTAGAGGTAGAAAAGAAAAGACATAGTTGCCCTTAGCCAAGTATAAGGACTGAGGGCATGACCGTAAATTGCCTAGGGGGCAATGTTGTAATCTTTCAACTTCCAAAAGTCTATAAATAAAGAAGCTCAACCCCTCATTTGAGGTGGGTGGCATTTGCTTGAGCTTTTGCCTCTCCCCTTGGCATCCCGGGTCATAAGACTACGACTCCTAAAGTCGTCGAGTGGAGAAGCCTCCTGACCCACGTAATCGTTCCGACTCTCGAAGTCGCTCGACATAAGACTCCGACTCTTGAAGTCGTCGAGCGAAGAAGCCTACAGACCCACGCAGTCGTTCCTACTCTCAAAGTCGCTCGGCATAAGACTCCGACTCTTGAAGTCGTCGAGTTGAGAAGCCTCCCTACCCACGTAGTTGTTTCGACTCTCGAAGTCGCTCGACATAAGACACCGACTCCTAAAGTTCTGACTCCTAAAGTCATCGAGTGGAGAAGCCTCCCGACCCACGTAATCGTTCCGACTCTCGAAGTCGCTCGACATAAGACTCCGACTCCTGAAGTCGTCGAGCGAAGAAGCCTACAGACCCACGCAGTCGTTCCTACTCTCAAAGTCGCTCGGCATAAGACTCCGACTCTTGAAGTCGTCGAGTTGAGAAGCCTCCCTACCCACGTAGTTGTTTCGACTCTCGAAGTCGCTCGACATAAGACACCGACTCCTAAAGTTCTGACTCCTAAAGTCGTCGAGTGGAGAAGCCTACCGACCCACGTAATCGTTCCGACTCTCGAAATCGCTCGACATAAGACTCTGACTCCTGAAGTCGTAGAGCGAAAAAGCCTGCAGACCCACGTAGTCGTTCCTACTCTCGAAGTCGCTCGGCACAAGACTCCGACTCTTGAAGTCGTCAAGTTGAGAAGCCTCCCGACCCAGGTAGTCGTTCCGACTCTCGGAGTCGCTCGACATAAGACTCCGACTCCTGAAGTCGTAGAGCGAAAAAGCCTGCAGACCCACGTAGTCGTTCCTACTCTCGAAGTCGCTCGGCATAAGACTCCGATTCTTGAAGTCGTCGAGTTGAGAAGCCTCCCGACCCACGTAGTCGTTTCGACTCTCGACATAAGACACCGACTCCTAAAGTCATCGAGTGGAGAAGCCTCCCGACCCACGTAGTCGTTCCGACTCTCGGAGTCGCTCGACATAAGACTCCGACTCCTGAAGTCGTAGAGCGAAGAAGCCTGCAGACCCACGTAGTCGTTCCGACTCTCGAAGTCGCTCAGCATAAGACTCCAACTCTTGAAGTTGTCGAGTGGAGAAGCCTCCCGACCCACGTAGTCGTTCCGACTCTCGAAGTCGCTCGACATAAGACTCCGACTCCTGAAGTCGTCGAGCGAAGAAGCCTGCAGACCCACGTAGTCGTTCCGACTCTCGAAGTTGCTCGACGTAAGACTCCGACTTCTGAAGTCATCGGGTGGAGAAGCCTCCAGACCCATGTGGTCGTTCCGACTCTCGAAGTTGCTCGACGTAAGACTCCGACTCCTGAAATCGTCTAGTGGAGAAGGACCCAGACCCACGTAGTCGTTCCGACTCTCGAAGTCGCTCGACGTAAGACTCCAACTCCTGAAGTCGTCGAGTGTACAAGCTTCCCAACCCACTTGTCAGAGTGGGCGAACATAATGGAAGGTTGGATCTTAATTAGATAAAATCTCTTCTTGGGAGCTCTCCTCCCCTTGCATCTTCTTCGTGTGCAGGAGGCGACATGAAGACCTTGGGCACTTGCGACGTCAAGACCACGCGAAGTGGAGGCCACGTGAAGCCAGCACAACGCGGAGGCGATGACCGAAGCACAACAGAAGAAACACCAAGACCGTGAGGGAGCAAAGGAGCCATGGACGCGATGGGCGCAAGGTATTGGAGTGAAGCTCGTTTCCCCGTATGCACACCTCGTTGAGCCAAGTGTCCAACAACAACAACAACAACAACAGTAATAAAAATGATGATGTGGCATTTGCCTTCCGTCCGAGGGTATCGACAGGGCATTCTCTGTACCGGGACCCCGGGCGTGAGGATGAACAGAGATGCATCAATGCAATCAAACACTTGGTGTGCAAGAACTCGGCATGCCCTGGTCTCAAATCTCCCTTCACCATCACACCTGTTATTTCGGTGGATTAACATAGTTTATCTAGCTAGCGAACAAATTTGACCTTCATCCTGCGGTCCAAGTGAATCCTATTAGCACAAATTGGAGCAGTTTCATGCCGGTCAGGTAAACCGTAAACCCTATGGGCGAGCCACCACATCTATCACTGTCACAAGAGTCCTGAAACTTCTGTTCCTGCAGCAACCGCTGCAGTGCAAGAGATCCAACATACTGGTGATCAACTCCATTAATTGTTAATCATGCAGCAGTCTGCAAGTGTTGCTGCTTGTAGCCACATCCTTAACCAATCATGTGGGGATGGTCGTGTGTTGCTCCTTGTAGCCACATCCACTGGATGCCTGAGGACGACGGCGCTGCCCTACCGGCGAGGACGTACGGAGCACGCGCGGCCTTGTCGGGATTTATTGCTGTATTCGTTTGCCCGAGGCCGTTCTGAAACTTGTTCAACGTTTACGTCAGAGATGGATGAACGGGGTTGGCTCCAGTTGGCACTCTTGGCGGGCAAGCCGCTGGCTGCTTTCAGGGGTATTATTGCCAAGGATCAATGATTTGGGGATTCTACTGGACACGGATCCATCGGCTGCACCGGGAAAGCTCTCGATTTTTATTTCTCACGGAGTAGAGGAAAGCCCTGGTGTCTCGACCTTATGATTGTAGCTGAATGCGCCGTTGTGATCATCCAAAATACCCACCAACGATTCGCCTCAGTATACTTCATCTTGTTAATTTTAGATAGGGACTGTCTCTTAACAAATTGGCTGACTTTATTTGGGGGTTCTGACCTTATTTCTTATACGTTGGATTAACATCCAATGTATGCATTTGATTGAATTTTTCACCGTTCCAAACAATTTTATTTCCTGTTGGGCCAAGACAAAATGATTTCCAAAATTAGGTTTAAATTTTTTTATAATAGTATTAAATTGTTGGGTAACATGTATCCACAAGACCCCAACCTACTCCATGCATAAAATATTGATGTATCTCAGTCGCCTGATTTTTAAACAAAAGTCTTAAATCACAATTGACGCATCAGAACCAGAACCGTTGAATTAAACCTGAGTGACATCTCTACTCCATCATCTCCCACGTGTTGCCATTGGATGGTCAAACACTCAACTAATCTATGACTAAAAAACATGCAACTTCTCCATAACAAACCCAAATAAATAAATTAGAGTAGTGTTAGCATGTTACATAAAAGAGTAAAGAAGACATATAAAATGTCACAAATACATTAAAAGTATATCGTAAATGAGTTCACAACTACTCCCTCCGTTGATACTCACAAATACATAGCTTTGTCCTAAGTCAAACTTTTTAAATTTAACTAAGCATATGAAAAAACTATCCGCTCATCTACAACTAAAAATTTGTTTTGTTAAACCCGTCATGATATATATTTTTACAGTACACTTATTTGGTATTGTACATTTAGTAGATTTTTCTATAAACTTAGTCAAAGTTTGACTTAACTAGTAGTTAGGAGTTAGGACTTATATTTAGGACTGAGATATACTACTTGAACCAAATTAATCTATGCAAAAAAGTACTCAGGGAATAGTGTTACGTAAAAGAAAAGAAGGTAAATAATAATACTAGAACAAAGTTGATGCACATATGAAATAAAATAAAATGAGCAATACTCCCTCCGTTTTTTTAAAATGTCATATTAGCTTCATTAAGATAAAGTTTTAACCACAAATTACTATGTTAAAGTGCGGTTTATATGACATGAAACCACAAGTATCATAAAATACTTTTGATAACAAATCTAGTGATATTAACTTCATGTCATATAAACCACACCTTGACATAGTAATTTGTAATCAAAACCTTATCTTAATAAAAAAACTAATATGATATTTTTTAAGAAACTGGGGGAAGTAACGATAGGTTTTACGTTACACGGCTTCCCCCCGCTAGCGCTCAACGAAGAGCTTGTTTCGCGCGAGCTTAACGAGCGGTCGGTGGCTTGCCTCGTTTACCTTGTGCTTATTAACTAATGAAAGGAGCCAACCAACCATTTTATCTTGGAATTAATGCTTCCAAGCTTAACAATTACTTCCTCCGATCCTAAATTGTTGTCGAAATATTACATGTATCTAGACGGTTTTAAGAATAGATACATCCATATTTGGACAAATTTGAGTTAAGAATTTAAGATAAGAGGGAGTAGAAAAATGTCCCGAATAAAATAAAATCTCAAAACGCAACACAAAACGGGCAGGAAAAAATTCGCATAGACAAGAAAGGAGGAAAGCCACAACTATACAGGCTAAAAACAAAAGGCAAACAAAAAATTGCGTGGAAGCCCAAATAGGAAAAAAGGCCGCCACAAGCCCACAAGGACAAATGCACTGGAAGAGAAATGCTGAGAGACAGAAAAAAAGCCCACGAGGTCTTAAAATTTGATCAAAGGGAACAACCGAACAAAAAGAAAACGCAGTGAAAATACGTGCACTATATCAGAAGTCAGCGAATGATTTAGGTCCAGTCTGAAACGGTTGATCAGACCATCCGTATTTAGGGAGCAAAAACCTCGTGCCGATTAATCCTTCAAGCTGCAAGTGTACGATGTGACGTGCTGCCACAAGATTCAAATTAACGAACCTCCTAGCTACGAGTATTAGGTAGGCGTAGAGGAGTGTGTGTGTATTATTGTTAGTCTTGTCAATTCCCTTCTCATTTTTGTTACTAGTCTGTTCTTCCGGCTGCAGGTCCGGATCGACCTCGTCAGAGTTCCCTCGAGCAAGCACGAGGCGGCCGGCATGCAGAACGGAGACCGAACCAATCAAATGAATCAATCGAGTCGAGTTATACAGGCGCAGACGCAGCTAGCAATTCTTTCCAGCTAGAGCGTTCGCACGCACGCGTCATGAAGCAGCACGTAGTCACGTACGCGCTAGCTGCATGGAACAAGTCACAAAGCACCGATGCTATATAAGCATGCTTCCGTTTCATGCTTCAACCCATCCACTTCAACGTGAAATCTAGAAAAGCAACCTAGCAGTGCTTCTACACTACAGCGGCTGATCTCGTTCTGAATCATCTCCAGAGTATCTCATAGTTTCGGTATACAGCGCTTGTGTCACAAGACAAGTCACAAAGTACGTACCGATCGGCGCGCGCGCCTTGGCATCATCGCAATTTTGCCATGGCATACTCCAAGAGCTCTTGCGTCGTTGCACTTGCCTTGCTCCTCTTCGTTGCGCTGGCTTTCACCGCAAATGGCGCCAAGCTCTCGGCCAGGTACTACGACAAGACGTGCCCGAACGTGCAGCGCGTTGTGCGGTCCGTGATGGCGCGCAACGTCGCCGGCCAGCCGGGGATCGCCCCCGCCGTCCTCCGCCTCTTCTTCCATGACTGTTTCGTCAACGTACGTACACTCATCATCTAGCCTTGTTCATCAACAAACAAACCCTTGATCCTAAATTCCTAATTGCTTAATTACAATGTGCAAATGTGCAGGGATGCGATGGCTCCGTTCTCCTGGATAGCACGCCCTTCTGGGACAGCGAGAAGGACGCGGTGCCCAACGCGTCGCTCCGGGGCTTCGAGGTGGTGGAGCAGATCAAGTCCCTGCTGGAGCACGACTGCCCGGCCACCGTGTCCTGCGCCGACATACTCGCCCTCGCCTCCCGCGACGCCGTGGCCATGCTCGGTGGCCCGGCCTGGAACGTGCCCCTGGGCCGCAAGGACTCGCGCGCGGCCCACAAGGATGCCGCCGAGGCCGGTCTCCCCAGCCCGCAGGACAACCTCACGGCGCTCGTCTCCGCGTTCAGGGAGCGCGGCCTGGACGCCCGCGACATGACCGCGCTCTCCGGCGCGCACACTGTCGGCATGGCCAGCTGCGAGAACTACAGGGAGCGTGTGCACGGCGACGGCGACATCGACCCCTCCTTCGCCGAGACCAGGCGGCGGAACTGCCCGCCGTCCGGCAATGACGGTGGCATGGCGCCATTCGACGAGCAGACGCCCATGAGGTTCGACAATGCCTACTACAAGGACCTGATCGCGCGGCGTGGGCTCCTTAGCTCCGACCAGGCGCTCTACGGCTCCGGTGGGAAGCAGGACGGTCTGGTGGAGATGTATAGCAGGGATGGGGAGACCTTCGCGAGGGACTTCGCCAAGGCCATGGTGAGGATGGGGAACATACGCCCGCCCAAGGGGACGCCGGTGGAGGTCAGGCTCAGTTGCAACGTGGTCAACAATTGATGGTTCATGACTCTTTTTCCGAACCAATCAACACGCTGGCCTCCGTTCATTACTGTTTAATTTGTCGACAGACAAGTTTGTACAATAAATTGTAATTCTCATTCGTTCATTGATTTCTCAAATTTGTATTTACTCACTTCTAGTGCAGTGCAAATTAAGTTCTGTATTCATAAATAAAATAAACTTTCCATTATATATTTGAGATGACTCTTCTCTCAGTTCTCATCATATCAACTTTCCAACATCACATTTGTTTTTAGAATCAGGGACCTTTTCTCATTAACTTGGAGATAATGAATTACAATCGAGCTGTATTCGCCCGCCCAACGCGATCCCGGTGGAATTCAGGCTCAGTTGCATATGGTCAACACTTGATGATTAATGATTATTTTTTTGTCAAATGCAACCCAATTAAAATGCTGGGCTCCATTCATTACTATTCAATTTGTTAAGAAACAGGTTTGTAAAATAAATACTCGTTCGTTCATAATTTATTTGTTATTTTTATAATTTATTCACTTTGGGAATGATTCCACGGGTGCCGGGAAGATTTATATTTCCTGGTGGATTCGACGGATCGGGATGGATTGGGTCAGATATTCAGCCCGGTCTGATATAACCGAACACAAAAGTTTTGAAGGGCCTGGATTAATCTCTGGGCGGCTGATTCACAGGGAATTGCCGGATTGGGCTGTGTGAGCCTGGATCGGATGCCCGGATAGGATGGAGTTAAACGAAGCGTGCAAGTCATCTCCAGCCCTTGAAGTGGGGGGCGTGGTCTGAATTAGTTCTCCTCTTTGGATCCTTAAGATGCAATATACACCAACATACGGTTTTTATATGGTATCGCTCCTGTATTATGACAATTCGGTCCCACATATCAGGTAACACAATTAGGACGACAAATGTACACCTAATTTGACCATATGCGCATGCCATTCGCAGTACAAAGAAACCAAATTTCTACTCACTATATGCGGTAGCCAAAACTCAATTTTACTCGGAACCCTAAATCCAACTTAATATCGACTACATGTAAATCAATTTTTCAGGAAGTGGGTCTGATCATATAAGCACAAATTTGAGAGAAAATAGGCGCTAACAGGGGTGAATGCATTCACATTACCCGGGGACAGGTGGTGCGTCAGGCCGGCAAATTGGCGCCATCTTGGCCGCGCACCCAGATTAAATGTGCGTCAGTATACCTGCATGTCAGACTCTTTCTTCCACTTTGGCTTCTTCTCCAAGTCCTCCATGTAGCAGTAGATGGCAGTGGCGACCTTGGCGGCGGCGTGCTTGTCGCGGTGGTGGTTCTCTTTGGCCGTAGTGATGATGCAGTAAGTGAGTTATTGAGGACCTTGTTCACGATGGACTCCTCGTCCTCGGTGATGCGCTGCGGCAGGGTGGTGGGAGCCGGAGCGGGAGCTCCCTGGCCCGCGGATAGCGGAGGCCACCTCCTAGTGACGCGCTCCAGTTGGAGACGTGCGCGCCGTGCTTCTGCGCCTCCTCTCTCTCCAGCGAGCTTCCCTGGCCGCCGTCAGATGGGCTTTCCCGGCCGTGTGGAGAAGCCGTCCGATCTCCACGGCGAGAACCGGACCCGACGCTGCTATTAACCTAAGGGGGGAGGTGGGGGTTGCTCGCCGGAGATGAGTGGATTTGGCGGTGGAGGGGAGGAGACGGTTTTTTTTTTGCGGCGGCAGTAGCAGGGATGAATCCGTATTTGGTACCCCGAACTCTTTTTTCCAGGTTGACCCGATTTACGGTATCTGTACAATGTGTTTTTTTTTGCCCAAAACCACAATTTTTTTCCGGATGGATCAACGTTTTACGGGATCTGCTAGAAATGCTGTAAGAACCTTATATATGCAGACTTATAATGCAACTTAAAAAATCCAAAAGGGTAGTTTGTAAGTTGGAGAACCTTCAGACCGCGTTCCCGGCTCATGCATGGGCCGCGGATGCATATCACTATTAACCGGATGAGGTCTAATGTAGGACACTCAACCACCTGTGATCCGTCGTTTGCTGGAATGCGTCCGACGAAGGCAACCAATCGCCTGTGCTTCAGCATTGACACTTGTTCTGCCAGCCAAATGCAGAAATTATTGCATTTCCAGTTTCTTTTCCTCCTCCTACTCATAACCTGCACTCATGCATTACTCCTGTAATGCAAGTGATTGAGCTGCAGCCTGCAGATATGTACACATGACAGGTACTTAATGGAACTGAATTCAGTGAGTTGTCATGAACGTAGCGCGAGCAACTGATTGCCGTAGAACACAACTAGCATGATAATGATGGAACTGTGCAGTGGCATCGAACTGCTAGTTGCCTTCAACTGCCAAATGATACAGGGGAAGAATGACAAGGGCTCTTATGATTGATCGATAGTTGTTTACTGTTGCATCATACTCCAATACTAGATGTAGGTCACTAGAACAGGGTATATGGACAATTAGTTGAGCAATGCTGCCAATACTAGATGTACGAACAAAAGATGACACGTCAGCGTACTGAAGCAATTTTGTTTTTAAGAACGTAAGCGTACTGAAACTATTGATTGATAGTAAATTCCTAATGCTATCTTATTGGGAACGTTAATTAACAGTCTATATGATATATTGTCATGAAAAACAATATGTACTTCTTCCGTCCAACAAAAAATATCTCAAATTTGTCAAAATTTGAATGTATCTAGACATAACTTAGTTAATAGATGCATTCAAATTTAGTCAAAGTTGAAACATCTTTTGTTGGACGGAGAAATATTTTTTTTTTCACGTACAGTTAGAGGTGGCTTTAGTTATTTCATGCCGTGTTGAAGCATGCAGTTTGGAGGAATTATAGTAGTGACTGAATTTTATGTTTGTTGCCGTTTTATGCTTATCTGCCAACTGCGTAATTAATATTTCTGCTTAGGGAATTTTCCAAAAAAGACATCAAAGAAACTCGGGATGATGATTGCTAAATCATTCTCTTGAAGACATGGTGGGGGCTTGAGCGCCGGTGGGGAGGCGACTAGTGAATTTGATTGCAGGCTGGAATCAGTTTACGTTGTATCGGTGTGGGCTAATTTTGGTTTCAGTGTTGTGTGAGCCCGATGATGCGCAAGTTGTAGTCGTATGGATGTTGGCGGTGGTTTGTTTAATGGAAACGAGTGGGAAGCCGCTGTTTGAAAAACAATATCTCATATTTTGTTGTCAGTATATGCTAATTTGAAGCGCATGGATATTTTCATATTTTGTTACTTCAAACGCTGTATGAGATATCTGAATATCTCTTGTTTAATAAATAACTGATGGAACAAAAAAAGGAAAGTTGCTACTCGGTGTAAAATCAAACTGGAAAGGAGTAATTAAATAATTCCATTTAAAACGTTCCTATTTTATCTAATCACAGAACTTGACTTAAGTAGTATTCTCATTTGTACAATTTTACCTCTGATGAAGACTAAGATTATTAGGTTGACGTTTTGTTTTGTTTTGTTTTGTTTTTTGACAGCTTTTTTTGTCTTAACTCTGACGAGGTAGGTAAAATAGCCTTTTGATTTTACCAACTGAAAGTCCCAACGTAATGGATGTTGAACAACTGGACAGATAGAATAGTTCATAGTTGCACCATTTATTTCAGAAACAGACCGATAGTTGCAGTACCTTTCCTTCCCTTACTTCAAATATTCGCAGAGAGGAAGTATTTTTTGTCGGACTAGATCCTGTAATCTATCTTGAACATGTTTTATTTTTTAGATGTAACCATCAACAAAGAGCAGAGGTACTGGAAATCTAATAAGAGAGTAAACATATTTGTTTTCACAAAGTGTCTCTCTCGTTCTCTCGGTGGCCGTTGCTGGTGTCATCTTTCATGTAGACCACATACTTCTGGCGCTTTTACATCGCCCATGGGTGGCCGTCGCCGCTGATCACGTGAGCTTTTTCTTCTCTTTATCTTGAAACAGAGCACGGCACGGTTCAAATGGATCCACCCATGCCTTTCAAGTTTCAATACAGAAACACACACAAAGTTGGCATAAAGTTTAATTCAGCTGAAAATATTAAAGTCAGGTGCAAATAATCAATGTAGCACGCACCATGATGCCGACTTCTGGTGCAAGTCAAGCAGAGATACGTTAGCTGATTGAAAACAATCATCATTCACAGAACGGTCGATGTGGAGAAAATAATATGATACAAGCTCTGCTGCTTCTTTTTTCCAGAGACAAAAAACCTCACAGGATGCTGATAACTCTGTATAGCTTAAGCATATGGTCTGGACATGTGACTCGTCTTCGGCAAAGAACCTGGTTGGTGAACCCTCCGAATAATTTCTGACTCTTTGTCCCAGCTATGCACCTGTGATGATATTTCTGCTTCTGCCGTTATAATTCACTAAAAAAAGTGGCTAATCTGCAACAAGAGAATGAGTAGTTTGGTTTTAGTTTAGCAACCATGCTGTACACAAGTAACAGCAGGTCGGTAAATTCAGAACTCAGAAGCAGCGACTGTTGTTTTGTCTGAACTAAGGCGCTAGTGCTGTTTTGACTCACTGCGTATGCAAAGCAAAAGGACTAGCTATGTTGCAGCAAATTGTATATAGAGATTAAAGAGTGGTTCAGCCTGGATGGCCACAAGTATAGTCTTCCGCAGAGAACAACACCAACGGACAGCGCGGCCATCAGTAGAAAATATGAAGAAAAGCTTGTATCTTGAGGTTTCATTGAAGAGAACAAAAAGGGCAGGATATGGATAGCTGCAGGCTAGCTAATGTCCAAATACCGATATCTGTGGCACAGATTCCTCCGTGCTATGGAATACTGCTTGTGATTCCCTTCTCAAGAGGCAAGAGGCCACATATCCCTTTCTCCTTTTTGTCTGAAAAATGTGTTGTCGAAAAGGAGGGAGGTGAAGAAGAACAAAGTGAAGAAGGTTTGTTCAACTTGCCCCAATTTGTCATTGTCATTGAAAAAAAAAACTTGCAACCAATTTTAGGAAGGGCGACCTTTCGAGACTGTCCTGTCCTTTCAGTTCAGGACGATTTTTCTGATCAAACTAGCGCCGAGAGTGTCAAGAAAGGTCCCAATTTCCAACTCTGATGGCAACAGGAATAAACAAGTCCCGTGGCCAGATGATGTGATAAGACAATCATTGCCTGTCAGGGGAGCAACCAAAGATGCCTCTTTGCTTCGAAAACATCGTTCAATGAATTAGAAGAAACAATGCTTCTTTTAGTTATCTTCTCTTCACTCGGGCAAGCCAGGTCAGGGGCATCTGTGCACGGAAGTATACTATGCACTTATATCATGACAAGCAGGAACTTGGAGAATCAAGGAGACAGTGCCAACACCTAATCAATCTCATAATTAACATCAACTTGAGAAAATAATCCATGCAAATTAAGGCAATCTTTACCTCCTAATGGCTAATGCAAGGAGCACACATATAAGTATACACAATATCTAGAACTTAGCAAAACGATAATTACAGTGCCATGATACATCTATGATCTACCACTAACACTGTCAAATCCTAAACTAAACTAGTAAGCAAGGGGAAAAAACAATTTAACTGAAGATACTTGAATCACCCCCTTGCATGCTGCTGCTTTTCTCCCCCAATAATATCCTATAGAATAGAATCTCACGCGACATTCAGCGCCGGAGGCAGGCCCTCCTCCGGCAGGCCGTGGACGAGGCCGCTCAAGCCGGGCTTGAGTTCGCTGTGGCAGAACTGGCTGTACTCGGCAGTGTCTCCGGCCTTCTTGCATACCTGGACCATGACGAGCTCCGGCGTGAGCTGGAATATCTTGGCGGAGATTGCGAGCGCGCCCTTGTGGCCGTTCCTCGTGGCCTCGAAGCTGACCTGGCAGTCCTTGGTGCGCACCGTGAAGCTGACCTGCCCGGCGATCTCCTCCAGCTTGGAGATGATCTTGGGCACCGGCTCGCCGGACACGAAACGCATCCGCTCGCCCCGCTCCTCGAACAGCCCGGACAGATCGAAGCTCGGCGAGGAGGCAATGATGTCGAACGCGTTCAGGCTCTTGATCCGCCGCATGCGCTGCTGCTGGCCCTGGGCGCCATTGCTGCCCGTCTTGTCGAGATCGACCAGCGACGGCGCTGACACCGAGACGTGCATGCCATGCGCCGGGGAGGAGGAAGAAGAGCCGGAGGACGAAGACGCGGTGGTCTCGTCGTCAGAGTCGGAGTCGTACAGGTCGGGCTCTTCGGGGCCATCAAGGCTGCGCAGGCAGTCCTTGCTGTCGATGTAGAAGCTGATCTCCTTGAGGTCCTTCTTGAACCAGCTCGTCTCCATGACCTGAGGCAGGGTGATCCGGTGCGCCGGGTTGGGCTGGAGGAGGCGGCGCACGATGCGCACGAGGTCGGGGCTGAAGGAGCGAGGGCAGCGGTAGTCGCTGCGGCAGATGTCGCGGTAGAGGCTGGCGAATTGGTCGTCCCGGAAGGGCTTGCGGCCGGCGGCGAGCACGTAGAGGACGACGCCGCAGGACCAGGCGTCCGCCTTGCCGCCGTCGTAGCCCCGGCGCGTGAACACCTCCGGGGCCACGTACAGCGGCGTGCCGCAGACGGTGTGGAGGAGCGCCTCCCTCCGCGCCGTGTCGGCGACGCCCGAGAGCCCGAAATCGGCGACCTTGAGGTTCCCGTGCTCGTCGACCAGGAGGTTGTCGGGCTTGATGTCCCTATGGTACACGCCCTGCGCGTGGCAGAAGGCGAGCGCGGACACCAGCTGCTGGAAGAAGCGGCGCGCGTCGCCCTCCCGGATGCCGCTGTTGGGCGCGATGTGGCGGTACAGTGGGCCGCCGCGGACGTACTCCATGACGACGAAGATCCGCGACCGGCACGCCATCACCTTGTGGAGCCGCACGATGTTGGGGTGCCTGAGGCGGCGCATCACGGCGATCTCGCGCTTGATCTGTTGCACGGCGCCGAGTTTGATGAGCTTCTCCTTGTCCATGACCTTGATGGCCACCTCTTCCCCCGTGTCCGCGTGCCGCGCCAGGTACACCTTGGCGAAGTTGCCCTCGCCGAGCAGCTTCACCTGCTCGTACCGCCCGGGGAACTTTGGCCGATCCCCCATGGCCGCCGCCGCTGCTTGGGCGGACGATCTGTTGGTTCTCCTTTTCGGTTGAGTGCTTATTTGGGGGGAGGCGAGTTGGAATCTGGAATCAAAAGGAGTTATATACGGAAGGTGGCTAGGGCTACTCAGCCGGTGGGCTCCTAAGACGCCACGGAAACGAAAAAGGGAAAAAGAAATATCATACCTGACGTTTTAAATCTCTAATTACCGGATTTCTAATCCCAACCGCGGCAGCTTCGGGCGCTAATCTCAAAGCAGTAAATAATTCAGCTCCCTCCTCACCAGGATCAATATCGTCCGTCCTTGCCATATTTCAGCTTCGACCGCCACCCTCGCATAGGTTAGATAGTGCATCTCAAGCGGGTTTTCTAAACGAAAAAACAAACAGTTTTAAAAATAGAAGAGAAAGAAATTCTAAGAAAAAAAGTGCTCTCTTCGAGTAGATTCCACAAATTTCTGTTTATCACAGATACAACACATACGATGGATAAAAATAATTCACTTGATTTATTCACTACGAAATTGTGTGTCATGCTGCATCCTCGAGAATCCCCTTGATTTATTCACTTCCAAGATTCTTGTTTTGTCTTGCTCAGTTGGTGCTCGAAGGTACTCTGGCAAAAAGATCTGAATCACCGTTTTTGCAAAGCGCCGCAACTCTTGATGGTGGTAATTTCCCAATCACCACTTGATCATCAATTAAATTTGTAGGAGTTCCATATTGACGAGGACATCCCAGCCATCGATACTACACCAACAATCAATGGATCTATCACACGAAGTCGTGCCAAACTGATAAGCGATCAGGTGAACGCTAACTTAAGTTTATCTCACAGCTTTAGTGATATGGCTATTCTTTCATCTCCATTGTTGTTGGTTGAACTCAGGTACACTACTGAGGAAATCCATCAATCTATGAGCTCTTGAAGAAATCAAGTGAAGAAAACAAGTTAGAGGTGTTTCCAATGCACTCAACATTTTTCCTCTGCCTTTCGGCTGTGCTACCACACACCTGCAGAAGAGACATGACAAGAGGGGTATACCAACAGAAGCTAAATCAATTTTTCTTTCCAACCCAACAAACCTCACATCATTTGGAGTTGTGTGTCAAGAGTTATGCCCAGTTTGGTGAGTGGTGTCCAACTGTCAAATGCTGCGGGAGATTTCGAGAAACTCCTCAATAACTCTCCAAGTTGACTTCGTCTTCCCAAGAAAGCCAGCCATATTTTGAGTCATGTTCACACCTAAGCAAGGGGGTTGTCCCTTAGTATAATACCTCATCTCCCCCATCCTTACAGGGGCTTTTTGTCAAACCATTTAGCTACAAGCTTATGCAGCAAGATTGCTGAGAGACCCTTACTACCTTTGCTCTTGTGAGTCCATCCGGATTCGCGAGAAGGAGCCTCTGGTTCCCCCTAATTCATGCTCTACGGTTCCGGCTGTTTTGTGTGGGTTAGTCCCGGTTTGTGGTTCTGCGATTGTTCGGACAGCGGGTCGGAGTTTTTGCAGCTTCGGATCGCCTTCCCCAACGTACGGGTCGCATCCAACCTTGGCAGGTTAAAGCTAGTTACCCCAGCTGCTTGCAGCAAGTTATCCCCTCCCCATTCGATCCTACGACGTGAAGTAGGGCCACCCTCGAACATCAACTCCTTCAAACGGGTTTGTGCCTATCATCTTGGTATCAGAGCTTTCGTTTACACGGTAAGATCTGTTATCATAGTTATCTTGTTTCAATCCCTTTAGATCTGAAATTCTAGTGTTTTATTCCCTGTCCTAGAGTCCAAAAGCCCCACCAAAAATAAATCCAAGCCTCGTTGGTGCTGAGATCTTGTTGTTGTTTTCCTTGCATGTGTTTCATCTTTTACTTTTGCATCAAGTTCATCTCTGTAGTTGTGTTCAGATCTGATTGTGTTGTTTAGAAAGAAAGAAAAGAAAAAAAGAGAAAAGAAAGAAAAGAAGTGACAAAAAAAAAGCGAGATTCGAGGAAAGAAAGTGTTGGTCAAGATCCCAAAGGTTTCAGCTTGGTACAAAATTTTAGAAGTGTGTGTGCCGTTGCTTTTCAATCTTGGTGCAAGAACTAGTATTTTTTTTCAGATATTGCTTTGTTTGCATCAACTTGATTTCAGCACAAGCCCCTTTTTGTTTACCTCACCGAGCTCCACCAACGAAAACCGAGGCTAGATCTTTCGGTTCGTGTCTTTCAATCACTTTAACACATCCAGGATCGCAATCTATTTGAATCCATAAGAACTTTGATAAGTAAGAGGTGAGTTTGTGTGATTCCATAAAATTTTCCTACTCCACTTTTATCTCCAGTGACATGGCAGGATCGGGTTCAAGTGTTCGTGGAGAAAACCATGGAGAAGAAGATGCTCCGGTCACACGAGCTGAGATGCAACAACTACAAAACATGGTTCAAGCCATGCAGAGGATGCTTAATGAGCGTTTCCCTGCATGTGGTGATGGGGTTCGACAACGACATAACCCTATTGATCCACACGGTGAAGCTAGCGGTAATCGTAGATCCAATGCACTTCTTCCCCACGGTCGGTGCCAATGATGAGGGGCTACCTCGGCAATACACTGACTCAAGGGTTTTTCACTGAAGGAGAGCACGGGGTGCACCAGCGATCTTGTCGACTAACAAAGACTAGGGGAGTCGCAAGGTTTACCCAGGTTCAGGGCCCTCGGAAGGTAAAACCCCTACGTTCTGCTTTTGGTGTATTGTATTGATCGAGATTATAGAGAAGCTATGAAGCTATGATGCGCAGATGGATCTGGCGTGTGTGTAGAGGTTCCCTTCCCGACTCCCCCTCCTAGCCTTATATACCGGCGGCTAGGTCTCGGGCGTGATTACCGGGAAGGTTACAATCGGATCAGTTTATTCTGGTACAAAAAGATTATGCTCCTTGACTTGAGCCACACTTTGAGGGACTCGACCTGCATATACTTGATGGGCCTTCGAGTGGACCCCCTGTTGGGATGTATCGGGTATATGAAGGTTGAGAACTCGAAGGGTTATTCTCTCGTCAGCCGGCTTGGTGTGCTCGTTGTTTTAGTGCGCCTGCTAGAGGGGCACCCGTTGTTGCGATTGGGGGAGCCCAGCGAGCCAGTAGCCCTTAGTTGATAGGGCTGCTGGCTGAGCCAACATTGGTCTCCTTTGATGAAGAGGCTTGTGCTTCCTCTGTCTTCAAGTCTACACTGCCTGTGGTCTCAATGGTTCTTTTCTTAAGGACGGAATTTTGGTCGTCGTCTGTTAAGAAGTAGGCCTGGCCAGCCTGGTCATGCGCGGCAAGTGACTCGGAAATTTTATGGAATTCATGATCGCAGTGGTCGGACCACAGGAATCTTCCAGAGATAGTTATCACGCCGTTGGGTCCAGGCATTTTGAGCTTAAGGTAAGCGTAATGCAGGACTACCATAAAGCGTGGTAGCGCGACGCGACTCAGGACCACGTGGTACTGGGATGGCCAGTCGACCACTTCGAAGTCGAGTCGTTCGCGTCTGAAGTTGTCGGGTGTGCCGAACACCACGTCAAGGTTAACTTTGGCTGCTTTTCCTAGGATGATCCCATGGAAGGTTGTCTTTGTGGCAGCCAGCTTTGTTGTTGAGCAGTTCATCTTTCGTAGGGTGTCGGCGTAGATAATGTTTAGCCCACTTCCGTCGTTGATGAACACTTTGTTTAACATGTAGCCCCCGATCTGTGTGTCGAGCACCAGTGCTGCGTTTCCCGGTTGTGGGATGCAGGGTGGGTGATCTTCTCTGGAGAATGTGATCTCCACTTCAAACCAGTCGAGGTACTCCGTTGAAGAGGGAGGTGACCTCACGGCCATATAGACCTGCCGAGTTATGGACTTCTGGACCCGATTTGTGGGTTTCCCTTTTTGAATCATGCAGATGTGTCCGACCGGAGTCGGATATGAATTGGCGACCGTTATCAGCGCTTTTGGTGGCGGTGTAAGTGCCACTGGGTGCACTGTGCCGGCGAAACTGGCTAGGCGCGGAGGAGGAGGAGGAGGAGGAGCACCAATGGCTAGAGCTCCTCGTATGGGAGGCGGCAAAGGTGCATTGACTCCTTCGTTAGGGTATGGAAGCGACCCAGGTAATTGTGAGAAGCCAGCGCTGGTTGTCAACTGCTGTGTCCTGGCAAACTCAGCCTGTAGTTCCTTGAAACGCCGGCACTCGGCTAGAGGGTGACTTGGCTTGATGTTGCCTTGCTCATCCCTGTAGACGTGAAACTGGCAAGGCGAAGCTAGCTGTTGAGAGAGGGTGGGTTGGTTCCCTTTTCTCTGCCATTGTTGCTTGCGCTTGTCACCACCTCGAAAACCTCCACCGCGATTCCCGTTCTCCCGAGAGCCAAAATCTGACGGAGAGGCAGCTGCGATGAAGTCAGGTGGGTGTGACTCTTTGAAGGCTCGGTTTTTGTGCTTCCTCCTTCGATTGTGACCGCGATCGCCCTCTTCTTCGGGAGATCGGTGGCGTTCATTGCGAACTGAGTCTTCATCGTCAGCCCATCGATTGGCGATTTCCATCAGGTAGCTGACGGTTGCGGGCTGGACACGACCCAATTCCTCCTTGAGTTCAACTCATCGGAGTCCTCGTTTGAAGGCGTCGATGGCGCTTTCATCGGAGACTTCCTCAGAAGCATGTTTGGTGTTGGTCCAGCGCTGGATGTACGAACAGATTGATTCTCCCTCTTTTTGAATGCAAGCTCGGAGTTGCTCGAGGGAGACGGGCCATTTGTGCGTGGACCTGAAGTTGCGGGTGAAAGCTTGGACGAGCTCATCCACGAGTCAATGTCGTCTCGTGGTAAGCCGGTTAGCCACGTGCGTGCAGGGCCTCTGAGTTGCAACTGCAGGCACTGCATGGCGGTAGTACGAGAACCGCCTTGGCAGCGAATCCCGGTGAGGTAGTCTTCTAACCAAGTTTTGGGCTCTTGAGTGCCGTCATACTTGGCTAGATCGGTCGGCGGTTTGAAATTTCTGGGCATCCTAGCTTAGTGGATGCGACGGCTGAAGTAAGGCGCTCCGCATGTCTCAGCCTTGTGATCGGAGATCGGCGAGCGGTCGCGATACCTGTCTCGCCGATCGCGGTTTGCGACCCGGGGAAACCCAGTGTTTCCCTCGGGTGCGAGTTGCGCTCCCTGCGGCCTCGTGGAGGCGGGTCGAGGTCGTGCTGGATTTCTCCTTCGCGGCGGCATGGAGTCCTGTCCCGCGACGGCCTTCGGTTGTTGAAATCTTGGCTGATACAAGAAGTCCCAGCCCTATTCAATTCTTCCAGAATCTGTTTGTGAAGCCACGAGCGCAGGTCATTGTCGGGTGGCTGGATTGTTTGTAGGCAGGTATTGGCTGCAAGCAAGACAGCCTCCGGGGTTTCTGGTATCATATCGCCGTGGTCGTCAACCGACATGAAGCTTGGAGCCAAGTTTTGGGTCGCGTGGTCACGACACGAGACGTTTCGTCTGGGGAGAGCTCGAGGAGGGGTGGCTCCATCAGAATTGCTGAGGGAACCCGAGCGAGTTCTTTTGTGAGCCTGGATATCTTCATCCAGTTTCTTCAACCTCTCAGCTTAAAGCTTTTGCTTCGTGACGAAATCCTCTTTCTCTTTATTCAGGTCGCGTTGGGCCCTGGCATGAGAGTTGGCATATAATTGCAATTCAGCGGTGGTGGGGTCCTTCATGAGGACTCCCGACTCAAGAGCTGCCTGGACTCGAGCCTTCTCTGTCGCTGAATATCCAGCCGGTAGATTTGCGGATGCACTCACTGTCGGAGCAGTCGGCTTCGGGGCGACGGGATTTGTCATGAAGACTTGAGCGATGGCGCACTTGGGCGCAAGATCGCTGCTGCTATGGCAGCCTTCCCGTTCTGAGCAGTTGCCGGCGTCGCCTGGGACGGGGCTTTCTGCAGATTGGGGTAGATTACTCTCAGAATCGGACTAGGTTCCAAGGGAAACCTGTTCTGTTTCGTCAGGCGAACCCGGCAAGGTGAGGCTGTCCGCACGTGGGGATGGACCGTCTTTAGAATCAGAGCAGGTCCAAGAGGAGACTTGCTCTACTCCCTTGAGTGGCTCTATCGAGCCTGTTGGCGGGTCTTTATCTGAGGGAGAAAGGAGAAGCAACTCTTCTAGAGTCGAGACAGTCGGACACGGCAGTCGAAGGATACCGAATCGGACGTGGAACTCGTCGAATATGAGATCCAGGCGGGCATCAAGCTTGTCAAGGACTATGGGGTTGGACTGGAGGCGAGCGGTAGAGGACTCGAGGATCGTCGACTCCGCCTGAGTCGATGATGGTTCTACTGGATCTGAAACCGCCGAGCTCGTGTTTCCAACACACGTCTTTCCCACAGACGGCGCCAATGACGAGGATGTGACTTCGACAATGTCCATATTGACGGACTTGTATCTAGGAAAGATTTTGAGTGTGTGTTGGCGAACTCGTTGGCTAACAAGGACACAGGGGACAAGATTTACCCAGGTTCAGGGTCCTCGATGAGGTAATACCCCTACGTCCTGCTTGTCGGATCTGTATTGCTACGTCGACTACAATGGGGTGCCGCAGAGTCTAGATGCACAAAGTTGATGAGTGCTTCTAAGCGACTTCTATCTAAGTTGGGGTGTCCGCTTGGCTCCCCCTCCTGGTTCTTTATATATGCAGGAACTCAGGTCTAAGGTAGAGTCCAAGTCGGTTACAATGAGGTGATACACTCTAATTAATCTTCCTAATCTTGAGTCGCAAGATTTGGCATGTAAACTCCTGGAGTCGTAGTAGGCTTCCTTGTGGGCCCCCAGCTGGGCTGTACCGGGTATACTCAAATCGAGTATGTGGTTAGTCATAACCACGTCAGATGGCTGGGATGACCTCATCATCCTCCCCCTCTTGAAAAGGAGTCGTCCTCGACTTTGATGATCCAAAGTAAGAAGAGAAGTCGGTGACATTGAAACTTGGACTAACACCATACTCCATCGGAAGATCAATCTTGTAGGCATTGTCACTAATCTTCTCAAGAACTTGGAATGGGCCGTCTCCACGGGGTTGCAATTTGCATTTGCGCTAATCTGGAAAACGGTCCTTCCGCAGGTGTACCCACACCAAATCACCCTTTTCAAACAAGATCTTCTTTCTTCCTTTGTTTGCTCTTCCTTTGTTCCTTAGCCTTCTCGTGAATTTTCTTCACAAATTCAGCACGCTTACTAGCATCAAGATTGGTTCTTTCCTGTAAAGGCAAAGGCAAAAGATCTATGGGAGCAGCAGGTTTGAAACCGTATACAATCTCAAAAGGACAAAATTTAGTGGTCGAATGTACCGCCCTGTTGTATGCAAATTCCACGTGAGGTAGACACTCTTCCCACATCTTCAAACTCTTCTTTAGAACAGCTCTGAGCATCATGGACAATGTACGGTTCACGACTTCAGTTTGTCCATCCGTTTGCGGGTGACATGTTGTTGAAAAGAGAAGCTTCGTTCCAAGCTTTGCCCACAATGTCTTCCAAAATTAGGTCAAGAACTTGGTGTCACGATCTGAAACGATGGTGTGTGGCACTCCATGTAGCCGCACGACTTCCCTGAAAAACAAATCAGCGATGTGTGAAGCATCATCGGTCTTATGACATGGAATAAAATGTGCCATCTTGCTAAACATATCAACGACCACAAAAACTGAATCACTACTACCCCTCTTAGTGCGTGGTAATCCTAGAATGAAGTCCATAGAAATATCTTCCCAAGGTGCACTAGGAATAGATAAAGGAGTATAAAGTCCATGAGGTTCTGAATGTATCACAAATTCTTTAGGCCACAAATAGTGTTGCCATGTTTCCAAAGATCTCACAAGTGCATACAATTCTTTGTCATAAACTGAATAATTCAAACTTGGACCACTTAGTTTCTCACTAAAATATGCAATAGGCCTACCTTCTTGCATTAGTACTTCTCCAATACCTACACCACTTGCATCACATTCAATTTCAAAAGTCTTGCCAAAGTTGGGTAGTGCAAGCAATGGTGCGGATGTCAACTTATCTTTCAACTCTTGGAAGGCCTTCTCTTGTGTATTTCCCCGCTTGAAAGGAACTTCTTTCTTTGTTAGTTCGTTCATGGGGGCAGCAATGGTGCTGAAGTACTTCACAAAACGACGGTAGAAACCAGCAAGGCCAAGAAAGCTTCGCACTTGGCTTCTATTTTGTGGGGGTAGCCACTCACGAATGGCTGTGATCTTCTCCTCATCTACCTCCACACCTTGAGCTGAAACAACAAAGCCAAGAAACACAACTTTGTCGGTGCAAAAGGTGCGCTTCCCATGTTAGCATATAACTTCTCCTCTCGTTGGACAGCAAGCACACACCAAATGTGTTCAACATGTTCATCCAAGGTTTTGCTATAAATCAATCTGCTTCGGGTTCTTGACCATGTTGTTCTCAATCCAGAATGCATAAACCACGGAGGAGTCAATCCGCTTCGGGTCCTTGAGTTTCT
This sequence comes from Brachypodium distachyon, assembly GCF_000005505.3. Classification (NCBI taxonomy): domain Eukaryota; kingdom Viridiplantae; phylum Streptophyta; class Magnoliopsida; order Poales; family Poaceae; genus Brachypodium; species Brachypodium distachyon. The sequence continues at coordinate 34,745,363 of NC_016131.3, read as the reverse complement.
CAGCTCACCCGCCGGAATTGCGCTCCACTTTCCGCGACCTCAACGGTCTTTTGGACCTGTCGTTCGGAGGCTTTAACCTCCGAGTCAGCCGCGAGGGAATTGTCAGCTTCACAGATCTATCACCAACAAGGCAGATCTGCGATTCTTCGAAGGCGTCGCCGACTGATCCCTCACCCCCGATGCGTTCGCTGGGTGAAACAGGGCCAATTTTGGCCAGATGTTTTTGCACCGAGTGCGATTCACATCACTCGGTGTTCGCTGAAGATTCCACTCCTTACAGCGTCAATACCTGTTCGAGTGCAGCAATCAATCCCAATGACGCAATCGCGATCCCTCACATGACCTTAGCACAAGTCTTCGCGGCGGAAGTAGGCGAGAGCAGTGGAGACGGACACAGCGCCGATAGAACCATCTTCGCCGAGGCGTGCACAGGAGACGCGACCAATGATCGCCCAACAATCATTCTCACGCCGGAAGAGGAAGTTCAGGTTGAGGCCGCTCTTAACGGCACTACCCCTTTACCAGCAGACGCCACGCGCAACGAGATGATGGCATATCATCATGCACTAAATACTACACATGCTCGACTGCGAGATGAGCAGGCAGAGCTACAGCGACGGCGAGAGATCGCCGACGCCTCGAGTGCTCGCAGACAGCTCTCAGCGCAGAGTCACAGTGCTTGCTCCCGAAGCACCCCCAGTTATAGAGCGCCGCGCTATCAATCTCGGTTGAACAATATTGCCGAGCGAGATCGCATCGGCATGACACGCAGTCTGGATGATGAATTGATGACAGTCAATATCCAGGGGGAGGTGCTCCCCGGACGCCACAAGGAGCCGTGGTTGCTGCAAACACGTACCTCCTATCCACTATGCCACCGGATGACGACCCGAAGTCGGCAATTCACAAGCAGGTCCTGGCCAGCTTAGGCCTCATCGGGAATGCCCTCATGGGCCCCAACTCGAACCAGATGGAGCCCCAGCGGCATAGGGATGACGGTTCCCAACGGCAAAACAATCGCACGACTCCTCCACGATGGGGACTGGAAGAACAACCTAATCGCCGCCGCAACACCCTCGTGCTAGGAGATGCTCATGATATTATTACTCAGCAGAGAATCGATTGCGAGCGGTCAGCCCGTGCTGACCGCATCACCGAAGAAGAGGATGAACCTTGCGGCGCGGCCTGCTTTAGCTGTCACGTTCGCAATTCGAAGATGCCCCACAATTTTTCAGTTTCGTCAAGTGCAATCAAGTTTGATGCCGCGAGCTTGGTTAGAAGATTACCTCACAATGGTGCGACTGCAGGGAGGAACGAAGAACACGGCCATGCAATGCTTGCAGTTGCAGCTCAAGGGGCACGTTCGCACATGGCTGGCTAGTCTGCCGGAGGGCGAAATCGGCTCATGGGACGAGCTCTATCATGTCTTCACCCGCACATTTTGGGCAACATATAAAAGGCCAGTTTCGTTGGAGGAACTCTGAGCGTGCACCCAGAGGCCGAATGAGTCCATTCGCTCATACATACAACGATGGACATCCCTCAAAAATGTAGCAGAAGAAATATCAGACGAAAGTGCAGTCGATGCCTTCAAACATGGGTTGAAACACGTCACTTTTAAGGAAGAACTGGGATGGGCAGGCCAAAAACAGTTGCAGATCTGATGGAGATAGCAAATAAATGGGTGGATGGAGAAGATTCAATTCGAAATGAGCACAATGCACTACCCGATGATGAAGAAGCCGAGAGAGAACACGGCCGTAACACCGAACGACGAAAGAAGCGAAAGGAGTGGGAACCAAACGCTCCCAAGTTCGTAGTGGCGGAGTTTGACTGTAACGACAGTGGACGAGGTGAAGGAAATCATGAAGGGCAGCGGGATAGAAACTACCGTGGCAACTACCGGGATAGTAGCAAGAATTAGCAGTGGCAGCCTCGGAGGTTGCGGCGAGATGGGCAACCTGCTTTATCGTTGGCGCAGCAGTTGTCATCTCCCTGCCCCTTCCATGGTACCAGGGATGTCGATGGAAATATAAGGTGCGATCACACACTATTCGAGTGTCGCCGTTTTCACGAGTTGTAGGACACATGCAGCCAGTTTCAAAATTCAACGGCAAGCAGGGATTACCCTCGGTGGCCAGGTCAGCAATCAACGAGGAATAATCCCAATCCTTTGGCTCTGCCACACGGCACTCGAGCTGGGATGGTCGCGCACAATGCACCACCTCCCCCTCCATTGCCACCAAATTTTGCTGTATCCGTGCAACACACGCAGCCTGCGCCACGGCCATCAGAAACACCAGCTGCAGCTAACGCGTATCCTGCGCCTCTGGGAAATATCTGCATGATACAGAAAGGAAGGTCGTCCAACCGACATCAAAAAGTTATCACTCGACAAGTTCATCTGGCTGTAGCCGCACCACCCGCCACCCCAGAATACCTCGACTGGTCTGAGGGCGCCATTTCATTCTCGCGGGCAGATCACCCACCTCAGATCCCGAGGCCAGGACAGTCAGCACTAGTCCTAGAAGCTCAGGTGGGAGGCTATGAGATGAGCAAAGTCTTCATAGATGGAGGTAGTGGCATTAACATCATATTTGTGGATACACAAGGGCGATGAACAGATCTTTAACAAATTTTCAAGCTACAGACACATCTTTCCACAGAATTGTTCCGGGAAAACCGGTAGTACCGTTGGGCCGGGTCAGCGTCGACGTCGTCTTTGGCAACCCCGCTAATTTTTGCAAGGAACGGATCGATTTTGAAGTACTCGACTGGAAATCACAATACCATGTGCTTCTGGGCCGGCCGGCACTCGCCAGGTTTATGGCCATCCCCCACTATGCATATCTCATGATGAAAATGCCTGGACCCTACGGCATCATCACCGTCCGAGGAAGCATTACAAGATCGGATTGTGACAGAGAATTCCATAAACTTGCTGAGACATTCGACATGTAGACAGAACTCGCATCTTTGAAGGGAACGATGAAGCAATCCCCCCCTTCACAAGGGTTAGATCTCTGTGCTTATTTGTGCTAGTCCCTGGATCGACTCACTAGCACACACAGTTTCAACATGTAATACCAAGATACAAAGGTCAAAAGTACTTTATTACATCGTATCATCTAGAACATAACTGTACTTACAAACTTGCATGACCCCTTAGGCCAGCATAAAACAAATATTGTTCAAAACCATGATAACATTGTATCATAAAACTGCAGCAGAAAGGTAGAGAAAATGGGCCTCATCTACTCCCAGAGGAGAGAGCATGTTGGAATGTAAGCACATGACCCAAAGAATATCGACGAACCTCACTGTTCGTCAGTTTCACCTGCATTATTAATTGCAGCCACTACGTGGTCAATACATATGAATGTATTGGCAAGTTCACCTGGAAGTTATAACAGATCCTACCAAGTATATGCAATTGAGGTATAGTGGGGTTCAGGCTTTATGATGTGGTAGCAAAACATAGTTTATCTTACTACAAGTGAATGTTACGATATTCTTAACTAATGGACACGGGGTAGAAACACCCATGCTCCTATTAACCTAGAGCACATTGAGTGGATCGCATCAAGTGCCCCTACCCTGTTCAAACCATTCATTTTATTTAAGAAATTGGAATGAATGAGACTTTCCTTACAGCCCCAATATCTAGTTGCTTATAATTGTCCGTAACCGGGGACACGGCTAAGTACTTAGTTTGACACTCTCGAGAGGTTGTACATTTTCCCCACAAAAATCGACGTGTTAATCCCTTTCTGTCCTCAGGGTAGAGTAGCAACGGCATCGATTACAGGAATTTTCAGACCATAATCACCCAGACCACCTGAGGGACCTACGTTCCCACCTACACGGCTACATCTGCACAATCCCTCGGATCCAGGATCATATGTCTTACATCCATCCTGGCAGAGTCCATAATACCATGTGGTTGTACTGGAAGCTACTAAACAGGAAACTAGTCCAGTCTCTGGTTATCCCGGGTGGCATCCCACATTGTGACGCAGGCGCTCCCCGAATCCACGGGAGAGACGTCCATGGACGATCCATTCCTGAATCCACAGGAACTCGACTCAGAGGGACCCATAGAAATGGAGCTAATGTCACGACATCCAAATACTCAAAGCAGCCCACCCAGGACGGTTCATTAGGGTTGTTTTTGCCAAGTTTCCAAAATACTCCACAACATCATTTCACAGTGATTGAGATTCCCTCCCACGTTTACTAACATAGCATGGCTAAGCAAAACTAATCACGATGGCTATTGGTGGAGTATTCATGGCAAAGGTAACCCTATAACTAGTAGGCCAATCATAGCTAGCAATACGAGTAATAGTCCTATCAATGCATTTCTACAAACAACTCTAATGCATAAGTATTTGAAAATAAACAATAATAGGATATGATCAAAGTGAACTTGCCGTGATAGTAGTTGGAGTTCAAACACTCGTCACAATCGCAAGGTTTGCTCTCCGAGAATACTGTACAATCAACAAACATATACACACACATAAACACACAATTCAAACATGACAAGAGAATGTATGCTATGATGCAATGAAAAACATGTGACATGAGTGGGTTGGTTTTATTCGGGTGATCTACTGGTCCAAGGCATTGATAATTAAGCACATGTAATTAGGGTTTAAACAAATTGCAATGGCTAGGGTTTAAACCCTAAAATAAGGTTTTATTGGCATCAGCCAAATAAATTAATTCAAAATATTTATTTCTCTGTCCCATTGGATAGAGGACAATAAAAAATAAAATTCGGCACTGGTTTCATTCAAAAAGGACTTCTAAATAATTAGTTATGATTTAAATAGCATAAAACCCTATTCTGTAATTTGAATGTGATTCAAATATTCAAATTTGAAATTGGACAGTGCCAAAAGATTCTACACTGCCTAAGGATTCCAGAAAGGTGTGGATCATCAAATTTGGCCAAACAGATTTAAAGTTATGATCATTTGAAATAACATGGGCTTTTCTGCAAAAAGGCCATTTAATTATTCCGGAGGATTAAAATTAGATTTTCATTTTATTTAAGCTGTGAAACGTGGCGCGTTCCGGTTCGGTTTAAGTGGATTAATCCGATCTAATCTACACCATTGAGAAGAAATGGACGGACGAGATTGAATATGGGAGCTCACCGGCGAGGTCTAGGGTTCCGGCGACGGCTCCGGCGGCGGCGCGGCATGGGTGGGGCGGCGCGGGGGCGTTCCGGCGAGGCGGGCGGCGCGGGGACGCGACGGGTGAGCGCGGCGCGGTCGGCGCGGCACGGGGCGGTCGGACGCCTCGCCTAGGACGAAGCGAGCACGCCGGCGGTCGACGACGGGCGGCAGAGCTTCGGCTCGGGTCGTCGGGGAAGCTGCAGTGCACGCAATAGAAAAAGGAGCGCGTCATCTTGACCGCGAGGGAGAGAGGAAGCGAATAGGGGGGAAGATGGCATTGATGCCGTACCGGTTCGTCGGCGGGGAGCTCGGGACAGCGGCGTGGGCGGCGGAGTTACGGCGAGAAATCCCGGCGGCGTGGGCGCATGCGAGCGAGGGCGAGAAGAGGGAAAAAGAAGAGGAGGGCGAGAGCTTTATAGGGACGCATGCAGCTCGGTCGGGAAGGTTGGAATCCGTGGCGGAGACAGCGCGGCGGCGAAGAAGGAAGGCGGCGCGGGGATTGCGGCGGCGGCGCGGGCTATCCTTCGGGGAAGAAGACCCTGACGCGTGGGTCCCACGCGTCAGCGGTAGCGGGCGCGCGCGTTCGGACCGGTCCGGTTCGGGTGCGGTCGGGCGCGGTCGGACGGCCGGTTCGGTCGGTTCGTGCCTTAGCGGGCCGGCCCAGTGGGTCGGTCCGTTCTATTTTTTTTCTTTAGCCTTTTCTTTTTCTGTTTTTCTCATTTCTTTGATATCTTTTGATTTTGAACTCCAAATTGGTCCAAATAAATTCCAGAAAATTTCTAAAATCATGTTTTACCATGATACAACTTTTTTGAGTAGTTTCCCCTCAAAATAAAATATATAAAAATACATTTGCCCTATAAATGCCTTTAGGGCTATATATCTATTTAAATAAAATACTTTTTCAACTCCAAATAATTATCCAAAAATTATGGGATAGGTTATTTATGCAATAAACCCCTTTTTTTACATAAACCCTATTGGTTTGAAAATCCAAAGCTTAAATGGGTGTAAAAAAAGTCTTTTAAGGCCTTTTGAGATTCAAATTTTGAATTTAAATATGCAGTTGTGGCATGATGCTCATGGATCCAATGCACATGTAAAAGTTTGAGATTTTGGGATGTTACAACGACGGACAACGACGTACTTCCCATGACGAAGAAAGTGCCACAACAGATGGAGTTCAGCACGAAGAGCGACACGACGGAGCATCAGGTACACCCGACGGATCCCAGTAAAACAGTGCTGGTGTCCTCGAGTCTTCCTCCCTCATTGGAAAGCGCGCTCATCGAGTTCCTGCGTGAGAATTGGAATTTTTTTGCCTGGGTAGCATCCGATATGCCGGGTATTCCCAGGGAACTCGCCGAGCACTCTTTGCATGTGGACGAGCATGCCAAACCCATCAGGCAATCGATGCGGTGTTTTTCAGAACAAAAGCGAAAGGCCATTGGTGAGGAGATCAATCGTTTGCTCGATGCAAAGTTTATCCGAGAAATAAAACAAGCTACCCAGGTGGCGAACCCCGTGCTTGTCCCGAAGAAGAATACGAAAGTTTTGCGCATGTGCGTGGACTTCACCTCATTGAACAAGCACTGCCCGAAAGATCATTTTCCCCTGCCTCGAATTAACCAGATTGTCGATTCGACTGCGGGATGTGCCAGGTTGTCATTCCTTGATGCATATTCTGGATACAATCAGATTCGATTCAAGGAGGACGAAGACAAGACAACATTCATAACGCCTTATGGAGTTTTCTGCTACACAACTATGCCTTTCGGACTGAAAAACGCAGGCGCTACGTATCAACGCTGCATGCAGAGTGTCTTGGGGCGCAGCTTGGCAGAAATGTTCAATTCTACATCGCGATATCGTCATCAAGACAAATACTGAAGATACTTTATTAGAGGATATTCAGGAGACATTCCAGAATCTTGATAAGTATCGGACAAGCTTAACCCGACGAAATGAGTCTACGGAGTACCTGCAGGGCAGCTTCTGGGCTACTTTCTTTCTGCAAAGGGAATCGAAGCCAATCCAGACAAGATCAGAGCAATAGTAACAATGGAGGAACCAACAAACATCCATGCAGTACAGCAGCTTACAGGACGAGTGGCAGCCCTCAGCCGTTTCATTAGTACATTGGGAGAAAAAGCCCTACCATTCTACCAGCTACTCAAGAAGGGGGACAGATTCACGTGGACACCCGAAGCCAGCAACGCATTCGCCGATCTAAAATGCATGCTATCAACTCCATCGGTCCTTGTAGCCCCACTCGAGAATGAGCCTCTCTTGCTATACCTCGCCGCCACAAATCAAGTGGTCAGCACGGCCTTGGTAGTAGAAAGAGCAGAAGAAGAGAAAGCGCAGCCATTCCAAAGGCCAATATACTATGTTAGTGAGGTACTGTCTCTCGCAAAGCAGCGTTATCCACATTATCAGAAACTGGCATACGGAGTATTCGTGATGGCTCGGAAGCTGGAACATTATTTTCAGCAACACCCGATCGTCGTAGTAAGTGAAGCTCCACTCGCCAACATTCTCAATAACCCAGAGGCAACAGGACGGGTCGCCCAATGGGGAATCGAGCTTTCGCCCAGGAATATCACATACAAGTGCCGAAAAGCAATCAAGTCGCATGTGCTGCCAGATTTCATCGCCGAGTGGACTGAGATGCATACTCCAAGCCCCCCCCCCCCCCCCGATTTGTCGAGTGCCTGGAGCATGTATTTTGATGGGTCCAAACAGGCAGAAGATGTCGGGGCAGGAGTAATATTGATCTCACCAAAAGGAGACAGGATGCGCTATGTTTTTCAGATGCACTTCCGCAATGCTTCCAACAATGAAGCCGAGTACGAAGCTCTGTTGCAGGGCATGCGGATGGCAAAAGCGTGCGGTGCCACTCGCCTAATGATCTATGGTGACTCTAACTTGGTTGTGCAGCAAACAATGAAGACCTGTGACCCAGTATCAGACACCATGATCGTCTACCGTGATATGTACAACACACTGGAGGGTAATTTTGACGGTTGTGAGCTCGCGCATGTCAGCCGAGCCAGTAATGAAGAGGCTGATCATTTGGCCAACCTGGGATCCACACGGGCAGCAGTTCCGCCCAGCGTTTTTTTGGAGATCATCCATCAGCGAAGCATCAAAGAAGCACGGCAATTTCAGTCAAAAAGTCGCCCAATTCAGATCCCACAGCCGATTCAGCAGTTTCACCTGACAACCCCGCAAATGAGCAAGCAGCAGCCGATGCAGTCGAAGTCCTGGCAATTGAACCAACATGGATGAAGCCTTTACTCGCATACATGCTCCGGCAGGAGTTGCCAGAGGATACAACCGAAGCTAGAAGGGTTATGCGGCGATCGAAAGCTTTCACAGTAATCAACGGCGAATTGTGCAAACGCAGCGTCTCCGGTATTTTTCAGAGATGTATCTCACCAGAAGAAGGACATGATATCCTTCTAGATATCCATCAGGGTACGTGCGGGCACCACGCCGGAAGCAAGACAATCGCCGCCAAAGCCTTCAGAGCTGGATTCTACTGGCCCACGGCGCTACTCGACGCCCAGGCTATCGTCAGCAAATGCGAGGCATGTCAGATGTTCGCTATGAAGCCGCATGCCCCAGCATCCGAACTCAAGACAATTCCCGTCGCCTGGCCTTTTGAGCAATGGGGACTCGATATGTTAGGCCGTTGAGGAAGTCGCGTCATGGAGGACACCGCTTTCTACTAGTCGCGGTTGACAAATTTTCGAAGTGGATCGAAGCCATGCCAATCGCAAGTGCCACATCTGCATCGGCTATTTAATTCTTCAGGTATATCATTTTACGTTTTGGCGTTTCTCACAGTATCATCACAGACCATGGAAGCAACTTCAAAGCAGCCGACTTTCAAGACTTCTGCGTGCAGATGGGGATCTGAATCAACTACGCTGTAGTCACGCACCCGCAGACAAATGGCCAAGTCGAAAAGGCCAACGGTCTGCTCACCGAAGGCATGCGGAAAAGGTTGATTACACCCTTGGGTCGAAGAACTCCCTTCGGTACTCTGGAGCTTGAGGACTACACCCAATTCTTCGACACAGTTCACCCCTTTCTTCATGGTGTACGGAGCAAAAGCAGTGCTGCCATCCGAAGTAAGGTATAACGCACCTCGGGTCGCAGCATACGCTGGACCAGATTGCACAGAAGGTATGGAAGATGCACTCGACGCAGCAGATGAGGCACGCGACATCGCCCTTGCTCGGTCAGCAGTCTACCAATAGAGTCTCTGCAATTATCACGACCGTCGACTACGCCGTCGTTCATTCGTTGAAGGCGACCTAGTCCTTGGCTGAAACAGAAGGGTCATCACAAATTGGCATCACCTTGGGAAGGACCTACATCATATCCAAAGTGATCTCCGGCGGTGCCTACATCCTGAAGGATCCAGCCACCAGCGTCGATTTTGGCACGCCGTGGAATGCCGCACAGCTACGGCGTTTCTACGCTTAGTTTTTTCTACAAACAGAATCGGTTTATCTTTTTATCGTCTTCAGTTTTTATTCAGTCATATTTTTTTTGTCAGTACGCCATTGAATAAAGATTAGTTTTTCCCTCGCACATGAGCTGAATTACTACATTAAACACCTCCATCTATTCAAAGAACTGAGGGATGTATCTATATAATATCGCTCGAGTACGGCAACTCCAGCATCGCAGGTAAAACTCCGCGGGTGGCACTCACCCGACAGTCAATCCGAACTCGGGGGCTGCGCAAAACACTCGCGAAAACAAGCATCGTACAAATCATAATTACACCCGTCCAGGAGAGAACTCCAAACCAACGGCTCGACACCTTCATCAACGGACGGCACTCAGGCGCAAGTCTATCACACTTCGTCACGACACGAGATATTTAACATCGGCAAACGAGATCAGTGGATAAAGGTACATATTCAAAATATTTAACCAACAAAGTTTTGGTTGCAGGACACGATAAAAGAAGAAGAAACACAAGCTGTTCGACACCTATCAGCAACGCAGCAGAAGTCTATATCATCTCGACAAGGTTGACCAGTTCTCGAGCATGCCACTCGACGGCGTCATAGTAATACTCCATGTTAATCTCGCCATCTTCAAAAAACGGCACCACATGCAGTCCCCCCAGATCGAGGCCTGGATATCGAAACCTAACAAAAGCCAGGCCCATGCTGGCGCCAGTTACAAGCTGCTCATGTATATAACTCTTGATGACAGCTGAATCTGTGAACAAACGGACCAAACCCCGAAGACCGTCAAGAACCGGCGTATTCAGGAATAGAGCTCGATGAATGTCAGTCATAATCTGGCGGCACGAGCTCAAACAAGCTTTGGCTCGAGCAGCTCGATCCTGCAGAAGCGCCAATACATACCCCCTATCGGAATCAAACCAGAAGGAAGGAACGGTCGGCCTTGCCCGTTGAAGCGTGTTCAGATGATGACGAACACGTCCAACCTCCTCATGGGTCTCGGGGATAATTTCTGCAAACACAAAACATCTTGTTCAAGATGGAAAGCAATACAGAACGTGTAGTCACCACGGACAATGCTTACCGCACAGATCAGAGCTTATCGAAACAAGCTCCCCTAGGAGAAATTCTTCTCGGGTGGCAGCGGCGCGAGCCTTCGACTTCCACACAGCAACCTCCCCGCGAAGAGCCAAGAGCTGACATTCAGCGTCCCTCACGCGATCGCGAAGATACACAATCTCATCAGAGCGACTCATCTCGGCGAAACCAATGAAGCCGCTGATCTCACGGGATATGCCAATCAATGAGTCCAAACCCGACTATAAATAGTCGACCATGGACTCGGGGGCTACTCCCATCGGGAGCGCTGATCGCGCATCCGACGAAACTTTACCAACTCAAGATCTGTTCGAGTCCGTGCCTAACTCCACGCAGTTAGCCACGCACTCGGGGGCTACTCCCATTGGGAGCGCTGATCGCGCACCCGACGAAATTTTACCAACTCAAGATCTGTTCGAGTCCGTGCCTAACTCCACGCAGTTAGCCACGCACTCAGGGGCTACTCCCATCGGGAGAGCTGTCCGCACACCTGATGAAAAATTCCTAACTCATGATCCGTTCGAGTTCTTTCCTAACTCTATGCAGTTGGCTGTGCACTCGGGGGCTATCGCCATCAGGGGTGCTATCCGTGTACTCGATGGTAACCCACGCAGCGAATATGGACGAAATGCACAACATTTGAACATCGATTTATATAACAGATCCATTACGGTGGCCACATACAAGTTGAATTTTTCTTTCGAGTCCGTCCCCAACTACAAGCAGTTGGACACACACTTGGGGGCTACTCCCATCGGGAGCGCTGATTGCGCACCCAATATCTTTTCCTCTAGGTGCCTACGTACGGTGCAACTTGACTTGCGACCCGGTTCGCCTCAAGCCGCGTTTGCTCCGCTTCTTCACGAAGGAAGATGATCCATCGAGCCGGTTGCAGAGTTCGATCCATTTGGGGTCGAATATCAATCGTCTCCCCAGGCATCACAGACAGCTCATGGACATGATCAAGATCCAAACTGGGATGCTTCACCAAGGCAAACGCCAAAGCATGTTGAGCGCCCCTGATCATCAAACTCCGAGCAAAATCTTGTATTCCCGTGCCGCCACGAAATTTTTGCATCAAAGCTTCAAGTCTGGTAGGCGGTCGACGCAGAGGAAACAAGGCTTGGTATACATGCTCCAACGTCGATCGACAGGAGTCAGCGAAACCCCCTATCTGGTCAACACGGTCTTGCATCAATGCCAAAGCTCGGACCCTATCTCTGTCATACCAAAAGGATGATCTGTTCGACGTGTTCAGCCTGGTCAGTCGGGAGTTCACTCGCTCGGTCTCCGATTGGGGGTCAAGTTGAAGACCTGGAGCATCAGAATCAATAACAACCACAGATGCAAAGGCGATAGTCAATCAAAGGAAAGAAATTCGGTTACCCACCAATTTCTCGCACATCGTCGACAACTCCTTCATAAGAAATTCCTCGCAGTCAGTGGCGGCTTTGGCTTTGGTCCGTTGCATGGCCACCTCCTTTGTAACCACCCGAAGCTTTTGCTCGAGACCCTTCAGTTGGTCCCTCAATATCGTCGGGTCCAGAAGAGAGGCGGGGGAAGGTGCCGGAGTCGCCATGGTAGCAGGCACTGGCTGCGACTGCACGGGAATGGCTTGGACAACTGGTGTTTCGCGCATTTCGTCGTCATCGCTCTACAGCGCCAACCAAGACAGAATAGAAAATACATCTCCAAAAGACGGCCAAGAGACATTCATATTGCATCAAAAGAAGATATTTCAGGCACCATAGTACGAATTCATCTTAAACAAAATCATGGCGGAGTCAATACTACAAACTATTACAGTAAAGCAAGAACGAACTTCACGACAAAGGACCAGCTCCCACCTCATCTGTAGCCTCCTGCGCGGTCCGGACAGTCGCCGCATTCAGTTGCTTGATGACGGTGGTAAACTTCTTCGCCAGCTTGCGTCCCCGCTTAACAAAGCGCTTCAACTCGACAACTTGCCCGTCAGGAGTTGTGGGAGCGCCATCAGCAACCTTCTGTAGCAGCACTTGGTCGAGTCCATGCGCGAGTGAGAGGATGAAGGCAGCCTCAGCACCTGCCTGGGTCTGCGCCCGAGTGAAGTCCTCGAGTGGATCTTCTCCGTCGAAGAAGCTCAGCAAGCCGTCAAGTGAGCTCGGCGCCTCGACGTCTGGATACATATTCGTAAATAATGACCTCAGCGAGGAAGTCACCTTCGTGAGCATGTCACCCGCATGATTGCACAACTCCCCAACGGAGCCCACCACACCACTCAATTCAGTGACTTGGTGTTTGCCACGGAGAGAGGACAATGAGCCGAGGGAATCTGCACCAAAATCATATCAATCGAAGAAATCAAAGGGGAAAGGAAACAAAATCAGTTACGATTAAACTCACCGGAGAGCGCGTCGACAGCAGCCGACAGTCACGTCTTCAACTCATCATCTCGAGAGGCAATCTCCTTCCTCTCGAGTGCCAAGCTCTCCTGCGCTTCCAGCTTGGCCTGCTTGACAGCCGCGTCCACCTCGGCGCACGCAGCCGCCAATTCCTTGGCAGAATCAGCAACCAACTGCTTGTACTTCGACCACCACTCTTGACTATTACCAACCGCCACGTCGCGTAGTCGGTTGGCCTGTTCAGTCAACCCTGCAAAAACAGGCAAGGTTAACAGGCACCAAGTCCGTGCAGACAGTATGGACAGGGATTAAGTACAGTTAAAGCTCATACCATGGGCGTGAGCAGCGGCCTCTTTCGCTTGGGTCAGTTCCAGGCACAGCTGCTGCTTTTCCTCCTCCAGTATTAAGTAGCGGTTGCCAAGATCCACCAACCTTTCAACGAAAGGCTGCAATTGATAGAAGCACGAGTGAAAGCTATTAGCACGACAAATTGTTTCACTCGACACTCCCATCGGGAGAACACTCACATGGTTTTCCAGGGCCAAAGCCCCAATACGAAGCTGGGATGCCAAAGTCGATGGTTGCGCAATAGTCGGAGTCGGTGCCATCTCGGGAAGCCTGGTGGGTGAGTTCCTCGCCGGTGAAGAATCTCGCACCTCGAACCGAGCCAATGAGACACTCGGTTTTGAAGGACTCCGGGCCGGAGAAACGGCGCGAGAATTCTTGGCCACGGCGTCACCATCACCGTGGATTTCGGCTACTCGTTAACTCGGAAAGAAGAATTCTCAACCGACAAAGGAACTGTTTTTAAATTAAACATACCTGGAGAGCCACTCAATGACACATCGAATATGCAAAGATGTCGCTTCGGCTTGACAGTGACCTTGGCTTTCTTGGTTAGGGGAGCCGACGGGGACGGTGACTGGGGCCTCGGTTCATCGGATGCGGCTATGGCACTCGACGGAATTGTCTCCTCAGGCACCTCGTGCTGATGAGAGTCTCCAGTCGATTGCTCCGCTTCACTTGACCAACCACGCTTGCGTGACTGATGGTCATCTTCCTCCTCATCCACGTCGTCCTCGTAAAGGGCGTCGGAGTTGGAGCAGTCGACCGGTTCGTCGTCGTCGACTGGCACCCCTTCGTCCAATGGAGGTTGGCTCATAAGCTGCTGGTGGCCCTGCAACAACACTTTTCAATAAAAACTAACTTGGAAGTTGCAGAGTAGTAAATGGTGAGTGAGTAAGGAAAAGTCACCTCTTCACGCGATCGGTCGGGTCCGTAAGGCGGCAGAGGCGACTCTAGATCTTCCAAGGTGATCTCTTTTCGAGTGACCACCCTTACTCGAGTCAGAAGGTCCTCGTCCGACAGATCCTGCGCACAGACTCGTGTGGAGTCTGACAGCCCTGAGTACTCCCACATGGAGTGGACTCGGGCCTGGATCGGCTGAATCCGCCTCTTCATGAAAAGGGCGATGAGCTACAGACCACTCACTTCTTTCTCTGAACAGAACAGTAGCCTCTACATCCTCCTCAGTTGTTAGCTCATGATTCCAAGACTTCAGTTTTCTAACTTGAGCAAAGGCAGAGAACTTGGGCAGGCTGAAGTCCTTGCCATCGACTGGCTCGTCTGGGAGGTAAAACCATCGACTCCTCCACTGCTGCACCGACTCGATTTGATGAAGGGAGAAGTATTGGACATCTCCGCGGACTTGGATGTTGGCGCCGCTGGTCTTGTAGATCCAGTCGCCCTTGCCCTGCCGCTTGATGATGAACAGCTTCTTCCACAAACCCCAGTGCGGTTTCACGCCCAAGTAGCATTCACAGAGAGTGATTAAACACGTGATGTGCATGCAGCTATTGGGCGTCAGATCGTGCATCTGAAGCCTGTACGCTAGTAGTAGCGCATGGAAGAAAAATGGACGGGGAGAGAAAGGCCGCGGACAACGAAATCATAGAAAACAACTCGCTCCTCAGGCCTGGGACGGGGAGTTACCTCATTGCCCGGGACGCGGACCTTGCCGGAATCCTCGCCAGGAATGAGCCGTGCTTCCGCATCACCGAGAAATGACGCGCCATGATCCCAGAGCGCTTCCACTCCTCGGTCTTCTTGTCACCGCCGGGCGCGGCGTCAACAACCTTCTTGGATTTCTTGTCCAAGGCAGGGGGAGCATCGCGAGATGCCCTCTTGCCGTCAGCAACGGCACTAGCACCGGCGGCGGTAGAGATCTTCTTCTTGCCCATGGTGGGAATCGCGCGATGGCAGTGGTGGAGGAAGTGGGAAGCAGGAGCGACGAACAGGAGGCTAGGTTTGGGTGAGGGAGCAGAGCGCAGAAGGAATATGCAGTGAAATCTGGGATACAATGGGGTGAAATGAGGAAGGAAGAAGACGATTGATAACGGGAAGGAGCGGAATCGCACGATTTAGGACGGTGCCACGTGTATCGCATCCATGTATGGCGCGTGGCCCCAGCATTTCTCCCATCGGTTCAGGAACCCATGACAGCTATTATTGTGCCTAAAATCTAGCGCACGTCGTATGGTCAAATCAAATTGACCACATCCACAGTACTCAATTCAGTCCGTGCATAAAGCATAAGGTACGTCCCATCGACTACCCATACCATTTCTTTAATCAAAGCATCGGCTGAGACGTCATGTCAAGCTCTAGGAGACTCGGGGTTGCCACCCGACGGTACAGGAACTCAAAATGTATCTCACTCAAGGGCACTCGACAGCAATATCCGGGTCGCATAGACTGCAAAATAAATCCGAAGCCACGTTCATAATGTGAAGGTAAGACCCGATGGTTTTTCATTGGGCCTGGAAATCAGCATCATCATGCGATTCCAGATTATCCATGCGCTTGCATGAAGAAAAGATCCCAACGGATGCATTGGTTGATCGCCTTACAGTACTGGATTTCGAGTCTATAAAACCCCCAGCAAGTTTGACTTGAATACCGCCAGTTATCCAGGCTCGAGCCTGGGGACTCGAGTGCCGATGTATGCTAACAGAGTTTTTGCCCCGGTGCATGAAGTGACCGCCCCCTTACTAGGGTTCGATCTCTGTGCTTATCTGTGCTAGTCCCTGGATCAACTTACTAGCACACACAGTTCAAGATGTAATACCAAGATACAAAGGTGAAAGGTACTTTATTACATCGTATCATCCAGAACTTAAATTGTACTTACAAACTTGCATGACCACTTAGGCCAGCATAAACAAATACTGTTTCAAAACCATGATAACATTGTATCATAAAACTGCAGCGGAAAGGTAGAGCAAATGGGCCTCATCTACTCCCAGAGGAGAGAGCGTGTTGGAATGTAAGCACATGACCCAAAGAACATCGACGAACCTCACTCTTCGTCAGATTCACCTGCATTATTAATTGCAGCCACTACGTGATCAATACATTTGAATGTATAGCAAGTTCACCTGGAAGTTATAACAGATCCTACCAAGTATATGCCATTGAGGTAGAGTGGGGTTCAGGCTTTGTGGCGTGGTAGCAAAACATAGTTTATCTTACTACAAGTGATTGTTACAATATTGTTAACTAATGGACACGGGGTAGAAACACCCATGCTCCTATTAACCTAGAGCACATTGAGTGGATTGCATCAAGTGCCCCTACCCTGTTCAAACCATTCATTTTACCTCGAATAGGGACTCGGGGGCTAACTGACGAGAGAATAACACTTCGAGTTCTCAACCTTCATATACCCGATACAGCCCAACAGGGGGTCCACTCGAAGGCCCATCAAGTATATGCAGGTCGAGTCCCTCAAAGTGTGGCTCAAGTCAAGGAGCATAATCTTTTTGTACCAGAATAAACTGATCCGATTGTAACCTTCCCGATAATCACGCCCGAGACCTAGCCGCCGGTATATAAGGCTAGGAGGGGGAGTCGGGAAGGGGGAATCTCTACACACACGCCAGATCCATCTGCGCATCATAGCTTCATAGCTTCTCTATAATCTCGATCAATACAATACACCAAAAGCAGGACGTAGGGGTTTTACGTTCTGAGGGCCTTGAACCTAGGTAAACCTTGCCACCCTGAGGTGTAAAACCCTACGTCCTGCTTCTGAGTTTGTATTAGCCGATGAACTAGGGTTTACAGGTTGCCGGGGGAGGGGGGGGGGTCCCCGGGCGCTCTCTCCTTTTTGCTAAGTGCTACTTGCTACTTCTGACTAAAACTAGTAAGAACCCAACCGAACCGAACCCAATCGAACCCCTTGACCGTTGGCGATGGTCCTCCTTTTATACTCAAGGGGATACCACAGGTGCCTCGATGCAAGGGTGACAAGTGTCGAGCTTAGACCTTAGGCAGCTTGCCCTTGCTGCGCTGGCATGCATGCACGGTTCAAAGCACTGTACCCAGGGCGATATGTGCCTTGGATTCACTGAGAGACACTCACTGTGAGCTGACTTGACAAGGAACCACCCTTCTGTCGGAGCATTTAATGCTTGCTTGTGCCACTCCTCGCCCTAACGAGTCCCGCGCACAGGTAGCCTGCCGGGGCGGCCACGTGGCGTAGACGCTCTGCCTGCTGGGCATCGGCCCTGTCGTAGGCGCCAGCGCCCGGGAACACCCTCCCGGCAAGTGACCTTCCCGGGGGGCGTTCTGACCAAGATTCCCTTGCCGCCTTCCGGGGTAACCCCCGCAGCCCGGCTAGGGCCGGTGACTTCACGGGCAGCTCTAGCGGTGCTACCCAGGGTGCTGTCCTTCCAGGAAGCACGTGAAATGACCCACGCGTTAGGCAGCGGTGGTACCTCAGGTGCCACTGGTGCGACAGTAGCCCCCGGGCGTGGGCCGGCAACGCCTGCTCCCGGGCGAACTCATCCTTGGTCGGTTGCCGGGCTACGCCCTTAACCGACACGTGGGTTCCGAGCCGCTTCAGGTGCCCGTTTATGCGTTACTCCAAGGACTCCGCCGTTACGGGCAGAGTGGTGGGGGCGAGATTTCCGCCCTAACCTCCCCTTAATCACGGGTGGTTAAGGCCACGTCCCGCATCCCCTCTCTTTAAGGTAGTTATGCCCAGCGCACCCGTAGGGTGCGGATGCGACCATTGCTTAGCGCCGGGGGTGCTATAAAACCCCACCGCTGTGCTGAGGAGCAAACACTTAGCCCCAAGCCCTTCTTTCTCATCCCCATTCCTGCTAGTCTCTACCCACATTCCCCATGGCGCCCACAGCCCCCAAGAGAGGGAAAGGCTCCAAGAGTTCTGTGGCCGAGAAAGGCGAGAAGGCTCCCAAGAAGCCTCTCTCGGAGAAGGACTGGAAGAAACAGGAGTTGAGGGCCACGCAGGCCTTTTTCAGGCCCGGCTACAACGGCGAGGGGCTTGACAAGATCCGACATGCCGTCGCCTCCTGGTTCAACGAGTACGGTGAGACTCTCGTCTTCCCGCCGGCGCCGACCATCAGGACATCGACTTCTTGGTGTTCGCCCGCTTCATCCTTGCCGGGCTGGTGCCTCCATACTCCCTCTTCCTCCATGCACTCATGGCAGCATACCAGCTCCGGGTTGCGCCTCTCCACCCCACTTCCCTCTTCCTCCTCGCCGCCTTCCAATTCCTCTGCGAGGGGTTCGTTGGGGTGATACTGTCAGCGGCGTTGTTCCGCCACTACTTTTACCCACGCGTCGAGCAATCGGAGGCGATGTCATCGGGGGTGGTGTTCCGTGCCCGCGACAAGATGAAGTCGGAGTTCATCGTGCGGACGGAGAAGAAGATCGAGAAGGAGTGGCGCGCGGATTGGTGCTGGGTTCGTGTGGAGGAACCCGATGAGTTCATCTACGCGCCCACCGAGCTACCGGTGAGCGACGACAGTGGGCGGGACCGCTACGGCCGCGACGCAGAGCTCCTCCCCATCGTCGAGAGGGTCAAGGCCCTGCAACTAGCGGGGCTCGCTGATCTTGACGTGGCGCGCACCTACATCAGCTGGCGCATCACGCCGCTGCAGCTGCGGTATCGCCCCGCGTGGATGTACATAGGGCCAGGGGAGAACACGCGCCTCCAGAGCGCGGGCTCGATCCCGGATGCGATCCGGGCGTGGGTGAAGGGGATCACCGGCGAGGATGCCCAATTCACGGATCTGCTCCGGGGGCTCCATCCCTCCACGTCGGCGTCGCGGGGCTGCACAACATCGTTAGCAGCTACCCGCCCTGCAATGAGTGGGGGCTTATGTCCGATTCCCCTACTCGAGCATCGCAACCTCGACCACCCGCAGCCCGTGGGAAGCGAGTGGCCGCGGAGAGTGGGAGGGGGGGATCGGAACTCAGCTGGCTTGGCATTGAGTCCTCCGGCAACGAGGCTGGCCACGTTGCCAGGGCCCAGACGGCCCTCCCTGCGGCTGAGGAGGAGGATGAGGACGACGCGGCCCTGGTGCGGAGACCAAGGGCGCCCACGGCAACGGCGGCCTCCGCAGCGGCCGCAAGCGCCGTGGCGGCTTCCACGACAACCGGGGCTGCGGCAACCCCACGAGGGTCCGTGGCTCCGCCCAAGCGGGAAATCTTCTGGGGTACTCGCTCAAGCTCAACCCCCCGAGGTAAGCCGACGTCTCTCCCCCCTTCTTCCTACAAGTTTAGCACCAGCTCTGGTTTCATTACTCCTTTGTTGGCGCTCTGTAGGGACAGCACCCCGGCTGGAGCCGGCAAGAGGGGGAGGACGGACACTGCACCCGCCGCGCCAAGCAAGAAGCCGCGCACCCGGGCTACTGCCAGTGCCAGTCAGGCTCGCACGGAAGCCAGCGGCGCCGCCACCACGGCTGCCGCCGACCTGATTCCAGTGGAGGAGGAGCCCGCAGCAGGTACGGACCCTTCCCCTGACTCCAATGTCCATGCTCTTTCTGCACATTGACCCATAACCACGCGCTCACCTTGGCACGCAGGCGAAATACAGCCCGCAGCGGACAGCCCGGTAGCAGAAGCCGGGACAGAGGGGGATCAGGCTCCCCCCGTAAACACGGCGGCCCCGCAAGGTACCTGTCCAGAGCTCCCTTGCGTTCGCCGCTGGGTACCTCAATTTTAGCTTGAAGAACTCATTCCGCTCTTTGTCGCAGGACCAATTGCGCCCACAACGAGGGCGGGCGACGCGGCGATCGACCTCACCTCTGACGTCGAGAACGCAGGGTTGAGGGACAAGCCAGAGGTGGTTCCCGTGCCAAGCCCCGCCGCCCCAGACACAACGGTGGCGGCGCCCACCGTCGCTACTGGAGCGGGGCCCGACAGCGCGTCCCCGGCCTCGCAGGCCGGAGACACGGATCCCGTGGCTGCTCCACAGGAGGCGACTCCTGCCAGGAGCGCGGTTCCTCCACCAGACCTGCAACCTTCGGACGCAGGGGTGGAGAAGGAAGTGGCAGGGGAGTGGCAGGCGGCCCCCCGGCAACGGGACGATGCTCCTCCCGGCCAAACCGTTGCGGCAGGAGTTTCGTCGTCGTCCGCCGCTACCTCCAGCCCAGACCTCAGCATTCTTGCCGGGGCGACTCTGGACCCAATCACATGGGACCCGAGCATCTACGACCAGGGGCACCAATTCCTCGACTCCATCAAGGAGCAGCAACTGGCGTTCATCACCTCATTCAACAAGGTGAGGGAGCGCCATGAGCTCGCGAAGGGCCAACTCGGCGAGGTGCGGCGAGATGTCAAGAGGGAGCGGCAGGACCTCTCCCGGCTATGGGAGGAGACGCGCCTGGCTTGGCAGGCCAAGGACGAGGCCGCAACACCAGTCGTCCCCGAGGCAGAGCTCCATCGGCAACTGGAGGACCAGCGCGCCGAACACCAGCAAGCACTGGACTCACTGGCCACGGCATGGGAGAAGGCCAACAAGGAGCACGAGGAGGTGCTTGCTACTACCCAAGCTCGCCTCAACGAGAAGAGCGAGCTGGTCAGTAGCTACTCCACCCAGCTCCAGGCGCTGTGCACGAAGCTGGAGGAGCAGGCCAAGGCTACGGAGGATGGCGCAGCGGCGTCGGCGCGGCGAGAGAAGGAGCTCAATTCCACCAAGGAACGGAGCACCCATCTCGAGTCGGAATTGTCCACCGCCCAGGGCGAGCTCATCAAGATGGGCGAGGACAATGTGGCCAAGGCCAAGGAGATCGCGCGGCTCGCGGAGCTCGTCCGCAAGGCCAAGTACGCGGTGGCGCTGGCATGCGGCAACCACGACAAGCTGGCGGAGCAGCGGCGGAGGGAGACCGAGAGGCTGCGCGAGATCGCCCAGGCCGTGCGTGAGTTGCTGCCAAGGTTCGAGCTGCTGGCCGTGAAGGTGGACGGCACGGATATCAGCACCCTCATCCCGTTCTACTCCAACATGGTGGGGAAGCTCGGGGCGCTGGACGTGTGGATCTCCAAATTCTGCGACGGGGAGATAGCGTCATGCGCCAGGGAGATCGCTGAGACGATCCTGCCCCGAGTGCACTACCACCACCCCGACTTCCCCTTCGAGACGCTGCTGGACGCGTGGTCGGACAACGAGGACGGCCCCTCCCACACCAGGGCGGTAAGCCGGTTTTTTCGACGAAGTGGTGGACCGGATGCAGAGGAAGCCAGATCCGGAGCCGGAGCCCTCAGCGGAAGCCCCCGGCAGCCAGCCGTCTTAGTCCCCTGCAAGCTTTTGTTTTTTCCTTTTTTGTATCCTGCAAGTGTTGCGCTTGGCTCCGTTGAACAATTAATACTTTATTAGCCCATGTAATCGTTCGCTACTTTTATGAATTTCGTTTTCTGGTTCTACTTGGTTCTTGTTCCTGAAACTGACTTGCGGGCTGGATCTTCTTGTCCCCATGTGTTGCGCTTTGTGTTGCCGGAGACTCGCACGCTACCCACTTAACCGGACCAGGGACCCGGGACGGACCCGCAGTGCCAACCTGGGCCAAGTAGCATCGGTGAGCCACTCCGCTTGCGGGTTAGCTACTCCCAAGCACGCGCCCACGGGACGGACCCGCAAGCCGCATGAGGAGCGCACTCCCCCCGCAAGCGTCCTTCTAACACTCCAGCCACACGCAAGACCAGACCCATGCCAACAAGCTAGCGTTGAGTATTAGAAAGCTAGGCGTCTAGGATAATGCACTTAGCTGTCTGTTCTCATGTTGATCGTATCAGTTCTGCGCTTGGAACGCCTGCTGGAGGGGCGCGGCAAGGATGCTGTGGCGGTGCACCCATTGGCGCTGAGCAGTGATGGCATGCACCCCCACAGCGTCTCTGCGGCAACCCTCGCCTTGGAACCGCCTGTTGGAGGGATGCGGCATGGGCACGGTGGCTGTGCACCCATCGGCGCCGAGCGCTAATGGCATGCACCACCATCGTGTCACTGCGGCCTCCCTCGCCCTTGCAGCCATCTTCTTAGCTCCGCTCTGAGTTGCTCCGTGGTCATCATGCCCTTTTATAGGCGTGGTGAAGAATGCCGCCGCCGCGCGCGCCAGGCTACCACAGCGCACGTGGCGACACCCTCCTGCGGTAAGAACCTTGAAGCGGTCGCCATGCACCAGTCGCCACCCGCTAGATGACATGGTCCGTGAGCACTCCACGAGCATTATAGTGTGTCTGACCCCCATTTTTTTCCTGCACGTTAGATCCTTACCAAGCCCGAGATGCAGCAAATTTTTTCAAAATGCACGAAAAAAGGTACAGCACAGATAGCCCTCCTGCCTCTCAGCCCCCGGGCACAGAAGGGTCGATACCAAATTTTGGTTTGAGCACTCTCCTTTTCCCAAGATGCAGCTGCTGCGTGGTGCGCGTTGCGGGGAACCGGCAACGGCACGATCCCGTGCCAGAGTGATCCGGCAACGGGATTTTTGTTTTCGAGGCTCCGACAACCCCCTGCTCGTAGCCAAGGATGGATAGAGACTTTGTGCACCTAGAGCAGGAGACAGAAGAAAAAACACGCAATGAACAAATCAACTTGAATTTCAGAGGAAAACACTTATCTTTATTCACAGAAACTAGCAGATTACAATCGGGGGTTGCCCGGCTACACTAGTTCGAGAGGCATGCTGCAGGAGCATCACCCGTGGGTCAGGCTCCGCCGCTTCACGGGTAGAACTTGCGCAAGTGCTCAAGGTTTCAACTGTTTTGCACCGGCAAGCCTTCTTCGGTTTCCAGCCGGACAGCCCCCGGCCTGGTCACCTGCACTACCCGGAAGGGGCCTTCCCATTTCGGAGCGAGCTTGTTCCCGGCCTTTGTTCCTTGTATCCGGCGCAGGACAAGGTCTCCGACCTCGAGCTCCCGGGGACGGACCCGCCTGTCATGATAATAGCAGAGCCCCTGCTGATAGCGTGCAGCTCGTATCGCAGCCCGGCATCGAAGTTCTCTGATGAAGTTCAGATCGTCAACCCTCTGCTCGTGTTGGCTATGGTTGCCGTACGCGCGTACCCTAGGGGATCCATTCTTGAGCTCGAGGGGCAGCACCTCTTCTGCCGGTAGACAAGGGCGAAAGGAGTTTCGCCCGTTGCCCGGCTAGGTGTGGTCCTGATTGACCACAGCACGGGCTGGAGTTCTTCGACCCAATGCTTCCCGTGGCCTTTGATCTTGTCAAAGGTTCTCGTCTTGAGCCCTCGCAACACCTCAACGTTGGCTCGCTCCGCCTGTCCGTTGCTCCCCGGGTGAGCAACAGAGGCGAAGTGGATCTTGGTGCCCATGCCCTCGTAGTAGGCTTGGAACACTTCGCTCGTGAATTGCGTGGCATTGTCGGTGATGATGTCGTTGGGCACACCGAACCGGCACACACTGCTCTTGAAGAATTTGATGGCCGCCTGAGCGGTCACCTTCCTTACTGGCTCCTCCTCCACCCACTTGGAGAACTTGTCGATGGCCAGAAGCAAATACTCGTAGCCACCAACCACTCTCGGCAACTTGCCGATGATGTCCAGCCCCCAGACCGCAAACAGCCAGGAGGATGGAATGACTTGCAGGGCCTGCACCAGCTGGTTACTCTTCTTCGCGTGGAACTGGCACACCTCACACGTTTTGACTAGCTGCTCGTCATCGGCTAGCGTTGTAGGCCAGTAGAAGCCGTGCCGGAAGGCCTTGCCGGCTAGAGCCCGGGAGGCCACATGGTGCGAGCACGTGCCTCTGTGTATTTCCTCCAGAAGCGCATGCCTTTGTCTTGGGGCACACAGAGGAGCTTCACTCCATTTGCACGTCTCTGGTAGAGATCCCCGTCTACCAGAGTGTACATCTTGGCTTGCCGGGCTACGCGCTCTGCGGCAACGTCGTCTTCCGGGAGGGCTTCACCCTTGAGTTAGCGAGCGATGTCCACCGCCCAAGGAGGAGTTTCCCTGCTCATGTATGCCGCCACATCAGCGGCATGGACCTCCTTCACCCTGCGGGGAGCCTCCATCTTCTTGATAACTTCTATCTTCTTTGGGTTGGCCTGAATCCCCCTGTGCAAAACCAAGAAGCCCAGAAGTTGCCCCGAGTCTACACCAAAAATGCATTTCTCAGTGTTCAACTTGAGCTTGATCCTGTGGAGATTATCAAATGTCTCCCACAAGTCATCAATAAGCGAGTCCCCGCGCTTTGACTTGATGACGATATCATCCATGTAAGCCTCAACGTTCCGACCTAGCTGGGGTCCCAAACACTCGCGCAATGCACGCTGGAATGTTGAGCCCGCGTCCTTCAACCCGAAAGGCATGCGTGTGTAGCAGTAACAGCCAAGTGGGGTGATGAACGCTGTTTTTTCCTCGTCCTCGACTGCCCTCTTGATCTGATGGTAGCCAGAAAAAGCATCCAAAAAGCACAACAAATTGCAACCGGCAGTGGAATCTACTATTTGATCAATGCGATTACGAGATTACGAGAGTAGCAACGGCATCGATTACGAGATTTTCAGAGGTAATTCCCTAAACCACGAGAGAATCACGCTCCCCCTACACGGCTACCTCAGTACAATTCCTCGGGTCTAGGTTCATACAACTTACTCTTGTCTCGCCAGAGCCCATATAGCCCCACGATACTACCATAGCCTAGCATTCAACTAGCCTAGCATTCAACTACAATCGATGGCAATTTTGGTAGCAAGGTGATGGCGAGAGTAAACTGTACTACCTGGGATTTATAGCTAAAATAGAAGTACGAGTAATATTCCTGATGCATCTAATAAAACATCTAGTGCATAGTAAAAATATTTAGGAGAATGATCAAAGTGAATTTGCCTTGTCCAAGGTTGTGGTAGTTCTCGCAATCTTCGCAACAACAATGATTACACTCCACACGATCTAAAATAAAATAAACATACACACAATAAACACAACATTTAATACAAAAGCCATGCCATGATGCATATGCCATGATGATGCACGCAAGGGTTACTTCTAACGTACAAAGTTTCGTTTCTGTTTTCAAAAGTTTTTCAAAAGATTTGGACAGATTATACCACATCAATGTGGTAATTAATATGCATGAAACATGGATAGGGTTTAAATCAAAAGTTTGTATGGTTTTTGCAACATAGAGCAATATTTAAACTTGTACGCCATTATTATACACAAAATAATTTCTTTTCTGGTCCTAATGGACAGAGAACAAGTTTAAATAATTTTACAGCAAGATAACATGCTCAAAACTATTTTGAAATAATTCATTTGAAATTTAAACCATATTCAACCATTCTATAAATAGCTTCTTTCTAAGTTGTTCAAAACTGAAATTAAACCAACCCAAAATATTCTGCACGTTGTGACGATTTCCAGAAAGGTGCGGATCACAATTTTTGGACAAACGGTTTGAAAGATATGAGGCTTTGAAGTTACAGGGGCTTTTCTGCAAAAATGCATTAACCATTTCGGCCGAAATAAAAAAAAACAAAAAAAAACTTAAAAATCTCTGCCACGTGGCAGAACCTGGTTGGTCGGAACCTAGGGTTCCTCTGGGCGGCGCTACCTCACCGGACGGCGGCGGCGCGGCGGAGCAGTTCGGGGTGCGGGCGGCGCGGGCGCGGGGCGGCGGGGCCGAAGGCGGATCGGCGGCGCATGGGTCGCGGCCGAGCGGTGCGGGGCGCGCGGCCGGCCGGCGGAGTGCGGGCCGCGGCCGGCGCCGGGGAAGACGGCGGACAGCGGCGCGGAGCTCCAAATCGCGGCCGGCTCGCGTCACTGCGTGCGCAAGGAAGAGAGGAGGAAGATTAGGGGGTCGGCGCGGGCGGAGACTCATCGGTTCGGCGGCGAGACGCGGAAAACGGCGGCGGCAGAGAGTAGCTCCGGCGAGAAATTAATCTCTAACCGAAGCGACATTGGGCGAGCGGTTTGGGGGAAGTGGTAGAGGAGTTCGAGGGCTTCGATATGACGCGCGGGGTTTTGGATTTGGAGGTTCGTGCGCGAAGAAATCGGAACGGAAACGTGAGCAACTCGGAGTTGTGCGTGGCATGGAATCCGGAGGCAGTTGAGGAAGAAGATGACGCGCGGGTCCCACCGGTCAGTGAGAGAAACCAGGCGGTTCGGGCTGGGCCGGTCCGGTTCAGTCTGATTTGACCGGTTCGGTCCGGTGTGACCGGTTTTCTCCGGTGTTTCCTTTTCTTTTATTTAATTTCTAATTTTGAACCTCAAAATTGATTCGAAGCTCCAAATCACTCCAAAATGCAGCAAAATTTGTAAAATCATATTTTCATATGATCTAACTTTTGGAACAAGAATTTCCTCAAAATAAAATATTTAAAAATACATTTGCCTATAAAATGGCTTTTAGGGCTCTTAGGCTATCGAAACAAATATTTTTTTTTAAAAAAACTTTCAAAAGCCAAAATATGAGATAGCTCTATATATGCGCTAGATCCCTTTTTATCGCATACCCTCATGGGTTAAAATGAAAATACTCAAGAGCAAGATCAAAGCCCAAAATCAAATAAAAGCATTTTTGCAAAAGAGTTTTCTGGGCAAATTTTATTGTTTTGAAAGTGATCAAATGCAAGGGTGACACGATGCTCATGATATGCAATGCATATGAAGAGTTTTAAAAAATTGGGGTGTTATAGAACTAACCCCTTTAAGATGAATCTCGTCCTCGAGATTCCTATTGGTTAGCAAAAAGGTGTGGGTGGTCTTCTCAAAGATCATCCTCGCGTTCCCACGTAGCTTCTTCTTCAGTGTGCTGATTCCGTTGAACCTTACAAAACTTGATTGTCTTGGAACGGGTATGTCTTTCCGCTGTTTCCAAGATCCTGGTTGGTTTCTCTTCATATGTGAGGTCGCTTTGAATCTCCACTTCGTCAAGTGAAACTGTATCCCTTAGTGGCGTATCGGCCATTTCCGGGTGGCACTTCTTTAACTATGACACATGGAAAACGTCATGGACACTTGTCAACTTTTTAGGTAACTCCAACTTGTAAGCTACCTCTCCTTGGCGTGCTAAAACCTTGTAGGGTCCAATATAGCGTGGCGCTAATTTTTCTTTAATCCCAAATCTCTTAACTCCGCGTATCGGGGAAACTCTTAGATACGCTCTGTCACCAATCTCGTTGATGACATCCCTTCGTTTGGAATCTGCATAACTCTTTTGCCTGGATTGAGCTATCTTAAGTCTGTTTCGAATCAGCCTGACCTTCTCTTCAACGTCCTTTATCATGTCAGGTCCGAATAGATTGCGGTCTCCTACACCATCCCATAGCAATGGTGTCCTGCATTTCTTGCCATACAAAGGTTCGAATGGTGCCATTCCAATACTCGCTTGAAAACCATTGTTGTATGAGAACTCTGCATACGGTAGATTCTCATCCCAGCTAGAACCAAAGTCCAGAGCGCAAGCTCTTAACATATCTTCAAGAATTTGGTTCACTCTTTCTGTTTGTCCATTTGTCTGTGGATGAACGCTGTGCTAAACTCTAGTCTCGTGCCTAGAGATTCGTGCAATTGCCCCCAAAATCTTGAGGTAAATTGGGTACCTCTGTCTGAAACGATCTCTTTACGAACTCCATGTAGGCATACGATCCTAGAGATGTATCGTTTGGCCAACTGTGCACTTGTATAAGTAGTCTTCACAGGTATGAAATGGGCAACTTTGGTCAAACGGTGAACTACTACCCATATTGAATCATATCCCGATCTTGTCCTTGGCAAACCAGTGATGAAGTCCATGCCTACCTTATCCCATTTCCAGTCTGGCACTGGCAATGGTCGTAGTAATCCAGCCTGGCTTCTGATGTTCAGCCTTGACTCTGCTACAAACATCACACAGAGCGATATACTCAGCAATGTCTCGCTTCAATCCTGTCCACCAGAACTTTTCTTTCAAGTCCATGTACATCTTTGTATTACCGGGGTGGATTGAGTACGGTGAATCATGAGCTTCTTGTAATATCAGCTTTCTGATCTCGGGGTCTTGTGGTACACAAATACGCTTCTCAAACCATACGGTACCTTGATCGTCCTCAACGAATCCTTCTGCCTTCTCAATAGCCATATTATCCTTTATCGTTCTGATTTCTGAGTCTTCTTTCTAGGCTTTTCTGATTCTGTCCAGCAGAGTAGGTTGTACTTCCATGTTGGCTAAGTAACCTTCCAGGACTAACTCCAATCTGAGATCCTTGAATTGCTCACACAATTCATCAGGTAACTCTCCAGCTGTAAGTCCATTAACATAGCCCTTGCGGCTTAGAGCGTCAGCTACTACGTTAGCCTTGCCTGGATAGTATTGAAGATTCAGATTATAATCCTTGATTAACTCTAATCATCTTCTTTGTCTCAAGTTCAAATCCTTCTGTGTGAATATGTACTTCAAGCTTTGATGATCGGTGAATAACTCACATTGCTTTCCCATGAGATAGTGTCTTCAAGTCTTGAGTGCGTGCACTACTGATGCTAGTTCCAAATCATGAGTGGGGTAATTTCTCTCATGATTCTTAAGTTGTCTTGAGGCGTATGCTACGACTCTTCCTCCTTGCATCAAAACACAGCCCAATCCTAAACGCGAAGCGTCACAGTACACTTGAAAATCTTCCAATAAGTCGGGCAAAACAAGGATGGGTGTTGATACTAGCCTCTTCTTCAAATCTTGAAAACTTTCTTCACACTTATCAATCCATTCAAGCTTCTTCTCTTTCTTTAAAAGCTCAGTCATAGGTTTGGCTATCTTAGAGAAATTCTCTATAAACCTCCTGTAATATCCACCAAGTCGTAGGAAGCTGCGAACATCTCCGACGTTCTTAGGGACTTCCCATTCAGTCACTGCTGCTACTTTAGCGGGGTCAACGGCAATTCCATTTCCTGACACAATGTGTCCCAAGAAACCAACTTCAGACAACCAAAATTCACACTTGCTGAATTTTGCATAAAGCTTGTGCTCTCTAAGCTTTTCCATGATCAGACGCAAATGTTCTTCATGTTCTTCTTTGCTCTTCGAGTAGATCAAAATGTCGTCGATGAATACTACGACAAACTTATCCAAATATTCCATGAATACCGTGTTCATCATATTCATGAAGTATGCCGGGGCATTGGTTAATCCAAAAGGCATCACTGTGTACTCATACATGCCATACCTATTGGTAAATGCTGTCTTAGGTATATCCACTTCTCGGATCTTTAACTGGAAATAACCTGATCGAAGGTCGATCTTTGAGAAAACACAGGCTCCTTTCAATTGATCGAATAGATCATTGATTATGGGTAGTGGGTACTTGTTCTTTATCGGCACCTCATTTAGTGAGCGATAGTCTATGCACATCCTTTGGCTCTTGTCTTTCTTTTCCACAAATAGATCAGGTGCTCCCCATGGTGATGAGCTAGGACGAATAAATCCTTTGGCCAACTATTCAGCAAGTTGCTTCTTCAGCTCCTTCAATTCATCTACAGCCATCTTAAACGGTCTCTTGGCTATAGGTCCACTTCCGGGCAATAACTCAATAAGAAATTCCACATCTCGGTCCGGTGGCATGCCTGGTAATTCCTCTAGAAATACATCCGGATATTCCTTCACTATCGGTACATCCTCTAGGCTAACCCCCTTAAGAGAATTTACCTTGGGTACCTTAAGCTCATAGGTTGACTTGAAGCGGATTCGCTTCTCTCCGAAGTCGTGAGTGTAATAGTCCTCTTGACACAATCTATAAGTCCTTCATACTTGGCTAGCCAATCCATTCCTAGGATCACATCCAAGCTTTTGGATCCTAACACTATTAGGTCTGTGGGGAAACTATGTTTTCCAATTCCTAGTGTCAGCATTCGGCATTCATGAGCCGTTATCATCTCTCCCCCAGGTGACTTCACCTTCATAGGGTTCACTAAGGTACTAGTGGTTAATCCATTCTTATGTAGAAAACTCCTTGAGATTAAAGAATGCGATGCACCGGTATCAAACAGTACGAGTGCTTCAAAAGAATTTAGGCGAAAGGTGCCGATTATGATATCTTGCTCCTCCATGATTTCCTCCACGTTGACGTGGTTCACATTGCCCTTCTGGAATGGGTTAGGCTTTGCTCCAGCCTCATTGAACTTCTCCGGACAATCATTGGAGTAGTGCCCCATCTTGTGACACTTGAAGCATTGCACTTGGCTCAGATCCCTGCCAGTGCCCTGGGTTGCCTCCATTGTTCTGGCCACTGCCCTTGTTGTTGTTGATCCTTTGACGCTGGTGCTGATGCTGGTACTGGTTATTCTGATTGATGTTCTGGTTGTTGGTTATCTGCCAGGTTACCATTTGGAAAAATTGAGTCTGAGCTGCCAACAGAGTCTGCATGGTCACTGCATTGTCGTTCTCTCCCTCATGGTTGTCACTGTTGTTGATGATATGGCTATTGTTGTTGGGGACACGTCTTGGAGGCATCTTTTTAGGATAGCATAGATGAGAAATAGATAGACAGGGTCTAAGGGAAAACTAAACCCCACAACACAGGCAAAACAACAGTTCAAACACAATTATAACACAAGCATGACAATTCAATCATGAACAAGTCATCTATAAAACAAGCGAAAGCATTCACTAGGATTTTAACATCCAAAACAATAGTTCTCAAGGCATAACAGCCTAAAACACAAGTAAAGAGTTGCAAGTAAACACATGAATCTACATTGCCATACCAAAATGACGGCATGGTCAATGACTAACCCGATAACGAATAATATAATAAATAGTCTGGCGGGCTCTAAGCTGATACTAAGGAAGTGAAAGGAAGTTGGTGTTCCCGGAATTCTTCGCCCTAGAACGGGTGCGGGTGGCAGGTGTGTCCATCTTGTGGACCTCCTGGGGCTCCTCCTCCTCAGTTGGCACTCCCTCCTGAGGTTCCACCTCCTGATCCTGCGGTGGAGGTGGGGTCTGAACAGGTGCCGGTGCGACAGCTGGTGCGGCAGCGGCAGCGGCGGCTTCGATGAAAGCCTTAAACTGCTCGCAGTAGTAACGGGCTTGGTTCCTCTCATACATCAGTTGCTCTATGGCTCCTCCCATGTTGAGGACAGCGTTCTCCAACACGGTCTTGTCCTCCTGTAGCTGGGCATTCTCCCCCAGTAGATTACCGGCATGCTCCTCGGCTAGGTCGGCCCTGATCATTTCCTCACCGAGGCAGGTCTCCAGATTCTCGGTGTTCTTCTCCATGCTCTCAAACTGGGCGGCCACCTCGGACACCTCCTGGTCGTCGGCTGCTGGCACGGCCTGGCACGTGTGGTTCCGCCTTCCAAAGAGACGGAAGGGGGAGTCCTCGGGCAACTCATGCCGATAGTCCCGGCACACCTGCGCGAAGGCGCACTGCATGGCGATCTGAAGGCCCTGCTCGAAAGTGGGGTAGCAGGCAATGAAGGTGATATCCGGAGTCACTAGCGCGATCTCACGCCCGCGGATCTCCGCCTCAATCTCCCACCGTGGCTGCCATCCTTCTGGCACGGCGGGCTCGACTCGGCCTCTGAACCTGGGAGGTGGCAGGTCGAGGAACGCACACAGTGCCGCTAAAGGGGCACTGAACAACTGCTCGCCGTCGGTGGAGGGGTAGTATACACGGCTAAATGGCGGTACATTGCCAAAGGGTGGTGGTGGGCTTTCCATCTATAGAAAACAAAGAAGGAAAGGTAGGGAAGTATTAGTGACATGATCAAATGGTCGGGTGTAAGTAGAATAAAAGGATAAAGGTAGAAGGGTGGATAAAATGACAAGAATTATAATTAAAAGTGGAATTGCATAGACAAAATTGGATGCATGATGATATGTGCATAACATGACAACATGATTATAGTGGTAGTGGGTATAATAAAATAAATATGCATCTGTGGTATAATAAAATAAACATGCATATGTGGTATAAAGCATAGTATTTGATGTATATGTAAAATAAATCAACAAACATGTCATGCATATGTAAGATATAAATGCAATGATTTAGAAGAATATAGATAAGGAGTAAAATACTTATAAAGATCAGATAGGGATAAGAATTTCTCCTAAGCTTTGGTCTCATGGTTTAGTCTTATCTTAATCCAAGCTAGGGTCACGTTCCTACAGGCAACACATTGCTCTGATACCATCTGAAGCGACCGCCCCCGTATACGGGTTCGATCTCTGTGCTTTAGTTCTAGTCCCTAGATCGACTCACTAGCACACACAGTTTCAAGATGTAATATCATAGAACAAAGGTCTCAATAGTACAACGAATCATCCAGAATTTAAAAGGTACTTACAACTCGCATAACCTCACGGGTTAGCTGGAAATAAAACAACTGTTTAGCAGCGGAAAGTGAAAGATACAAGGGCACATCAACACCACGGTGAGAGCGTGTTGGAATGTAAGCCCGTAACCCAAACATGCAGAATGTACATCTTACTCGTCGTCGGAACTTTCTGCATCATTAAACGATGCAGCCACTAGGGTCAATACATTCAATGTATTGGCAAGATTCACTAGGAGTTATATCAGAGCCTACCAAGTATATGCATAATGTGGCAAAGTGGGGTTCAAGGCTATTTGCGTGGAAGCAGAACATAAATTACCCTACTACAAAGGAATGTTATAATAATGTTAACTATTGGACACGGGGTAGACACACCCATGCTCCTATTAATCTAGAGCACATTGAAGTGGATTCATCAAGTGCCCCTACCCGGTTCAAACCATTCATTTTATTTAAGAAAATTAGAATGAGCGAGACTTTCCTTACAGCTCCACATCTAGTCACTCAAATTGTCCGTTGCCGGAGACACGGCTGAGTACTTAGTTTTGACGCTCTCGAGAGTTTGTACACAATCCCCACAAGAAACCGACGTGTTAATTCCTTGCTGTCCTCAGAGTAGAGTAGCAACGGCATCGATTACGAGATTTTCAGAGGTAATTTCCTAAACCACGAGAGAATCACACTCCCCCTACACGGCTACCTCAGTACAATTCCTCGGGTCTAGGTTCATACAACTTACTCTTGTCTCGCCAGAGCCCATATAGCATTGTGGTTGTACTAGAAGCTTCTAAATAGGAAACTAGTCCAGTCTCGGTTACCCCAGGTGGCATTCCACGTTTGCAACGTAGGCGCTCCCCGAATCCACGGGAGAGACGTCCATGGACGATCCATTCCTGAATCCATAGGAACTCGACTCAGAGGGACCCATAGAAATGGACCTGACGCCGCTAATCCTCAAAATCTTCAAAGCAGCCCACCCAGGACGGTTCATTGAATTAATTGTTTTGCCTTACATCTAAGAAAACATTTCATATCGCCAAAAGCATAACAATATCATAATGTAGTTATTTCCCCCACGATACTACCATAGCCTGTCATTCAACTACAATCGATGGCAATTTTGGTAGCAAGGTGATGGCGAGAGTAAACTGTACTACCTGGGATTTATAGCTAGCATAGAAGTACGAGTAATATTCCTGATGCATCTAATAAAACATCTAGTGCATAGTAAAAATATTTAGGAGAATGATCAAAGTGAATTTGCCTTGTCCAAGGTTGTGGTAGTTCTCGCAATCTTCGCAACAACAATGATTACACTCCACACGATCTAAAATAAAATAAACATACACACAATAAACACAACATTCAATACAAAAGCCATGCCATGATGCATATGCCATGATGATGCACGCAAGGGTTACTTCTAACGTACAAAGTTTCGTTTCTGTTTTCAAAAGTTTTTCAAAAGATTTGGACAGATTATACCACATCAATGTGGTAATTAATATGCATGAAACATGGATAGGGTTTAAATCAAAAGTTAGTATGGTTTTTGCAACATAGAGCAATATTTAAACTTGTACGCCATTATTATACACAAAATAATTTCTTTTCTGGTCCTAATGGACAGAGAACAAGTTTAAATAATTTTACAGCAAGATAACATGCTCAAAACTATTTTAAAATAATTCATTTGAAATTTAAACCATATTCAACCATTCTGTAAATAGCTTCTTTCTAAGTTGTTCAAAACTGAAATTAAACCATGCCAAAATATTCTTCACGTTGTGACGATTCCAGAAAGGTGCGGATCACAATTTTTGGACAAACGGTTTGAAAGATATGAGGCTTTGAAGTTACAGGGGCTTTTCTGCAAAAATGCATTAACAATTTCGGCCGAAATAAAAAAAAACAAAAAAAAACTTAAAAATCTCTGCCACGTGGCAGAACCTGGTTGGCCGGAACCTAGGGTTCCTCTGGGCGGCGCTACCTCACCGGACAACGGCGGCGCGGGGCAGAGCGGCACGGGGCGGCTAGCAAGGGCGGGCGGCGCGGGGGCGGCGGGGCCGAAAGCGGATCGGCAGCGCACGGGGCGCGGCCGGCGGGCGGAGTGCGGGCGGCGGCCGGCGCCGGGGAAGACAGCGGACGGCGGCGCGGAGCTCCAAATCGCGGCCGGCTCGCGTCACTGCGTGCGCAACGAAGAGAGGAGGAAGATTAGGGGGTCGGCGCGGGTGGAGACTCACTGGAACGGCGGCGGCAGAGAGTAACTCCGGCGAGAAATTAATCTCTAACCGAAACGAAATTGGGCGAGCGGTTTGGGGGAAGTGGTAGAGGAGTTCAAGTGCTTTGATATGATGCGCGGGGTTTCGGATTTGGAGGTTCGTGCGCGAAGAAATCGGAACGGAAACGTGAGTGACTCGGAGTCATGCGTGGCATGGAATCCGGAGGCAGTTGAGGAAGTTCCCACTGGTCAGTGAGAGAAACCGGGCGGTTCGGGCTGGGCCGGTCCGGTTCGTTCCGGTTTGACCGGTTTTCTCCGGTGTGACCGGTTTTCTCCGGTTTTTCCTTTTCTTTTATTTAATTTCTGATTTTGAACCTCAAAATTGATTCGAAGCTCGAAATCACTCCAAATAAAATGCAACAAAAATTTTAAAATCATACTTTCATATGATCTAACTTTTGGAACAAGAATTTTCTCAAAATAAAATATTTAAAAATACATTTGCCTATAAAATGGCTTTTAGGGCCCTTAGGCTATCGAAACAAATATTTTTTTTTTAAATATTTTCAAATGCCAAAATATGAGATAGCTCTATATATGCACTAGATCCCTTTTTATCGCAATACCCTCATGGGTTAAAATGCAAATACTCAAGAGCAAGATCAAAGCCCAAAATCAACTAAAAGCATTTTTGCAAAAGAGTTTTCTGGGCAAATTTTATGGTTTTGAAAGTGATCAAATGCAAGGGTGACACGATGCTCATGATATGCAATGCATATGAAGATTTTTAAAAAATTGGGATGTTACACCGTGTCCAATAGTGATAAAACTATTTGTTTAAAAATGTTAGGATGAAACATTGATGCTTTTATGCAACTGGCCAAACCCCCACCTTGCCAAATACTGCATATACTTATTAGGTCTGCTATAACCCTTTGGTGAACTTGCCAATACATTCAATGTATTGACCCCCTAGTGGCTGCAACATTTAAATGTTGCACGTGAACCAGGCGAAGAGTGAGGTACGATTTGATAGGATTGCGAGTTTACATTCCAGCATGTTTCGACTGTGGAGTTGTTATGGGACTCCTGTATCTTCTGCCTTCCGCTGCAAGATTTTATTTTCTCTTGAGCTAACCCATGAGGTTATGCAATATGTAAGGTACTATTTAATTCGGGATCAATACGATGTAATATACTTTTGACCTTTGTATCTTGATATTACATCTTGAAACTGTGTGTGCTAGCGAGTCGATCCAGGGACTAGCACAGTAAGCACAGAGATCGAACCCTGTACGGGGGCGGTCGCTTCAGATGGTATCAGAGCATTGTGTTGCCTGTAGATTCGTGACCCTAGTTTGGATAGACCTTAAGGACTTATTTGAAAAAAATAAGTATTTACAAAGACTCTAGTATTCCCTCATCTCATCTATTCTTACATACTCTCACCGTATTTTAAAATAGTTCCAATATCTCTTTCTTTTTCAAAAGAATTAGAGGTACCTTCAACAAGACGTAAGAACTTATTTGGAAAACTAGATATCTATTAAACCTCTCATATACTCTACTCATCTACTCTTTCATGACTTACCCCCATTTCGGAAGTTTTCAAACATCCGTCTCCTTTAAAAATAATAATTATTCTTACCTTAGAAGATGAAGCAGACCAGTGGAGCGATGCCTCATCAAGGATTTCCGATGTGATCGACCGATAAAGTTGTGATGAAATGGAACATCTCAAGATGACCTTAATAGGATTATAACCCCTTGGTATAGTTACCCGTTAGATAACGCGATTTGTGAGCTGTCATTTTTCAGATTTATTGACGGCTGCAAATAAAATTATTTGGATAACAAAATTTTTGGTTTTGGGGTAGTAGACATTTTCTTTCCCCTTAGATCCATTCTTCCCTATCTGAAAATCAGAAGTTTGCGAGCAAAGTGAGGACCATGCTCAAGCTTGTGGAATCACATGGAAGATAACATGATGTATCGATCATACATCAAGCCTACAAAGAGATGAGACAATGCACTGCCAAGGTGCACTTGGAATTACAATTCTCTAGTTGCGATCTTCAATACCAAGTTGAAGAATGATGAACCCAGTATATCCTGTATAACCCTGAGAAGGAAGAAATCATTGTCCGGCTCAATGCCTACGATGAATCAAATAGAAGCAAGAAGACGCATCTTCGGAATGTGTTGGAAAACCACAAGGAACACCATCTCTATGCCAAGTTCGGCAAGTGTGAGTTTTGGATTAAGAAAATTATTTCCTCACGACACGATGTGTCAAGATAGACCCCTCCAATGGTCGTCAAAAATTTATCCAAGATTGGAAGACCTTTGAAGAAGGAAAAAAAAAGAGTAGGATTCGACTAAAGGACTGAAGCAGAAATTTAAAGAACTTAAGATTGGAGATAGTACCAAAAAGATTCGTAGCCACACGTAAGAGAAGATTATGCAGTGTCATAAATGGACTTATCTACTGAAGTTGCAAGCAAGGAAGCCACTACACCTATAGGTACTTTGTCAAAGAAGAATCCCACACCTTACCCTATGTGAGAGACACATGCCATAAGGATCCCAAGTGAGAGACGAGTGAACCTTCTCCTCTAGCCTTGCCAAATCTCGGATAGATTGTAACATCCCAGAATTTTTCCATTTTGGCATGTTAAGTAAAATAATTATTTTAAATAAAACATTGGCTTTGGAAATATTTTGGGTTGTGAATTTCTGAAGGATTTCAAATTTTTAAGACTTATTTAAATTTTTTCACAGAATGTTTGAATATTCAACAAAAGAGTGGATTAATATGACTATCCAAATTATACAACATGTTTGGGACATTTATGTAAGTTCAAAGTTATTCTATTTTGGACCCATATGCATCTTATGATTTCCACCGGATGATTCTTCGCATCTTAATAAATCCTATTTTCTTTTTGAAGGATTTATTAGCACACTAAGTTTCCAATTTGGATGCCATGACCATTTGAGAGCATCGTTGGAATATTTTAATCGATCAGAAATGTTTCGCACGGGGGCAACCGGTTTCCTGAACGGCTGCTTCCCGCCCTGGCCCCGGACACCTCTGGGTGCGCAGGGTGCGAACCTCCAGGGGTCGCCCGTGACGCGGCGTGCTCCGGGTGTCGCTGCCGCGGGGCATCCTCGGGCCGCGACTCAACCCGTTGGCTGGCCCGGGCGACACCATGCGTGCTCGCCGGACTGCCCCCGGCACTGGGGGCAGCCGGTCCCCTCAGCCGATTGTCGGTCGACGGTTGAGGAGGCGGCGGAGGGAGCTGCGTTTGCTGCACCCTCGAGGGCTCGGGATTCTCTTGAGCTCCCGACTCGGGTCGCACGTTGTGCGACCGCGTGTGCGCCGCTGGGGCCTCACGCGGGTCAATGCGGGAGTCACCAGCCCGCTTGGGGGGCATGGTGACTAGGCTCGTCGATGAAGAAGAGTGAAGCCGATGCCGATGGGAACTTCTGCTGCTGGCGATCTCCGGCGTTGTCCACTCCCGCGCCCCCTACCTAGCGCGCCAGATGTCGTCGGTCGGTGCTCCGACACCGGGGGCGTGCAGCCATGTCCCCCTTTTAGGTTCGGTAGGGGCGTCTGGGGCAGAGACCCGGTTATCGCCAGCACGGCCGATGAGGCCCTACGGGGCTGGTGAGACAAAGTGCTAAGAGTGCGCGCTAGTACAAGAACAAATGCACACCCGTTTTTTACCCAGGTTCGGGCCACCCGGAGGTGTAAAACCCTACGTCCTGCCTGTCTGAACTGATATTGATTGCGGATCAAACGTTTGCAAGTTTGCCCGGGCCAGTTCCCGGGCTTCCTCTCAATGTCTAAGTGCTCCTTACTACTCTCTCCTGGCTGTCTACTGGAACCAACTGACCAACTCACTATCCTACCAACTGTCTGACCCGCCAACCGTCTAACCCCCTTGACCGTTGGCATGGGTCCTCCTTTTATACACAAGCGGATGCCACACGTGCCACGGTGCATGGGCTACAAGTGTCCAACGTGGTGGGGGGGGGCACGCAACACTCCCCGGTGAGCTGGTGGCATGCATGGGTGCCACCTCCGCTGCTAGGGGCCTAAGACCCTAGGGTAGGATTAGACAACCACTGTTCCTTGGATTAGATGGGTAACTACCCGTCGGTCGGCTCGTTTACTGAGCCGCACGCCTTACTCCTTGCCCTGGTGGGACCGCGCGTCCCGCGCCCGCGCGGCGCTGTCCATTGGGCCCCACGACCTGAGGTGGGGGCATGCGCCCGGGAGCCCTCAGTCCCAGCAAGTTGACCCCGGGAAGCACCCGGGCCCAACGCGCCCGGGAAGCCCCTCCTGGGAAGCCACTCCCCGGGAGGTTCCCAAGCGGGAGTATTCCCCGAAGCCCGGCTAGCCCCTTTCGGGCAGGTAGCTTGCCGGGGAGCTCATTGACGCTCCCCGGGATGAGACCTTCCCGAGAACCCGGGAGAGGGGCCCACGCGTCGCGCAGCGGTGGTACCCCGGGTATCACTGGTGCGACAGTAGCCCCCGGGCGTGGGCCGGCATCACCTTTTCCCGGAAGGGTCTCCCCCTAGTCGGTTGCTGGGCTACACCCTTAACCGACGCGTGGGCCCTGATCAGTTGCGGGCCAGCGTCCCTTCGCTGCCCCATGTACGGTGCCGCTAAAAGTGGAGCAGTGGGCGCGAGATTTCCGCCCTAACTCCCCCCCCAAATAGGGTAGTTAAGGCCATCCCGCGCATTACTCCCAGTGATTAGGAGTTATCCCCGCGCACCCGTAGGGTACGGAACCGGCCGTTACCAAACGACCGGGCGTCATAAAGCCTCCACTGTTGCCAACAGAACAACACTTTGCCCTTTCGCCTCCATCCTCTTCCGCATTTCGTGTCCCTGCGCTCCTGCCAGCTCCCGCCCTCGCTTCCCATGGCGCCCCCCACCACCAGGAAGGGGAAGGAGGTCCAAACCTCGAAGAGGCCCGCGACCAGCAAGACCG
Source organism: Brachypodium distachyon (assembly GCF_000005505.3). Lineage (NCBI taxonomy): Eukaryota > Viridiplantae > Streptophyta > Magnoliopsida > Poales > Poaceae > Brachypodium > Brachypodium distachyon. The sequence continues at coordinate 34,705,404 of NC_016131.3, read as the reverse complement.
AGGTGGCAATCAAAGCGGCCGCCGCCAGGGACCAGAAGAGGCGGGAGATGCGCGCCACAGTCGCCTTCTTCCGCCCCGGCTATAACGGCGAGGAGCTGGGGAAGCTCCGGCACGCCGTCGCCTGAAGCTTCAACGAGCACGGGGAGACGCAAATCTTCCCGGCGGGCATCGAGCACCAGGGCAACGATTTCCGGGTGTTCGCGCGTTTCCTCCTCTGCGGCATGGTTCCGCCCTTCTCTCTCTTCCTCCATGCACTGATGGAATCTTATCAGTTGCAGGTGGCGCAGTTCCACCCCACCTTGCTCTTCCTCCTCGCCACCTTCCAGTTCCTCTGCGAGGCGTTCATGGGGGTGATGCCGTCGGTGGGGCTCTTCCGCCATTACTTCTACCCGCGCATCGACAACGCGAAGGCGATGTCGTCAGGGGTGGTCTTCCGCGCCCGCGACCAGATGAAGTCGGAGTTCATCGTCCGGTCGGGGAAGAAGATTGAAAAAGAATGGCGGGACGATTGGTGCTGGGTCCGGGTGGAGGACCCCAGGAGTTCATCCAGCCGCCGACGGAGTTGCCGGTACCCCAGAACGGCTGGCAGGATAGGTACCACCGCGACGCCGACCTCCTCCCCATCGTGGAGAAGATCAAGGCGCTGTGGCTAGCGGGGCTCACCGATGTCGACGTGGCGCGCACCTTCGTCCATTAGCGCATAGCCCCGCTGCAGCTACGTTCCCGGCCCGCGTGGATGTACACGGGCTCCGGGGACAGGACACGCCTCCAGGCGGATGGCATGGACTTGGAGTCCCTCAGGACATGGGTGCGGGGGATCTCCGGCGAGATCTTCCAGTCGAGGGAGTTCCCGCCGGGGGTCTCTGCTCTCCATGCCGGCGTCAGGGCACTCAGCGACATCGTCGGCGCCTTCCCGCCCTGCAACGAGTGGGGGCTGATGGACGACACCCCCACCCGGGTCCCGCACGCTCCCCCGCAAGCACCCCGCGGGAAGCAGGTGCTCGAGGAGAGCGAGGGCGGGTCCGAGCCAGCTGGCCCTCCCTCCGGTCGCTGGACGACGAGGCGGGCCAGGTGGCTGCGTCCCCGGAAGTCGTCGCCGTGGAGGACGACGACGAGAAAAGCAGCGACAGCGCGCCCCTGATCGTGAGAAGGTCGAGGGCGTTCGCGGCGGCCGCAGCCACCTCCTCAACAGCGACGTCCGCCCCGGCAGCGGCCCCCAACCTGGCGGCGGCCGCCGCTCCTGGGGCGCCCGTCGGTACCTCGACGGCAGCCGCGGCAATAGGGGCCGCAAGTGCCTCAGCGGCGGCCGCCTGCTCCGCGGCGGGACCCGGTCCCGGGGTGCCCGCCGGTACCCCGGCAACGCCCGCACCCGCGGGGGTCACCGGCGCCCCGGCGACGGCCTTCGCCCCGGTAGTGGGGACCTCCGCGAGCTTGGCGCCCGGCGCCGCGACGGCACTGCCATCGACACCCGGAGCTCTCCGGGTCACGACGACAACGCGGGCGCCCACAGCGCCGCCCGCTCGGGGGGTCTTCCGGGGTTCGCACTCCGGTGCAACCCTCCGAAGTCCTCCTCGCCGGCGGGCGCCAGCAAAAGGGCGCGGAGCGATTCCCTGCCCGGCACGCCAAGCAAGAGGATGAGCGCTGACACCGGCGGCGCCACCGATCCCGCTGCCGCAGGGGCCCGCAGCGGCGCGGGCGCGTCCCTTGGCGACCCAGCCCCAACGGAGATAGGACCGGCACCGGGTATGTCTTCGTTAATTCTCTGCAACTGCAATTCCTGTTAGCCAAACTCACGAACATACCTTCTTTTTCTGCAGCGAGCGGCAGCTTGCCTGCAGCAAGACCCTTGGACGCTCCCGCTGGCGCAGGCGAGGTAGGGGAGGCTGCCCCGGCAAGCCCGACGGCCGCACAAGGTAACCGCCCCGATCGCTCTTGTTCGCCTTCGATAGCACCAGCCATCGCCGACCCTCATGCTTCTTCATGGTTGCAGGCACAAGTGCGCCCGCGCCCAGATTAAGTGCGGCCGTGGTTGACTGGGGCGGAGGTGGAGGCGGAACCGGCTCCCACGTCCGGGCCCGCTGCGACGGACACTGCGGCCACAGTGGAGACCACAGCCGCCGTGGCGGCACCTGGCGATGCGCCCTAAGCCGCGGACGTGGCCGGCTCGGGCTCACCCGTCGTCCAATAGGGGGCAACCCCCACCGGAAGCAGGGAGCCCTCTCCAACCCCGGTGTCCCGGAGCCTAGGCGCGGGGGAAGTTGTCGGGGAAGGATGGCAAGACCCCCGGGAGCAAGTTGGCGACCCCGCGCCTAGCTCCACTTCGGCAGCAGGGGCTTCATCATCCTCGGGGGCTCTCCCCGGCACCGACCTCGGCACCCTCGCCGGAGTCGCTGGGAACCCTCTTACCTGGGATCCGAGCGTCTTCGAGCGGGGGCACCGGTTCCTGGACGCCGTCCGGGACTAGCAGTTCGCCTTCGTCACCTCCTACAACTAGGTGAGGGAGCGCCACACCGCCGCCAAGAATCAACTTGGCGAGGTGCGGGAGGCCGTGGAGAGAGAGCGGCGCGAACTCTCCCGGCTGCACGAGGAGGCGCGCCTCGCCGAAGAGGAGGCGCGGCTGGCCCGGCAAGCCTTGGAGGCTGCTCGGGAGCCGGTAGTCCCGGAGACCGAGCTCCGTCGGCAACTGGAGGTCCAGCGCACGGAGCTCCAAGGAAGGCTCGACACGATGGCGGCAACTCTAGAAGCATCCCGGAAGGAGCATGCCGAGGTGCTCGCGACGGCCTAGGCACGGCTGGACGAGAAGAGCGAGCTGATCGCCAACTACAGCGGCGAAATCCAAGGCCTCCGCGTCATGCTGGAGGTGCGGGTCAAGGCTGCCGAGGATGCGGCGAGAGCGGCGGCTCAGCATGAGGCCGAGCTCAACTCCGCCAAGGGCAGAGCGGCCGGGCTTGAGGATGAGTTGGCCGCCGTCCGGGAAGAGCTCGCCAAGGCCGGCGAGGCCAACGCGACCCAGGCCTTAGAGCTCGCGAAGCTAGAGGGGCGCATCAGCAAGGCCAAGAAGGCCGCGCAAGATGCCCGACTCCATCACGGCACGCTGATCGGGCAGCGGCAGCTCGAGACGGAGAAGCTGACAAAGATCGCCCAGTCGCTGTGCGACCTGCTGCCCAAGTTCGAGCTGCAGGCGGGGGAGGTGGACATCACGGACGTCATGACTCTGATCCCTTTCTTCTCCGACTTGGTGAGGAAGCTCGGGGCGCTCGATGTCTGGATCGTCAAGTATGGCGCCAACGAAGTCGCCAACTGCGCTCGAGAGGTTGCCGGGACAATCCTCCCGTAGATTCATCTCCGGGACCCGGAATTTCCCTTCGAGTCCCTGCTGGACGCTTGGTCCGACAGCGAGGACGAGCCCACGCACACCCAAGCAGTGCGCGAGTTCGTCGACGATGTCATCGAGTGGATGCAGATGAAGCCAGAGACTGATCCCCCCGTCGACCCCCCGGCCGAAGACGGCGACAGCTAGTTGCCGCAGCCCCCAGCTATACTCGTTGCTTCCACCGTACCTTCTTCTTGTTTGCTTTCCCTGCAAGTATGGCGCTTAGCGCCGTTTGAACAATGACCTTTTGATTAGTCCATGTAACCATTCGACACTTGGTCAATCAAGCTTGTTAGTTTGCTCAATTTTTGTCCCTTATTCCCGAGGCCGCCTCGCGGGGTGGTTCCCTTAGCCTTTGCGTGTTTGGCCTTGTGTTGCCAGGGACTCGCGCGCTCCATCCTTGACCAGACCAGGGACCCGGGACGGACCCGCAGTGCCGACCTGGGGCCAAGCGGTAGGCGGCAAGTCACTCCGCTTGCGGGGTAACCACTCCAAGCCGTGTCCTCCCGGGGCGGACCCGGGAGCCACACGGGGAGCACACTCCCCCCGCAAGCGTCCTCTTCACACCCCGGCCACGCGCAGGTTCCGGGACCACACTTCGGCAAAGCAGCGTTAACTCTTAGTTAAGTAAACTTTTTCGACAAGTTCGTTGTTCCTGATGCTGTCCAGCGGGGTGGCCCCTTTTAGCCTTTGCGTATCTTGCCTTGTGTTGCGGGAGACTCGCGCACGCCTCACCCTTGACCAGAGCAAGGACCTGGGACGGACCCGCGGTGCCGACCTGGGGCCAAGCGGTAGCGGGGAGCCACTCCGCTTGCGGGGTAACCACTCCAAGCCGTGTCCTCCCGGGGCGGACCCGAGAGCCACACGGGGAGCGCACTCCCCCCGCAAGCGTCCCTTTTAACACTCCGGCTACGCGCCAGATCCGGGGCCGCACCCAGCGGGACAGTGCTTAGTTTCGTTCAGCTCTTAGCGAATTCAGCGTTCATGTTCAGATACTTAGCTTTTCCGTTCGGTCCAATGTCTCGCGACGCTCTGCAGTAGAGTGCAGACGGGGCACTGCCTCGGTAGGAAACCATCTTGGGTACCTGTTCAAGGGAAACGATCTCGGAGGGATGCGGCAGGAGCGCGGGGGCAGGATCGCCGCCCGCGGCAACCGCCGCCGCCGATGCTACCACCACGCTCACGCGGCAACCCTCGCCTTCAGGGGCGGACCCTGGCTTTCAGGGACGAACCCTGGCTTAGGAGGAATCCACCCCGGGAGCAGCCGCGAGACAGCTATAACATCCTCGCCGCCGGCTTCGCCCCACCCCGAACGGCGGGCACGGGTGGCGAGGAAGTTATAGCCTCCCAGCGACAGCCCCCGCAACTAGGGAGACCTGGGTTTTTTCTGGGGAACTCGTCCCAAGGGAGGCGACGGCCCTTGTTACCCGGGAGCAAAACTGCTCGAGGGACGCGGCAGGGACGCGATGATGGGCCGGAACGGGCGACGAGCGCCGGCACCAGCGCCATCACAGCGTCCGCGCACCGACCCGCGCCCGAAAAAGGCTCTCTCAAAGGGAATGCGGCCGGGTCTCTATGATAGTGCACCCGTCGGCACAAGGCACGGATGGCATGCACTACCATAGATGTCATGTCAAGATCAAATCCAAATATACATCCTAGACCTATTTTAACACCTTTCCGAGTTCATCCACACTAGTGCATCGTTGTTGCAAAACTGTATCCTTAACAGCCTCCCCATCCTTAGCCGTTTTTCTGTCGCGACAGAAAAACAGTACTGTTTTGAGTAGCTTCATTCCAGGCCTTTTATCTTGTGAACCATAGTTCCTTTTTGGCCGATTATTTCTGTGTTGTGTAGAGCACACCATGAGCTGCAGTTTAGACCACTTGGTGCACTTTTTCCCACACAGCCACACTAGTCCATGCCCAACCAAACTTTGTATTGGTTAACACTGTCTTGTTGATTAGCAATGTTCCAAAGCCCATACATGTTGACCGGTTCATTCTTTCTGTTGTGTCAAGAGTACACCAAACTCTAAATTCTGGACCACTTTTTAAACCTTCCAAAGTTCATCTACCGTAACCCATGACCCTAGAAAATTGTATCTGTTAACAGCCCGTAGGTTACCAAATCAATTACGTTTCAACTCCGATAGAACCCAAGCCTTGTTCCTACCTCTTAGATCTATGCCTAGGATAGCCTAACACTAGTTAGGTACTATTTAATTTAAACTTTGTATTTGCTTTTGGTTCTTTAATTGGAGTTATGATTTGGAGTTCTCGAATAGTTATTTATTATTGCTTTTCGTTCTTCGCGATAGATTATACAGAGTGTGGTAACTGTGAGTATCGAAAAGAAGAAGAATACAAAGACACTAATCAGGCAAGTTCACTTTGACCATCATCCTATTATTTTATTATGCACTAGTTTTTATTATTTGCATTGTTAGAATTATTATTGTATCTATGCTAGTAGTATAGAATACCCTTGCCATGTCCTTACCACCAATTGCCATTGTAGTAGTCAAATGCTAGGCTATGATATTATATGAGGGTGGTATTATTACAATGTGATGTTATTGAATTAAAGTATGGTCTTCCTAGTGTACGGCAAAACAAGTAATTCAATGAACCGTCCTGGGTGGGCTGCTTTGAGTATTTGAGATATATGCGACGTCAGGTCCATTTCTATGAGTCGTCACGCCATTTCTATGGGAGCGCCTGCGTCGCAAATGTGAAATGCCACCTGGGGTATCAGAGACAGGACTAGTTTTCCTGTTTAGTAGCTTCCAGTACAACCACATGCTAATATGGGCTCTGGCTGGATGGAGTAAGACATGTGATCCTGGATTCGAGGGATTGTGCAGATGTAGCCGTGTAGCTTGGAACGTAGGTCCCTCAGGTGGTCTGGGTGACTATGGTCTGAAAATTCTTGAAGTCGATGCCGTTGCTACTCTACCCTGAGGACAGCAAGGGATTAACACGTCGAATTCTTGTGGGGAATGTGTACAACCTCTCGAGAGTGTCAAACTAAGTACTTAGCCGTGCCCCCGGTTACGAACAATTATGAGCGACTAGATTTGGGGGCTGTAAGCAAAGTCTCACTAATTCCAATTTCTTAAATAAAATGAAAGGATTGAACTGGGTAGAAGCACTTGATGTATCTACTCAATGTGCTCTAGGTTAACAGGAGCATGGGTGTTTCTACCCCGTGTCCAATAGTGATAAAACTATTTGTTTAAAAATGATAGGATGAAACATTGATGCTTTTATGCAAGTAGCCAAACCCCCACCTTGCCAAATACTGCATATACTTGTTAGGTCTGCTATAACCCTTTGGTGAACTTGCCAATACATTCAATGTGTTGACCCCCTAGTGGCTGCAACGTTTAAATGTTGCAGGTGAACCAGGTGAAGAGTGAGGTACGATTTGATAGGGTTGCGAGTTTACGTTCCAACATGTTTCGACTATGAAGTTGTTATGGAACTCCTGTATCTTCTGCCTTCCGCTGCAAGATTTTATTTTCTCTTGAGCTAACCCATGAGATTATGCAATATGTAAGGTACTATTTAATTCGGGATCAATACGATGTAATATACATTTGACCTTTGTATCTTAATATTACATCTTGAAACTGTGTGTGCTAGCGAGTCGATTCAGGGACTAGCACAGTAAGCACAGAGATCGAACCTGTACGGGGGCGGTCGCTTCAACCCCATTGTAATCGACTCAGCAATACAGATCCGACAAGCAGGACGTAGGAGTATTACCTCATCGAGGGCCCTAAACCTAGGTAGATGTCGTACCAGTGGCCCGCGGGTTCCACTGATACGGGACGCGTGGGTCGCTAGTGACGGAGCCCCAACAGGAAGGACTCCCGGGAAACGGCGAGCCCGGGAAGCCTACCTCGAAAAGACGACCCCTAGCGAAGCTAAAGCTAAGGCCGAGTACAAAATGCTCCCGGGAAGCCGAAGGAACTCCTCCCGGCAACTAGCGGGTGCGCTAGCCGGGACGGTGCACCACAGCAACCCACGCTCGGGCATGCAGGCGGGACCCGCAGAACAGTGAAGACAGGACAAGACGGCGGGCGCAGTGCATTTAATGCACCGACAGGAGTCTTATCGGCAGGCCTAGTCTTGCTGAGCAAGGCTTGGGCGACTACCCTACGAACCATTTTTCTACCGTTTACAGTGGACTGGGCACTGCATGGCGTCCAGCGTGGATGAGTAAAATTGTATTCTATGCGGCCGTGACACGCGTCTAGGGGACGTGTTCCCCTGCATGCATAGGCACTTGTGGTATCCCCTTGTCTATAAAAGAAGAACCAATGCCACCAGTCAAAGGGTTCAGCTCAGTTGGAACCTGAGTGAGTAGCCCGGCAAGCTAAAATATACGCCCTGGTGGACGGAGAACTCTACGGGAGGCATCCTAACGTAGTCATGCTCCTATGCGTGTCCCAAGAGGAAGGGCGCGCATTGCTGGAAGATATACATCAAGGCACATGCTCACACCATGTGGCCTCCAGCGCACTAGCTGGGAAAGCATTCCGGCACGGCTTCTACTGGCCGACAGTACTAGCCGATGCCGAACAATTAGTCAAGACCTGTGAAGCATGCCAGTTTCACGCCAAGAAGAGCAACCAACCAGCGCAAGTCCTGCAAGTCATCCTGTCCTCATGGCCGTTAGCGGTCTGAGGGCTGAACATTCGACAAGCTGCCGAGAGCAGTTGGCGGCTATGAGTACCTGCTCGTGGCCATCGACAAGTTCTCAAAGGGGATCGAGGTGGAGCCTGTCCGAGCCGTCACGGCGCAGGTGGCCATCAAGTTCTTCAAAGGCATTGTGTGTCGGTTTGGTGTGCCTAACGGCATCATCACCGACAATGGCACGCAATTCACTAGTGCGGTGTTCCAAGCTTACTGCGAGGATATGGGCACTAAGATTCACTTTGCCTCCGTCGCTCATCCGAGGAGCAATGGGCAAGTGGAGTGAGCCAACGCAGAAGTGCTACGGGGCTCAAGACGAGAACATTTGACAAGCTCAAAGGCCACGGAAAACACTGGGTTGAAGAACTCCAGCCTGTGCTGTGGTCACTGCGGACCACACCGAGTCGGGCGACGGGTCAAACTCTGTTTGCCCTCATCTATGGGGCAGAAGCTGTGCTGCCCCTCGAGCTCAAGTATGGGTCACCTCAGGTACACGCATACGGCGACAAGAGCCAACACACGCAGAGGATTGATGAACTTACCTTCATCGACGAGATTCGACGCCGGGCTGCCGTACGAGCTGCAAGCTACAAGCAGGGACTCCGTTGTTATCACGACATGAGAGTCCGTCCACGGGGGCTCGAGGTTGGAGACCTCGTCCTACGCCGGATACAAGGAACGAAGGCCGGGAACAAGTTGACTCCAATCTGGATAGGCCCTTTCCGGGTAGTGCAGGTGACCAGACTAGAGGCTGTCCGTCTGGACACCGAAAAATGCTTGCCGGTGCCCAATAGTTGGAACATTCCGCACCTACGCAAGTTGTACCCGTGAAACGGTGGCGCCTTACCCACGGGTGACGTTGCGGCAGCGTGCCTCTTTAAGCTAGTGTAGCCGGGCAAGGTCTGATTGTAATCCGCTAGCACAAAGTTGAATAAAGATAAGTGTTGCATTGGTAAATATTGTGCTTTGCTGTTTGAAAATGCTTCTGTCTCCTGCTCTAGGTGCACAGAATTGTCTCCTCATCCTTGGCTATGAGCAGGGGGCTGCCGGAACCCCGAAAACCAAGCTCATTGCTGCGACGTCCCGGAACGAGGCCTAGCAGTTGCCGGACCCATCCGCAACGTGCGACATGCCAGCGAGGCACCGTGAAAATGTAAAGATGCTCACACCCAGGTTTGAGGTCGACTCTTCTGTGCCCGGGGGCTGGGAGGCAGGAGGTTATCCAGTTGATAAGGTTTTTCGTACATTTCGAAAAAAATTGCTATGTACCTTGGGCACTGCAGAAATCTGACATGCGGGATAGAGATGAGGCGAAGGCACACTGTGATGCTCGTGGGGTGGTCATGGGTGTCATCGTCTTGCGAGTAAGTTGTACATATATGGCAATTACTTCGAGGCTTGATGTAGGAAACTGAGACAGGGTTAGTGCCTCCACGCGGCGACTGGTGGTCCCGGGCGTGTGGAGGCAAGAGCAGCGCTTTGGCTATTTAAGGAGACCAGGGCAAGTGCAACACCAACAACGGGCAAGAAAACAAGAGATGTCGCAGAGAGACAATGGTGGTGCATCCCTCTGCGCTTGTCGCTGAGGGTGTTCCCACCATCGCGGCCCCGCCACATCTCTTACGATCGACACCAGAAATGGCAATGAGACAAGCGAGAGGCGTCGTAAAGACGCGGTGGTGGTCCATGCCTCCGCGGCTCCGAGGGTGCACCGCCACCGCGTCCTTGCCACGGCTCTCAACAAGGCGCAACGAGTTCAAAAAGAACGGGAAGCTAACTATCTCATTTTGGGTCCTTGGTGTTTCCCCTTTAGTAACGCTGGTTTGCTGGGGAAAGCTCGGTCCCTGTGTAGCTGGAGCATCGGAAGGACGCTTGCGGGGTGAGGACGCCCCCCCACACGTGGCTCGCGGCTCCGTCCCGGAGGCGTGCGCGCTGGGGTAGTTAACCCGCAGGCGGAGTGACTAGCCACTGCTGTTTGGTCCTAGGTCGGCACCGCGGGTCTGTCCCGGGTCCCTAGTCTTACCAAGCATGTGGTTGGTGAGTCCCCGGGTACGCAAGGCTAAAACACGGGAAGGACAGAGCCCTTCCCCGGCAAGCTAGTTTTAAGCAAAGGAGCAAGTAAAAATAGCATCTTATATATATTAAAGCTTGGGAAAAACAAGTTGACGGATAACACTGAAAATGACAAGGGAAAGCTAACATAAACATGTTGTAAGGCGCCACACGCCACTTGCAGGGAAATAAAAAAAGAGAATGCAGGAAACTACGCGGGAGGTGCTCCCGAGGCGGCTGCTTCGGTGTCAGGGGCATCCTCGGCATCGGGGGCTCCTTCGGCAACCTCCTCAGCAGCGGCTTCGTCTTCATCGACCTTGCCCTGCATTCGCGCCACCATCTCGTCCACGACGCCCTGCACCGCCTCCCGGTGGGTCTTAGCCTCTTCCTCGTCCAACCAGGCGTCGAAGACCGACTCGAACGGGAAGTCGGGGTGGGCGGAGTGGACCGGGTGAGGATCTGCCCGGCGACCTGCTCGGCCGCGAGGCCGACTCGCCGGTCCTCGAAGACCATGACACAGCTTTGTAGTCCGCTCAGCCGGCTGACGAAGTCTGCGAAGAACGAAGTAAAGATCCCCATGTCAGCCCCATCGAAGGAAGCCACAGGGATGTCGAACCCCTGCAGCGCCTCCACCGCCGAGTCGGCCAGGTTCTTCAGCCTGGCCACCTGACCCTGTCCTGCGGGCCCGCAGCTCTGTGCACGCGCCGCAAGCCTCCTGGGCCTGCCGCTTGTGCTCGCGGGACTCGGACTTCAGCCTACCGATCTTCGACGCCTTCTTGGTGTTGTCGTCGTCGGTCAGCCAGAGTTCCTGCCACGCCATGTCAAGCTCGCCCTGAAGGGACGAGCTGGCATCTTGGGCAGCCTTGAGCTGCCCCACAAGCTCGCGCTCCCGGGAGCGGGTCTGGTCCTACAACTCCTTCTCCCGGCGTGCCGAGGCTTCAGCTGCTGTTGTGGCCGCCGTCTCCAGCGGCGGAGGCGCTGGATCTCCAGGGAGTAGCCGGACAGTAAGTTCGTCTTCTCCCGGAGACACCCTTGGAACGAGTTCAGAGCCACCTGGTGCTCCTCCTCGCTCTTGGCGTGCGTGGCCTTCACCAGCTCAAGCTCCCGCTAGTGCTCTTGCTGGAGGTCCCACAGCTGCTGGAGGACCTGCGCCTCCGGCACCCCTTGCATAGCAGGCGGTTCCCCGGCTTGCCGCGCCCGCTGGAGCTCCTCCCGGAGCCGCTGCAGCTCGGTGCGTTGCTCCTCCGCCTCTCGTCGCGCTGCGCCCAGTTCCGCCACTACGCGGGCATGGTGCTGCTGCGCATCGTTGAAGAAATCGATGAACATCCGCTGCATCTGCTGGATGTTGTCATCACTTGGTGTCCCTGCTGGAACACGCTGGGGTCAAAGGTGATCCGACCCGAAGTCCGCCCAGCGAGCTCCCCTGCTCCCGAGCTGAAGGCAGCTCCGGCGGAGGAGGAGGACCCGCTGCGACCGTCTGCGACCCCTAGGGCGCGTCGGGATTTGATGGCGCGCCCCCGGCATGGCCGAGCCCCGCTGCTCCCTACTCGTCCGGAGGGGCGAGCTAGGGGCTTTGGGGCTTCTCCAGGGCACCACCGCCCGCCTCGGCTGGTGGAGGCTGCTCTGCGCCGCCCACCTCAGATGGCGCCCCCTGCGTGGTGTCACCTGTGGCAGCAGTCACGGCCTCAGCAGTAGCCGTGGCTGATTGCTGAAGGGCTCCGGCAGAGGCAACCTGCGCCGGAGCATTGTCGTCGACCTCGCCAGTAAGGTCGATGACCCGCACCTCTGTCGACGCGGGCGCAGTCAGAGCCCCTCCGGGAACTGCACGAACGGCTCCCGGGTCAAGCATGGGGATTGGCGCGGATAGTAAAGAAAGTGTTCGAACTTGCGCGTACTTGCCGCCGGGCCGGTACCCTGCGAGCTCGAGCCGGGAATCCTTGGGTCCACCGCGGCCGCTGCCGCCGTCGCAACCGCTGCGTTTCGATCGCCGCCGCCCGATGTCGAGGCGGTCGGGGTTGCCAGGGTGGTCGGGGCGGCTGCTGCAGCCGCGCCAGTGCCGCTGGAGGCCCCAGCCCCCGCGTCACCGTGAGGCCCCTGGAGCTGGGGGTGGCCTCCCGCCTGCCCGCTCGCTCCGCCGCGGACCGCCTCACTAGGGGGACGTCATCTTCCTCGTCGTCCTCCTCTGGCACGACTTCGCTGGCTGGCGGGGGAACGTCTTCATCGTCGTCACTGAGGTCTCCTCCGTTGCCCAATGAGGAGTCGTCGGAGTCCGAGCCCTCTGCCTTGGCGGAGGCCTTGCCTCGGCCCCCTTTCCTTGAATCAGCAGCCGGCTCCTTGCCCTTCTGGGACCGGGGCTGCGGGGGTAAGGGTTGCGCCAAGGGGTCCTCCACGATCCCCCACTCGTCGCAGAATGGAGCGAGTGCGTTCTAGGCGGGAGCAGCCGGTAGGGCTCGTCCTTGCCGGTGATACCCTTCACCCAGAACTGAACTTCCTGCGGGAGGAGGTCCGTGCGCTGCAGCCGGGTCCGATCGCCGGCCCGGTGTACATCCACGCCGGATGCAAGCGCCGCTGCAGGGGGGCCATGCGCCTCCCGATGAAGGGGCGCGCCACATCCATGCTGAGCAAGGCTAGGGCAACTACTCTACGAACCATTTTTCTACCGTGTACAGTGGACTGGGCGCTGCATGGCGTCCAGCGTAGATGAGTAAAATTGTATTCCATGCGGCCGTGACACGCGTCTAGGGAACGTGTCACCCTGCATGCAAAGGCACCTGTGGTATCCCCTTGTCTATAAAAGGAGGACCAATGCCACCGGTCAAAGGGTTCAGCTCAGTTGGAACCTGAGTGAGTAGAACATAGCACAGCGATCACACTAAGTAGCCAACCCGGGAACTCCTCGGGTGATTTGTACGCACTCAAACTTAAGAAATACAACTCCAAAGCAGGACGTGGGGTATTACACCTCCGGGCGGCCCGAACCTGGGTAAATCTCTTGTGTCTACACTTTGTGTCTATCACCACGTCGGCGATCGCCGGAGCGATTACCTCGCCCTCCACCGAACCAAAAAGGGGGTTCTCGACATCCCCGGTGCCGGAGACCGTGCTCCAACAGTAAATCGTGTCTCCTGTGTCTTTGTTAGCCGACGAGTTCGCCAACACACACTCGAAATCTTTCCTAGATACAAGTCCATCAATATGGGAATTGTCGAAGTCACATCTTCGTCACCATCGACACTACACCAACAATCAGTGGACCTATCACACGAAGTCCTGCCAAACTGATAAGTGATCAGGTGAACGCTAACTTAAGTTTATCTCACAACTTTAGTGATATGGCTATTCTTTCATCTCCATTGTTGTTGGTTGAACTCAGGTACACTACTGAGGAAGTCCATCAACCTATGAGCTCTTGAAGAAACCAAGTGAAGAAACAAGTTAGAGGTGTTTCCAATGCACTCAACATTTTCCTCTGCCTTTCGGCTGTGCTACCACCCACCTGGAGAAGTGACATGACAAGAGGGGTATACCAACAGAAGCTAAATCAAATTTTCTTTCCAACCCAACAAACCTCACATCATTTGGAGTTGTCAAGAGTTATGCCCAATTTGGTGAGTGGTGTCCAGGCTGTCAAATGCTGCGGGAGATTTCGAGAAGCTCCTCAATAACTCTCCAAGTTGACTTCGTTTCCCCAAAAAAGCCAGCCATATTTTGAGTCATGTTCACACTAAGCAGGGAGGTTGTCCCTTAGTATAAAACCCCATCTCCCCCATCCTTAGAGGGGCCTTTTGTCAAACCATTTAGCTACAAGTTTATGCAGCAAGATTGCTGAGAGATCCTTACTACCTTTGCTCTTGTGAGTTCATCAAGATTCGCGAGAAGGAGCCTCTGGTTCCCCCTAATTCGTGATCTACGGTTCCGGCCGTTTTGTGTGGGTTAGTCCCGGTTTGTGGTTCTGCGATTGTTCGGACAGCGGGTCAGAGTTTTTACAGCTTCGGATCGCCTACCCAACGTACGGGTCGCATCCAACCTTGGCAGGTTAAAGCTAGTTACCCCTGCTGCTTGCAGCAAGTTATCCCCTTCCGATTCAATCCTATGATGTGAAGATCGGGCCACCCTCGGGCATCAACTCCTTCAAACGGGTTTGTGCCTATCACATATAGTCCATCATGCACAAATGTCGTTTTACATTAAAATAATCGTTTTCGGGATGAAAGATGGCGTTTTACATTAACTTTTGTAGGAATTCCAACCCGGACTTGGAGATGACATTTTACATTAAAATAATTATTTTTGGGAGAAAAATTATTTTTATATCTACTTTCAGAAAAAAAAAGATGGTTTTAATTTATATACTGCTGGGTTTCGAGCGTAAAACTGAGATTCGGCCACGGCATGGGCCGCCCAAGCCTAGGTCTTGTTTTCATCCCACTCCTCCTCTTCCGATGATGAATTGTCAAAATATATTTGCACACTCAGTTTCATCTGTCCATTCATACAAACATTGCACCTCAATCCCAAATTCCAGCCACAAATGCATTTATAAAACTAATCAAACACAAAATGGAAGAAAATGCCTTTGCGGTATTTTGTCAAACACCTTGTAGGCTTCGAGGTGGTTGAGGAGGGGTGGAGGGAGTGGGTCGAGGAAGCTTCCACATGGCAGCGACAAGACATATTTTCCTTAGAGAAATAGTGTAACATGTTGGTTTAGGGAAGGTTTTTCCTTAAAAATGACGTCTGTCCGAAATGTTTTCCATAATTTTCAGAATTCATTTTTGAAAATAATAATCAGAAATCATCTGATCTTTAGTTGTAGTTTTTTTTAGAATCTTAATTGTAGTTTATTGATTTCCTACCTTTTAGTAGTAGAAAAGCCTTTTCTTCTCTTCACCCCCTTGGGCTGAAAGCCCAAACTCCAGCGTCCAGGCCAAGCCGTCTCTCTCTTTTCTGCCTGGGAAGATGCGACCTCCCTTCTCCTTTTTTCCATCTCTGCGTAGGCCACATCTTCCCCAGGCCCATCTTCTGGCCGACTGCCCTCGCGCAGGCTGAGCGCCCCATCGCTTCGTCCTCCTCCCGAACTTTGCAGTGCGTGCACGAGCAGCAGCTCGCCTTTAACAATATGGCCACTGCACAATTGTTTATTCTCCTCCACATCTCCATAATTCGATTTGAAGCAGGGAAATTAATCCTCGTCGCCCCATAAACCGACTCAGCCGATCAATTAGCCGTTTTTTTTCGAGAAAGCCAAGGCCATGTGTCGAAATCAACATACCCTTACACAAACATCTCCAGTAAAAAAAAATACAAACACGTTCTTGTAGGTAAACGTCATCGTCTTCTCCTGCACTCGCCGGTGGCGCGCCGTGAGCGAAATGCGATGCTGTTTCTGGATCTCCGAACCACGTCGGAGCCAGGAAACAGTTGTTGACGCAGCAGCCGGGAAGTCGCCGGTTCGAGTCATAAGACGCCGGCGACAACGATCTGAGAAAGAGAACACCCACGGAGAAGAAAACAACGAAGAGAGTTGGATGACGATCACAGATCCGTCCAGACGGACCCGAGAAGACCTGGCCGCAATAATTCCACAATGAGATCGAAACTGGCCAAATCTCATCGATCGAAAAAAAAACAATAAACCGTTACGCGTAGATGAACTGCAAAGCACAAACACATAACTAGATCCACCACTACAAAAGAGTAGCCATTAATGATTGTCATTGGCTTTCTTCCTCCGGTCTATCTCCTCTCTCCTATCAGTACAAAACCCGAACCCAAGCGCCTCACCTTCAACCTCTGCCAGTCTTTTACCCTTATTCTCTCCTATTTCGATCCCGTGTTATCATCATCTTCCCCGGGCCGCCTTTCTTTAAGGTGAACTCACATGTTACTTCTTTTCTTCGGTCCATCGCCAAGCGTTGGCCACGTCATCCTCGGAGCAAGCCGTTCCCGCCAGAGTCAAAGAACACCGTCACCGTTGCCCGCGTCACCACATTTTCCATGACTTTTGGAGTCTGTTCATCTGATTGGTTGCTTAATCCAATGACCAGCGATCCCCCAATTTCCAGCTGTAGCGATCAAAACTATGTCACAAAGATAGCATCACGGTCGGTAAGTATTTACCAAATTCTTTTCTTACTTAGGACTCTTTCACCTCTTATACGCCCCAGAGGTAGCCGCTCGTCACCATGCCGACCGCCACCGGCATGGTCACGTCATCCCCATCTTACAGAAAGTTCCAATGAAACCCTGCATGTCACATTGTGCCGTTCATCTCTAGGAGTCCAGAACAGAAGACATATCCAATAACCGTAGCTCTGTCGCCATCTCGTGAGTGACCAACATCGTCGTACCTTCATGTTCAATCCATAAACTGAATCTGACCACAACATAGCAAACTCTGATCTGCATCATCGTCCCCACAAGCTCGATCCAACTCTTTCCTTGACATCTCTCCAGGAGGATGCCTATGCCTCTTGTCCCGTGGACAAGCATCTAGTCGACCAAAACTCGAGCACTAACTTGCTCTCGAAACGGATTGCACCTAACTACTGCTTTGTGGTATGGCCAACCGCCAACGCATCCACGACCACGTGGAAGATGACGACATTGGCCGTGACATTAATGTTGTGTCTAAGCATGTCGTGTCCCAAGCTCTGACAGTTCCATCAGAAGAACAGGAACATATTACGTGTGGTGAACTGGTGATGACGGAGCAAAAAAAGAAATTTCACTCCCCCAAATATTGTCCGGTAGCTGGAGAATAAAATTTCAGTGCATTTGTTGGCAACGAAACTGCGAGCGTTGAGATCTCCTGGCTTGTCACAAGATATACGAAATAAGACACGGATATCATGAGTCCAAACAGCACATAGTATATCATAAGGGGTAGTATATTTTTTCATATAGTAAATTATAAAAAACCACCGCATTAGTCGTTAGGGTTTCACATAGTTACCAGTTTAGATTTTAGTTGCTAAAAACCACCGGATTTACTTAACCCCTGGTTCGCTGGCGTCTAAGCCTCTTTCTGACGGAGCGGCTCCACCGGTCAAGCTGACGTGGCGTGCCAGGTGGCCATGGCCGCAAGCAGGGCGCCGCCGGGCGCGCGCCGCGCGAGCAGGGCGACCGGCGCAAGGAGAGCTGGCGCGGCGGCCCGAGCAGAGCAGGCGCAGGACGCGCAGCGAGCAGGGCGGCAGACGCGGCAGCGGCAAGCAGCGCGAGTAGAGCAGGCGCGGTGGCCGCAGCAGGGCCCACGGCGGCGAGCACGGCACGCGCGCCAGCGAGCAGCGACGCACGGCGCGAGCAGGGCATGGCGAGCGGCGGCCCGAGCAGAGCAGGCACATCACGCGGCAGCGAGCGGCGCGAGCAGGCGGGTCGAGCGGCGACGCGCGGCGCGAGCAGGGCAAGGCGCGCGGCGGCAAGCAGCGGCACGAGCAAAGCAGGTGCAGGACGCGGCTGCGAGCAGCCCGCGTGCGAGCAGAGCGGGCGCAGGGGATGTCGATCCGTTCAATCCATGGCCACGCTGGCACGCCATGTCGGTCTGACCGGTGGACCCGCTCCGTCAGAAACGGGATTAGAAGCTAGCGAGTGAGAGGTTATGTTAATCCGATAGTTTTTAGCAAATAAAACGTAAATTGGTATCTACGTGAAATCCTAGTTTGTAATGCGGTGGTTTTATGTAATTTACTTTTTCCTAGAATAACAGACGATGATAATGTCGATGAGGCCGTAGAGTGTGAGCAATCATGCCTGCAAAGAACAATCCTCCATGAGAGTAACGGACAAGCGGTGGCCCGTACTGCATGCTGCTAGCTACATGTCAACCACCGGTGGTTGCCATTGCTACTAAATCGTTTGCACCTTTCAGGTTTGCCAAAAGCGATCCATTGCTATGATCATAGTACCAATTACCAGAGCAGCTATCCAATTCAGTTTCCTTGCAGCTTAATTTATGCAAGAGGGGTACTTACTCCCCTGATCCTCTCAAAAGCAGAGCATGCAATTGGGGTACCATATACTAATAAATTAGGAGCAGTTGTTGATAAATTGTAGTTCTAGTTTTAAAACCACTCAAGAACTGAAAACTTGTGGAGCTCACTCGCTGGCTCGCTCGCTCACTCCAAGTCTCATCTCTTCTCTCCACGCAGGCGCCCCAAGAAACAGCTAGCGGCGGCTCGGATCGAGAATAGAATTGGAGATGCCGACGCTGCGGCGGCGGAACCCGGAGGTGCACGTGAAGGCGCTGGAGGGGATCGTCTCCGCCAACACCTTCTTCACCGTGGCCGTCTTCATCGGCATCACGGGCACCATCAACCCATCCTCCACGGTGCCTCCCAACTGCGTGGCCGGCGACGACATCGCCCGCAACTTCTTCCTCTTCGAGATCCTCTCCTTCGGATTCTACCTGCTGTCCAGCCTGGTGGCGCAGGGGATGAAGCTGGCCGTGACGCTGCTGGCCGCCGGGGACGACTTCTACGGCGAAGGCGAGCAGAAGCCGGCCATGTCGGACGACTGCGAGGAGATGCCGGCCTGGCGCGCCGCGGGGCCCCGCGAGCGCCGGCGCGCCGTGCTCCGCTTCGCCAGGCCCATGATGCTCCTCGCAGCCGGATGCTCCATCATGGGCACCTTCTTCCTGCTGCTCTCCATGGTGGACGCCATCCAGCTCAAGTTCGGGCTCGTCTCCTGCAACATCCCGCTCGCCGTCGGATCCACCTTCGCCCTCTCCGTGCTCGTCGTCGCCGGCCTGCTCTTCTACGGCTGCACCGTCGCATACGCCCTCACCAACTACCTCCCCTGAACGTCGCTACCTTGGCACTAGCTGCTCTGGCGCTGCCCGGTTCTTAATTTAATTTTCGGAATTGCTAGATCTCAGTCGGCTGAGAAATTGCAATTTCTCTGTCGACGAGATTGCCGTCGTTTGCTTTGTTTGCCTGGCTAGCTGCGTCGACTTCTATAGGCTGGTTTTTACTTTATCTTTGGGCTTTTTATTTGTTCTGTTTGTGTGGGCTGACGTCCCCTTTTTTCTTGTTCTAAAAAAAAACGTCTCCTTCTTTCTTTTATCGAGGCAAACAAGCGATACCAGCTTCTTAATAGAGTGCATTACATTTGTTTTTTTTTTCACCGGAAAATAAATTACACTTGTTCTATCATTATCTAGATGCTTTTTAGCCATACATACATACATATTTGACAATTTTGAGTCACTTAATATGGGACTGAGGGAGTGTTTAAAATTTAGGTAGCAGCAAGACTCCATTTGTTTTCGATTATATAAATACATATATGCTAATTCTCAATTGCCCGAGAAATTCTTGCAAGCGTAATTTTTTGATCTCTAATTAGCACTCAAGCGTAATGTAACTCAATTTTGGAATGTTAAATAAAATAATTATTTTAATTAAAATATTGTCTTTGGAAATACTTCGATTGCGAATTTCGGATTGATTTCAAATTTTTAGGACTTATTTAAGAAAATTCCACACCATGATTCAATATTGAACAAAAGAGCAGATTAATATGACTATCCAAATTATATAATATGGTTGGGAGATTTATGTAAGTTCCAAGACATTTCTATTTTGACCCATTTGCATCTTATGATTTTAACCGGATTATTATTCGCACCTTAATAAATCATATTTTCTTTTTGAAGGATTTATTACCACACCAAGTTTCCAATTTGGATGCTATAACCATTTGAGAGCATCGTTGGAGTATTTGAATCGATTAGAAATGATTTCCAACATTTATTTAAATGTCAAAGAGAGGGAATAATATGGCTTTCCCAAGTTATATAGTTGGAAAACATATCTAACGATTCACCTGTGTTTTTTTTCTCGAGTTCTATTTTGTCATGTTCATTTTGTTCCCGAGAAGAAACTATCAATTTTTCGAGAAGAGGGTAACATGACATCCTCACGTGCAAATGCTTTTCCAACATTTATTTCATCAATTAGACTGGGATAATGTTACTTCCCAAATATATATATAGTTGCAAACATTTGTGATGGTTTATAAGCTTGGTGATTTGGTGTTATAAATCTATTTGTGAATCTATTGAACCATATAAATATTACAAGATTTTATTTGGAGTCCAACCCAATGGGGTATTTAACTAAGGAAGGGTTTTAGTGAAAAGTATGCCAACCTAATATTTTATTGGAGTTTAAACTAATTTATGAAACAAAGGTTTCATAATAGATTTCAAAATCTATTTTATTTATTACTTATAAAGCCCTAATGACATTTATATAAGCAAAAGTATTTTTACTTATTTTATTTTGAAAGGATTCAAGTCCCAAAAGCTCACACTTTGGAGGATTTGAATTTACAAATTTTCTGAAGTTTATTTGTGTTGTAATATAATAAAATGCTTACATGGGCCGGGCCGCGATCCTACGCGGCAACGACCAAGTCAACAAATCCCGGAGACCGGTCAAATCGCCAAGAAGGCCTAACCATGCCAACTAAGCGCCGGTCAAAGGAGTCAAAGGGTCAAGCCCCCCATGCCATGGTCAAAGGAGCTAGAGTAAGGGCCAAGAAATCTCTAGGAGCAAAGCTACCACCTTACCCTCACTTTTCCTCTCCCTCAAGGGTAGCCATGGTCTTTGTCATGGATCCCTAGGCTATAAATACCCTCCATGGAGGCATGTATCACTCACTCTCCATTGGAATAAGATCAAAAGGGAGAGGGCTAGAGCATCTCAAGGAGCCCGCTCTCGAGTGCTTGGGTCGAGCCTAGTCTCGACTCGACCTCGGGGACGCGACTTGAAAAGCCTAGTTTTGAGGTTCCGGGCCGTCTAGTACGACCTCGACTCGAAGTAGAGGGATCGGGTTAGTGTCTCGAGGGACACGGAACTTGGTATGCCTCGTTCGATGGGCTTCACACCACCTCCCCAGCAACCGGTGGTCACCTTGCCCTCGGAACCTACAAGAGGAAACAATGTGACCTCAGGAGGATCCGCGTCGAAAAACCAAGGAGTCCGGGCTTATGAACCCTCCAACCCAGGACTACCTTCATTGGCGCTCGCCACAATGGCCAATGGAGCTCCTTGGTACCATCCGTATTGCGGGCTTCCGCCGCATGGCGCTCTTCAGGTCGCACATGCCCCAAACCAACCGCGCTTTGCGAGCGCCCAGCAAGCACCCCTTGTTCCCCCCGCCGGGGCTGAACAAGGCGGCAACCAAGCTCCGCCTCAAGTTGCGCCCCGCGGAGATCGAGATCCCAGCGTACACGGAAACGAGCAGGTGGCGGAGTCCGGAGTCCTCGTCGGCGGTGAAAGAAATCCTCGCCGAGGCTCCGACCCCCCAAGAAGACGCCGAGATCCCTCTCCGAGTGACCCCTCTAGCGATGAAAGCAACCCCGACGAAGGAGGATCACGTCGCCGGAAAAACCGGAAGGGCCGACCATCTTGTAACCCACTCACGCGGAAAATCCAAGAAACAGCATTCCCGCCAAGGTTCAAGCCGCCGACGATACAGCCATACGACGGAGTATCCAACCCTCTTCAATTCCTGGACGTCTACTCCACTGCCATACGAGCGGCAGGTGGAGGCCCCACCGAGATGTGCAACCTTTTTCCACTCGCGCTCACCGGGATGGCGCAAACTTGGTTTTATAACCTGCGGAAGAATTCCGTGCACTCGTGGGAGCACCTCCAGGAGGTCTTCATCGCCAACTTCCAGGGAAATTTCAAGGAACCTGTGCAAACTCACGAGCTTTATGCCGTGAAACAAAGGCCGGGAGAGTCCCTCCGAAGCTTCTTCCATCGCTTTGCGAAGGTCCGGAGCCAAATCGCCAACCCACCATCGACGATCGTGATCGACGCCTGCATGCAAGGCCTTCTCCAAGGAGAAGTGAATCGCGCTCTAAGTCGCAATCCTCCAAAGACGACCGAAGAGCTCTACCGAATCTTGCAAGAATACGCTCGGGGCGAAGATGGAGACATCGCCAAGGAGGACGCGCCGCACGGCGCGCCCGAAGGAACTCCCTCATGAAATCAACCCCAGGCATCCGCACCACCTTCCAAGAGGAAGAGGAGGTGGGGGAAGAAGGCGCCCGGCGACCAGACTCGAAAGATCTTCACCGTTGAAGGGCAAAACTCGTCTCAAAGGACTTGGCAGCCCAAGAAGCCTCCTCGCCCCACCGAGGGAGGCACCGGAAGATGCCTCATCCACAACTCAGCGAGCCACAGCACCGAGGAGTGCAATACCCTCATCGCCGCTCGTGAAGAGTTCCAAGCACGAATGCAGGCCCGACGCAAAGACGAGAGCGCGCCCGAGGCCCCGCGCCCCGCCAACGTCATCCTTGACGATCCTGCGCCCAAGGAAGAGAACCTCCCGTTTCAAGAACCCGCTCATCGTGTCGGGGTGATACTCGGGGGCTCCGCCACAGGCCGAGGGTCAAAGAGACAGCGCAAGGAGTATGCGCGCGAAGTCAATGTCGTCGGAACCTTCACGCCGACACCACCACCCAAGTGAGCGAGTGTACCCATTTCCTTCACCGAAGAAGACGCCAAGGGGATACACTTCCCACACGACGACGCCCTCTTCGTGACGGCTATCGTCTCAAATTGCGAGCTCAAGAAAATACTCGTGGACGGCGGAAGCTCTGCCGACATCTTGTACCTGAGCATGGTAAAAAAGCTGATGGAGCCGCGAGGAGGATACAAGAATGGTTCCTTGCAACCGTCACTTTACCCCCTAACCGGCTTCGTCCCTGGCAAGTCCATCCAGCCGCTCGGCCAAATTGAGCTCCTCACGACCTTCGGGGATGCCACTAATCATCGGGCCGAGCTCGTACGCTTTGACGTGGTGGACATGGAGGCCTCCTTCAACGCCATCCTCGGCAGGACCCTGAACCGCCTCTGCGCTGCCGTCCACCCCAACTTCCTATGCATGAAGATCCCGGGCCCAAAAGGCGTGATCACGGTCCGTGGTGAACAATCCTTCGATAGGAAGACGCTATATCGCCACGAGACTAAGTGCGCCGAGAAGGGAGAAGCGTCCAAAAGCGTCCACATGCTCTCGGGAGCAAGGGAGTCCAAGTCCGATCACCCCGAACGCTACATCCCTAAGCCTCTTCCCGAGGGAGAGCTTAAGGAGATACGCGTCTCCGACAACGATGCCACGCGCATTGTGAAGATCGGAGCCGACCTCTCGATCGAACTCGAGAAGAAGCTCATCGACCTGCTCCGGGAAAACTCCGACCTTTTCGCTTGGTCCCCCTCTGACATGGGAGGAGTCTCGCGTGATGTCATGGAGCATCGACTCGCCGTAAGGCCCAACAAGGCGTCCGTGAAGCAGAAACTCCGGAAACTCTCCACGGAGCGAAGCGAGGTCATTAAGCAAGAAATTGCAAAGCTCTCCGAGGGCGGACTCATCCGAGAAGTTTGGCACCCCGAGTGGTTGGCCAATCCGGTCTTGGTGAAGAAAGTCAACGGCAAATGGCGAATGTGTGTTGACTTCACCGACCTGAACAAGGCATGCCCCAAGGACGACTACCCTCTCCCGCGAATCAACCAGCTAGTCGACTCCACGGCGGGATGCGAGAGGTTAAGCTTCTTGGACGCCTATTCAAGGTATCACCAAGTCCACATGGCGAAGGAAGACGAGGAGAAGACCAGCTTCATCACTCCCGTTGGCACCTTTTGCTATCGCAGAATGCCTTTTGGGTTGAGGAACGCCGGTGTGACTTTCCAACGCCTCGTCAGCCTTATCCTCAAAGAGCAATTGGGGAGAAACGCTGAAATCTATGTTGATGACGCCGTCATCAAAAGTCAAGCGGCGAGTACCTATCCTGAAGACCTACAGGAAATCTTCAAAAACCTCCGCAAATACGGCGTAAAGCTCAATCCCGAGAAGTGCACATTCGGAGTCCGAGGAGGAAAGCTCTTGGGTTTCCTCGTCTCCCAACGGGGAATCGAGGCCAACCCGGAAAAAATCTGAGCCATCCTGGAGATGGAGCCCCCTCGCTCCGTCAAAGATGTGCAGCGCCTAGCAGGGAGGATGGCGGCATTAGGACGATTCGTCGCCTGATCAGCCGAGAAGGGTCTTCCTTTTTTCAAAGTCCTAAAGGGCCTCAACAACTTTGAGTGGACCGATGAAGCTCAAAGGGCGTTCGAGGATCTCAAGGCCTATTTGTCGACTCCTCCACTCCTCACAAGCCCGAAGCAGGGAGAGCCTTTGCTCCTGTACCTCGCCGCGACTCCGGTCGCCATAAGTGCCGCCCTCGTGAAGGAAGAAGATGGGTCGCAACGCCTGGTGTATTACGTGAGCGAAGCTTTGGGAGGAGCAAAGGGTCGATACACCCAGATCGAGAAGATCACATACGCCCTCCTCCTGGCCTCTCAAAAGCTCCGTCATTACTTCATGGGCCACACCATCATGGTGCCGACGACGTTTCCCCTCAAAGAAGTCTTTGGCAACAAGGAGGCCACCGGGAGAATCGCCAAATGGGCAACGGAACTGGCTCCCTTCTCGCTGGAGCTTACCGCGAGAACGGCTATAAAATCCCAGGTCCTCGCCGACTTCGTGGCCGAATGGCATGCGCCGCAAGCCCCGCCCGAAGAGACGTCGCCCAAGGCCGAGCCCCCCGAACCACACTGGATAATGAGGTTTGACGGCTCCAAGCGCCTCAACGGTGCCGGAGCTGGAGTCATACTCGTCAGCCCGAAGGGAAGATCCTGGAGTACGCCGCCCACCTCGACTTCAATGCAACCAATAACATGGCAGAGTACGAAGCGCTCCTTCTCGGACTCCGGTTGGCTAAGGCCATGGGTGTTCGACGCCTTCTCATCCAAGGTGACTCCCAGCTGGTGATAAACCAAATGGACAAGTCATATCAATGCCTTGATGAAAGGATGAAGAAGTATATTGAAGAAGTTTGCAAGATGGAATGGTACTTCCTGGGCATGGAGGCGCAACGCATCCCACGAGGAGAAAACCACCTCGCCGACAGATTGGCCCGAACGGCCGGTTCCAAGGAAACTTTGCCACCCGGCACATTCTTCGAGGTGATCCGCACCCCTTCCATAGGAGAAGAAGCCGATGACCATGACGAAACTTCGAAGGCCAGCATGGTCATCGACAATCCACCCTCTTGGATGACACCAATTATCCGTGCCCTGAAAGGAGAGGAGGATGAGGAGGCAGAAGGCCCGAGCGCCAAAACTTTGCTTGCAAAAGCAAAAATGTATGTCCTCCTCGATGGCATCCTTTACAAGAAGGGTGCAGCCGCGCTACTCAAGTGCATAACCCCCAACAAGGGGGCTGAGCTCATCCAGGAGATCCACTCCGGAGTGTGTGACTATCATCTTGCGCCAAGAGCCCGCGGCGAAGGCTTTACGACAGGGATTTTATTGGCCCACCATGGTGCAAGACGCAACCACGATATTGCGAAGATCCGAAGCTTGCCAAAAAATGGCTAAGTCCATCCAAGCGCCGGTGACGACCCTAAAGAATATTCCAATAACTTGGCCATTTGCACGCTGGGGAATGGACCTTCTCGGGCCTTTCCCCGCATGCATCGGGGGCTGCAAGTACCTCGTGGTGACGATTGATTATTTCTCCAAATGGATAGAAGCTGCACCAATCGGCAAGATCACATCACAGGCCATCCAGAATTTTTTCTGGGAAAACATCATATGTCGATATGGCCCCCACGAGAACTAACCGTGGACAACGGCAAACAGTTCGACTGTGCGGAATTCATTAAATTCTGCAAATGTCTCGAGATCAAGCTGCACTTCGCATCCGTGGCCTACCCCAAGAGCAACGGCGCATGCGAGAGAGCCAGTGGACTAATCCTCCAAGGACTCCGCCGAAGGGTAGAACACACGGCCAGCAAGGCAAGAGGAGCATGGGGGGACGAACTCGCCAGCGTGGTTTGGGGCCTACGCACCTCCGTAAGCCGTTCCACGGGCCGAACACCATTCTCTTTGGTGTACGGCGCCGAAGCAGTTCTTCCCACCGAGGTAGAGTTCCGCTCACCTCGGGTCGAAAGACTCCAAGAAGCTACTCCACTCGCCTTCATTGAAAAGGAAGAGCATCACAAGACGGCCGTCGATCTTGTGGAAGAAGCTCGTGACAAAGCCCTCATGAGGCACGCCATCTACGAGCAGAGTGTCGCACGCTTCTACAACACGAGGGTGCAGGAACGAGCTTTCTCCCAAGGAGACCTCGTGCTGAAAAAGAATGTCGACCCAAAACTCCAGCAAACTCGACCCTAAATGGGAAGGACCATACCGCATCGCCACGGTGTTAGGCAACAGTGCATACCACCTCGAGAACATGGAAGGGAAAAACCTCGTCCATGCCTGGAACGGCGACAAACTCCGGCGTTTCTACGCCTCAGGAGGAATCTCAAGGACGACCCTCGCCACTCCCGAAGGAAGACTATCAGCGCCCAACCGGCCACTTTCCTAGGAAACTTCGAGGGATCGTAAGCGCCAACGAGGCCACGTCTATTTAAGGCTTGTAAGTGCCCATCGGGCCATACCTTAAAACAAGCAAGCGGGGAATCAATAAAAACAAGTCCTTGATAAAGAGTGACACGAGACACTCGTACAACCCACCGTCGTAAAGGGAACCCCGTCGAACAGCAATGTCATGAAGGGATGATCCCCAAAACCGAGTTGCTGCCCTAGTGCCGCTCGCCGAGGGACGCCGAAGGGCCTACGTTGGCTCAGGCATCACCCAAAAATGTCTCCAGACATAAGTCGCCACCAGCGACTTGTTCCTTGGTGGATCCTAGCGTGCCTCGAGGCTATCCGCCAAGTAGAACCAAGTCCACCGAGGGCCGGAAGCTCCTTAAAACGCATTTAAAGAGAACCGTAAATAAGCGAGTTATGCATGAGCTTACTTACCTCGGAGAACCGTGCTACCCACGTGCGAGACGTCGCACACGGGCCTGCATGATAGTAACCGAGTTAAGGCTCCATAACTATAATACCTGGGATTTATAGCTGGCATAGAGGTACGAGTAATATTCCTAATGCATCTAATAAAACAACTAGTGCATTATAAAATAATTGGGAAAATGATCAAAGTGAACTTGCCTTGTCCAAGGTTGTGGTAGTTCTCGCACTTTTCGCAACAGCAAGGTTCACAATCCACACAATATAAAATAAAAGAAAGCACACACACAATAAACATGCCATTCAATACAAAAACATGCTATGATGCACATGCCATGATGATGCACACTTAGGTTGCTTCTAAATGTAACTTGTTTAGTTTTTGTTTTGAAAGGCTTCTCAAAAGATTTGGACAGATTAATACAATAATAAGGAGGTAATTACTATGCATGAAGCAAGGATGGGCTTTAATTAAAAGCTTATTTGATTTTTGTCAAGCATAGAGCAAGATTAAATTTGTGTGGCAATATCATTTACAAAATAATTTCCCCTCTGGTCCTAATGGACAGAGAGCATAGTCAAATAATTTTTCAGCAATCTAACAAGCTCAAAACTAGTTTGAAATAATTCAAATGAATTTTAAACCCTAATTAAGCATTCTGTAATTTGCTTCTGGTAAAGTTGTTCAAAGTTAAAATTAAACTATGCCAAAAAATTCTACGTGATGTGAGGATTCCAGAAAGGTATAGAACTTCAAATTTGGCCAAACGGTTTGAAATATATGAAGGTTTGAAGTTCCAGGGGCTTTTCTGCAAAGTGCACAATTAATTCGGCCGAGAAATATGTTTTAATTTAAAAAGGGTGACACGTGGCGCTATCCTATAGGCTGGTACTATTTCGGTAAGGCTTTTAATCTCAGCCGTTGGATCTCACATAACATAACATGGGCGGCCGAGATTTAATCATACCGGTTCGAAAAAACGTTTTAATCTCAGCCGTCGAACGAGATCCGACGGTCGGGATGGTTCGGGCTCACCTCCGGCCGGCGGCTAGGGTTCTGTGGATGCTCTGGCGAGTTAGGGACTTGGGCGGCGACGTTCCGGTGAAGCTGGGAGTTCGAGAGAAGGCGGGGACGCTGCGGCTTCGCGAGACGGTCCCGTTGGCGGCGACGGTTTCCTTCGAGGAGGCTTGGGGCGACGCCTAGGACAGAGGCAGTGGCCGGCGGCGGTGGAGGGCTTCGGGCGGTGGTGTTCCTAGAGCTGCAGTGCGAGAGGAAGAAGAACGCACGCGTCATGGGGTGCGCAAGGAAGAAAGAAAGAAGGGGCAACAAAGGATGGGAGCTATTGTTCACCGGTTAACCGGCGGCGACGAAAAATGGCGGCGGTGTCCGTGGAACTCCGGCGGGAAATCCGGCAGCCTAGCGGCGTGAAATCGGTTGGGCAAGAGGGTGAAAAGGCTGCGGGAGATGAGGGCTTTATAGCGACGCGCTCGGTGCGGAGAAAGAGGGGTCGTGGGCGACGCGGACTCGGGGTGGGCGTCGTGGGCTGTTCGTCCGGAGTTTCGGCCAGCGGTTGTCGTTGGAGTCGTCGTTACCTTGCTACCAAATTGCCATTGATTGTAGTTGAATGCTAAGCTATAGTAGTATCGTGGGGGAAATTACTACATTATGATATTGTTATGCCTATGGAGAAATGAAATGTTTTATTAGAGTAAGGCAAAACAATTAATTCAATGAACCATCCTGGGTGGGCGGCTTTGAGAATTTTGAGGATTAGCGGCGTCAGGTCCATTTCTATGGGTTCCTCTGAGTCGACTTCCCGTGGACTCGGGAAGGGATCGTCCATGGACGTCTCTCCCGTGAATTCGGGGAGCGCCTACGTTGCAACTGTGGAATGCCACCTGGGGTAACCGAGACTGGACTAGTTTCCTATTTAGTAGCTTCGAGTACAACCATAATGCTATATGGGTTCTGGCGAGACAAGAATAAGTTGTATGAACCTAGACCCGAGGAATTGTACTGAGGTAGAATGTGTAGGGGAAGCGTGATTCTCTCGTGGTTTAGGGAATTACCTCTGAAAATCTCGTAATCGACGCCGTTGCTACTCTACCATGAGGACAGCAAGGGATTAACCCGTCGATTTCTTGTGGGGAATGTGTACAAACTCTCGAGAGCGTCAAAACTAAGTACTTAGCCATGTCTCCAGTTATGGACAATTTTGAGCAACTAGATGTGGAGCTGTAAGGAAAGTCTCACTCATTCCAACTTCATAATAAAACTTGATGGTTTGAACTTGGGATAGGAGCATTGATGTGTTTACTCAATGTCCAATAGATTAATAGGAGCATGGGTGTGTCTACCCCATGTCCAATAGTGATAAAACTATTTTGTCTAAAATGATAGGATGAAACATTGAGGCTTTTATACAAATAGCCAAACCCCACCTAGCCATATACTGCATGTACTTGATAGGATCTGTTATAACCCTTTGGTGAACTTGCCAATACATTCAATGTATTGACCCCCTAGTGGCTGCAACGTTTAAATGTTGCAGGTGAACTAGGTGAAGAGTGAGATACGAATTGTTAGGGTTGCGAGTTTACATTCCAACATGTTTCGACTGTGGAGTTGTTATGGGACTCCTGTATCTTCTGCCTTCCGCTGCAAGATTTTATTTTCTTTGAGCTAACCCATGAGGTTATGCAATATGTAAGGTATTATTAAAATTCTGGATCATTGCGTTGTAATACTTGAGACCTTTGTATCTTGATATTACATCTTGAAACTGTGTGTGCTAGCGAGTCGATCCAGGGACTAGCACGGTAAACACAGAGATCGAACCCTTGTACGGGGCGGTCGCTTCATGTAATTTTTTGTACTATTTTTGCAATTAGTAATTAATTATAAGTGTATTTTTTAAATACAAGTGTATTTTTTTGCAGCTACAATTTAGTGTACTTTTCATAATTACAGGCGAAATTTGCATGCTAATTTTTTGAACTGCAACCTAGCAATAATACTAGTAAGTGTAATTTTTGCACTTACTTTTTAATATTACAAGTTTAATTTTGTGTTTATTTTTTGCAGCTGCAATATAGTGTTTTTTCATAATTACAGTTGAAATTTGCGTGCTATATATTTTTTGCAACTGCAAGTTAGTATTTACTTATTCAAAATCGATGCATGTGTGTACACAAATAGAAGATGCACTTTGTTTAACCTACGGTATGCAAGTACATTTTTTAGGGGTATACAAGTACAAGTACATACATATGCAGAACTATTTGGAGTGTGTGTACGTGGAAGGCCCAAATCGGCCATGAGACAAAACAAGAACAAATCGTATCAGCTGGAAGGTAAACAACTCGCATATCTATTCTGCCAGTTCGGCGTATCTCGCGCAGTTCCATGGACTTGTGAGGCAGCCCCACAGGAATTTGATTTGGAATTGTCGGGCGGCGGAGAAGTGCAAGTTTTTTGGATGGTTGCTGGTGCACGACAGAATTCCTACCGCCGATTTGCTTGAGACGAGGGGAATCGGCAATGACAAATGGTGTCCTCGCTGCCCCAGTACACCCGAGACCGCTTTTCATCTTTGCATTTCATGCAACTTTGCGCGTCAGGTTTGGGCTGGCATTGGTCGGAGGTTTCACATTGATTGCTTCGAGCCGGCGACTTGGTCTGCCCCTTCTTCGATTAAGGAATGACGGATTGACAGGGAATTCTTTTTCTGCAAATCGTTCCAAGGCGGAGATCAGGGGGGCCACTGCCCTCTTCCTTCTTTCCCTTTGGAACATATGGAAGGAGCGGAACGGCCGAATTTTCAATTCCTCCAGGCGATCTGCAGGGGCGGTTATCGATCTGATTCACGATGACGCTAGACTTTGGAAGGAGGCTGATAGTTTAGGCTTGGGGCTCTTCTTTCAGCAAACGATGATGTTCCTTAGGTTTTTCAGTTTCCTTTCTCTGACCTTTCTTTCCCTCCCTTCTTGTAATTTGTTTTCTCCCTGGTTCAGTTCTTCTCGACCACTTTGGCAATGAAAAGCACGCTGTGCTCTTTTCGTCAAAAAAAAAGAACAAATCGTACGATACAGCGGGAAGACAAGTACACGAAGACGAATAGGGTTGGTCGACTGAGAATTTTTTTATCTCAGTCGCCTGAGCGTTAGTGAATGAGCCTTCTGGGATTGATTTTGATTTTACGATCTACTAGCAGTATTTTTTTCTGCTTTTCACTTTTTACAGCGCGTAATGTAAATGAGCCTTCTGGGATTGATTTTGATTTCGTACTGATCTATATATACATAACAATACCAAGTGTTCATTGATTTTGATCGTCGTCTTCTTTTTTTAACTAAAAGCAAGGAGTGTGTTTGAAGATATTAGGGGTGCCTCGAGATCCACCAAGAACGCATTGGCTGTCTGAAATCGTGTTTCTTCTTTCAAAAGAATCTCACGAGCACTTCTGATTCTATAGGTCCCCTGGCTTGAAACCATAAGGACAGTTAAGGTTGACGTGTACCCCTTCGGCCGCTAGGGCATTTTTGTATACAACATCACGCCCATACAGCAAGTAGTTGCCCAAACCACGGTATAGAGATCCCATCCGGCCAAACCACACACGTGACGCCCATACTCTAGAGAGGTAGAACTTCTAGCAAGATTATGAGCATCCCGATTGGAACTCCTACTTTCATAACGAAAACTACACGACTCGAAAGACTTAGACACAAACCAGACTTCTCTAATAACATGAGCATAAAGACCCTACGACCATTGATGGTCGTCACTAACTCCATGCAGTCAGACCCGATCATCACCCGGCAGGAGCCCATGTTCGCTGCCAGAGCAAGGGCCGGGACTCGCGAAACGCCATAGCGACGAGGGTGGCGGGGTCTGTGACAGCGAGATAGATAACTGCCGATGCTCCTAGGAAGAGGCCGGCCCGATAACAAGCCACAACCGCCACAGACCCTAGAGTTGAGTTCTTCATCACTCTCGCATCAATGTTAATCTTGACATGCTCAGGCGGTGGGGGCCGCCAGTGAGGAACAGCCGGCCGCGCCGATGGCCTAGCGGCCGAGGAAGCAGAAGCAGGCTTGACATCCTCGATGAATCTACCCCTAATAATAAAAGCAATAAGGTTTCCGTCATTGGTCAGTACGCTTTCGTCCGTCGTCTAGGCGTCTTCATAACAAGCGAAGCAAAATTTCTTCTGTCCGTGTTGGCGCGTTCCCAATCCCACCCTATGTAAACCGTTACATCCGAGCTCGATCTCCTTCTCTCCTCATCTCGCTGCCCTCAATATCTCTGACCCAAACGTACGAACCGCGGC
This sequence comes from Brachypodium distachyon, assembly GCF_000005505.3. Lineage (NCBI taxonomy): Eukaryota > Viridiplantae > Streptophyta > Magnoliopsida > Poales > Poaceae > Brachypodium > Brachypodium distachyon. The sequence continues at coordinate 34,673,086 of NC_016131.3, read as the reverse complement.
AGGGACAAAGATCCGTGAGGATAAGAAGGCAAGAGCGCCTGCTCCATGAGACCATGCCGTTCGTCCGCGCGCCGTCCAGCCCCACCCACGACGCCCCCTCCTCCTTCCCCTACCACACCGCGTGTTTCCTTCAGCGCGCCGACAAAGCCCCACCCGCAGCGCACGCCGGCAGGCTCCTGTAGGCTACAGAAGGAAGGGGAAGGAGAGAGGTCAGATGCATCAGGCACAACTTACGTGGCGGGAGAGGAGGCTAGACGCGCCGGCACCGGCGGCGCTAGGCCGCGAGCCGTGACGCCGTCGCCGAGTATCCAGCAGGGAGGGAGGCAGGGAGGCGGGAGTGGAGGGACACAGGAAAGCAGGAGAAGGGAGAGTGGTTTCCGTTTCCCCTACCTTACTCGCCGGCAGCAGGCGGCGCCAGTCCGAGGCGGGCGGCTGGATCAGGATTGGGAGGGAGTGTGGTCAGAGTCGGGAAGGAGACGATGAGAGACGAGAGACGAGGTAGAAGAGATCACTGGAAGCAAAAAAAATAAAACTTTGACAGACAACCATTTTGTGTTTCTTTCGATTGAATGCCACATTATATTGTTATCTTTTCTATAAATCTGACTTTTCGTTTGCATATGTTTAACAGGCCGTGATAACGCACGGACACCGTACTAGTCTCTCCTCAAAGCCAAAAATGAATAAGGGGCCCTGGAAAGTATTCTCATGGATTGCTTTCCGGCGGGCGTGCCATATTGCGCATAGCGTAACAGCCATCTTGATTAAGTCGTCGTGTGACAGAGACTCTATTATCTCGAAAATCCACTACTTCGCCGAAGGTTCCGCAGTGCCGATCATATGCTCGGTGATCTGTTAATCCACTAGCGACCACACGCACCTTGCCATAGTACAGGAAATTAGCGAGTGCCTCCAGCTATCGGCTTCACCGCAGAGGGCACAGTTCCCATTGTCCGCTATATGCCGATGAGACAGCACGTCGCCTGTGGGGAGTGACTGCCTCGCCAAACGCCATAGGAAGACGTTCAACTGCGTCGTCCATTTCTTCCCCTCAGCTTGAGAGCTCGATGAACTCGGACGGCCCTCAAGCCAGGCCTCCCGCTCGAGCTTGGTCTTCACCAACAGCCGGTAGGCCGAGCGAACCGTGAAGACGTCGTTCTTCTCAAAGTGCCACACCCAGAAATCTGGCTGTACTCTGGTAGACAGAGGAACGGACCTGATCACCTCGACGTCCATGGGAAGGAAGAAGTGTTGAAGCTTCTGCACGTCACAGCTCGCAGTCGTGGCAGCAATGTAGTCGCATACCCTGATAGAAGGTCATCCCGAATGCACGCCGCCGGGCGCAGACGAGATGAACGCAGGAGCCAGTTTTGGTTCCAAGCATGAGTCATCGTCCCGTCACCGATGCGACAAATACGTACGTGACTAGGTGGTTGTTATACAAGACTGATATGGGCAGACCCCGATGACTTTGAGGTGGGAGGGGCCTATTGAATAATGCCTCTCATCTGAATTAGGTGGGATTTGCGCGTTTGTTAAGCTCGCGTCTACTCAGCCTGCAGGTTTAGGGCTTATTTGTTTGGATTTCTATTTCAGCTTTTGGTGCTTCTAGTCCTGTAAAAAACACTTCTTCCGTTTACACGTGAAGCTGAGAAGCACGTCCAGGAGAAGCACCTTCGGATGCACCCCGGGGAAAGCACCTCTAGACGTGGTTCTCAGCTTAATGTGTAAACGGAATAATTGGTTTTAGAGAATTAGAAGCACCAAAAGTTGAAGAAGCTGAAACAAACGGGACCGCAGCAAAACCAGGATCCTAGCTACAATGCAGCCCAGCAGACCACCTAGCCAACCAAACACAGATCAGATGGTTCTTAAAAATAGCATAGAAATGTGGAATAATACACTTACTGTAGCGCCTAGAAAAATTACAGTTTTGCTATTTCAATTCACCGTGCAGTTTAAGATGCGAATTATACCAGAAGAAGGGAGCTAGTGATGAGCCGTGCAGGTTTCGATGAACGCCCTGACCTTCTCCACGACCTCGCCAGCTTCGGGGAGCTTCGGGAACATGTAGAAGCCGTGGATGGCTTCCGGGAAATCCACCAGCCGCACCGCTGCATTGCGGTTCTTCCGCTCCAGCATGACGGCGTACCGCCGCTGCCAGTCCTTCAGCGGGTCGAACCCGCCAACCACCACCATGGCCGGCGGGAAGCTCTCGCCCAGCTTGGGCTCCGGCTCCGCCTCCCCAGTCACGTGCGCCGCCTCGTGGTTCCGGTCCGCTCCCAACGGCAGGAACGCCTTCCAGGACCAGTCGGACCGCCGCATGTTCACCACGGGCGCCACGCCTTCCAGGGAGATCTCCGATCCGGTTCTCTCCTCGCCGCCGAAGTAGGGCTGCAGCAGGATGATCCCCGCGAGCTGGACCACGTGCTTGGGATTGGGATTATTGGGATCATCGGAGGTCCAGCGGTGGGCCACGTGGTGCGCGATGTTGCCCCCCGCGCTGTCCCCGGCGAGGAAGCAGCGGGAGAGGTCGACGGGGGCGGGGAGAGAAGCGGCGTTGGTAGCGGCGAGGTAGCCGAGGACGTCCTCGCCGTCGTCATAGGCGGCGGGGTAGGGGTGCTCGGGGGCGAGGCGGTAGTCGACGGAGACGACGACGGCGCCCAGCGCGCGGGCGAGGCGGCGGCACAGGGCGTCCATCGGGGCCGACGCCGCCGACAGCAGCGTGAAGCCGCCTCCGTGGAAGTAGACCACGACGGGGAGCGGCGCCGCCGGAGGGGAAGGGGGTGAGAAGACGCGCGCCCAGAGGCCCTTGGCGGCGCGGGCGCCGTCGATGGTGACGTCGGCGGAGCTGACGCCGTGCGCGGCGTCAGGGCGCGAGGTCGCGCGGGCCCGGCGGTCCACGAGCGAGAAGAGGAAGCGGTTCACGGTGCCGTCGCGGCGCTGCGCTAAATCGCAGGCGGTGGTGAGGGCCATCACCTGGAGCCGCACCGCCCACGGCAGCGCGATCTTCTTCCTCCTCTCGCCGCCGTTCTCTGTCATCCACGGCAACCAGTGCTCGCAAATTAACGCGCGCGGCTTGCAGAAACAACAGCTGAAGTCTACATATTCACGAAACCGCGTCTCAAGGATACTGTACATATATACAACCAACGGTCAGGAACTCAGGATCAATCATACTCGGGATTTATCGATTCATCGGCATACTGCTTCAACTTGTGGAGACGAAGCAGGCTACGCCTACGCGAAATCCCGTGGTCAACCTGTCACGGTGTCACCTCATACGAGGAACGGTACGAGGTGGATAATTAAATATCACCAGTAAGACCGCCTTGCAACGGCTTTCGAATGGCAAGAAAAACACCAGCCAACAGATAAATCAGAAGTTAAACAGTTGAGCACATATGGTTTCTAACATTTTGGTTAGTTCAGAAATTAAGTACGCTCGTTTCATCTTCAGAGCTAATGAAATTAGTTCGGCTTAATAATTTTTAATATATACTTGCACAAATGGGTGACCTTGATTTTGGTGGTCTCCCAGCTGAGTATTAGGGGCGGGCATCTTAACCGATAATGTTGTATTGAATCGAAAGAATCGGGAGCGATCCCAAATGAACCGAAATTTTTTATCCTTAATTCGGTTAGCAAAGTTACGAAACCAAAATTATTTTGTTCAATTCGGGTTTTATTCTTCGTTAACTGAAAGAACCGTGGAAACTGAACAGTTAAGTGTATGACTTTTGGTACTTTTGGCCCAGCTCTCTTCGCTGATTGCACCAGGCCCAGCCCGTCTAGCGGTTTAGCCTCCCGTACGGGATTAACTCGCCCAACGCCTTGAGGTCTCCAGGCCACCTAGGTCCGCGTGGCCTCCGATCACCTTCACGGCCATGCAGGGCGCAAACCTGGGACGGTTTGCTCTTGTCCTGCAAGAGATCAAGGACCGGCTCCCTGGTTTTCGTCGGTGAACTTTGAGCACGAAGGTCGTTCTTCGAATGGGGAGGCGCATGCTCTGGCGCGCGCATCAAGACAGGATGGCCGTTATGTCTAGCTAGTCGAATCGCATGATCCCTTTTGTATTCCCCTAATTTTAGCTAATCAGTAAAGTGGCAATTCTTCCTAAAATAAAACCTCACCCAACGCTCGAATTTCCCCACCCCTGGAGTCCCCCCATGGCCCGATCACCCCTCCATGTTGCGTCCTTGCTGCCTCGGTCGCCCTCACCGATCCTAAACCATAGCTGCCGCCCGCCACTGGCACGCAACACCTCCACGGTTCGTGAGCTGCCAACTCACCGCCGCATTCTGCCGCCAGCGCGCGACGCCGCCAGCCCGTAGCGCCGACACTAAATGTGGAAATATCGCCCACCAGCAAGCCCACCCATGGATGCCCGACCTGAATGGATACGGTACGGTATGGTTCGGCGTTCACGCCCATGGTTACCCAATTAGCCGTGGGTAGGGTATGGATATTTGTTCCTACCTGAGAAGTCACCTGATTAATATTTTTCTAATTAAATAAATATTATTTTAATTCATATGATTATATGACATGTTCTTAATGAATAAATTCAACCGTAAAAAAAAATAAAGACCAAACACCAAACTGCAAAACCGGCCCAGTGGCCCATGATCGGATGACCCATCCAGGCATCCACTGTTTAATGCATCCATCTCCCAATCTCGCATCTCTCTTTATGCAATCGATGCATTCTTCTCTACCGTAGCCGCCGGCCACCATAGCTTCTACGATGCGTCCATATCCTCCAAAATTATCTTTTTTCTTTTGAAAAACCTCCAAAGTTTCATATCTTCTCCGTAGATCTTGTGCCTTTTCATGTAAATCCCGCTGCTCTCCCATAATCCCGTCCCTTTCTCAGTTCCACTGCTGCTGCACGTACAGGTGCCAGCCGGTGTGTACAGGAGCAGAACCGAGGCGAGGCAGGGCCGCACGGGTGAAGTGCAGTCATGCGAGCAAGGGGCGGCTGGAAGACGGAGGAGGGGACGACCAATGGAGCGGTTCGTGTTGGAGAGATCGGGATTTTGGGCGAGTTCGTGTTTGACTTGGACATGAGGAGGCAGAGAGGGGGCGGCCAAGAAGAGATCGGGATTTTGGGTGACAGAGGGACATAAGGGAGATCGGGATTTTGGGCGAGAGAAGGGATGTACCGTCAACAGCCGCGGTTCTCACCACCAACTGCAATTTAATACATTTGTATTGTATAGATTGTGTCAGCAATAGGCCCATAAAAAGTTTAAAAAATCAAATGTACCGACCATTATTATTAATAATGCAAATAACTAAAGTTTGAGTCCAAATATACAATGTGTAGTTTGATATTGAAATTTTATGTTGAAAACAATGTTTATTCGGGTATATTCCGTTCGTTTCCGTGTTCCCCAATAAATATTTGAGTGAAATTTTATGTTGCTATGCTATAATTTCTTTTTCTGGCCATTAAATGTCGTGAAATGCAACTAAATGCTAGAAAATAGATAAACACCGTGAAAATCCTTGGAATTCCTCAAAGACCCATTAAATCTGGTGGAACACATGTATGATAACATATGGATGCAAAATGAGTGCAGCCTGGGCATGTTGCTTCACAGAGAAATCGCTCTCCCGGCCATCTGAAAAATGGGGAAATATGTTTTCCGCATGGAATTAGCGAAATTTTCTCCAAGTCTCACCTCATCATATCAAAGAACGAATGCACGAAATTTGGAGACAATATGATGATTTTTCTTGCTAGTTTGGCCAAAAGAGGGTACTTACGTTAAACTCCATTTAACATGTTGCATGATGAGCCCTTGTGTGAAATAAGTGTTGTACAACTTTCAATACCTTGAATATTACATGTTACTTGTTCCATCTGCAAATTTGTCTTCCATTCTAAATTTGAATTTTGTTTAGTTTCAGCCTGTACTTAAAAAGAAAAGCTTTTTTTTTTCTCTGGACCGTTGTGCCAAAAAAAAAACTCAGCCCAATTCTCACCTCTCTGACACGTAGGCCCAGCAGACCAGCACACTTTCTTTTTTTCCCTACTAGGCCTCTCAATTCCCTATCTAGCCCATCTGGACGACCTAGCCCAGCTCCATCCTGACCGAGAGCCCTCCCTCACGATCTGCCTAAGAAAAAAAGGAGAAAAAAAAAGAAAAAAAAGGGAAGCCTTACCTCCTGCCGGGCCGAGACCCAGCCTAATCTGCCCGCCTAGGCCATCTCGGCCAACCTGCAGCCCAAGCGGAACTTCAGCCCAGCCTGTACAGCCCGGTGCCAGCCCAGCCTGCGAACAAATGTGACCGAAGTTATCGACTGCAAGCGCAGCGAATCGCTGCCCTCGTCCCGTGCGTCTTCTTCGCCCCCGGCTGTGCGCCGCCGCCGCAACAATCTCCTCCCCCGGCTTGTACCAGACTTCGGCCCAACCTCCCTAGGCTCCGTGAAGACGTACTGACCACCCAGGTGCTTCTCATCGATGCTCCCGAGTTCGGGCGCGTACCCGCGTCGAGGCTCTGGCCTACCGCCGGCCGCCCTGGTCGACGTTGTCGTTGTGTTCGTCCATCGCTGCTCTCTACCAGCCCATCGAAGTAGACATGATATCCTCATTCCTTTTCCCTCTTTCGCTCTCTCTCTCTCTCTCTTACCTTCTGTCACCCCCCGCGTGCCACACCAGCCGCCGGCCCCTCTCCGGCGACGACCTGTCTCGCGCCGCCCCTGTTCGTTGTCTCCTCGCGCAGTACAACCATCCCGCCCCTCTTCTGCCCCGAAGCTGCGCCAGAGCCCAACTCCGGCGAGCCTCCAGCGAGCACGGGCGCCAGGTCGCCGGCATTGATGTCTGCTAGGTTGGCCCGACCAATGGCCCTGGCCCCACTGTGACCTGCTGTGTGGGCCCAGCTCGTTTTTCTCATTAATTAATTCAGACAACTAAAACTGTAGTGGGTCCCATCTGTCAATAGTCCCATGACACCTCAGCAAAAATTAACACCTAGACATGACACGCAGACAAAATTGAAGAGGTGGCTGCCTTGTCAATTCATTGCATCACAATTTAAAATTCAGGACGATTTCAAATGGTCACGATCAACTAGAAATAACCTTATAAAGCATTTTGTCAATTTTATGACCATTTCGTGCAGCTGGCGATTTTTGGACCGTGTGATCCTTGCGCTGAGATTGGTGAAACTTTGTTGGCTTTCCCTTTTCTTTTGCTTAGCAGCTCCACGCCTCCGTTTTCCATTTCTCGTCGGCGCTCCTGTCCCAACCACTCACTCCCCTGGGTGGCTGGGTTCCTCGCCGCCGACCCTGCTACAGCCGCCGCTCGTCTGTTGAGCGGCCGTGCGTTCGCCGGCGCCGCCGCTCCTGCTGTACCGACGCCCCTGCTGCACAGTCCCCCGTCCTTGCCGCGCCGTCCCCCGTCCCTTCTGTGCCGCTGCGCCGTCCCCCGTCCCCGCCGCCGTGCGCTCGCCTCCGTCGATGCCCTTGCTGCGCCTTCGCCATCCTGCCCACCTTGATCCTCCCGTCAACATCTACGGCCTCCGTCATTGCCGCCCCTGCTGCTCCCTCGCCGCCGAGCACTCGAGCAGAGAAGGTCAGCTTTCTCCATCCCCTCTCTCCTACTTCTCTGTTACTGCATCCCTCTTCTCTGTTCCCTTATCCCTTTTCTCTGTCTTCTCTATCCCCTCATTGCCTTAATCTCTCTGAATCTCTGAATCTATATACTAAATTGTTGTTTGATGAATATCTCCTCTATATACTAAATTGTTGATTGGTGGTTGCTATATGTTTTGATTCATTTGTTTCTACCCAGGTTAGTGGAGGAAATTTTGTTCGGTGGATGTGATTTGCATATAGGCATGGCTTGTTTGCTCAGTACCCCTATGTTTTTGCTTGAAGATATCATGGGGGTTGGTCCTGCATATTTTTTCTGTGAGTGAATTCCATCTTTTACCCTCACTTTTCATTCTTGTGACACAATCTACCCCATTTAAGAGAATTTCTACAAACCTACCCCATTTAAGCAAAATTGTGCCACTAATTACCCACTCTTATATTTTTTCCCCAAATCTCACAATTTCTGAGAGACTGGGCCTATTTTTCAGACCGATCTTGACTTTGGGCACGCACAGGCTGGGTACAACGACGTCCTCCCGTAGTCCCGTCGACCTTTTTGGCCTTGCCGCTCCTCTCCTCTGCCGCCAGGATAAGACGCCACATAGACTTTTTTCACAGATCTAAGAAAAGTAGCCATGGATGGAAGAAGCAAACTGAGAGGATGCACGCATGGGAAGGAGAAAATCAAACAGAGAGGCCGGTCAGCTACACAACAACCAGCCAACCAAACTGGCAACCCTTGTCTGGCCGGCCAATGATGTGGATCGACGGCGAATACACCTTGATTTCCGTTCCAGCCTTACGATTACAACTCACACGCAGCCACACATCGATCCCTCTCCTCCTGTAGAGTCCACTCACTGGTCATCGTCCATCGTACACTCATCGCGAACCTGCTCTCGCGCCCGCGGAATGGCCGGCCAGAGCGGCGGCATCCGCCAGTCTGCGGCGCTCACGGCCGCCGTTAATCGTGTTGGAACCGTCGACGTGGTCCGACTGCGACTCGTGCAGTGCATGGCAGAAAAACCATCACCTGCTGCTTCACTTCGTCTCTCAGAAATTGTGTGATTTGGGGAATAATACAAGAGGGGGTAATTACCGGCACAAGTTTTCTTAAATGGGGTACATTTGTAGAAATTCTCTTAAATGGTGTAGATTGTGTCAAAACAATAGAAAGAGGGGGTATAAAATGGAATTCACTCTTTTTCTGTTCAGTTGGGTTGTGCTCCCTCTCCATTGGAAGTAATTGTGGTGAGATTTGGTGAAATGTATGGTTTATGTCTGTTGCAATTAGGTTGTGTTGCTTCAATTTTGGTTCAATGGCAGGAGCGGCTTGTGGTTTATCCAAAGTAATGCTAAATTTTGGTTCATGATTTGCTATTTTTGCAATTGCAGTCACGCTAAATCTGCATTGCGTATGTATGTATTTCTTCTCTTCTAGGCATGTCGCATCATTTAGTACTGGCCCTGTCATCTGAGGCGGAGTCTGCTCCTCCCCGTCCCGTGAGTCCCATTACTGTATACATTGTAGTTTGTATCTAGCTTTTTGGTTGTTGATTTCAGTTGTTTTTGGTTCAGGGAAACACCAAATTGCACTTCATTTAATTTCTTTGTTTTTGGCGTTTTGCGCTATACTCCTACAGCAATCACATGATCCCTGCATGTAGTTGCACATATTTTGTTTTATAATCCATTGTTTGTTGGGAACGAATTTATAAAATATAACCAATACTACGCAGTGGCAAATAATGCATGTGGTTGCTGAATGGCTTACCTGGTCAGCTTGTGAATAACCATTGCTCTGTAGATTTATAAATATTGGCAATATTTTGCTCTCCAAAAGTAGTACTCCCTCCCTCCCATATTAAGTGACTCAAATTTGCCCAAATATGAATGTATCTATGCCTAAAATGCGTCTAGATAAATGTAATGTCACTTAATATGAGACGGAGGGAGTACAACATTGTGGTGTTAGCTGTAATTCTGGGATACCTAACTGATTTGGATACACCGGGAGATCAATATTTGTAGTGTACCATGCACAGATTTTCCCAAAACTAATTATAATGCATAAGGAGGGAATGCATAAACTACAATGAATCAATCATAAATTGTGGTTGGGGCTGGGGCAGTGTGGGTTCTGGGTTGTTCCGTTGCACTGGGAGATGCGATCCAACCTATCCATTATGATGGTGCAATTAATTGCATTGTTTGATTTTATTATTTGCACCATCATATCTCCATGCAATACCAGTGTACATATATGTTGCAGTGCCACAATTACTATCTTATACCCCATCTTATACATGTATCTGTGATTTTTGCACTATCATATGTATATGCAATGAGTATGCAATTAGAGCACATGTATGTTGTATGTTCTATCCAATTGCATAGACTCATTACAACGTAGACAGACCATTATAGAATAAGCCTAGTAAACAATTACATACATTTTGGTCCATCCAATATCAACGGCTGGATGCAAAGTAACTGCAATATACATGCATTCCAATGTGAACCAATAGAAATTCTTTTCTAAATTTCAAGAACTCAAAAGCAGGAGCAAAGATTGTTTGAAAGTAGGTATAAATGTGCCTTTAATTTTTTTAATGCATTACATCTACAGTTGTAATTCTAGTTTTTCTTTTGTGAATCAACATAAACATCAAAGAACCAGGAAGAGAGGTTTATTCATCCTTAATTCGAAAGAAAGTATTATCTAAACTTTCTTGGTCATTCTCTCTGTCTCTCTCTCTCTGTGATGCAGCAATTAAGTAGTCGTTCTGAATCTTGATGTAAGCTTTCCATTTGATTTTTACCATGTAATTGAAACTGCTACCCTTGTCTCATGTTTTCAATTCAAAATTTTAAATTTGGAGTGCATGAGTTCCCTTATGAGTTCAATTACACTACATTTATTTTTTGCCGGTCTCTGGTGAGTCACCCGACGTGGCTCGTGCTACTTGTGAAGTGTTGCCCCTGTTCTCTGGCATTTTTGGCTGCTGATTTTTTGTTTTTGTGTTGTTGGCTTAGGTGTGACGAAGGGAAGACTGCAGAGGTGATAGGAGGTTCGTTTCGCACTCATCGTCAATGAAGTCTAGTCAGCCGTCAGGTGAGCTTGCTTGTTCCGTTACATGTCCAAATTGGTTGTACTTGTTTTGTTCGTTCAGGTTTTGTTTGTTCAGCGGTGAGTTTGACCTGCTTGCGGTGTTGTTAAGCTGGCGAAATAGTTGTTCTACACTTTGCCCCCAGAGGTTTATTTTGATTCTTGTGTCGTTGTTTGCTAGCAGATGTTAGTTGTAGCTTGCCCCCCTTGTGATTGGGTATACTGACTCTCACCAGCGTTAATTTGTTTTGTTGTGTTTGGGAATTGTCGTTTGATTTTCTGGTTTCGTTAATGTTGCTGGTGCTCTCCGAGCACTCATTTTTTTCCCGCAGTTCTGCATTTTTTTAAAACCCATTTACACTCCTTTTAAATTTAATTGCACTCATTTTATTGCTGCAATTCTAGGTTTCCCAAATCGCAACTGCAACTTATTTGTTCTGGATCTTTCCTATTTACACTAGAAAGCCTGTAGACGGATCAATTTTACAATAAGCAAGTAAATATGTACCTGCATTTTGGTCGATCCAATGGTACATTTATACCAATATAAAATATACCTGCACGTGTTGTTTCATGTATGAATCCCCAATCTGCTCTTTTTTTGTTTTCTTGTTGCAAATTCAAAAGAATTGTGAGTTAAGATCAAGAGAGGAAGGTGCACACATACCTTGATGACTGCGGCTCGAAGTTAGACTCCATATTCTCACTCCCTTTTGCTTGTTCTCCCTTCTGATTTTGATCTCTGCTCAACGATTTCACCTTGCTCTCTCTTCTCCCTAGCCGCCATGAGTTTTTATGCCGCGTCGAGTCGCAGTATAGTTCTGTTCTTTCCCCAGATTGGTAAGCCTCCTAATGCCCCTTTTTTGTGTCCTGGTTGGGTCTCATTTTATTGGGCTCATTAATTGATGCTTGAAGTTTAAAAGCCCAGGGTGCCTGAATTTTGTTTGTTTGTGCGAGGAACATTGTTCGGTCATTATCTTGCTCTCTCCTTGGACCAAATTTTAGTGTCAATTGTTTGGTTCTGTCTACCCTGCATATCATTCTGTTTTTTTGGCACGTTTTCTTCTAATTTCTGTTGCTGCATCTACATATCAATTCAAACCTTTTTGTTGACTTTTGCTTCCCTGTCTTGTAGAAATTTATTATTTGTGGTCTCTTTTATGGCTTTTATGGAAAAAATAGTAACCCAGGTATTTTTGTACATTGCAGCCCCAGATACAATATAAAGCAGTCCACAATTTGGTTTTGATAGGCGGGAAGGTACGTATGATCTCAACTTTCTGGTTTGATTTTTAACTCAAATTTCTCCCCTTGTTCCACTGTCCTAAAATTTGCGGGGCATGTCTTTTTCATTTCTACCTCTTCTGTAATCTGTTAGCACTTGCACCGCCTTTTAGTTCAAATTGCACCCCGTGTTCTACCAATTGAAAGTTTTTTTAATTGCAATTGCATATAGAAGAGATAGGACCTCTAGATTTTTGCACTTGCACTGTCATTTAGTACATTTGCACTGCATTGTGAGTTCAATTACACCATATTTACTTCCGCACTTGGTAGTGCATTAAGTTCTACATTCAACTGAATTTCAATTCCAATCCTCCAAGTTTTTGTATGTTCCACTGCTGGAGCCAAAGTTAGCAAACTATGACTAATTTTGTTCTTCATCTCTTTGCATGTTTTTGTTTACTGGAGTTGAGAGGCTGAGAGCGGCGGATCTTCAATGCATGTTCCTGGAGAAAAAATTGTGCAAGCTCTGTACTGCCAAAGCCCAAATAAAGAATGAGGTAACTCCTTTTGCACCTTAATGTTTAAGCAGCAGTCTATTACCCCTAGTGTTTAATTGTGCAGGAATTTACTCAAACTCTTTACCCAATTACACTGAATTCTGTAAAAAAAAATTGCAAATCCAAGTGTAGCCAGTTGGAATTGCAATTTCCTTTTTCTTTTTTGTTTATAGGTGTCTTCACCATTATTGGACTTCACTGCACGATGGTGAAGAGTGTTTAGGTGTTTTGACTATTCATTTTTTGGGGGAAGTTTGAATGTTTGAATAACATAGAACAATTTGATTTTCCAAATTATAGATAGTGGCGTTTTTTGTTGATAAACGTAGTCCACTGGATTCAAAATTTTGAGCAGGCAGTTTTACCTTTTGCAATTCCAGTTCTTTAGAAATGCAATTTCAGTTCATTTTATTTGGAATTACAGCCTGAGTTAATCTGTATTTTGCACCTGCAGCTTGTGCAATTGCAGTTTTACTATTTGCAACCTAGATTCTTGTAGTGCAAATTTGAATTCTGCTTAGAAGGAAAAAAAAAAGGTGTGTGTTAGATCCCTTAATCTGCATCCCCAGCTCTTCTGTATTTTAACATGCGTGTGTGTTTGATCCCATAATCTGTTAGAAAGCCGGTTTCTTTACGAAACTGATTTTTTGGCGAATATAGAATCGATAATCTTCTTGCGGTAGAGAACATCTCATAATTTTACTTTCTGGCTCTAATTTTCAGGTACTGAAACAAGGCAAACAAGCAGGAGCATAGATTTTTCTATTTCAAAGAGCAGAGATTTGTTTTCAAATGAGGAGTTACTTTACATTTTGCAATCACAGCTTTTCACAATGCAATTGCAGTGATTTAATTTTGAATTGCATACCAGCGGTTGTACTCCCTCCGATCCTAAATTCTTGTCTCAAATTTGCGCAAATATGGATGTATCTACTCTTAAAAAGCGTCTAGATACATGTATTATTTCGACAACAATTTATGATCGGAGTGAGTATTTTTTACCTCGGCATAAAGTGCAATTTTTTGCAGTTTTAGGCAATGCATTACTTGACCCTGGGTTCTTTCATTTTTTTTGCAATTCTGTCGTAGCCCGGGGCTTAGACATTGGGGATGCTAGGCACCTCCTTTTAGATTCGGCAGTGGGCGTTGGGGATCGCTCTGGCGAGGCCAATGTCAAGCGCAAAGAGGCACAAGTCCGTTTACCCAGGTTCGGGCCACCTTGAGGTGTAAAACCCTACGTCCTGCTTCTAAGTTTGTATTAGCAATGAACAGGTGCTTTACAGATTGCCGGGGGAGTCCCCGGGTGCTCTCCCCTTTTCTGCTAAGTAGCTACTTGCTATTTCTGAGCTAAAACTAGAAAGAATCCAACCCCTTGACTGTTGGCGTTGGTCCTCCTTTTATACTCAACGGGATACCACAGGTGTCTCGGTGCATGAAGGATAAGTGTTGAGCAAAGACCCTAGGCAGCTTCCCCTCGCTGCGCTGGCGTGCATGCATGGCACAAAGCACTGTACCGGGGGTGGTACGTGCCTTGGATTCACCGAGAGCCACTCACTGTGGGCTGACTTGACAGGGAACCACCCTCCTGTCAGAGCATTTAATGATTGCTTGTGACATACTCCACGCCCTGACCAGCCCTGCTCGCGGGGAGCCTGCCAGGCGGCCATGTGGCGTCAGTGCGCTGGCGTGCATGCATGGCACAAAGCACTGTACCTGGGACGGTATGTGCCTTGGATTTAATGAGAGCCACTCACCGTGGGCTAACTTGACAGGGAATCACCCTCCTGTCGGAGCATTTAATGATTGCTTGTGACATACTCCACGCCCTGACCAACCCTGCTCGCGGAGAGCCTGCCAGGCGGCCATGTGGCGTCAGTGCGCTGCCAGCTGGGTACCGACCCTGTGGAAGTGCCTGCGCCAGGGAGCGCTCTCTCGGCAAGTGACCTTCTCGGGGGGCGCCCTGACGGAGATTCTCTTGTTGCCTTATGGGAGACCCCCGTAGCCCGGCTAGTCCTGCCGGGCCGATGACTTCCCGGGCAGCTCGGGCGGTGCTGCCCAGGGTGCTGCCCTCGCCGGGGGCAAATGAGGCAACGGTGGTACCCCGGATGCCACTGGTGCGACAGTAGCCCCTGGGCGTGGGCCGGCAACGCCTGCTCCCGGGCGAACTCACCCTTGGTCGGTTGCCGGGCTACGCCCTTATCCGACGCGTGGGTCCCGAGTCGTTTCAGGTTCCCGTTTATGCGTTAGTCCAAGGACTCCGCCGTTACGGGCAGAGTTGTGGGGGCGAGATTTCCGCCCTAACCTCCCCTTAAACGCGGGTGGTTAAGGCCACGTTCCGCATTCCCCTTCTTTAAGCGTAGTTATCCCCAGCACCTGTAGGGTGCGGATGCGACCGTTGCTCAGCGCTGGGGTGCTATAAAACCCCACCGCTGCGCTGAGGAGCAAACACTTAGCCCCCCAGTCCCTCTTCTTCGCCCCCATTCCTCCTTGCGCCCCTGAATCCTGCTAACCACCGCCCACATTCTTCATGGCGCCGACGGCTCCCAAAAGAGGGAAGGGTTCCAAAAGCTCTGCGGTCGACAAGGACGAGAAAGCCTCCAAGAAGCCCTTGTCGGAGAAGGACCAGAGGAACCGGGAGATGAGGGCCACACGGGCCTTCTTCAAGCCCGGCTACAACGGCGAAGGGGTCGACAAGCTCCGGCACGTTGTCGCCACCTCGTTCAACGAGTACGGCGAGACGCTCTTCTTCCCCGCCAGCGGCAACCACCAAGACAACGACTTCCGGATGTTCGGCCGCTTCATCCTTGCTGGGTTCGTACCTCCGTACTCCCTCTTCGTCCATGCTCTCATGACGGTGTACCAGCTTAAGGTCGCACAGCTCCACCCCACTTCCCTCTTCCTTCTAACCGTCTTCCAATTTCTGTGTGAGGGGTTTGTTGGGGTGATGCCATCGGTGGCATTGTTCCGCCATTACTTCTACCCGCGCGTCGAGCAGTCAGGAGCGATGTCGTCGAGGGTCTCGTTCCGCGCCCGCGACAAGATGAAGTCGGAGTTCATCGTGCGGAGCGAGAAGAAGATCGAGAAGGAGTGGCGCGGGAGCTGGTGTTGGGTTCGCGTGGATGAGCCCGACGAGTTCACTCACGTGCCCACTGAGCTGTCGATGAGTAGCGGCAGCTGGCGGGACCGCTACAGCCGGGACGCGGAGCTCCTTCCCATCATCAGGAAGATCAAGGCCCTGTGGCTAGCGGGGCTCACCGATCTGGATGTGGCGCGCACCTATATCAGCCGGCGCATCGCGCCGCTGCAGCTGCGGTCCCGCCCCGCGTGGATGTACACGGGGCTCGGCGACTCCACGCGGCTAGATAGCGTGCGTGTGGCACCGGAGGTGATCCAGGAGTGGGTGAAGGGAATCACCGGCGAGGACGTTCCATTCGCGGAGCTGCTCCCGGGGGCTCCATCCCTTCACGCCGGCGTCGCGGGCCTCCACGACATCATCGGCAGCTACCCACCCTGCAACGAGTGGGGGCTGATGTCCGGTCCACGGTCCCAGCCCCGAAGCCTCCGCCACCCGCAGCCCGTGGGAAGCAAGTGGCCGAGGAGAGCGAGGGGGGATCGGATTCCAGCTAGCCCGGCGGCGAGTCCTCCGGCGACGAGGCCGGCGGCGTTGCCGGGGCCAGGACAGTCCTCCCCGAGGCGGAGGCGGATGACGAGAACGACGTGCCGCTAGTGCGGCGACCGAGGGCGCCGGCTGCTGCAGCTTCCTCTTCAACAGCTGCGGGCGCCCCGGCGGTTGCCGTGGCAACTGGGGCGGCGGCAACTCCACGAGGGTCCGCGGCACGGCAAAGCGGGGAATCTTCACAGGTTACTCGCTCAGGCTCAATTCCCCAAGGTAAGCTGATCCTCCCCCTTCTATCTACGAGTTTGAGCTTGGCTTGATTCCTTTGTTTCTCCATTGACACCTTGCAAGGACAGCGCTCCCGCCGGAGCCGGCAAGACGGGGAGAACCGACCCTGCACCCGCCGCGCCTAGTAAGAAGCCGCGCCCCGGGCCAGTGCCAGTACGCGGGTCAGCGACGCCGCCACTACGCCCGCCGCCGACCCGGTCCCAGGGGAGGAGGAGCCCGTAGCAGGTACGGTCCCCTCTCCTGATTCCATTGGACACGCTCCTTTTGCACGCTGATCCTTAACCGTGTGTTTATCTTGGCTTGCAGGCAAGACCCAGCTTGCTGGGGATAGTTCGGCAGCAGAAGCCGGGTCAGAGGGGGACAAGCCTCCCCCCACAAGCACGACGACCCCGCAAGGTAATCACCCAGAACTCCCTTGCACTCGTCATGGGGTACCCCATCTTAGCTTGGGATACTCACTCTGCCCTTGTCGCGGGTCCCTGTGTGCCCACCACGGGGGCGGACGACACCGTGATCGACCTCACCTCTGACGTCGAGGATGCAGAGCTGAGGGACGAGCCGGAGGAGGCTCCCGTGCCAAGCCCCGCCGCCCCAGATACAACGGTGGTGGATGAGTGGGGCTCGACGGCGCATCCCCGGCCCCGCAGGCCAGAGGCGCGGACCCCGCAGCCCCTCAGCAGGAGCTGACTCCTGCCGGGGGCGTGGCCCCCCCACCAGACCCGCAACCCACTGGCGCGGGTCTGGGGGAAGACGTGGTTGGGGAGCAGCAGGCGGCTCCCCTGCAAGGAGATTATGCTCCCCCCGGCCAGACCATGGCAGCGAGGGTCTCGTCCTCGTCCGCCGCTACTTCCAGCCCGGACCTCGGCATTCTTGCCGGGGCGACTTGGGACCCAATCACCTGGGACCCAAGTATTTACGATCAGGGTCACCAGTTCCTCAACGCCATCAAGGAGCAGCAATTGGCGTTCGTCACCTCGTTCAACAAGGTGAGGGAGCACCACGAGCTTGCGAAGGGTCAGCTGGGCAAAGTGCGGCAGGAAGTCGAAAGGGAGCGGCAGGAGCTCTCCCGGCTAAGGGAGGAGACCCGCCTGGCTCGGCAGGCCAGGGACGAGGCCGCAACGCCAGTCGTCCCCGAGGCAGAGCTCCACCGGCAACTAGAGGCCCAACGCGCTGAGCACCAGCAAGTACTAGACTCGCTGGCCGCGGCGCGGGAGAAGGCCAACAAGGAGCACGAGAAGGTGCTCGCAACAGCTCAGGCTCGCCTGAACGAGAAGAGCGAGCTGGTCAGCACCTACTCCTCCTAGCTCCAGGCGCTGCGCACGAAGCTGGAGGAGCAGGCCAAGGCCACAGAGGACGCGACAGCGGCGTTGGCACGGCAGGAGAAGGAGCTCAACTCCGCCAAGGAGAGGAGCGCCCATCTCGAGTCCGAATTGTCCACCGCTCGGGGTGAGCTCGTGAAGATGGGCGAGGACAACGTGGGCAAGGCCAAGGAGATCGTGCGGATCACGGATCTACTCCGCAAGGCCAAGCATGTGGTGGCGTTGGCGCGCGGAAACCACGACAAGTTGGCAGAGCAGCGGTGGAGGGAGACCGAGAGGCTGCATGAGATCGCACAGGCCGTACACGAGCTGCTACCGAGGTATGAGCTGCAAGCCACGAAGGTGGACGGTACGGACGTCAGCACCCTGATTCCGTTCTTCTCCGACATGGTGGGGAAGCTCGGGGCGCTAGACGTGTGGATCTCCAAGTTCTTCGACGGGGAGATAGCGTCGTGCGCTAGGGAGATCGCCGAGACGATCCTCACCCGGGTGCACTACCACCACCCCGACTTCCCCTTCGGGATGCTGCTGGACGCGTGGTCGGACAACGAAGACGGCCCCTCCCACACCAGGGCGGTAAGCAGGTTCGTCGAAGAAGTGGTGGAGCGGATGCAGAGGAAGCCGGAGCCCCCAGCGGAAGCCCCCGGCAACCAGCCGTCTTAGTCCCCTGCAAGCTTTGTATTCATTTTGCTTCCTGCAAGTGGCGCTTAGCGCCGTTGAACAATTATGGTTCTATTAGTCCATGTAATCATTTGCTACTTCTAGAAATTTCGTTTTCTGGTTCTACTCGGTACTTGCTCCTGGAATTGACTCGCGGGGTGGATCCTCCAACCCTCGTGTGTCGCACTTTGTGTTGCCGGGGACTCGCACGCTACCCACTTAACCAGACCAGGGACCCGGGACGGACCCGCGGTGCCAACCTGGGGCCAAGTAGCAGCGGCGAGCCACCCCGCTTGCAGGTTAGCTACTCCCAAGCACGCACCTACGGGACGGACCCGCAAGCCACATGAGGAGCGCACTCCCCCCGCAAACGTCCTTCTAACACTCCAGCCACACGCCAGACCCGACCCACACCAACGAGGCAACGTTGAGTATTAGAAAGCTAGGCGCCTACGATAATGGCCTTAGCTGTCTGTTCTCATGTTGAACGTATCAGTTCTGCACTTGGAACGCCTGCTGGAGGGGCGCGGCAAGGACGCTGTGGCCATGCACCCATCGGCGCTGAGCACTAATGGCATGCACCCCCACAGCGTCTCTGTGGCAACCCTCGCCTTGGAACCGCCTGCTGGAGGGATGCGGCAAGGGCACGGCGGCAGTGCACCCATCGGCACTAAGCACGGATTGCATGCACCACCACCGTGTCTCTGAGGCCTCCCTCGCCTTTGTAGCCATCTCCTTAGCTTTGCCCTGAGTTGCTCCGTGGCCACCATGCCCTTTTGTTAGCACGGCGAAGAATCCTGCCACCGCGCGCGCCGAGCCTCCACGGCACCCGTGGCAACGCCCTCCTGCGGTAAGAACCTTGATGCGGTCGCCATGCACCAGTGGCTGCCCGCTAGAAGACACAGCCCGTGAGCACTCCACGAGTATCACAGTGTGTCTGACCCCTAACCTTATCCTGCACGTCAGATCCTTACCAAGCCAGACATGCTGCAAAAAATTTCGAGATGCACGAAAAAAGGTACAGCACAGATAGCCCTCCTGCCTCCCAGTCCCCGGGCACAGAAGGGTCGATACCAAACTTGGGTGTGAGCACTCTCCTACTCCCAAGACACAGCTGCTGCGTGGTGCGCGTTGCAGGGAACCGGCAACGGCACGATCCCGTGCCGGAGTGATCCGGCAACGGGATTTTTGTTTTCGTGGCTCCGGCAGCCCCCTGCTCACAGCCAAGGATGGAAAGAGACTTCTGTGCACCTAGAGCAGGAGACAGAAGAAAAAACACGCAATAAACGAATCAACTTGAAATTCAGAGGAAAACACTTATGTTTATTCACAGAAACTAGAGGATTACAGTCGGGGGTTGCCCGGCTACACTAGTTCGAGAGGAATGCTGCAGCAGCATCACCCGTGGGTCAGGCTCCGCCGCTTCACGGGTAGAACTTGTGCAAGTGCTCAAGATTCCAGTTGTTTTGCACCGATAAGCCTCCTTCGGTTTCCAGCCAGACAGCCCCCGGCCTGGTCACCTGCACTACCCGGAAGGGGCCCTCCCATTTCAGAACCAACATGTTCCCGGCCTTCGTTCCTTGTATCCGGTGCAGGACAAGGTCTCCGACCTCGAGCTCCTGGGTACAGACCCGTCTGTCATGATAATGGCGGAGCCCCTGCTGATAGCGTGTAGCTCGTACAGCAGCCCGGCATCGAAGTTCTTCGATGAAGTTAAGATCGTCAACCCTCTGCTCGTATTGGCTATGCTTGCCGTACGCGTGTACTCGAGGGGATCCATGCTTGAGCTCGAGGGGCAGCACCGCTTCTGCCCCGTAGATAAGGGCGAAAGGAGTTTCACCCGTTGCCCGACTACGTGTGGTCCTGATCGACCACAGCACGGGCTGGAGTTATTCGACTCGGTGCTTCCCGTGGCCTTTGAGCTTGTCAAAGGTTCTCGTCTTGAGCCCCCGCAGCACCTCTGCGTTGGCTCGCTCCGCCTGTCCGTTGCTCCTCAGGTGAGCAACAGAGGCGAAGTGGATCTTGGTGCCCATGCCCACGCAGTAGGCTTGGAACACGGCGCTCGTAAATTGTGTGCCATTATCGGTGATGATGCCGTTAGGCACACCAAACCGGCACACAATGCTCTTGAAGAATTTGATGGCTGCCTGAGCGGTCACCTTCCGCACTAGTTCCACTTCTACCCACTTTGAGAACTTGTCGATGGCCACGAGTAAATACTCGTAGCCGCCAACCACTCTCGGCAACTTGTCGACGATGTCCAGCCCCCAGACCGCGAACGACCAGGAGGATGGAATGACTTGCAGGGCTTGTGCCGGCTGATTACTCTTCTTTGCATGGAACTGGCACGCCTCGCACGTCTTGACTAGTTGCTCAGCATCGGCTAGCGCTGTAGACCAGTAGAAGCCGTGCCGAAAAGCCTTGCCGGCGAGAGCACGGGAGGCCACATGGTGCGAGCATGTACCTCGGTGTATGTCTTCCAGAAGTGCGCGCCCTTCGTCTTGGGGCACGCAGAGGAGCTTTACTCCATATGCACGCCTCCGGTAGAGATCTCTGTCTAGCAGAGCGTACATCTTGGCTTGCTGGGCTACGCGCTCCGCGGCAACGTCGTCTTCAGGGAGGGCCTCCCCCTTGAGGTAGCGGGCGATGTTCACCGCCCAAGGAGGGGTTTCCCTACTCATGCATGCCGCCACATCGGCGGCATGGACCCCCGCTGTTGCGGGGTTTCCTTCGGTTGCCGGGAGGGCTTCCCTGACAGCCGGCTTGGGAGTGACTGAAGGCACAGTCTGCCTGTGCCAGAACACTCCTGTCGGGACTTTCCGGCGCTCTGCTGCCCACTTGGATCAGCCACGAAGTTGTCCTTGCGCTTGATGGGCTCGAATCGCAAACCCTTGAACTTGCATTCTAGCTTGCGGACTTCATCCACGTACGCTGCCATCTGCGGGCAGTCGTAGTCCTTGTTAACCTGGTTGATCACAGGTTGGGAATCCCCACAAACAACCAGGCGCTTGATCTCGAGGGCGATCGCCGCCTGCAACTCGGCGAGCAACCCCTCGTACTCAGCCGTGTTGTTGGTGGAGTTGGGGAAATCGAGTTGGATAGCGAATTTCAACTGGTCGCCCGTGGGTGACTCGATGATGACTCCGGCGCCAGCCCCCTGCAGGCTGAACGCGCCGTCGAAGTACATGATCCAGTGGCCTTTGTCCAGCTTGCTGAGCAGGCTGGTCTCCGGCTCCTCTTCTCTGCCCGTCGAGGTCCACTCTGCAACGAAATCTGCCAGAGCGGCACTCTTAATACTCTTGGTATTCGTAAAGTGCAGATTAAACTCGGACAACTCCATCCTCCACTCGGCCACCCTCCCGGTGGCTTCACGGTTGGTGAGGGCCCGCTCGAGGCAGAACCCGGACACCATCGTGATGCGGTGCGCCTGGAAGTAATGGCGCAGCTTGCGTGATGCATGCAGAATCCCCAGCAAGAGCTTCTGTACTTGCGGGTACCGCACGTGGGCGTCGCGCAGCATCGTGCTGACGAAGTACACAGGGTGCTGCACGAGCCGCTTGCGTGATGTCGACGCCGCCGGCTCGAGGGCGGTTCCCGGGCCCGAGGCGGTTGCCGGGGCTGACTCAGCCCTCGGCCCCGTAAGCTCAGCCCCCGGGAGATCTTCTTCTCTCTCGGCAACAAGCACCAAGCTGACCACTTGGTCAGTCGCCGCTAGGTAGAGCAGCAGCAGCTCGCCCAGCTTGGGGGCGACGAGGGTCTGCAGTGACTTCAGGTACCGCTTCAGGTCCAGGAACGCCGCCTCAGCCTCGGGGGTCCAATCAATTGGGCCCTTCTTCCTCATTACCTTGAAGAAAGGAAGGCGCGTTCACCCCGCCTTGAAATGAAACGCCCCGGCGCGGCTACAGAGCCGTTGAGGCGCTGGACGTCCTTCACCCTGTGGGGAGCCTCCATCTTCTCGATAGCTTCTATCTTCTTTGGGTTGGCCTGAATCACCCTGTGTGAAAACCAAAACGCCCAGAAGCTGCCCCGAGTCTACACCAAAAATGCATTTCTCAGGGTTCAACATGAGCTTAATCCTGCGGAGATTATCAAACGTCTCCCGCAAGTCATCAATAAGAGAGTCCTCGCGCTTTGACTTGATGATGATATCATCCATGTAGGCCTCAACGTTTCGGCCTAGCTGGGGTCCCAAACACTCGCGCAATGCACGCTAGAATGTTGAGCCCGCGTTCTTCAACCCGAAAGGCATGCACGTGTAGCAGTAGCAGCCAACCGGCGTGATGAACGCCGTTTTTTCCTCGTCCTGGACTGCCATCTTGATCTGATGGTATCCAGAAAAAGCATCCAAAAAGCACAACAAATCGCAACTGGCAGTGGAATCTACTATTTGATCAATGCGAGATACAGGGAAAGGGTCTTTTGGACATGCACGATTAAGATCAGTAAAGTCTACACACATGCGTAATTTATTCTCCCCCTTGGGCACTACAGCTGGATTTGCTAACCAAGTGGTGTACAGTACTTTCCTGATAGCCCCCGCAGCCTTCAGCTTGTCCACTTCTTGCTTGATGAAGTCTTTGCGCTCCTGTGCTTGCTGGCGGATCTTCTGCTTGACGGGGCGGGCGTCTGGACGCACCGCAAGTCGATGCTCAATCACCTTCCTAGGGACTTCGGGAAGATCCGACGGTTCCCAAGCGAACACGTCGGCGTTCTCCCGGAGGAAAGTGATGAGGGCGCTTTCCTATTTGGCATCGAGGTTCGCACCGATGGTGACGGTGCGCTCCTCGTTGCCGGCCAGGAGGGGCACCTTCTTCACCTTCACGGCCTCCTGCTTGAGCTTCTGGCCCTTGCCGGGGCGCGAGCTCGAGCTTCTGCTTCCCCCGGCAAGCTGCTGCGGGGTAACACGAGCCTTCTTCACTGCGGGGCAGTCGCCCGGTAGCGAGCCTTCGCTTCCGGCGACGCCTTCGTCACCGAAATCGGCTACGGCGGCGGCCCTGACGACCTAACCAACACACCTAGCCGCGTCCTTGAGATCGCACTTGATGGAGAGGACTCCGTAAGTGGACGGCATCTTCATCATGCCGTAGGCACAATGGGTTACCGCCATGAACTTGATCAGCGCTGGCCGACCAAGGATCCCGTTGTACGGCAACGGGGTGTGAGCCACATCAAACACGATGTGCTCAGTTCTAAATGCCTCCCGGGACCCGAAGGTAACCGGCAGCGTGATGCGCCCCAGGGGGCGCACGATCCCGGGGTTCACCCCCCGGAACGGGTCGGTGGGCTTCATCTGCTCCAGCGGCAGCTGGAGCTTCTCCACCAACCTGGCGGACAGGAGGTTTAACCCCGCTCCGTTGTCCACCAGCACCTTGGTCACCGTCATGTTGTTGATGATCGGTGAGACCACAAAGGGCAAAACCCCTGACCCCAAGTGCTGGGCTGGGTGATCGTCGGGGCTGAAAGTGATCGGCACGTGCGGCCACTTCAGCGGCTGCTGCAGCTCCATGTCCGGCAACAGCGCACACACCTTCCGGGTGAGGCGCTTCACTGCGCTATGGGATGCGAGGGCGTAAGCTCCCCCATAGATGCAGGCGACGCCGCGAGGCTCCTGGAAGCCTGGCTCGTCGCCCTCTGCTTGATGCCTTGCAGAATGCGACCATCCTGCGCGTCATGGGTGGCGTTGGCATGGAGGGGACAACGGGGCGCGTCGCCCGGCTTGCCACCAGACCCGCCAGCGGGTGAGGCCTTCTTCGCAGGCCTCGTGGCAGGCCCCGGTTCCGCGGCAAGCACTTGCTTCCCGCTGCGCTTCCGGAAGCCCTTCCTCTGCGAGCCCTCAGTGGGACTCACGCATCTTGGGGTCACGGACGTTGATGGCGAAGGTATTGATGATGGCGGCAGCCTCCGCCTCAGGAATGGAGTAGGAGAGACTGAAGAAGCGGTTGACGAAGCTCCGCAACGTCTCCCCTGGCTTCTGCACAATGGTGTGCAGCTCCGCCATGGTTCCCGGGCGCTTGTAGCTGCCCTGGAACACGCTCACAAACTGCTCGCGCAGGTCAGCCCAGGAGGCTATGGATCCGGCGGGCAGGTTGAGCAGCCAGGTCCTCGCTGATCCTTTGAGGACCATCAGGAACCAGTTGGCCCTGACCTTGTCGTCGGTGCCGATGGCATGCATCCCCAACGTGTAGGTCAGGAGAAAATCCTTGGGGTTCACGGTCCCGTCGTACGTTCCACACGCCAGTGCTCGGAACTTGCGGGGCCATGTCACCCGACGCAGCTCACGGGTGAACGCAGTGCAGCCGTCCTTGGCGCCCATGGGAGCATCCTCCTGCTCCTCTGGGCGTTGGCGTTCTGCCTCACGTCGGTGCCGGCGCTCCAAGCTGTGGCGGAGGTCTTCTTGCTGGCGGGCGTTCAGGACGGCCCGCGCATCACCTCGCGTAACGGTCGGTGACGAATCCGAGGACCCCTCAGGATCCTCGCCTCCTTGCCCTCCCTACGGGGGAGGGTTTTCTCCCTGACCCGAGGCGCGGGGCGCGTCTCCGCGTCCCGGGTTCTGCCCTCGGCCTGAACCAGCCGGGGCGCCTTCGCCTTGCGGCTGCTGGGCGGCGAGCGCAAGGAGCGTGTCCAGCTCCGCACTCCATGCCTGATGCGCCGGCGTGCCTTGCGGTGCCTCGTAGCGCACCATGACACGCGCGGCTATGACGGCCTCTGCCGGGGTTTGGGCGGGAGGCTGCCTATTCTTTGACCGGCTGCCCTCCGCTCTGTCCCCCGGCACCCTCGGGTGAGTGGGGCGGGATTCCGTTGACGTCGCACGTGACGCGCTGTGCTCTTGGCGCAGCTGCCGCTGCGTGTCTTCGGCCCGCGGGTGGACTCACAGGCTGGCGCGAGCGGCGTCATGGCCGCTGGCGCGACTGGCTCCGGTGCTGGGAGCCGCTAGCCCCCTCAGTCGTTTGTCCGCCAAAAGCCGAGGAGGCGGAGGTGGCAGCTGCGACTGCTACTGCACCTGGGAGGGCTCAGGGTTCTCCTGGCGCTGCGACGTGGGCTGCACGATGTGTGATCGCGTGTGCGCCACTGGGGCACCACGCAGGTCGATCCGAGAGTCGCCAGCCCGCTTGGAAGGGATAGCGACGGGTTCTGTCATCGGAGAAGACGAAGCTGACGTAGCTGTAGACGACGGCACCGGCGGTCTCCGGCGAGCTCTCCACATGCCCCCCTACCTGGCGCGCCAGATGTCGTAGCCCGAGGCTTAGACACCGGGGATGCTAGGCACCCCCTTTCAGGTTCGGCAGTGGGCGTTGGGGATCGCTCCGGCGAGCGCCGGCGAGGCCAATGTCAAGCCCAAAGAAGCACAAGTCCGTTTACCCAGGTTCAGGCCACCCTGAGGTGTAAAACCCTACGTCCTGCTTGTGAGTTTGTATTAGCCAATGAACAAGTGCTTTACAGATTGCCGGGGAGTTCCCGAGCGCTCTCCCCTTTTCTGCTAAGTGGCTACTTGTATTTCTAGGCTAAAACTAGAAAGAACCCAACCCCTTAACCATTGGCGTTGGTCCTCCTTTTATACTCAAGAGGATACCACAGGTGCCTCGGTGCATGGGGGACAAGTGTCGAGCAAAGACCCTAGGCAGCTTCCCCTCGTTGCGCTGGCGTGCATGCATGGCACAAAGCACTGTACCGGGGGTGGTACGTGCCTTGGATTCACCGAGAGCCACTCACTGTGGGCTGACTTGACAGGGAACCACCCTCCTGTCAGAGCATTTAATGATTGCTTGTGCCATACTCCACGCCCTGACCAGCCCTACTCGCGGGGAGCCTGCCAGGCGGCCACGTGGCGTCAATGCCCTGACTGCTGGGTACCGACCTTGTGGTAAGTGCCTATGCCAGGGAGCGCTCTCCCGGCAAGTGACCTTCCCGGGGGGCGCCCTGGCAGAGATTCTCTTGTTGCCTTACGGGGTGGCCCTCGCAGTCCGGCAAGTCCTGCTAGGCAGCTCGGGCGGTGCTGCCCAGGGTGCTGCCCTCGCCGGGGGCAAGTGAGGCGACCCACGCATTAAGCAACGGTGGTACCCCGGGTGCCACTGGGGCGACAGTTCGGGCCACCCTGAGTTGTAAAACCCTACGTCCTGCTTCTAAGTTTGTATTAGCCAATAACAAGTGCTTTACAGATTGCCGGGGGAGTCCCCGGGCGCTCTCCCTTTTTCTGCTAAGTGGCTACTTGCTGTTTCTGGGATAAATTTAGAAAGAACCCAACCCCTTGACCATTGGTGTTGGTCCTCCTTTTATACTCAAGGGGATACCACCGGTGTCTCGGTGCATGGGGGACAAGTGTCGAGCAAAAACCCTAGGCAGCTTCCCCTCGCCGCGCTGGCGTGCATGCATGGCAGAAAGCACTGTACCTGGGACAGTACGTGCTTTGGATTGTGGGCTGCGAGGGCTGAGTTGACAGGGAATCAGCTTCCTGTCGGAACATTTAATGGTTGCTTGTGCCATACTCCACGCCCTGACCAACCGTGCTCGCGGGGAGCCTGTCGGGCGGCCACGTGGGGTCAATGCCCTCCCTGCTGGGTACCGACCCTGTGGTAAGTGCCTGTGCCAGGGAGCGCTCTCCCGGCAAGTGACCTTCCCGAGGGGCGCCCTGACAGAGATTCTCTTGTTGCCTTACGGGGTGACCCCCGCAGCCCGGTTAGTTCTACCGGGCCGATGACTTCCTGGGCAGCTCGGGCGGTGCTGCCCAGGGTGCTACCCTCGCTGGGGGCAAGTGAGGCGACCTATGCGTTAAGTAACGGTGGTACTCCGGGTGCCATTGGTACGACAAATTCAAATTGCAATTGCCTGTTATCATGTGTTTGTAGATCATCATAATCTCTTCCAATGCTCTCTTTTTTTTTTGACAAATTTGAATTCGATTTTGGCTTAGTCTTCTTTCCTACTACTTTATGCGTAGTCTTAGGTTTCATAGTTATCAAATTAGCAACACACAAACAATAGATAGGTACAGGCGTCCAGAAGGTTGAGAACAAAGGGCAATACGAGGGGCATGGTTTGCTCTCTGTACCAATAATCTGGAGGGAAAAACACAAAAAATGTCCTTCTGTGTCTGCCCATTAGTTTCATGACGCATGACTTACAAATATGTGCATGCTTTTTTGACGACGAGGCGCCTGGTTTTCCTTTTAAAACAGACTCCTGTTTTCAAACAAAAAACCAGGCTGTCTGCTAGTTAGAAAGACCTTTTTTTAACTGTTTCTTTCTGAAGGACCCGGTGGATGACTGATTTGGAAGTCAATTTTATCGGCTTGGATCATCATTCCTCGGCCCATCAGCTCGTCAATTTGGACTTCTGTCCGTCCTCAAACGTTGAACAGGTCAACGGGAATCTTCCTGTGAATTAGTTTCCCCTCGTGAGCCCGACTTGTGTCGGCCCAGAGATTGGAAAGCAACAGACATGGTGCCATGCTGCCTGGCAGCAAGCAGCTCAATTTACCAGTGGAACATCAAAGGAGTGGAAGTCATACGCTGACGTGCGACGACCGCATGGACAGCGACGAGAACGGGAACGTGGCCACCGATGTCTGCGAGTGCGGCTCAACCGGCGCCCGCTCGAACGACGACGACGGGAACGAGTACACGAAGTCGTCATACCCCACCCCGCCTGAGCGCACCGGCGGGAGCGGAGGTGGCGGCGGCGGCGGCGGCACCTCGGCCGCGTCCCCGCCGTCGAGGTACCTCGCCACCTCCCTCATCGTGGGCCGGGCCGCCGGCACCGGGTGCGAGCACCAAAGCCCCACCTTCACGGCCACGGCAGCCTCCTCGGCGTCGAACGCCCCATCGAGCCTAGCATCCACCACCTTCTCCTCTTCCCCGGCCGCGTACCGCTCCCAGGCCCAGTCCGACAGCACGAGCTCCTCCCGCGGTTCGATGGGCCGACGGCCCGCCACCACCTCCAGCACGAGCGCCCCGAACGCGAACACGTCGGCAGCCGTGGTGGCCTTCCCCGTCCTCGTCAGCTCCGGCGCCAGGTACCCGAGCGTGCCCACCACCCGTGTCGTGCCCGGGTTGGCCCCGTGCTCGTACAGCTTGGCCAGCCCGAAATCCCCGAGCCGGCCCGCCATGTCGCCGTCCAGCAGCACGTTGCTGGCCTTGACGTCGCGGTGGAGCACCACGTGCTCCCACTCCTCGTGCAGGTACAGCAGCGCCGACGCCACGTTGCGGAGGATCTTGTACCGCAGGGCCCACGTGAGCCGCGCCGCCCGGAGGCCGTCGCCGAAGAGGTGCATGTCGAGGCTGCCGTTGGGCATGAAGTCGTAGACGAGGAGGAGGTCCCCGCGGCGGCGGCACCAGCCCTGGAGCTGCACCAGGTTGCGGTGCCGGAGCCTGCCGATGGACGCGATCTCCGCCACGAACTCACGGAGCCCCTGCCGGGACTCGTGGGACACCCGCTTCACGGCCACCACGTTGCCAGCGTTGTTGTTTCCCTGGAGCACGCCGCGGTACACCTTGCCGAAGCCGCCCGAGCCGAGGAGTTCGCGGTCGCGGAAGCCACGGGTGGCGCGCTTCAGCTCGGGGTACTTGAACCGGTGCGGGCCGTAGTCGAGCTCCCACGGCTCGATCACGTCGCGGTTCTTGAAGCGGTACGCCGCGTAGGCGCCGGCAGCGGCCAGCGCCACCAGCGCCACGAACGCCGAGAACACCGACGCGAGGACCACCGTCGTCTTGTTCCTGCCGTCGTCAGCGGTGCTGGGCCGCGGAAGCCGCGGGAGGGACGACACGTCGAGCGGGGGCGCGGCGCCGGCCGCGCCCAGCTTGAAGCTCCATCCCATGAGGTAGTGGGAGCTCGCAAGGAGCCCCGTGGACGCTGAGAAGCCGACATACATCTGCTCCCGGAAGATGCCGGCCAGATCGACGCGGAAGGAGATGAGCGGCGCCGACGGTTTCTTGCCGCCGTCCGAGGTCGTGGCGATGGAGACGTTGAGGAGCTTCGCGTCGCCGTCGTAGTCGACCCAGGCGAGCACGGTGTCGCCGGATTTGAGGTTGATGGGGGCAGCGGGGGCGGAGGCGTTGGAGACGAGGCTGTTGAGGTCGACGGCCACGTGGTTGTCGTCGATGTCCCCGAACTCAAAGTCCTTCACGGTGTCGAACTCCACGGCGAAGACGTGGTTGGTGGCGTTCCCGAGGTCGGCGGCGCTGAGCAGGCCCAGGTACTGGCTGGGCAGCGCGCCGGGGAGGCACCGGTCAGCGGCCGCCACGAAAGCGAACCCGTGGCCGCCCAGCCTGGGGTACTCGGGCACGATGGCGAACGCGAACGCCGTCGAGAAGGACGACGCTGTGTAACCGTTGGTGCGGTTGCCGGAACCGGAGACGGACGGGGTGAGCAGGCGGAGCGGGGACGGGTAGAAGGCGTGGCCCATGAGGCGGGAGGTGTCGTTGGTGAGGCGCAGGATGCCGTCCGGGCGGAGCTCCGTGACGCCGTTCAGCGTGAGGTTCGGGTTACCGCCTCCGCCCCCACCGCCGAATCCAGAGTAGGTGAATTCTTGGGCCGCAGCGAAGTTGCAGGCGAGGAGGAGCAACAAAACAGGGGCGAGTAGACTCATTGCCGACGACAAATCGTGGACAAACAAGATGCGGAATTGCGGATGCTAGCGTGGTTCGTTCCGGTGAGCAATGGACTGCGGACTGCGGACTGCTGGTCGGTGTGATTGTAATGGAGAACGGGAGGAATGTGTTAATTAATTGCAGGGATGTTGTAAGTAGGGAGGAGGAACACAGGACAGCAGACAGGACTCAGGAGGGAGTGGCATACGGGCATGGCATGCCTGAGTTTAATCCACTGGATCACACAATCAATGGCTCCGCGTCGCGTCATATCGCAGTCGGAGACACTCACTCCGCTGGAAAGCTTGACCGGAATGTCAATTCGCCGCGTACGTACGGTGGCTGAGAATGTGATTTTGCTATGGCGTGCTTGGTGCAAATTAAGGAGAAATTCTAGAGGCTTCCGAGGACGGAAAATCCATATCTGCCTAGTGCATCCTCTGTATATGGGACGGGAGTAGTATCTAATGGAGTAATAGAATTTAGATTTGTCCAACATAAAATAGTTAGGCTTCTTTGATCAAATGATTCAAAAACATAGGATATGAAAAACTGGGATTGAAATGCATGGCCTGTTGAATACACAAATAAAACACACAGGAGCCGGTTGAAAGAAATGTTTGGATGCTAGACGAGAAAAACACACTAATTTTGAGATTAGATGGTACTTAATTAATGACACATTTTACCATACCTAATACTCCACACGGAGAAAACGGAGTACCAGAAAAGGACATACTTGATTTTTCACATTTTCAGATTAATAATAAAAATGAAATCTATCTATCTCCCAGTGGAGGGCGCCCAGACAAAGTCCTTTGGTAGCAATACTACGATCCAAAGGGCATGTATATATTGGAGTTAATCCTTAGGACAAGAATCTTGTATTTTTACTCCAAAGTTCCCGTGATCCAAAGAGGACATTTAAAATCTACCGCAATGGTTTGTTCCTTTATCCCGTGACCACCAAATAAGTCCTAGGTTTCGCTCTTTCAACGTCTTCATTTTATTGGTTTCAAAAAAAATCGCGTGAAGTCGCGACCTACACGGACAGGGCGGTATACAACTGCAGCACTTGGTGACTTAAAAATGATAAAAACCTTTACACTCCTTACCGAGCTTTTGAATTCAAATATTTTATTTTGCTCTGTAAATACATTTACCGTGCCAGGAGGGACGCCGTTATCGGGCGGTAACCAAAAATATTACTGCTCGGTAACAAAAACCCTGATTGGCACATCACCTTTGCGTTATCAGTATGTGCAAGCATGTGTCATAAATAAATTTATTTACTTCTAAGAAAATTGGATTATGAATTCTTTGCTACTCCAACTGTTTTTGACTTTGTGCTAAGTCAATAGAATTAACCGATCAAATTTATTCCCCTAAAAAAAGGATCAAATTTACGGAAAAAATTATCTACTATATAAAGTAAGTATACTACGAAAATATATCTAGTAAAACTAATTTAAAGTTATACATATTGATATATGTTGTATTAAAATAAAACCCTTATATGAGCCGGGTCGTAAATCCTACGTGGCGACGACCAAGTCAACATTTCGCAAACACAAGTCAAGACGCCTACGTGGCACGGTCAGTCCCACGTGGCAAAAGAAGATTAGTCAAACTAGTCAAACCACTCATGCCATGGTCAAAGGGTCAAATGAGCTAGAGTGGAGGCAAAAAAGGTATGAGGAGGAGGCCCTTAGTGCATCGTGGACATGGACCAAGCCCCTCTTTTCCCCCATGGTGCACACAAAAGTTATGGACCAAAAGTACTACTTTTATCACTTTGCCCCCACTTTTCTCTCTCCCTCAAGGGTAGCCATGATCTTTTGTCATGGACCCCTAGGTTATAAATACGCTCCCACGGGGGCATGTATCATTCACTCTCTACTTGAATAAACTCAAGGGGAGAGGGCTGGAGCCTCTTGCAAAGAGCTCTAGTTTCGAGATCCGGGAAGACGCGTTCGGCCCGGACTCGAAGGTGAAGGGTTGGGTTTGAGTTCCAAGGGTATCCTAACCTCGATACTTGGAAAGACGCGTTCGGTCCAAGTACGAGGCGGCCCCGACGAACCTCTCGCCAAAAGGTGTCTTGGGAAGATCCGCTCGGCCCAAGCCCTTGGCTAACAACCCCCTCGAAGCCTTTCCTAACATAGGATTAAGTCGCACCCCTTGACGTGTTCAAAAAATATCGACGTGTCAACTTGTCCAAGTGTACGGCGACCTTCGCTATAAGGCCGGCATACACGCTCTACATTTATACCCGCATTTGTGCCATCGAGCATTGGCACCCCTTACTCTAATTGTTGTCGAGAACAACAACAGTGGCGCCGACCGTGGGAACCCTCGCCGCAATTGAAGATCTAATGGCCCCGACGAAGCCTACTTCATCGGGTCCCCAATTTGCCGCGAAGTCTACACGGTTGCAAACGAATAAAGCAAGAGCCTCGGGGACTCCCGAGGAAGAAGGAAACATCACCATTCTGGACGCCGCCGCAAGCATGGTCGCCCCGACGGAAGTCGCGGTCACCCCTCCACTACCGGCCGTCTCGGAAGGAACCGAGGTGCTCGAAACCGTCGTAGGCGGTCCCTCGACACTTACCAACGTAGTGGCAAGGATCGGCGAGCTGCCTACGGTTGCCGCCCCCACAGGGGATACGGAACTCGACATGCCTCGCTCGATGGGCTTCGCGCCACCTTCCCTACAACCGGTGGTAACCCTGCCCTCGGAACCTACAAGAGGAAACCATGTGGCGTCGGGAGGATCCGCGCCAGAAAACCAAGGAGTCCCGGCCTACGACCCCTTCAACCCGGGATTACCTCCACTGGCGCTCGCCGCGATCGCCCAAGGAGCTCCTTGGTATCATCCTTATTAGGGGCTTCCGTCGCAAGGTGCTCTCCAAATCGCACACCCTCAACATCAACCTCGCTTTGTGAATGCCCCGCAAACACCCCTTGCTCCCCCCGCCGGGGTCGAACAAGGGGCCCACCAGGTACCACCTCAAGCTGCGCCTCGCGAGGAACGAGACCCTAGCGTGCATGGAAACGAGCAAGTGGCGGAATCCGGAGCCCGTGCCGACGGTGAAAGGAATTCCCGTCGACGCTCTGACCCTCCAAGAAAACATCGAGATCATTCTCCAAGCGACCCCTCTAGCGACGAGGGAGGACCTCGCCATCGAAGGAACCAAAAGAATCGGCCGACTTGCAACCCGCTCACTCGGGAGATCCAAGACGTGCCTTTTCCGCCAAGGTTCAAGCCGCACACGATACGGCCGTACGACGGGGAGTCAAATCCTCTTCAATTCCTGGATGTCTACTCCACCGCCATACGGGCTGCCGGGGGAGGTCCCGTCGAGATGTGCAACCTCTTTCCGCTCGCGCTCACCGGAATGGCGCAAACTAGGTTTTACAACCTGCGGAGGAACTCCGTGCACTCATGGGAACGCCTCCAAGAGGTCTTCATCGCCAACTTTCAAGGAAACTTTAAGGAGCCCTTGTAGGCTCACGAGCTATACGCCGTGAAACAAAAGCCGGGGGAATCCCTCCGAAGCTTCTTCCATCACTTTGCGAAGTTGCGAAGCCAAATGGCCAACCTGCCGTCGACCACCATGATCGACGCATGCATGCAAGGTCTTCTCCAAGGAAAAGTGAATCGGGCCCTAAGTCGTAACCCACCGAAGACGACCGAAGAGCTTTATCGAATCTTGCAAGAATACGCCCGGGACGAAAACAGGGACATCACCAAGAAGGACGCGCCACGCACCGCTCCCGAAGGAACTCCCTCGTCCGACAAACCTCCTGCACCCGCTTCGTCTTCCAAGAAGAAGAGGAGGTGGGGGGGAAAAGGGCACCGGTGACCAAGTCCGGAAAATCTTCGCCGTCGAAGGGCAAGCACCACCTCAAAAGACTTGGCAAGCCAAGAAACCACCTCGTCTGACCGAGGGGGTGGATGAAAGGTGCCTCATCCACAACTCGGCAAGCCATAGCACCGAAGAGTGCAACACGCTCATCGCAGCCCGCGAAGAGTTCTAGGCACAAATGCAAGCCCAGCGCAAGGATGAGAAGACAGCCGAGGCTCCGCGCCCCGCCAACGTCCTTGTCGCTGACCCAGCACCCAAGGAAGACAACCTCCCATTCCAGGAACCAGCACATCACGTAGGAGTGATACTTGGGGGCTCCGCAACGGGACGAGGATCAAAGCGACAACGCAAGGAGTACGCTCGCAAACTCAATGTCGTGGGAACCTTCACCGCGACACCACCACCTAAGTGGGCGAGCGTGCCAATTGCCTTCACCGAAGAAGATGCTAAGGGGATACGCTTCCCACATGACGACGCCCTCTTTGTGACGGCGATCATCGCCAACTGTCAGCTCAAGAAGATTCTTGTGGATGGCGGAAGCTCCGCTGACATCCTATATTTGAGCACATTAAAGAAGCTGATGGAGCCACAGGGGGGATACAAGAACGGCTCGCTTCAACCATCCCTTTATCCCCTCACGGGTTTCGTACCAGGGAAGTCCATTCAGCCGCTCGGACAAATTGAGCTCCTCACGAGCTTCGGAGATGCCACAAATCATCAAACCGAGCTCGTACGCTTAGACGTGGTGGATATGGAGGCCTCCTTCAACGCCTTCCTCGGGAGGACGACGCTAAACCGTCTTTGCGCTGCCATCCACCACAATTTCTTGTGCATGAAGATCCCAGGCCCGAAAGGCGTGATAACGGTCTGCGGCGAGCAATCTTCCGACAGGAAGACACTTTACCGCCACGAGACCAAGTGTGCCGAAAAGGGAGAATCATCCAAGAGTATTAACTTGCTTTCGAGCACGGGAGCATCCGAAACCAATTCTCAGGAGCGCTACATCCCCAAGCCTCTCCCCGAGGGAGAACTCAAGAAAGTACGCATCTCCCAAGATGACGCCACGCGCACGGTGAAGATTGGAGCCGACATCCCGAGTAAACTCGAGGAAGAACTTGTCGGCCTACTCCGGAAGAATTCCGACCTCTTCACTTGGTCACCTTCCGAAATGGGAGGAGTCCCGCGTGATGTCATGGAACATCGCCTCGCCGTGAGATCCGACAAAGCTCCCGTGAAGCAGAAGCTTCGAAAACTCTCCACCGAGCGAAGCGAAGTCATCAAACAAGAAATCGCTAAACTCTCCGACGCCGGGCTTATCCGAGAAGTTTGGCATCCCGAGTGGCTAGCCAATCCTGTCTTGGTGAAAAAGGCCAACGACAAGTGGCCAATGTGTATCGACTTCACCGACCTGAACAAGGCATGCCCCAAGGATGACTACCCGCTCCCTCGAATCGACCAACTGGTCGACTCCACGGCGGGATGCGAGAGGTTGAGCTTCTTGGACGCCTATTCGGGATATCACCAAGTCCACATGGCCAAGGAAGACGAGGAAAAGACCGGCTTCATCACTCCCGTTGGCACCTTCTGCTATCGCAGAATGCCCTTTGGATTGAGGAACGCCGGCGCGACCTTCCAACGACTCGTCAGCCTCATCCTCAAAGAACAATTGGGGAGAAACGCCGAAGTATACGTGCATGACGCCGTCATCAAAAGTCAAATTACAGGAACTCATCCCAAGGACCTGCAAGAAACCTTCGACAATCTCCGCAAGTACGGCGTAAAGCTCAATCCGGAGAAGTGCGCATTCGGAGTTCGAGGAGGAAAACTCCTGGGCTTCCTTGTCTCTCAACGAGGGATCGAGGCTAACCCGGAGAAAATCCGGACCATCATGGAAATGGAGCCTCCTCGCTCCATCAAAGATGTGCAGCGCCTAGCAGGAAGAATGGCGGCCTTGGGACGATTCGTCGCCCGATCGGCCGAGAAGGGTCTTCCTTTTTTCAAAGCCTTCATAAGCCTCGACAACTTTGAGTGGACCAACGAAGCTCAAAGGGCCTTCGAAGAACTCAAGACCTATTTGTCGACCCCTCCGCTTCTCACGAGCCCAAAGCAGGGGGAGCCCTTGCTCCTGTACCTTGCCGCGACCCCGGTCGCCGTAAGCGCAGCACTCGTGAAGGAGGAAGACGGGTCACAACGCCCGGTATATTACGTGAGCGAAGTCTTGGGAGGAGCGAAGGGTCGATACACCCAGATCGAGAAGATCGCTTACGCGCTCCTCATGGCCTCTCGAAAACTCCGTAATTACTTCATGGGCCATACCGTCATGGTGCCAACCACTTTCCCACTCAAGGAAGTCTTCGGCAATAAGGAAGCCACCGGAAGAATCGCCAAGTGGGCAACGGAATTGGCCCCTTTCTCGCTAGAGCTCACGGCGAGAAAGGCCAGAAAATCCCAAGTCCTGGCTGACTTTGTGGCCGAGTGGCATGCTCCACTAGCCCCACCCGAAGAAATCACATCCAAAACCAAGCCCCCCGAACCACATTGGATAATGCGGTTCGATGGCTCCAATCGCCTCGACGGCGGCGAGGCCGGAGTCATACTCATCAGCCCCGAAGGAAAAATTCTGGAGTACGCCGCCCACCCGGACTTCAACGCCACCAACAATGTGGCAGAGTATGAGGCGCTACTTCTCGGACTTCGACTGGCCAAGGCCATGGGAGTCCGACGCCTTCTCATCAAAGGAGACTCCCAAATGGTGATAAACCAAATGGACAAGTCATATCAATGCCTTGATGAAAGGATGAAGAAATATATCGAAGAAGTTCGTAAGATGGAACGGTATTTCCTGGGTATGGATGCGCGACGCATTCCCCGACGAGAAAATCACCTGGCCAACAGGTTAGCCCGAACAGCCGGTTCCAAAGAATCGCTGCCACCCAACGCATTCTTCAAAGTGATTCACACCCCATCCATAAAGGAAGAAGCCGACGCCCTTGACGAAGCTTCAAAGACCAGCATGGTCATCAACTCTCCACCCTCTTGGATGACACCGATTATCCGCGCCTTGAAAGGCGAGGTGGACGAAGAAGCAGAAGGCCCGAGCACCAAAACTCTGCTCGCAAAAGCCAAGATGACGTCCTCCTCGACGGCATCCTATACAAGAAAGGGGCGGCCGCATTGCTTAAGTGCATCACTCCTGACCGGGGAGCCGAGCTCCTCTTGGAAATCCATTCAGGAATATGCGGCCAGCATCTCGCGCCAAGAGCCACCGCGGCGAAAGCCTTACGACAGGGATTCTATTGGCCCACCATGGTGCAAGACGCAATCACCATATTGCGGAAATGCGAAGCTTGCCAGAAAATGGCTAAGTCAATCCATGCGCCCGTGACTTCCCTGAAGAATATCCCGATAACATGGCCATTTGCACGCTGGGGAATGGACCTTCTCGGGCCTTTCCCCGCATGCAACGGGGGCTGCAAGTATCTCGTGGCGACGATTGATTACTTCTCCAAATGGATAGAGGCAGCGCCGCTCGGCAAGATCACGTCACAGGCCGTTCAAATTTTTTTCTGGGAGAATATCATATGCCGATATAGCGTCCCACGAGAGCTAACCGTGGACAATGGTCAAACAGTTTGACTGTGCGGAATTCATCAAATTCTGCGAATGCCTTGAGATCAAACTGCACTTCGCATCCGTTGCTTACCCAAAGAGCAACGGCGCCTGCGGAAGGGCAAATGGACTAATTCTCCAAGGACTCCGCCGAAGGGTAGAGAACACGGTTAGCAAAGTAAGGGGAGCATGGGGAGATGAACTCGCTAGCGTGGTTTGGGGCATACGCACCTCCGTAAGCTATTCCACGGGCCGAACACCATTCTCTTTGGTGTATGGAGCCGAAGCAGTTCTTCCCGCCGAGGTCGAGTTCCGCTCACCTCGGGTCGAAAGGCTCCAAGAAGCCACTCCAATGGCCTTCATCGAAAACGAAGAGCACCACAAAACAGCCATCGATCTTGTGGAAGAAGCTCGTGACAAAGCCCTCATGAGGCACGCCGTTTACGAGCAAAGCGCCGCACGCTTCTACAACCCAAGAGTGCGGGAACGAGCCTTCTCCCAAGGAGATCTCGTGCTGAAAAAAAATGTCAACCCAAAGCTCCAGCGCAAACTCGACCCTAAATGGGAAGGACCATACCTCATCACCGCAATATTGGAAAATGGTGCATGAAAGGGCAAGATCTTGTCCATGCCTAGAACGGCAACAAGGTCTGGCGTTTCTACGCTTAAGAAGAACCTTCAAGGGCAATCCTTGCCGCTCCCAAAGGAGACCATCAGCGTCCAATCAGCCTCTTCCCTACGAAACTTCGAGGGATCATAAACGCCAACGAGGCCACGTCTACATAAGGCTTGTAAGTGCCCATCAGGCGATACGTTAAGACAAGAAAGCAAGGATCAATAAAAACAAGTCCTTGAGGAAAAAATAAGAGTGACACAAGATACTCACACGACTCATCGTTGTAGAAGAGCCGCTGCCCCTGTGCCGCTCGTCGAGGAATGCGAAAAGGCTGCGCCGTGACGGCTCGGATAGGCTCCACCTCTATCCACTTCGAGAACTTGTCGATGGCCACGAGCAAGTACACGTAGCCGCCAACTGCTCTCGGCAGCTTGCCGACGATGCCCAGGCCCCATACCGCGAACGGCCACGAGGACGGGATGACTTGCAGGGCTTGCACTGGTTGGTTGCTCTTCTTGACGTGAAACTGGCATGCTTCACAGGTCTTGACTAATTGTTCGGCATCGGCTAGTGCTGTCAGCCAGTAGAAGCCATGCCGGAACGCTTTCCCAGCTAGTGCCCTGGAGGCCACATGGTGTGAGCATGTGCCTCGATGTATATCTTCCAGCAATGCACGCCCTTCCTCTTGGGGCACGCAGAGGAGCATGACTTCGTTAGGATGCCTCCGGTAGAGTTCTCCGTCCACCAGGGCATAAATCTTAGCTTGCCGGGCTACTCGCTCCGCGGCAACATCTTCTTCCGGGAGGGTCCCATCCCTGAGGTAGCGAATAATATCTGTCCCCCAGGGTGGTGGCTCCCGGCTAGTATATGCCACCAACTTGGCGGCATAGTCCCCTACAGCTGCAGGGTCACCTTGAGTTGCCGGAGGGGCTTCCCCGGCAACTGTCTTGGGGTTGACAGAGGGCTTCGATAGCCTCTGCACGAACACCCCAGGAGGCACCTTGCTGCGTTCCGCTGCCCACTTGGACAGTTCATCCGCAACAAAGTTGTCCTTGCGCTTTACGTGCTCAAATCGAAGTCCTTTGAACTTGGACTCCCATTTTCGCACTTCCTCCACGTACGCTACCATCTGGGGGCAGCCGTAGTCCTTGTTTACCTGGTTGATCACGAGTTGGGAGTTTCCGCGAACAACCAAGCGCTTGATGTCGAGGGCGATTGCCGCGCGTGGCCCGGTAAGTAGTCCCTCGTACTCTGCCGCGTTGTTGGTGGAGTTGGCGAAGTCGAGCTGTATCACAAACTTGAGCTGGTCTCTAGTGGGCGACTCGATCACCACTCCGGCACCGGCGCCCTGCAAGCAGAAGGTGCCGTCGAAGTACATGACCCAGTACCCTTCGTCCAATCTGCCGGGAAGGCTCGCTTCCGGCTCTTCTTCCTCTATGCTTGTCGATGTCCACTCCGTGATGAAGTCAGCGAGAGCGGTGCTCTTGATGCTCTTGGTGTTTGCGAAATGCAACCCGAACTCCGCCAGCTCGATTCTCCACTCCGCCACCCTTCCGGTGGCTTCACGGTTGGTGAGGGCCCTCTCCAAGCAGAACCCCGACACCACCGTGATGCCGTGCGCCTGAAAGTAATGGCGCGGCTTCCTTGAAGCGAGTAGGATCCCAAGCAGAAGCTTCTGGACCTGCGGGTACCGTACCCGGGCATCGCGCAGCACCGTGCTAACGAAGTACACGGGATACTGCACTAGCCGCTTGCGGGGGGCAGCCTGCGTGGGCTGCCCCTCGGGTCCAGGGGCAGAGGAGGTAGCCGGGGGTTCCTTAGGCTCGCCGGGAGCCCCCGGCCCTTCCGTCTCAGCCCCCGGGACTTGCTCTTCCCTCTCGGCAACGAGCACGGAGCTCACTACCTGGTCCGTCGCTGCTAGGTACAGCAGCAACGGCTCGCCCGGCTTGGGGGCGACGAGAACCGGCGGCGACTTCAGGTACCTCTTCAAGTCCTAGAACGCCGCTTCCGCCTTGGGGGTCCAATTGATTGGACCCTTCTTCTTCATCACCTTGAAGAAAGGCAGGGCTCACTCGCCCAGCCTCGAGACGAAACGCCCAAGCGCCGCAACGCACCCGTTGAGGCGCTGGATGTCTCTAACCTTGCGGGGTGCCTCCATTTTCTCGATCGCCTCGATCTTCTGTGGGTTGGCTTCGATTCCCCTGTGAGAGACCAAGAAGCGCAGCAAGTGTCCCGAGTCCACACCGAACGTGCACTTCTCGGGGTTAAGCTTGTGCCTGATCCTTCAGAGGTTGTCAAACGTCTCCTGCAGGTCGCTGACGAGCGAGTCCCTACGATATCGTCCATGTAGGCCTCGATGTTCCGGCCTAGCTAGGGTCCCAGACACTCGTGCAAGGCGCGCTAAAATGTCGAGCCCGCGTTCTTCGACCCGAAAGGCATGCACGTGTAACAGTAGCAGCCAACCGGGGTGATAAACGCTCTTTTCTCCTCGTCTTGGACTGCCATCTTGATTTGATGGTAGCCGGAGAAAGCATCTAGAAAGCACAAACACTCACAACCTGCTGTAGAATCTACTATTTGATCGATACGG
The DNA here is from genome assembly GCF_000005505.3 of Brachypodium distachyon. Classification (NCBI taxonomy): domain Eukaryota; kingdom Viridiplantae; phylum Streptophyta; class Magnoliopsida; order Poales; family Poaceae; genus Brachypodium; species Brachypodium distachyon. The sequence goes on along the minus strand of NC_016131.3, from coordinate 34,632,441 downwards.
GGTACAGGGAAAGGGTCCTTAGGACATGCAGGGTTAAGATCAGTAAAATCTACACACATGCGCAATTTATTTCCAGCTTTAGGGACTACAACAGGGTTTGCTAACCAAGTAGGGTACAACACTTCCCTGATTGCCCTGGCGTTCTTGAGCTTCTCCACTTCCTGCTGGATGATGTCCTTGCGTTCTTGTGCTTGCCGGCGAACCTTTTGCTTGACGGGCCGCGCGTCTAGCCGCACCGCCATCCGATGCTCGATCACTTCCCTAGGGACTCCGGGAAGATCTGACTGCTCCCAAGCGAACATGTCAGAGTTCTCCCGGAGGAAGGCGACGAGGGCGCTTTCCTATTTGTCGTCGAGGCTTGCACCGATGGAGACAGTGCGTGCCTCGTTGCCGGCATGCAGGGGCACCTTCTTGATCTTGGTGCCCTCCTCCTTCATCTTCGTGCCCTTGCTTACGCGCGGGCTGGAGCTGGAGCTGCCCCTGGCATCCTGCCTGCGAGTGGCTCACGCCTTCTTCTGTGCGGGTTGTTCATCCGCAAGTGGATCCTCGTTCCCGGCCACGTCGTAGTCGCCGGGATCCGCCACTGCGGAGGTCTTCACGGCCTCGTCCACACACCAAGCAGCATCCTATAGGTCCCACTTGATGGAGAGAATGCCGTAAGTTGACGGCATCTTCATCACGCCATAGGCGCAATGCGTTGCCGCCATGAACTTGATCAGCGCTGGCCGACGAATGATCCCGTTGTACGGCAACAGGGTGTGAGCCACATCGAAAATTATGTGCTCAGTCCGGAACGCTTCCCGGGAAGCGAAGGTCACTGGGAGCGTGATTCGCCCCATGGGCTGCACCACTCCGGGGTTGATCCCCCGGAACGGGTCGGTGGGCTTCATCTGCTCCAGGGGCAGCTGATGCTTCTCCACCAGCTTGGCGGACAGCAAGTTGAGGCTTGCCTCGCTGTCCGCCAGTACCTTGGTCACCATCACATTGTTCATGATCGACGACACCACGAGGGGGAGCACCCCTGAACCCAAGGGAAGGATTGGATGATCGTCCGAGTTGAAGGTGATCGGCACATGCGACCACCTCAACGGCTGCTGCGCCTCCACGCTGGGGAGGAGGGCGCAGACCTCACACGTGAGCCGCTTCACGGCAACGTGAGACGTGAGAGCATATGCTCCCCCGTGGATGCAGGCGACGTCGCGAGGCTCCTGGAAGCCAGGCTCGTCAGCGTCGCTGTAGACATCCTCGCGCTGCTCAGCACGAGGCTTGTCGCGTCCCTGGGGAGGCCGGTCCCGTTGATCCTTTCAAGACCATCGGGAACAAGTTGGCCCTGACCTTGTCGTCGGCACCAATGGCGTGCATGCCCAACGTGTAGGTCAGGAGGAAATCCTTGGGATTAACGGTCCCGTCGTACGTCCTGAGCGTCGGCGCTCGGAACTTGCGGGGCCATGTCACCCGGCGCAGCTCGCGAGTAAACGCGGCACAGCCGTCCTCGGCGCCCATGGCAGCATCCTCCTGCTCCACTAGGCGCGGGCGGTCTGCTTCACACCGGCGCCGGCGCTCAGGATGCCTCATGCGTCATCCCGTGTAACGGTCAGTGATGAATCCGAGGACCCCACGGGATCCTCGCCTCCTTGCCTTCCCGGCGTGGGAGGGTGTTCTCCATATCCCGAGACGCGGGGCGCGTCTCCGTGTCCTGGGTTCTGCCCCCGGCCTAAACTAGCCGGAGCGCGCTCGCCTTGCGGCGGCTGGGCGGCGAGTGCGAAGAGCGCATCTAGCTCCGCCCTTCATGCTTCATGCGCCGGCGTGCCTTGCGGTGGCTCGTAGCGCACCATGACACGCGCGGCTATAAAGGCTGCCACCGGGGTCTGGGCGGGAGGCTGCCGATTCTCCGACCGGCTGCCCTCCACCCTATCACCCGGTGCCCTCGGATGTGTGGGGCGAGACTCCGTCGGCGTCGCTCGTGACACACTGTGCTCATGGCGCAGCTGGCGCTGCGCGTCTTCGACCTGCGAGTGGACTCGCTGGCTGGCGCGCGTGGCGTTGTGGCCGCTCACGCGGCTGGCTCCGGCGCTGGGAGGCGCAGGCCCCCTCAGCCGGTTGTTTGCCAACGGTCGAGGAGGTGGAGGCGGCAGCTGCGACTGCTGCTGCTGCCGTGGAGGGGACCCCTGGTCCCCTTGTGCTTGGGACGCGCGCGCAGCATCATGGGACCGAGTGCGCATGGCGAGAGTGTCGCGCAAGTTAACCCGGGGTTCGTCTGCCTTCTTGGGCGGCATGGCGAACTAGCTGTTGAAGACGTCGTAGATGAAGAAGCCAGTGTTGATGATGATGACGCCGGCGGTCACCCAAAGCTCTCTGCACGCCCCCCCTACCTGGCACGCCAGATGTCGGAGCACGGTCTCCGGCACCGGGGATGCCGAGCACCCCCTTTTAAGTTCGGTGGAGCGAGGTGATCGCTCCAGCGATCGCCGGCGTGGCGATAGACACGAAGTGTAGACATAAGAGTTTACCCAGGTTCGGGCCACCCGGAGGTGTAATACCCTACGTCCTGCTTTTTGTTGTATTCACAAGTTTGAGTGCGTTCAGATCACCCAGGGAGTTCCCGGGTTGGCTACTTAGGTGAACGTTGTGCTAAGTTCTAATAACTGGGGTTGGAACCCTTTGACCGGTGGCATTGGTCCTGCTTTTATAGACAAGAGGATACCATAGGTGGCTAAGCATGCAGCACGACACGTTTCCCGGACGCGTGTCACGGCTACACGAGATACACTTTGGTTGATCTACGCTGGGCGCCATGCAGCGCGCTGTCTACTGTACACGGTAGAAAAAACGGTTCGTAGGATAGTCACCCTAGCCTTGCTTAGCAAGCCTAGGCCCACCGATAAGACTCCTGTCGGTGCATTAAATGCACTGCGCCCGCCGTCTTGTCCTGTCTTCACTGTTCTGTGGGTCCCGCCTGCATGCCTGAGTGCGGGTTGCTGGGGTGCACCTTCCCGGCTAGCGCACTCAGCTGGTTGCCGGGAGGCATTCCTTCAGCTTCCCCGGACCGGGGTCCCCGGGGGCATCTTGTACTCGGCCCTCAGCTTTAACTTCACCAAAGGCCGCCTCCTCAAGGCAGACCTCCCGGACTCGTCGCTTCCTGGGAGGCCTTCCTGACGGGGCTTCGTCACTGGCGACCCACGCGTCCCGTATCAGTGGGACCCCGTGGGCCACTAGTACGACAGTATCATTACAATCTATCTCTATCTCTACCTAATAATAAAAGCAGCAATGCTTCCTTGGTCGTCGTCCGTCGGTGAACTTTGCAACTTGGCCCCTCAGTTTTTTGTTAATTCAACCCATGGTGCAAATTCCGGACGGGACTGAGTTTATTTTGCAAAATTTGGGCTATTCTGCAATTTTGCGTCTCCTTTCTCAGATCTCTCCCCGACATGCATCTCAGCCTGCATCCCGCTAGGTTGGGATGCCAGAAACGGAGAAACCGAAGACAAGGTCTCGCTGTGCCCTCGCCACGGCTGACGTTGTTATGACAAATCGGGTCCTCACCTTAATAATACCCATTACGGCCCAGCTGGGGGCCCATGTAGAAGCCTACTACAATATCAGGAGTCCAAATGTCTAATCTTGCGACTCAAGATTAGGAAGTTAAAATAAGGTTTATCTCTCTGTTGTAACTGACTTGGATCCACCTGAGACCTAGCCTCCTGCATATATAAAGGACTAGGAGGGAAACCAAGGAGGAAAAGCCGCCCCAGACGCACTCACCAGATCCAATATGAGTACCGTAGCCTCTACGACAATCTCTCTAATCCGATCAATACGATCTCCGACGAGCAGGAAGTAGGTACTACCTCATCAAGGGCCCCGAACCTGGGTAAATCTTTGCCTCCCCTTGCTTGTCAGCCGACGGGTTCGCCAACACACACGCTTAGTTTTCTTTGATACAAGCCCTCCGATATGGGCATTGTCGAAGTCACCCCTTAATGCTAGGTCCGTAATAAAAACTTTTGATTAAATATAAGTGGTGAATAGAACATCATATGTGCAGACAACACACATGCCACGCTTGACGTACACTCAAGAAGAAAATGACACTTTGATTAATACCCATTGTTCCGTTCATTTCGACTAAATTCCAAATTTATGTTGTTGTTTTTTATAAACGTGAATTTTCATGTGCACATGTTTAAGAGGGCGTGGCAACACACAGGCACTGTACTAGTCATATACTAAAAGCAATAAATATGAGGGATACCGAGTGAGGCTCCACGTTGATCCACATCACCTAAGTTTTTCTGCCCATTGGATCTTCATCTAACAGTTCAAATTTAATGAGGGGGTATGTTTGATGGGCAATTTTTAAACATTAAAGTGGTTTGAGGCCCAAGTAAGACCAGTTTCTAGAATTAGCGATAATTAGAGGTATATCTGATGGGCTATAATAAATATTAAAATGATTTCAGGCCCAAATAGGCGCAATATGTAATAATCGGTGGTAGCTAAGTTAAATTTGTTTTTTATGGTGCCAAACGTAACATACTCTGTTACACGATGAGATTTCAACATTATTTTTCAATTTTTTCTTCACAGGTTATGAAAATATGAAATAATAGTCTATTATATACTGAAAGCAATACGAGGGGTACCGAGGGGAGGCTCCACATTGATCCACACCACCTCAATTATTCTGGACGTTGGATCTTACATCGAACGGTTCAGATTTAATGAGGGGGTATGTTTAATAGGCTATCTCTAAACATTAAAGCGGTTTCATGCCAAGTAGGCCCATTTTGTAGAATTAGCGATAATAAAAGCTACATCTGATGGGCTATGATAGACATTAAAATGATTTCAGGCCCAAATAGGCCCAACATGTTATAATCGGTGGTAATTAAGTTAAATTTGTTTTGTATGGTGCCAAACGTAACATACTTTGTTACACGATGACATTTCAACATTATTTTTCATTCTTTCAGGTCACGAAAAACGGTGATCCACATCACCCTAATTATTCTGGCTGTTGGATCTTACATCTAGCAGCTCAGATTTAATGAGGGGGTATGTTTGATGGGCTATCTCTAAACATTAAAGTGGTTTCAAGCCCAAGTAACCTCAGTTTGTCGAGTTAGCGATAACTAGAGGTATATCTGATGTGCTATAATAAACATTAAAATGATTTCAGGCCCAAATAGGCCCAATATGTTATAATCGGTGGTAATTAAGTTAAATTTGTTTCTTATGGTGACAAATAACATACTCTGTTACACGACGACATTTCAAATTGTTTTTCTTCACAGGTCATGTAAATATTAAATAATAAATTAAGTCTATTAGTCATAATCTATATCTATATTTTTTTCAAGAATAAGATATTAACGTGTATTTGAAGATTTATAACTCTACATGTCAACATGCGTCCCTAATTTCAAGACCAGCTACTAATTAACATCAAATATGAATAAATGATTTGCTACGAAGCAAACACTTTTGACGTACGCATGATCTATCAATGCAAACAAATTGATTTGTCAGTTTTCTCATATGAACTTTAGTTTTGTGTACGGATGGGTTATAACGTGTAATTATTTGTATGAGAGAAAGACCAGAGATTCATATGTGTTCTGAACTTTAATTAGGTAATATCAACTACTCTGACTCATGTCATCCGAATTATGTAAATCATTATATAATAAAAGAACAATACGAGATTGTAGAGAGAAAACACCACGTTAATCCACATGATCATCTGAATTATATATAAACTATTATGTTTGATATTTAACGGTCAAGATTTAATGAGGATGATATTTGATGGATTATCAATAAGACATCAAAGTATTTTAAGACCTACATAGACCAAATATTATAGTTAGTTGTAGCACAATACTTTTTGTTTATGGTGCCAAACAAAAAATGCAAACACCGTTGGGCAATGAATATGTTATGACCTCTCAGCTTTATTTTCTCTTCTTTTTATTCATGAATTTTTCAAAGACGAGTTATTGATGGTGTTTGGAAAAATATAACTCTGCATACCAATATAATGTTAGTAAGATAATTGTGGGATACACAGGACCTATACGAGTCCTCACAATCTATAATTTTGCAAAAATGAGTTACTGATAGTATTTGAAAATTATTACTCTATATATACCATTTTGTTATTGCTAAGAAAAATCTGAGTTACATTGCATGTGTGGTCTCAAATTTTACTCTGACTACTAATTTAACATCATGTACGAGCTAATGGTCGGCTAGCGAAACAAACAATTTTTTATGTAATATTGCTATAAAGTACCGTAGAAAACAAATAGTTAGCTCAAATGATTTAAACTTTAATCCGAGTATCGATAAAGCAATCAAGTAAAAGCTTTATGATTACTATCACGGACATTCAACCTACTAACATAATTAACTATCACGATTAGCCATGCAAACAACCAATCCATCAATTTCACGTTTGAATTTGAATTTTGTTACAAATGTGATGTACGTGACATATGATCAAATATCTTAGGTAAAGGCCAGCGGTCAATAGGTGTCTGAACTTCAATTACCTATAGTAAGTTATATAACATACAAAAATCAATCAGTCTAATGCAAAAGTTGATCAACCACACCACACGCGGTCTAATATTTAGTTCCATATATATTTTAATATAAAGTCAATTACGAACATCGTACTTCTAGGGGTCGTAAGATTAATTAGTTCAACGTTTCTATGTATATCTGGGTTGATTACTCATCTGTTCCTGCGACATTATCGTATAAATAATAAATAATACGCATATTTAGTTAGAACATTAAGATGATTAAAAATGTTTCCGGCACAATTGACTGCCAATAGTAACAAAATGGAAAACGGACATATGAGACAGAGTATTAGAGTATTAGTTGCAGGAAGGATATGGATCGGCAAACAGCCATTTTGACCGTTGGAAAATCTCGTGTTCGATGAAATAATAGTACAGTACTAGACTTGTTCAGCACAGATTCGATTCATTGCCCAGTTGACCTTAATTGACCTTCTTGCAGTCCAACCTGACTTCCGTGGGCGTGTCCGCCGACGGCATGAGTCCCCCCATCCTGACCATCGCCTTCGCAAAGTCAGCCGCGAACATGGCGCCATTGCCGCTGTACCTCCTCACGAGCGCGTCCTGCGACCCGCCGTTGAAGAGCTCCTGGTCCGAGTGGAACAGGCCCTGCTTGCTCATCAGGTTCTGGTAGTAGTAGTTGTCGAACACGTCCGGGGACGTCACGTCGATGGGCGCGAGCGTGCCGTCGCCGCCGGTCCCGGACGCCTGGGGGCACGTCTGCTGCCGGAGCGCCGCGAAGGAGCCGTTGATGTTGGCGTCGTTGTAGATACGGTCGCGGAAGGTGGTGCACCGGGCCTGCCCGATCGTGTGCGCGCCGGACAGCGCCGTCATGTCCCGCGCCGAGAGCCCCTTGTTGCCGAATACGGTGATGAGCGTTGCGAGGCTGGACCCTGGACTCGGGAGATTGGAGTTAGCCGCGCTCTGGCTCGCGTTCCGCGCGTCGCGCCGGCCCAGCTGCACCGTCCACGTCGGCCCTCCCAGCTGCAGTTCATTCTCAACACCAATCAGTAAGTTCCAAAAATGTTGCATTACAATTTACATTGGCGCAACGCCGCATGGATTAAATGGTTCTATCTGTACCAGGTTAACGCCGTCCCGTGCGGCAAGAGCGACGATGTCAGCGCAGGAGACCGTGGCGCTGCAAGAAGCCTCGACCTGGGCCTTGATTGCGTCGATGACCTCGTACCCGCGCACCGAGTTAGCGTTCGGTCCGGCATTCTTCTCGCCGGTCAAGTCCGCGGTGTCGTCAAGCAAGATCGACGCGTCGCAGCCCTGCACGGAATAAAAAATTTAATCCAACACAAACGTTACATCGATACAAGAGCAAGCAGAAATCTTTCAAGTATACAGAGATCGATACACTAATTGCAAACGAAAAAATGACACCTGCGTCTCACATTGACGAAGCAGTCGTGGAAGAACATCCGGAGGATAGATGCGCCCATCCGCGGCTCGGCCGCGACGGCCTCCACCATCGCTAACCGCACAATGCTCTGCAAGTTCGGGCACTTCCTGTCGTAGAACCTCGTTGACAGCTTCCCACCTGCAGCGCCAGCGAAAAGCGGGGCCAACACGACGGCAGCCATGAGCAAGCACGTTACTGCATTGGCCATAGCTACCAGCTAGATCTCACAAGAACGATGGAGTGAAAGGCAGTAGCACTAGCTAGACTGTTGTCTGCTGGTTGATGAGAAGGCAAGCGGGACGTTGGCGCGTATATATAGTGCGTCTCTCTTGCCGGCTTGCTCGTGCTTGCATGGAGGCAAAGGTGGCCCGCTGCGCGCCCGGGAAGAAAAATCGGGAACGAACGCCTGAACGCGCGCTGGATTGGTTGACTAATCTGCACACGAGAAGGTGACGGTGGGCAGATTAAGGTTGGACTGTAGTGTTTCGCTAGATCAGATCGATGCAGAGCACGATGGTTTGGTTCGCGCATATTCGTGAAAATATGTTTGTAAATTGCAACTTGGGCATGAAGAGTGGTTGGCACCACGAGTTTTGGAGCCGGAAGCCCAACTCTGCTCATCTTCCGAGACAAGCTGATCGATCAAGTCTGCAAATCCTGCTAATCAAGGCATGATCTTCTTGTAGCCCTGATCCCAATTGCCTGCTCGCAATATAGTACATTTTCACTGCCGCTGATGCCTAATGAGCTGGGTGTTTGGTACGGTTGTCAGTTCTAAATAGCTGTGTCAGTGAAACTTACGGGCACAGATTTGCTAGCTTTGCTACTGTGTTTGTTTTCTTTAAATTAACCGTTTAATTAAGGTAAAAGCGGTTATAGTAGAGAAAAGATACTGATTTTAGGGAACAAAAGCCAAAAAAATTGCTCCGACAGATGCTCTATCCCAATATGGTGTTGCAAACTTTTTTCAGGCAGCCTCAAATTTTCACCTCTTGTGCTGCATATTTGGGGCACCGAACGGCTGACCAAAACAAAATGCAGCTGTGCGCACACCCGATTGTCATGTAGAAATTTCAACCCCGGACGCCACCGATGACCAAACTGCCTCGAATCGCTCCGACGCCGCTCCTCCGTCGTTCCCCGGCCTCACGCGCTCCTTCCCACAACTCCGGATGCCCCCCCCCCCCCGCCCTGCCGCCGAGGTGAATTGAGATCCGCCGGCGAGCCTATGTCGACCGATCCTAGCCCACCGCCACCGCACCACCGGTCATCTCCGGGCCCACGTTGCCCTTGAGCTTCGATCTAGCGATCAAGGAGGTGTCGCGCGACCGTTCGCACAACGATGAGCAACTGGCAGCAGTCGTGACCTCCTTCGATGTGCACGACGATCTTCAAAAAGAACTCATCAAGGAGTGGTGGTCATGGTTAGGCCAACAAAACCGCTAGTTTCATCTATATTTTTCATGTTGTATGTGATGAATTTTGTGTGTATGTGTTGATTTGTGCGCTACTTGATGAACTATTTGTGTAAGAATTTAGGAATTATTCGTCTTTTATGCAACAATTAAGTACTATTTGTTTCGATCAAAAGCATTAAGTACTATTTGTGTTTTATTTGTTTTGGATTCATCTGAAATGAGTTTGATGTTATTTGTTTCATACTCCCTCTGCTCCAAAATATAAGGCGCATAACTTTTGTTGGTGACGAAGATGTGACTTCGACAATATCCATATTGATGGACTTGTATCAAGGAAAGATTTCGAGTGTGTGTTGGCGAAATCGTCGGCTAACAAGAACACAGGGGACACAATTTACCCAGGTTCAGGGCCCTCGATGAGGTAATACCCCTACGTCCTGCTTGTCGAATCTGTATTGCTGAGTCGATTACAATGGGGTGCCGCAGAGTGTAGATGCACATAGTTGATGAGTGCGTCTAGGCAACTTGTCTAAGTTGGGTGTCCTCTTGGCTCCCCTCCTGGTCTTTTATATATGCAAGAACCCAGGTCTAAGGTAGAGTCCAAGTCGGTTACAATGAGAGAATATATTCTAATTAATCTTTCTTGTTTTGAGTCAGTAAGATTTGGCAAGTAGACTCCTGGAGTCGTAGTAGGCTTCCTTGTGGGCCCCCAGCTGAGCTGTACCGGATATACTTGAGTCGAGTACATGGTTAGTCATAACCACGTCAGTAGCCCCCAAGTGACTAGTTGAGTCGAAGACTTGACTAGGGACTTTTCCCGTAAAGAATGAACTCATTTTGCTGTTGAGCCAGTTGCATAGTGCTGTAAACTTTGGCATTTTATCAACTTGTACTTCGAATGAGAAGTATTTTGACTCAGAGAATGTCTGAGCTGATGCTTTAGTGTTTGACTATTAAGTAATTTCACAATATGATTTTGATAGCAGATCAACGCGATGAGTAGGAGTCATGGGATATATGCTTAATGTGTCCAGATACTCGAGAAGTCGAGTCCAGTTAATCGTTCTAGGGCGAATACAACACTAGCTTTCATCAGCATTCGAGTCCCCGGACTCGAACCTGGCAACTGGCGAATTTCGACTTAGCCTGCTGGGGTCTTATAGAATCGAATTCCAGTTTTTTAAGTACTCGACTCGTTTGTCAAGATTATGTATACTAGAAATATGCAGCTGGCACGTTCCAAGCCCTATAGGAAGCCTACGGGTCTTACCTTCATGTAATGAACATGGTTGTAGGGAGCGACCCTTGAGTGAGAATTATTACTGGAGAGATGCAGTCGATGCATATCCAGGCCTAATTTTTAGGACTTACCTTCATACATTGAGTATGGATTCGACTGGAATAACGTAGCTGGTACGATTTCAGGCCCGACAAAGAACCTTCGGGTCTTATCTTCACGCAATGAGCATGGGTTTTGCTGAAATAACGCAACTGGTACGGTTTCAGGCTTGATTAAATGATCCATGAGGCTTATCTTCATGCAATGAGCATGGGTTTACTAGAGCAGCGCAGCTGGTGCTGCTCCAGGCTCTTTGGACGAAATCCAAGAGGCTTACTGTTATGCAAATGAGCATAAACAACTGAGGTGAACGCAGCTGATGCGACTCAATTGAGTTGACTATATGAAATCGATTGTTTTGTGTCAGGGTCATTACCCTGTTTTTACTGTTGTAAATAAAGAGCAGAAAATAGCTGACTGTATGAAGTTTTTAACCAATATAACAGTCGGTTAGTTAGCGACTCGAATGAGAGTCATAGTATTCATAATCGAGACTCGATACAAGTCTCAACATTTTTATGGTAAACTCCACCACCCTATATGAAAGATAGCTTCGAGTCATGATATTTGAGTCAGACTTCGTCATTGATGAAGTACCTGTTGGAGGTGAAGAGCCGTTGGGTCAACCGATGTGACCAGGTACACAGACTAGCCTGACAGCTAGGCACACTGTTGGCGTGCGTCAGTGGGAAAACGATCACACTTTGCGCAGTAAATACGACATAACTAATGATTTCATTGATTCTTGCGCGCGAAACATGGGTGGCCGTTTCTGTTTTCACCGCTTCACATCCCGATCGATGTGGGACACGTGGCCAAGATAAGGATCTTGCGGCCCGGATTCTTCGCCAGGATTCAGCCTATATATAGGGGAGGGTGGAAAGGGAATGACTTTTACCCTTCTTCTTCCTTGCGAACCCCGTTCAAGCGCTCAAGCTCTCTGCCTCCACAGCCAAAACCTTTTCGCGAGTTTCTTCAGCGACCAAGAATCTCACACCATCCGAAGATGGGCAAGACCAAGGCCGCAGGTTCGAAGACTGATGCCGGCAAAGGAGATGCCGGCAAAGGAGCCATACCTTGGCCCGGCATGCCTGATCATCGCGTCAAGATCCTGGAACTCTAGGATGAGGGCTTGCAGCCGGGAGGCCCTGACGGGGTTCGCTTCCCGGCAAAGGAGGAGTACCCGCGACCTCTGCTAGGTGAGCGGATTGTCTTCCTTCACTACGTGCTGCGGGGGATTTCTTTTCCCCTTCACGCCTTTTTTCGTGCTATGATGTTAGCATATGGGCCGCAGCTTCACGATCTGCCTCCCAACTCCTATCTGCACGTTGCGTGCTTCATCAGGCTATGCGAATGCTTCTTGGGGGTGAGCCCACATTGGGGGCTCTGGAAGCGGATCTTATCAAAGGCCAAAAGGCGGACGCCGTTGGGAGCGTCAATTTCCAGGTGAGGCCCGACGCCAAATGCTTCTCCCTCCAGCAGCGCGAATCTGTGCAAGGCTGGAGGTCGAAGTGGTTCTATGTCCAGGCTGACGCCTCGGGTGCCGATCCGGGTCTTCCTGCCTTCTCAATCAAGAAGAAGGCAAAGAAGACGGCATGGAGCCATGAACTAACACCTGTAGAGGAGTCTGAGGCGGCCTCCCTGATGGCTAGGATGCACTCCCTTATAGGACAGGGGCTGACATGTGTTCACCTGATAGCTCTATTCCTCAGGATGAGGATCCAGCCGCTGCAGGCTCGCGTTCACCCAATGTGGTCTTTCGAAGGACCCGGGGATCCCACTCGGGTGAACGCGGAAGAACTATCTTTGAACGAATTGGAGTCGCGGGTGCGAAGGTTGACAACCCTGACCAATGGGACTCCGTGCAAGATCGACTCGCCAGTAGTCCCTTATGGCCCTGACAGGCCGGGGAACAGGTAATTTACATTTCTGCTGTTTTGAGCTTGTATTTGTAAGCTACTGACCAGTTTGCTAGTTGCAGGGACTCGAAGGTCCTTTGAGTCAACCTCCTCCAGCTGGGGAGGAAGAGCTGGCTGACGAGTTCTCGGAGTCGCTGGAACAGGCTAGCGACTCCGAGACTGAAGAAGTTGCCCTGGAGACGAGGAGGAATCGCAGCAGGGAGTCGAATCCGAAGTCTGATGATCAGTCGATGGGTGTCGAAGGTCCACCCGCTGCGACCTCGTCTCCTCCTCTTTCAGCCAAAAAGACCAAGACAGGCGGGCCAGCGCCTATCCGACGATTGGACCTTCTTGGCCGAGTCACCCAGACCAGGTAGGTGATTCTTCGTGCAATAGTCTATTATATTATATACTAAAAGTACATGACGGAGCAACCACAAAAAAGATAGAGAGGTTAGAAAATCCCAAAAATTATCTTATATACTAAAAGTACATAACGGAGCAATCACAAAAAAGATAGAGAGGCTAGAGATCAGACCGTTAGTTACATTAATTAGAAGAAAACGGATGGCTGAGATCTTCGATAGGACCTACGGTGTGCCCCTCGGGCCTCACCTCTTCTCCTTCCCTACCTCCCGAAGATGCACAATTGCCGCCATCCTCCTCTCCTTGATGCATGGCTTGATCCCAACGCCCATCAAGATCACAGGTCGCCACCATCCTCCTCGCCTTCTGCCTTCCGGGCGTCCGGCCAACCGTGCCAGGGAAGTGGAATCCCGTGTAACCTCCGGTGGCACCACAGTCTTCCCCTTCCCTGCCTCCAAAGAGACGCCCTCCCGTTCGCCACCCTAGACGGCTTTCTGACTCAAAGCTTTGCCCTTCAGCCCCTTTGTCGCCCTCCCTGACTCAGAGTTCTGGCCCTGAACCCCTGCTTCCTTTCTTCCTCCCCACCATCTTCCTCCCCACCGCCAATTTAAACGCCTCTCATGCCCCCCTGCTCGCGTTGGTTCTGTTCAGATCGATGCAGACCACACCTTCATCCGCCCTCGTCGTTCCCTACCCAATTGTTCGACCTCGCAGTCCTTTGCTGTGATCTTCTCCCTCATACATATGAGCAGTTTGAAGGTAGACTTTTTCCTATGGTTGTGGTAGCAAAACTTGGTCTCAAGCTGTGACCCGTGGATTGTTACATGTGTTTCTGTAGAGTTAGTTTTGGTTGATGCGTGATATTAGCAGTTTCTGATAATGAAATCACCAATCAACAATTCAAGCCAGCCATCTACCTGGTGCTCTGGCGTGATTTTGGTCTTCTTTCAAGCAGAGAAAGAAGAGATTAAGGTTCAGAGTAAGCATTGCAATATCAGTTTCATCTATATTTTGTTTTGTTATATACACAGTTCACTGTCAATTGTGTTCATTGCAGTTCACCATCCCTTCTCTTCATTGCTTATAGTCATGGCTACCAAAAGATCTCCAAATAAAACAGGGAAGGTTTAATTTGTGCACTTCCTTTATTGTAAACTTTTGTTCTGAAATCAGCCTCCGAGTTATGGATCTCCAAATAAAACAGGGAAGGTTTAATTTGTGCACTTCCTTTATTGTAGTCAAAAGGCATCTTCAATTTGTTAAGAAAACTTTTGTTCTGAAATCAGCCTAGGAGTTATGGCAACAAGGTTACTTATAAGCCATATTTTCCATTTTCTTCTTTCAAGTGATTCCTATTTAGTCATGCATGTTTTGAATTACTATGTTATCATATTCGAATTTTGTCCCAACTGCTCCATAGAATATAAGCTAGCTGAGAATGGAACACAGATGTAATAAACACCATAATTATTCACATGGTTTATAGTTGTAAATAAAATTATGCTACCTGGTCGTCTATAATGATTTAGTTTTCTCTTGCCTGCTTTTTTCAGAACAGATTGTGATATCTACATAAGTGCAGACAGGTGAAGGATTTCATGTGATTGTGGTCGTAACTATTGATTATTTATAATGATTTATCTGCCTATACAATGTTTTTTGTTTGGATCTTTCGTAGCTTTGGTATCTTCGAATGATAATACAGTGGGCGATGATGTGATAGTACAACTGCTTAACGACTATAGGAGGTCCACTGCATCCATCATGGCAGATGAATATGAGGTAATTGTTTTAGTTCTCTGCTATGCTTTCTACAATACCGGGCTTTTATCGACTTTTTGGAAATATATTAGCACCAGCGCAAGACACTCATGTACATGATATCAAATTGGTACTTGAATATTCACACTCACTATTTCCCACTATCCTTTTTGTGTGATATAAATTGCATGCAAGTATCTCTGAAATAAATTGTGTAGGTATCTTTATGATCATGTCAATAGTGATTTTCTGTCGCATGGTGGCTAACCCTGCTACTATTAAACAATCAATAATCAAGCAATTAATGCAAGCAACATTTAACTAATTCTAGAATTTTAGTATTTATGCATGGTTCAAAAGCTTCTCTTTTATGTTCCGTGGTATCGTTGAAGATGTCTAAACATTGCCAGTCTTTTCCTTTTATATAATAAATATTTTTGTGAAGTCATCCAACAGTGTCAGTGTGACGGTACAATGCTATCTCCATTATTTTTCAGGGAAGTACACTCAATTTATTTTATATCTTAATCTATTCCACGATGTAAAGACATTTTTTAAGAGACTATTCCAACCTTGAATGATTCCACCGGCCATGATGTATGTGTTTCAGGCTGCCAGCCTTAATCGACGGTTGGCTCATTAATTGGTTTTGTACTACAGTTACACATACCTGAAAGTTGTAATAGTCGTGAGCTCACCCTTTAGCATTGTTGTATTATACTGTCTTTTTTGTTTATCATGTGGTTTAGGTACAATCCTTTCCTACCTGATAGCCGTCAAATATAGGAGCACTCTAAAAATAATTTTCACAAATGGCATTTTTTTATTGTGCGCCTCTTTGAGCACGGAGAAGAGCAATGAAGTTGTATGTATGTTCTATACCACAGTTCATGCTTTGTTTGACGAAATTGGCAAAGTTTTTTTCACAAAACTTTTTATTCAATATATCTCAGCAGCTTGCTGAAAAGAGGAAGGACTCTTTTTCCCGTAATAGCATTGAAAATGACATAATCCATATGTCTTGGGGTTCAATTTGGTTTTTTTCATACACTGCAACTAATTATGTGCTCCCCGTACCAAGATTCTTAAATATTATGTAAAAAACATGATAGGAGTAACCTCATGTCTATCAAATGGTTGGTAATATCTCTTTTAAGCGTTTATGGTTGTCCATGTAATGGAATTATAATAGAAAAGGTTCTTTAATAAGCTATTAATTTGTGGATTATACATTATTTTTATTCAACCATGTTGTGGGTCTTAACACGTTGTCTAGATTTGTTCATGAGTTAGACACAAAATTGTTTTTGTTTACATTCATGACAAAGTGTAACCATGGTTTTCGCATCTGACTTGAAGATCATGCATTTTTTGCTTTCCAGTTCCTTGGGAAGGCAAAAGATGATTTCAACGTTGCTGTGTCGATTTGGAAATTCTGAAAATTTGCATCTTGAATCAAAATACTTGGTCAAACATCAAATTTGTAGCTATATATTTTTATTTACCGATGGTACATTTGTCCATATTCATTATCCGTCTTGTGCCTAAGGTAATATATCACGAGCTTCATCAGAAATGATTGCAAATAATTCATTTCAGTGTCAACCGTCCAACTGGAGAGCAAGGACATAAGTCCAACAATACCTAATGCCTAGCATGTTACCTTGGTTCTGAAAACCATTTTCTTTCGCAAAAGAGATTGTTGTGCATTTAGAGTTGTCGATTAGTTTTTCTTGGTATGTTTTGCATTATTTGTTGCAAGTTCATCTTCCCTAGAATATTTCTTTTTTTTTTAATATTGCATGTACCAAAAACTTTCTTGCGCAAACTGAAGATAAACATTCAATTCAACATCATCTCTAATTTATATAAACCCGAACCTCTAATTTTCTCTCGCTGTTATTGTACTTCCATTTTGAACCCAACTGATGGAAACTGGATACCCTATGTACCTCCTATCCAGCATCACTAAGAAATGTCTTTCTTAATTTGCATCCACTAAGCAAGAGATTTTTCTATGAATGGTTTGCTAATTAAGCGACAGTGGAGCTACATCTCGACAACAAAAGGAAGATATGTGATCAAATCCCTAGAGGATGAGTAACAGGAGAGACCACAAAAAATCGATAAACAAGTGGGAGCATCCATCTTTTTTGTCCTCTTTCATGACACAAATTAACAGGTTTATGGATTAATATTGATCTTGAATTTTGATCATTTTATAGATGACAAATGGTAGGCCGCAGTTGTTTTAAAGTTAACAAAGAAATTATGGGCACTCAAGTTACAATCAGGGTAACATAGGTTTCTGGTCAAGATATTTGTGTGGATCTCATCAGGCATTGGTGATTCATTAAATTTTGCCTTGCATCTTCGAAGAAGGATATATTATCTAGCAAATCAATATTTATTGACACAAAAACAGTAGGTACCTCATTTTATATTATCTAGCTTATCAGTATTGTTCTTCTGAAACATTTCTTATGTTGGATAATGGTAGACTATAGTTCACCAAACATCTGGCGTATCATCATTAACTAATTTCACAAAAATATTCAGAATTTTGTAAAGAACACATAGAATCCATTGTGATAAATTTTACTTTCACGTCTTCACTAATGACATATCGTACGTAATAGCAAACATTTTGACTGAAGGGGGCATTCTTTTCTGTATGTAAAAACATATCATGAACTACAATTTTTGCATCCAATTAATGGTTTGGCAAACACTATTTTCTTTTCAAGATCATAAATCACCATTCTTATTGGTTAGTTCGTATTGTATGTTTTCCATCTTAAATTGGTCAATATAAACACTGACAAGTATACATATGTTTAATTGCTACTACGAATTAAAACCTTCACGATGTGTTACAAATAGAAGGTAGGGAAATATATTGCTCAAGCAAGCAAAATGCTAAAACATGTCCAAATAATTTCAGCAAATCAAGTGTCAATACAGATATTTATTATGGAAATCACTAAGATGTTGCCCACACATGTGTGCGGGCCATTGTGCAAGTTCTTCAAATAATGCAATCTGATTACTAAACTAGAGAATTTCCTTTGTCAGCTCTGTGGTCTCGGGTGACCAACCAACGACCCAGGCTATTGAGCCCACTGGGTCGGATCCGAAAGCTTCGGGTCCCTCAATCGTCATTGAGACGGTTGAGCCTCAAGTAGCAATGCCTGAGGTGTCTTCTTCGGCGAGTGAGGAGCATCAACTCGAAGGGTTGCCCCACTTGTCGACTCGCTTGGAGAGCAGCGGAGCCGAAACGGCTCCCTCGACTCCAGCTTGCCACGTAAGTTTCGAATTCTTTTGTCAAGTAAATTTCTTTTGTTAAAGAATTTTACATTTCCAGTGGGAGTTGAGTCGGTTGCTGATGCAATCACGGTTACAGTCGATCATCCGCTCCATAACGGAGTTTGTTGATCGCTATGAGGAGGCGACGGCTGAGCGAGATCAGCTTCGTCGAGACTTGGAGCAAAGCCAACAAGAGCTGAGGTCTGCTCAAGGTAATACCTCCAACCCAATCTTTATTTGAGTCAAAAAACTATTGTCTCTTACTGTTTGTTGTCTAGATCTCCTTTCTCAGGCTAACTCCCTCAAAGATGCCGTCGAGCTTCAGTCCAAGAGTTTGGAGAAGAAGCTTGCTGATCTGGCCAGGGAGTCAGCAAAGAAGATGGAGGCTGAAAAATGCCTCGCCCAAGAAGCCTCGGACGCCCTTCTCGCCAAGGAGGCCGAGACGGAGAAGACGAGAGCTGTCCGACTCCAAGAAGTTGTCGGTCCTCTTGCAGGTAAGAGTATCGTAGTTGATTCCATTCGTTTGGATACATTGTTAATGCTTTGGCTCTTTTGCAGGCCTGCTTTCCTTGTCGGGTATTTTGACCTCGAGTGAGAATTCACTCGATAAGGTGATTTACATTGTGGCAAGCGTCAGCTCGGGAGCGGCGACTGGCATTCAGCAAGCTTGTTCGGGAAGATGTTTCCTGACGAGCAGGTGCCGGAGTCGCTAACGAATTCAGCCGGGTCTAGACCAATTCCGGTGCGGAGTCGATGTTCGTGTTAGCACTAGCACACGGCGTCGGCGAGGACATGCTACGGAAGGTGGTTTCAGGCCCTCCGTTGTTACCCAGCGGGGAGGAGGTGGCCTTGACGCCTTACTTCCAGCTTGGGGAAGAACTGGTGACCCAGCTGTCGGCTCAGCTGGGGAATATGGCCGCTAAGGGAGAAGCGGCTCCACCATCGTCGACTCCTGCGCCGAGCCAGGAGGTGGGCTGAGCTTGAAGTTTAGACTTCTTAGGCTTTCTCCTGCCTTCTTTGTAATTCTTTTTTTCTTTTTGTGTTATCCTTGCTCGAATGTGAGCATTTTTAATAAAGAAACATCTATGTTCCTTTGTACTGATACGAGTCGGACTCCTTGCTTCTAGTTAGGATTGATGTCTTTAAATCCTTCTCGGGACTAACAGGGAATTTCTCCTTTGCAGCGGCAGAAAGAGCCCGTGACTCCGATAGTTGAAGTAGGCGCCGAGAAAGTTGCGACATCCGAGTCGAATATCACGAGTGCTGAGGTCTCGGCTAAGATGCACCCTTCGAAAACCGCGGAGTCGATGGCTCCTAAGGAGGTTCCTTCCCTAGACAAGACTCGAAGCGAAATAGAGTTCTTTCGTCGACACCTCCAAGAAGCCGAAACTCAGGCCAAAGACTCAACGATGCAGAGTCGGAGAGCCGTGAGCGAGTTGCAGATTGCCAAGACCAAGCTAAAGGCGGCTGCCGCCCGCGAAGAGTTTATCTTCGAGGAGCTTCGTGGGCTGAGTGAGCCGCTGCCTCCTTTTTGCTTGGTTATTCTTCTTTTTGACTTGTGCTTTACAAACATGAGTTGTTTGCAGATGTGCAGACCGACCCGCGAGCTGAGCAAGATCGGGTAAGCAATGCCCTGAATGCTCGCCAAACGATCGATCGATCATCGTTCTGGTCTAACCGAGCAAGGGGTCATGAACTAATGCTTTTGCGAGACCGCATAGACCAGAACAGAAGCTTCTTCGATTCTCACTTAGAGACTTTGAAGGCGATTCATCAGGCATTCTGGCCCTTGGAGGAGGTGCCCCAAGAGCTGAGCAAGCTGACCCGAAAGCTTGGGCAAGACAACATCTTTCGGGAGCTGATGGTACCGTCAGCTGGTCCGGGGGGCGAACATAGCGTTGGCGTTTGTGCGGATCCAGCACCCTCGACTCGATCTCAGCCGAATCTCGAAGCTTCCTGGTGACCCTGACAATGAAATCGACATGCGACCTCATTTCAAGGCTGTTTACGTGCTGGCGGCGAGGATCATCGGCTGGCGTTACTGGAAGGAAGAAGACCTTATAGCTTGACAGCGTCGATTGCCGAGTCCATAGTAAATAGTAGTAAAATAGATTATATCGGGTGCGCGACCAGCGCTCCTGGTGGGAGTAGCCCCCGAGTCTGGTGACGACTGTTTGAAGTGGTGACCGGACTCAAGTTATGTACTCGAGGATTGTATCTTAACTGAGGGCGTTTTTGTTGAAAGAGCTTTTTGTATAACTATAGTTGCGTCTGAATATAAATTTAAACCTGGCAACTCCCGGTGGGAGTGATTCTGAGATCCTTTATCCTCCCTTGAATCTGAGAAGTGCCGGAACGCGAGTAATATCTACCGGGTGCGCTGGTCCGGTGGGAGTAGCCCCCGGGTCCGGGATCGACTACGAGTAGTCGGGCGTGGACCCAAGTGAGCTTTACTTGCAGGATTATTACTTCGTTTACTTGCTAACTGTACGCAGCTTCCGGGTGTCGGGTGCATCCCATGCAAGCATTAGAGTCGATTGGACGCAGCCCCCGGTGTCGGGTGCATCCAAGACAAGTATTTGAATCGATTTGAGCGAACCCCCGAGTGTCGGGTGCGTCCAAGACAAGCATTGGAGTCGATTGGACGCAGCCCCCGAGTGTCGAGTGCGTCCAAGACAAGTACTCCTTGGGTCCATCCTTTTGAGTGGACGATAGCTGCAAATTGAGCTTTGCATCGTTTGGCTTGCGATGAGATGTTATAGCAAGCTTGGGCAAAGCCCTCGAGTAGGTGGCGAGCCCAAAAAGCAAATAAGAGACCTCTGTGTAGAGAATATTGGAAGCTTTATTGAGTACCGAAGTACACGAGTGAAATTAAAACAATTGTGACCTAGGGATGCTAATAAAAGTTGTAGGAAGAAAAAAAAAAGATTCCCACAGATGGCGCCAATGACGAAGATGTGACTTCGGCAATATTGATGGACTTGTATCAAGGAAAGATTTCGAGTGTGTGTTGGCGAACTCGTCGGCTAACAAGGACATAGGGGACACGATTTACCCAGGTTCAGGGCCCTCGATGAGGTAATACCCCTATGTCCTGCTTGTCGGATCTGTATTGCTGAGTCGATTACAATGGGGTGCCGCAGAGTCTAGATGCACAAAGTTGATGAGTGCGTCTAGGCGACTTATATCTAAGTTGGGTGTCCTCTTGGCTCCCCCTCTTGGTCCTTTATATATGCAGGAACCCAGATCTAAGGTAAAGTCCAAGTCGGTTACAATGAGGGAATATACTCTAATTAATCTTCCTTGTTTTGAATCGCAAGACTTGGCAAGTAGACGACTGGAGTCGTAGTAGGCTTCTTTGTGGGCCCGCAGCTGAGCTGTACCGGGTATACTTGAGTCGAGTACGTGGTTAGTCATAGCCACGTCAGTTGGCTCTCTAACTTTTTCACATATACAATATCACATGAAGATATTTAGATTCATTGTGAAATATATTTACATAATCTTTTGATTTGACATGGTAAATGTTGATATTTTAATTTTTGCTACAAAACTTGGTCAAACTTTAAGGTTTGACAGTCAAAATAAATCATAAGCCCTACATTTTGGAACAGATGGGGTATATGTTTGCCACCGTGGTGAAGCGAGACAAGTTTGAGTGCCCTAAAGTCCAAAAACCGGTGTCCTAAAACCGTTTCCTAGTAACCTATTTTACACTATATTGGAGATACTCTAATTGCACACAATTGGAAAAACAAACCTTGTGTCCAGTGTGTGCGATCGTATCCGATATCGAAATGAGCACAGACCATTAGGAAATTTCAACCCTGTGTGAGGTCAGATACTCAGATTGTCTTACAACAATCCAAGAGACCTCTGACGATCATCTTTTTTCTTTGAGTAAATTCGACAAAATCACAAATATTGGAGCAGTCTTCTCACGAAAAATCACAGATTTCCAGTCACAATATAACAATGGGCTCGTAATGATGTGATTCAGCCAGTTGACAGTTTTAATTAGAAGTCAGTCCCACATGTTAGATGACACGTCGGACGAACCCGACCCGACCCGTTAGCCTGGTAACCACACCCTTGGAAGATGTTGTCTCCACCAATGGCTCCGGGAGCTCAGGGGCAGGCGGCGGCGACGCCGCTCGTGGGCAAGTCCGGGGCTCGCTGACGAGGCATGAT
Organism: Brachypodium distachyon; assembly: GCF_000005505.3. NCBI lineage: Eukaryota > Viridiplantae > Streptophyta > Magnoliopsida > Poales > Poaceae > Brachypodium > Brachypodium distachyon. The sequence goes on along the minus strand of NC_016131.3, from coordinate 34,610,161 downwards.
TCGAGCTCGGCGGCGCCTTGTCGGAGCTCGGGAAGATGATGGCTCATGCAGCAGGACGTAACAGTCCCGCGGAGCGCTATTCGGGAAGAGGGGCCGCACGAGGTGGCCTGGATGGGCGAGGGGAGCTTCGCCGGAGAGCAAGAAAAAGATGGACGGACATAACGGGGTAACGGGTCGGACATGTCGTCTTACAAGTGTGCCCAACTGTAAGAAAAACTGTCAAACAGTCTTTACTCGTTAGTTTGGGCTCATTGGTACATACTGACCGTAGAACTGTGGTTTTCCGGGTTAGAACAAGTGGTGCCTACGTGAGAAAACTGTCCCAATATATATGTGTGGTTTTCTAAAATTTACTCTTTTTCTTTTGAACTAGCTCCGATTGATCTTTGTCTTGAAGCGATAGGTTTGATTTATTCTTAACCGTACGATAACTTTGAAACAATCTACACCATAAAATTTCTGCTACTTTAATTAGATATTAGATGAGCAACAAATCCTCACGGACGCTTTGAGTATCATTAGATGGGAAATCTGTGACCGAGACAAACACGTCCAATATATAAAAACGAAGAACAAATAAAGCCTTAACGGTCTAATTGGATTGTTGACTTGTTGTTCTTTTAGTGAGAGGGTTGGATTTAATTAGTTGAACTTCTAAAAGAGTTAAACTAAATACAAGTGTTTTCCGTACCATGATTAATGATTATCAGGGCGTGCTAAATGAAGAGCATATAATGGCACTTCCAATGCATCGTATCTTAAATTGTATCATACCCCCTCCTTTTCACAAAGAATGGCGCTCATGTTTTCCGAGGTGAAACTTTGACCATTAATGATTAGACCAATTGTATGTAAATTATATGTTACAAATTTTATATCGTTGGAAAGGTTTTTGAAATACAAATCCAATAATATAATTTTTGCAAACCACAAAACTCAAATCATTAGTCTAATTGTTGGTCAAAATAAAATCTTGAAATGCGTGCGTACCATTCTTTGTGGAGTGGAGGGAGTATGCATTAAATACATATTTAGGTACAACTCACAATGGTCTTTATCTTAGTGTTGTATCTAAACAAGCTCTCATTTATTTATGTTTTGTGAGAGAGAAGTTATGAAATTTCTTGGGTTTAATGTTAAGAGTTGTATCTAGATTAAGATATCATGCAACTCTCTTTTTTCATTAAATATGATGCCACATCAGACTTTTGCTTACGTGGCATATTAAGATACAGCATGAGGTGGAGCATTGAGTGGCTAATAGTCACATTCTGCGGGCTCGTCTCAGTCACATTCTCATAGTTCAGAGTTTAGACTGCTCAGTTTGTGATCTTAATTAGCCACAAGCACGCAATAACGTAACCATACTTAATTAGTTCACCTTCCTGCAATTCAGCCTGACCTCCGTCGGCGTTCCGGCCACCGGCATGAGCCCACCCATCTTGACCATGGCCTTAGCGAAGTCGCCGGCGAAGATGCCGGCATTGCCGCTGTACTTCCTCACCAGCGCGTCCTGCGGCCCGCCGTTGAAGAGCTCCTGATCAGAGTGCAGCAGCCCGCGCTGCGCCATCAGGTTCTTATAGTAGGCGTTGTCGAACGCGTCAGGCGTCTGGTCGTCGAACGGCGCCAAGTTGCCGTCCCCGCCAGCCTGCGGGCACGTCTGCTGCCGCGCCGCCGCGAAGGTGGCGTTGATGTTGGGATCGCTGTAGATGCGGCCGCGGAAGAGGACGCAGCGCGCGCGCCCCACAGTGTGCGCCCCGGACAGCGCCGTCATCTCCCGCGCGGAGAGCCCCTTTGCCGCGAACGCCGAGACGAGCGACGCGGCGCTGGAGCCTGGGCCCGGGAGGTTGGCGTTGGCCGCGCTCTGGCTCGCCGTCCGCGAGTCCTTCCTGCCCAGCTGCACGTTCCACGTCGGGCCACCGACCTGCTATGCACATTGGCGCGTCAGTAAGACGTCGCAAGCTTAGGTCCTTTTAATTACCATTCTTACCGGGTCCGACGAGCGTGCACTCACCAAGTTTACGGCGTCGCGAGATGCCAATGCGATGATGTCGGCGCAGGACACCGTGGCCTTGCAGGCCGTTTCGACCTGTGTCTTGATGGCGTCGATCACCTCGTACCCGCGGACGGAGTTGACGTTGGCGCCGGCGTTCTTCTCGCCGGTGAACGTCGGCGTGTCGTCCAGGAGGATCGACCCGTCACATCCCTGTGCAATTGCAAACATACATACGGATGGCGCTGTATGTAAGCTCAGGAAGCTAGCAAGCCAGGCAAGAGCAAATTCTACCGATGGACTCACGTTCACGAAGCAGTCATGGAAGAAGAGCCGGATGATCGATGCGCCCATCCGCGGCTCTTTGGCGACGGCCGGCGCCATCACCGACCGCACGATGGCTCCCAGATTTGGGCATGTCTTGCCGTAGAACTTGCTTGTGAACTTGGCCTGACAAGGAGGAAGCACACATAGGAGAGTAGCAGCGCCGATAATGCACCTAGCTAACAAGAAGCCCATATCTCAAGCTCAGATACTACAGGACAGAGCACACACAGTCGTACAGTAGCATCCACGACAACTACTAGTAATTTGCAATCGGTCCGATCGAGCCAGGTGAGACAAGAGAGACAATACTAAGGAACCGTGTATTTATAGCGCTCGATGCCTCCATCGCCTGCTGGTCGTCTTTGTACACTCTAAATCCAAACGCACTTCGTGTAAGGCGCACTGGGTGATTGGTTGGTTGACGAGAGTGCATGGGTAGCGTCGAGGCTGGGGTTGTGCGCGGCGCACCACCGTTCGTGTGGCATCCAATCCAGCCGCTAATCCGGTTGGGTCGGTACGTCCGTGCTTTTGGGGAACAAAGGGAGATCGCGACCGGGAGCGCATAATCGCTTTGCCCTCGCTTTGTTTGCGTCTTTGCGTGCTGTGCGAAGGTTCGGAACATGATAAAAAGCGGCGTCTTGACTCTTGGCGGCGTTTTGCCCGCGCGCGACAGTAGTACGTGATCGAGTCGGGTGGGTGCCCTTCGATCGATCAGCTTTTCTTCGCCCGTATCGACCGCTTGGTCGCTTGTGGCATCTGTCGCATGTCCCAAGGGGGGTGGGGCCGGCTAGGCACGCTTCTCCGTTCCACCGGTATCTATGCATGTGCCGCCGTGCGAGTGCGTCCTTGCTGCTCCACAACTCGATATAGCACCAACCTGATGATGCTGCAACTGCACCGCAGAGGGGCAAACCGGCCGGCAGGCCCACTTCGTTTTACTGTACGATCTCGGTGCTCCTCCAACTACTGGCGCCGCCTGATTAGGGAAGACTAGACCTGGTCTACTTCAGCTTTGGTCGGCATGTGCGCGTGTACATAGGTAACCGGGAGGGGCACTGCCGAGTTTGAAGCTAGTTGCATGCAGAAATGTGGAAACCTGGATAGCAACAGTTGCAACCACCAGTATGTGCGTTTTCAACGACTTAACCTCACCTGAAACTTGTTTTCCAGGGAATACTCGCCTGAGGAAACGAGTGTTAATTACAAATTGGGTCTCGACGATGAACATTCACCATCGAGCGTTACAAATTGGACCTCACCTGAACTGAGTATTTTTTTTAGATCAATAGGGCCACGCCCCAGTTCCATTTATCTCACGACAAATGAAACAGCCCACCCGAGTTAAAATATTAGACTTGACTCACATTTATCTGGATTTACCATAATATATTAACGGGTGATATTCTCTCAGTATCAAGTGATGTAGCCTTCAACACCGAATCACTTGGGATTTGCCGGCGCAATCTTTCAGAGGTGCTTATAGAGGTGAGTGGACATGCGAGTTTGTGAGCAGTAGGGGAATCAAAAAATATATTTTTTTCTAAAATACATCCAAGTGGATGTATCATCTATTGAAGAAGAGAGACTGCAGAGCAGTTAAAACGCCGCTAGGGCGTGCGAATTATACAATCACTCACGCCTACTCCGCGTACTGCCCACTAAGCTACCATCCCCCTGGCCTTTGAAAAGACCCGTTTGCCACAAGTCTACCCTCCATCTCAATCCTATGTAGAATGCTCAAGACCTCAATCTGGTCTAGCCCCACTCGAAGACAATTGCGTCCTTGTGCTTCTAGATTGACCACCATACGAGGATAATACCCGTCGCCAAGTCACGCCTATCCGAAGCAGTTACCCTCATATCACGCCTATCATGATGTACCAAAGAAAAAAAAAACAAGCCCCGGGTCGTGGCACATATCCCTTGTCTCCGCCTTTTTTGTGAGGGTTTACGTATGCATTGTGTTTCTATTTCTTTTCAATATTTTGGGACTTGTCTTAATAAAAGTTCTTAGATTCACGTCACTAAAAAATTGCAATCCACATTGGGAAAATGTGTGAGATGGCTTGATAAGTCTTCTGCTTTACATTTCAGACAATAAAAATATGGACCTGCGAGTGCCTTTACGTCAGGATCTAGGATTATGCATCCTTAATTAGTCACTATTAATTATCCTTAAGTATGTCATACATGAATAATGCAGTATAGAAATGACTAAGAAACTAAAAAATATCTATACACAAAATGGGCGACACTATTTATGGATCGGAGGGAGTAAATAGCAACAGCTAGTATGAAGCATCATTGTTTAAATTTCCATCCAATGACCCTGCAAGTTTTGATCCTCTCCAAATTTTCATAAAAATATAGAGCCAATCCAGTGAAAAATATAGTGGGCCCTTAAATAATTGATATTCACAACTTTTTAGATTTTAACCACCCTATAAAACATAAAAAAAATAAAACTTTGAAAATCTAGTGATAATGTCACGAAGGGATGCGAGGGTGTGCTACTACTGTCCATCTAGCTTAATTAGCAAACGTTGCTAAACATCATAATCTATTTATGTATCCAGAAGGTGACATCATGTCCTTACCAACAATCCGTAGAATTAACCATGATACATATACCGGCCGAGAGCACCGTAATCAAGCGAGTGTGTAGTATATATTTCGTGTTGTTTACACGTATAGGTGACCAATACCTGGGTTTCCAAGGCATTGATCAATTTTACTTGCATATATCATCAGATACCTCGCTTGAAAATTAACTCCATTTATCCTTAGTTGGCTTTACTGCATTTGAGCCTGACCTCCGTCGGCGTCCCGGACGACGGCAGCAGGCCGCCCATCTTGAGCATGGCCGACACGAAGTCAGCCGAGAACTGGACCGGGCTGTTGCTGTACTGCCTCACCAGCGCGTCCTGCGAGCCGCCGTTGAAGAGCTCCTGGTCCGAGTGCAGCAGCCCGCGCTGGGCGACCAGGTTCTGGTAGTAGGCGTTGTCGAACCCGTCGGCGGTCTGGACGTCGAACGGCGCGAGGGCGCTGTCCCCGCCCGTCCGCGGGCACGTCCGCTGCCGCAGCGCCGCGAAGGTGCCGTTGATGTTGCGCTCCGTGTAGATGCGGCTGCGGAAGGTGGTGCACCGGGCCTGCCCGACGGTGTGCGCGCCGGAGAGCGCCGTCATGTCCCGCGGCGAGAGGTTCTTGCTGCCGAACATGGAGATGAGCGTGGCGAGGCTGGACCCGGGCCCCGGCAGGTTCGCGTTGGCCGCGCTCTGGCTCGCCGTGCGCGAGTCCTTGCGCCCCAGCGGCACGCTCCACGTCGGACCTCCAAGCTGCACGCATGGAACAGTACAAGCCGAGTCAGCCATGACTAGTCAAAAGTACTACGGTGGTACTGTAGTATATATTGTGCGGGTCAGCGTTGACTAACCAGGCTGACTCCGTCGCGGGCGGCGAGCGCGAGGATGTCGGCGCAGGACACGGTGGCCTTGCACGACGCCTCGACCTGCTTCTTGATGGCGTCGATCACTTCGAACCCGCGCGCCGAGTTGGCGTTTGGTCCGGCGTTCTTCTCGCCGGTGAAGGTCGGCGTGTCGTCGAGCAAGATGGAACCGTCACATCCCTGCCGATATCAGATAAACCGATCAGTACCCAGCACGCAGAAATTCAGCAAATAAAGCAAATATTGAGTAGTGCATGAGGAACAGAGGAACCAGGACGGTCTGCGTGCTTACATTCACGAAGCAGTCGTGGAAGAAGAGACGAAGGATGGAAGCGCCCATCCGCTTCTCCGTCTGCACGGCCGATGCCATCCCCGACCGCACGATGGTACCAAGGTTGGGGCAAGACGTGGAGTAGAAGTTGGGAGAGAGCTGCGCATTGGCCGCGCCGGTGAAAACAGAGAAGACGACGGCAAAGCCAAACAAGGCCGATTTGGTGAAGATGGCCATTGTTATGAGATCGGAGAGCACACACGTACTGCACAACTCTTGTGTGAGTGAGTTGGATATATAAGACCAGATGCATAAGGTGGCATCCAATTTATACTACTCCTACGTGCTTGGTCTGCTCGAGTTCATGGACGCGGAGTGACTGCACCTTCATGCGGGGAATACAAATTTCTTGACCGAACTCTCATCATTGCGGCTTGATTTGGTTGACTGGTAATCTGTTCCGACCCGAAGCACGCATGGGCGCATGGCCCCCGGCTTGGAGCGATGCTACTCCCCAAGCCTGAGGCCCGAGCTGATCTGAATTATTGCATGTGCTGGTTCATGTATTTCTAGTCAGAATATTATGCACACGCAGACATGTAGACATGTGGCTGTGCACGTAACGGGTATAGGTATGCATACATGGACTAGATGAAGTACACAAACGGACCTCGAAATGGACCAAATGACGCTATTACTGCAACTGAATCAGCTCAGCCCCTTTTGAAAGGTACCAATCCAACACGAAACAGTACGTTACTTAGAACTCCAGGGATGTGGTTCAGATGGAGCTGGAATTTTTTTTTTCTAGAATATGCCTAAGCAAGGCATATCATCGATTATAGGAGTTTTGCGGCAAGGCAGCTGGAAGCCCTAGGGCCAACCATAAAATTTGCCAGTATCACGCCACTCAACCGAATTTTCCCTAACAAGATTGAACATATTGCCTTTAAATAGTTTAGCACATCTCCAGCAAGCTCCCTCCGTCTCAATTGCCTGTAGAATCTTGCTTGCGGAGACCGTTTCTCCATCAAAAACCACCCTGTGTCCGCTGCTTCCAGATGCACCACGAGATGAGCGCGACTGACGTCGTGAGATCTTGCCGCCGCTGCTGCCCATTAAGATGGGAAGAGGCATATTGAAGATAATACAAAAATATACAAACTAATACAATTTCGCAGTGCGCGGCCCATGCATGCATGCACATGTTAAAAATCGATAACTTTCGTACAATTGTGGGAAGTAGGAATGAAGCGTGCGTCTCCCAGTCACCGCTTAAATGGATTTCAATCGTCCAACGAATAGCGTAACAGCATGGGTCAGTTCGGATAAGCACTTTGTTAACCGAAAAGTAACACGAGTGCACGTAATGTAGCTCTAAAAAAGATTCGGAGACATTACAGGCTGTGCTCCATATATAGCTTTGTCTAGCTAGCTAGGTGACGTACGTGGATAAGGCATATGCATGGGTTCTTTCATCGATGTGCGTGACAGGGATTTGCGGCGACAAGAACGTCATTTTTCTGGAGCTTTCTCTGTATTCTCTCACTTTTATTTTATTTTCCAATTAAAAGCACACGATCTTTTTTTTTGCGGGTAAAAAGCACACGATCTTGAGGGACAAGAAGACACCATTGGCATGTATATCCCGTGTTAATTTGGAACAGGGCAATCTATGGTGATTAGATTGAATTATTTTTCATGATCGAGACATCCTAAATTCTTGACTACTACTACTTGTTCGGTTTAGATTGGGCATGATCCTTTTGTTGTGCATACATTTATTTATGTGCCACATGAAGTATAATTACTGTTGGTATTCTCAAAATGTAAGCTGACTGAGCAATCCTCTCCTGTGTATACAAAAATGTAACCGACCTGTGCTTATGACATTAGCTGCTACATGATACATCATCCGTCTAATTCTCTAAAATAAAGTTGCTCCTTTCTCTCTCTCCAGTAATAATATTGCCGGGCTTTGCCTGATATTTAATAATACTCCCTCCAATCCATAATAAGTGTTAGAGATTTAGTACAAAGTTATATTAAATCCTTGACACTTATTATAGATCAGAAGGAGTATATGGTTGTGCGCATCAACCGATGCAGAGGCCATAGTTCATAGCATATCCTCCTTTTTCCAAAAAAAATACATTCCAATAAAACAAATCAATATTTAGATGCCCATAGTTCATAGCATATGGCCATATGGGACAGATTTATTTCACCATCTGACATTGTCATGGTCAGAAAATTTGTTTAAAACAGATTAATTACAAGCCACCTGAAACTTATTTCGGCAGGAAAAAGGGGATCTTAATTTGACTTGGTGACCTCATGAATAGCGTTAGCCAAATAGGTAACATTGCCTGTTGTTACGCCAGCCATGCTGAAGGAGGAAACATCAATACAGTCAGGCTCACGTCACCCATCAAATGCAGAGGGATGTATTATTATAACATCAGAATTGTAGAAAAGAAATTTGTAAAATATTTTTACCTTATCCTCCCATTACGAGTCATGTATATGTGGAATTCATTTGTTAAACGATCAACTTGTTCAGGTGTCATCCCACTGTAGCAAAACATGCCAATCTGTCCACCAAAGTAAATACTTCCTTTTATATTACAGTTGTTGATAATTGCCAATGGAATGGCATGCTAAGAAACCCAGAAAAGGATATACTTGAAAATTAAGGGCCACATACACAGCATAGAGTAAAAGTAAGGCCAAATTACTGTAAGGTATGTTTATTTATTTTTGACTAAATTAGAGTAGATCTCAGATTTCATTTACAAAACAAATCGTTACAATTGTTTGAAGAAAATGAGAGATCCAATGTCATGCAACCATTATGCAATAGTCTAGCCTGGCATCTCTAAGCAACATAGTCGAATAGGGCAAAATAAAGTGCTGTTTGAGGAACTGTGCAAAGTAAAGGATAAAATGGGATCAACCATTATTGTAAGTGCTGTTTCAGGAACAAAATTTGTCAGCACCGGAACAACTGAGATGGTCTCAAAGTCGGATTGGCCCCCTTTTGTGTCCTCCTTTTTGTGTTTACCTGTTCATATATTTCTTTTTTGCAAATATTTACTGTCGGACTCTGTCCTACAATTTTTCTTCAAAAAAAAGACAAGTATGTTCGAATGTGGATTATATATTCGGAGGGAGCAAAACAGACATGTACTCCAGAGTCCAGAGCGATATTTGAAGATATATATTCAACCCATGCATTACGATTTTTCTGGAACTAATTATCTTTTCAATAGAGAGGGCATTCTTTCATGATCTACCATATCCTAGGGACCTGCTTTGAATGTATTTAGTTCACTTTTGACGGGAGTTGAAATAAATACCAGCACTTCCCAAAAAAAAAATACAACAATCCAAGGAGAGCCCAAATGAAATTCATAAAAGTCCTGATGGGTGTTTTAGTATTTACCTGATTAGTGATATGTTCCCATGATAATGGTGAACCCAACTTTTCAAGGCTCTCTTTAAGTGAATTCCGCATTCCAATGATGCGATCGGCCATAACCTGAGATAACAAATAAGAGTAAAAAGATCATTAATAAACCCCACCAATATTGGTAACTATCAAAAGATTCAACAATTTTTTCTACTTCGAAGGTATTCAGTAAGTCAGGTCTGTAGTTTACCTTGACCTCTTTCAGCCATAAGCTTTTCAGTGCCGGATCACCAAGGATGGTGGAAACAATTACTGCACCATGAACGGGAGGGTTGCTGTACATAGGTCTGGCAATCTGTTGTAATTGGCTCTTCACAGCAACTGCTTGCATCTCATCGTCACAGAGAATACTGTAGAAATAGTTCAAATACTCTTGATTTATGGGTAGAATATATGTGTATGAATTGTAGTTAAGTAGATCGGTCAGGTCACATGCCGAACAACGACATGTCAAGTTAGGGCATAGATATTATAATATGATGTGTGAACTAATCCAAAATATGAATCTTATACATTGTTATGACATTGACAAAAGCACTACAAAACTTTGGTGAAAGAATGCGTAAGAAGATAAAATTATGGATCTGCCCAACGCAACTGGAAACGCTGACATGTAACTAACACATCGGAAAAAATCATATATATAATGATTAACTGAATGAACATAATATTTTGCTCCGCTAGTGACCAAGAGAAAGTATTAAATGTTCTCAATACGAGCTTATGTATGAAAAGTTTGTTAAAAATAATCTTTCAGTAGTAATTATTAAGAATTAACTAGTAAGAAATTTGATCTATTTTTGTGTTCTGTAGCGTGCAAGCCTGTTCAGAGGCAGTCGATGGCTAGTAAGGATATTAAAAGGAAAATAAAGTACCTGAGGCAACCTGCTCTTTGTCCATAAAGTCCCATGTTTTTTGCATATGACTGTGCGCATCCAATTTGGTGTCCATTTCCAAGAAAGATCCGAATTGCCTTGGCATCTCTCTCTGGGTCACCACTGGCAAATCCTTGGTATGCCATGTCGAAGAAGGGGAAATGGTTCTTCACCTAGAAAGCATGTCATTGTAAAAGCAAACATGCGGAAAGTTCCTCCCATTTATCTCATTGTCTATGTACCTTGAACTGATACGAAATCTCCCTCCATTGTTCCTCTGAAGGATCTACCCCAGTGGGATTGTGAGCGCAAGCATGAAGCAGAAAGAAGGAACCATCTGGAGCATTCTGGCATGTGAAACAGAAACATCTATCAGATTTAGTCGTAGATAAACTATCAACAAGATAGAAATCCAGACGAAAATTGGCAGAATATTGTGTACACAAATTAATGACAATAAATGTATATTTGTCAGCAAGCATGATTTGAATAAGCATAGAAGGTTGACCGGTTCACATCCAACTATACAGTCTATGTATGATGCATCAGTCCAAGACGAAATACAGTGTCTTGGTAAAGATATTATGTTCATGGCCTGTAAAGTTTACCTTGATATCATTCATCAGGCCTGCAAAGTCCAGTCCTCTTGACTCTGGATGGTAATAGGCAAATGTTCTTTGTGGTACCTGGGCATCCCTCCAAATGTTGTGATGGCTGAAGAAGTTCATGAAAAGTTAGCTTGAAGCGCGCTGACAAGACATGCTAAAAGTACAGTTAAAACATTTGCTAAACAAGTGCACAGCACTCAATTGGGCCTCTGAATTTTATTTTATTTTTGTAACCTATGGGACAAATGTATCAGAAAATTTTGTGCCACAGGTTCACGGAATGGCAGCATGCATGGAATGTGCAAACGCTAAAGTAATAGATCCTACTCACTTGGCCCATGTAGGGGTAGGTATGTAGATATGTGAATCCGGCAAGAATCTTTTCTGAAAATCTGCAAACAGGCGACATGCACCAGTCCCTGAAAGAGTCTGCACTGCCGCAATCCTCTTATCTTTGATGAACTCAGAATCTTCCCCATAAGCGAGCCTCAGTGATTCCTCAATCATGTTCACACTTCCTCCCATCGGAAGGTACTCCCTGTTTTGCAAATTCCACCAGTTAGAGATAGAAGAACTTATGCTAATCATAGTCAATAATAAATCGCTCATATATACTAGAACTGCTTCCGTGTCCCAGAGAACAAGAGTGCCAGTGAACTCCATTTTTCAATTTGTAATACCATGCTAGTATTTTTAACTGCACTACCTAGCACACTTCGAAATCAGGAAGAAACCTTTTTTTTTACCAGCAAACCCCAGTAAGAAAAAACATTTTTTTGCGGGTACCCAGTAAAGGAATATCTGAAAAACAGTTACGGCACGATAAACCGTATCGGTTTTGCTATTTCTTAGTCGATGATAACAATATTTTGATTCAATCATTGAGATTCGTGTAGGATTAATGTAGGTCCGGTGAATAAGAAAATTCTCATTTTGATGGCTACGATTGTCGACTGAGAAATAACTATTTTTTAGGCGACTGAAAAATAGACACTCCGTATACAGTATACTGAAAACTCCAAAAGGTGTGTCGTGTATTAGACTCAGCTGAAGGTGCGTCGTGGTCCTATTAATAAAGCAGCAACGCTGGATCTCTTGATGGAGAAATTGACAGATAACCATACGCCTCGATGAAGAAGAATGTCCCACAAAAAAAGTTCAATTCGCACATGATCTATCTATCACAAGATTTCACAGCAATGAGGGCATCATGCATAAAAGCTTGCGTCCACGTCCGTTCATCTCGTTGATTTCCCGGGACCAAAAAAGTGCTCCCACAACCGCATTAATGGAAAATGAAGAAGAGAGATAGACACGCAGAGACAGAGACAGGGGAAAGGTGGACAGCGGCGTGATCTCACATGTTCATGTTCCCGGCGATGCGCCGCTCCGCCTCGCGCACGCACTGTAGCACGACGGGCTTCCCGTTGTCGTCTCGATACGCACCCTGAGATACACAATCCGGAAACAACCCCTACTTTGATCAGATCACCGGCTGTTTGATCGAGAGCACAGCAAGAATTAAGAGAGGACGGGAGAGGAAGAAGGCGGAGCGATACGTACGACGCCGACGTTCACTTTGTCGGGCGAAGGGTCGGCGAGGAAGGCCTCGGTGACGCCGAGGATGGGGTCCTTGGCGGCCGTCTCCACGTGACCGAACCACGAAGCCATGGACCTCGCCACTGGCAGCTGGAGGTAGGAGGCGCCGGCCCGCCGTTGCCTGCAGATCGCTGCGGTGGCTCGAGGCATCGCCATGCCGTGCTAGCTGCACCGCACCCGACCGGCGCTGATCGGGGCGCGTGGCGTGACCGCGTGAGAGCTTGGCGTTTGTCGGTAGAGAAGAGAGTTAAGGGCCTTAAGGGAAGCCAAGATGGCTTGGATACTGGGGAAGCGGCGCGGTGCGGTGCCTTCTGTTCTGCTGCTGCTGTGTCAGTGTGTCACTCGACACTCCGTGGCGTGCCGCTGTGCTGTTCTTGGGGAGCCTCGTGGTCTCGTGGAGTCTGTTCGTGCCGTGCGTACGCGGGTGATCTCATGTCCTGGTGCGCGTGGGACCTGGTTGTAAGTGTCGCACTTGTTCTGCTCAGTGGGACTCTCTAGAAGCCGAGTCGAATTCGTTTCTGCTCCATTTGAGTCACTAGTCAGCGGGGCGTAACCCAATCGGAACCGAGAAAACCTAACCACAACTGAAAATTCTGGATTTTGGACCAATCGAAAGTACTTCTTAAAATCGAAATAACTCGGTTAAACCAACAAAAAACGGAAAAAACATCAGGCTCAGCCCGAGGTGGGCCTGGCCGAGCCCACCTCCCAAGCCCTACCTCAACACCCTGTTCACTCTCGGCGGGTGGAGTTGAGAGCTTCTTACTCCTCTTTTTGAAAGGATTTGTTGAGAGTGATACATTTTTTCTTTCCTCATATTTCGTTTGACACGCCTCCTCTCAAGAATTAGTTCCCCTCTCTTTATAGGATTGCGTTAAATTGCCAAGCTTCTGTTGCAGAGGTGATGACGTATGTGTCTCTGAATATTGTCTTTGGGAGGAATATTGTTGGGGCGAGATTATTAGTCCGACAGGAGCTGTGTGCAAAGCTTGCTACAGTTCAACTTGTTGACCAAGCAGATTCATTTTCCTGGTGTTGTCTTCTTCGGGGTCGTATTCTGTGAAATCTTTTGATCAATTTATGATTAATACTGATTGTCAGTTTCGCCATAAAATTATTTGGAAACTTAAGATGCCTCTCAAGATTAAAAAAATTTGCATGGCTCCTGTGTCGAGGGCTTGTGCTCACTAAGGATAACTTGGCTAAAAAAAATTGACATGGTTGCAAAAGATGTGTATTTTGTGATCAAGACGAAACTATTCATCACCTATTTTTCGAATATCCTATGGCACGCTTTGTGTGGAGAGTTGTCTTTGTGACTTTTAATCTACTACCATCAACTTACATCTCGAATTTGTTTGCTCGTTGGCTCCATGGTATAGGAAATTGCTTTATGTTAGCCTTGTTATAGTTCTCTAAAAAGACATGCATAGTATGTAATAATGGAATATAACCTTTTGTTCTCTTTGTGAAATGATAGGTAGTATTTGTGGTTTAGTTACTGGCTCCATAAAAAGGAAATGTTCAAATGATGTGCTGCTAAAAAAATCACGGCAACTTTAGCTAGTTCGGTTATTATCAAAATAAAATGGAAATTGATGGTTATTACCGAACCGAACCGTATTTTTATATGAAACCGTATTTTCTGAAATATAAAAATCATATTTACCAAAAACCATATTAACTACCCGAATTAAACCAAAATAACTGGAGCTCACTAGTCGGATTCTTCAGATTATCTCTAATAGTTGTTGGCAAATATGTCGTGTAGAATTATTTTTTGATGACGTGATAAATATGAAATAGAAAAAGAGTAAGGTAGTGTGTGGATTAATGCAATGCATGCAAAGGCTCCAAGATGAGATGAAAGGGCAAACATGTAATTCTCTTGCCTCGCATTTGACAACTTAAATGTGATCTATTGAGTATTTATATTGTGTGTTGTTGGTTAATGACATGGACATTTTAACCCATAAGTCAAAGCACAAACTATTGGAGATGCCGTTAACATTAGCTGTCCACCCCTAAAAACCCGCTGGCCTGTTGTACGATTTTCACGAGATGGTTTTAACGTATGGTGTGTTAGGTACTAAGCGAGATACTACTATATTTTCCTTATTTTATGTTATACTATGTTTTTCTTTAATCTTGGTAAAATTTTAAATCATTTAATTTAGAATAAAGTTATAACATCTTTAAAAAGACGTAGGGAGTAGTAGAGACTCGTAAAGGGACCAATATTTTTATCTATTTTTTGTAAGGACAGCACTAGAGGGTGTTCGTGCACTATTAGGCTACCTAGAGTGCACACCTATATATGGTAAGTTAATTTTGTCCTTTCCTAAAATAGAAAATTGTTGTCCCCTCTCCCCAGGCGTCTATCACCCGCACGGCCTCCTCCGGATTCTTGACTCGCACAGCACCAGGCTGTAAAGTTGGCAAGCTCTAAGTTCAGGCAAGCAAAAATGGCAAAAGGCAAAGCAAAAAAGCTCCCTCTAAA
Organism: Brachypodium distachyon; assembly: GCF_000005505.3. Taxonomy (NCBI): domain Eukaryota; kingdom Viridiplantae; phylum Streptophyta; class Magnoliopsida; order Poales; family Poaceae; genus Brachypodium; species Brachypodium distachyon. Next base: position 34,595,071 of record NC_016131.3, on the reverse strand, counting down.
TTGTCACTATAAACAAACCAAAAGCAACTATTTTCAACACTAGGGTAATCAAAATTGTCAGCTATAAACAAACCAAAAGCAACTCCAAACTGTCACTTCCAAACAAATCATTAGCCAGAAACTAACGGATACAAGCAGTACGTTACATAGACTGTCACAAAAACACATGCTGCAGCCACATGAGATGATTGTTTTGTCTCTAACTACTTTCTCTTAGGCAAAAAGGTCAAAACATTGAACACTGCTTGAATCTGTTAGTCAATCTTTTATTTTGCTTCCCTGTAAGTCAATCTTCTATTTTTCCTTCCATTGCTTCCGTCATCTATACAAATCCCTGGCAAAAGCACCTGGTTGAAGAAACAAAGCAACACAAAAAAGATGTAATTTGCAGGTTGTCGTACGTTACTAACCACACAAAAATTAAGCAAGTAGTGCACATTTAGTGTAGGCAACTATATATCAGGTTGTAGGCAACAATATTTATGCAACTCTATTGAGACAATGTAAGCAGGTATTACCTACTTGCATACTCCCATGGAGTACCCCTCCTGGTTCATTTCCCAAGGGAAACACAAACACGATTCACCAGCTTGAAAAAGAAACAACACATCCTTGAGAACACTGTAGTGCCGCATCCTGAAACTTGCCAAGCTCATGTTCATGTAGGCAAAAAGCTTCTGTCTCCTTGTAGTGTACCTACTATTGCTTCACATTGTCATCCGCATCCTTGAGTTTGAAGAGCATAGCAGGTAAGGCCCTGTCTTTACGAACCTTGTGTTTCTAAAAAAGAAACGCAACTATCAAATCAGTTGTGTCGCAATGGATAAAAGAAAACATGAAAGAACGACAAACATAAGTCTAAACAAATATGAGAATTTCTAAAGCAACTAATAAATTAAAAAGCAACTATATAGCTAAGTTTTAAAAAAGCAACTGTACATCAGGTGTGGATGATTATATTGACAAGTAAAAGTGACATCCTAAATCTGAATATATAGATAAGTGACTACTTAGCAAAAGGTTCCAGAAAAAATATACTAACCTAAAATAAAGTTGCACTTACTAAATGAATTCTGAATATATAGATCAGTGACTAATTGTGTATTAGGTTGCTGCATCATGCCCCAAAGCATGTGTATTAGCTTGATGAATCATGTATATTTAAGCAGCTATATATGTCAAGTCTGAGCAAGTAGGAAAATTACACCAATGGATAAAGCAAGAAAAAAGGAAAAAAAAAACAAGAAACTAATTTCACATATGTGGCGTGGTTAGGTCAAGCATATTGACAAAAGAAAGAGGGACAAAGAGAATCAACTATAAGAAATTGTGTGAGAAACTGATTAATTAAAAGCACCTACATCACCTAAGTTAAAAGGCAACTTCAGGGCAGGAAGGGGGTGTTTGCAGATATATTGAGAAAGAAAAAAGTGACAATGATAAAGCTAAACATATGCATAAGCAACTAATCAAGAAAAGGTCCTAGGAAGTAACCTAGAACATGAAGTTGCATTATAAAAAACAACTATATTAGCTGTGGCATGCCCCCCTATATTGCTTGCTGCCACCTATATTAAAAAGAAGCAACTATGAGGCGTTGCGTGAGTGACTAAATAATGAGAAGCAGCTACATTACCTAAGTTAAAAAGCACTTCAGAATGTGAGTGTGTGTGAGCAGGTATATTGAGAGGAAAAAGCGGCAAAGATAAAGCTAAACATATGTATAAGCAACTAATTAAGAAAAGTCCTAAGAAGTAATCTAAAACACAAAGTTGCATTAAAAAAGCAACTATATTTGTAGAGATATGCCCCTTTGTTAGCTTACTGCCACCTATATTAAAACGAAGGAAGCGACTATAAGACCGTGTGTGAGCGGCTAATAATTAAAATCAAACTACCCAAGCTAAGTTAAAAAGCAACTTCAGACCTGGGCATGGTCAAGCATATTGTTAGAAAACTGCGACTAAAATAGGTAGATCTAAACATATACATAAGCAACTAATTAATAAAAGGCTAGGTAAAAAATAACCTATATTGATACGTGGCAACTATAGAGCATGGTATGAGCGAGTATATTAAAAACCCAGTGCATACATGGATTGAGTCAAGAAAATGAAAAGATGGGGATCACCGTCTTCCCATGTGCCTCCGGGGCGCCTACGTTGCATCTTAGTAGGGTGCCTAATCTGGATCTCAGTATTCTCGGAGCAGGCGGGCAATGAAGCATCCTAGAAAACATGTGAAAAAAGCGATGATTAGCGGGGGCGACTATTGGGGGAGCAAAAACCACACCTGCTGCATGTTGTGAACCCGTGGATCAATTCCTCCTACATTTTCAGACAACAAACCTTTTACCCCAATGTGATTTTCGTCTACTGCGGCGAAGAATTAAATCCCCAGATTTATTTTCTTCAGCTGCTCCCCCATATGCTTCATCATCGATTGCATTCATGATATCTGCAACGCAAAAAGATGAGCCACCTAATTAGGCCCATTTTTCGGACTCCAAAAGTGACTGCTGTATGGACCAAAAACAATACAGTGGCTCCAAAAATGTTGGCAGACACATACATCTACACAGCCGGAGTTTAGCAAAAAAACGAACCAACGATGACATAGGTTACACTCGAAGGTTCACTCACCACGTGATTACTGAAAGGAAAGTGGCATTCTCACAAAATAAGCAACAAACTAAAATAGGAATATGCTTGTGGTAGGGCAATTACTGAAGGAAGCAACATACTAAACACACGGACAAACGCACAGTCCTCGCCACGAAGAATTGCAACAGCTATAATTCGGCTACATTTGCATGCAAACCTGCACAGCACCCCCATGAAAAAGCTAAAAATAGCAAGCAATTTTAGATGCAAAAATTACTTATCCCTCATCAAATTAACCTAGTCTGATGCAAAGCATAGCGAATCGAATCATGGCGCAAACCTGAATCCCCAAAAATCGACAGGAAAAAGTAGGATCGATCAGGGGATTTGGGGGAGGATGTGAAAAGGAACTAACCGTGAAAACTTGATGCAACAGTAGAGGCTCGATGTGCTCGTCGTGCTCATTCGTCGGCAATGCGCGATGTGGCCTGCAGCCTCGATTCAACACGCGAAACCCCTCCGCGACCCCCCACCTTGCTCGACATGCAGAAGCCCCCGCGGCCCCTAATTGACTGCCTGGTGGAGCTCGCTCCCCCATGGCGAATTCGACGATGAGCTGACAGCTTCTCCCGTCCGACGCTTACTCCACCGCCCCCGCAGAGCCGCTCCGTGCCGCTCCTGCAAACCCCACCTCCAGCAAATCGCACGCGACAGGACTCACCAAGGAGCCTCTGTGCCCCGATTCGAGTCACGAATCAACTTCTCGTGGCCTGCAGCACCACGCCCCGCGACATGCAGAAGCCCCAACGTCCCCCTCCCTATCAACTCGCTGGTGGAGCCGCGCAGCGACGAAATCGCGGGTTACTCCGCGCCGCCAGTATCGCCCGATTTGACTCACGAATCACCTCCCCGTCACCACCTATCTTGCCTGACGACCACCCACCTCTTCTGCTGCACCTCTGCTCTCCATCGTGCGGCCGGAATCGCTGCTGCCAAGAGAACTCAGCACGAGCGTTGGACTTGAGGAAAACAGAGAAGAGAATGGGGATTTGGGAATGGGAGGCGGCCGCATGGGGCTTCAGGATGTGGCACCGAAGGGACGAGGATGTCCTAAACTAATCAGACGGTGCGCATGGTTTAGGAGAAAACGAACGGGTTGGAAGCATGTGCAACTGTGTCCTCCAATAAGTGCATAAGCACTTTCAAGCAATTAGGTTTTTGTAATGCATGCAATATCCATATTTTCACAAATGGACCCTGCAAGCATACACACTACGTAGACTTTCCCTTTCAAGTAAAAAAAAACAATCGGCGTCACGGCAGTGCCACCTTGTGATTGGAGCGGGGAATGCTGTCTACTACGGAAGAGGAGGAATGCTCTGTTCGTTCCTGAAGAAGTCACTGGGATCCACCATGGCCTTCACCATCGCGAGTCTCTCAAAGTTCTCCTTGAAGTACGACTCCCCCCAACCTCTTGCCTTCTCATAGCTCGTCCCTCCGCCGCTGTCGCCGCCAGAGTCGTTCACGCCGAGGTCCAGGTCCTTGTAATTCACGTACGCGCCCCTCGGGTTCCTGGACACGTATGGCTCCATCTCCCGGTGCAGCCCCCTGATCCAGCCCATGTGTTTCTCCGACGCCTCTGTCCCGTTATCAAACCAGGAACCGTAGTACTGAAGGTTGTAGAGTGCCCGGCGGTGCGGGAACGGCGTCGCTGACGGCGCGACTGCGCCCATCCTGCCGCCGTAGGGATCAAGGATGAGAAGCCCGGCCCCGTCCTTGAGGAACCACTCCCACGTGCTCTCCCACACGTTCTTTGGGATGGGATCGTGCATGAAGTCCGACTTGGCCTTGAAGTACCGGTCCGGCTTGCTTCCTCTGTCCAGGAGCAGCTCCAACGGCTTCCCCGTGCCGTAGAACGCGAAGTAGAGCACCGACTCGATCCAGCTCATCTCGATACAGTCCTGCCGTGTCACCCCGAGCTCCGGGAACGTCTTGGCCATCGTCGCGAGGAGGCCCCTGCATCTGCCGAGGTAGAGGGACTCGAACTGCGCGTCTTGGTTCTGCACGACGACTCGGAGGATCATGTCTCGGGGTAAGGCGCCGTGTGCTATCTGTTGCCATTTGGTGAGGAGATCGCTGGCTGATCGGTTTCTTGGCCGGTGCACGGTGAACACCGTGACCGTCGCCGGGACGCGCACGAGCTGGAGCTTCCAGGACACCACGACGCCGAAGCTCCCGCCTCCGCCGCCTCGGATGGCCCAGAAGGCGTCCTCCCCCATGGCTGCCCTGTCGAGAATCCTCCCCTCGGCGTCCACCATGACGGCGTCCACGACGTGGTCCGCGGCAAGCCCGTGCTTCCGTAGCATCAGGCCGAAGCCGCCCCCGCTGAGGTGCCCGCCGACGCCAACCGTGGGGCCGATGCCCGCGGGGAACCCGAGGCGCGCGCTCTTGTTGGCGATGCCGTAGTAAAGCTCCCCCAGCGTGGCTCCTGATCCGACCAAGGCCGTCTCGCTCCGGACGTCGACGCGGATCGCGCGCAGCGCCGCGAGGTCGACGATGGCGAAACGGCGAGCCGCGTCGAGCGAACGGTAGGAGAGGCCCTCGTAGTCATGGCCGCCGCTGCGAGGGCGCACGCGGACGCCGTGCCGCGCGCCGCAGCGGACGGAGGCCTGGACGTGGGAGGTGTTGGTGGCCTTGATGATGACCAAGGGCGTCGGGGTACCCGGCGTGACGAACCGGAGGTTCTTGATAGAGTACTCGAGGACGGAAGGGTAGGAGCTGGACCCTTGCGTGTAGATAATCCCCGGGGGAAGGTGGAAGACCAGGCAGTTTACAAACCCGGTGGTGTTGGTCGGCGTGGGCGCGACCGTGGAAATGGCTAGGAAAACGGCGAGCAGTGCAAGTACGACGCTCTGAGCTGTGACCATGGCGTGTACCTTGGTTGGTTGAGGACTGACTGAGAAGGCAGGAGAATGTCGATCATTAAAAGATTTTAATGTAGATCGGCACAAATAAAGCTTCTAGGAGCGCACTACTAAGTACGTGCCTGCTTTTGGTTGTATCGACTGTTACATCTTTGATTCGGCTGGTTTCGTTAAGCGTTACATACTGAGCTTATCCAAATATTTTCATGAAACTGCCAAACAATGATCTTCCCGACGAATAATCAAGTTTGAACCAGATAGTGTGTGAGTGTGTGAGTCAGTCACGATCACCCACAACACCGCTATGATGACAAATTCAGAACTGAAACTAACAAGTCGATGGCGGAGAACACGAGCTGGAGGGCTATTTCTTTTACCGGAAGCAACAAATGCATTTTGTCCAATTGCGATTCAGTACGAAACGCCGATATGGCAGCTTCTGCATGATATTAGCCTCGACCGTAGCCGCGCGGCCACCATCAGTTGGAAATGGGCTGCAACGGGAGAATACTAAGATGCCTCAGCATATACGACACAATTCTTCAGATCTCTGAAGCCAAAACAGAGCTCAAGTGTTCTGTTTGTGTCAACTGTCAAAGGAGACAAGTCCATATTATAATCCTAAATGAACCATTGAGTTTAAATTATCCCCTTGAACTTCAATACCGGTTAGAACACAAATTTCAACTATTAATACCGTGTAAATTGCATGTAGGTAAAAGGAGATTTTCGCATCCGTGGCAGATTTGACTGCCACATTTCTCATCAATCGCTCAAATTTTAATAGCCTAACAGCTACATTTATGATTTTTTTGTATTTTTTTCAAAAAATATTGGGAACTTTTATTAATTCAAAATTTGAGCCTCAAACAAAATATGTCATTCTTTTATTAACCGTTTGCACAATGAAGCTGAAATTTAAACAGTAGGCTAAGAGCATGATTTATGATTTTCTCCATTTTCAAGAATTTTCTGGAGTAAAAAAAATGCTAGTACTCGGTCAAAATCTACCGGTGTGCGAAAACCATCTTTTGAGTGGGTGAGGGGGTATTTTCAACAGTACGAATAGTACGAGGTTGTGTACAAAACCTAGTAGTGTTCATTTTCTTGATGTTCTACGGGCTGCACGCCTCTAGTTGCTACTTGCCACTTGCTACTTTGCGTAATTAGAATATTTCATGTATTTTCTAGATTATTTTGTTTCAGTGAATAATTGGGTACAATATTTTAAGCTCATCTTTAAAGATTTTCCTGCATTTGTAGAGGTTGGGTAAAATATCCCGGAAAATGAAATCATTTCGAATTTTCCAAATGCTCCATGAGACCATATGTGCTATTTCAATGTGATAGCACCAAAGTTGGAGTTAATGTCATTCTTAGGGGTAAATGCAGGGCAAGTGTATCACCAACATGCCTTTGCAAAGGGACACCGAAAGAAGAGTGTTTGTCAAAACAAAAAACAATAAAAAGTAACAGGGCAAATGCTGATATAAGGGTGTTTCTAGTCTCCAAAACATTTTCCTAGATAGCAAATATTTTTAACAGAAAGATCCACTCGCATGGCCCCCCTTGATCTTTAGGTTGGCAGATAATGGCCAACATACTAAATGGTACTTCTCCTCTCCTTGGTCCACCTGACAGGTGAGGGCCACCCGTAAGGAATCCCGTCAGACATGCTTAAACTTGCATTTTGGGCTAGTTGAGACACTCTGACCAAAAATGTATGATTTCATTGGCAAATTAGAAAAAACTGGAAGTTAGTGCGACGACTGCCCCAAAACAGTGGTTCCTTGAAATTTACTCCGTTTATTATGCCAATATCTAATGGTGTGTCCATATCTGAAAGATCGATATGGTCGACTAGAGGGGGGTTGAATAGGCGACTAGCAAATTTGAATTTTTTTTCTTTTTCTTTTCTTGAAAGATACAAACACTTAATCATAGGGCTTACTAAATTCTCTAAAGTGAATGCAACCCTAATATGAAGTGCAATAGCCGAAGCAAGGATAGACAATTAAGTAAGGACAAGTAAGCAAAGGGTAAGAAGATACCACACGGGAGACGAAGATGTATCCCGGAGTTCAACCATTTCGGAAGGTGTACGTCTACGTTTGGAAGAGTGCTCTACCACAAAGGTAGAGGCTCCACAAAGGTTCACTCTATTCTCCTCTCACGACACGAAAAAGGTGATGTGAGCTCCACTAATGGCTTTCTTGAAGGCGAAAGCCAAACCTTTACAAACAAGGACAAGGGCATGACTCCACAACTCAATTGGAGGCTCCTTCCCGAATCCACAAGTACCATCTCACAAGATTGGTGGCCTTGAGGAGACACCTTTCGGCTAGAGATTCCAAAATCCCAAGAGTAACAAAATCCACCAAAATAAACGAGGGGAATCAACTTTTGATTTGGTGAAACCCTAGATCGAGCTCTTCTCAACCCTTTCTCAAAGTATTGACTTGGGGGATGCACTAGGGAGAGAGATCTCGAGATTTGAAACTTCGAAATGGTGAAGAACAATGGGATCAGGGGTTCGAACCGTTGGAGACGAAGACCCCTTTTTACAGGAGTCCCTGATTTATGTCCGTTATGTGCATTTTTTGCACTTAGCGGTACTACCGCTCGACCAGGCGGTACTACCATCAGACCCGGCGGTAGTACTGCACCAGTACCGTGCCATTGCAGCACGAGTCCAGTAGCGTTTTGCTACCCTCTAGCACTGGGGCGGTACTACCGGCCCCGGTTCTGCCTCCCTAGTATGAAAACTGGCAGAATCCCTTTGCTCGAAATTTGGTTTTCGCTAACCTTCACCGATGGGTTTGTAGGCTATTTGGTGGGTTCAATCTGGTAGTTTTGTGTACGTGAAGTTGATTCACCCTAGCATTCCCAAATGGCACCATTTAAATCAAGATGTTTGATGGCACTATCAGAACTTATCGGATGTTCGCCACATTCCAAGTTTGAAGAAAAATCTTATCTCTTTGAGTACTGAGTACAAGTATTCAGGTGGAGATGGGATCATCAAGGTCACAAAAAGTTCTCCTGTTGTGATGAAAGGTGATATGAAGACTGCAAATATTTACCACCTCCGAGGTACGACAATTACTGGTAATGATACAGTTGTTTCACCTAAATTATCCGACTCGGATGCTACTAGTCTTTGGCATATGCGTCTTGGCCATATGAGTGAAACTGGAATGATGGAGCTATGCAAAATAGGCTTACTTGATGGTCAATGCATCGACAAGATGAAATTTTGTGAACATTGTGTCTTTGGCAAGCAAACTAGGGTGAAGTTTGGCGCAAGAACTCATTCTAGCAAAGACATATTGGAGTACGTTCACTCAGATTTGTGGGGTGAGTCCTGCGTTCCTTCACCTGGAGTTGCAAGTTATATGTTGACCATCATTGATGACTACTCGAGAGGAGTTAATTTGGGCATATTTATTGAAGCACAAATTAGATGTATTCAATACATTTATGGAGTGGAAGATTATGATTGAAAGACAGACTGGTTAGCATATCAAGAAGCTGCGTACAGATAATGGCTTGGAATTTTGTTCTGGAGAATTGGAAGCATTGTGCAAGTCAGAGGGAATTTTTAGACACTACATTGTCCCAGGTACCCCTCAACAAAATGGTGTGGCCAAACGCATGAATAGAAACATCATGAAGAAGGTACGTTGCATGTTGTCAAGTTCTGGATTATCTAGAAGTTTTTGGCAGAAACCGCTTCCACTACTTGCCACTTAATCAATCGGTCACCCAACCTAGCTATTGGAAAGAAAACTCCCATTGACTTATGGTCTGGTTCTCCAACGGATTATTCAGATTTCAAAGTATTTGGTTGCATTGCTTATGCTCATGTTAATAATGGTAAATTGGAGCTTAGAGCTGTCAAGTGCATTTTCCTTGGTTTTAAGCCTTGTGTGAAAGGCTATAAATTGTGGAATCCTGAAATGGGGATTCAGATTTTGGAAAATCTAGAGATGGGCTTGTTGGATATGTGGATTCAAAATTTGCTAGTGATTTAGATAAGAGGAGATCTCTTACCGGTTATATGTTCACCATTGGAGGATGTGCCGTTAGTTGGAAAGTAAGTTTTCAAGCTACGGTTGCCTTGTCCACCACAGAAGCCGAGTATATGGCTATTTCAGAAGCTTGCAAAGAAATTGTTTGGTTAAGAGGTTTATTTACTGAGCTTTGTGGAAGTGCGTCTTGCACTATAATATTTTGTGATAGTCAAATTGCTATTTACCTGACAAAGGATCAAATGTTTCATGAGAGAGCAAAGCACATTGATGTGAGATATCACTTTATTTGAGGTGTCATTGCTGAAGGTAATGTTAAAGTCAGCAAGATTAGTACACATGATAATCCAGCTGATATGATGGCAAAGCCAGTTCATGTCAATAAGTTTGAACTTTGCTCAGGCTTTGTTGGTATTACTCACTAGTCTTATGGACTGTTTATGCTAATTTGTTTGGAGATGTTTACTTTCTTCGACTACTAGAAGGGATTGGGCTCCAGGTGTAGATTGTTGAAATGTGATCAGAATCCGTTACCAACTCTTGCTAGACATAGAAAGATAGGTTTGGCTTTGCGTTGGTACTAACGTATACGACTTGAACTCGTTTTTCTTGTCATTAGGACTCATGTTTATCGCAATTATATATACCCCATGTGTAAAGACGGCATGTCATCTTGTGCATGTAATACTCCAACATAGTAAAGTTGCGCCTTCGGGCGTCCGTGGATTTTCCCACAAGGATTTCCATGTTAAAATCCGTGTCTCTCGTTTCTAGTTTAATCTCTATTTTCGTAACTTGAGTCACTTGATATGGAACGGAGGGAGTATTTAAGTATGATTTGGTTGATTCTAAGCATAAATAAGACGCCTTTCCTACTTGTAAAGTTCTCGGTTGGTGACAGTGAGTCCACTTCTCTCTCACTCTGACGGGCGGGACCTTGCAGGAAAGCGGCACCGAGCATCCCAAGCGGTCGTGTCTCCTGCGCCTGCCACCCTCCGGCCTCCCCCAATCCCCTTTCTGCTGGCTCCGATATGTGCAAAATTCAAATCTGCCGTGCAGCACCGCCGTAGGCCATCTCCCATCCAGGGATGGTCATTCTGTTTTGAACCGAAATTTTGGTTAGAAGCAGACGATGGCTGAGGTCGTGGGCCGCCGGTGGCCGGTGGTGCGTCCTCCGTTGCTCGGATTCTCCCGCCGTCGAGGGCAGCGAGCGGCCGGCGCGAACGTGCTCCGTTGCTCGCTTTCTCGCGCCGCGTCGAGGGCGGCGGGCTCCGGTCGTCGACGTTGAGGGCGTACGGGAGTCGCGAGGGACTGGGCGTGGCGGCGTACGTGGGCGTCGTAGGCACTGGGCGTGGGTGCCTGGGTGGACGTGGCGGCGTCGGCAGAGAAATGAGGGGACGCTGCGCTGTCCGAGGCTAGGTGACGTTAAGTTGGGCCGCTGGGCGCTGTGTAGCATGCTGAGTAACTGGTAAACAAACCGAAATCATTGGTGGCATCTCTCTTCATCTCGCATCTGTATACACTCAATTTCACAAAACCTGTTCGTTCACCGTGAGTGATGATTGTGTCCACTCCGGGAAATGGATCGATTGGGCAGGCTTCTCTGCTTCACTCAGTACTAACTACTGAAACATGCAGGTGCGATTAATGGCCTGTTGCAAACTTGTTTATGCCAACAAGGTGTTCGGTGAAATCTGAAGAAGGATATAGATGTGAATGAAAAGGGTAATTTTCTGCTAAAATAATGATTATCACTTTGAGCCATTGATTTCTTCCAAAATAGTAATTTTAAATCAGATATTGGTATGTTGCTTCAGTTAGCTTGATTATCTTATCACTCATAATAATTTATTATCCTTGAGAGAGATTCAAACAAGTTGGTATCATTGTATATATGGTAGAATTGTGTTCATGTACTAATAATTTTATTAACCTTCATAATACCAGGGGAAGACAGTGCGCGGTCTGAAGAAATATATGAGACTTGGATTGTGTGATCTCCAGTATTTATCGTTGCTTATTTAACAACGGTACACTTGGTTTTCTCTCATGGAAAATACATATTTTACAGTTGGCAAAAAGATTTCTTGATATTTAATTGTGCAATTTCTACTGGGTTCTCTGAATCTGATTCGTTTTGTGTGAGCTCAGAGCAACAACGTCCCTGTGTCTACGAAATTTCTTAACTTGCAAACAAGGATAAGGTTTTTTAGCTGGAATAGAAAGCTCACATGCTAGAGGAAAATGGTTTAAAAAAAGTCTTGTACTTACAGCAAGGTGAAATGTCCATTTGCGACTATATATGTTTTTGCGTTCACAAAGTGAGTACCCACTTTGCAAGTATATAAAATCGTCAGCTACTTCTGTAGTACTATTTTGATGGCAAGAAAAACGGCGATATGGAGCTTTGCTCAACTAATGTTTTGCAATCAGCTGTCTTGTCCTTTTTCACTCTGACATGGGTACCTTACATTGCAGTTTACTATTCACTCCGTTTTAAATTAACTGACGTGGATTACTACCTAGGATGGAGGGAGTAATATAAACCCTCATCTTGGTTCACCTTTTTTGAATACTCAGAAAGAATAGGTAAATACCCGTGCAATATTTCGATAAAACAAATTACTACCCGTTATAAATAAATTAGACTAAAGAACTACTACTCCCTTAGTGTTGGAGCATCAAGCCATAACCCTTCCTTCCATAGTCTCTGCCACCGTATTTCCTCTCCGGTCTCCATGTGTCTAGGTTCATTGTTCAAATTCAGGAAAGATTATCATCAAGACTATCATATTGTTTTCAAGTGTACTTTTCTATTGGCAATTCCGTGGCAAAGCATGGGCACAGATAAAGTTGCGCCTTCGGGCGTCTATGGATTTTCCCGCAAAGATTTCCATGTTAAAATTCGTGTCTCTCGTTTCTAATTTAATCTCTATTTTTGTAACAGTGACGAAATATTAAACGTATCTAGACGCTTTTTGAGTATAGATACATTCCATATTTAGACAAATTTGAGTCACTTAATATGGGACGGAGGGAGTATTTAAGTATGATTTGGTTGATTCTACGCATAAATAAGACATAGCAACAAAAAGAAACTAGAGGAAAAAACAAACAAAAAAAGACTAAGTGGGTTCATTGGTAAAAGGCCCAACTGCCTTCTCACTACACAAATCTCAAATGAAAAAAAAAGCCCACAAACAGGCCTAGAAAACAATTAATACTTGGATCAATTAATCCTTATTAGTTGGCCATGGAAAATGCCAACCCCGCACTAAAAAATCTTCATGCAAAAGCATCGCAGAACGCGTATGCAATGCAGGAACCATCTAAATTAATTCCTCAATCCTGTCTCGCCGATCGCTCTCCATGAACCGGACGATCGATGATCATCAGTACTTGGTGAGCAATGGCGGGATGCTCTGCTCGTTCCTGAAGTAGTCCTCAGGATCCACCTTGCCTTTGATCATGGCGAGCCTCTGGAAGTTACCTTTGAAGTACTTCTCGCCCCAGACCTTGCCGCTGCTGTAGGTGGAGACGTCGTTCACCACCTCGTTCCTGCCGAGGTCGATGTCCCTGTAGTTGGCGTATGCCTGCCTGGGGTTCTTGCTCACATACGGCTCCATGAACTTGTACATGTCCTTGCTCCACTGCAAAGGCGCGGCGCCAGCCCCCTCGGCGAACCAGTAGTTGACGTACTGGATGTTGAAGAGCACGCCCTTCCGGTGAGGGAACGGCGTGGCCGTTTCTGGGGTAGCGCTGATGGTGGCGCCGTAGGGATCCATGATCATGATCCCCGCACCCGGCTTGGTGAGCCAGCCGAAGATCTGCTCCCACACGTTCTTGGGGATTGGCTGGTAGACGTAGTCCGACTTGTATTCGGCGAATGGCTTGAAGTTGTTGTTCCGGTTGGTGAGATCCCCCAGGTCTCTATTGCCGAGGTGGATGAATGGGATGGTCTGGGCCCAGGGCATCTCGTTGCATTGCCCGCGGTTGAAGCCAAGCTCCGGAAATTTGCTGGTAATGAGCGGAAGGAGGTTGTTGCAAGTGCCGAGGTACATCCCCTCGAACGTGGCTTGCTGCGCCATAGCCAAGATGCGGATCATGAGGTCGCCGGGAAGAGCCGGCGCGACCGTTTGCCATTTGTTGACGATGTCTATGGCGCCGTCTTTGAGTGTCTTGGAGACCTTGAACACGGTCACGACCGGAGGCACCGGCAAGAGCTTCACCTCCCATCCGACCACGATGCCGAAGCTCTCGCCCCCGCCGCCCCTGATGGCCCAGAAGTGGTCCTCGCCCATGGATTTTCTGTCGTGCAGCTTGCCATTGGCGTCGACCAGCTTGGCGTCGAGGACGTTCTCGGCGGCGATGCCGAACTTGCGCAGCAGCATGCCGAAGCCGCCCCCGCTGAAGTGGCCGCCAACGCCGATGCTGGGGCACACGCCGGCCGGGAACGCCAGGCTGGGACTGGCCTTGGAGATGGCGTAGTAGAGCTCGCCGATCTGCGCGCCGGACTCGACCCACGCCGTGCGGGCATTGGCGTCGACGCTGACCGCCCGCATCATGTTGAGGTCGACCACGGCGAACGACTCGGCGCGCTCGGACCGGTACGAGAGGCCCTCGTAGTCGTGCCCGCCGCTGCGCACGCGGATGCGGACGCCGTGGCGCCGGCCGCAGACCACGGCGGACTGGATGTGGGAGACGTTGGTGGGGGTGACGATGTACAGAGGCTTCACATTCTGGGGAGACGACCACCTCGAGTTCCTGATGGTGGCGCTCAGGACGGTGGGGTAGGCAGGGGAGCTCTTGGCGTAGAGGAGGCGTGGCGGGATCTCCTTGACGAGGCAAGCCAGGAAATCTTCCTTGGGCGCCAGCACCGGTGGGTAGGAAAAGGCGACGTGGCAAGAGGACGACAAGGCACAGAAGAGGAGCACTAGCGCGAACGCCCTGGATCTCGCCATTGTAGCTAACTTACTTAGCTTCCAATGTCCTCGATCGGCGTATGTTGTCGTGGCTAGTGAGGACAAGCCATGAGCTTATATAAGAGGGGCCTCGAGCCTGGAGTGGAGTGTGCACCTCTCGTCTCTCCGGACCCTACAACTGCGGATCCATTGCTGAGCACGCCTATATCTGTAATGTTTAGCCAAGTCAAGTCTCCGTTTTTGCATGTGACGATCGGGCATCGCATATTCGCGCATCGCCATGCTTTTGCCCCGAGCGAAAACCGCAAGGATTGTAGTACTGCTGCCTTTCTTTGAGGAGCGATACTGCAGGAGCGTTTGAACCTGAATTTTGAACCACTAAGTACGCACTAGTGTTCATTGGAACGGAGAAAACGGGGCCCATGAAGTTTTCAGGATCTTTGTTGCGTGCATGCGTTTTTCTAGTAGGAAGGTTACCTCCCCTCCCGGCCTTTACACCCTCAGGTACACAGAACCAAACTTTTTTTTTCATCGGGTACACAGAACCAAACTTTATGAAGGAAGATGCGACACAACAGGACCAAAATATCAACTCAAAAAGATAAGTGCATGGAGTTGCCATTAACGGGGAAACAACACCTATGACTAAATCGTCATTCTTCCAAAGCAACGCCTTTAAGTAAGAGATCACACACATACTAAACCAACCAATCAAGGCCATAACACGACACCCATAACTCCGCTTGTAGGGATGCAAACGAATCGGGTCGAGTTGGATAATATCCTTTTCATTGGCTTTATCATATTCTTGGGATCCCCATATTCTTTTGTTGGATTCGGAATGAAACGGGTAATAAGAAGATGCGGATTCGGATGTAGATTACACCAGACTACGGATTGGGAGTGAAAACGGAGCGAATTTGGATACGAAGATAAATATGCAGAAGAAGATTATATAATTTTATTTTCATCATGTGTAGACAACATGAACACAATATTTATCTAAGTGCATAATACTAGACAGTATTCAAAGTATTTTCCTGTTTGTAGTAAGCAAAGTGTAATACCAAGCGTCCAAAGTATCACAATTCAGACAAGTACGACAACATCAAACCATAACATTAGGTAATAGTTTTTTTTCTAGGTGAAAAACTGTAGACAAAAATGCCTACAGTCATATATTGATTAAAAACTGTACAGGAATATAGATTACAAAACTATCTGAAATTCGCCAGCCAAGTGGAAAAAGCAGCAGAGTCTTTTCTTTTTGCCCTATGAAATACAAGATTAAGTTATTCTTTGAAAATCTGTCTGCATCTGAAGAGGCTTGGAGTCTTCATGTTGAAAATAAAATCATTTCTGATCCTCCAAATACTCCATGAAGCCAGTATAATGATCTCCATATAGAAGGGTACCTTGAGCTATGTCTTTAATAGGCTCACATTCGTACGGACATTCTGCTTCGGAGAGAAGCCTGGGCAGAGGTAATTCCAGAAGGCCTTGGCGAAAGGGCAATGAAAGAAGAGATGATCTCTAGTCTCAAGTAATGCCTCGCCACATAAGACACATTCATATGAAGGAAGGTGCAAGTTCCATTTGACCAGCATGGCACTGGTTGAGACAGTTGAGAAGGAGCATTTAAAAAAAGAATTTGTGCTTCAGCTGACAACATGAAGCCCAAAGCCACCCAAAATCCTCAGACAGTTCCAGGTGATTAATCTGGGACCTGTATGCTTCAGCAGGAATGAAAATATCTTTATCCCGGATATATGTCCAGGAGTCATGCTCAGCAGAGGGTTGAAGATTTTCAATGATGCCCATAAGCTGAGTAAATTGCTGGTGTGCCTCCACTGAAAGTGTGAGATGAAAGAAATTTTCCTTGTTTTCACTCTGAATGAATTGGAGGACTGTGACATCTTTGTCAGAGGCAAAGGAGAACAGTTGTGGTCACTGATTTTCGAGAGAATTGTTCTGCCAGTTGTCCTTCCATAAAAGCGTAGAAGCCCCATTCTTCACATTGCAAATAGAAAAATGCTTATAGAGATCAATAAGTTTAACTATGTCATTCCACCAGAATGAAGCAGAGGCTTGCTTTTGGGGTGGCAGACCTGAGTGGTAATGGTTTTCTCAAACAAAGTTAACCCAGGAGATGTCACATCTGTTGAAGAACTTGTGAAGATTTTTCATCAGAAGTGCCTTGTTCTGATGGCTGATGCTAATGACTCCAATACCTCCTTCATCCTTGGGGCATCAAACCATTTCCCAGGCAACAAGTGGTTTTTTTTTGTTTGATCATGTCCACGCCAAAGGCAGTGGTGCCTGAATTTATCGATCTGTTCAATGACACCTTTAGGGAGAAGGAAAATGCTCATATGAAATGATGGCAGAGCTGAGAGGACTGCATTGACCAGTTGAAGCTTTCCCCCATATGACAGCATACTCGAAAAGCATGCAAGTCTGTTCTCATTTCTCTTGATAAGAGGGAAGAAGTCTTGAATTTTAGGAAGGACACCCAGAGGAAGGCCCAAGTAGGTGAAAGGTAAAGTACCAATCTGGCATCCAAGATATTCAGTAAGAACCTGTGCATGCGTCTGATCCATATCGAGAGGTATCATGTTTGATTTGTGAAAGTTAACTTTCAAACATGTAGTCTTGTGGAATCTAATAAGGATGTCCTTGATGCATTTGATCCGGAGGAAATCAGCCTTCATGATTATAAGTGTGTCATCAGCATATTGGATGATAGGTTATCAGGTATATTACGGTAAAGCCTACTATCGGTTTTAAAATGAATAAAAACCTATTAGGATATGTACTTTCACTTGCTTGCAATCGGATTTGTCTTACCTTTGTGCTAAATTCCTAATAATATAATTCATTTGGATTTTTAGCTCCCGGGATCCAGTGGTCTCTATAGTTCAAACTTCATGAAAATCAGTTTCAAAGAAATCCGAATTTTTTTTGTAGTGTTAGTATAGATGTATACTACATATATATACATTTTCTTGTAAAGATACATTGTTTGTGGTCTGTGCAAAAATAACAAATCTGGAGATGTATAATAGCGTATCTTTACAGGAAAAAAAATCAATCATATTTCCACCCATGGAGAGATGACGCGTGGACCAAGTGTTTTGGTGGTCAGGGGTCACCACTGAAAAAGCCATCTCGGTTTATTTGTTACCAGCGGGAGTTGGACTGGACGGTGGTGTACAAAATTGACGATGACCACAATATAGTTTGTCAAATTGGATATTTTGTTACATCGAGCAGATGTTTTGTAAGCTTTATCTTGCCTGCGCTAACATATAACACAATGTAAACAAAAATAGACGGGAAAAGACCACCAGCCATCTAAACATGAAGATGAGTGACCACACAGCATATCCTCGTCACTGGCTCGCCACGAGTGGAGGGATGCTCTGCTCGTTCCTGAAATAATCTTCCGGATCCACCGTGCCCTTGACCATTGCCAGCCTCTTGAAGTTACCCTTGTAATATTTCTCTCCCCAAACCATACCGGCCTGATAGCTCGAGACGTTGCCTACAATGACATTCTTGCCGAGGTCAAGGTCCCTGTAGTTCACGTACGCCTGCCTTGGGTTCTTGCTGACGTACGGTTCCATGAACGCATAAAAGTCCTTGAGCCACCTTGCTTGGTTCGATCCACCTCCATTGGTGGTGGCCGACCAGAAATTCATGTACTGGATGTTGTACAGCACGCCGTCGCGGTGCGGGAACGGCGTCACCCACTCGGGGAAGCTGCTGATCTTGGCGCCATAAGGGTCCAGGATCATGAGCCCGGCGTTCGGCATCGCTAGCCAGGCGAAGATCTTAGTCCACGCATCCTTGGGGATGGCCTGAAGGACGTAATCCGACGTAGCCTTGTTGAAGCTGCTCGTGGAGGCGGTTCGGTTCAGGATGTCCTCCACGGTGGCGCTGCTGCCCAGGTAGATGTAAGGCACGGACTGGATCCATGTCATCTCCTTGCAGTGCGACCGGTTCATGCCGAGCTCCGGGAAGCGGCTGCGCATCAACGGCAGGAGCGCGTCGCAGGTGCCCAGGAACATGGACTGGAAGTTGGCGACCTCTTTCTGGACGAGCACCCTTATGAATAGATCTTCGGGGAGAGCCGGGGCGACGTCTTGCCATCTAGTGAGGATGTCCACGGCGCCCTGGTCCACGGGCTTGGGGACGCTGAACATGGTCACCGTGGCCGGGACTGGCACGAGCTTCACCTTCCACGACAGCACGATGCCGAAGCTGAGGCTGCCGCCTCCGCGGATGGCCCAGAAGAGGTCGCTCCCCATGGAGTCCCTGTCGAGGAGTCTCCCGTTGGCATCGACAAGCGTGGCGTCCAGGACGCTGTCGATGGCGGCTCCGTACTTGCGCAGCAGCATGCCGAAGCCGCCGCCGCTGAAATGGCCGCCGACGCCGATCGTCGGGCACAGGCCGGCAGAGAACGCCAGCTGCTTGCTGGCTTTCCCGATGGCGTAGTACAGCTCCCCTATGGTGGCGCCGGAGTCCACCCACGCCGTGGCCGCTGCTTTGTCGACGCGCACGGAGCGGAAGTCCGCCATGTCGACCACGGCGAACACCTCGGGGCGCTCGGACCGGTACGAGAGGCCCTCGTAGTCATGCCCGCCGCTGCGCACGCGGATGCGCACATCGTGCCGGCGGCCGCAGACGACGGTGGCCTGGACGTGGGAGGCATTCGTCGGGGTGACGATGCAGAGGGGCCTCACGGTTCCGGGAGTCGAGAATTTGGGGTTCCGGATGGAGGACACCAGGACCGACGTGAAGGAAGGAGAGCTCTGCGTGTACAAGAGCTGCTTGGGTATGGCTGCGGACAGGCAGTCGAGGAAGCCATCGGAGGAAGCTGCGGATGGGACGGATGCGTACAAGGATAGGACGGCAAAGAAGAGCACGGGCGCTAAGGAACGTGGCAACGAGGCCATTTCAGCTGCCCGCGTTCGTGAAATGAACTGGCCTGGTGCCTTTTGCTATACGATTCCGGTACGCTGTGCATAGTTGCATGGCATGGAGCTGTACATATAGCCCACGTCCGAGTCCGACTTCACTAGGAAGAAAATATTGTCCGCAATCCACATCCACCCGCTGTCTGCAAGAACAGTCATGGTCAACTTTCCGAATAGTTGCTGACGTGGCGATAGTTGATTGGCACGCCAGAGTCAAACTTTAGTTATCGGCCGGTCAAAAATAGATGGCTAGCGCCTAGCGCTATCTGAACGACTGGACCTCGGTGGAATGGTCCATGTATGTCCAATCAGATCGATCGTCTGGTACCCCATATGAACACACATGTAGAATTGCCAAGTATACCACGGAAGCATCTGCAGGCTTTTAGATTTGGTTTGAAACTTATTAAGTCTGACCAAATGTGTCGCCTTCTTTCTTTTTCGCGAGAAAATAATTTGATTTTTCGTTGTTGCATACGTTAGTTAACCGTAGGTCTTGCGTAAGATTTTTTAAGGCAGTCTTGCATCCACAGATTTCAGTTCTATATAAGAGGCCAAACTGTCCGTAGGCTGGCTATGGTTCTGGACTGGATTAGGATATATTTTTCCTTTTTTGGTATGTGTGGCTGCAAAGTTTTTGTTTTGTTTTGAAAGGGGCTGCAAAGTTAGTGTAAGAAGAGTGTAGACGCTAGGCTTCTTTTTTGTTTTGCTCTTTTTGTCATACTTTTTATTTTTATTCTCTTGACTTTGAGTTTATTAACTTTTGATTTTTTTTTTAAATTTTCAATTTAGTGCTTTTATTTTTTCAACTCATTTATATTAGTTTCAAAGTTTTGTTTTGAAGACTTACAGATGGTGCTCGGTGGCGCGAAGAGAGGCATGCTACGACACGAGCAGAGGAGGGTGTCAGTGACGGAAAAAGAGCAAGGGGTCAACGTGCCGGAGGAGGGGGAGACATAGAGAGAGAGAGAGGGGGGGGGAGGGGATAAGGAGGTGGTAATAGGCCTGCGCAGACAAGCACAAAGAGGGTTTTCGGATGATTAGACCTTTTAAGCCTTCCCAAACACCTGGATTGAAACAACGACGTGTGATGTGCATACTCACACATAGTTGCATCGCAGGTTTTAACCAAGCCAAGAACTATTCCATCATGGGCCTGATTCTAATGATCCTCTGTCTAGCTCTACCATGGGCCTGGTTCTATAGTCCGCAGGGAGCCATGAGCCATTCTCATCCCAACTCGGTCTTCCTCTTTGTTTGATTCCCCAACCCCTCTTTTTTGTGGGTAATATTCCCCAGTCCCTTTGTTGACTGTTCCATTCCTATTCCTCTGTTAAAGTCAAAACCTGAATTCCAAATCAGAAAATCATCAACCCTAGTTCCGCTAAGGGAGGAAAGGCAACTATAATCTTACTGCTTATAGCTTGCGTTTGTTTATGTATAACTACCGTTGTGATGTAATCGAGATAGTTGTGAATTTGTCTTTGTCAACATTAGCTCTTATATCCATGATTTGTTTCTAAATATGTGTTACTTATGGTCAGTAGACTATAATCATGTACTAGCGCTTTGAGAAAGCGCTAGCTCCGCCTCTGCACTTAACCCATCAAAGGTGACACTGGCTAAGTGGCAGAAAGTCACAACTGATGGGTCACTAACTAGAAAGGTAAAGGATGAGAGGTCACTGGTGATGGGTCTTGATAGCGACCCGTCAATGGTGATTCGGTCGGTCACCTAAGGGTGGCACATTGAGTTACCGTTGACGGTTTTTACGGAAGGCCCGTCAGCAGTGACCCATCACCACTCACGGGTCCTATGAGGGGCTTGTTAGGTCCGTGCTACTCGATTGTGGCACAATAAGTCCTCGCAGACGGGTTTCTTAAGGATCAATTAATAATGACTCATCATGACAGGCTATAGGTAGTCATCAGTGACGTGTCTTGATAAGGCACGTCAATGATGACTGTCAGTGGTGGATCCACTAGCCCATCGGTCATGGGCGGACCCACATTGAAGCCCATGGGAGCACCTGCTCCCACTCGTTTTTCCGGCCCTTTTTATAGGCCCAAGGAATAAGACAAATGCCTCCCCTCCAGCCCAACCATTTGCCCCCACTCCAGCCCATCAATTGCCCCCCGGGCCCATGTTGAAAACACATTACCACGCACCACACTCAACGAAGCTTCACACCGAAGGAATCTATCGTTCTGAGTACTCAATCATTCCAGGCTCCATCGCACTACCGATGCCACCCACCCTCGCCGCGCCTGCGCCTGGCCCTCCGTGGCTCCGGTGCTTCGACCGTCCGTGTTCCTAGCAAGCCATACAAGGGCAGGTGTTTGCTCCCTGGCCGCACGCAGGGACGCCGCGACCCGCGAGCCATCCCCCAATTCTGGAGCCCCCAATTCTGGGGTTTTCTTCTGTTCTTCAGAGTTCAGACAGTATGATCAGGAATTTCCCCAACTCCTGCAATCGCCTTGCCTGCAATTTCTTAGTCAGTTAGTCTCGTCAATCTGAAGAGTCAGTAAATAAAGGAAATTATAGGCAGCTGATGGAGTATACTATTAGTCAGAACGATGGTAGCCAAGGCATTAAAAATGCCCCATAGAATAATCAAATGTTGTCTCTGAAAATTCAGAAAAGCATCAATGATTGTTTTGCAAAAGAAATTTTGCAAGAAATTTGCACTGATGTCTTCAGTTTATTGGTTGATGAGTGTTGGGATGTTTCTGACAAAGAACAGATGGCAGTGGTTTTAAGATATGCGAGTAAATGTGGAGTGACAAAAGAGAGGTTTGTTGGTGTTGTTCATGTGGAGGAGACAACAGCTATTCTGAAATCTGAAATTGATCTTATCATTGCCGAGTTTGGTTTAAGTCTAAAATAAGTGAGAGGACAAGGTTATGATGGAGTAATCAACATGGCCGGTGAGTTTAATGGTTTGCAAGTCAAAATTATGAGAGAGAACAGTTCAGCTATTATGTACATTGTTTTGCTCACAAGCTTAACTTGGTTGTCGTGGCTATTGCAAAGAAAATAATTGATGTTGGAGATTTTATTGATGATATCATTTACAATGAATGTTGTTGGATCATTGCAAGAGAAAGGATAAACTTAGAGAGAATCATCAAGAAGAAGGAAAGCAACTGAAATGTTGTTGGATCATTGCAAGAGAAAGGATAAACTTAGAGAGAATCATCAAGAAGAAGGAAAGCAACCGGTAAGGGAGAGATTGCTACAGGAAGTGGACTAAATCAAGAGCTTTCTCTTCAAAGGCCGGGAGATACTAGATGGAATTCTCACTACAGAACTTTGGTAGGTTTGTCAAAGATGTTCCCTTCGGTGGTTAAAGTGCTGGAATATGTTGAGGAAGATAGTTCAGATCCTATTAAGAAACGTCAAGCCCGTGGAATTTTGAAATATTTTCAATCATTTGACTCCATTCTATCTACACATGATGACGATTATATTTGCTTTGACAAATGGGCCATCAAAAATATTTTAGAGAAAGGATATTGACATTGTCAATGCCATGTTAGATGTGGAATCTACAAAGAGAGAGCTACAAAATTTTAGGTGTGAGCAAGGTTGGAATGATCTCTGAGCAAAGTATGTTCTTTTTGTGAGAAATATGACATCTCAGTGATGGACATGGGAAGTGATTATGTGAATCCAAAGAAGAGAAGGCAAAGGACTGGTATTAGCAAGAGCATCATTATCGGATTGATTGTTTCTTTGTTGTCCTAGACATGTTGGTAGAAGAGTTAAATGGCAGATTCAATGATACAAATTCTAAGTTGCTTTGTTGTATGCATGCTTTGAGTCCAACTGGTCACTTTTGTCACTTCAATGATGAGAAGTTGCTGAAATTTGCTTAGTTTTATCCTGATGACTTCAACGATTTGACGATTCTTGAGCATGAACTTCATCTCTACTTGGATAATGTAACCCATGATACAAGGTTTTCTAGCTTGGAAAATATTGTGGGTCTGGCTGAACTGATGGTGACTACAAAGAAGCATACTTCTTATCCTTTAGTTACCGACTTGTAAAGCTAGCACTAACTCTGCCCGTTGGCAATGCAACCGTTGAGAGGTGCTTCTCAGCTATGAAGATAGTCAAAAATGCTCTCGGTAACAAAATCAGCGATGACTTTATGAACCATAAGCCATAGCCTTATTTTCTTTGTAGAAAAGAGTTGCTGGACAGAATTCCCAATGGAGTGATAGTTAAACGTTTTCATGAGGTTCGTGGATGAAACGAAAGGTAATGTGCAAATGCTCTTTTCCTCATGTAATTGTGACCTCGATTTAAAAATTAAACATCTTTTTCTTCTCGCGGGTTATAGGCTAGCTTGTTAGAACTTAGAAAGATGTGTCGATGTTATCTTTTGCAACTTCGGAACAAGGTATTTTCTTCATATCACTATAAAACATCTTTTTGTATGGATAATGCATATAATTTAGTTTCTATGGATGCTTGCCTTCTTAGCTGATGCACATCAGAATATATGGCATATATTTTTGCCCCCTCTTGAGTTTTTTCCTGGGTCTGCCCATGCCATCGGTGATGAGATGTGAAAGAGTAAGTTCATTCTCTTCTTTAGGAGTTCGCACCGCGTAGTGGGCTTGGCTTCTATCTATCTCGGGGAAGGAGCCAGCCCTATTCATGGCAAGGAGTGAACCTGCCAGCCCCATAGCAAAAGCTGGGGGGTATTTGACCCGAAAAGTGATATTTCAGGGGGGGCAACACGAAATAGCTGATGAGAGAAGTTGTTTTTGAGAAATAGGAAAGTAGAATCAAACCCAGTCTTAGTCAAAAATCTTCTTGTCCAAACAGAAAGAAAAGAAAAAAATTAAAACTGAGCGGAAAATCCATACCTCTCTTATCCATTTAGAGCATATGGATCGATCTAGTTATAAGAATCAAATGTGTTTGTTTCTATGTTATTTTGTGAAGGAATGAAAACAATATTATCATAGAATGGGTTGGGAATTATGCCTAGATGATGAGTCTTTTATAGTAATTAGTATGTTGTGAATTGCGAGGGTGTGCGCACCGTGAAGGTGTGTGTGGTTGGGTTGTAGTCTAGACGCCGTACACTAAGGGTGCGTTTGTTTGGGCTGAACGCACCATGCTCACACACGCGATGCAAATTTCATGTTGTTCGGTTGGGCTGAGCGCACGAGGCAGTTGTAGCCTAGATGACCCTTAGTTTGTTTGGGCTGAGCGCACCATGCTCACACACGCGATGCAAATTTCATGTTGTTCGGTTGCGCTGACCGCACGAGCCAGTTGTAGCCTAGATGCAAAATAAGGCCTCAGAGCCTGCATCACCAGTGCGCCCAAATGCTCCGTTTTTCTCGTGCAGGCTCGACTCTTCGCGTTCGCTCTCCGCTCGCCGTCCGTCGGCCGCCCACCGTCCGCGCTCCTCCTACCGGAGCCCGCCGCACCCCATCTCTCCGCCGACACCTGCGGCCCCTCATCTCGCCGCTCGACGGCCGCGCACCGCCCTCATCTCGCTGCTGCGCCCCATCTCCTATCCCAGCGCCCCTCCTCTCGTCATCCTCAACTCTCTGTCTGGCGACACGACATCCGCGCGCCGCCCACCTTCTCTCCTCCTCTTTCAGCGCCCACGGCCCACCTATTCGCTGCTTCGTCGCCGAGCTGCAGCGGAAACCAATCAGTGGTCTGCAGACTTAATTTGCAGCCCAGCTGCGGTCCGAGCGGTGGTCCTGCAGGGAAGCAAATACGCCCTAAGGGGGCCCTAAGGGGGTGTTTGTTTCATGGGATCAAAAAAGATGGGAGATGTTCATCTAGGGACAAGAGGCATCCTTTTTTTGTTGAGATGGATATTCTGGATGGAGCGATCCCATTTAGGGAAATATTTCTTCTAGATGAGCTCTCATCGCTTCATTTTATGTGGGCGTGCATGTGCCGTATCCACTATCGTCAGAACATGACGAGGCTTCGGCAGCCAGGAGTCTCATCGTTTAGCGCCGTGCCTGAGCTCCACTATTTCTCTTTCCCCTTTTCTCAAACTCACCAGCGTACTAGCTCTACCGCCGCTTCCCCGCGCAACTATTACGGTTTAACTTTGAAAAAAAGACCAAAAGGCATGCATCATGGCTAATCCTAAAAACAAAGTCATTTTTTGCAGCTGACCAACTGATGAGAGCACAGAGGCGACCACTTATTACCATTTGGTCATATGATAGCTGCATACATTAATTTGTAATTAATTATCTAACCTTTGGTTCATCCATGGTCCCAGCTCTTGCTTATCAGCTCCAGCTTTGTTTGCCACCACAAAGTTTTTAGCGACCTTTTTAATATTCTAATATCCATTCATGTATCTGCAAAGCTAGCACATCAAAATGACAGAGTGCAAGGCAACTAAAGATGTTCAAGAGATATGATATGCCTCCATTGGGTTCCCAACACTGCCACGCGTCATCTCGGCGCCACTGTCCACCACCGCATCGGAAATGCACCGCCCTCTTCATCTTCCGTGCCTCTGGCCACCCGTGCCACCTCCTCGACCCGCCACCTTCACCTTCACCGCCAATTGCCATCCTGGTTGTATTCGTCGACGAAAAAATGAGGCATCCATTCCCAGGAAACAAGCACAAGGATGGCCATCTCCCATCCTTCTTGATCCCATGAAACAAACACTCCATAAGACTAACCAGAGAACATCGTAGCCTTAGCCTAAGTATTGTCCTTCATTTGTCATCTTTCCCTTTTGTTTCAGAACATGTTTTCTCTCTTTTGTTATAAGGGACCAACTCTAGCTCAGTTGCCTGAGAAGTTTTATTTCTCAGTTGACCATGCAATGCAATCTTTGTGTCCTGTGCTTGGTACTGTAGTACCGTATTGGGTTTTTTTTTTATCTTTTTGTCTCAAGGAAAAGCAGGCTGGTAGCTAGGGTGTAGGGTCTGCGGATTAATTTCAGATCACAATAAAAAGGTCTTAGGTGCAGCTCATATGCATTCGTACACAAATATTGTTTACATGGTGCTAAAAAAGCTTGAATTTTGATTTAAATAAAAAATTGACAAATTTACAAAAAGTTATTCCAACGCCTTATATACAAGTATATAAAAAATAAAACATGATAAAATTATTTTTACTCTCTCCGATCCATAAAAAGTGTCGCCCACTTAGTACAAAATTTGTACTAACTTAGTACAAAATGGGCGACACTTTTTATGGATTGAAGGGATTAATAATGACAGCACATTTGCGCAAATCAGGTTGCTCAAAAAATAGTAAGTGCTAGTTTGAGTGTTTTGAAATGTGCAAACATAAGTAGCGATTATATATTAAAACATCCAGTTGAAATCTTTAGTACACAACTTGGTCAGTTCAACCCAAAACCGAACCAAAAAACGTTGACCTTCGAAATGCCGAAAATTCTTTTGTAAAAATATCTTTCTTTTGGGTAAGAACACTTCATTCAACCAAACGAAAGGTGCTTACAATCATCTAGGCAAAAGCCAAGATATTGTCCGGGACAGGCCCCAGATATAAGTCTGGATTACGCTTAATTCTACTTAACCGGGCAAGCTCGTGGGCAACGGCATTAGCCTTTCTGGCCTCCTTTCTCACAATTACCTGAGCAAAGGATCCAAACAAGCTTGATCTCAAGGAGGACTGGCGCAAGATTGGACAAGTCCTCCAACTTCGAATTGAGGCCCTGCACCACACGGACGCAATCGGTGGCCAATACGGCCTGTCCGCGAAGGCAATTGCCATCCGAACGCCCGCCAAGCATTCAAAGGCTTCAGCTGCTCCTGCCTCCAAGCACTTCCGCAAAGGGCCATAACCAGCGAACATAGCCCTCCCTCAGTGACCCCGGAGAATGCCACCCCAAGTAGCGCTGCCATCAGTGTCTGAGAAGCTTGCATCAACATTGAGCTTTAGCCATCCCGCATCCGGTGGATTCCATGGGACATGTACGAGGGCCGGTTGAGCCACCAACAGGTTGACCGAGCCCACAACGATAGCTTTTCCTTTACTATCCTCCATAGCCGAGCTCACCATGTCACTATTGTGAGTTGCTTCATAATTGATGATGAAAGCCGTGGATTGACTAATGGAGCCATCAGCCTTCTTTAAGATGATATCGTTCCGGAGTTGCCACGCCCTCCACCAGATGAACAGCATGAAGGCCCGCTGCCTTGCTGGCATCTGACTCAAGCGAACAATATCCCAATCACAGCCAATGTTAGTGAGATTTTCTTCCGCGGGAAGTTCCCAGTGTAGGCGCATCTCTTGCCGCAGAGCCCTGGCTTTTGTGCAGTTCATGACAGCGTGGTATCCATCCTCGTCTTCCACACCACAGATGCCACAGGTGGACCTGATGCGCTTATCCCGCTTGTGGCGGTTAACCTGCACCACAAGAGACTCAGTGGCCAACTTCCAGGCAAAGTTTCTGATTTTCGGTGGGACTTTGATCTGCCAAAGAATATCCCAGAGAGCTCGATCCCCATCCAGCCTGTTGCTTCCTTGTGCTCGGTCCTACGTGGGTTGGCTCTTTGCGAGACCGAGCCGGTAAGCACTGCGCACCGTAAAGTTTCTAGATTTCTCGTAGTGCCAGGCCACAAAGTCTTTTTTCATTCTACTGACCAGGGGGATACTAAGAACCAGCTCGGCGTCATGGTGCATCAGCGTCTCCCGCACCTTAATCTCATCCCATTCTTGAGTGTCGGTCTTGATGAGGTCTGAAACCCATCTGAATCTATTACGGCCCGTTCTGCCTGTGACTTTGAGATTTCCTCGTGGCACCCAGTTATCCCTCCAAAGGCGCACTTTTGATCCATCTCCAATTCTCCAAATGGCCCCCTCCTTTAACAATTCTAGGCCATGCATAAATCCTTGCCAACCCGAAGAAGCATTTTGGATGAAGGCTGTGCCAAGGAGGTTTCCATTAGGGTAATACTTAGCTTTCGGAACCTGGGTAGGCTTTCAGGGTGAACAATGAGCCTCCACGCCTGTCGGCCAGCACGCCTGATTGAAAATTCTGAGATCTTTAAAACCCATCCCGCCCTGATTTTTGGGTCTGAGCAGTTTATCCCAAGCAAGTAAGTGGACTTTCTTCGTACTTTCCTCATCACCCCACCAAAAATTCCGGGTCATTTTCTCGAGATCCTCACAAAGGCCCGCAGAAAACTTGAAAACGCTCATACTGTAAGTGGGAATAGCTTGGATGACAGATTTGATCGATACCTCTTTTCTGGCGCATGAGAGGTATTTTTCCGTCCAGTCACTCAAACATTTTTGGATCTTCTCCTTTATCGTTTTGAATTTCCATCCTTCATACGTCCTCCGGAATCGATAGTCCCAGATACTGTCGTACCAGTGGCCCACGTGGTCCCACTGATACGTGACGCGTGGGTTGCAAATGACGAAGCCCCACCAGGTTGGCCTCCCGGGAAGGATAAGCCTAGGGAGCCCGCCCCAAAGAGACGGTTATTGGCAAAGGCAAAGCCAAGAGTTGGAACAAGAGAAGTGCCCACTTCGGTGGGTACCCGGGAACTCTGGTCCCGGGAAGAGGAAGGCATACTGCCCCGTCAACGGGCTGGGTGCGCTTGCAGGGAAGGGGATCCTAGCAACCCGCGCTCGGGCATGCAGGTGGGACCCGTCAAACAGTGAAGACAGGACGAGACAGCGGACGCGGTGCATTTAATGCACTAACAGGAGTCACATCGGCAGGGCTAGTATTGCTCAGCAAGACTAGAGCGGCTACCCTATAAGTCCATTTTATTTACCGTGTACAGTGGCTCGGGCGCTGCATGGCGCCCAGCGTGGATCAACAGTAGGGTAAGTTTTGCGGCAATGACACGCGTATAGCTAACGTGTCACGTTGCATGCATCGGCACCTGTGGTATCCCCTTGCCTATAAAAGGAGGACCAATGCCACCGGTCAAAGGGTTCGAACCTTGGTCAGTAACAAGTAGTATTGGATCCACTTGTAGCAGAATCCCTTAGAAGGACAAATAGCCTACCCGGGAACCCCCCGGGCAATCCATAAGAGCACACTAATTCGTGAATATACAAAAGGCGGGGCGTAGGGTGTTACACCTCCGGGTGGCCCGAACTTGGGTAAATCCGATTGTCTACACTTCGTGTCTTTCGTCACGACGGCGATCGCCAGAGCACTCGCCTCGCCCCTCACCGAACAACAAGGGGGTGTCCAGCATCCCCGGTGCCGGAGACCCGTGCTCCGACATCTGGCGTGCCAGGTAGGGGGGCGTGCAAAGAACTTCGGGTGACCGCCGGCGTCATTAGCTTCTTCACCAACGACATCGCTTACATCAGCTCGCCATGCCACCCAAGAAGGCAGACAAGCCCTGGGTCGACTTGCGCGACACGCTGGCCATGCGCACTCGATCCCATGACGTTGCGCGTGCGTCGCAAGGACAAGGGGACCAGTGGTCCCCTCAACGTCAGCAACCGCAGCTGCCACCGCCACCTCCTCGGGCGTCGATGGACAATCGTCCAAGAGGGCCTGCGGCACCTCAACGTCGCACGTGCCAGCCAGTGAGTTCGCTCACGGGTTCGACGCCAATGGGATCTCGGCCCTCTCAACCGAGGGCACCGGGTGACCGGGCGGACGGCAGAAGGTCAGAGAACCGGCAGCCTCCCGCTCAGACCCCGGCGGAAGCCATCATCGCCGCGCGTGTCATGGTGCGCTATGAGCTGCCGCAGGGCACGCCAGCGCACAACGTATGGAGTGCGGAGTTGGACGCGCTCCTCGCGCTCGCTGCCCAACAGTCGCTAGGTGAGGGCGGCCCGGCTAGTTCAGGCCGGGGACAGGACCCGGGACACAGAGATGCACCCCGCGCCTCGAGACATGGAGAGCATCCTCCACCCTCGGGAGGACAAGACGACGAGGACCCCGAGGACTACACGGACTCGTCACTGGCCGTCACGCAAGGTGACGCGCGAGGCGTCCTGAACGCCCGCCAGCAAGAGGATCTCCGCCAGCGCTTGCAGCGCCGGCACCGGCGCGAGAGAGAGCACCAGCATCCAGAGAAGCAGGAAGACGCTCCCATGGGTGCCGATGATGGCTGCGCCGTGTTCTCCCACGAGCTGCGCCGGGTGACATGGCCCCGAAAGTTCCGAGTGCCAACGCTCGGAACGTACGACGGGACCGTGAACCCCAAGGACTTTCTCCTGACCTACACGTTGGGCACGCATGCTATCGGTGCCGACGACAAGGTCAGAGCCAACTGGTTCCTGATGGTCCTGAAAGGATCAGCGAGGACTTGGTTGCTCAACCTGCCCGCCGGGTCCATTGCCTCCTGGGCTAACCTGCGCGAGCAGTTTGTGAACGTGTTCTAGGATGGCTACAAGCGCCCAGGAACCATGACGGAGCTGCACACGGTGGTGCAAAAGCCAGGAGAGACGTTGCAGGATTTGACCAACAGGTTCTAGAACATCTCCTGCTCCATCCTAGAGGCGGAAGCGGCCGCCATCATCAACACGTACGCCATCAATGTCCTCGACCTGAAGATGCATGAGAAGCTGACCACGCACCGGATCCAGACTACCAGGGATCTCTACGCTCTCGCGCACAAATGCACGATGGCCGAGGAAGGGCGCCTAGCGCCTGAGCTTGCCGCCAAAGCGGCGGCGAACCCACCCAAGGGCTCCGGGAAGAAGGGTTCCCGGAAACACGGCGGGAAGCAAGTGCTTGCCGCGGAACCGGGGGCTCCCCAGAGGCCAACCAAGAAGGCGGCGTCGGCGGGAGCATCGGGTAGCAAGCCGGCGGCGGCCGCGCGCGGCCCCATCCACACCAACGCCACCCACCACACACAGGACTGCCGCACACTCCAGACCATCAAGGAGAAGCGCGAGCAGCGCCACGAGGAGCGTCGTACTGCCGGGGCCTGCTTCAACTGCGGGGATATCGAGTACCTCTCTCGAGACTGCCCGAACAAACCCCGCAACGAAGCGGGCCGGGGCGCGGCCAGTAGCGGTGACAAGGGAGAACCCGGGGGGGGGGGTCGCGATCAAGCCCGCGTCGGCAAGGACCGGCCTCCCCGGGGACGCGACAAGCCTCGCGCCGAACGGCGTGAGTATGACTGCAGCGATGATGCCGACGAGCCCGGCTTCCAGGAGCCCTGCGACGTCGCCTGCATCCACGGGGCAGCGTACGCTCTCATGTCTCACGCTGCCGTGAAGCGGCTCACTCTTGAGGTGTGCGCCCTCCTCCCCAGCATGGAGGCACAACAGCCGTTGAGGTGGTCGCATGTGCCGATCACCTTCAACTCGGACGATCACCCGATTCGTCCCTTGGGATCAGGGGTACTACCCCTCGTGGTGTCACCGATCGTAAATAATGTGACGGTGACCATGGTTTTGGTGGACAACGGGGCAAGCCTCAACCTCCTGTCCACCAAGTTGTTGGAAAAGCTTCAGCTGCCTCTTGAGCAGATGAAGCCCACCGACCCGTTCCGAGGGATCAACCCCGGAGTGGTGCAACCCATGGTGCGAATCACGCTCCCGGTGACTTTCGGGTCCCGGGAAGCGTTTCGGACTGAGCATGTTGTCTTCGATGTGGCTCACACCCCGTTGCTGTACAACGGGATTATTGGTCGGCCGGTGTTGATCAAGTTCATGGCGGCAACGCATTGCGCCTATGGCGTGATGAAAATGTCGTCAACATACGGTGTACTCTCCATCAAGTGCGACCTGAAGGACGCTGCTTTGTGCGTGGGCGAGGTCGTAAAGACCTCCGCAGTGGCAGATTCCGGTGACTACGACGTTGCCGGGAACGAGGATCCACTTGCGGGCGAGCAACCCACACAGATGAAGGCGCGAGCCGCTCCCGGGCAGGATGCCGGGGGCCGCACCACCTCCAGCCCGCGTGTCAGCAAGGGCATGAAACTAAAGGAGGAGAGTGCCAGGGTCAAGAAGGTGCACCTGCATGCCGGCAACGAGGCGAGCACCGTTTCCATCGGTGCGAGCCTCGACGACAAATAGGAAAGTGCCGTCATCGCCTTCCTTCAGCGAAATTCTGACGTGTTCGCTTGGGAGCCGTCAGACCTTCCCGGAGTCCCCAGGGAGGTGATCGAGCATCGGCTGGAGGTGAGTCCAGACGCGCGGCCCATCAAGCAGAAGGTTCACCGGCAAGCACAAGAACGCAAGGACTTGATCCAGCAAGAAGTGGAGAAGCTCAAGAATGCCGGGGCGATCAGGAAGTGTTGTACCCTACTTTGTTAGCAAATCTTGTTGTAGTCCTTAAGGCTGGGAATATATTACACATGTGTGTAGATTTTACTGATCTTGATCGTGCATGCCCTAAGAACCCCTTCGCTGTACCCCGAATTGATCAAATAGTAGATTCCACAGCAGATTGTGAGTCTTTATGCTTTCTGGATGCCTTCTACGGCTATCATCAGATTAAGATGGCATTCGAAGATGAGGAGAAAACAATGTTTATCACCCCGGTTGGCTTCTACTGTTATACATGCATGTGTTTCGGGCTGAAGAACGCGGGCTTGACCTTTCAACGCACTTTGCACGAGTGTCTGGGACCCCAGCTAGGTCGTAATATCAAGGCCTACATTATTCATCTTAAGTAACTCAACCTCTATCCCTTCCTCCTAGAACAGTGCTAGGCCCCCTCCCTTCCCAACACCCGGGAAGGAAATCACATTCTTAAGGCCGAGACGCCACCTAAGATTCTCTACGACATCCCGCCGCTGTCTAGTCTCACTGAGAAAAACTAACTTCGGGCGATGGGAATGCACAAGCCTAACAAGCTCCTGAACTGTCCGGGGTTGGCCAATCCCCCGGTAGTTCCAGGCTAATATCGTCATGGCTTCTGACAGGCGTGATCTTCCACGCCTGTCAGTTGACCAGCGGCCCCTGGGTTGGTTGCCTCCTTGTGCTGATTGTCCGTCTTGTTCTCCTTTCCTTGGGCTTCTTGTTCTGATTCTCCTCTTTCGGTTGGTCTCCCTCCCCCTTGTTCCTCTCTCTTTCTCCTCTCTTCCCCAGCACGAGCTACCTTGCCTTTGCGAGGGATCCCACCATCTTCTGCAGTTCTCCCTTCTTCAGAGCCTCACTGGTTCGCTCCCCTTCGACGTTCTGGTTTGCTCCCGCGACCTGGCGAGTGCGGCCTGCTTTCAGTTTCTTCTTCTTCTTCAGGGTCACTTCATTGCCTTTCAGATGTTCCTTCCCTTGGATCGCGGGCTGCAACATGTCTCCTTCCTGTTCCTTAAGCTCCGCCACCTTCAGCTGACTGACGGCCTCGGCAACCCTGCCCATCTCAGCAGCAAGTGGGTCTGTCAGGGTATGTTCATCCGACCTCTGCTTGTCCTCCTGGTTCTGTTCTGCCTCCTGGGCAGGTTCGTCACTCTCCATTTAGAGGGGGAGAAGTTCCCAAACCTTAGGTTCTTCTTTGCCCCGACGATTGCACTAGGGATATAGAAGCTCCGATGCTCGAACTGCTTGTAGGGTTGTGATTAGCAAAATTACACCAGGTTCGTCACTCTTTTGTAAAAATATAAAGTACAAAATTACACCTATTATCATTAAAAGTAAGTTGCAGCTGCAAAAAACTAGCACAAAATTTCACTTGTAATTATGAATAAACACTAAGTTGCGGCTGCAAAAGATAAGCACACAAATTTCGCTTGTAATTATGACAAAATAAGTGCAAACATTTCACTTATAACTAGTAAAGCTAGGTTGCGGTTGCAAAAAATTAGCATGCAAAATTACACTTGACAGCTGATTACGGTTAGGAAGAAAAAAGAACAAAATTTCACTTGTAAATTATTTTTGACCGGATTGCACTTGTAATATTTTTTTAAAAAGGTAACATGAAAATTTAAACTTATAATTACTACGGCTAAGTTGCGGTTGCAAAACACAGCACATAAGATTACACTTTACTGCTGTCGAGATTAAAAAATAAACAAAATTATACTTGTAAGAATTTCTCGACCGACTGAGAATTAGCAAACCATATTTTATACAATTATAGTCTAATGGAGTCTTGTTGCTACCTAAATTTTAAATATATGTTCTGCAAATTTAATAATAGAACTATTGTAATTTAGTTTCCTGCAAAAAAAAGTGTAATTTACTTTTTATTAAAACAAATGAAAGAAACAAAAAGACACAACCCTTACAAGAGCCCACACAACAAAAATAAAAAAGCCCAAACATAGAATAAAACCAGCCCATAAAACAAATCAAGATAATGGGAAAAACAAAATCATCATGCGCCAGCCCACCATGGCACCATCAAGTCGCACGTCTCCACGCAGAGAGCCCAGCTAAGCAAACGACTCTAATTTTAATCTCAGCTAACGACGCTAATTAATCTCGTCGACTAAGAAATTGGATTTCTCAGCCGACTGAGATCTAGCAATTCCGTTGTTATAAATTCGCTGAATTGATCATCAAAGGAACCATTGTTTGTTTGACTGGTGAATTTTTGGTTTCAGTCAATCAATCATCTTCATTAGCCTTCCAAATCACAATAACATGCGCTTCACCATTTGGAAACCTCAGAATTACCCACCACAAAAATTACATTAGTGTTGTGCGATACAGCTCTATTGCACCTCCATGAGAGATCTTTTGTTTAGAACAAAGGAAGTTATATCCCTAAACCAATAGAGATGAAAGAAACAGAGCAACAGCTAAAAAATCCACTCATCTCATCTAGACCCAAGATTGACACAACCAGCCGTCACATTTACTCTGCTTGCTGGCCATCATTCCTCATACAATCTTTCTGTACGGAATTGGCTCCTGGTAGCAGAAAATGGACCCCCAAAAAGCGTGAAATCTTCAGATTTCATCATCTAGTACATCAGAGACCTGCATGACAACTGACAGATCGGTGGCAGATCCCACAGGGAGTCGCAGGGATCGTTCCCGATGTCGAAGCCGTCGACCTGCTGCTGCGCCCTGGCGAACCCAGTACTCATGGCGGCAGCACCATCGGGAGACGCAGACGCGGAGCCTTCTTGCTTCTCGGCCTTCATCCTTCCTTGGGGCATCTCCGGGCAATGAGCATTACTGCCGGCGACCGGCGGGGCGGCGGGGTTGAGAGCTGCCGCCCATGATGGCGGATGGTCGAAATGGTTGATCAGTTGGCACGTCCTGTAGGATTCCTCGGCTACGCGCTGGTGGCTACAGGGGTTGGGTGCGTGACGAGCGAGGTCGACCCCATTGCCGCTCACGGCGAAGCTGATGCTCGAGCTCGCGCTGCCGCCGTTGCTGTTGCCAGCGCTGGCATTACGGTTCCCAGCATACGGAGGAGTGAAGGCGACGGGAGACCGCGGCGCGGTGTGGTGCTTCTTGAGCTTCTTGTGGGTGAGGAGCGTGCGGATCCGGGACGCGAGCGGCGAGTCCGGCTGCTGCGGGGACGCCGGGGCCGGGGAAGAGGCGACGGCGAAGTTGGTGCGGGTGTTGGAGCCCCGGAGGAGGCACGCGGCCTCGTCGTACGCGCGCGCGGCGTCCTCGGCGGTCTCGAAAGTGCCGAGCCACACCCGGATCTTGTGCGTCGTGTCCTTGATCTCCGCCACCCACCTCCCCGACGGCCTCTGCCTCACCCCCACGAACTTGCACTTGCTGCTACTGCTGCTAGTGCTGCTGCTACTCCTTCTCACCCCTTTCGCCGGCTGCTGGCATTCCTGCGGCTGCGGGTGCTGGAAATGGAGCTCCATTAACGAACTGATTCGTGTCGTGAAGCTCTGCTTTCTTTTCGGTCTGAACTTTTGGGGCAGGAGGTGGTGTTTGAATTTAAGGCGCTAGCTGAGCTGTTGGGGTTCCTGACAGTGTCGTGGCGCGCATGTCTGTAATGGCGGGAGGGTTAGCGGGAGGCTGAGTTTTCTAAGAGTGCATAGGGGCGTAGATGCTGAATCCCGTAGCTTACTTCGATGTTTTGATGTGGTCGTAGTGGCTGGCATGTTTGTTCTCTGCCCTGGTTGACGAAATCCGCCTTTTGTTTGCAGGCCGCGCGACGACAGCAACGCGGGTTCATTTTTTTCACGCTCCTTTGCTCTGTCCAGACAAAGGGATTACCCGTGCAGTACGTGGAAAAACGAAAATCCCTTTCCGATTTAGTCCCTCAACTGTTATTTGCAGTTTGTTCGTGTCTTTGTTATGTTCAGTCTTTTTGTATTTCATTTTCATTCTGTGAGCGTCTATTTCTGAGTCGACTTTCTCAGCCGACAACCGCAATCATCTTGTCCATAAGATTGAATCAAACGGTTGTTAGCATTGATTTCGATAGTTATTTCTTAGTCGTCTTAGAAATAGCAACGTCGTTTCATTCTCTTGTCCATAAGATGGTATGCAATAATTCAAAGAAAGTGGTTTTCTTTTGGTTCGGGGGTTTCATGTATACAAGAGCGCCTAGACCTCCTTTTCTTGAGTAGTCATATTAGGTGTACTCCTATATTTGCAGGAGGGAAATAATGATCCGAAGTTCTTTATGTTTGATAAACTAGTGGATGGATAATATGTTCATCAACTGATTGTTGGGGGTTAACGGGAGCATTGGCAGCCGAAATTTTAGTTGGGGCTAGGGTTAACCTGGTTAAGTCACAACAATATTGGTTTTGACAAAAAAAAACATCAATTCTTTGCGGGTTATGATCTTTTTGTGTACCACTTCGTAGAAGTTATGGTCCATCAGTTCAAAAAAGAAGAAGTTATGGTCGATGCTTCAGCGGCCGAAGGACAAACAAAACATGATGGTGGGTGGTCGGCAGCTACAAATAGTTCCCATTTGCCAAGAAATTTATGTTCAAACATGGAGTAGCTAGATTATGTTGTATCATTGGGTTTTTTCTTCACTTGACTCTTTTATATTACTTTGGTGGATGAAGGGGCCGTGGTATTATTTCAATGCAGTAGAAAGAAACAAAATGTTTCCCTTATTAAATAAAGGAAAAAAATGTCATATAAATGTATATTAATAAAAAAAATTCAAAATATAAAGTCTTGGTCAAAGGAGAGCTATAATATTGCTAGTAGTGTTTGGACGGAGACAGTGGTTACTTCGAGCGGCGTTTTTTTTCGAAACCATCGAGTTGTGGGCTTTGCTCAATCATAGTTACCACTTAATCAAAACCCAAACACACGCAAGCCCATGCTACATGGCGTACATACCCAAACTGTCATACGACATGAACTGCTCATTTTTTAATCACACATCTGCACGCATTAGTGAAGGGTATCCTGGCATCTTCGTCTCCCATGGGCTAACTAATCACTGCCCTAGGTACCAATATAAAGGAATTTGTTGCAATTTGCATTAAAGTTGTGCTACTCCCGACAAATTTATACTCCCTCCGATTCATAAAAAGTGTCTTAAATTAGTACAAAGTTGTACCGTCTGCCCCAAGGCTATCTGACATGGCAGGAGAAAACGGGTCAACAAAAAATATGGCGGGAGAAAAACATGCTTCAAATACTTCTTTTTTTCGATTGATGTCCTCGCTGCAAGTGATTATGGACTAACGGTTATACTGGCGCTATACTTGTTATTCCATTTTCTTGGAAAAGTAGACCCAAACTAATATGCTCTCCAAGAAGAAATTGTACAAGGTCCCCGCTTCCTGCACTGCATTAGTTTACCACTACCGTGTGTTTAGTTGAAAAAAGATAACTAGCATTAGTCTAACATATTAGGACTGCATTAAAGAAGCAGGTCGTGGATGCATGATCTTTCGCCACTTGGCGGCACCCCCCGGCCTGGGTTCATGTCTCATGTTTAGGTGACGTTGTGAAAACATGGTTGCTTGTAAGAGATTAGAATAGACGCGTTCTAGTTAATGAAATGGGCGATGTTGTTAGCCATGGTTAATCTAATGACATGGCCGGGAGCAGGATGTTTTATTTATTAACGAGCTGTGTCTCAACCTGCAGTCTGCAGACTTCTTTTTTTGTGTGGTGGTTGACTAAGGTTGTCCTAATGTTCTTGAGGTGTGTCGCTTTTTTAAACCGTTGAAGATTCTTCATCAAATGTTTGATATATGGTTAAAAGGATAAGTTTTTAATTTTGTTTCTGGGGAGTGGTAGTCAAGTAAGGACGAAACTGCAAGAAGAAAACAGAGTTAATTATGTGGGACCATGGACTGAACAAACTTAGGAGCTCTTTGACTAAAAGGATTTTCATGTGAATTTAGGAGAATTGGATTTCGTAAGATTTGTTTCTATTTGAGTTATTTGATTTGTAGGTTTTTTTACAGGTACCGTGTTTGATTTGTAGGTTTGTATCACATATTAGTTTTTTCTTTAGATTTATTTGTGCTGATTTCGTAATAGGAAAGTTTTCACTAGCCCACCTCTTAAAAATATTTATTTGTTTTTGTTATGGTGCAATCAATCAGCTTTAGTCGAAAATTCAAAACTCCTACATTTTTTTCTATTTCTATTTTCTAGAATGACGAACCAAGACGTCCTTGCAGGACCTTGAGATTAAAACTAGGTGGTTATTAGTTCTTGTTAAATGGCGTTTTAAGTTGCTCACCATTGCCCACCCAATGCTGAGGCATGAAAAGATTGAATCAAGTTGTGTCTGAGTGAAGTGCTGCGTCCAACGTATAACATGTTCTTGTATTTAACTTGAACTGAGCATCAGAAGAAACATCTTGAGCGAGTTTATTCAGAATGACCGAGCTGTCAGGATCACCAATATAATTGTGCTTGATATTTTGCAACCAATCAGGTTGAACAGCAGTTATAGCAGAACAAGATAAGTGAGGAGGGTTATTTTTTCTTGATAGTGCATCAGCGACGACATTTTCTCCGTCTTTATTGTACTCAATCACATAGTCATACTCTAGCAAGTTAAGGAGAAGTTTGTGTTGAATACCTTCAGTCAATTTCTGGGGGGTAATATATTTGAGGCTTTCTTGGTCTGTTTTGGTAATCAATTTGTTGCCCAAAATGTAGTGTCTCCACTTTTTTAATGCCTCGAGGATAGCCATAGCTTCTTTAACATAAGTGGACTGAGCCATGGCTTTAGGGCCAATAGTTTTGCTCTAGAAAGATAATGGCCTTCTGTTTTGCATAAGTACTGCCCTAATATCATAACCAGAAGCATCAGCTTCAATTGTAAATGGTTGGGAAAAATAGGCAGTGCCAAAATAGGACAAGTGGTCATAGCAGTTTTCAGATGCTGAAAAGCTTGTTCTTGTGCTTCACCCCATTTGAAATTGTCTTTCTTGAGGATATCAAACAAAGGCTTACAGATTTTACCGTAGTTGTGAACAAATCGTCTATAATAGCCGGTCAGCCCCAAAAATCCTCTCAACTTAGAGACATTTTGAGGAGCTTTCCAGTTAAGAACATCCTTCATTTTGCTAGGATCAGTAGAGACTCCTGCAGAAGTGATATGTCCCAAATAAGAAACCAGAGGTGTAGCAAAGGTGCATTTGCTCATCTTAACTGATAAGGAGTGATTCCAGAGTATCTCCAAAGTAGTTCTCAAGTGATTCTGATGCTTCTTCATGTTTTTGCTGTAGATAAATATATCATCAAAAAACACAAGGATAAAATGACCAATATGTTGAGCAAATATGGTGTTCATTAGATTCTGAAATGTAGTTGGGACGTTGGTCAAGCCAAAGGGCATGACAGTGTATTCATAATGACCCAAATGAGTTTTTTTTTTACACGGAAAGCTTTAGGTCATAAGACCTACTGCTGTAATTTTATTAATGAGAATATGTACAGGTAGATAAAATTACATGAAAATGTACTATCTAAAGTTATCAATCCATGATTGAAAAGCATGGTAGTTCTTTCTTTTGTCTCTATGGAAAACCAAATTGAGCTCTTCCTTAAATAGACTTCTGCATCTGTAAAGTGATGGGGTAATCCCGTTGAAGATACAATCGTTGCGAATCCTCCAGATACTCCATGCTGCCGCAGTTATGATTTTCATGTGAAAAGGCACGTGAAGCTCTTGTTTCCTGGCTGCAATATGCTCATGGACAGATTGTCCAGGGGTGTAATTGGGGCAAATGTATCTTCAGCAAGTCATGGCAAATGGGCAGTGGAAGAAGAGATGATCCCTGGTCTCCATAGTGTTTCTGTTGCAAAGAACACATGAGTAAGACTGGAGGTGGAAGTTTTTCTTGTGCAGCATTGCTCAGGTATTGAGTCTGTCAACCATGAGGAGCCACATGAACACTTTGTGCTTAAGCTGACAACAGGATGACCAGATCCATGTGATAGTGGTAGGGATGTCAATGTGCATGACTAGTTTCTTATAGATTCTAGATGCAGAGTATCCAGGAGAAGACCATGGGAATGTCCAAATATCATGTTCTTCTGTTCTGACAATGTCTTCCAATAGGTGTAACAGATCCTGGAACTGGGAATGTGCAACAACTGATAATGGCAGGTGAAATTGCATGGTTGGGTCAGGGCATTGGACCATATTGTGGAGGGAAATGTTCTGCTCAATGGCAAAGGAGTAAAGCTGTGGCCAAGTTTTAGCTAACGGGTGTTCAAGCCATGTGTCTTGCCAGAAGAGGATGGTATTGCCTTGCTATGAGTGGCAAATGATCAAGTCTTTAAATGTTTGCAAAAGTTTAATTGTGTCTCTCCACCAGAAAGAGGCATCAGGATTACAATGAGGGGGCTGAGTTTGGACATAGTGTTGTTCCCATACCAGATGAACCCATGGTAAGTTGACTTTATTGTAGAATTTGTGAAGGTTCTTCAGAATGAGGGCTTGGTTCCGAAGCTCAAGGTTAATGATTCCAAGTCCACCTTCAGTTTTGGGTCTGCAGATCATTTCCTAGGCAGCCAGAGCGGGGGGGGGGGTCTTCTTAGTGAGATCTTGCCCACGCCAGAGACAATGTCTTCTGTACTTATCAATCTGGGTGATAACTCCTTTGGGGAGGACAAAAGTACTCATCTCAAATGTGGGGAGTGCAGAAAGGACAGAGTTGACCAGTTGAAGCTTTCCACCATATGAGAGCATACTAGAGAACCACATCAGTCTGTTTTCAATTCTCTTGATCATGGGCATGAAGTCAATAATTTTTGGCCTGATATTACCCAATGGAAGCCCCAGATATGTAAATGGAAGTGTGCCAAGCTGACAGCCGAGGAGATCTGCAAAATGAAGTCCTCTCTCATTGGACATGTTCAATGGGATCAAGTTGGATTTCTGGTAATTGACCCTCAAGCCAGTGGTGTCATGAAATTGTTGTAGAAGATTCTAAAGAGTTTGAAGTTGTGCATCTTCAGCTTTCATGATAATCAGGGTGTCATCAGCATATTGGATTATGGAAAAATCAGGGCAAGCAGCACTGTCAATTGTCCTTTCAATCATACCTCTGTACAGGGCATCATTAAGAGTGGTTTGGAGGAAGTCAGCCACAATGACAAAAAGAAGTGGTGAGAGGGGGTCACCCTGCCTAACCCCTCTCTTGCAATGGATCAGTTTACCAGGAACTCCATTAAGAAGAATCTGTGATGTAGCAGAGTGAACAATTTCGCTAATCCATTGACACCATTTGTCTCCAAAACCCATGGCTTGCATAATTTGAATGATGGCCTTATATTCAACTTTATCAAATGCCTTTTCAAAGTCCAATTTAAGGAGGACAATTTCTTGTTTGGACTTGTGGCAGGCATGAATATATTCAAAAGCCCAAACAAGGCAATCTTGTATGGTTCTAGTCTTGATGAACCCATACTGATTATGATGGATCAGCTGCATAATGACTGCCTGAAGTCTGTTGGCCAGCAGTTTGGTCAGGATTTTCAAAGTGCAGTTTAGGAGTGAAATGGTATGAAATCATTGACTTTGTCTGCAGAATCAATTTTTGGAATGAGTGCAATGTAGCAGGTATTTATGCAGGTAAGATTGAGCTCCCCATCATGGAATTGGTGGCACAGTTCATAAAAATCCTCCTTGATGATGGGCCAGCATTTCTTAATGAAGTCAGTGTTGAAACCATCAGGACCAGGAGACTTGTTTGTGGGGAGGTTTTTGACAACTTCATCAATTTCCTCACTAGTGAAGGGTACTTCTAAGTCTGACAGATTAGTGTTGTTGTGGAGTAATTCCTGGTCAGGGAGGCATAAATTCTATTCTTGAGATGTTCCCAACCTATCCTTGAATGCAAGCCAAAACATATTAGCTTTGGTGTCATGATCATAAACAAGTGAATCATCCTCTCTCTTTAGACATGCAATTTTATTTTTCCTGTGTTGGATAGTTGCCAGTGAATGGAAGAACTTGGAGTTTTCATCACCCAACTTTACCCATTTAATCTTGCCTCTTTGTCTCCAATATGCATTTTGATTAAAGTTTAATTTTCACCTCCTTTCTGAGATTATTTTCTGGTTGTGTCTTCAATACCATCTAGCAAAAGGATGAGTGCATTGAGATCCTCAATAGCAGAATCCATGTCACCTTTAATTTTCAGCCACTTTTTCATGTGACCCCTGAGTTTTTTAAGCTTGGCTGCAATTCTTCTATCAACTTGAAAAATAGGAATGTTGCTCTGCCAAGTATCTTTGACCATGTCAAGGAAGCCTTGTCGATTCATCCAGTGATTTTCAAATCTAAAATCTTGGGCCTTGGGAATATCAGTGGCAATGTTAATAACATAGGGGATGTGGTCTGAGATGGGCTTGGCCAGTGGAGTTGTCTCGGTGTTAGGAAAGTTGATAGTCCGGCTGAGAGAAGTGAAGCACCAGTCAAGTTTTTCCAGAAGAGGTGAATCTTGCATATTGCTCCAAGTGTACTTACGACCTTTTAGTGACAGTTCAATCCATCTAAGTTGACTAATGATTTCATTGAATTTGAGCATATCATTAATGTTGCCACCTGGCCTATTCCTGTCATCAGGTGATCTCAGTGTGTTGAAATCCCCTGTGACCAACCAGTTCCTGTCTTCAGGCATGTCAATATCATGAAGCCAATCAAGAAAATCAGCTCTTGTCTCCTCCTGACAGAGACCATATATGTTGGTAAGGAGCCATTGTTTATGAGAGGTGAGACAGGTGAATTCAGCAGTGAGAGAGAACTCGTTGCTGAATGTAAGGATGCCATCGTATGCAGAGCCAATCCAAATGATCAAGAGGCCACCCGAACGACCAATAGATGGCAGGAATAGGAACTTGTTAAATCTTCTAGAGCAAAAATTCTGGATGAATGCCGAGTCGATATCCATTCTTTTAGTTTCCTGCATGCACATGATGGAGCAACCACTTTCCTCAATTTTCTTTCTCAATTGTGTCCATTTATCCTTCCCATTCAGCCCCTTGATGTTTCAGGACAAAAAATTTCAATCTTTTGCAACTCATTGGAAAACCATGGAGAAGAGAATGACAAATGATGCAAAATAGTAAATGTTACATCACATGACCATATAAAAGTTTCAGAGGAGTAATCCTTAGGAGGAGTGCATGAGTGTTCAAAGAACAAATAAGACTGCTTATTACATTTATAGGAGCACACAAAATAACTACAAATATGACAAGTTTGCAAACACTTCTTGCCAGCAGCATCATCACTTCTTCTTCTGCTTCTTAGTTGGTGTGACATCATCATTTTTCTTCTTGATCTTATTGCTTGGATCTGCTGCATTTGAAGAGAACTCTCCTGCAACTAATCCAAATCTCTCACTGAGACTTCTGACAATCTTATGGTTGATTTTAGGGGTTTGAGCAGCACAAGCAAGACAGTGCTTATTATTGCAGGTCTTGTGTTTATATCCACCATATTTGTCAGCCCATCTAGGACTTCTCCTAACTTCAGTGATAACCAAAGGAGGTTTCCTTGCTCTCTTGACTCTGGCAGCAGAAGAAGACATGTGGAGCCCCTCATCCATGCAAAACAGAGCCCTTAGGGGCCTAGGGCGTGGAGAATCCCTGACTTGCTTCAATTGCCCTGGTAGCAAGCTTACAGACAGGGGCCATCTTAGATGGACAAGTGTCAGGAAGGACAAATGGCCTAGAGAAATCATTGGAAGCAGCAAAAGTACTCCACATGTTGAACATAAGCAC
The DNA here is from genome assembly GCF_000005505.3 of Brachypodium distachyon. Lineage (NCBI taxonomy): Eukaryota > Viridiplantae > Streptophyta > Magnoliopsida > Poales > Poaceae > Brachypodium > Brachypodium distachyon. The sequence goes on along the minus strand of NC_016131.3, from coordinate 34,550,595 downwards.
CTTCCTAGCCTAGTCAAAGTTATCTGGTGATGCAAGTATAGCAGTAAAAAAGTCAATCCATGGGCCTGGAATTGTCACAGTGTGAGTGTGCTTATCTGATGGCCTAAAGTGTTTAAGCCATATGTCAGTGCCTTCACGAGAAATGTGGATCTTCTCCATCTGAGGCTGGTGGATGTCTGTCTCATGCAGATCAGAAATGAGTTTTGAAATCCGTTTTAGGTATGTCATCAGAAAACATCCTTATCTGAGGATACCCTGATCGTAAATCCAATTTAGTGAATACAGTGGCCCCATGTAACTCATCTAATAAATCTTCAATGACTGTCATTGGGAATTTGTTTTTAATAGTAAGATTATTAAGCTGTCTGTAATCCACACAGAGACGCCAACTGTCGTCTCTCTTTCTAATCATAACAACTAGGGAAGAAAATGGGCTGAGGCTAGGCCATATTTCCTCTTTGGTAAGCATGTCCTTGATAATCTCTTCCATGGCTGCCTTCTTGATAATGGGGCACTCTATAAGGCCGTAAATTAGGAGGTGAAAGCTCCAGAGACAAGAGGGATGTGATGATCACAAGCCATGGATGGAGGAAGTCCATCATGTGCCTGAAATACATCCGTATAGGGACTGATTATTAGGAACGATACAAGGAACTGGCTTCTCCTCTATTTCAGACATGTCTCTAATTTGCAGAACATACCGATTGCTCCCTTTTTCAGGTACTTGGACAATTTAGCAGCAGAGATGAAAAATCACTTTGATGGTTAGTATAATCCACAAAAGTGATAGATGTACCATTCTTAGTAATCACCAAAATGCCTTTGGGCAAGTCCAGGCTGTTAGGGTGATCTCCACCGTGTGGGCCCAACGGCCCACCGGGCCCTAGATCTAACGTGCCCAGATCGGGGGCGCCCAACCCACTATGGTTGGCGGGCCCCTGTCGCGCTGCGCAATATAAAGAAGTGAGAGGGCCGGGGCACGAGTTACGAGGTTCAACTGCGTAGCCAAAACCACCCACCGACAACCCCTACTGATCTAGGGTTCTGCTCAGAAGCGACAAGAAGCTCGCCGCTGCCGCCGCTCGCCTTCGCTGTCGACATGGCCGCTCCATCAAGCTCCTCGTCGTCCCAAGGCGAAGGTACACATCCCTCTATTCTTCTCTCTCTCTCTCTCTCTAGCCCCATACCCGAATGCCATGCCGTATCACAGTAAGGCTATCTACCCGTACCGATCTACATCTAGTTGTTCCCATAGTTCTAACATTGGTATCACAGCAAGGTTAGAATCGTAGATCCGTCGGGATAGAAAAAGAAAGAAAAAAAAGAAAGAAATCAAAAAAGGCAAACCCTAACCCTAAAAGAGAAAAGAAGACCTTACCCGTGTGGTGGTGCCTGCGGCTGCCACCGGTCGCCGTCACCTCGGCGCCGCCGGTCGTCGTCAAGGTGGGTCCACGCCGGGAAAACATTGGCGCCGTTGACCGCTTGACGGCGACGCGCGCACCTTCGGGTGCACGCGTGCGCCGGCAAGAGGCCAAGGCCGCCGCCGCGAAAAGCTACACCACGCCCTCCATGCCGGTTAGTTCGCCGGGAAAGTAAAGAGAAAAAGGATAAAAAGGAACAAAAGGGAGGCGGGGGAGGAGAAGGAACGGCGGCGCGGCTTTGATGGTAGAAAAGAAAAGATCATGGCTTTCATAAAAAACACAATTGAGCACGCTATTGTGGGCTCAATTGCAGAGTGTGCTTCCGTAGGGGAATATCTTGAAAAGATAAAGAGCCAGTTCACTGGCTCTTCAAACATATATGCTACCCAGCTGCAAAAGCAACTGGTGAAAGAAAAGTACACTGGAGGAGGACATGGCATAATAGAGCATATCCTCGGGATGAGCAACATGGCAGCTAAGCTGAAACCCATGGATGCTGATCTAGAGATCAAGCCTGCAATGCTTGTTCATCTGGTTATGGCTTCGCTGCCAAAAGAGTTTGACACATTTGTTGTCAACTACAACATGCAGCCAGAGCGGTGGGATATTGAAAAAACAATAGCCATGTGTGTGCAAGAACAGGACAGAATTAAATCCTCATATGGTGGTTCACTGAACTATGTGAAGGATAACAAGAAAAAGAACTTCAATCAAGGCACTGTCGTTTAGGCCATATTTCGAGGGGCGGATAGAAAGACTTGTTAAAACCGAAATTCTTCCTCCATTAGAGTTCTCAGACATAGAGCAATGCATAGATTGCGTTAAAGGAAAGTATGTAAAGGAAATCAAAAAGGGTGCAACACGAAGCACCAGCACACTAGAAATTATTCACACTAACGTTGTGGACCATTTCCTGTGAAAAGCATGGATGGTTATGATTCGTTCATAACATTCACAGACGACTACTCCCATTATGGTTATATTTATCCAATAAAAAGAAGATCAGAAGCGTTGGATAAATTTAAAATATTCAAGGCTGAAATTGAAAATTAGCATCATAAAAAGATAAAGATAGTAAGATCCGACCGTGGGGGCGGGAGTACTACGGTCGGAACACCCCATACGGCCAAGTCCCTGGACCTTTTGCAAGGTTCCTACAGGAGACTGGAATAGTTGCCCAATATTCAATGCCGGGCGAGCCTCAGCAAAATGGAGTAGGTGAAAGGCGTAACCGTACTCTTATGGACATGGTGCGCAGTATAATGAGTTATTCCACCTTACCATTGGAATTGTGGATGGAGGCATTAAAAACCGCCATTCACATTCTCAATAGAGTGACAAGCAAGTCGGTGCCCAAAACACCGTACGAGCTATGGACAGGTAGAGTGCCCTCTCTACAACACCTGCGGGTGTGGGGGAGCTCTGCTGAGGCCAAAGTGTTTAACCCAAATATTGCAAATTGGATACCAAGACAGTAAGTTGCAATTTCACTGGCTATCCGGAAAGATCAAAAGGTTTTCGTTTCTACTGTCCAAACAGATATACAAAGTTTGTAGAAACAAGACATGCCGTCTTCTTAGAGGACGAAATGATGAGGGAGAGCACGGTAGCTCAAAAAGTTGTTCTTGAGGAGAAGAGGGTGCATGCACCTAATTCGATGACTCAGGAGCCATTCTTTTCACTACCTGTTGTTGCCGCACCAACAATCCCTGAGATTGTGGTGGCCACACCTGTTGCAACTCCACACATGGCAACAATGAGTGAAAGTCCGGAACCTGTCCGTCAGGAGCCGACTCAACCCATTGTTGCACATGAAAGGGAACTGCAGCAGCCACCTCCTGAAGATGCGCCACATGTAGAGACACGGAACGTGCCAGAAATTGAGGCCTCTAGAAGGTCTCAAAGAGTTAAAAGATCAGCTATTCCTAAAGATTATAAAGTTTATAATACAGAAAGAGTTCATATGGAGAATGATCCCACTTCATATGAACAAGCCATGAGTAGCCCTCACTCATCGAAGTGGCTGGAGGCCATGGAAGATGAGATGAAATCGATGAGTTCCAACGAAGTTTGGAACTTAGAGGAAATTCCTAAAGGAGCCAAAACGGTAGACTGTAAATGGGTCTACAAAACCATATATGACTGTAGAGTGAATATAGAAAAATACAAAGCACGACTCGTAGCAAAAGGATTTACACAAAGAGAAGAAATATATTACAATGAGACATTTTCACCAGTCTCATGCAAGAATTCCTTCAGGATCATAATGGCACTAGTGGTGCATTTTGATTTAGAACTACCTCAGATGGATGTAAAGACGACATTTCTAAATGGATAGCATTCACCTATAATTTCAAACTCTTCAGGTCCAGGCTATCAGAACGAATATCCATCATCTTTGCTTCCGATTTTTCTACCGCCACCTGGGCCTTCGTGCGGGTATCAGGACCCGTCATCATCAAAACCAAGGATGTCCAAGCAATTGCCCAATTGCTCGTCCCCTTAGCTCGATTCTGCACTCAACACCGTAGACTGTTAGGATGATCTCATCTCCACCCGCGTGGGCCCAACCGCCCATCGGGCCCTTAGATCTAATGCGCCCTGATCGGGGGCGCCCAACCCAATATGGTTGGCGGGCCCCTGTTACACTATGCTATATTAAGAGGTGGGGGCCGGCGGCACGCAACACAAGGTTGGTCGCAGTGCCGCACACCCCACCGAACACCCCTACCGATCTAGGGTTTGCGCAGGAGTAACGGGAAGCTACCGCCGACCCCGCCGTCACCAACTCTCCCACACCGTCGCTCGCCGCCGTCGACATGGCCGCACCCTCAAGTTCGTCGTCGCAAGGAGAAGGTACTCCTCCTCCTCCTCCTCCTTCTCTCTCTCTCTCTCAATCCCCGTACCCGAACAAAATCCCATTCACAGAAAAGACCACTACCATGTAGTTCTACACCTAGATGATTCTAAAGAAGCTAACATAGACTACTCAAAGTACTCGGGGACTTTACAGCAGCGCCAACCCAAGGCCCTCGATGTAGCCCGAATCACCATCAATATGCACGGATCCTGTTAGGAAATAGGGGTTTGCCACTGAGATCTGTGAGGATTCGGCACCTATCACCTGTCACAGAACTGCACGCGAACAGTGCCGCCGCCACCGAACGATGAACAACTCCGCCGCCGTGAGAAGGTGGGATTTTACGAGAGATCCCAACCTCCCAGCCTCCACAATTCGATTCGCCACCAGCAGATCGACTGCTCTGATACCAATGTAAAGACCGTGGAGATCCAATGGGGAATTTGGGGATCGATTTGGTCTACGTGATGAAATTGAGGATAAATCGCAGGGATAAATTGAAGAAGAAGAACCCTAACTACTTCTACGCCTTTTTCATGAAAATAATGCCTAAATTCTAAACGAAAGTAGAAGCTCAAGGCCTTGTTAATTTCATTATCTCTTCCATTCCATGGACCCGAGAATGCCAATATTAGCACGAATCGTATGGAAATGTTAAATATATTCGTTTCTTCATTTGGAATCTGGGCTCTTCTATCTTCGACAATCTATTCTATATAGATTCACAGCTAATATAATAGAAAGAAAAGACTCTAAAGTGTTGTAGAAAAAACTATATGTAGTTCTTTCTACCATACTTCAAGATTCCAACCGGATCCTTTCATTTAAGACTTGGATTTTATTTATTTAATCCCTTTTTCATTTCTTCAATGATTAATATGAATTCCATGATCTTCGCCAACTTGGATTTGGTTCTCTCGCTGAAATCGTGAGTTGCAGAGATGAGAATCATGAAAAGCAAGATCCCGAATAAGAAAACAGAAACCGAGGAAACCACAAGAGTGAAGACTAGTAGAGTCTCGCCTTTTGTCATTTACTATATTTTACTATATACATTTTTACTATATATAGTCTATTCTTAATATTATTATTTTCTCCCTCCATGGATTCTTTGGTCAAGAATTGTCTTCGATTTTTTTATTTTGACTTAATTGAAATTAAGTGGATGCAATGAAAAAAGAAATTGAATTAGACTACTATTTCAATGCACTAATCTATTCTATATAGATTCAAAGCTAATATAATAGAAAGAAAAGACTCTAAAGTGTGGTAGAAAGAACTACATAAAAGAAAACACCTACTAAACCAATCACAGGAATACCAGTTACCGTACCTATCAGCCAAAGAGGAATTCTTCCAGTAGTATCGGCCATTTTCCCTACTTGCCTCCACATTTTATCAAGTGGTCATGCTAGAGACAAAAACAGTCATGGATAGTTATGTTACAAGGATGGTATCCTTCCAAGTGGGATAAGAGAGTTCTTACTAACCCCCGTTAAGAAAAGCTATCCTTTCCCTCCCATATCATGTATCCAGGTTCACCTATTTTATTTCCGTTGTTGCTCTCCAGAAAACGCATAGAATAGTATCAGTGGCCTTCGTCAATTGGACCTCCAATGTATGAAACTACTTTTTAGTTACTTCTCCCCAATAGAGCTTAGAAGTAAGAATTTCTTGGTTGATTGTATCCTTAACCATTTCTCTTTTTTGACACGAGGAACTCACCATGAACCCATTAATTGATGCTGCTTCTGTTATTGCTGCTGGATTGGCCGTAGGGCTTGCTTCTATTGGGCCTGGGGTGCTGACCCAACCCGTGAAATTTATCTGCCCGGAACATATCCGTACAAGAAAATGGCCCAGTATGTCACTGTTTGCTACACAATACTGGGCCAAAAACGCTCTCTTATAAGTGAAGATCAGGCCTTTCCTGACAAACCAGATTTAGTGCACCAAGGGTCGCAGGAGCTGAAAATTCACGTTCCTAGGGCCCTATGAAACATGAACTCAGTAAACAAATACTGTGCAGTGCAGAATCAAGTGCTTTGTACTCAATATGAGCCTTCCGAGGCTCAGTTAGCAAATTTCGTCAATAAGCCCAACACAGCTTCTGCCTCTCCTGACTCGGTGTTGTGGATCCACCGTAAGCTTAGAAAGGTGCTAAAGATGTACTTCCGTCCTGACTTTTGGATCACGTCACTTATTTCCGAACGGAAAAATGTACAGACATAATTTCTGCATATTTGTCACACAGGTAGAATATATATTTGGTCTATGCCCCTGTGGAGAAACAAGTTGCACATTTTCTCACACTGAATTTCTGCTTATTTGTCACACATGTAGTATATATACTTGGGCTATGCCCCTGTGAAAATACTAAGTTGCATGTTTTCTCACACTGATCTCCGTTCTCAGTTTTTCGACACATGGTAGTAGATAACTAGTAGATATAAGTTCGAAAAAAAAAAACTAAGGAAAGTGAACCATCTTTGCAAATTTCCACTAGAACAAGAAACGTTCTTTCTGACTCAGGTTTACACAACACTAAAAATTGGCAAAGACATGCCGCAAGGCATACAAGCTAAAGTTTACGAGTATTCTACAAAGTTTCTTCCCCGCTAACACTAACACCGAACAAAATTGTGGTCCTCTCATCAAGCAGCAATTCAGGTGAGTTCGACCAGAGACCTAGTCACAGAATCACCATCCGTGATCGCGAAGCAGCAGACACTTGTGCATAGATCGTACATTAGGCTTGTGAAATCTTAGCATACTCCGTTGCCTTCTGCATCACAAGCTCCATTCTTTCTCTGTCGCCCTGAGACTTCTCGTATGCCAGGTATTTCTTGAACAAGAACTGCAAACGATGAGCATCGAACAGAGAAACCAGCATTAATACAAGGAACGCTAATAAAGCCCTTGTTGAAAATGGTGGCATGTAATACTGAATCGCAAATATCAGGTATCCTCAGTAAAAATGTAACGATCTGTTTAAACATTAATTCTGGATATCCCACAGGAAAAGAGAACAGGCCAGAGATATGCTGGGAAAGAGGACAGATAAAGAGTAAGGGTACAAGTTTGAGCTCAACCCCAACTAACCAAGCTAACCCTGCCATGTTAGCCATACGATTTCAGCTACAAAGAAATAAATAACAATTAAATGGGTGAAGTATGGAGTTTACTACTTTGGAATCAAGTACACTCAGAGACTGAGTGTACGTGACAACAATATCTCTGACTGAATTTTATGCATGCATTTGTTGTTAATATACTACTCCCTCCGATCCTAAATTATTGTCTCAAATATGTCCAAATATGGATGTATCTATTATTAAAAAGCGTATAGATACATGTAATATTTCAACAACAATTTAGGATCGGAGGTAGTAGTAAGAATACACGGCAAATGGGCCAAACCTTCATCTTTTTTGGAGGAAGACTAAGGCATGTCACTCTATCAAATAATGCCCGTATAACGTCCGTGTCACCAAGGCGAATTTCCTACAAAAGATAATGCTTGTTGTCAATAAAACTATATCAGGTGACCGATAAACAGAAAAAGGGTGACAATTTACAATTGCATACTTGGTCAAGGTAAACACTCCAAAGATCTGTTCTTTTTGGATACTCCCTTAAGATAAGCTCAAATCTGGATCTCCCTTCCTCAGGCACCCCACACTTGAACTCCAGGATAGCAGTCTGTGAGAGAAATTTAATACGCTTGCTCTGTGGCAGACTTAGAAGCGCACGGTTTATGATGGATTTGATGTATTCAACATCCCTGCCTTGCTTGAGAGAAAATTGAATGCGGCGCAACCAGATCTACAATTGCATAGTGTAAGTCAGAAATTTGATCCTAAAATAAGCAGGAGACTGAGCTACTAACCTTGCATGAAGTCTTGAATCTTTTGGTCATTCTATCGAAAAGTTCATCTGCCAGTTCGTGCTGGTCAGTTCTCTCATACATTCCAAGAAGAGCCAAGTGCACCTTTTTGGGATCACAATACTGCATGGCTCTCTGGAATATTTTCTTGACAGCATCCTAGTATACATACAACAAATCAGTATCCTTGACCGGGACAACAGAGAGAAGCCTAATACTGTCATCTAAACTCACCTCCCGTGGACAACCATATTCATTTTCAAGATTAAAGTATGCTACCCATACATTGAGTTTCTCCTCCTCTTCTCGCATGTTTATTGTTCTCAAAGCCCTAATAAACACAAGGGACAACTGTATTACGATAAGATTGTGTGCGACAGGCTTGAACTTGACAATATAAAATATCCAGATCTCTTTGCTAAAGAGATTAATATGAATGGAAATTCTCATGGAAACTTTTGAAGTGACAGCTTCCTACCACCAGTTAAAAAAATTAGCAGAAAACAAGGATCCATATACAGCAGATGTACCTTTCAGCTACTGAACGTGCTTTCTCAACATCTGCAAGGTCTAACAAAAATGCCATATAGTTTATCCAGACAAAGCTACTGTTTGGAGAGCTCCGGACCAACTTCTCAAATTCATCTGGAGTTTTTGGTATATCTTTCTGTAAAGCCCTTTCCTCCAAGGCACTGATATCTAGTTCCCTGAAAAATATACACGATGTAAAGAGTCTAATGCCACTGTTGAAGGTACAAGGAGAATAAAATGTGTGAAAACCTTTGTTTCCTCGCCTTCTCCTTCAACCGTTTATCGCTCTTTTGAACAATTGATCCAGTTCCATTAGCAATTTTAGGACCTTTATCATCACTATCTTGGTCAGAACCTTCATATTCATCCAAGGAGACTTGAAGTGGCAACACAGAAGCCCTGGGTTCTGGCTCTGGAACAACTAAGGCGCTGTTCAAATCACTAGACATCTCAGGGACATGATTGATGTCCATAGGAACCCTTTCATCATCATCGTCGTCGTCATTTATACCATCAGTCAGACCAGAGACAAAATAAGATTTCTTCATGCCAAGGGACACTCGGCGCCGTTCCTCGTCAATCTGAATGTAGAGAAGAGGAAGTGGAATTTTAACACACATAAAGTGGCAAAAGACCAATCTGACCATAAATAAAACTTGCCTTCAAAATCTTGGCTTTAACCATATCACCAGCTTTGTAGCAAGAGTTAATATCAAGAACTGGCTCATCAGAAAGTTCTGATACATGACACAAGCCCACCTACAAAGGGATGATCTACATGACATACCAGTTAATGAAAACACTTGCAGAATCTAAAGAGGACAAAAGGATACCAGTTCACTGCTCTGGATTGTCACAAATAATCCATAGGATTCAACCCGTTTAACTTGACCATCAATGATGTCCCCAACATGCAGATCACTGTAACTAATGCCATCCGACTTCTGTGATTTGCTACCTGTGCCCTTCCTAAGTGATACTTCAACTTTCCCTGATAGTGGTTCTGCAGACAAGACCCTGCAGGAATTTTCCATTACATGAGAGAAAATGTTTGTAGTTGATGTCCATTTATGAATTGCAAGATCTAACCTTCCGTGTACAAGCATTCCAACCGAGAAATCCTTCTGAGGATTTTCGACATACTCATCTGACAAATTTGACAAAATAATCCTAGCCTCGATCATTCGAGAAAGCATAATGAAACAACCTTTGGCATTCACGTTCTTCACATAACCCTACAAAGGACATCATGTTACTCTTTTCTTCAAAGAAATAAATGTAGGAAAGGCTCCAACGGGAAAATATGTAATTGGATAAAACCTCATGTTACTCCATCGCATAGAAAATAAATTTATAGAAATTGGTAAAAGGCTAAATATAAAACAGCCAAGGCAATCAAGAAACTAACTTCATTTCTACACTGCAGTAGAAACAAGTTCTACTCATTTCGGTGCTCGATGCTTGCTGCCAACAACATGGCGTGTAATTTTCCTTAATTCTAAAACCATAAAAGGTGGTAGGTATCTTGGATAGAACATAAAATATTATTTCAGCTCTGGTATAACATAACATCTTATAGCACACACACACACCACCCCAGGCCCAAAGTTTATAATAGAAATGTTGTATGAAGGTAACAACATTAACATTCACTAACATTCACACCAAAACAAGTTTCTTTTAGAAACTGCAAAAATGGTGAGCTGTGGCTCCTACTAGTAGACTGCATCAAGTCAAAATTTTCAGGCAGAAAGTAAACACTCATAAAATGAGAAGAAAATACCTTAACCTCTGATCCAGGGGACAGATCATTGACGTTCTCAAACCGGGTAGTGCAAGTTGCCCTACAAAATAAATGTCATGCATTAAGTGGTAGACATAATATTTTTTAGGACAACTAAAATAATGATACTTTGTGTACAACATTCAAAATTCTAACAGGCCTATTTCATGTGAGGGATTGGGTCAGTGTTTTTTTCGGATTTTGCGGATGTCAGTATTTTGCAATCCCCAACACAGCCAGAAAGGCAGTTGTAGCTGTCCAGATTTAATTTGTACTTAAGGTCTGTTTGAAATACAGTGTAGCAATAAATTTCGACAAAAATAAACATATTTACCACAGTTAAAACATCACTGTCCATAGTTTCTTCGGAATCAACAATACTTTTGCAAGTGATATGACTTACGAATCATCAACTAGTTTTCTTGATGGGTCATGACTTGTGCATAGGATAGATGAACGAAGTGACAGTTCTACTCGGACAGATCCTTCAGATGGGCGGCTTACAGCCAGGACCTTGCACTTCACGAACTGACCTTCATGGAATCCAGAAAGGGGTTCTGGTACCCACGAATCAACAATTTCAGTATAATGAACCCTTCCATGAAGATGAGGTCCAATCTGGATGAGTAGCCCACCAACACCAGGTAGAATCTTTTGAATGCGTCCACCAATTATATCGCCTTCCTTTGTATGTTCAGCAATAGAAGAGATTGGTTTTTGGGTGTCATCTATATTCTTGAGCATGGCTTGGTTATCAAGTGCTTTCAGCCTCAACAACTTTTTCTCTCTATTCACCCCAATAATATATCCTTTCACTGCTTGGCCGACACGGTACCGCTGTTGGAACTCTTTTAGTTCAATGGGCTCAACGGAACTATCGAGAATAAATAAATGCGCCGTAACATTTCTTGATACAGTTAACCAGACCCACTCCCTGTCCACCTTGACGACATAAGCACGCACAATTCCATTCACTGAATGGTTTGATTTGTTTTCAAGGGCATTTAATTGTTTGGACTCTCCTGTTAGATGGTCAGGCAGAAGAAGAAAAACAGAAATCAGGAAAACAAGTCATATCAAATCATAAGCACCAAAAGTACAAATAATGATGGTTAAACTAAACGGAAGCAGTTAACTATAAGAGATGGATATATATTATGGAATACACAAACGAAGATTTTGTGTACAGCATACCTTGAAGCACAGATGGTCTAATAGACAGTTCCCATTTTAGTTTTCTGCCGCTATTTGCTGAATGTTCAGCTTGGGCAACAACTCTTGCATGGATCTTTTGCCCAATTCTGAGTTTACTAAAAGGATGCTCACTGCAATCATCTTCAAGGACCTGAAAGAAATATATAACCAATCTCAGATCCAAAATTTACTTATGGAAATCACTCTAAATAAAAAGTTCGGTATATACCTCGGTAATATGAATCCTCCCATGATGATTGACACCAAATTTCACAATAAGCTCAAGTGGCTTGATATCGATAACCTGTGACCAAACAGGATCAACAGGCATAAGCAAAGTTTGCAAATAAAGAGCAAAGACTGGCCAATCATAAAAAATGCTAGTCGCACCTCTGCTTCAACAAGTGACCCAACTTTGTCGGACAATTTCTTCGCTTTTCTAGAACTAGAGAGACCAGAACCCTGCCCTGATGTTTTCGGGAGTAGGATAAGTCTTCCAGAAGGGTCAGAACTTGGGATACTTCCAACAACGACAGTAATGCTTCAACAAAACACAAAAGGAAAAATAAGAATATTACTCAGAATTTGGGAATTGTAACTGCATGAGTTCCAACATAACAGGGCCACTTTCCAAAAACTATTGGCAATCATATTACTTAAGAAAATGATATAGCCTTGACAGTCTGTCTGTGTTTGGTGTAACATACTGTGCTGCTTTGCACTGAACTCTAAATCATTTACGGTAATACACTAAGAAACTGCCTTGTTCAGCTGCAAACATGGCAGATGTTCCTATATATCTATATCAGACTGGATGCATTTCCTACTGTGACAATATAAAATATGAAACTCCAAGCACGACACTACCAAACTATATCACGAACCCCAGACTGCCCAAGCATTTATAGAACTTTCTACGGGATTTTCATTCAAAAGAAGGATCAACATATAAAAGATCAACAATGATGACAACAATGCAGATACAATACCACAACATTATAAAAACACGGTGTAAAAGAAGCTTGTGGTTCAACAAGCAGCTAGAGCTTGGAACAATGCAACACTTGAGCTTTAGGACCTTACTGAGACAAGCTTGAGCTTGATAGGATTGAATATTAATATACTCCCTCAGATCCTAATTGTTGCCGTTGTTTTAGTTCAAATTTGTAATAAAACAACGACAAGAATTTAGGATCGGAGGAATACATATTTAGTACATAGTGTGAACAGTTCAACTAAGCTTAATTCAAGAGAGGCTCAGACTTGTCTTATCAATGTTATGTTGCATTGTCAACCTACTGTTGTGGAGCAGGGAGTCCAAAAATGTTAAAATCCAGAGTCCTTTAGGCAATTGTATCGTATTAGGAAATCATGTAAATAGTAGGGGTGGAGTATACTGTATTGTATTAGGGTATACTGCTATGAATATTGTTGTGGTATATCAAAGTATAGTGCTTTGATTAATCAACACAGCACAACACAACTCAAATAAATTCACATGATTACCGCTGCCCATTATCATAATGGTGGTGAGGAAGCAGCTGAGAGTTGTAATCCATCAATGGTGCAAAACCTATTGCATGATTATACTCGGGGACAGAAAGAACCTGGATAGAATCAAACATAAACAATAAGAATTTGTAACCCTTTTATTCAATTAAGAAATTGGTCATATAATGAGTAATTTGCACACCACATAGCTCTCTTTGACTATCTCCACAACTGCATTCACTTCTTCATGAAGCTCCAAGTCCAAAACCGCAGCTCTGTGACGTTTCTGGAGTGCAACCAAAGAACCAGTCCAAGATACAAAATGTTGGTGTAAAAAAAATTAAATTGGTAGACTGAAGACTGGCAAATTGAGAACCATGCAGATATTTTATTTGGTGAAGTAAAATCAAACAACATACAAACTGAGGTTCAGAAACAAATGGTGGCAGCAATTTCGAGAGTCTCAATGCTAAAGGCCATTAGAGCAGTCTCTAGCAAGCACCACAGATAGGGAGGGCAGGATGGCAGGAAATATAGGAGGCACGTAAATCTAGAAGAAGGTGCTGCTATTACCTTCTTTTTTCCATCCATGCTGACACTGCCAATTAGTTCCGGCTTAAGGGATAAATTTACAACTCCATCAGATAAATCCACAATAAGACCCTTCACAGAAGAACCCACTTTTACAGTACTGCCACCAACTGCAGAAGAAGAGAATGGAACTTTTGAAACGAGTAACAATGATGCGCCAATTAAAGGCATAAAGGAAGAAAATGAGTTACTTACGTTGATGATGTTCAATCAGGCCAACAACATCAGGATGGTCTTTGAAGTTAAGGATAACACCATATTCTTCTACTGCTCCCACCTCCCCCTTAACCAAGCTGCCAATGCCAAGAGATTTCTTCCAATCATGAGAAGTACTGCTACCTGAATACTTCATTTCCGCAATCTAGATCAACAAGGTAACACCAATTATAAGAGTACACACTAAAACATATTATGAAATGAGACTAATCCATATCTCAGAAACATAAAGGTGAAAACTAGTAAACAAAGTGAACAAATCAGAAACTTTCAGATATTTGATATTTTGAATAGAATCGCTGTGATGTTATTTCCATCTAAAAAAGCCTAAATTTAGAGAATCACGATGGATGACGACAGACCCTAATCCCCGGTTTCTGACGGGGATTTCCTCTAGTGGGGGATAGGAATGGTACAAATTTAATCCCCCACATGCTCGTGTTAAAGAAGTCATCCCCATCAGGTCTTGCGTGGCCGTCCCTGCTCGATAATTCCACATACCCGCCACCCATGAAGCCCAGCGAAGCATATGACATGTAGGCCAGATATACCAGTATATAGGATATACTGGGCCAAAACCCTAACAAAGCCTGGTTCCAGATGCCGCTGCCCACAATATGTCAAAACCCCAATCCTTCATCTGCTTTTACTCTCCTGCTCCTGAACTTCCTGCTGCTGTTGCTTCCATCAACCATTGGACCATTCCTTGTCCAACACAGCAACCCTGTGACCTCCAGCAACCAGCACGCGGCTTGCCATAGTCTGCCTGCAAGCTCCAGTACCTGCATTCTGGCTGTCATCATTTGCCTCTAGCCTCCAGGAGGAGAAACATCGCCCGCTGTCGTCTGCTACAGAATTTTTCATGGGGGCCGAGACCGGAGTCAGGGGGGTGGGCGGGGACCAGGGACTGGGATAATTCTAGGGCATCCAAACGGTCTACAGTTCCCCATCAGCGATTGGCCACATTTCCATAATCAACAGTGCTGAATGTCCAGATTATGCCAGAGCTACAACAAACACACCCTTGTAACCTTGCAAGTTCCACCCAGACCTCACCAACACTGCTGTCTTATCAAGCTTCCATTATCAATGCCCCCCAATATACCACAGTGTTACCAGCCACAAGATAAAAGTTCCCTTCAACAGTTTAACTTGGAGCAAAAAAGTAAACATATTTAAATGATGACCTTCTGATCCAGAAGAAAGTATCCTTGCATAAAGGAACAATCTGGTGAAGAGCACACAGACTGTTGCAGTGAAAGCTTCAATCGGGCAGATTCTGCATTTACCTATAATAAATGATGTACAATTCAGAGCAATCCAAACACGCAGTATTCAAACATGCAAGTACCAACAGCAGTATATCATACGTACGTTGAGGATGTGACTTCGAACTGATTGGCCAACAAAGAACGCAGCAGAAAGCTTTTCCATTGGTATATCAACTGCCTTTAGGAAACATGATTAGGCTTCTCTTTTCAGATAAAGAGAGAGAACGGCAGAATGAAGACATGCAAGGTTAAGCTTTCTTTTAAGATTAAGTGAACGACTGAACCAAAATATACTTACTTTATCCTTGGGAGAGAAACCAGTCAGATGTCCAAGAAAGCGAACAAAACAACCAGCTTCTATGATGTTGCAAATATAACCCTAAGGTAAAAGAGATGTCAACAAACTTGCTCATCAAAAATCTAACTGAAACAAATAAAGAATTGTACATGAACTACAGCTCCCGCTTGCATCTGCGATATCTCTGATGGAATGTCATTTGCACTGTTGATAAGTGACTGTTTAGCAGAAAGAATTAAATTTTGCCCTTCGGTATCTGCACAACATGATATTCAAAAAGGGAAAGGCAATAATCACTCAATTGAAGAAATATTCAACCAAAAAAAAACAAGAGTGCACATGCTGGATCAGTAAACGACAAATCGGTTGCATGAAAAACACATTATACACAGACTAAGCCATACTATGCACAACAGCATAGTTTACTGCCATGTGCCACAGTAAAACATGGTTCAGAATCTTCAGATACAAGTATACATATTACTAGTACACTGTACTCACAAACTGAACGGACGATGGAAAATTGTCCATTGATCGATATGAATTTAATAAGAGGCTAGAATTTTAATGACTTTACCAAGAACTAGAAGCTGGTTGAACTCATGGCCAGGCTTCAATAAATTCTTCAACTGAGCAGCTTGGCCTAATTAAGAAGAAAAAAGGTAAATGGCATACTGAACAGCACATGTACAGATGAACAAAAAAAGACATGTGGACGTGTGGGCCACACCTTGTGTCTGTTTTGCATGCAGCATAAGGGGATGGAGTATTCCGAATGAGGACTTACCATGATGATCGGCCAAATGCTCGTCAAGTATAGATCCCTTGGAGAAGCCATTTACACTGACAACAACAGCTGCAGGAGTAAGCCGCTCCACAACAGCAGAGACAATAGTACCCACCTTCGCAGTATCGGCTTGAATAATCCTGCATGAGAAAAATGAAACGCAGAATAGTGAAACTTTAGTTGTTAAGCTACACAAAGCAATAGGAAAATTGCCTGAGAAAAACACAGGTACTGGTTCACAAACCAGGCATGGAACTGCCCAAGACATTTTCCGGTTAAAAAGCGGCTACTAGGTGTCAGTGGTCGCCAACAAGAGACTGGAAGTATTGGAAATGATCTTAGCTAAAGATAAACGAAGAAAAAGGAAGATGCAGTAAACACAAAATGATCATGTTTTGACTCATGTAACAAAGGTCTAAGAGCTGTAACAGTTGCAGATCATTTAAGAATACACATGCCCTTCAGAACAAAGAAAGCGTATTTATACAACACCTGGGACTATTATTGAGTGAACGGGACTACTCTGTGTATGATAGTCGTACGATTTCCATAAGATGCCTAGGTGATCTATTGAATCTGCTTAGCCCATAGGCCCAGGCCCAAGTGCAACGGTGGAATTTTGCTAGGCAGTGTAAGCAAATCGTGCAATTTTGTATCGTACGCGTAGCAGTGCTCTTTAGTGAATTAAACATGCTCACAAAAAAGTATGGACTTCAGTTATAAGGCGAAACAAAACCCTAAACCAAGTAAGCTTCCTGATTCACCCTCTGCCACCCTTTGCTCCACTAGCTAGCTGCAGAACATGAGACGAGATGACAGCCACAACCGCACAGCTGCCCGGATCTTCATGCTCGTTGTCGGCCACTGGCCTGCCATCCACGTCTTCCTTCCCACCCGGATCTTCTATATTGCCGCCGGCCACAGCCCTTATCTTCCTCCTGCCCAGATGTTCTTCCTCGCCAGCAGCCGTGCTCCTTATCCTCCCACCATGAATTTCTTCCTTGCCTGTGGCCGCCTTTCTCATCTTCTTCCCTGCCTGTATCCCAACCATATCTACCCAGTATCCCTGCCGTATGCCCGTATCCTGATTTCTTTTATTTGGTTTAAATTGGAAAAGGGGTATACTTGGATACACATCCCGCTGTATCCCGTGGTATCCCTGTATTCTGTCGTATCAGCACGTGGACACAGCTGACCCAGTCGTAACGGTGCTTCATTGGGTGACATCTCTCGCTCGACTGATGTGTTTTTGGACTTGTTCTGCTCATAAATACATCTACAGACGATGTGTACGTAATTACAAATTCAAATTTCTTAATGAAAAGCAGTCGCCCTGCCAGGTTATTGAAAACTAAACAACCATATATCAAGTCCAAGAAAAGTTATTTGTTACTCAATCCATCCAATCGCAAGACCTTGACTAGTATTTTTAATCACAATATACTGGCAAAAATACCAACAATTACATATTCCTAAAGAACTGCAAGACAAATCAACATTATCTAAGACAAATCCAATTATCCAGTTATGGGACATGAGTCAGAGAGCACACAAAGAACAAAGAACAAGAAGGAGCACTCACCTATTAGAAGATGTTGCAAAACTAACATTTAGTTTCATTGAAGCAGGGACAACACTGACAATTCTACATTTGACAACTTGCCCAACATGATAAACACTCCCAGCTTCAGTACCTGGCTCTAGTCCAAGCTCAGATCTAGTAAAAATTAGGAAATATGTTAGATACATATATTCAATAAAACTATAGTGCCTACGGATCCATATATGATATATCCATAGAAAAACGACACTGAAATCTCCAATGAGATTAAATCTGATTTTTTATTAAACCCAACACAGATATAGACTTCAAAGAAATGAGCATGCTTTCACCATGAAAATCATCACATGTAAGGAGTGTAGACAAAACAGAGACCAACCTGCTCACAAAACCCTTAACTCCGTTGTAAAATCTCACAAAGCAACCGTGCTTTTCTATTTTAGTAATCCATCCATGAGTCACTAAACCAATCTTGGCATCAGCATATGAGGCCAACACTTCAAGTTTTGATTTGACCTGAAAGTACTCCATAACTTTATTATTTGACTCCCTGCTCCTGATGAGGCAACTAAAGTATTGCTAAAGAACATACTATAAGATTTCTATCTTGGAATCTTCTAGCTTATACAAGAATGAGGAAAAATGTGAAAGACAATATTTCATCATGCTCTATTCAATGTACAATAATTCACAGGATGTTAGATTTTGAAGGGTAAGAGTACAATTAAGGTACCAGCGATTTCTTGTATGTCACTGTTATTCTCTTGGATTTGCAACCCAAAACACGGAAAAGTAATTCAGCTCCAACCTACAGAAGAGCAACAAAAAAAAGTAGCCATGGACAAGTTATGCAGCTTAATCATATAGCAGCTTCATGATAGATACAACGGAAATTAAGAGGGAGAAAAACACAACACCTTAAATTTCTTCGGTGGCTTTACAACATTATCTAACTCAGACATGTGACGAAGCGGGCAAAGTGCTTTCACACCACCTGCAAACTGCACGATTGCTTCCAAAGGCCCAACAGTAACAACCTTAGCTCTCACTACCATTCCTGGTTTGACATCAGCATGGGTGAAAACAGAACCTTCAAAAGCACTGTCCTGCAAAAAAATACAACACAGATATCCTCAGATACAATATCTTTTGCTAGTTGAAGAAAAGGTAATAAATATATTTTACAGGACAGCTTGACAGGTTAGCTGGCATGCTTTGATATTAAGTACATGTATATACCAGCAAGGAAATAATTTGTCAGTTGCATGCCAAAATTAAACAAGATGAACCAACTGGCATGTCTTTCAAATAATTTAGCTAGAATAGTTCAAATGCTAAAAGAATGAGAATCCCGGTAAAGTAAAGAAGAATAAGAATGAGCGTACATTGCCATCATATCTATAATATCTATAAAGTTGATACCCACTAAGAGTCATTTAATGTTTGCAAGCTCCATGCAAAGTGTCCAAATCATCAAGTTTATTCCCACTAAGCTCAACATGCAAAGTGCTATGTCATCAAGTTGATTTCCACTAAGATTCATTTAATAATGTTTGCAAGCTCAACATGCAAAGTGTCCACATCATTAAGTTGATCCCACTAAACTCAACATACAGAGTTTCCACGTCATCATTGTCTCACTAAGATCCGTTTTGATGTTTGCAAGCTCAACATGCATGTCTTCTGTGTGCGAGAAAAACATAAATTTTTTTTATCTCAAGGCACTCTCATCATAACATTTTACCCCTGACGTTACCAAACTCACCAACCATGTCTGCTCTACTCTCATGTCTCATCATTCCGGCATGAGAAGCTAATAATAAATGTACCGATGTAATTCAAAAGATGAGGGATACTAAACCATCATTGGTGCTTTTAAAACCATGTCTTCTCATGCTCGCACCTCAAACCAAATACCGTGTGATCACCCATTTGTCAACATAGGTTATATGAAAAATTAGATGCCACATCTCCAAGTTATTCTTATGAAACTCAGAGCAACAACATGTAGTTCAACCTAAATATTTTTGTCTTTTCAGTTACATGGGAAATTAGTCCCGAAGATAAACAAATTTGTATGCCGTACAAACACATTTAAGTTATCTCTTAAGTCAATGATATCATGAGTTTTAATCCTCCTATATTGTTTATTTTGCTTTGTTACAATCCATTTTTCTTTCACGTAAGGCAAGTGCATTGCTTTTGAGGCCCGCTGCAACGCGCGGGGTATCCACTAGTTAATTACAAATCTAACAAAAGCACAAACAATTTGAGAAGGGTTCAATGAAAAAATAATTAAGACTAAGAAAAGAAGCAACCTGTAACTCATGACCAGAAATAGAAATACTAAACAGTGTCATGGAAACTAAGTAACAAACAGACCAATTCAATCAAATCACACCCTCCACGCTTCATCCAACACCTTTGTTTACTAACAAAGCTACCTTTATAGAAGTATAAACCAGCTACCACTAATGCCAGCTACTTTACCATCTTATTCCATAAATCAGGTGTAATGGTCTTGCTAAATCCAAGTCGCCAGGAAATAGATTTTCTTATGTCCAAGTCGACACACTGACACGTCCAATGTCTCCGTGTTGAGATTTGCACAGGGTTTGAGAGAATCAAAATTAGATCAGACGGCTAGCATCATCGACTTAGACATAAGAAAATCTCAGTCAACTTAGGAGTAGACTGTCCATGCCATGTCCATTTACGCGACGCCACACACTAACATTATCTTTCTAACCATATGAACTCTCATTCACAACTCAATCGACCTTTATGGAACACAGTTGCTAGACAACAACTGTATAGGATGTAAGAAAAGTTCAAAAGTCTATCAGGTGTAGAACAAAAGTAGGATGTAACATGGACCAGGGAGTGTCAAATACTAAGGATTGCTACGCATCAAAAAGTGAAGAATTTAGATATCAAAAGTAAATCAAGACACAGAATAAAAAACAAGTAACCAAATGTAATTACTTTTAGGGTGCCTAGCGCAACTCCTTCAAGATGTCGCACTCCAAGTACACGGACACGTGTGATGCTGCCTTCCTTAAATTTCTTCTCAACTTTCTTCACATCCTTGTCTGATACATCATGTATCTAGAGAAATTTAATATGAAAATATTAGTGATTGTAAGCAACAAAAGATGGATGGGCTCTCTAATGCTAACAGGCAAAAAATATCCAAAAGAAAAGAACACATACACTAACAAATCCAGGTGATGGAGTTGGAGAAGGTATTTCAAGAAAAAGACCGGCCCTTTTATCCATCCTCAGAACCCGAGATCTCTCATAGATTTCTCCAACTTTAACATTCTGCGTGGGGAAGTATCATCAATCACAAAAGAATGGGATAAATGGAAACATTCAAAAAAGGTACGAAAAGAAAATGGTCAGATCAAACCAGAAAACTTACAACAGGGGGTACTTCAAAACGAAGTAAGTGCTGGTTCAATGTAAGCCCAACTGCTCTTGTCGACGGATCAACGAATAAGATTCGGGCATTTACCTGTAAATTGTAGCATAAAGAGAATGAAAAATTCACTTATAAGATCAAAGAAATGATAGTGGAATCAATGTGTGAATTAGAAAAGTGAGGCACAGGCCACGACACAAATGGTACTCCGAGAGCTGCCTGACTATTGTAGCATTAAAGAGTAATTTGCTTTAGTTAAACACTCGAGAAAAGATACACAAAGAGGAGAGATATCCATGGGGCTTTCTTTCCTATACAAAGAACCGGGCACAGGTGGGTACATCCCACACTAAGTATCTGAGGAAACAAATGTCTGGCAACTTTTAAGAGAAATCATAACGGACTGACTAGCAAACAGTTTGGGTCCGGTTCAGGTTTCAAAAACTCTGACAAAAAAGGTGGTAACAAGAGAATTCATAACAAGTTAATATTAAGGCTCAGTTTTCGGTACTGAACCGTGCTGTGCTGGACTTATTCTATAATTTGGTGTGGGAAAATAAACATGAAGGCAGGCAAAAGTTTGTTAGCCAAACAAAAAAAAATTGGCAAAAGCTGGTCAAAATAGCTGGATTATAATAATCAACCTCGATGCCAAACTCAGCATAAGTAAATAAACCTGAACAGTACAAACATTGCTCTCACTCATGCTAAACAGAATTGATCCATGGTCATAACAATTATCAAATGCAGAGGAAAGAACAAATGATTACCTTCTTATTCTTACTGTAATCATCTTTCCAATTACCAGAGGGAAATGAGTTTGACAAATTAAAAATATCAGCCTATAACAAGGAAAAGATAACAATGTGAAATATCTGAGTAAAATCCAAACCATGCCAAAGTTCAAATGCTGAAGTGCTAAGAACTTACGGTTCCAGTGAAATAAGTAAGAAATGACAGCATAACTCCATTTTCAAGAACTGTATGAACACGTGCATTCATCATCATGCCAGGAATTAGATGATCAATAGAAAGGCCTTTCAGATCTTTAATCTACATAGAAGCAGCATTATAAATCATCACTAACTGCATCACAGACATAGAACAGAATAAAGTCAAGAGCCCTTGACTAATAGTAGTTAACCATACGATGGATTTGGAGAGCAAGTCTTCATCACAACTCAAGTGAATAATAGCTCGAGCTTTATCGATTGCCTTCACAACACATTGCACGAGTTGTCCGCTCTCAATCTTCACAGTTTCTACAAAAGAATGCCAGTTGGTTAACTCTTGGCTACTTCCCACAATAAAAAGTTTACCGATAAGTGCACCAAATAACAAGAGGAAAGAAAACAATATCTCAGTGTTTTTCCACAGAATGAGTCTTGCAAACTGGACTATGGACATTATAAGCACTACGAAACTATATTTATGTAAGCTACTAAGTTGCTCCAAGGAATAGAAGTTACCTGTGAAACTGCTAATATAGAACAATAACTGGCATAATGTGTGCAGTTACCTAGACATGTGAAATCTATGAACAAATATAATTGGAACTGTACTCTGATTAAGATATTGCCAATGTCTACCTTTGTCACATTTTGGCATAAATCCACTAAAGGTGGATACTCCGAAATAAAGAATGTAACCATGGTCCTCAACGCTTTTCACTTGGGCAGTGAGTACCTGCGAAACATACATGCGAGAGTTAATTCAGAATCTAACCCATCATCAAGTATGCAAGAACTATAAAAAGGGTGGGTGGGTAATGGACAGTCAATTGAGCAGATTATGTATACTGTTAAAGTTACTGTGAGTAGCACCTTAATCTGGGTAGGCAAGATAAACGACTACTCCCTCCGTTCCATAATTCTTGTCTCAAATTTGCTTAAAAATGGATGTATCTATTTCTAGAAAGTGTCTAGATACATGTAAGATTTCGACAAGAATTATGGAACGGATGTAGTACCAATTAAGCAGACTCTAAATCGAGTAAAGGTGACTCAGTGAGCTGAAAGATTTAATGATGATTACCAACCATAGTTCCATTAAACTTCTCATAGTTTTATATGCAGCTGCAGGGATGCTTAGATTGGTGCCAGGTTTCAACATTGCCCAATTTAGGGAGGGAGGCTCAAACCTCAAGAGAATGTTCAACTCTTTGTACATGTTGTCGGTTCATTGCCAGTGTTTGGCTTTCACACCCATGTGACTGACCAGTCAAAATCTCATGTCTTGACTAAAATTTACATAGTTGCAGTGCCAATTTTGGCTATCAGCGAAACAGCCCCTTTCATTTATAGATACAAAAACCATAAACAAGCTTACCAAATTCTCCTCGCTGAAAGAGTAACGGTGATGGGTATGAGTAGGTGGTGAGGTGTGGCATTAATTTGCGATTGTTTAAATGTTGACTACGTCTAGAAAATGGAAACATGGAAGGGCAGTAAGTTTTCTTTTATGTTATCAGTATTCTTAATGGATGTTTCCCTTTTCCCTTCCATTTTGACTCTGTGGGTCTAAGCTCTGACATGTATCTGCATGATCAGGTACAAGCTTTCAGCTGTGTTGGGTACAAGTTGTTTTATGTGTGTGAATTTTACATAAAATAAAAACAATTGCACACGTACAAAACTTTGATCAATTTTGCATTATGCTAGAGTTGTACACCAATTAAAGACTAGTATGGTTGTGTGTTATGACCTTGTACATATCAAGAACAAAAACGGACAAGGTAATTCATGCGGTTCCATGCTAAGAGTTAAGATCATATCATGCGTATACAGAACCAGGGTGAATATAAATACCATTCCATCCTGGATACCATCAAGAGAAAGACCCTTGTAAATGAGTGTCAACCTCAATGATAACCAGACCCGTTTGTTTACTTTTCCTTCTTTCTTATCATCATCAACTCGTAGAACTACACAAGGTACGAGCTGACCAACATGGACAACTTCAGCACATATACTGCTCTCACTATCCTGCAAGAAGAAGGAACTTGTTTACAGTGAAATAGCATAGCTAAAACCAACATCAGCATCAGTTTGAATTATTATAATTGGACAATATTGGACAAAAAACAATATTGAATTATTATAATTGGCAGAATACTAATTACACAAACTTGAAAGGGAAAAAATCAAAATATCCAATACCTTGTGATTTCCGTGCAGAGCAAGGTCAGACACTTCGTCTTTGCGAACAAACCCTCTCATTCCACCAGGTAGACTTACTATAACATCTTTTTGGTTAACTTCAATTACAACACCCCAAAGCTTCATATTTGGTGAAATATTCTGAGAAAACAAAGGAAAATGATTGACATGGCCGTTACACAAAAACAGCAGCACTCCATCCAAGAATATCGTTCCGAGAATAAATACCCCATAACCAGTTACTTCTGTTGATGCAGATCAGATAGAAAACAAAGCTGACCACTTAAAGAGACCATATGCTAAAGAATCCTCTTGCATTTGATAATTGAGTTGTGGAGAAGATTAGAAGATTAAACACAAAGGGAAATCTGGCTCTGAATCAACTTGATGTTGCATCTAACAGGCACCAGCCGTCAGCCAAGTAAGAATCGAATTAATGAAGTTCATGATTGTGAGGCGCCTTTGACATTTCAAAATGCAAGTTATAATTTACACTCATCTCTGGAAACAGCCATTTAAATTTACACGACATAATTTGGGAGCGCACTGCAGGCAGCGGCATGTGGTGTCAAAGAATCAAAGATGCAAGGAATATGTGGAACTCAGCATTCGCTCAAAAAAAAATGTGGAACTCAGCATATGATGCCAAAGGCTCAAAGCTGTTAAGGCATGTGTGGAACTCAAAACTGGATCACATATATCTCCAATAATGTTAGAGAAATGAACTAGTTGGACAGGTTATATGTCCCAACATTTAATTAGCAATGTTGTCATGTGATCATAAAAAAGGGTATTTCTTCAACCTGACGGTCACGGGCAACAGTATCGAAAAGTCAAACCTTCAAGGTAATGCGATTGGCAAAGCGTGGGAGCTTCCCAGTGGTAGCACCACCGAAAAGGGTCCCCAAATCATCATCAGCGTCAATTCCTATAGAGATGTTGGATTTCCTCTTCTTCGCCCCCCTTCTCTCCTCCTTCTCGAACTCTGCATCTGCCTCCGTGCGCGCCTCTGCCATCTCATCCCTGCTCAGGAGGCTGCGTCCTCCTGCGCACCGAAAGTCCCAAACCCACGTCAGTACGAAACCGGCATACGGAGAGCAGGCCAAACCGCGCGTCCGTTACTCACCTCTCGGGAAGGCACCGTCGTCGTCGGCGGTGAAGAGCGCTGCAGAATGCGGCTCCGGCTCCTGCTCCTGCTGCTTTCCACCACCCCCTTTCTCAACCTCCTCATTTCGGTGGTTTTTGAATTCCTTGCGGTTAGGCCGCAGTTCCGGCTTGCTCGGGCGGGCCGGGGCCTTACCCTTCTTCCTATCACCGTGCGGTGCCATGGCAGCGCCGCGAGCGCAGGGAGAGATGGGAGAACGGTTGTATCGAGAATCCAACCGTATGAGGCGGACCAGGTGGATCCGTGGAGGAGAAGACGGCTCTGAGGTTGGTGTGAGCGGCGGCGCCGACGTATGGGGGAGGGTTTAGGTTTCAGCTGAGGTTTAGGGGAAGGGGTGATGAGTTATTACTCTGGCTGGTGTACAGCTGTGCGGCGCAACCATAGACGCAGGCGGCGGCGCGGCGCGGCGCCGACGGAGGCTGCGAGGCGTGGTGCCGACGCAGGCAGCGGCGAGGCGACGGCGAGCTGCTTCCGGCGGAGCGCTGCTAGGGGAGGGCCGAGTGCACGAATCGGGGAGAAGGGGGGTTTGGGGCGGCGGCGGGCGGATCGTGGGTGGGGTTTTCGGGAGGTTTACGTGAACAGAGGGTGGGGACTGGGCCACTGGGGAGTGTCTAGGCCAGTCTAGGGTTTGATTGATGTTGGGCCAGGCCGAAACTCCATAAGGACTTGTTCTAACTATCCTATGCCTGCCATCCTCCGATTCCACCTGATGAACCAGCCAGCACCAAGAACAGAACTGGAAAGCAGAGGAGGCGAAGCTAAGGGCATCCACAGTCTTTAGAGGTAACAGTACCTCTAAGCTGGGATCCATCTCTGGTCTCTAACTTTATCACCAAATGCTGCAGTCTTTAGAAGCAATTTCATATCTAAGATGGACCTCACGTATCAGTACAAAGTACTATGATGTTCTCACATGATCTTTTTTCTTGCTTATTCTATTGGACTTCTATAGCATAGAGGCTGCCTCCAAAAAAAAAGACATTTCTATCTTAGATTCTTAGAGGTAGGAGATTGCAATGCTTAGAGGTTGCCTCTAATGGTTAGATGCATCTATAGAGGTAGAAAAGCTAAAAATTGTGGATGCTCTAACGAAGAGGGAAAACTGGAAAGCAGAGGAGGTGAATGCGCACAGTGTCCAGAAGCAGACGAAAGCAAGAGATAAGAACAAAAGAAGGGCGAAACGGCGGCAGTACAAGGGCAGTACAATAGCAAACAGTAACGGGCGGTGGCAACGGCCGTAAATTCCCTCCATCTGCATAGTGCCATCGACATGGACTCAAACAGAAACGGGCGGTGGCAACAGCCGTAATTTCCCTCAAGCGGCAGAGTGCCATCGACGTGGCCTTCGTCGTTGCCCTCCCAGCCTGCGTCGCCATAATGTTTTGGATTTGTCAAAGATTGGCTTCAGAGACTTTGAGCTTTTTTTTTCGTTGCTCGCTTCTGCAATATCATGTCTCTTTGAGTGCGCGGGTGCTCAAAGCGAAGCACTTTCCGGAAGGCCGCCTCCTCGATGCAGATCTAGAAATTAACCCATCACAAGTATGGTGGGCAATCTTTGAAGGGAAGAATGTGGTTAGGAAGGGACTTATTGGCCCCCTTCTAGATAGCTTTGGCTTGTGCATAACCCGATTCAAGCTTAGCTGCTCACAACAGCTTTGGTGTGGAGAAGCTCTGAAAAAATTTGTTTCCTGTTCTAAACAGCTTACAATACTTGAGCTTATTTTCTTTTTGAATGGTGCAAAGTCAATCATACCCTTGGACTAGTTTGCAGCCTGTTTAACAAATAATTCAAGCATATTTTACTTTACCGTCACACTGGTACAAAATATATTCCACTTTAACTTGAACAACAACTTTTTGGAATACAAAATGCAAGTGTTTTATGATACAAGCTGCATGTACAGCTGCACATCAGAAAACTCATAGTCAACATATACAAATCTTTTACTCAAACCCATCTCTGAAAAACAAAAACAAAGTGACCATCTGAAGAGTGTTCATCCATTTCTCAAGACAAAAGAGAATCTGCTCATCTACAGACTACAGGGAGGTGGGAGTCACCGGCGGCGGCAAAGATGGGCTTCTTGTCAACAGATCTGGGACAGGAGGAGGAGCTTCACGCGCTGGATCTTCGGGGAAGTGGGGCGGCAAGCTGGACGGTAGGCGGAGGGGGCATGCGGAGCAGGAGGATGAGCAGCTCCACGCCGTGATGGGGACGACCTAGTCTTTGGGGTCCTTGGGGAGAGAGGCGACGGGATGGGTGGTGGCCGGAGGGAGGGGATCGGGGCGGTGGCCGGCGGGACCTTCACCGAAGATGCTTGCTGGCGGGCACACATTGGCCTGGAGGGCTGGAGGCATGGATCTAGAGGAAGAAGGGGAGGGGCGTGGTGCAGGGGAGTGTTTCGCGGTGGAGACGAGTGAACAGGCTGGGGGTCGGGAATCCAAAGGGGCAATTTCATCGTAATTTCGGGATAGAACTAGTCGAATCGGTACGAGAACTACGGAGAAGCTCGGGAAGCACCTATTTTGGTGCTTCCTGGTACCAACCGGAGAACCATGGGGCTTTGGAATTAAGCCGGCCGGAAGCTTTCCCTTCTAAACAGCTTACAGCTTCCTGGGGCCAAAAGCACTTGCACAAGCTGTCTAGAAGGGGGCCATTAGAAGAATTGGCACAGGTCATGAGACTCGCATATGGCATGATAATTGGCTGCCTCATGATCATCTTGTCCGTCCTGAGTGTTAGCGATTCTTGCTCGTGGAACCTTGATGTGTTGAGCGAATACTTTTTTTATATGCACATTGAACTTATAAGGAGTATTCCTCTCGGCACTATGCGCCAGCAGGATCATTGGGCATGGCATTTTGACAATAATGGCTGCTTCTCCATACGGTCCTGCTATCGCGTGCTCGTGGAAACGAAGAAACGCAGGGAAGATTCATTGGATAAAGTTCCAGCAAGCTCGGAGGTGGAGAAAACGCACCGCGTTGTGGAAAGCTCATCCACAACGGCTATGGCGAGAAACTCTATTGCTACTAGGGAGGTGAGGAAGAAGAGACATGGCTGATAACATGGTGTGCCCTATTTGCAAAGCAGCAGAAGATGATTGGCGTCATGCCTTGATCCATTGCCCAATTAATGGCCATGTGCGTTTGGGCCCTGGTAGATGATGATGTTGTTGAGCATGTTATAGCTAGTGTTTCCCATGATGCTCATCTCTGGCTAGCAACTTTATTTGAGAGCTCCAATAGCAATGAATTGACAAAGGTTTTGGTCACGTTCTGGGCAATTTGGTGGGCGAGATGGCGCGCCATTCACGATGATGAATCTCAGAGTCCGCTCTCCACCATTGGCTTTATTAGGTGTTTCCTTGACGATCTTCGGTTACCACCGGGAAAGAAGCCAGGCTCTAATACTACTGTTGGTCGCTCTTCAATTCTGCTTGTTGGATACCACCTACTCCTGGCATGGCGAAGATAAATGTTGATGCTGGATTGTCAAGGTCCGGTAGGACTGGAGCGGTGGCAGCTATTTGTAGAGATGAGAAAGGAGTATATCTAGGAGCTTCTTCTGTCACAATTCATGGGCTTGTGTTGCCAAAGGCCCTCGAAGCTGTCGCCTGCTGTGAAGCCCTCTCCCTAGCAAGTGACCTGAACCTGAGGGCCGTCCATGTTGCATTGGACTGTCTCGGCGCGGTGAAGAACATCTCTGAAGTGAATTTGTGCAACTATAATGCCATTGCCTGTGAGTTCGCCAAGCCGAAAACTGCTTTTGACTAAGTTATTCTTTGTCATAAAAAGAGAGAATCCAACTCGGATGCTCACAACCCGTCAAAAGTAGCGTCTTCCTTAGTTTTGGGGCGTCGTATGTGGCTTCTTAACACCCAAACATCACTTGTATCCAAACTCATGTCTTAAGCTAATAAAGTTGTGGTGTTCTGCTAAAAAAAAGTGACAATTTCAGCCGACATGTCAGGAGACGTGGGTTTTCAGTTTGGGTTTCATATTAACAAACCCGTGCCCTGTTGGCTAGAGGGTATGAAGATTAACCATTACCATTACCATTACGGACTTACGTGTATTTTAATTTTACCATACCCGCACATTAATCAGGTGAAATATGACTCGGATACCTATCGCCATCCATAAACCTTCGTCAATTACATTTTGTGCTGCGGCGCGGCAAGTTGTTTAATCTGGTCCTTTCTACCTTGCGACACAAGCTTGAAAGTTTGGACTACAAAGGATATGGGCCCCCTTCTTTTCGGTTGCAACTTCAGCTGAATTCTGAGGAAGTTGCTGCCACAATACTGAATCCTTGTTTTTGGCTTCTAAATTTGCGAATTTCTGAGGAGAATATGGATAAAAAAATATTTAGGGAAAGACTGGATGGGAAATCCCTTTTTTTTAGGGAAAGGCTGTATGGGAAATCCCTAAAGTATAATCTTGAGCACCAGTATTTGAATCCTGGTGGGTAGAGCTATGCACCCACAACTCCACCAGCACGCCGAGAGGTGTTTCTCTCTATAATGCCCTTGGATTACAATTATTTCATGTTTACTCCATAATATCATTATTTTCACTATTT
Source organism: Brachypodium distachyon (assembly GCF_000005505.3). NCBI lineage: Eukaryota > Viridiplantae > Streptophyta > Magnoliopsida > Poales > Poaceae > Brachypodium > Brachypodium distachyon. The sequence goes on along the minus strand of NC_016131.3, from coordinate 34,520,373 downwards.
AACCACATAATTGGTCGATAAGATGAACTCTAAGAAAAATAAAGTGCTAGATAGAAATAAAAACACGATCTCATTGTTTACTCTGCACAAGTCTAACAAAAAAATTGCACATAGCATAGTACAATAGTTCACTGCATTCCTTCTGTTTGGCATATAACATGTTGGTTGTGTGCATCGGTTGATGCAGAGGCCGGTGCAATTCCCCCTTTAAAAAAAAAGGCATATAACATATACAAAATGTATCTATGCAACTATTCTGAAAAATTCTTCTATACCCAATCTATACAACAATATTAATCAACAATATTCTGAATATTTCACTCTATACAACAATATTAATCAACCTCGGAGAGCATATGGATTGAGAAAAGAAAATGAATTGTCACGGGAAGGGAATGGCATTAGCAGATGCATCTCTTTGCAGCTGCGTCCGGGGGAGACGTGGAGGGCGGCGACGACCTCATGGCCGGACAGCTGCCGGGGACGAGCTCTAGGGCGGGGAAGATGGGAAAGCCTCGTCAGATCCAAGGCTTGGGGGGTGGGGGGCGGTGGATCTGGGACGGTGTGAGGCCGCGACGACGGATCCTAGACGTTGGGAGGCAGAGCGCCGCCGCCGAGCTCCTGGTATGAGTTGGAGAGGCGGCGGCGGTTAGGGAGGAGATGGGGAGGGCGGCGCGACAAGGGCTGATGGGGGAGGGTTGGCCGGTGGTCGGGATGGAGGGAAGACCGACGGGATGGGGCGGGGGATGGCAGGATGGGTCGCAGCTCGCGAAGAACCCTAGCGCTCCGGGTGAAGGGGATGAGTGTGGGGAGGTCGGGGCCCTCGGGACCGGGTTTGGGGGTTTTTTCCTGCGAAGGGGACACGGTGGCATTTTGCCCGTAATTTTGGTTCGTCGCAGGGGTAGCTTCATAGATAGCGTGCTGAGAAGCCCCGTACCAGTTTCTCGTAGCATCTCTTTTTGCACATGATTTGAATTGTGCTTCTCCTGTCAGCTCGTGGGAAAATTTTTCTTCTTTTAGCCTTCAGCTGCCTGTAACCTAGAAACTGGCCTGGAAGCCAGAAGAAGGGGGTCATGGGCTGTTACGGGCATTCCCTGCTTAGCATTTGGTTATAAAAAAAATCTAAAAGGGCCGATGACACGAACTACCCTTACGCAAGCTGTAGAAAGGCATCGTTCCAGAAAAAGATCCACGTATCTACGTTAATTCGAAAATAAGACTGATTAAAGATGTTTCTGCGGAGGGACACCATGCAAGTTAATGAGCAAGGTAAAAGTCAATACATTTCAATGGATCACAAAACGTCACGCCAAGAAGCCTTATTTCTACAAGCTGGTCGGATCTCATCGACGCGAGGAATACGAAGGCTAGATCATCTCTTTGTGCCGGTGAACCGGTCAACGCCTTGGTCAAGAATTCCATCATTCTACTTCCTACGACTGAAACGAAACCCGGTGTACACATGGGTCGTTGGCAAGCTTCTGGTCAAATTCATCGAGCCATTGGCCCTCTAAAGTCGAAACGCTCACCCCACCGGAATGTCACGTGTCCATATGTGAAGCGAGATCAAATTTGTGGAGAGGTGATATACTCCGTACTGTATACTAGAACAAGAAGGCATCCTTGTATCGACTCAGGCGCACACCTTTGGTTGGAATGTTGGATGCGCTAACTCAGAACATAGTTTGACTTTCCTCACTGATGCTCTGTGGACTCTGGGGCTGAAACGAGCAGTCGAGCACGGTTAGAATGAGCGCAGAGACCAGCAGCTGCATCCGTGCATCTTCTGCCCCGCTGTTTTAGTACTCCGTGATCACGTGCTAACCACTCGGTAACCAATAAACAAACGCACCTTACCATCGAAATCTTGTGGGCGGTGTGAAAAGTGTGGAAGGTGGAACATGGAATCATTTCATTCTCAGATCAAAGCAGCTGGCGGTCATCTGTATCATTTGGACAAACCAGGAGAACCTAACTCTAGATTGTTCGACCCAATCACATCATGGCAACGTGATCATGATCGAGTCACATGGAATAATGGATTCTTAGCTTCAAAGCAAACGAAAATGCTTTCTTGGCATTGACACGAAAACAATGATCAGATAAGTCTGTCACTCAGATAAAAAGAAACCCTCGCCTTCTTTTACACATACTTTTTGTGGCTATACCGTTCAGTTCCATGTTCTCAAAGCAGAGTCAAGAGAGTTCTTCTTCTAATTGAAGTAACAAGGACTAGTAAAATTACTTGAAGAGATGTACATGCGCACATGGCAAAAGTATTTACAGTTGATCTTGCCACCGGACGGCGAAAAACCAAAAACAAAAATGGCGTTCTTGGTAAAAACAATCAGCGGACGGCGGAGGCGACGCTGTGTGCCCAGAGGCGGAGGTGCTCCTTGAGATCGGCTCCTTCCTGGGCCGCCGGGATCCTGAAGTTGTTGAGCATCCTCCTCACCTCCGCCTCCTCGTCCTCCCACGCCTCGGACAAGTACGGCCTCCTCGGCGCCGCTGCCCGGTTCCTGCTCCATGCTTCCTCCTCCTCCGCCTTGGCTTTCCTGGCGTCTTCCTCGGCCCGGATCCGGCGGAGTCCAGGCACGATGGACGCGAGCTCGGCGTCGACATCGGCGTCAGAGAAGGTGAAACCGAGGTCCTGCAGGCCCTTGACTTCCTCGAACTCCAGCTCCGACAGGCTCCGCCCGCGCCGCCCCCTCCGCCTCCTCCGCACCTCCGGCCTCCGCCGCTCAGGCAGTGGCTGCGGCACGGCGGCCAGCCCGTCCTTGCCCGACAGGATGGTCTCGAGCCTCGCGCGGTGGCCGTTGGGGATCTTGAGCGGCTCCAGGCCATGGCCATCGAACGCGGCAGCAGCCTTCGCCTCGTCGCTCCGCGTCCGCCGGTGCCGCAGCCCGGACGGCGCCCGCTCCAGCAGCGGCTCCTGACCACTCTCGCTCTCACCCGCCGCTGCCTGCTCCGGCTCCGGCTGGTCGCGCTCAGGCGGTGGCAGGGGAGCGGGAGGGGAGTAGGAGTGGAGCACGAGGCGGTGGAACCAGTAGGCGTCGTACAGCGCGATGGCCTCCTCCGCCGCCGCTGCTTCCTGCCGCTCCATTTGGGGAGCGGAGCAGAGCAGAGCGTGCGCTGCGCGTTGTGTTTCCTCGAGAAAGGATTTGCTTCTTCTGGCGTTGGGTACGGCCGCTGCCCGCGGGTGAGTTTTTTATATACAGCAAACCCGCGGTCTACTTTACACAAGCGCGCGTCGGCAGAGATCGATGCACGCCTCGTATTACACGGCGGTAACATGTTGCACGGGGGGAACTCAATGGAAAAGTGCGGTCGGGGTCAGCAGCGACCCAGCGTGTGTGCGACCGTAGAAGTTTCTTGAGCGTTACGTACCGGTATTTTATACTCTTTGTTGCTTTGCGTACGTACTTTGGTGTGCGCCATGATCTCAGCTGATGCGTGTGTTTCTGTTTCTGTGATTCATAATTGCGAAATCCGTGTGGTAACTACGCGGTCGCATGATCTTAAGTACTCCTCCGTCCCACGATGAAATATTACATGTATTTAAAGATTTTTTTATATAGATATATTTATATTTTAACAAATTTGTGTCACTTAATATGGGACGGAGGGGGTATTCCGGTGCAGTCCTGTCACGCACCGATGTGTCTACAATACTGGTCTCTCTTTTTCTCGTCTTTCATTGTCTTACGAGGATTTTTAGCTCAAAAACGACTATCGAACCGCTCTCTTTGTTGAATGACTAACGGATTTCATGGCGTCGAATGAAAATTTTATTGGCCGATTCGCTTAACACTCGAAATGGATGCACCACCTTTGACCCCTGCATGCAACATTCAACTATTGGAGAGGGTTCTTGCAAAAATCGATATATCCACGATTCATTGTGAGGATGTCATGCATGCTTGTTTCAGATGCGGTCGAGTCACGGAGATTTGGACCCGTCTCGCCATCTCGGGCATGCTCCCAATAATCTAGGGCGAGGATGCTAATTGACTAGGTGGGCTCATTGTCGTTTGAGCAAATCTTGCTAGTGCCGGGGGTAATTTCTGTGCCCATCCCTCGGATATTAGTGGTCGGGGTGAAGCGAGACAAGTGACTCTTGGTGAGTTGACCCAACCTTCTGTGCATTCTGCGTTGGCCATAGGAACACTTGGTGGGGGCTCCGGAAAGAATGTAACAAGAGGTTTTTCCAGGCCACGGCTTTACCGTCTCTGCAGGTGGCCTACCTGGTCTGGGAGGAGTACGAGGGTAGGTTATGACGTGCTCCCCGGAACCGGGAGGATAGTTTTCTGTTGGTTACCTTGGCAAACAATGGAGGGCCGGCCCTCACCATGAAATCGATCATCAAAAGACATGGTTGGATAAGACCATGCAGAGCATGTGAAGTTGAATGTTGATGATGCTGCTGTTGCTGCTAATAACCTTGATGGCACAAGGACGGCATGTGCAGTGATTCGAGATGACCGTGAAAAATTTCTTGCGTCCAGCAACCGTATTCTTACTCATGCTAATGCGGCTGCAACCAGGCTTAATTCTGGCAGGGCAACAAGGAGAATGGTCATCAGCTCTAATTGTATGATAGTGGGGATCACTTCTTTGCCCAATCGAGGAGGCTTTGACAATGTTAGTTTGATGTTTCTCTTGTTCGTTATGTATGACCATGGTGTGAATGAACTACGTTTGAGACTGCTATTCTTTTGGTTGTCGATGAAGAGGCCAAAAGAAACTTCTTTAATAAGTGTGCAACTTTGTACCAAAATTATACTAAATTAAAGACACTTATTATGTATGGGACTATGGGAGGGAGTGCAATTCTTTATGGAAATAAGGGAGTATTTATTAATGACTGCACCACTCGATGTGAAGGTAAGAAAATAAAATACTTTTTTATCTAAATAAAAGCACGGCATCTCATTTTTAGAAAGAAATACTCACTCCTCCGTTTCACTGCTATCTTTTCATAATTCAAAAATGAGTGTATCTATTTGTAAAAAGTGTTTAGATATATGTAATGTCTCGACAAGAATTATGGCACGGAAAAAGTAGTTCAGGGTGCACTAATTATTCCCAGTATTAGAACAATATATACACGTGAAGCAGGCAGTAGCTAAAGATAGATAAACAGGATGAGACGCGAGCTAGAAACCAACCCATCCGTAGAGTTTTTAAGTGTTTTTGGTCGAGGAGCAGGAGGGTGTTGCTTTCTGTCCGAGTCATCGATCGAGGCGGACCCAGGCGCACATTGAGTATAACTAACGGTTGGCGTGGCCCATGGGGCCATGGATTATGGTTGACTGGTTGTCATCCACACAACTGCCCCCTGACATCATTTGGAGTTAACATGCATGAACTGCATGTAGATGACTACGTCATTTCGGGGCGTGTGGAAATACGATGGAGTAAACGAAAAATCATGTGCCGATAGCTGCCTAGTCGTCCTCACGGGCTCTCACGGCAGCGAGTCCGAATCGTAGTTACCTTGCGTTGTCTACTCCGATCACGCGGTCGGGCGAGCGAACTGAACAGGTGACACGTCGGTTTCTTAGGTAGCGTGCGAATGTCCAGCTCGATGCGTGTGCTCGATCCGTGTGTTCCTTCGTCCTCGTGAAACATGGAATTAGTTCAAATTCATCCGAAGAGAGTGTCTGTCGCCATCTGATGTAGACACTGCTGCACGTGGGACGGGGACGCGCGATTAATAATTCGCCACTGGTTGATATATATATATATAAGAAGATTAATTCGTTATTTGATCTATATGGGCAGTTGCACACGATTTCTTAAATGTACAACTACTTGATGAGAGTCCCAATAACTTCATCAAGATAATCATACATGAAGTAGTATGGGCGACAATGCTGGATAATGCGACTTAAACAATATACTCTGGATTTGGACGTCTCACTACTCACTACCTTGTGAAATACACTAGGCACTAGCCGATGATGATTGAGGGCGAACGAAGTCTGCTTAAATTAATGCCCGCAGGTCCGATGCGCCCTCCCTGTAGGGACTGGGCGAGAGCTGCTTTGCCGTGCCGGGGAAACCATGGAATCCTCAGAGAACCGATCGAGCTATAAATCGGCTAAATACGGTGCACGTGAAAAAGAAAGCAGCCTATGGATTGCTGAGACAGGCAGGAGTATTCCACTGGTGGAGAGGCCCAATCACTGACGTAAGCGGGAGATTATAGGATCTGCGCTGTCTATAAAAATGTCAGCGTAGTACAGCTTCTTATAGCTGCCGGCCAGACTGGGGTGAATTATCAGCCACACACACAGAGTTGCCTTCTGAAATGTACTTAAGAAATCCCACGTCGTTTCCGATGATGATTTGCAAGCAGATTAAAGAATTATCAAGTGGGTACATGTGGCCTGCAAGGAGATTTGTTATATTACAACCATCTTCTAATGGTTATCTCTTTTAAACATTGACTAAGCAACATACTTCATCCGTTCCAAAATATACTGCGTATAACTTTTGTTGACTGTCCTGAGGCAGTCCGTTATCTACTGATAAAAAAAAGCTGTGCCCTAGCTGCCAACCAGCGGCTAGGGGTGGACATAAAAACCGATGACCGAAAACCGAAACCGAATAGACCGAGACCGAGACCGAGACCGAAAAGACCGATTAGATGTCTGGTAGAAAATTTTATAGACCGAATTTTATTATAGTAATTCGGGTATCAATTCACAAAAGACTGAAAGACCAAATAAAACCGAACTTCGTAAAAACCAACCCATTCTCCTAACCCAACCTAGGCGCCAAACGACTCCCTATGCAAAATCACGACAAAACAGAGACAATCGATAATTTCACTTTGCAAACCCCAGGTGCCCACGTTGATATGAAAATTCTATCGGAAGTCTAAGTGAAACGTTGCTAAAATTTGTACCCGATCATGTCTTGTTTTGGAATAATCACCCATCTTTGTAAATTTCGGTCATGACCAAACTAAAGACCGAAACTTCGGGTAACCAAATTTTCGGGTAGCAAAGTTTCTCAGTAAAGTTCAGGTATTATATTTTAGAGACCGAATAAAAAAAAGACCGAAATTACAAGACCGAACTTCTGGTCATGACCGAATGCTCACCCGTACCAGCGGCCGCTCTCGATACCCGGCCGGCCAATATAGGGCGTATAACTTTTGTTGACTGTCCTGGGACAATCCGTTATCTACCGATAGAAAAAAGTTGTGCCCTAGCCGCCACCCAAGCGGCCGCTCCCAATAACTGGCCGGCCGGCCTGGGAACGAAGTCCCTGCTTCTTCTACGTTTGGTGCTATAGTAGGTCCTCAAAGATTAGAGTTTGGTCAACCGGCAGCCGAGCTATGGTGGTGATGGCGGCACTGTGCGGGTCAAGAATAAGGTTTCACCGACTCCTCGTCCACCTCGTCGACAACGATCCTGCCCTTGGCGTTGAGGAGTGCGGGATGGTTGGTCGCTACTCTTCTGAAGTGGTGGATCTGGTTATGTGTTTGTGCTTTGCATGGCGTCTACGTGTATCGGTTTATTGGTTCCTTTTCCGATCGACGAGACTCGGCCAGTTTTGACCTCGTCGTGCAATTAGTGCGGCCAGGTCTTCTCGGATCCGTTTGGCCAGATCTGGGATGGTCATCCAACTCTCTCTTCGTCATTTTCTTTTCCGGAACGGTGATCTGTTTCTCATATCGCTGTCGCTGGCGTCTTCTGGTTCCGACCGGCGACTTTCCTGCTGCTACGTCAACAACGGTTTCCTGACTCCGACGTGGTTCGGAGGTTCAGAGGCAGCATCGAGCTTCGCTCATGGCGCGCCACCGGCGAGTGCAGGAGGAAGACAACGATGTTTACCTACAAGAACTTGCGTGTAATTTTTTACTTTAGAGATGGTTCTGTAAAGGTTGATTGATTTTAATACATGGCCTTGGCCTTCTCGTAAAAAAAATAGTGTTGTTGACTATCAAACTTTATAAAGTTATGACCAAATTTATATAAAAAAAATCGACATGTACAACGTCAAACCAAGATATTATGAATGTTCTTTATTTGACACCGTAGATGTTATATTTTGACAGTCAACAAAAATTATACACACTATACTTTAGAACGGAAGGAGTAGTTAGAATTAGACATGCCTTAGTCTAAAAAATGAAACTGGTTATTGGTCCTGCTGCAACAGCTCCCCTTGTTCTCTTCAACGAAATCTGTACACACCCAATCCTTCTGAACAATTGCTAACTGCCCGACATACATCGCTGCTGAATGAAATATAGTTGTGCTGCTGTCATCATTATTCATTGCCATCGTCATAATCAATTCAAAAATCATGATCCATAATGAATCGTCTAGCTAGTCCTAACAAATTGCAGTACCTTGGGTCATCTGATTACAGAATGTCTTGTCATGCCTAATTGACCGGACCTCCTGGCCCTGCTATTCTGTTTCTGTAGCTTCCTTTGCGCGACTCAGCCAAAGCTGGCAGCAAATGGACGATGGATCAATCAGCTTTGCAAAAGTAACCCAATTCCCCAATGCAAAAAAGTTGGTCATCGAGGAGCGCCAAGTTCAAGCGTATCCACTTTTAGATGTCCACCGAGCGTTCTTTTCAATCCTCGTTTCAAATGCTACAATGCTGGCTTCTATTCATTCTGGCTTGACTTGACTTGAAAAATGTAGTGCCGTGCTGCATTTGCTGGTCGAGTTTGATCCTGCAGCGAAAAGAAAGTACATATAATCGACGATGCTAGGCTATCAATAACTTCGACCAGCCAGCCAAGGGTACAATACTGACTGAATCCGCCACTTACAGGAGTTAGGAAATGCAACAAAATATAATACGGAGTATAAAACTGTAACCTATAACCCATAGCCCTGTTTTTAGAATTTTAGGGAAAACCGGTGGCAGATTAACAGAACATACTGGAGTACGTTGCCAAGAAATGATTCTACAAAGAAAGCCAGCAACACCAACGTTCACTAGTCTTAACAGATCGCAAATATGGATTGCTGGGCAAATCTCCTTTGGCAGAACAGAACTGGCATAAGCAAAGTGAAGCCCAATATGATGATCTGCCCAAGGAGATATGGCCCGGCAATCCACAATTCGCATGGATGCTTAGTGCTTACACTGATATACAAATATCTTGGGCTCTATCTATTTATTTTGGCTTACCTGATGGAATTGGCTTGGTGCATTTCTAGGTTCGAACAATAGAGTATTTATATGCATTGCACAATGGCCTTTGCTACTCAAACTGGCATCAGGATATCCACTTACCAGGCACCAAGCATATTTTCCGGGTACCCATGGCATCTTCCGCACGTTTCAAGTATGCTTTCAAAATAGGCACAAAAATGTACTCCCTCCGTTTACATATACATGACTGATGACTCTCTAGAATTTGGTGGTCAAAATTGCTCAACCTTACAATGCAGCATTCATGGTCCACAATCTCAAACCTGACACAAACTTGTTTAACTCTGGCAGCTAATATTCCAATATGCGCAAAGCTAGTTTGATTATAGTAACGAATATCATGTCTTGGCCAAAGCAGCATATATTCTTTAACAGATAGAGTAATTTGCGTGAAACATTTTTTTTTGCGGGGAAACTTGCGTGAAACATTGAAACTACCGTAGTATCTCTCTGCAATTTGTAGCCCCTGGCACCTGGTACTCTGCGCACTTTCCCTTTTCCATCGTCTCACTTGGGTCTTAAGCTGCAAAGTATTGGTTTCAAGTATGGACTGTTTCCTCTTTTCCTTGTGTTACTGCGAAAAAGATCTTCAGCAAGACTACATTTAGTGCAATATATCTGATGCGCCATTTTCCCAGTGTTCTCTCTGATGTTTTGTGTAACAAAAATGTGGTACGTACAATGAGAATTCAATTGTAAATTCTGGTCAAAACCTGAAAAAAAACCCAATAAAAATGACCAATGGCAACATGCAGCATATTATTAAACGAATGAAAGATAAAGTTCTGGGAATAGCATGTGATCGATCACGTCAATGTAAGATCACATATCTTTAATGGAAAAAAAATGAAAGATCAGATATGATAAATTGTTACGCGGTCTTTCGACGGCGGCAGCAGGAGCTAGTGCATGCTTTCTGTAAAGCTCAGTGCACTGCATGAGAATCAGATGCTTACTAAATTCTTCATCAGATCAGGCAGCTTGCACCGGCACCAAACAAGAAGATCCGCGGGGATGTTCCACAAGACCACAACGAAGAATAATATAGAAGGGCTTCAATCACATGACAAAAGAACAAACAAATTTTGCCTAAAAATATCCCTCAAAAAATAAAATATGGTAGTGGATCTTTGGATCACGGGATTGGGTTAGATGCTGCATGAACTTATAAAATAAAATGTCTAGCCTTTTAGCATTTCGAGCTACTGCAAGGTCATATTTTACAAACATCAAATTGCAAACAGAATGACAGTGCTGGCACCGGTTTATGCTAAAACAATTAAACAAGCGTTTCCAATGAGGATCCAAAACCGGAAACGGAGAAAACAACAGACCCTACCAAGTACTGGTTACAGGATGTTACCAGTTTTAAATCGGTAAAATGTCATAAGCCAAAATTTTGGATGTTCTACCAGTAACCAGTGGAACTGACAACTCACCGGCTGGTAACTTGTGAACAGGGAAATCACACGTCCATTTGACACACATACACAAATATCTTTTTGTTGCACTTATCTTTCTTACCATATTTTCCAATGCACTAGGAATAGACATAGAGCGGCTAAGCCTAGCACAAGCTCTTGACAATCCAAGAAAAAGCTTTCATCTGTATCCCATATAAGTCATCACTAAGCTTTCACCGTTCTACGGCTTCTGCCAGTTATTGGAATTGCATACTGTTGACCCAAGGTAAATAAATTATGCCCCTTTAATTTGCTGTTCCATAAAATCCTTTCTGGTTGCTGTTATAGCCACTCTTTTCAAGCTCAAGCACTATACAGATTACCCAGTATGTTTTAGTCAATAGCAAGCAACACATCAACTTCAACCGAACTTCAGGTAGCTCCAGTAGTCAGTTTTACTAGTTTACCAGAAATGACCTATAAGTTAAAATAAAAATAGCTTAAATGTCAAGAACTAGAATCATCAGTAATCCAGTTTGTATAAAGTACCCAGATATAGGATTAAATTCCAATATCCTGATGTAGGTTGTGTCTCTATCTAATGTAAACTGCATCATCTCATCTATATATAGGTGCAGAACAGTTGCAGTAATCAAACTCTTTAACTTGCAACAGTGGCATAAATAAATAATCGCCTAACCTATCGCGAGAGCCCTCTTCCCCCCATTATATCAAGGTTTTGAACTTCAAAATTTTCATTTTAAAATAACTAAGCACTAGAGGTGATAATGCTTAGAAAAATCAACAAGGTCCGATTTACCTACTCAACATGGCCTGAACATTGGAATGAGAGGGCAGAGAGAGACCAGTACAGTGGCAAAGAAAAAATTTAGGCAAGTGGCAAAGAGTATTTTTATATCGGAAAAGAGTACTTTTTAGACGGACTGGCAAAGAGTTTTGACTCGACTGTTTATGTCTCGTCATGACTCATGTAAACTAACTAGGCAGTTGGGTTCTACACTCGGAGCAGGCCGAGCGAAGGCTTGTATTTGTATAGCATTCTCAACCGAATGAACCAAGCGATCGGGTACATTTATGTTAAGATTGCAAGTACATTACGTTTACATGTGGATCAACAAAAAAGCACTCAAATCATGATATTGTGTGAACATCTATAATGGATATGCTCATAGCTTTGGTTGCTACATGCATCAAGTGGTACAGACATGGTGGGGGGGGGGGGGGGGGAACCCCCTCCCCTCTCCCCAAAACGATTTTTTTAGCCAATTATCACGGGCAGTGTGTCAAACTCATTTGTCCGAGGATAAGGCAATGCTTTTCTGGGTCATTCTATGACACATAGAAAGATCTCATAATCATACCGGGAGGCCAAATTCATTGTCCATGAATGTACTGGCCGGTCTCATGATCATAATTCCCAATTGTATACTAATTATATCGTTTCAGATCGAGGCTCATCTTGAGCATATACTTAACCTCCCCGCAACCATGTTGTCTTGTAGTTCAGCGATGTCCACAACACAGTCATCGCGGGCAGTGTTAGACTCATTTGACCATCCCAAAAGACACGGCCGTGCTTTTCTGGGTCATAGAATGACTTTGACACATAGAAGTTCCGATAATCATACTGGAGACCAGTTTCATTTTCCAGAAATAAACCGGTTGGTCTCGTGTCATAATTACCAACTATAATAGCCATATCGTGTAAGATCAAGTAACCTCCATACTCATTGGGGGGGGGGGGGGGGGAGGGGGGTTGCCACCCCCTCCTCCCCTGTGTCCCCGCCACTGGATGCATGTTTTGAGTGATTCTGCTGATCCACATGTAAATTATATGTCAAAACTACATGACAAAGCAAACTATAGTTACTTCCAGATTTCTCGGTGACCCCTTCCCCAAATGCTTCATCAGGTCGAAGTGCAATTTTTCTGTTGGTTGTGATAGGTAATTTGGATTTAACTGTTTTTTTACTTGAAACAATGGCATAAATAAATATAATAATAAACCAAATGAGGTAGCAAGAGCAAGAATCATTGTCTTTCTGTTGTTCAAGCTTTCAACTAAAAGAGAGATGAGGAAAAGGCAAAGCTAGAGCTAGATGAATACCTCTTGAAAGCATTCTCCTGATCTGAAAGCATATCCAGTAGAATATCCATATTTTTCTTGCCCATCTCTGCCCTTTATATATTTGCCACAGTAACATACAGTGCATAGCAAGAAACAGATTTCGCATGAAAGAGCAGTTAAAAACATACCAACTGTCTTCCTCCCACACCAAGAACAAAAGATCCATAAAGGCTATGGAGTGTTGAGGGTGAGAATCGCAGTGCAGTTCTCCTCTGGCATGGATGCTAATGTAGCAGGCCCTGCACAATGGACTATGCTATCACTGTCCCTGCCAAAGGAGAATTACCCTGCCAGTGCCATTCAGGATCAACCCTATACAAATGAGTGTTTGGTTGCAATGCCCTATTCTTAGGCTTGTAGAGAACTCAATCTATCAATGAAATGAGACACAAAGCTTGTGCACTTTCTGGAGAAAAGGGGGCTAAACTCTGCTTTGATATTCCTCTTTGTAAAAGCACAATGCCATTTGCAAATCCTCTGTGTGAATCAAATAATTACTATAAAATGTGTTCTTAATAGTACTGTATATGGTTCACCCAGGATTAGAATAATGGGGGCAGGGCAGGTGGGCAGCATTTCTTGAATATGACAGTTCGTACTAGAAATGGTATTAAGTTAAGCTAGTCGAAGTGAGTGCTCTAAAAGTGAGTGAAAATAATTTTAAATGGAAAGCTTAAGTAATCCCTTAAACAAAATAAAATAAAATAAAATAAAATTTTATTAGAGTAGTTTGCCATGTGTAGTGACACAAACAGAATCTCGTTTGTCCCGTTTAAATGACTTGCTAGTTCAATTTTTTGCTCTAGTAAATTTGAAGATTTACTTATATATGGGATAAACGAGATATCAACAAGCAAGAGGTTGGTGATGAGAATAATAGTCATAGGAAAAGGGCATTTGCCTTGCAAAATTTTGTTTTGATTCCCATCGAGTGCCTTCCATCTTCCTTATGTAGCCGGTGCAACAACACTCACTTGGGCCGCCGCCCATTGTTGCTCCAGGTTCATGGAGTAGCTCATCTCAAAGCATGCCCTGTAATTGTAAACATCGTCGGTTGCAGTCGTAGTCGTGGCATTTCCCCTTCTTTAAAAATCGGCTTGCCCCAAGCCGATCCAAAGATGTCACCAAGATCCCAGCATACTGACAATTCTCTGATGCCCTCAGTCATCACATATCCTGCAGAACCAGTATCCGGTAGCTTCATGAATGACCAGTGCAGTTAAGATCAGGCTCATCTTACATACTTAGTGTGCATGTTAACTACTAAGTACACAACTGGAAGTTCTAGAACAATCGAAAATCCAAGCCGGTGTGGTCTACCTGTAGTGGCAGCATAACTCCAGGAATCATCACAAACCCATCTTTGATATGCCCATGGTCCAGTGATAGCACAGCCTTCTCTCCAATATGCCCTTTATGCTTAGCCGTCATGTTCTTAGTGCTTCTTAGCTGCCAAGTATGGGCTGTATGAACACACCATGGCACCACCGATTTCCTTGACATCTCCCAGACCAACAGGTACTCATTGTGCACATTGTGTCAATGCACTAGAAAGTGTCGGAGCTCTTGCTTGATGAGGAGGCCATGGCAGGATCAGATGTAAACTACAAATCACTTCGGATATTGCCATCCAACAAGGCCAGATGGAAATTATAACATTGGCCTGCTCTACTCTAAGATTTGAGGTCAATACTCAATACCACCAAGCTTCTGGTACGGCCTGTTGCACATAGTTGCTTCCCAGACTGTACCCCTGGTTCTGATAAACACCCAATGCTCTAGAACATGCATAACATCTCTTCCTCGACGTGGACCGTGGTGAGCATGGTGTTGGTGTTCCTTGAGGTGTCAGAACAATAGTTAGGAGGATAAAAGGTGGCGGCCATGGCTCCCTCAATTGTCGGTTGCCCTGACAGTAACCAAATGATGGCCGTGGTGTTGGCCGGGGAAAATCTCCTTTGTCTGCCATCTGCAGTTGCGCAGCTGGCAGGCTTGGTTGTTGTTTGAGCATCTTTACATGCGAGGGCTGCAGCACAGATGTACTTCTGGCAAGCACATCGCCGAATACCTTGTATCTCCTGGCGGACATCAGCTTGACAAGCTTGGGGATGACAGGCCATGATGGTACGCGTCATAATGAGGGTACAGAGGGCATGGGAACAACCCGCGATACCTGGGAAGCACACACTCAGCGGCATGGCATCGAGTAGGTGGCACACTTCGCCATGTGAGGCTAGTAGTGTCATTGGCGACCATGTCTGGCTTGGTGTAGATGTTGCTGGGCGGCGTAATGGTCATGGTAGATACACCCAGCAGCTTATGGAGGTCACCCTGTTGGTGGAGTCGTCGGAGCATTCCGTTGAACATCTGGCAGGCGCCGCCGTGACAAGCTCGGGAACAACGAACGGCAGAGGCAAGTGAGTCTTCAGGGCCTCTGCTGGAGTTGTAGAAGCGAGGAACGTGCCAAGCTGGGACGCAGCGGCACCCTGGACGCGATCGGTGTGGCAGTCAGGGCCGGGAATCGAACACCTTATGGGCGCCGACAAATCCAACTCGGGGATGACGAACAGAGGCGACACAAGGCTTGTTGAGTTCTCCGTGGATCCTGGAGCAGTCGGGAGCCCGGGAACACGTCCCCTTGAAAGCAAGGAAGGAAGGATTCGCAACCATCAACATGGACGCCATAGATGTCGGGATCGAGGCCCGACGCCGAACACCTTGCGTGCGACTCTCTTTGACCGAGGTGGCGTCGACGCGAGCAGATAGGTTTGAAGAGATACAAATCAGCAGCAAGCAACTGGGAATTAGAGAACGGAGCCGAAAACTGGGACGAAGATATATAGGGCTTATTCGTCGACGCGAGCAGATAGGTTTGGAGAGATACAAATCAAAGAACTTGGGAATCAGGGAAGGGAGATTAAGATTTCTAAAATTCATAGATCACACAATAGTGTTAGTCATGATTTAGCAGTATTTGCTAGGTCAGGTCAAACGTACGGCTTGTTGGCTTTCGAGTAATCCGCTCGTGGATTCTCCTGATGTAACAGTTTTGTGATCAATGAAATCTACTTTTCTCGAGAAAAAAAGAGAATGGAGCGGGAAACTGGGACAAAAAAATATAGACCTCGTTCGGTTTGTATGATTTTCAGAGGATTTTTACACGATTTTAAACCTTAGATTTTTTTTTCTATGTGTAGAATTCATTTCACAGGAATTAAGATGCTAGATTTAAATTGATCTAATTTTAAAGGATTCTAAACCTTAGGTGAGATCTCATGAAAAATTCATAATCGAGGTGTCCATGACATCTCAATTCTTTATTTTTCATATTCTTACAATTTTAAAATTCTATAAAACTGAATAAGCTCATAATCTAGGATTGCGATACAACAAGAGGTTGAGAATGAGAAGATTGGTCATAAAAAGGTACCTTTCCGTTAGGCCACCGCGTAACGTCTCTCCAGGTTTATCCGTTCATTGTGTAGTCCCGCCCAAAGCCCTGTTGTTGCGAACATCGTCAGGATGTACTTGTGCAAAAGAAAACCTACAACTCGTTCGGTTTCCATCATCTGTGTTGAAATTCTGTAATGTATTTTAGATTCCAAGAACCGACATGTTATGCTGGCATGCAATTGGGTATAGGAGTTCAATAAAATTGTGTTCAGATTGACTTAATTCGTAAGTTTTCTTTAACTTAGATTCCCTCCATGGCAACCGTGAGCACAATCACTTGACTTTTAGTTGCTGACATGTGGATCACATGACAAACCGACCCACATGAATCCATTCAAAATCAGTTTACTTAAAGTTACTGAACCTGAGATCTTAGAAGACCCCTTATATGTGCATCCCTTAAAAGCCGTTTAATGTAGACCGAAGAGGTGTTATACGGTTTTGGAATGTGCTATCCGGGAAAAGAAACTAGAAATTCGTACTGCAAACTTTTAAAAAAGGAGTTCGCGAGATATTTTCAACATTGGGATCATATATAGACGATGTAGGGTGGGGTTGCCCGGCGGGCAGCAATGATGGGCTCGGAACCCTCCGCAAGCCTGACCTAGCGGTTTCTGGCGAGAGCGTCGCGTTTCCGCATGCCTTTCGACCAGACTTGCCGATGGCGCTCTTCTCCTTGATGACGGAGAGTGCTTCATGCCTGCGCGGCCATGGCGACGGGGAGCGACCTCCACGACCTCGCCTTGCACCGATAGAGCTGTTGATCGGCCACATCTTGCTACAGGGGCGCTAGATCTGGTGGTGGTGTTGGCCAGAGGTGGTTAGCGGTGTCGGATTTGGAAGAAATCGACACGACGAAGGAGGTGGAGGAAATGAAGATTTATCCTTAAAATCGCAGTCTATTTGCGGTGGCATATATAATTTGTACAAACTGTAACATCTCCCCCCCCTTCCCCGCCTCTTTTTTATATATTGGCTGGAACGATATAACGCACATACTACATCGGAATTGTCCAGCCGACGACCTGGACGCCCTCGCCAAAAACCTTGTGCGGCAGCATAGAACCCAATAAGGCCCAGTTCAGTTACTCCCATCCTAAGGCCATCCCCACCAGGATTGACAGGGATTGATGCAATTTTAGTTCAATTTTCCCCTAATCCCTGTCAATCCCTTCAGGGATTGTTGCAACCGAACTAGCCTAATGGGGATTGGAAGGGATTGACGAGATTTCAGCTCAAATTCCCTCCAATCCTCTCTAATCCTACAAGGATTTCACAGGACTAGGCCTAAGGGATTGTTCGGTTGCTGATCATTTCCCCTGATGGATGGGGATTTTAGGAATAGAGAAAAAGATGAACTACAATCCCTCTCACCCTGGATTGGAGGGAATAGGGTTCAAACAAACAGGCCCTAATACAGTTCCCTGGACGGGAATCGGCAATTGGCAAAGCATATTTCAATTTAGCTGAAAAGTTCAGCTTCTTTTTGCAGGTAAAGAGAAGTTCAAACATGGTTGCATAAGATTGACATGAAAAATAATACCATGCCGATTGCCCCAGAGACCATACAACAATAGAAACGTCTAAACTGATCTAGACAAACTTCTCGGTTCAGCAACAAACTTCTCTAGGTAACATAATAGTTGCTACTGCTACTAATAATTTCCGGTCGCTGGAAAGGCGATAGCACAAGCTAACATCACACGAGCCCAAAAAATACAGCGTGCCTCAGCTAGAGCAGCAGCCGCCCTTCTTCACTGCCGAAACATCATCCTTCATATTGATCTTTTCACCCTTACCAGGACCAGAAGCTGAGTCCTCACCTGCTTCAACTGCCCTCTTGCTCACAATTCGGTAAATCTGAGTCAAGACCTCGGCAAATGCGTCTTCCACATTAGTGGACTCGAGCGCAGAGGTCTCCATGAAATAAAGTGATTCCCTCTCAGCAAATGCTTTCCCTTCATCGGTTTGGACAGCTACAAGATGACGGAGATCAGACTTGTTGCCAACAAGCATAACAACTATGTTGGGATCCGTATGGTCCCTCAATTCCTTCAACCAGCGCTCAGCATTCTCAAAGGTTGCGTGCCGAGTGACATCATAGACGAGCAACGCTCCAACAGCACCACGATAATATGCACTAGTAATAGCACGGTATCTGCACCATCATTCAGATCAGAATTTCAATGTGGTAAGTTAAGACAGAAGTGAACCAAATACACAACACTCTCACAAGCAAGAACCCTAAAGAGTTCGCCAAAAATTATTGATAGGGTATATATGCAATGTTTGAGATAACTTTACACGCATGTATCTCCAGCATGGGATTCCAATTTTAATTAATGAGACAGTGTGTGTTCACTGGAGAAGATTGCTTATCTACATGTCCGAGCAACACAATTAACACTGTGACAGGCACAGAGCCGTACCAAGACATTTTTTGATGAAAAACACTGAACTGAAAGTTCAGAACTATCATCAAGTCGATCTAATTCATAACCCATATAGTTAAAAATCAACATCATTAAAGGCATTCATATAATCATATGTATAGAAGATAAAAAAATAATGAACAGCCAAGCATTACATCATTCTCATGCTTTATTCTTCACATAAGATCAAAGTGTAATGGGAAAAATAAGGAAAAACAAGCATAGGTTTACCAGAAATGGTTTTGTCAGAAATGTTGTATGTGTAAAGAAATGCATAGCAGAACTACTGCAACAAATATACTCCCTCTGCTCCAAAATAGATGACGTTTCAGATTTAGCAGTCTGCTTTCTAGTTAGCCATGCAATTTGAGAGGTTTATGTTTTTGGGATGCAGAAGACTATGACCAACAATAAGCATTTCTAAAAATAGCCTATCAGAGAGAGGAACGCTGGTGTGGAGGGATAAGACTCTGGAGGATTTGAGCCTGGGCATGCAAGCACACCAGCCGTGAATCTCGCCAGTAACCAATATGTGTACACGATCTACGATCACGGTAGACTACTATGCAAGTTATCTGGACTTCAGAACAGGAATCAAGTATGACAAAATTAACTACCGTTACTGTTGTGATGTCACTAACTCTGGATGTCAAAACTATGATCCTCATTGCAATTAGGAAGATGAACCCACAGAGCACCAAGTTCTATGCAGATTAGATGAGCATAATTTAGCTAACCAAGCGTATGCATGTCCTGGCCTAACTCTACGAGGGGCGCTAGGTCATTTCGCGCACCAAATCATTACCAACACCACCGGGAACAGATCAAGCGAGGCTAGTTCCGAAAGCCACCACATCGTACACCCACTTAACGGTAGGACCTCTAAATTTTTTGAGCACAAAGAGGCTAAAAAAGATTTAAACTTACTGAAGCAAGCAACTGATACCTGCAGTCAGATCTTATGATTAACAGGACCGAATCGCTGAACCCAGAACGGAAGAACCATTCTCAAACCCTACACCAGCTAGCTGCAGCGGCACGCACCATAATTCGGCGGCGAGATCGAACCCACAAAAGCCTGACAGCCAACACACTTACAGATGCGCACCATGCAGTGAGATCGGATGCTAGTAGACACCAAATTGAACACAGATCTGTATATCGCCGCGCAGATAGAGAGACCAGACATAGATCTACCAACTGCCGAGTAGGGATGCGGAAAGAGAGACAGGAGATTGAGGTGAGGGAGCTCGTGTCGTACCGTTCTTGGCCGGCGGTGTCCCAAATCTGGGCCTTGACGACCTTGCCGTCGACCTGGAGGGAGCGGGTGGCGAACTCGACCCCGATGGTGGACTTGGACTCGAGGCTGAACTCGTTGCGCGTGAAGCGGGAGAGCAGGTTGGACTTGCCGACGCCGGAGTCGCCGATCAGGACGACCTTGAAGAGGTAGTCGTAGTCGTCCTCCGCCCGGTAGCCCGACGCCATTGCTCCGGCTCGTCACGTCGCCTCGTCGATCTGGTGCTGGGGGTGGCGAGAGGGAGGGAGGGAGGGGGACGGGGGGGATGGAGAAGGTGGGGGAGGCGGTGTAAAAGAGGAGAGGGGGGAAAAGGAAGGAAGGAAGGGAGCACGGGCACGGCAACGAGCACGGGTGTCGCGGGGCGGTGCAGCGTGGTGACCGCGTCTGTCGCGGGGAGTGCGGCGGATTGGGGATTTTGGTCGGCTCGGGTCGAGCCCGCCTGCCGTTTTACGTTTTTGTTTGGCAGTTGCTGTAGTCCACTCCATAGTCAAAGATGGCCATGGATTGCTGTAAAAATAAAATAAAAATCCATTTTGAACCCTCAACTTGTATAACTTGTCTGAATCAAACCTTGACCTTTCAATTTCGAGTTTTAGCCCCTGACTTATCTAATCCCGGTCAATTTAAACCTTAGCCTGAAATTTCTTGTTTGACTAGGTCGGGATAATGATGTGTCTTTAGATAGCATTGTATGTGGGTCCCGCTACTTATTCTTATACGGTTATACCTGTGAAATTATCAAAAAAATTACCCACAACTTTTTTAAAAAAAAACTACCAGCCATTCGGTGAGAACATCAGCATTCTTTCCTCGAAGCGAGCCCTCCCGACCTGGAGAGCAGTGACCTGGGCAGCAGTAGCGGAGCATACGCGAAGAGAGTGCCAGTTCTGGTGAGCAGGGAGCCAAGCCGTCGCCCCGCCTAAGAAAATATATCAGAAGACCTTAGCCAACATAGTTAAAAATATACCAGAAGACGCTCTAAGTAAATTAGTAACGGTTATTCTCGTTAGTTATTTCCTAAACATAATTAAAAATATCAAAATTAAAAAAATAAGAGATACGAGCATCATTTGGGTCCTTCCTCTAGTCTTAGCCATCAATGCCGGTGTTACGTCAACAAAATCAGTCTGCCAAACACCATTTTCGACATTAAGGGGCTTAATTGACCGGGATCAGTAAGGTCAGGGTCTGAAATTCAGGAATTCAAATGTTAAGGTCTAATTCAGACTTTGTCTACAAGTGCATGGTTGAAAATAGATTTTTTCAAAAAAAAAAGATGGGCATGAACTCGGTTGAATCCAATACAATACATTTGCTTTTGGTGATAAAATTTTGGCACAATTTACGAGAGCAAGCAATTTATACACGACTCTTTGACATGGGTCATTTGAATCTAAAATTCCAAAATTTATTTTTATTTTGGGTTTCAGTAATTAACTTGTTTGGTCAACATGGGATTACTAAATGAATTCAATCAAAAAATTCATGAAATCACGCTGTAACTAACATATATTTCCTCCAATGTCCTCACTAAAAGCTCTATATTAGACAAATTGAATTAGTTAACGTTGAGTAGCTCTATAAGGTGCGGTAGCTCTGTTTGAAGCTGGCTCACATTTAGTGATGCTGGTATCCTTTTTGCATAGGCAGAGCACTGGAACAATGTTCTCTCTCACCTTGACAATTCCATTAATGATTAGGTCAATGGTTGCAATGCTCTAGGGAGCTTGAAAGCTGAACAAGGATAAACACAATGTAGTGAGGCACAGAAGACAAGCGGACGATGACCCGAAGACGGTGATAGGAGCGGACGACATGTTTATGTTAGAGTATAGACTTAGTCGGCCTGTTATTGTTCTGAACTGCCCACGTTCTGCACTTTTCCCACTATTGCAGTTGTTCTGCTGCACGTTCTGCTATTCTATATATACGTTTATAACCTGTACTCTCAACAATCAATCACAATTACTTTTCCTACATCAGCTTCCGCATACAAACTATCATGGTATTAGACGCCTAGGTTCCGATCCATGGCTCCGCCCACACCGCCGCCGCTGCCGACCTTCGGCGTCGTCACCAGCGCCGGCCAGGCCTCCGGCTCTGGATCTGGTCCTCCACCCTCTACCCAAGCCATCTCCGACTTTATCCAACCTCCCAACTCCTCTACCCCAATTCCTCTCGGTGATACAATTGCCGATGTTAGCCCGTTCATCTCTGTCGTCCTTGATCTGCCCGCCCACAACTATTATCACCGGCGCCATCTCTTCAATATCCACCTCGGCCGCTGCGGCCTTTGTCACCACATCACCGACGGCAAACTACCTTGTCCAAGCGACCCTAGATGGGTCAAAGATGACCTCACCATCATACAGTGGATCTACACCCGCATCTCCTCTGAGCTTTTCAGTTTGGTGGCTCGTGATGGTGCAACTGCTCAGGATCTCGGGGCCGATCTTCGTCAACTTTTTCAGGACAACAGCGATGCTCGGATTAATGCGCTGCACGTCGAACTGCGCACAATCTCGCAGGGCGACACCCCCGTCAGCGTCTACTGTCATCGCATCAAGGCCATCGGCGACGAACTGCACAAGCTCGGTGACCGCGTCGAGGACCGCACCCTGATCAACGCCCTCCTCATCGGCCTCAACGAGTGGTTCGACAAACAGCGCTCCTTCATCCCGATGATCAAGCCGCCGCCTTCTCCGTCCGAGGTTCGATCCATGCTGCAATCGGAGGATATGACACAAAGCTGCAAAGGAATTCGTCCTCAGCTGTACCACGCCGCCAGTCCGTATCCTGCGGCCCCGGCTCCACCACTAGCGGCTCCTCCTCCACCAGCAGCAGCTCCTTCCCCACCACCTGCGGCTCAACCTCCTCCTGGATGGCGCCCTAGTCCCAATTACAAGGGCAAAAATCCGACCTACAGGCCGCCCACTCCGCGCCAACCGACCACGACTACGACCACGCCGCCGTCTGCGCTACCACCTGCGCCACCAACTACTCCAGTGGCCGCTTGGTGCCCACCTGCCCACGATCCTTGGACTGGGCTGGTCCAAGCGTGGCCCATGCCGTGGACTGCTGCGGTGCCTCCTCCGGCGCCACCTCCGGCATGGGTCACTGCACCACGCCCCCATACTGGATCGCCAGATCTCCTCGGTCCATGGCCTCCGGCTCAAGCCTACACTGCCTACGCTCCGACGTATCAAGCTCCCTCGGCTACACCAGCGCTCCAGTACCAGCCGGCGCCCTCGTTCCAGTACCAGCCGGTGCTCCCGTACCAGTACCAGATGGCGCCTCCGTACCAATATCAGCCGACGCCCCTACTTCAGCCGTCACCACACCATGATCATGGATCCTCATCGGCTTCCACTACTGCTCCACCGTCAGCATCAACCTCCGCGGCACCTGCTTGGGACCAGGCTGCTTTCATCGCCGCCATGAACAACTATACTGCCCAGGGAGAAGGTACCGAGTGGATTTTTGATTCTGGTGCATCTCAGCATATGTTTGTTCATTCACGTGCGCTGTCTTCGTGTCATCCTCCTTCCATTTTCTCTTCAATCACATTAGGTGATGGTTCTACAATTCCTATTTACTCTGTTGGCCACTCCTTTCTTCCTTCAACCAGCAAACCTCTAGCTCTTCGTGATGTTCTTGTTGCCCCTCACCTAATAACAAACCTAATTTCTATTCGCAAACTTTCTACTGATAACCAAGTTTCTGTTGAGTTTGACCCCTTCGGTTTATCTGTGAAGGATCTTCTAACCATGGAGGAGATCGCCAGGTTCAATAGCTCCGGTGCCCTGTACTCTCTACCACGACCACCCACTGTCGACCCGCCCATCGCCCTCCACGCCTCCGTCGACACATGGCACAAGCAGCTTGGCCATCCCAACAACGCCACTCTATCTAGTTTGCTTCAGAATTTTAAAATTCCATGTGATAGGGATTCTCATGATCCCAGTCTTTGTACATCCTGCCAAAGGGGCAAACATGTTCGGCTTCCTTTTAGCGAGTCTGTAACCCAAACCTATTTCCCTTTCTCCTTGTTGCATTGTGATGTGTGGACCTCCCCTACACAAAGTATTTCTGGTTTCAAGTATTATCTTGTTGTGCTAGATGATTACACTCACTATATCTGGACTTTTTCTCTTCGCAACAAATCAGATGTGTCACTCATTTTTCAGAACTTCCAACGTTATGTGTCCACCCACTTCTCCCTCCCCATTCGCTTCATTCAATGTGACAACGGGCGTGAATTTGATAATTCTCAGAACCATGAATTCTTTCTTTGCCATGGCATTCTGCTTCGTTTTTCATGTCCCTATACTTCTCCTCAAAACGGCAAAGCTGAACGCTCCTTACGTACCATTAATGATATTATGCGAACCCTTCTTATCCAAGGCAATATGCCCTCTAGATTTTGGGTCGAAGCCCTTCGCCACGCCACTTATCTCCTTAACACTCGTCCCACCAAAACATGCCCCTCCTATACACCCTTCCACTCCCTTTTTCATGCTTCCCCAAACTATTCTGACCTTCGCACCATTGGATGCTTATGCTTTCCTAACACCTCTGCCACCTCACATGACAAATTGTCTCCCCGCTCCACTCCCTGCATCTTCCTTGGCTTATCAGACGATCACAAAGGTTTTCGCTACTTTGACCCAGTCTCCAGTGGTGTTCATATTTCTCGCCATGTCACATTTGATGAATCCATTTTTCCTTTCTCTATTCCAGCCAGCCCCTCCACTCCTCCTTCCAATTCATGTCGATCTGCTCTTCTCCCCGTCACGTTGCATGTTCCTGTAGACCACCCTGCTGATCAACCAAGCCTCCACCACTCACCACCTGCCACACGTCCATCGCCTCCACCACAACCAGCTAGCCCCACCACACGTTCACATCACGAGACATGCTCATTCTCCCCCGCTCACTCCACCAGCCAGGACTCCTCGTCTGACTCTTCACCTCAGCCTCAAAGCCCCTCTTCCACTGACACAAATTCGTCCCCAGCCTCCACCCCACCGAGTACACCACCAATTCCTGTTGACGCTGTTCCTGTACCAATTCCGACAAATGACCACACTATGAGAACTCGCGGCAAATCTGGTTTTCATCTCCCTGTCCGACGCCTCAACCTGCATGCTGCTGCAACCATTTCTCCTCTACCCAAATCCTACAAAACTGCGCTCCTTGATACTCACTGGCTCCAAGCCATGCGTGATGAACACCAAGCTCTCATCCAAAACCAAACCTGGACCCTAGTTCCCCGTCCTGCCGGCACAAATGTTGTCTCCGGCAAGTGGGTTTTCAGACACAAGTTTCATGCCGATGGCTCTCTATCTCGCTATAAGGCTCGTTAGGTTTGTCGAGGCTTCTCTCAGCAAGCTGGAATTGATTTTGAGGAGACATTCTCACCGGTGGTTAAACCTAGCACCATACGAGTTGTTCTTAGCATAGCTATCTCCTCTGCCTGGCCAATTCGACAGCTTGATGTCAAAAATGCCTTCCTCCATGGCTCCTTACAAGAGACTGTTTACTCTCAGCAGCCTAAGGGCTTCGAAGACCCCTCTAAACCTAACCACGTCTGCCTCCTTCAAAAATCCCTTTACGGCCTCAAACAAGCTCCTCGTGCTTGGTTTCACAGATTTGCCACTTTCATCAAAACAATCGGTTTTGTTCCTTCTCAATCCGACACCTCCCTTTTCATTTTTCACTCAGACGACCACATTGCCTATCTTCTTCTCTATGTTGACGACATTGTTCTTACAGCCAACTCCGACACCTTTTTATCTCACATTATTTCTTGGTTAGGCGATGAGTTCTCCATGACTGATCTCGGTGAGCTTCACCACTTTCTTTGCACTAATGTGTCTCGTTCCAACAATGGCCTGTTTCTCTCCCAACGTCAGTACACTCTTGACATCTTATCCAAAGCCGGCATGCTTGACTGCCATTCCTCTCGCACCCCAGCCGAAACTGGAACCAAATTATCTTCTACCGGCGATGTTATTCCAGATGCCACATTATATAGAAGTCTCACCGGCACTCTGCAATACCTGACCATCACCCGCCCTGAGCTTGCTTATTCTGTTCAACAAGCCTGTTTATTTATGCATGATCCTCGAATTCCACATCTCAATCATGCTAAACGCATTCTTCGTTATCTCAAAGGTACCCTTGATCACTGTCTCCACATAAATACCTCCAGTCCAAACACGTTGACAACGTATAGTGATGCAGACTGGGCTGGGTGCCCGGATACTCGAAGATCTACCTCTGGTTACTGTGTATTCCTGGGTGATAACCTTGTTTCTTGGTCGTCCAAGCGACAACTAACAGTTTCCAGGTCTTCTGCTGAGGCTGAATACAGATCGGTTGCACACACCGTTGCTGAAACTGTGGCTTCGACAGCTCCTAGCTGAACTTCATTGCCCAGTTGGACAAGCTACTTTGGTGTACTGCGACAACATCTCCGCCGTTTACATGGCGTCCAATCCAGTTCAGCATCGACGAACCAAACACATAGAGATCGACATACACTTTTTCGCGAGAAGGTTTCTTTGGGACAGGTCCGTGTGTTTCATGTTCCTACAAGTGCACAGTTTGCAGACATTTTCACCAAAGGACTCCCTCCATCAAGCTTCATTGACATACGATCCAGCCTCAACCTCGTCGAGCCTGACGTTGACACTACGGGGGGTGTTAGAGTATAGACTTAGTCGGCCTGTTGTTCTTCTGAACTGTCCACGTTTTGCACTTTCCCCACTATTGCAGTTGTTCTGCTGCACGTTCTGCTGTTCTATATATACGTTTATAACCTATACTCCCAACAATCAATCACAATTACTTTTCCTAAATCAGCTTCCGCATACAAACTATCAGTTTATATGCATACAAGTTGCAACCAGGAGATTCTAGGTTCAAACCTCGGAATAAACACTCAAGGAGCACTACTGTCATTGCTCACAACATAGATCTAAAGGAGGGACTCACATGAGCAGAAGTGTTGTAATATATAATGCACTCTTTCCGTTCACAAATAAATATACTTTTATGTTTGTCCAAGTCAAATTTTTAAAATTTGACCAGCTTTGTTGAGAAGAGTAGCAATACATATGACATTAAATCGGTATATTATGAAACTACATTTCAAAACGGATCTAATGATACTAGTTTCGTGTCATAAAATGTTGCTACTTTTTCAATAAAATCGGCTAAACTACAATATTTTTGACTTAGAACAAAACCTAAAAATACACTTATTTGTGGACGAAGGAAGTACCACCCTTTATCTCATCTTAAACTTTTGGACCAACGGACTTAATGCCTGATGTTCAATATTAAATTACCATTGGTTAGGGCAACCGTTGGCAGGGGCGGGCCCACCTTATGCAATGGTATTCAGTTGAATACCAATTATTTTTGGTATAAAAACTAGGTATATACGGTGTATGTAGTATATTATACATAACAAAGCGAAAAAAGTGAAATGAAAGGCAATAAAGTTCAGCGCAAAACTAAAAAAAAGTTATACGTAGTACAAAGCTTAATTAAGTACTCTTCAGGGTTGACTGTGGAAAAAGAATGCTAACTCAATTGGTTAAGTAAAGTTCGACCATGTACACCAACAATATATAGTTAGCTTATCACAAAACATATACTCGGTCCGGAAATAAGTGACGTGAAATCCAGATCACTTATTTTGAGATAGAGAGAGTACTATTATTCATTTTTTTCAAAAATCTTTTCAGTGATATAGATCGATTTTACGCCATTTAACCCACACATTGTTTTTACAGCTGATATTCAGAGTTAATTTCTAAAATGCGCGTCCCCCACAAAAAATAATACTCCCTCCGGCTTTTTTGCAAAGAAACCCCTATAAATTTCCGGAATAAACCTGCAGTCCACGTTCTATTGGAAGTTTTGCGAAAAAAAACCTGTAAATTTTTGAAATTAACGCGCAGTCCACATTTAATTGAAGATGTGGACTGCAGATTTATTTCGGAAATTTACAGGGGTTTCTTTGAAAATGGCCGGCGCCAATTAATTAGGAACGGAAGGTCTAAAACTCGTGTAAACCCCACGGTCAGGGGACGGAGGTGAAACCGTACTTGGATGAGTCAGGATGGCAACGGGGCGGGTCTGGACGGGTCGACCAAATCCATATCCATATCCATATCCATATCCATCACTAGACCAACTATCCATCCATAAAAATATCACTGGATGCAAAACAATATCCACATCCATATCAACCGGGTATCCAGGTATCCATGGACTATCCATATCCATGCAATATACTCCCTCCGTCCAATATTAAGTGACTCAAATTTATGGCGGACCCAGGATAAATTTTAAGGTGTGGCGGAGTTTACACGGCAAAAAATCATATCATAACTATGCGAAAGCTCATTGGATTACTAGATATATACTTATATTACTTTGTGTTCAACAAAAATAATAATAATCCAAAAATAAGATATTGCTGCTTTTTGTAGAATAAAAAAATAAGATATTGCCGCTCAAAATACCTCAATAGATGGCACTTACGTGGATGACCGATCACACGATTTATAATCTATATTAACCAAAAGACCATATAAATACTCCCTCCGTCCCGAAATAAGTAACGTGGATTTCTATAAGAATCTATACAAATCCACGTCACTTCTTTCGGGACAGAGAGAGTACTTTATTGCAGCAACAGAAGATACATCTATCGAGCAGTGGATCCACATATCAGTAATTTTTTTATTTTAATAAATACCGGCTATCCATGGATATCCATGGATCAAATATGATATTCGTGCCCGCTCCATGAGTTGGCGGGTATCCATTTGTGGATATCCATATCTGCGATCCATGGGCTGGATATCCATGGATATACACATTTTGACTATCCATTGCCATCTTGATGGATGAGCAACGCAATTACTCTTTTCTTGCGCAAATATTTAATTAACAACCAACGCCAGTCACATCTCCCTTTTTGGCAAAAAGTTACGGTTAATTCTAAAAAAAGCTGCAATTAATCGATGATCTCTTAAATTAGAGTAATTATCACAAAACACCTAGTTTCTTACGAACTATATCATAGAACTACATCTTTTGTTTTTTTGATCACTTAACCCGTATTCTTGGACTAAACCGTATCGCAAAACCCTAAATCTTGCTGTCAGCGACACTAACAGGAAAACTGACTCCGGGCCCCACCTGTCGATCTCTGTTACTTGGACTGGCTTAACCGGTCGGTTTTTAGACCGGTTCGGGACGGTTCGGGCTGGTTCGCTGCGCCTGTGTATGCCATGGCATGCATGGTCCACTTCACCGCCTGGGCGCTCGTCGCCGCCGTCCCATGCCCGGACCGCTCCAGCGGGGCGGCTCGGCGTAGTCCGCCGCTTCGAGCGCCTCGCCGACATCGCCGCATCCGTGCTGCTGGCGCCCGGGGAGATCCACGAGGGCTAGCTCCGCCGCGCGTGCAAGGCCATCTCCGACCTCTCCGTGCTCCTCGTCGACGAGACAGGGTCCTCGGCCAGCGGGGGCGTGGCTTCCTTCCTCGCGTCACCCCGCAACCGCTCCTTCGGTCACGCGCGCCTCCCCATCTCGCGCCAGCGGCTCCTCCTCCGCCTCCGCCTCCCATTTCCGCTCCCTCTCCTGGAGCGTGTCCCGCACATGGTCCGCGTCGTGCCAGCTCCAGGACATCGGCGCGCGGCTCACTGTGCCACGCGCGCACGAGGGCGGGCTCGCTGCGCCCGTGTACGCCATGGGATGCATACTCCACTTCACCACCTGGACGCTCGTCGCCGCCGTCCCGTGCCACTCCCGGGTCCCACTAGCCCGAACCGGCCTAAAAACCGACCGGTTAAGCCTGTCCAAGTAATAGAGACCGACAGGTGGAGTCCGGAGTCAGTTTCCGTGTTAGCGTCGTTGACAGCGTGATTTAGGGTTTTGCGATACGGTTTAGTCCAAGAATACGGGTTAGGTGATAAAAAAAACAAAAAGTGTAGTTCTGTGATACAGTTCATCAGAAACTAGGGGTTTTCTGATATTTACTCCTTAAATTAACTGGAGTGTGCGTGCAAATCTAACACGTCCTCACAAAGTGCCCACATCGCCCAGTGATCCGTGATCCCCACCACGATCGATCCCTCTAATATACTCCAGCGTCGAAAGACAGGCGCCGGGACGCGGACAGATCAGATTATCCGCCGAAAAGGAGCACGGAAATTAGCTGGAAACTTTCGCTGTTTAATTTCCCCCTCCAAACTGGTTAGATCTTGGATCTAAATGAGCCCCACCACAGATCGATCGACCTAATTAATCTCGAAAGACCAACCTGCGCAGATCGATTTGGGTAGGTAGTAGTTCACGATGCGTCGTTACCCCAACGTTGGCCTGCCGGCTGCTGTGCCGAGATCCCCCTCAACTTATACGGAAAAGCTCAGCTTGATTGCTCCATCTTTGGTGAGCCCTAGCTAGCTTGGCCAACAGAAGAGCCGGATCAAGATCCGTTCTAAAGCCGCTCATAATTGCCGGTGAATTATGTGAATCTAGTATGGGGAGCAACGTTGTCAGTAAAGACCAAACAGTAGTACTCCCTCCGTCCAACAAAAGATGTCTCAAGTTCGTCAAAATTTGGATGTATCTAGACACGACTTAGTGTATGGATGCATTCAAATTTAGTCAAAATTGAGACATTCTTTGTTGGACGGAGGGAGTACCACAGATGATCGGAGAGGTACTACGAGCGAGCACAAATTTTGTGGGTGTTGATTTGCTGTAGCTAATTAACGTGGCGTGGCACGTCGTTGCAATGAAAACCGTCTTTTGCATTGCATCCCGGTGCATGAATGGCTTGGTAGATCATACAAGACGCTTGAGGTTTCTGTCTATACAGAAGCATCGCCACATGATTTGGATGTGTATGGTCGGTCGGTTTCTAGAGAGGGAGGGATCATCAGCTCACTAGCTCAGCCGTGCTTGTTGCAAGAGGTGGGAGGAGAGAGGCCAGTCTACCATTAAAGAAAAAGAAAGGAAGAGGGGAGATGGCCTTGTCGTGGCCCCCCTCAACACAGCGATTCCGAACTTGCAGATGGAGGGGAGGGGGTCCAAACTGAAGTCATTTTCTCTCCCTCCAGCCTCAACTCAACGACGGCAAATTCTTTCTCCTTGTCAGCGCAAACAAGGAGGCACTGCAGCTCCTACAGCAGCCCACCAGTCATGCATCTCTCTGTTTGATTCATTGATCGACCCTAGCTAGCTAAAATGCCATCGTCACCATCTTCTGGGTCCCCGGAGATCACGAGCTTCTCGTCCGATTCAGAGGAATCGGCGCCCATGATGATGATCCACGGCGGGTTCCTCGTGCAGCTGGTCTCAAGGGATGTCTCTGACGGACTTCTGGGCAAGTTCGCGGACACCAGCGAGTTCGACTTCGACTACGAGAAGAGCGGCCTCTGGTCGCCGCTGGTGCTGCGGCCCGAGGTCCTGCTCCTCGCTCAGGCGGCGGCGTCGGCCCGGCGACGGCAGCGGCGGTGGCGCTGGCGGAAGCGGAGGAAGGTAATTAAGCTAGCACTGAACTGATTGATGATCCAAATTGGCAGTGGAGCGTGCAGGGATTTTATCTGTTTCTCTTCTGGTGCAGATGCTTTGCTGCTGCTTCTGAAGATGGTGATATTCGTCTCGTGCATGTGTTCATCTTCTGGAAAGGAAAAATTCCTTGTGGTTTCGTGTATCTCCGTGTGTACCTGACGATGATATCAACGTAGTTGCAGTACACGGCTTAATTTGTGTGGTTGATCATGAATTGATGATCCTGACTAGTACCCTGTGTCCGCTGTAATTACCATTTGGATTTTGTGGGATCTGTACTGTCGTTCCACCTGATATTGTTCATCTGCTGTATCTACTCATCCAAAACAAATCCACGGTCTCGTTTCCTTGTGATGGTATTATTCTGCAGATACCGTCCACTTTTTGGCGCAGGGAAAGTAAGACTAGCTTTATCATGGAATGCGGGAGAATGTTTTCGTCTTTTATTAATCCAGCGGAAACCAATTGCAAAGTGCCCAAAAGGGACCTCCGCACAGCAAATCAAGTCAAAAAACAATGATACGGAACATCACGAATTCGAACTTTTGAAGGATTTGTTTGGGATTTTAAGTACGGGGTACAGAAAAGAAAATAAATATTAGGTCCCACCGAGACTTGAACTCGGGTTACTGGATTCAGAGTCCAATGTCCTAACCACTAGACCATGGGACCTTTTACGTCTTATTTTCTCTTTTATTTATCTATCAACTAAGTAACCAAACGATTATTTTCCCATGCGACCTTCAGGGGCCGCGTTCCACTGTGAGATAACAGAACAAAAAAAAACAGACACCCAAACGAAGTTACAGTTGCCACGCGGAAGTGCTCTGGAGTCATCCAGGGCTAGCTCCGGCGGCCGGTCGGCCGGAACATTGGCAACGACTTGCGCTTTGAGTTGATGACTTCTAGCAATAGCAGGCATCCAGGATTCCAGGGAAACGTCTGCCTCCGCCGCTTGTCTGGCCTGCGATGCGGCAGGTGCCCAGAACCTGTTCGACGAAATGGGCCGGGAGAAATCCGGCAGCCTTTTGATTAAGTATCGTGATGCTATGCTCTCCTTATACCTGCATTTTTCATTGTTTTTGTTCTCTTGGTTCCAGTGGCATACACGCATTGCAATGCCATGGCCTGGCAGACAGGCGATGAAGAGTCAAAGGATTTTGGTGCATCTGAAATCGGGTGTTTGTTGTGGATAAGGTTATGCTAGTTTTGCATGCTAGCCATCAACTTGCTAGGTGACACCCCGGATTTTTCTAACCTCTTTAAATTTGCGAAATATAGTGAACAATGTACGTAGGGACTCTCAAATGTTATCCAAAAACATGGCCAGTGTTGATTGTGCAGAAAACAAAATATATAAGAGAATATACTGTATTGCAGTTTAAAGTGCTTGCCTCTTTTTGTTCGTGTGGCAAGAAATGGCCTCTTTTTTTTTAAAAATGCTTGCAGATTGATATGTTATACTATGCATTAATCCACAATTATTTTCATAAGTTTTGAAACATTCCCAAACACTTACTTCAGGATGCCTGAACCTAACCCTTACCCACGCTCATATAATCCGTTCTAGCTAATGAAACACTAACTAGTTGTGCTTCAAGACAATAATCCTACCACAACAGTCAATTCACTGCAGTATCTGTCACTCATTAGATTAGTCAAATACCTATAGTGGTGCTACTGCTAGAAATGTTGCCTAAGGACAATGCCGTCGGTGCCTGATAATGTCAAGTTTTCTCCATGCCTACTTTTCCTTGTATCTATCTGTCTTCAGAGCTTCTGACATGGCTCTCAGTGTCCTAGAGGGTTGTATCATCTGCACAATATCTAGATTATCTGCTCCGTAGGTGTGCCCTTTATATAGATTAATCAATTTCAGGTTTACCAATCTTCATGATATTCTTTTGTACTCCCTCCGTCCAACAAAAGATTTCTCAAGTTTGTCAAAATTTGGATGTATCTAGACATGACTTAGTGTATAGATGCATTCAAATTTAGTCAAAATTGAGATATCTTTTGTTGGACGGAGGAAGTAGTTTGGGACTCTTTCATATCTTTTGAGTTTAAATATGTTGCAGGTATCTAATAGTTATGGATTACCAATAATTAGGACTCACTAGATTGAGGCTCCATATTTTTTTCCTCCGTTTTTATAATTTCTAGCATATCTCTTTGGGAAATTAACCTTTTCATGCAAACTATTTGGGAGGGTTATTACTATCTTCATTTGAATTGTAGATGTATTTTCAGTCAGGGAGAAGGAATTTTTTATTACCGTTGCCACAACCCTTTGACCAAATTGCCGCCACAAGTTAGGCATATCTTTTAAAAAATTCGAATCTTTGTTGTGGCAGTGATCTAACCGTGTCTTAAGTATTTCTCTTCTAACTAAGGCCTGTTTAACACGCGGGAAAGGAAAACAAGAAACATGGAGACCGCAGTAAAAATAATGATTAACGTAGTATAAAACAAATGACTGGAAAGCACACAAAACCTGCAGTGTAGCCGTTTGAATCGGTGGTTGGAAAAGCACAGCAATTTTATGAGGCAGTAACAAGAACGGCAGTCTCACTTTGCTCCCTTAGTTGGCCTCCTTCGTTGAATTCAATTGTGATTTTATATAAATAGCAGCACAGCGACTTGTTGCCTCATCTCTAGGATCTTTTTTGCTTCACTCCACCTTTTTTTAAGTCGCCGGTGCACATTCTTCTCTGAATCATTTTGAAGTTCACGCGAATCGCAATACAATGGCTTGTTGGTTCCACTCATGAACTGAAATTTCTATGAAAGTACAAGCTGCAGAAACTTTCCTAAGGAATTTGAACTGCCATTATCTTTTTTCTTTCAGACGTCCCCCAAAAGCATTCCAAACCTATGTTTTCTGTTTTCTACAATTCCTTGATTAAAACCGGCTGATGTGTTCACCAGACTATATTAAATTACTACGGGTCAACAAAATCACAAAATATTTATTTTTATTTTCTGTGTAGGCAACTCATTGCGCCGTCGAGATCGGCATGCGGGTGCGGTGTCGTCGGTTGTAAGACGGAGTAGGAGAACTCGTGCGGGAGGAAGAAAAAAAAACAGGCAGTAGCATATTGGTTGTAATTTTAATGAAGTTAACCTACGTTGGCGACTGTATCACCACCACCAACTCCAATTTAATATATTGGTTATAGATTAACCAAACCCAGATTATTCAAAGCAATCAATGGACCTAGTTCTGTCTGGTCAATGAAGAAAAGAGGTTGGTTTCTGGGCCCAATGATTTAATGTAAAAATTTTAGGTGCAGAACAGGGAGCCTTCAGGAACCTGCACGGTTCTCATTTTTCTCATTTTCCTCATTGTGTCACTGTCATCTATCTTTTATGCTAGTGGTGTATACTATACAGCTCATCTCAAGTTCCCAACTCACAGACATAGTTTTAAAAGTTGCCTCTGCCAACATGAACCCATCTATCTCAACCATACCGCTCTTGTTCAACCAGTTCCTCTCCTTCTCTCCAATAATATTCTGTTCTTGCCCACCTTGTCTTCATCGTCCTGCTGCTTGCGCCAACAAGTGTGCCCAGGCCAGCATGGTGGCTGCGCCATGGTAGCATGCTTGGTGTCCATGGTCGGGGAGAATAGCAGTGACCAGAGCAGAGGGTGGCGCGGTTCTGTAATATAGAACCGACTGTGTGAGTTCAATTATTGGTGCGGCCATGTATCCTTCAAAATTCTTAATCCTCCTCTTTACTCTCCTTGTAAATTTGTCCAAACTTGCCATGAACAAATCATTTGCTCTGCATGTTGAGCTTGGCACCATATGGCGAAATAATCCCTCCCTTCCCCACAACAATTCTCCAGAACATAACTTTTCCTTGCGCATCATCCTCCTTAAGGCTGCCAGCACAACTTTTGGTATCAACACAGCTCTTGATAGCGTTCCTTCAATTGCATGTGGCTTCTTCTGTGCTGGACCGGCGTCTACCTGTGACGACTACACTTTTTCCATCTTTGTTGTCAGTGCCACGAGAATAGGTGCTTTTGTGTACTGGCACTCACCCCAGGTGATCTGGTCTGCTAACCGTGATCGCCCAGTCAGAGAGAATGCTCTTGTCCAACTTACTGAACTTGGGGACTTGGTGCTCTATGATGCTGATGGAACACTGGTTTGGTCTACCAATACTGCAGATAAATCTGTTGCTGGTATGAACCTTACCAGTACAGGCAATCTGGTGCTGTTAGATCATTCAAATACGGAGCTCTGGAGGTCCTTTGATCACCCAACGGACACACTTGTCACTGGGCAGATTCTACAAGAGGGGCAGAAGCTCATTGCAAGCACCTCATGGCAAATTGGGCTAGTGGAAAATTTTATCTCACCGTCCTCGCTGACGGCATGTATGCATTTGCAGGAACTGATACTCCTCTAGCATACTATCGGAGCCCCACTGGTGGAACTGTCATGACAAACAGGTCAGCATACGTGGCACTCAAGAATGGTAGCCTAGAGGTGTTCACTTATTTCCGGGGAACAGCTGCACCGGATTACGAGATCCAGTTTCCCAAGAATGATTATGGGCTAGTGTTTTCAGGTTAGATTTTGATGGGCACCTGAGGCTATATCAGTGGGGCAACAATAGCTGGGTGAGTTCAGATGTTTTTGATATAACTGGTCCTTGTTCTTACCCTCTAGCTTGTGGAGAATATGGTATTTGTTCGAATGGACAGTGCAGTTGTCCTGATGCTTCCATTGGGCAATCCGGATTATTTGAATTAATTGATCCAAGGGAGCTTAATCGTGGATGCTCACCAATAGGTTCAGTATCCTGTGATTCGGCACAGAAGCCTAGGCTTCTTTCCCTTCCAAACATCACTCATTTCAATGGTGTCTACAATTGGACAACAAGCAAAGAACGGTGCAAATTATCATGCTTGAATGATTGTTCATGCAAGGTTTCCTTTTTCAAGCATTACAGCACCTCTATTGGCTTCTGTTTTCTGGCATCTGACATCTTCTCCATGATAAGTGTAAGTGTGGGGAATTATGCAAGTAATTTTAGTTCTCTGGCATTTGTTAAGGTTCACGGATCTACCCACAATTTTGTTCTATCTAAAGGAAAAACAGCCATTGTCTCAGCCGTTGGGTCTTCAAGTTTGGTTGCTTTAGTTGCTGTTGCCGTGCTTATAGTTTTACGAAGAAAGAGAGCAGAAACATTAGAAAATGAGGACATTATGGATCAGTTACCAGGGCTACCCACAAGATTTTTGTTTGTGGAACTGAAATTAGCAACTGAAGAATTTTCGAAAGTGATCGGGATAGGAGGGTCTGGTTCAGTTTTTGAAGGACAGATTTGTGATAAGCGGGTTGCTGTGAAACGATTGGATGGCATTTATCAAGGGAAAGGGGAATTTTTAGCAGAGGTCCAGACCATTGGAAGCATCAACCACATACATTTGGTGAGGCTAATTGGATTTTGTGCTGAAAAATCACATAGGCTTCTTGTCTATGAGTACATGCCCAATGGATCTTTGGATAAGTGGATTTTTCAAAAGCACCAAGAAGCCCCACTTGATTGGAAAACCAGATCGAGGATCATCACTGATGTAGCAAAGGGACTAGCTTACCTTCACAATGACTGCCGGCAAACAATCGTTCATCTAGACATCAAACCACAAAATATCCTTTTGGATGAGCAATTCACTGCCAAGGTATCTGACTTTGGTCTTGCCAAGCTAATAGATCGCGACCAGAGCAGTGTCATGACTAGATTGAGAGGCACACCAGGTTACTTAGCTCCTGAGTGGTTGACATCTGTGATCAATAAAAAAGCTGATGTGTATAGCTTTGGAATTGTTGTCATGGAAATTCTTTGCGGTAGAAGTAATTTGGATTACTCGCAGCCTGAAGAAAGCCGTCATCTTGTCAGCATGCTGCAAGACAAGGCTAAAAATGACCAGTAGATGGACCTTATTGATCCACGCTCCACTGATATGCAACATCATTTGGATAAAGTGTCGCATATGATGAATTTGGCAATTTGGTGTTTGCAGGTTGATAGCCGTCGAAGGCCTTCCATGACTGCAGCTGTCAAAATCCTGGATGGTACAATGGATGTTGACACCGAGCTTGACTTGGACCTTGTAAATATAGACCTAATGGTGGCAAATAGAGCAATTCGTGGGGAGATTGCTGCAACTCTGCAGATAGACTCTGTACTTTCAGGACCAAGGTGAAGCTCAAGCTCAAGATTTTGAACATGAAGTCGCTATGTCCTGTGCAAACATCATTTAGAGCCTAAAGCTTTCATATAGTGATTTCAAAAGTTTCTTTCTCCAGTCAAATGATCTTATATTAGTTACTTATAATGGCAAAATCTTGTACGTCCAGATTAAATTACTTTTTCTTTTAACACCGGAAGTGCCTGAAGTTTGATCTCTCTATATTTGCACTCAATTTCCAATCATTTCAATGAACATAGGAAGTGTCTCAAGTTTCTTTCTCCAGTCAGGTGATCTTATATTCGCACTTATGTTGCAAGTTCCTCTTGAATAATTCTTTTGTTGCATGCTAGTGTCTCCCCAGTCTCTTATTCTACATGTAAACTTGCTCCAGGTTAACACATCATTGGTATCAATGAATCTATGTGAGCAAGCCTGAAATCTGTAGCATTTGCTTTTCTTCGAGATTTTATTGACGGTTTTGTTATATCTAAGTTGTCTGATTTTAGTTAGAGATAAGTTGATTCCTCAGCCATTAGATATGCTGTGTGCTTTAAGATTCGGGACAAATGATGGAAAGAAGAGGGTAGAAGGACATTTACTTCCTCCGATCCTAAATTCTTGTCTCAAATTTGCTCAAATATGGATGTATCTATTCATAAAAAGTGTCTAGATACATGTAATATTTCGACAACAATTTAGGATCAGAGGTAGTAGATATTAATCCAACGGTTCCGATACGTTAACTTAAATTTAAGCCTTTTTCTTAAAAACAACAACGTATAGGAATCAACTTTATCTCCGCCACGAGCTGACTTGTAGGTTGTTGTTCTTGACATCTAGCTGCAACGATCACTGGAATCTGGATTGTTCATGTATTTCTTCTTCTTTTTCTTTCGTCAAAACGTGATCGGTGAAAATGGAGCACGAGACACGCCTTCTGCGATGGAAAAGATCGAGGAAATTTCTTGTGAAGTTTTGATTAAGGGGCTGTTTGGCCAAATTGTGTCCAACCAATTTTTTGATCATGACCAAATAGTTGGTCTTTATTTGAATTGTTGCCAATTATTTGGCATGCCAATACTTCCTTTGCCATTCTAGTTCATTTTTCTTGCAGATGTTGGCCAAATCTTGGGCAAACAAAAGCATGACCAAAAAATTGACTAGCCAACTTTTGGTAGGGCAAACCTATGGTAAATCCAAGCAGCCCTTAACTGATGACTACGGCCTATGGGGGTCGCCTCTTTGTTTGTATTAAGCAAAAAGAAAATGAGACGATTTTGTTTCACTGATTTATTGAAGCGCGCCGAGCTAGCTCAACTCTCAAGAAAGGCGTCCAGCCCATTCTAGTGCATGCTAACTCTTGAGAAAATGAGTAATAACACTGTACATAGGGATGGCAGCCACAGGTTATGGGTACGGGTTGAGCCTTCCCATACCCTTACCCGTACTCTTTGAGCTTACCCGTTACCTGTACCCATACCCGGCAACGGGTATAACTTTTTTCCATACCCGTCACCCGTCAGGGTAGACGGGTACCCATGGATAAAAATACGCTTAATAAAATTTGATCAACAAGAACATGTTCCTTAGAAACAGCATCATATTTCTCAAAACCACAACAATTTTGTCATCAACAATACTATATTAACACATTATAAATAACAACAACACATAAAAAGATAATACTATATCGTTTAAAACTGTAAATGGCAACACATCGCACATGTATGAGTTTATTATACAGGCAAAAGGTTATGGGTTATGCATTCCCATACCCGTACCCGCTCTACCCGATGGGTATGAAGTATTTCCCATTTGCGTACCCGCGGGTTAAAATTCTATCCCAAACCCGTATCCTAATGGGGATTTACTAGCCGGGTATGCGGGTAATGGGTACCCATTGCCATCCCTATATGTACAAGAACTTGTCTCGCGCAATCAATTTAATACAACAACTTGCAAAATGAGGTCAGGTGGTACAAAACCTTGACTTGCCGGTGCATTTTTGTCAGATTAGCCACGTCAGTGTTACGTGAAGTTCAGACTGGTTTGTACATTTGCGTATAAACCTTTCCCTATGCTTTTTAGGTACTTTGTTTCTTAGACAAGTTGTATTTTTGCAAAAGAAACACACATTATAAGATTAATTTCTCTCGTTTCGCTCCCAGTCCCTTGGATTACTTCCTCTACCCCTTCGTACCTCTCCCCCGCGTGACGTGGTTATGACCAATCGGGTCCTCACCTTGAGGATACCCACTACGGCCTGGCTAGAGGTCCATACAGAAGTCCACAACATCACTAGAAGCCCGGGTACCTGAACGTGTGGCTCGAGACAAGAACAGATAAGAAAACCGACTTAGGGTTTAAAGACAAACTGTAACCTACCCGGATTAGGTACCCTGAGACCTAGCCTCCTATATAAAGACTAGGAGGGGGCATCGAGGCGGAATAGCCAATCTCTCATAGAGGATCAATCTCATACACAGCACGCCAGATCTCATCTGCACACCCTAGCCTCTACGGGAAACTTGTAATCTCTCCATCAATGCCATATCAAACGAGCAGGACGTAGGGGTATTACCTTTCGAGGGCCCTGAATCTAGGTAAATCCTTGCTCCTGTTACTTGTTAGTCGACGGAATCGTCAACACACACATACATTGCTCTCATAAAACACAAGCCCCTCAACATCGCATTGCCAAAGTACAACTTCGTCACCGCACACGAACCAAACCGTTCCATCTTCCACCACCGGCCTCGAGGCCGTCGCGGGCGATCACTATGGAATCGGCGGCGGCACAACAGTGACGATGGGCTTTTTGCAAAAGTGAATAAGCATGGGGGCCTTTCCGTGAAACGAACAAGTCATCCGGCGTATGCCAAATCTAGCGTGACAAGCTAAGTGTGCCCTCCCCCCCCCCCCCCCCCGCCCCCACCACCATCATTGGTTCTGAACAAAAATGCACCCGCAAGTCAAGTTCTTGTAGGTTCCATTTTGCATGCTGTTGTACTAAACTGCTCACGCTGGACAAGTTCTTGTACCCGTGTTATTACCTCGAATTACCGGTATGCGTGAAATTTCGTCCAAAGCAATGTAACGCCTCAGCGTCACTCCTGTCAGCTCTCTAGGCTTCAAGACTGGTTCCACAAACCAACACATGTCTTTCCAGCGCACTTTGTCCTCACTCATGCACTCCCGGAAGAAACTTTCCGGTCGGTCACCAATCCTCAAAGTGCTCTCAACCAAGCACGCTTAACTTTTGAGGTTCCTTTCGGATGGCCTCCTAGAAAAAAAGGTATATCTGATTGATATGAGTATTTTATCAATCCTATTAAGCCGTCACAAGCAAAAGATACAACTCCGTAGCAGACTACTAGTACTACTCCCTCTGTCTGCTTTTATGAGGCGTGATTCATAATTCATTTTGCTAGTAGTCCACAAATATCAGGCGCATAGTGAAGCCATCGAATCAAAAAGATATGAATGCAAAAGTGGTACAATCAATACAAGAGCAGGAGCTTTCTTTGTTTTGGTACCGGTGAAAACACTATTCACGTCGGTAAGGACTGAGAGAGTAGTACTGCAGTACACTGCCACGGTAAAAAAGGGCTAAAGGCAAACGCGGAACAGTCACATGTGACATGACTCCATCCTGGTAAAATTTCGTAGTCGCAACTAAAAATAAAAACATACTCCGTATAGCGCGAAAAGACGTATCCCAACATGCGGATTATAGCAGTGACAAGGCGAATAAAACAGGCAGTAAACGCAGACATGGGTGTCGTCGCCAAATCCCCAGGATAGCCAGCCGGCCCAGCCCCAGGGCCTCTACTCTTGACCGAAGGTGCGCGAACAAGCGTTGCTGGCGTCGCCCGAGTCCCGCGGGTTCACCGTCGTCTCACGCACGCGATCGCTTTTCCTCCCTTGGAGAGTTGAGACGGAAGGGGGGGACGTACTACGGGGTGGATCGGCCGCCAAAGTCCGTGCCCGTGCCACCGTCTGTGCGTGCATTCTGCTCTGCGCATCGGTCGTGCCAACCCGCCGACAAAGATCGGACTTCCAAGCAAAATCACAGTGCAAATCACCCCATCTGCATTCAGAGGAGCGAGTACTAATGGAGCACGTACGTACCCCTCTCCCCTGAACCAACTGGAGTACCTCTCATTTTTCTCGGCGGGGGCCCAACTTGTCAGAGATAACCAACATTTGTTCTAAGGGCCTCCACAGTGTGTGCCAAATAAAGGTGCCAAATTGCAAATTTGACTTTTGGCACCGCATC
Organism: Brachypodium distachyon; assembly: GCF_000005505.3. Taxonomy (NCBI): domain Eukaryota; kingdom Viridiplantae; phylum Streptophyta; class Magnoliopsida; order Poales; family Poaceae; genus Brachypodium; species Brachypodium distachyon. Next base: position 34,478,356 of record NC_016131.3, on the reverse strand, counting down.
CCTCCACCGTGAAACCGGTGCCAAATTCAAAAAGTTTGGAACCGGAACAAGTAGCTGCTCCGATGCTAAATTTCGTTGGAGAATAAACAAATCGACCGAGACTACACCACCTCGCGCCATGGCCACGGAATCGCTGCCCGACGACGCGAGGCGCTGGGCAGAGGCGTGCGGAGGCGCCACTCGACGGGGCGCTGGGTGCAGGAGGAGGCCGTGCGGAGGAGGTGCTGGGCAGACGAGCTGGACCGGAGGTGCTGGGCCGGAGGAGGCGCTCATCTTGCCCATGTCCACTTCTCTTTCTCCAATCCCTTGAGCCCCCGATTTAGCTCGAGACTAGACGCATGCTGATGAAACTTGAATGGTCGCGGAGCTCGTCAAATGGTGGTTCCATTTTTATGACATGCAGGAGGAGATTTTGAATGCTTGGAGTCGATTTGAAAAGAGATCTGGAAGAGAAGTTCTACAGAGCTGCTGTATTGAGGGGAGAAGATGGACGACGTTCTGTCACTACGGCAGTTGACTGGAGAGAGGAAGAAGAGAGGACAATATAATTTTTTACTAGCATTGTGGGTCCCATCAGAACAGATATTTGGCACCAGTCACATTGGAGTAAAAATAGTAATTTGGCATTGATGCCAAATACTGCTTTGTTGGCACATTTGCATTTGACACACTGCGAAGTGAAGGCCCTGACCATGCATGGCCTTGCCACGAACACTCACATGGGCGTGCCGCCTCTCCGTAGACCCGGACGGCGGACATGTTTGGTGGCACTTATAATTTCTCTTGGCTACCGATCATGCATGCATACGAATTGCGAGGGCCAACCGTAGTCGGGCCAGAGGGAACAACTGCACTTTAAAGGTAAAACAGTCCAGGCTAGGACATAAACTGGCCGTTCATTCCATCAACTCGATTGACAATTATAGGAGTACTAATAAATTAGCCGGTCGTCTCCCGGAACAATAAAAAGACAATGGAGCAGCAGCGCGATGCGGCGAGTTGGTACCTGCCCCTGTGGCCCGACCAGCATTGCATTGCAAATCCATCTGCTCTCACGCTGCTCGCTGTCATGTATGGTTTGTTAATTTAAATTTGGCCAAGATCTTGGATTGGTGTTCCGTGGAGTATATACATTTGACGGGCAACGGGCATCGTATCGTTTCTGCGCTCCTTGCCTGGCCTGCTCGTGCATGTGCGCTAGCTACCTAGCACCAGGTCGCCTCCTAACATGTGGGCGCAAATGATGTGTTGGTACTTCAGTCGTACCACCTTGGCCCTTGGGTTTTTGTTATGATTGGGATTTGAGGTCTCTGAAAATCCAAGAATATACGGTGTGGATATGATGCAACGCATCACCATGCCAAGGATCGACCAAGCAGCATCAATTTTAGTACTATATCAAGAAACACCGTATCATCCGGAGGAAATCAGGAAAAGGAACATACAGATCGAGTAGCATGTGCATGATGAATTTTGAGGGATGCAGTTCTCCAGTAATCTCTATCATGGCTCGTGAGCACAACCACACATTACAGAACGTACTAGTACTGTTCATGCACCACCACCCTCGTGATCTGTTCCTTTGCTGTTACCAGATGAAGCTGATGGCAGGGGCAACAGAAAAAGAGAACTGGCCATGCAAGACAAGTCCCCAGTGGGCCTCGAGAGAGAGAGGAGCAAGTGAGCAACGGGCAACGGCAAAGGAAACAAGAGAGCATCCCGTTGTTCCATGGGTTGGAATCCGAAGGAGCAAAGCGTGCGGGCTTTGGACCATCGTGGTCGGGGAACGACAACGATGTTTCATTTCCGCGATTGAATCTGCGGTGGTACCGAAAGCTCGTCGATTTATCAACATGTTCTGCGAACCTGCTTTTACGTTGCATGGCGTGTCTGGTTCTTGGAGTACCCGAGTACGTGGTCGACGAGTCGAGGGAAGGACAGTGATGCGGTTCTGGCTTCACAGGATGATGGCGTTCACAAGCAGTTTTGGCTTGTCATTAACTCGAATTGATCTCGCAAACATGCATGCCCGAATTGCAGTTCTTAGATTCCCAGATTACAAAGGCGTACATATAGCTGCGGCAGGTTCTGAGAATGATGTTTATGTCACTAAAATTTTGGTGTTTAGTTTAAAACTTGAACTAAATACCCAAATTTTATAGGGAGTGTTTATTTTCCGGTCGACAATCGTAACCATTCAATGAAGATTTTTTATCCATCTAACCTACATTAATCTTACACCATTCTCAAAGGTTGTTATTATTAACTTAGAATAGTTATTTCTCACCCACTTAAGAAATAACAAAACCGAATGGAGGGAGTATAAAACTCTCTCTTGCGGACAGGACATTAAGAATTTCCAACAAGGAGTTTACAACAAAAGGAGATAAATACAGAAATGTATCTTCATCCACTTAAGTACAGAGGATGCAACAACAGCTTAACTAAGGGAATTACTGCACAGGGAATTGAGTCTGTGTGATCGCATCAGACAAAGATATAAATGACTTTTTGCAACAGCTTTTACTCATTCAAAGGAGTAGTAGGAAGAAATCCATTAACTAGTGAGTAGTCTCCATTAGCTTCATCATAGCGAGGATTAGGCTGGTAAGTGTTTGTCCTGTTTTGCTTGTCAGCACCTGAGCCTTGACAAATGGACACTCACACTGAGCTAGCTAGGCGGCGGCTGCATAGAAGAACGCGGAGGTGGTGCACCTCCATATTTGGTTCTTACCTTCTTTTTTCCTGTTAGTTAATTTATCACACTTTAAATTTAACGGGGATTAGAAGTCTTACCGGCTGACAAGTTTTGATTCTCTCTCTTCTCTCTCTTTCACTTTTAAGTACATTATGGTACACGACATGTTTATAAGTACAAATTTTGGTACATTAAGGTATGTGTATTGTACCTTCACAGATTTTAAGTACAAATTATTGTGCGTGACATGTACCTTATCAGTTTTTAAGTATTTCGTGTACATGAGATTATGATACAAATACATCATGTGGTACATCACATGTACCTTAACAGTTTTTAGGTACCTGGACAGATCAAATTATGTACATCATGTACCAAGACAAAATTACAACATAAACATTTATTAAAAACTAGCACCTCGTCATGTACCCATGGTAGATGATGGTACTCAAAATCACGGTACCTCGTCAATCACAGTACCTTTCTAAGTACCTCATCAATCATCTCATTAATCAAAGTACCTCATGGATCAATCAAAGTACATGCACCTCTCAATTCGAAGAGAAACCGCAGGGCGCCGCCATCCTTGAGGGATTCGGCCTCCCAAAGCGCTCCTGCTTCTTCTGTCCGGCGTCCGCGAGGAAGCAAAACAGCGGTACAGCAGCGGCGGAGCGCTCCGAGGCACGCAGGGGCGGGGTGAGGAAACAGCGGCCAGCGGGGGCGGGGCAGCAGGCGGTCGGACCGGTAAGGTGCAGCAGCCATGCCGGCGGCAACGCTGAAACAGTGGATTCGCGTTAGACTGAAAGGAAGCGAGAGAGAGAGAGAGGAACCTGGAACCAACCACCCATCTGCGGAGTACTAATCAGATGGGCAGAGGATTAAGAAAAAACAGTGTACACGTGGTTGGTGAATACGATAGGTGTACATAGTGTGGGTGGTATCAGGAGGTTTGGCCTACATAGAAGAAGAGATAGCTAGTACAGTATAGACAGTGAAGTGGAGTAACTAGACTACTAGAGTAGCATGCAGACGAAGAGGTCCTTGAATTCATCAACCTGTCTGAATCATCACGTAACTGCTTGTCTTATTTACTCCGTAGTGCATATGCAGTTGGATATTCAGATTAATTTGACATGGTAAATTTGTAGGGCTATTAACATTGGTCTGAACCCTTTATTTATTTTTTCCTACTCAGAAGTTGCTCAAATGCTCAAATATGCCATAACCCTGAATGCACTAAAATTGACAATAATCACAGAACGTTTTTTCTCCTTCAAATTGTACATTTCCGAATCAATGAAAGGGTGTTACCTTTTGGGTACACCCCATTTTTTGGTAAGATAACGAAGACAGCACAGATGAACAGACACGACACCTCTACTCGCAAAAGGCTAATCCCCCTTTGTACACACAAAGGCCTATCTTCGTTAATGGCTCAATCAGCAGAGATCATCCCATTAAAAACCCACGGGGCGTTAACCATCGCTGAAAGAGTGAAAAAAGAAAAGAAAAGATTGCATACCAACAACGAAAAGGAAGGACGGAAAGCGGAAAACATGAGCACCCAGGAGCACTACGATGTCCGTCACGCAACTGAAAAGTCAAAACCACGGGCCGAGAGCACCGAGACCCGGCCAGAGCCAGGCCACAAAGATTTCCGCTCCAAGTCCCAACACGACAGAAAGCCGAGAAACAGAAAAGAAAGAAGAGAAATTTGAAGCAAACGCGTATACACGGGCGTCACACCGAGCCGCGTCCGCCGCGCTCGATGCCCAGAAATCGCGCACGAAACGCCCCGAGACGGACGGACGGACAGACAGACGTGTATCCCATTCATTCTGCCCTGGACGAGCGAGGGGAAGGAAACGAACATCACCTAGCAAGCAGGCTAGCCGCGGGAGGCAAAGGCGAGCTAGTCAGTCCAGCCGGCAGCGTGACTGTGCGAGCTACACTGCCGCTGCGGTCTGCGGCACGCACTGCACTGCAGTGTTGCCTGGCCGAGTGACGACGGGCCGTACGTACTAGGCCTGTGCCGCCGCGAATCCCAAAGCCGTTGCAGCCGCCGGGTGGTCCCCCTCCCCATGCACGCAAGAATTCTCTGGGACCGTTTCATGCTTAACCGCGATGGAAATCAACAGGCCGTGGAATACCGTGCCTGCCCGTCGCGACGTGGCAGGCCGCGGACACAAAGGACGGAACGGCAGCCGGAGGAATGGGACGACATCGAGGGCTCCGGTTTGTAGGAATTTTAAAGGATGTTATCGTAGAAATTGAGTTGCTAGATTTTTAAGAATTGTCGTCAAATGTGTCGGATTTCTAAGGATTCTAAATAATAGGTGGTGAGATCTCATGAAAATACTAAAGATTGAAGTGTGTTTGACATCCTAATTCACTAATTTTCCTATTCTTATGCTCCAAAATCCGACAAACCGGAAAAAAACTCACTGTACTCAAATAAGAAGAAAAAACAATGTACTAAAGATTGTGCGCGAGAGAGGGAGTAGTGAAGAAAAAACGACTTTTGATGAGGAGTCAGACTCTTACCAAAGAATTACATCCGCGAAGGTCCACTCTCAGAGGACTCTTATATAAAAGAATGTTGATGTGAAAGAGAGACAAAAGAAATTCAACTTTTTTACGAAGAGTAATTAGGGTTATTACCCCAATCCACCATCAAAATTGTAATGCCAACTAGTCATGTAGATTTAGCTTAAGACACAACCAATTGTACGGGTGAATTTACCGTTGTCGGGATACTCAGCTACCTTTATGAATGCCCTTAGAATTGAGAAAAGTAAGTGACAAAGCTTGCACACCGAAAGCATATACTCACTATAGATTCTAACATAATTGATTAGAGACGATGTAAGGGCATGTAGAATGGTAGAGAATGATGCTTTCTTTTATGTGTTCCACGATATTTAGAGAAGAAGATAAAACATACTCACAGTAGATTATATTTTAATGTCATATCTTGCAACTAATGCTTGAATATATAAAGTGAATTAGAGTAATTAAATAAATATGAGGAAAAGTTTAAATCAACTACAATGGAGAATTTTTTTATCTTTCTTACAAAAAGATTATTTCTTAGTTAAGAAAAGGCTCACATCGTGAATAAGACTAATTAAATAAATAGGCAAAATAGTTTAAATCTACAACAGTGGAAAAACAGTCTTATCTTTCTTAATTAAGAAAAAGCTCACATCCTTGTTTTGATTTTTTTTTCTCTTCCACATCATGAATCATCCTATGTGGCATTGTTACAAAAATACTAACGTCACCGTACAAGTCTTAAGTATTACATATTTTTTGTCTCTTAAATTTGAACATGGATAGCTCTAGCAACTTAGGTATTTTAATTTGTTATGTGTTAAACTCCAAACTTATAAAAAGTTTAACAACACCTATGATACTGAATCAATACATAGTAAAAATATTTATAATCAATCTTCTTTTTTGCGGGGGATAATCAATCTAATTATATTGATTTGGTATTGCAGGTTTCGATATAGCGATCATGCAGAATCCAGAATTACTGTAACGCAGGGTGGGGGGTAAAACGGGAAGACGCTGGTGGTAAACGGTAACTCTCGAAGCGTGACATTTCCCACTCGCGAGCTGAGCAGCGGCAGTAGCAGCAGCTGCGTTCAGACTGCTAATTCCTCCTTCCTCTTCTTCCTTCTCACAAATACTAAACAAACCCAGGAAACAATCCAGCGAGAGAGAAAGCAGCGGCCGCAAGAAACAGCGAAGCAAACACATCAATCAAATCCCGAGCCCCTCGCAGATCCAGCGCCGGCGGGGGTCTCCGGCGGGCGTGCCGATGACACACGGGGCCGGGGGAGAGAGTGGCGGCGGCGGCCTTGGGGGCACGAGGGTGCCGACGTGGAGGGAGCGGGAGAACAACCGGCGGAGGGAGCGGCGGCGCCGGGCAATCGCCGCCAAGATCTACACCGGCCTCAGGGCCTACGGCAACTACAACCTCCCCAAGCACTGCGACAACAACGAGGTCCTCAAGGCGCTCTGCAACGAGGCGGGGTGGGTCGTCGAGCCCGACGGCACCACTTATCGCAAGGTAATCCGATCTAGCTGGCTCTTCTCAATGGCTTCGATCGATTCACTCCGGCGGCCGATCTCTGCGTGATCCTGTAGATGGTCCAGAGCGTCAGCCAGAGGTGGTGTGCTGGTTGCTGCGCAGGAGCAGGAGCAAAATCTTGCCTCGACTGCGATTCGCGTTTCTATTAAGCGCGTTCGTTTATTTGCTCCGACTGCTTTTTTTTTTCCTTTGGAAAATCATACTCGGTTTTGCTGGGATTTGGGCGGTTCTCATCGGAGCTCAGGGACTCCGCTTGGTTGAGGAATGAGAATGCAATATGGGATTCTGCTTCTTTTAGAGGATTGTTCTTGCATGCGCCATGTGCAATGAGCAACCCATCAAGGCTGATGGTTCTGGAGCTAGTTCTTCTTAGCTTTGGGATGCGTTGTTCCTTGGTCGACGCTCAGTTTATTTGGGATTTGGCCTGTTCTGTTGCCCAGTCAGGGCATTAGAACGATTGTAGAATGGGGAATGTAAATTGGCTGTGTGCATCGCTTCGATGCAGAGGCCGGGGAGCTCCCCTTTTTCGGAAAAAAAGAATGGGGAATGTAATATGGCTTCCTTGGTTTAGCAACTTCTAGGCTCCGGGTTTCTCAAAAAGGTAGATAGAAGAAAAAGCCTTGAACTGTATTGCTCCATGAGATATGCTTGGTTTTGTTGCCAAGTCAGGGGAATGGAAGCTAGATTTAGGAATGGGGAATGCGATGTGGCTTCCTCAGTTGGCAACCTCTCGAGTTAGGATTTCGCCACAAAAAGGAGCAAGAGAATGTTCTAGAACTAGAACTAGGAGACTGAAAAGATTGTGTTTTTTTTTTGCCCCCAACATTTCAATGTAGGGGCGGAGGTGGTTTTCTTGGGATGCCCTGTTTTGCTCGCTCAGAACATTTTCGCCAGTAGAAGTATTTTACAGTTTCCTGCAAATTTTAGGAAGTTACACTTCATAAGTTTTTCGTGGAAATTGCCACATTTCTGTTGGATAGTTCAAACTTCAAAGCTGCTATGTCAGTTGTTAAGGTTAATTTTAGTGGTTTGGTAGACAAACAACATTTTTTTAGGAGAGTGTGATAGACAAACATGACCATGCCGGATTACTACATACTTACATCCTGGTAAATCGATGTAGAAGAAAAGTTTCACATTTGAAAACCACAGATCACAGTACAAGATGTACACAGTTAATCTGAAAATTGATGTTCTCGCGTCATCTTTCTGCCTTGTGCATGTGCGGTAACCATTGCTTTCAGCAACAAAATCAGATATTTCACGAATTCTTTGATTAACAGATAGTGTAGTCCATCAAGGCCGTAATCCATTAATGTTAAAAAAAGGTCAAAATGTGAGAAGCGTGAAACCACATAATGCTATTACAAAGTTTCTTTGAAGTTGCTTCTGTATAGATTTCAGTGTTTCTTTGAAGTTGCTTCCGTATAGCGTGTTGTTTACAAACAACGAAATAATTGATCGTATATGCACTCATCATGTGTTATGGTTCGAAGTTGGCACATTGTTCAATTTGTGCTCATATTTCTGGATAAGAAACTACCTGGATTCTGGAAATTCCCGTTCTGGTAAAAAAATAAATCATTCTCAGCTTTATAGTTGTTGTCCACTGGCACGTATATCTTTTAATGGAAGGAATTGCATACTTAACTGTCTATTTGTTCATATTTCAGGGATGTAAACCACCTCCACAAGCACGCCATGATCCACTTGGAAGGTCTGCTTCGCCAAGCCCCTGCTCTTCATATCAACCTAGTCCACGGGCCTCATACAATCCAAGCCCTGCATCCTCCTCCTTTCCGAGCTCTGGATCATCTTCGCATATCACTCTTGGTGGAAACAACTTGATTGGTGGTGTCGAGGGGAGCTCCCTTATCCCTTGGCTGAAGAATCTTTCGTCAAATCCTTCATTTGCATCCTCTTCGAAGTTCCCACAGCTTCACCATCTCTATTTCAATGGAGGTTCCATTAGTGCTCCAGTCACACCTCCATCCAGCTCCCCAACTCATACGCCTCGCATCAAGACTGATTGGGAGAACCAAAGTGTTCAGCCACCATGGGCCGGAGCAAATTATACCTCTCTTCCGAACTCCACACCGCCAAGTCCTGGTCACCACATTGCTCCAGATCCAGCATGGCTAGCAGGGTTCCAAATATCATCTGCTGGACCCTCGTCACCAACATACAACCTTGTTTCACATAATCCTTTTGGGATTTTCAAAGAGGCTCTTGCCAGTACCTCAAGAGTGTGCACCCCTGGACAGAGCGGAACATGTTCCCCAGTAATGGGTGGCGCACCGACTCATCACGATGTTCAGATGGCTGATGGTGCCACGGATGATTTTGCCTTTGGGAGCAGCAGCAATGGCAATAATGAATCACCTGGACTGGTGAAGGCATGGGAAGGGGAACGGATACACGAGGAATGTGCCTCGGACGAGCTTGAGCTGACCCTTGGGAGCTCAATGACTCGTGGAGATCCCTCCTGACTCCTGATCATACTACTACCTTATCTGTTGTTCGCCTGGGTTTATTCTTCATATTTATTTGGGCGGTGCTCTTCTGTTTTATCAGTTCAGGGTTTGTAGAAAGAGAGAAGGGAGTTCAGGGCACGTATCGGGGTCCTCTGCCGATGATATCCATCCTCTTTCAAGGCTCTGGACTTATTTTAGCTTGTGCAACTTGTTGGCTTCTTTTTATATTTCTTTATTTCCTTTTTTTCTTAAGAAATGGAAAGATGAAAATTGGCAAAGAAAATGTATGCTTGCTGGACACCTTAGGCATGTTGAAATTGTGGGGATCAGTTAACATCTAGCTGCACGTCTTGTTGCATTCATGTGCTCTTATAAACAGGTTCAGCTGTCCTTGATATGACTGTTGTCCCTGTACTTCTGACAGAAGTGTATGTACATTGTACGTGGATCATTCATTGGTTTGTTGTGCCTCCGCTCATTAAAGTTTCGACAAGTTCCTTTTGTTCACCCATTTCAGAATCAGCGAAACAATGAACTTATGCGGTTATAGTTTTTCTCCTAACGACTATGATTCAATTCGGTTGATTCTTAACAAGTTATTATTTGCAATTTATGAGGGCGTCAGTTAGTCATTGCTCTTCACGTCCACTAAGTTGTATCTTAAGATAACTATACAGGTATTGTCAGAATTATACGATGCTCGGAAGCTCTAGAGTGATTTGCTTTGAGATGAAGAAACAACGATAAAACAATATGCTAACTTTTGCGGAGTGTGAGTGGCGTTTGTGATAATACGACCAACTTGATCCCAGTACATGGAATCAAAATCTGGGTAGCAAACTAGCGTCCATGCTCCATGCCTCATGATGGAGCAGATATTTGCACAAAATTGGTCAGCAGCAGTGAACTTAAAAAGGCCCGCAAGAAAGGTCTCATGTAGAATATGCAGCATATGGTTTGTTGCCGTCATATTAAAGTTTGGTCGGAAAATGACATTCGCACACTGAATATTGTACGGTACCACCGCCAGAACAAAATAATTACTTCATCACAGGTTTCACAATGGTACAAAAGATAGTCACTTTCAATTAAGCTTTAGAGCCTTTTGTTATACTTCCTATGATCTGTACAAATGGTCCACAACCCCTCAGGCAGGAACATAAAGAACAATCATCCAAGGAGATGACATTTACATATTAATAAGTACTCCCTCAGTCCCATAATTCTTGCCGCTGTTTTAGTTCAATTTTGTACTAAAACAGTGACAAGAATTATGGGCCGGAGGGAGTATATATACATAAAAAACTGAGCTGCGGCAAGCTGGCAATTTGCAGAAGTTCTAGGTGAAAATAGGGCAGAGTTTTGACTCACGTTACAATGATATATGATGCCAGACAAGGTTCAAAGGTAAACTTTAAGAACATGTTTTTTCTGCTCATTTCTCGTGCAATGGCAATTATATATACAACATTTACAAAGTAGTTTGTGATGTACCAATGAATGGCAAACTGTACAATTGCTTAACTGCCATCCAGGAATAAGCAAAGAATGCAGAGCAAATTACCTAGAGGTACCGAAGCCCGAAGTGTACTGAACAGGTGACACAATGTGTGCCAGAAACATAAAGACAATGATTAAATTTTTATTTTCTCAAATAGTATGGACAGAGCTTTATAGAGAGTGGCGGCGGCAGGTGGCTTTGCCAGTGAACCAAGAAGGATTTCTGATGCCTTAATTGGACCACCATAAAATCGGGCATTTTCTGAGTTTCGAGTTGATACCAGGCTTCCATTGAGCGCACATCCGACAAAGGCACCTGTCAGAGGAAGTACAAATTTCAAAAAATGGAAGCCAGTGAAACAGTAATTGCAGATGACTGATTAAGAGTTTAACAGGTCCCACAAAATAGAGCAGAGTACCATCATTGATATTGATGGTATATAACTTAACATTCCAAACAGACATTAGAAAGAAAAAAAGAACTTCGCTCGGATGGACATCAATATACATCTAACTGAGACCATAAGAGGTGATATATGCTGCAGTATGCTCAATGGTTCTACAACTGTTTTCAGTAGGATCTTGTTATACACTTGGTACTAATAATGTGACTCAGAATTTAATTGCATCTTTTTCGTTTAACATGTCAGATATGAGCAACGTAAAGATACACAAACACACTTGATCAGTAATGCTTTTACTCCTAAGAGTCTCAGACACTTCACTACCACATGTTGATTTTATCAAATTATCTAGACGCAACACTACGAAGCTAGTAACTCCAGCTGCAATAACTGACCATCACGATTTTACTCTATTTACCTGCCCAGAAGTACAACTTGGAAATTCTAGTATATATATGGTCATAGGAGTTATCCATAACCAGGCATGAGACCACGGCATATCACTTCATGGCTAAATCAAGAATACCATAGCTAGCAAGAGTATTTACAAATGCTGGGTATATGTGTTTAAAAAGCAAACTACTTCCACAACCAGAAGATATTCATGCCAAATCATAATAATCTTAGAACTCAGAGTAGAGTACAGAATGTGACTAGTCCCTGAGTTCTGAAAGTTAGCTGTCACAACAGCACAGATGTGGCAACGACTGCTTGACCCAAAACTAACCAGGTAACCTATTAGAACTGGCTGGAAACATGCCAACCTGGTGGAATAAAAAATTCAAAGTTTAATGTGAAATAAGGAGATCAGTCAATAATGAGACACGCCGAGATTAATGTGAATCATTCAAAAGTCAGAATAACTGGACCTAGCATCTATTCCACTAACTGTCTGGTACTTATTTATCCCCACCACTCCCACCCCACCCCTGACTGCTGAACAGAATCAAGAAATTTGAATAATATTCTATGCAACAAATATGAAGAGGTAATGGAAAGAAAGAAGTTGAATCCTGTTTAGCTCTCAAACCATACCTTTACTACAACTGTATGTGTAACAGGCAGCATAACCACCATCACCAGCACGAAAATCAGCCTCCGCCACCCGTCCAAGATGAGCAGCAGAAGCACCAATACCAGCTCCAACTGACAGATGTGCATTTCCACTGAATGTTTTGATGGCATCAGTGTTCCTCAGAACAATAATGAAGTCAGCTAACTCCCCTCCAGCCTGAAAGGTATAGTATGAGAATAATTTCATGTGTTATCAGGTCTTAAACAAGCTTCTTTCATGAAAATAGAACACTTGAGAGGTCACTGACCTGAGCTCCATATCCAATACCACAAGTAGATATGGCTGAAGGAGGGGACCAGGAACCATCAGCTCTGCGAGCAATAACAAGCCCAGTGCCAATTTTGTATGTGATCATCACTCCAACCTTCACCACAGTAATTATAGCAAGCCCTTTTGCTTGTCTAAGAATCGAATCAGGGATCGACTTCTCTGGATTCAGCTTTCCAATCTGAACATTACATTGAAAGATAGAAACTATGATGAGTAGTGCTCTAGTTGATCCCATATGACTGACTGAACAAGCAGTTGGCACAAACAAGTTCTAAAACCATAATGCAGACGCAAATTTTATGAACATATTATCAGCTAATGTAACCTAAATTCTACAAACAGTAAACACTGGAAAGATATATTTGATACTTTAGCAGTAGCATTTGGTGCAACTTAGTTTAGTCTATAAAGAAGAATGGTTTACAATTAATGCTACAAAATAATGAAAGGAATGGATACATTTCATATCACAAAGGGCTTCGACAAAAATAGGTGGGTTCAACAAAAAAAAAAAGGGGGGGGGGGGGGGGCTTCGACAAAGTGGTGTACATGCGACATGTCATATCTCTGACTAACACTAGGTAAGCATGAATGTAGAAACTTTTACCTTGTGGATACACAATTTTATCATAAATACACTCACACAGGACAGGCTAGGCCAATGAAACCAATATTGTTTAGTGTAACAGGAAAGGAAGTGAGCCTAGCTCACTCGGTTTGGGGCAGTAGATGTAAGATCCCACTACCTGGGTTCAAGTCTTCAGGGACACACATTCCTGTTCTTATTTATACTGTCACGGCTTCCCTTACAGTTTCCTTTGAAATAACGTGACTGGGTTGGCAAGAACTTGGGCTATATATTACTGTGGCACAGATACTAACATAGAGTCAAAATGGAACAAACCCACAGGGCTAATACCTAGTAATTGCTATTATCTCGACCCCAACTGTTGAAATGGGTTGGATTATAAAACCATGGTTCACTTTTGGATGCTTCAAGTTCCTAGAGAGCTAGACATTAGCAGGGTGGACTGATGTAAGATGTAACAGGATATATAGTGTGTAAACTGGCATTTGGTATTTGAAAAGAAAACAAAGGCACATTACATAACTATGGTTTCTTAGAAGAAGTTGATACAAGAGAACACAGACAAAAAGGAATAATGAGCAATCAATTATTGAATATTAGAAGGTACTAAAACAGTGACTAGGCATACCTTACAATACCCATGTATGGAATTTGCAGCCTTGTATATCTCATACTCCATTGTGTGTGCCCACGGGATGTTTATCCACGACCTCAAAGTGCTGAGATCTGTCAAATCCTTGGTCGGAAGTTGACAAGCACGGCTGATCTTGTTCATCAAACGAGGCTGAATACACTCAAGACGTACTCCACAAACATCACAGACCCTCTGAGGATCTGAAGTTCCGAATTTTGGAGGCATCAAGCTTCTACCCTTTGAACAGCCACCACAAAATATCCCACCACAAAATCGACAGTGATGGCGTGTGCAGATTATGGGATGAAAACGTGCTCCACAAAGCATGCAAGAGGAAGCAGCACTATCAGGCAACCACTTTGTCGGTTCTGCCTCAAGGAGAGCATGTTCAGAGCCAGCACTGGCCTCTGCAAGTGTTCGAGCTTCATCCTCCAAAGCCGCTTGAAGAAGAAAATGTGAAATTAGGGACATGCTATGCCTCCCAAAATCATATGATGCAATAGATATTAATTTATCCTTGCCAGCGACAGCCATCTCGGCAAACACATCCCACATTGTCATCTCTCTAATTTCTTCATCTATATCCCATTGATATTCTTCTTCTGGGAAGTAACCACCGTTTGAGCCAAAGCCCTTTTGCCACTCCTCATGGTCATGTTTTATCATCGGTGGAACAGAAGGAGGTATCCAGATGCCAATTTGTTCACGAAGTGTGCAATCAGGAGAGATGTCTTCTCCATATTCCTTCATGGTAATTGTTTCATCATTGCACTCATAAATATCGACACCACCAAGGCAATCTTCCACATTATTTGTGTCAGGATTATCTTTTGTTCCTTGCTCAAATAGGTGGGTTCCCTGATTTTCAGAAGAAATCACAGCCAAAAATATGTTGGATAAGTGCACGATAACACTTAGATAAGAAATAAATTTTGCACATAAATTCGAGAAAGTAATTGTAAGAAAATTCTACTCATTGATCATGGTAAGGCATGCATTTCCAAAGTATGCATCTCATGCTTCTAAACATAGAAGATAATAAGTTTATCTCCCTAAGTTTCCTTGTAAAGTGGCATATGCATTTAATATACTGCTCACCAGCGCATACTAACACACATACACAACCGTCTGTAAAGTGCTTGGAAAAGACGCATTTTGTGTGTCTGTCCAGATGGTAACCTTTCATACTACAGTCAACACAGAATTCGGACAAAAAACGGAGGTGCAAAGGTGAGAATTTCTTGAACTGCAATCCTCTAAACCGGCAACAGTATGCAAAACAGCTACCCTCCTAAAAACTCCCCAGCATTCCACGGCGTGTTCTGACCCTTGATCCTAAGCACCCAAACGCAATAATCCTTACAGGCATTAATGTGCCAATAGCTACTGCTAATCAGAAAAGAAATTCTCCAATTATCTAAATACAATATAATTTCCATAACGCAGCTCAGCTATTCCAATCTACGGACAAAGAGAACTCAACATAGGATGAATCGAAGAGGGGAAGCTCAATTACCTCCTTCGGCTCCTCGTCCCACCTCACCGTCTGGTCGCAAACCCTAGTCTCGCCGGCGGCGGCGATGCCGACCTGCGGGGGCTCGAGGTCGTACGGCTCGATCGAAGGGTACAGGTGATCGGCCCCCTCCATACCGCGGAGGATCAGCGTCTTGGGGATGGATCGATGGCGTGGGTGTTCGGTAGGATTCCGGCGAAGGCTTACGAGTTACGAGTTGGGGCTTTTTGGATTTCGTGAGGAAGATGACGAGTTGGAAGCTGGAAGGAAGACGGGAGGCACAAGTTAAATTCTGCGGGAACGTGTAAACTACAACAATTGTCTATGCGTGTCATGTCAAAAGCCAAAAACAATTGTGTATGTGCCTATTGCGTCAAGCCCTCTCATTATGGTGTTTTTATTTATTTATTTATTTCTGATGGGTGCGGGGTATTTTCTTTCCTGTACGGTGTCAATCATTGGTGGACTCAAATGAGACGGAGAATCTACAGGCATAATAACCGTACCTTTCCTGATAGTTCAAACTTTTGTTCAAATGTGATCTAGTATTAGAATTCTTGTGTCATCCCCCTCCGTATCTCTAAAAGAAGAATTCTTGTGTGATTTATATTCTTGTGAACCGGACACCGAGGGCTATAAAATTCACGGGTTCTTCACAGGTTCTCTTCTATCTTATTTATCTCTATATTTTTTTTCTATTTCTACATTTTTGAGAAGTCTTGGAATCAAATAGATATGGATTTGCAAATGGATCTTGCATTTACATAGGCAAAGAGAAAGGAAGAATGGCAAATAATGAGTGGATTGCAGATAGCGCAAAATAGGACATGGTCCTTACAGCAAAGGCGATTAGAGTTCTTCGCAAAAAAAAAGCAAAGGCGATTAGAGAATGCTTGCAAAAGGAGTATAATTTGAAACTGTAGTGTAGTAATCTCCGGAAAGGGAGAGATTGTGCAAAAAGACAATTGGGTGGTATGCATAAAGAGCATTTTCAAATGGAACTATAAGACATAATTGTTGGCAGCCAATGCCGAAAGTGTATGTGAAATCGACATCAAGACACAATGCACACTTCAATCGACTGTTCAAGCCGTAGACCACATTTAAGTGGATTGAAGGTTTATGGCAGGCTGTAGACCACATTTAAGTGGATTGAAGGTTTATGGCAGGCCGTAGACCACATGTAAGTGTCGGTTCAAGATTTCTTACTCAAGGCGGTGACAAGTGTTGATGCGGCCGATGGAAATAGTAGAACAAGACCATGTCATAGATTGGAGTTTGGGGTAATGATATGATGGTACGTGCCGTAATTTGTCGAGTATTTCGCAGGCAACGTGGGTGATTCTGTGTAGTAGCCAACCTGCACACCGGTCGTTGGGATGATTACATGCATGCTCGTCGCAGAGGGTGGCAGCACCGATGGGGTTGTCGTCACATGAAGCGCCACTCCGGCCAACATTGTTCTTGAGGACGAGTCAAGTGGTGACCTCACCACAGGCCATGGACATTGTCAGTGCGGCTACTGGGGTGCCTGTGGTTGTCGGTATGCTAGCGATGTGATCATGGTATCCCATAAAACAATGGTGGGCGTCACCACTTCGAGGTTGGTACTGCTCACCACGAGGGCAGCCATAGTCGCTTGAAGTCGGATGGAGATATCCAGGTCCTCTGACAGAGTTGTGATGTCTCCACGTTCCTCATCAGAGGAGGTGGAGGGCATATTTTCCATCCTTGCCAACATTTTCACGGAACATGGCATCCCACCCTAGTGTCGTAGCTTCCAATTCAGGAACAACTTCCCGCTAGGTGTTGGTGTTGTCTGCGGTGGAAAGAGGCAGTGGCATATTGTCGTTGCCCATCACAATGGGATAGCAAACTCATGGGAGGCACCCGGAGCGAGTGCGTTGTGGATGGGGGAGTTGAAGAGGGTGGAGGGCGTCGATGATATGCAGTTGAAGTGGCAGGCATGGCTGCAGTAAAGGTTGGGTTTGCCACGTCCGTCAAATCTCTCTAGAAACTCAGTCAACAACATCTTTAGTAGATGAAGCGACCGTCCTAGTCTGTAAAGCTTGCGCTATCACACACCTTGAACCGAACCTCACATCTGTGGCAACACATGGTTCTCTAAATATCCTCCTGCTCCACGCCATAGGGATGATGAGATGGTGTAAGAGAGCATCTAGGCAAATCGCGCTACTAACAACATACTAAGAACTAGAGCTAAGAACCCCGGTTGCATGGACATTTTATCAAACAGGGGTGGATGATGGGTGGGTGGAATTTTGGGGGCGGAAGGGTGACTCTGGTACTTAACAATCCAAACACCAATGACTCACTAGATAGAATAATTGATCATCACAAAAGCAAGAATCAGAGGTGGAAGAGAAGATAGAAAGTCCCATTCAAGCCTTTTTTTAACATGGCTAGTTATTTTTGTTGGGCCAGGCCCATGACTGCTGGCCCGTTGTAGCAATCCCAAGGGCCCTAACAATAGCAATTACTACAATATCTAAAAAAGAAGACGAAGCAATTACTACGATAAAAGTTACAAGAAAACAAATTATCGGTTCGTATTTTTCTAACGTGACAATCAGTAACATTCAAGATAGATTCTATAGCTTCATAGAAAAAATAATCCCTGGTGTTAAAGAATTGTCCAATAGTGGACTGTAGAATAGCAAAAGCGCAAAAGAAACCTAAGCTTACTATCGTCCCATTGCTACATTTCGTATCATCGATCCCTTGGTGACTTGGATAAGCACAACGAGGTTGTCCAACGACCAACATAGGAGATGCATGGCCTGAAATATTCCGTTGGCACGCGTACGTGGTAACGCTGAGACATTACGCGCGTCTCCATCAACTGTCGCGTAAACCTAAGAAGTAAGAACTGTATGTCTGCATGTCTTTGCCGATCTTGATGATGCACCAGCTGATGGTGGCTTCTCGGAGTTCTCGGTTGTGTCCTTTCAATTTGTCCGATGCAAATCTAATAATCTAGGTACCACCTTCTTCACCTCGACCGACGTCGATCTCGGGTGAATCTTCTACAGTTTTTATCTGCAAAACTGTTCTGAAACTAATACCTAGAATAGCAACGTAACTCTTGTATATTATCAGTCTCGGCAAATCCGAGACGAAGGGGAAGGAAGAGACATATCATGGTGGAGCAAAACAAGCCGATGGTTATAATAGTATATGAAGAATTGATCAGAACGCCGGTTGACTGCTGATTGTGTGTATATATACCGGTGTTGCTCAGTGTCCTAACTACCCGGCCCCTCTTGCCATTTCTCTGTTTCTGCCTGGATTTGTCACTTGGAGTGTGTACCAGGGAACGATCTAGGGAGAAATGGCACGGAGGGAAGACGATTCTTACACGAACGGGTCAGTGTCGATGAATGATTTCTCCGTGGAGGATGGGAGGAAGGAGAAAGAGGTGTATGACCACGACGAGCCTGAGCAGGACGGGCTTTGTGGCATGCCCGTTTCTGTTCCTTTCCTGCAGATGGTACGTGAGCTTATAGTTGTTTCGCGTGGTATCTATACATTCATGCTCTGTTCTTGTGTGTTTGGTTATGATCCATATATGCATGTTGGTGCGACGTGTAGCTCCTCGCCGAGTTTTTCTCGACATACTTCTTGTTGTTCGCCGGAATGGGCGCCATCGTGGTGAACAACGAGAAGGACGGCGCGCTGACGTTCCCTGGGATCACCATGGTGTGGGGGTTGGCAGTCATGGTCATGATCTACACCGTCGGCCACATCTCCGGCGCACACATGAACCCCGCCGTCTCCCTCGGCTTCGCCATCGCCGGCCGGATGCCCTGGAAGCGGGTAAGTAACAATTATCCGATCTTACATATAAGCATCGTCAAGATTCGCCAAGTAATTACGTACGTTTGTTGGATGCATACATGCAGGTGCCGGCGTACATGCTGGTGCAGGTGTTCGCGGCGATAATCGTGAGCGTGGTGCTGCGGCTGATGTTCGGCGGGCGGCACGAGTTCGTCCCGGTCACGGCGCCCACGGGCTCCAACATCCAGTCGCTCGTCACGGAGTTCACCACCACTTTCTACCTCGTCTTCGTCGTCATGGCAGTCGCAACAGACGACAGAGCGGTACGTACATGGATCCGCCCAGGTTTTGCTCGATCTGCACGTACTTACACCGTATATGTCGATTTTGCGCATGCAGGTGGGATCCATGGCCGGGGTGGCCGTGGGCGCAACCATCACGCTTAACGCGCTCTTCTCCGGTCCGGTGACGGGAGCATCGATGAACCCGGCGAGGAGCATCGGGCCGGC
Source organism: Brachypodium distachyon (assembly GCF_000005505.3). Classification (NCBI taxonomy): domain Eukaryota; kingdom Viridiplantae; phylum Streptophyta; class Magnoliopsida; order Poales; family Poaceae; genus Brachypodium; species Brachypodium distachyon. Next base: position 34,458,793 of record NC_016131.3, on the reverse strand, counting down.
GCTGGTGGGGGGCAAGTACACGTCGCTGTGGGTGTACATCCTGGGGCCATTCGCCGGCGGGGCGGCTGGGGCGTGGGCTTACAACCTCATGCGCTACACCGACAAGCCTGCTGCAGTACTAAGCGACGTCGCCAAGAGCACGGACAGGGCAGCCTAGGAAAGAACTGTACCTGCGGACCGATCGACCCGTCCAAGAAATTAAGGAGAAAATAATTGGACCATGCATTTCCTAGCCTATCTAGCCTTAGATATTATCGATCTACGTACTTACGGAGGAAGTATATATGGATACTTAATTATGTGTATGTAGTGATTATTAATTAGTGAGATGATATATATAGCTGACATGTATGTAGCCGGTCCTGTACTGTTTTACGGCTAGCTGGGCTGTAAACGGTTTATATATGTACTGGTTTAAACAACTCTGCTTTACACGAATTTGAGCTTTTGTAGCCACATGGAGAAATCTACTTTAATTTGTTTGATGAGCTACATGAAAACCCCTGCATGCCTACAGATTTCTCCATGGCAAGTCGGTGCGTAAATTTCAACATCGGACATCCACTAGCTAGCAGAAACATCTATCATGTTGCAGAGCACCATCAGATCGATATGTGTTGTCGACACCTCACGAGGCAGAATCACACACACATAACTCGTGCTTCTTAACTATAGTTTCTTGTACTTCAGAGATGTGAGCCTGATTCTCCAGCCAAAATGGCAACATTGTGCACAAGCTATCCATCGGAGAAAGGTCGATCATGTGGGATTGCACGAACATCTCAAAAGCTACCAAGTTTCAAGTGGGACTACAAATATCGATGTGGTCAGGACTCAGGAACATTTCCTGTCCAATTCAAATATGCGCTAATTAACGAGCGACACGCGGAACCGCAAGTTGACTAGGAGGAGAAACTGAAGGGAACCTGTCACAATATTTGACAGCAAGTTATTCTACGCACGCAGTCAAAGATGCAGCAATGCATGCTGCAGCTAGCGCAAGAAGAGCACCATACGAGGTAGGCCACCACAGAAAGAATACGTCCAATGCCTTTGGGCTTGAGATTGTGCTTCGTTCGACTCCTTGATTGGATAGAAGCTGTAACAAACAATCAACTCATCGCAACGCATCGAATGGAAGAAGACGGATACCTTTTTTGTCATCTCTGTCAGATGGCAACTTTTCCAAAATTCGTAAGCAAAAATCGTAGGGACTGATCAGGGGAGTATGGTGTCAAGGGGGATATCAAACACAAGAATTTTCCATGAGCGCAAATACCCAAAACATACACATTTTTCTTTCAATGAGTACCCAGGTTCTGGGACCGTTATCGGTTACTGGTGCCTCGGGTAAATGATCACACCTTTCACTACATATGTTTGTGTTGTTGACTCGAAAGCAAATTGCAAGAACCCAAGCATGTTTATACATGCGAGAAACCTACATATTTTGTAATACATTATGTTACATTGACATTGGTCATCTTTCACTATATCTTTGTGTGTTATTGACTCAAAGCAAATTGCTTATTTTTTTTATTCCACCTCTTATTATGGTTGAATTTCATGCATAAATCAAACTACTAATTTAGTCATTTTTTTAGTCCAAGCTAAATTGCCACTTCCTTTTATTGTTTATTCTTAATTGTACATTAGTTTTTCTTATGAAATTTAGCTAATTTTGAACTTCAATACAGTCCTTATGAAAACTAAATTGTTGATTTTATTTTCTTACTTTTAGTCCGCGTTTTTTTTTTGTAAAATTGAGTTGTAGATGCACATTGTATATATAATTGGTGTGAATTTTTTGTTGCTATTTTCTTAAGGACAAGTCGATCGAGTTGTAATAACTTTCAATTGATAAGTGTCAATATAGTCTTCATCCATGTAGTAACTTATCAAGGGTTGTATGTACAAAGGAAATGATCAGATTTTCTATCACCCATAAATCTGGACCCATCACAATCAGAGGCAAAATATTAGGTGAAAACCACTTTAATTTTATGATGCACTCTGTGCAAATTTTATAAAAAACATGTTTAGAAGTTTTAATGGTTTTAGAAAAAGATCATATAATGGAGATGTGATGTTCTATGAACATGGAAAATTTCAAGTCAAAACTCAGTTACGTCCAGAAAGAATTAAAAGAGGAATATACAGCGAATAATGTCAAACAGTGAAGCACAACTGCTAATGCTGAATTTGTTTTTTTTTTCTCACTGCCGCTAGACTGGATTGAGTTTGGACTTACAATTGTACGTATATATAAAACATCAGTTCCTTAACATATATATGCAATTATTTTGAGAAATTTTTGGAACATTTTATAATAGTTTTTACGGAGTTTTCACCGGCCGGATACGCCCCCCTTCTTTTGGGCTTCTAGCCCAGCTTCCAGGTCCCAGGCAGCCGAAGCCCAAAAGAAGGCAAAACTTCTACCCAGCTCTTCCTAGAAGCCCTTCCAAATCGTAGTGCAAATTGGGCTGTGGGAAGAAACTGCTCCGGACCAGTTTCCCAAGCTTCTCCCCCAAGGGCGAACCGTTATTACTCCTAAAAGGCCACCGCGCGACCCATCGAAAGAGGCAGACCCGACCCGAGCGCCCGTCTTCTCCACAGGATCTGCCCGTCGCCCCTCACCTCTCGTCTTCTCCACAGGATCCGCCGCCCCTCACCCCTCCACCGGGATCTGCCGCCGCCCCTCACCCCTTCACCGGATCCGCCGCTCACCCTCCTCTTCCCCTGTCGCAACCGTCATCACCCCGACCTGACCGCTTCCCCTGCTGCCGCCGCCACTCACCCTCGTCTTCTCCACCGGAGCCGCCGCCCCTCACCCCTCCACCGGAGCCGCCGCCCCTCACCCCTCCACCGGATCCGCCGCCGCCCCTCACCCCTCTTCCCCTGCTGCATACTCCCCTGCCCTGCCTGCATACTCCCCTCTTCCCCTGCCACATACTCCCCTGTCTGCATACTCCCCTCGCAGCGCCTGCAAGGATCTCGTCGCCGGTGTTGACTCCCCTCGCAAGGTGAGAACAAATCACTGTTACTGTTTTTGCATGGTGTGAATGGTTGATGCATGTGATAAATGATGGATTTGGTATGAGACTGCTTGTGTTTTGATATCCATTTTGCTGTGTTTGGTCATTTTGCTGTGAAAATTAGAGATTGTAGCTACCATACTTGGTCATTTTGCTGTGAAACTAGAGATTTTAGCTATTGTTTTTGGTCATTTTGCTGTGCAAATTAGAGTAGAATTACTCATTGTTGATGTTAAGTCGTGTGTACATTATAGATGGAAAAAGGGAAAACTGGCAAAGCTACATGGGATGCTGTAGCTCATAGAGCTTTCCTTGATGTGTGCATCGAGGAAGTGGAAGCTAATAACCGTCCAACTCAATGTTTGAATGCTGTTGGATATGCCAATTTGATATCCAAGTTCAACGAGCGTATGAAGCGAAACTACGACCGCAAACAAATGAAAAATAGGTGGGAGACACTAAAAAATGACTACAATACATGGAAAACATTGACCCAACGTGCATCTAGTATAGGCAGAGATCCCAACACCCATACCATTGCGGCCAGCGACGAGTGGTGGGAGAAAGAGATACATGTACTATCCTTTTCATCTAATTTACATGGCTGGTCATTTTTCCAAAACTTATGAACTGTCAAACTGATGTGTTGCTGTGATTTTATTATGTTATTTCAGAGAGTTCCTGAAGCAAGCAAGTTTAGAAATGCTCCACTTCAAGATGAGGAGAAGATGTCCATTATCTTTGATAAGCATTGTGTGACAAATGAGCATGCTCGAGTGCCTGTTCCATCAGCTCATGCTGGACCTTCTGAAGATGCACACATTGTGATTGACGGTGATGAGAATGATTTGGGTTGTGAGGGGGATGATCCTGTCACAAAGAAGGGGGAGGGGAAGGGTAAGCCGAAGAGAGCATGTCCATATTCACCTAGCCCAGCAACAAAGGCAGCAAAGGTGGCAAAGGAAGATAGCCCAACTGATGTTCAGTGTCTCTTGAGCATTATGGAATCAAGGTCCAGGAGCAAGCACTCCGCAACATCTCAAGTGTCAATTAATCCTGCAAGACAGGAACTTAGGGATATGGTGGCGCAAGTGGTTCGAGATGGAGGTATAGCAGGGAGTGACGAGCACTTCTGTACCACCCAACTATTCATGCAACAAGAATATCGTGATGCATTCTCAACTTTTGGTTATGAAACTCCTGACAAGAGGCTTGAATGGCTAAGGAGGACGTGGGCACATCACAATAAGAAGTAGGCTACATTTTTAATTGTCATGGCTGCACCTATGTGTGCATTTTTAATTGTCGTTCGCATTCAGAATACATTTTTAATTGTCCTGGCTGCACCTGTGTGTGCAATTGATGCCTATGTGTGTTATTGTTTAATCACTTGTGTACTATTTTAATTAGCAGCTGAACCTGTGTGCTTGCTGTCTATTTAAATTATTGGATGATTGAATAATTGTGTGTGCTTGCTGCCTGTGTGTGCATGCTGCCTATTTAACCTGTGTGTGTTTGCTGCCTGTGTGTGCTTGCTGCCTGTGTGTACTTGTTGTGCAATTTGTCTCATATGGTTTATCTTTCTTGTTGAACAGTGAGTGATGGATGAAGCTATAGATTCGTCGGATGAAGAATTTGACATGGCTGCGGTTACATTATTTTGTATTATGCAAAAGAAAAAGAGAATTCCGTATGCATCGAGGAGACTGCCATTCATGACAGGGATCCAATGGGTTGAGGAGCAGTTGAAGGTACCAAAAAATTTCTATGACATGTTTAGGATGAGAAGGTCAGTGTTCCACCCTTTACATGATATCCTTGTTGAGAAATATGGTTTGCGGTCGAGCTCTAACATGTCATCTAAAGAAGCATTAGCATTGTTTTTATGGACCTTGGGAGCACCTCAATCAAACATTCAAGTTGCAAATCGATTTGAACACAGCCCATCTACAATTAGCAGGAAGTTTGAGGAAGTTTTGAATTGTTTGGACCGAATGGCTGGTGATCAGTTGGCACCTATTGATCCTACCTTCACACATGTTCATGAAAAATTAAGAAAGCCTAGATTTTGGCCTCATTTTAAAGATGCTATTGGAGCAATTGATGGAACACACATTCCTGTCATAGTGCCGGCTGAACTGAAAGTGATTCATACCAATAGGAAGGGATACACAAGTCAAAATGTCATGGCAATGTGTGACTTTGATATGAGATTCATTTTTGTTGTTCCTGGGTGGCCCGGATCTGTCCATGACACTCGTGTATGAAATGATGCTAGGATCGAATATGGTCATTTCCCACACCCCCCACAAGGTAAATATTTTGTACCAACATTGTTATAACTATGTTAAATCTTTTCACATTTTATTGTCGTTCTAATGTTCACTTTTATCTCCAATTGATTATAGGGAAATACTATCTTGTTGATTCTCGATATCCAAACAGAGTTGGGTACTTAGCTCCATACAAAGGGCAACGGTACCATGTACCTGGATTTGAAGATGCTCCTCCTGTTGGGATGCAAGAGACGTTCAACCATTGCCATTCATCTCTACGAAATGTCATCGAAAGAGCATTTGGTGTACTCAAGATGAAGTGGCGAATTCTTCTAGGCATACCGGCCTACCCACCGTTGAAGCAGAAGAAGATAATTACTGCATGCATGTGTTTGCATAACTACATTCGTGACAGTAAGCTACATGATGAGCACTTTGACCGATTTGAGATGGGGGCCTATGTACAGGAGGATGGCCCGACTGGCGTTGACACTTTATTGGACCCGATGATGGCACCATGGGGACGATACGTGATGGTATTGCAGCGAGTTTGGTAACTTGAGTGATGCTAATGAACGACCTTTTGTGTATGATCAAACTCCTTTTGTGTAGGATAAGATAATTGTGAGACCTTTTCGTTTGTTAGACTCGTAATATGTACCACTTTATTATGTTCAACTTTTATTTTAATTTTCATTTATGCGGAAAAACAGTCTAAAATATTCATATTGAGAACCAAACAAGTCACAACGACATCTCAGGGGCAACACAGTCCTTTTATACAAACATCAGACAACATGCTGCATTTTCAGAAGCTGAAAAGAAGGGAATAGAATAACTTCTCAGGGCTTCTTGTGGCAGCCATTTCTCCCAGAAATTAAGCTGAAGCCGGCTTCCAGAGAAGCTCCAGCCGAAAAGAAGGGGGCCTACATCCCAACGATCAAATGGTGCAAGCCTTTTAGTCCATTTTTATGAAATTGAAAGCCTTTTAGTTCTTTTACCATTTAATATAATAGATTTCAAAATATGTAGTTTCTTGTCCTGCCAAAATCTTCCCTAATCATGCATACCAGCAAATTGGAGCTATCAATCTTGCTCAAACTGTAGAACTGAAAGAACCGCACATATCTCAATATATCTCATTACCATGACGTGACAAAATGTCACGTCCCTTATCGCAAAGCAGCTACGCATCCTTGTCAAGGCACATTACTTCTGAGCCTACAAACTAGTGCCACAGGTACATTTATTCCAACTTTCTAGCTAAGTACCGTGTGATGCGGCTATATGCATTAGTGTATATAAGCACGCACATATGGGTACTGCTAAGCTCGAGCTTAACTTTTATGCCCACGAGCTGAACATGGCTGATCGATCAATTTGATAGATCAGATAAACCTTGTTCCAGTACGTTTATTCAAGCTTTTCTAGCTATCTATTGGTAGGTATACCCGTGTGATGCGGCTATATGATGTATATGGACCTTAGAGCTTAAGCTTTGCCTTGGATCGACTGGCCGGAATGGCCAAATCGATCAGGTGAACCTTCTACCTCCTGTGCCCGTCGGGCGCTGGCAGTTGAAGTAGATGGCGGCGACGGGCTTGCCGAGGTTGAAGCGGCGTGCGAAGCTGCGGGAGTTGAAGTTGTGGCGCACTTGCGGCGCAAACACCGTCCCCCTCCCCAGCTGCTGGTACAGCACCAGCACCATCCGGTGGATGCCCATGGTGGGGTTTGGGCTCTCGTATGTTACGATCTCCCGCCCTGCCATTTTCATTAATTGATCAACAATAGAGGTTATTAAGGTAACATGCATGCATGTGCTTTATTTTTCTTTTCCGTCAAGAAAATGTATTTTGCACAACTATCTTCACTGGTTTGCAGAAATGTGTGAGCTAGGTGAGGAAATTAAAATAAAAAACTGTAAACCTGTATTGTATCAGTACCATTTTCACTTAGCGACCATCTCTATTTCTAAAGGAAGTTGCATTACCATTTATGCGCACATCCATTGTTTAAACATTAAATTTGGCAGTACTTATATTCAGGCAACAATGTGCTTCCATAGCCAATTGTTATTCGGTGACTTTTAAATTTTCAACAATTCTTGAAACAACATGAAGAAAAGGGTGAAGAGAATTATAGTTGTACATAATAAACACATAATGAAAACATAAAGCTTTAGTTATGGCAATGTGTTGCAGCTGAATAAAGATTTTGTTTATTCACACAATCTCGACATGATTATATGATGTATTAAATATTATACCGATATATTATACCGTTACATGGAAAGAGGTCGATCTAGGCTAGCTATGGCAAATACGAGTACTTAACCACACAGCATGAAAGAAAAGTCCTCGCATGAGATAAGTAAATTACTTTTTACCAAATATATATAGTATACAAAGTAATACAATTGATTCATATCATATATTCCTAAATCTTCAAATTAAGCACTAAGCTAGTGTGTTTAAGTTAGTTCATGACTAAGAAGCCCCGCCAGAAATAGTATCTTCTGTGAACCTTTTGACCAGAAACATGAATCAACCCTGAGGGACTTAATATGAAGGTTTGGGTTGTTTAGATTTGCAGAGGCAGAGGATTTCCCTTCTTTTCCAAATAAGTGGTTTAGATGAATGAAAGCCAGTGTATATGTATGCTTGCATGTAGATATACTCACCAAAGCTATCATTTGTCGATGCTGGGACATCAGTCACCATCCTGTAAACAACAAATAAAAAAAGCAATTAGAGCAGTTAATCAATATATGTGGCAGGAAAAGAAGAAATGTGCATGCAACACAATGCTCTTTTTTAGATAATAAGGCATGCAGTGGAATATTAGAACACATAAGAGATATATATGTATATATTACCAATGCAGGTATTCCCTCAGGGTTGGGTTGCTTGGATTAGGCGCGTCAGGATCCATCATAACCTAATTGATTTGCAATTAACAGAAGCATATGGTCAACATGTTAGGGGATAAAAATCAACCTGATTATATTTGGGCTGGACTAGCAACAAACTAGTCGAGGCTAGGAGGCCAAGCTTAAGCTTGGCTATGCGAAGCCATGTTGTTACTCCCAAGCTCTCTGGGATTCACACCCATCGCTCCCATGACCACACATATAAGTGGCCTACCATCAATGGAATAGTACTCTTTCGGGTGCAAAGGGGATGGGCTTACTAGGGTATAGGCCACTCGAAAATCATCACCTCCAATCTCAACTCTAGGTTTCAGGGAAACCGCCGGTGAGCGAAACTCCATGCCATTAAACACAGGCCTCCCATCATACATCACAGTTAGAGGCACCGAGCTAGTAAATGGGTCTAGAACATCTCCAATTATCTGCGCCCTTGTCAAGGAGTCATTAGCCATGATATACCTTGAGCCCGAGCTAGCAAGAGTATAATTAACAAACTACAGAAGCTTGGGGAGAATACATGGGTTCGTGGTGCTATTTATAGTCATCGAGAGGACTCTAACATTGTGCCCGAACACGTGTGATTCGCGTTCTAATAATTCGAAAAGTAGCTCACATATAGTTTGATCTTTTCTCCATAATATGCTCTTCTACTTGTTTGATGGCATGTTAGACATTATTCGTTGTTTGCAGGCTACCGTTTTATTAATTAGGATATATATCCCTCTTTCTTGCGACAAGAGCATAACAATGTTTGGGAATCGCATATATCCTTTCTATATCAGTTATGTGCAGTTATATCTTGGATGCTTCCATGCATCAAATTCCACGAGGAGGCATATGGAAAGTCTCTACTTCTGACTTTACTTGGAATCTTCCGGTCTTTTGTCGCAATTAGCTATATATGTTCGTTCTCCTTGAGTGATTGATTGGGAGTGAGATAGCTAGTCCTCTCCTGTTTTTTTTTCCTGAGAAATAATGTCGATATTACATTGTATGTAGAGCCTGCACGTCACACGAGACGTCAAGCCAGTGGTTTGATACCTGGTGGGTTGGGGTACAACCACCCCCTAACCATCCAACACAGGTAAGTGTAATATGTTTGTAAGATTTTGTGCACTATTCTTCTGAAGACTTACGAAGTGTGCAAAGTATGTGTAACCATATCTGGCATCAAGCCTCCGAGCCAACAACCTTTGCCTTTTATTGCGAAGAGGACAAATCTATTGAAAAAGTTCACTAGAAGTAAAGGAAACATCAAGCATAACAAAAATTAGAGTAAATTCACAAAACCACAGGTTTTGAGGGGCAGGCTTCTCAAAGAGCCACCACTTTTGCTAATTTGTCCGCAAAATCACACTTTTTGTGTCCAATTGTATCACTTCACCCAAAACAATGGTTTAAGCGCAGTTGACGCATTTCTTACATGTGGGTCCCGCATGTCAGATGTCACGCTTTTTTCATTGGACCCCTTGCCTTTTTTTTCTTTTTTTGCCTCGTCCTCTCTTCTTCTTCTACCAATGGGAGGCAGCACCTCCTTGTCTCACATTACTTCCTTGGGCAGCAGGGTGGCGGGCGGCTGCCGGCGCAGCCGGGCAGCAGGGCGACGGGGCGGCGGCGTGACAGGGCAGGCAGCAGGGCAGGGCGGGGCGGCGGGGCGGTGCTGCCGGCCATTGGTAGAAGAAGAAGAGAGCACGAGGCAAAAAAAAGTCAAGGGGTCCGATGAAAAAAGCGTGGCGTTTGACATGCAGGACCCACATGTAAGAAATACCGTCAACTGTGCTTAAACCGTTGTTTTGGGTGAAGTGGGACAATTGGACAAACGTGTGGTTTTGCAGACAAATTAACAAAAGTGGGGGCTCATTGTAAAAATTATATAGAGGTCCCTAAACCACCGGACGACCACCCGCCATCAGAGCAAGCTGATGATGCGTTGTTGTCGCTGCTCCCCTACTGGATCCGGACTGACCTTGTCGATGACAGTCGAGAAGTCCTTGTGCACGTGCCCCCGAGGACGAGCGTCCTAGAGTCACAGTTGTCATTGTCAAACCGTTGAATCGATTTGAAGAACCTGACACCAGACCTTGAGGGTGACTCACGTAAAAAAACCATAACCTCGCCGCCCCAAGGGGGCATCATAAATCTACTCCGGAGCTCAGGCGATTCCGTCCTGACGGTCAAACTTGAGGGGTATCGGAGCCCGGAAGAAAATCTCAATATCGAAGCGCCGCCTCCATGAAGACCACACCATCTTCCACACGCCTCCCGATGGTAAGAAGCATCACCGAAATGCCGATGCCGCCGCCCAGACTTGACAAACGGAGACCTATGAAAGTCCCTAGACGAGGTAGACTACAACTCCCACCATAGAAGGCCTTCTTACAAACCCTCACCGGCGGAGCAGGTGGGGGACAAGGCCGACAATCTACCGGTGCAAAAGGGGTAAAGGCTGAGGTATAACCCTAGATGGGTCTTTTGGAGAGCAAAAATGGCTTAGGTTTCTACCGATAACGTTGAGTGATCTTGACGGAAGTGGCAACCTTTGGCTTGACGTTTTTATCGAACCGTTAGTACTACACTAGCTATGTACTAGAAGTAATGGTTTGCATGTCATTCCTGTCTAGAAGTATATGTATCCAGGGAGATGTATCTATTGTATTATTTAAATTTAATTTTTTTTTCTCGATTTAGAAATAGTTATTTTTCAGTTAACCCTTATATATGACCAAGATGTTTTCACCTTTTAATTGGATGGCTCTTAGCAGTGAACTAATAATTACTTCTCAGTCACCTAATTAAGAACTATCAAAGACGTAAAAGAAAGATAGCACGCTTCTAACTTCCATTGCAAGTGAAATATGGACTTCGTTAATTTGGTTAGAGTGAATTCCATTTTTTACTCCCAAGTTTCACTTTTTTGACACAATTTACCCCGTTTAACAGAATTTCTACAAATTTACCTCATGTAAGAAACTTTGTGACACAAATTATCCCATTTAACAAAACTTGTGACACCAATCATATAGCTGACTGATAGCGCTATCAAAGTAATGTTTAGCATGCATTGACAGCAAAAAAGAATCAGTTGTCGAGAATAGATTCCGCAAGGTATGTGCACATGAGCACATGCAGCTTTGAAAGTGGCATGTACAGTTGATGCATGCTTCAATGCCTTCTTCGAATAATTCTCCAATTGGCCGCTAATTACCGTAGGGAGAAGATGGACCATTCTTGAAAAAAAAGGGGGAGTGCTAATGAATAAAACTAGGTGGAAAAAAATCGAACACTAATTCGATTATAGGTCAATTAATAATCTCCACCTTGAGGTTTAATCATAAACTCCACAATCTCCATAGTAAGGTGCTAGAATTCATTTATGTGGTTAAAACAAGAGTCGCAAATCTCCTCAAATCGTAATTCGCCACAGGAGAACCATGTGTGCCAAAAGTCTCATGGACGAGCGAATCTGTTAGTAAGATCGAAAAAGTGAAACATGCTATGTCTTCATCGACGCATAGCCCCCGGCAAAGTCTGAATTCCTGCAATTAACCTAGCTTCAGATTTATAATATTGATAAATTTTCTGCTAACAAAGGAATGAGGTATGACTCCTTGACATTTAATCCCATCTCCACTCCGTGTGCAAAACGTTTTTAGACTTTCTGGAGTTCACTTGTAGCCGGCACTTTGCGATATAACACACGGACGTCGACATACGGAGAAAGCGGGGTATACACACATACGGAGACACACCAGCAACTGGGGATATAGTCTCACGTCTGGCCCAAATACTGGTTATTCACTCTAGTACTAGCTAGTTTATTAATTTTTATAGCCCAGCAAGACATAGTTCTAGTGTCCAGGTACAGTTTAATTAGCTTTATCTTAGTTGTAGTTCCAGGCTTTTGGAACGTTCATGGCCGTTAATCACTACTAATCCCCTGAGTTAACTCACTGGTAATTGCAACCATCAAAACCGAATCAAGTTGGATGTTTGAATCATATAATAAAAGAGAGAGCCATTGCAGTCTTAACAAAAATATAAGACCGTCCTTTATCGGTGCCGGCATATCTTCAAGGGAGAGCTTAATCTTGTTTTTCATAGGGACAAAAGAAAGACTTACTCTATTTTCAAAGATTGGATTGATAGATTTAGATGACATTTCACTGCTGCACTACACAATGGACCAAACATGGGGGCAATTAACTGCCGGAAAAAGTCAAATTTAGGTGGCAATTTGACTGCCGGGAAAAATTAACTGCCGGCAAATCTATTGGGAGGCACCCCAACTGCCGGGGAAAAGTAAAGAATCTAGGGCAGACGAACTGCCAAGGAAACTTCGAGCTTTAATGGCAGGTGAACTGCCGGCAGAACATATGGCCGGCAGCTTATCTGCCGGCATAATCGGAATGACAGGTGGGGCCGATTCAACCGTAGCTATATCCCGTGCTCACAAACCCAAGCCCAAGTCCAAGTCTATTCTCATATCAGTCCCAATCTCGATCCCAACCAACACCGCCGCACCTGCATGTCGCCCTACCCATTGCCGCTGCACTGCAACCTCCGCCTCCGTCCCTGCGCCACCGCACCAGCGAAATCCATGGCGGCCGCAGCTGCCCTGGTCTCCCTCCTGTCTGCCCGTCCTGCATTCTCCCTCCTAATCCCCCTCCGGCACTACCTCTGCCACACCCCCAAACCCTAGATCTGGTCGGTCGGGAGACCAAGATGGCAGCGGCGGCACCGGCGCCATTCCCCTCGCGCTTCAAGCCGGCCAGCAAGGAGATAAAGACGGCGGCGGGCAAGAGGTTCTCTAACCCAAAGCTGTGGTGGCGCCTCCTCCTACTGTCCCCATCCAGTCGAGCTCCGGGGCGACGATACCTCCTCACAGCGGCCCCCATCCCGTCGAGCTCCGGCGCGACGATACCTCCTCACGGCGGCCCCCATCCCGTCGATCTCCAGCACGACGGCGCCTCCATCAGGTATGTGCAGGTGCGGCTTCTTCCTCCCCTCTAGAGTTATCCCCTTCCCAAATAGGAAAGTGTGCAGAATGCCTTGCCCCCTGCCTTCCCCTGTTCTCCCTCCCCTATCTCTTATCTCTGCCTTGTGTTCTTCTTTCTTACATATGTTTGGCTACTACTGCGTATATTTGCTCCCGATTCCATCCAGATTTGTTAGTGCAGCAGTTACTTATATTTGTTCCTTGCTGATGCAGTCAATTGGAATTATAGGCAGCTCTGATTGTTGCTTTTTCACATTGATTAATGATTAGTGCTTGTGTTGCACTCCCATCCATGCCCAAGAAGAGCCACGTGAGTATCTAATTTCTTATGCCATATTCTGATTTGGGAGCAGGGACATGCATGCATAGGTAGTTATCTTGGTAGATAAGAGTCATGTGTAAATGTGTGAATTAATGTGTGATGCACAGTTCAGTTTGTTTGAATGCTTACCAGTTATCAGTAATCTCATAAATTCAGTTTGTATGAGTATATATAATGGAAGTTAATTGCCTCAGAGGTTCAATGAATCAGTTACTACGAATCAGTCTGCCAGGAAAATAATAGAACTGCCGGGAAAACTAGCACTAGCAGGGCAGGTAGACCGCCGGGGAAAATAAAACTGCAGGCAAAGACATTTGCCGGCGGCAGTATAGAGGGCAGGCAAAACTGCCGGCAGTTTATTTGCCCTACATCACTTTTGGCGGCAGTTAGGGTGCCCTCATGCTTGGTCCATCATGTAGTGCTGGCTCGATAATTTTTCATCTCACTGTTTTCCCTAAAAAAAGGTGTTATTAGTGCTAATAGACGCATTACATCCCGGCATGGTCACTAATTAAGACTAAGTTGGAATTTTCAGAACTTCAGAAAATATGCCTCATGCACACATAGGCCTGCCTATATTGGGCTAACATTCTAAAATATACATAAGTCGACACAAGTTGCATAAATCAAGGTTTTTATAACAAGCTGATTTACTCCTAAATGCCGTTCTAAATATTAATTAAAACAAGGGGCCGGGATGGTGTTAGGGGTTTAAGATATAATGTTATATAGTCAATCTTCTATTTCAGAATAAATGCATGATATACGGTATGTTTATTAGGATGGGAAACAATTTGTGCGCCATAAAGCAGAGGACTTAGAAATATGTTGGCTAACTAAAAGAATATTAATTACAAACCCTGTAACAAACATATGACGATGTCTACGTGAACTGGTAGCGATCTGTGTATCAATCAATCCCTAAACGCCGCAAACAAATTTTTCTGTGGTATTTTTCTCGGAACATATAAACAAGTCGTAAAAACAATTCAGCGCGTTTATATAACCCTGCTAGGCGTTTATACTGTACTCCTCCAAGTTCTAGATAATCTGTAGCCGGCAGGCCTAAAATGTTCCAACTTTCGTGCAGACAATGTGCCAGTTAAATATTGCTGTTTATTTTTGCCTTTGTGAGCCTTTTGCCCTTGCTTTATGATTGAAGTAGACAGGACCGTACCTCACACAAAAGAACCGAAGAACGTCCTCTCAAATTCTCAATGATTGGCTCTTTTCCCGCACTTTCTTGTATTTTGTTTAGACGCTCTAGGCCAAAGTGTCTTAACCTTAGATACCCAAATCTTACATCGGATTATAAGTGTTTACAAAAAAGAAGAAAGGAGGAGGATTATAGGTTGATCTGGTCAGGTGTACCTTGAACGCCTACGACCTACAGCGTCCAGTATCTTTACTATAATTTGCATTGCAGCACACGCGCGATGTTCTAGACCACAAAAAACTGACAACGCCAACCGAAAGAAGGAATCAACAGACTGCTCCCGTGCAGATCGACACGTCATGCACGTTACTAAAGGCCTAGTATTAACGCTATGAACGAAAATTATTCCTATATACTGTACGATCAAAGCAGGGTACATGCATGTAGTTTTCTGTCCACGTCTCTTTCATGTTATCTCTATGCATGTGACAAAATTCTGTAAAACAAGCTGACGAAACGTATCTACCTCCTGTGGAGGCCGCGTGTATTTTTAGGAGAAATAACAAGATTACAAGAGTTTGAATACACCAAGATCAATCTATCTCTACACGGTTTAAACCAAATCGGCAACATCTACAACTACCTATATAATCCATCTATTCGGTAGGTATAAGTACTGTTTTAACAATCCTCAATCAAAACCTCTATCAAGGTTGAGATTCTGTCTAAAAGCCATTAACTGCCGCATTGACAGGGGTTTGGTAAATCCATCAGCCACTTGATCACCCGTGTGTACAAACCGGATGTTTAGAAGCTTTTGTGCTACACTTTCATGAACAAAGTGGTAATCCACATCCATGTGCTTTGTCCTAGCATGAAAAACAGGATTAATAGATAAATATGTAGCACTAAGATTATCGCACCAAAAGAATGCCAGTCGAAGCATTTTTATCCTGAGTTCCTTCAACAAAGTCCGAAGCTAAGGACTTATATTCTGCCTCACTACTTGAGCCAAAAAATGTGGCCTGCTTTCCGGTACTCTAGGCTATAAGATTGGAGCCGAAGAGCACTACACAACCACCGGTAAAACGTACCCCTATGTCCAACAAAAGATATCTAAAGTTTGTCAAAATTTGAATGTATATAGACATGACTTAGGGCATAGATGCATTCAAATTTAGCCAAAATTGAGACATCCTTTGTTGGACGAAGGGAGTATGTCATTTGATAATATTGGCTGCTGGACCAAAGGAGGTGCTACGGTGGCTATATATTGCTTAATCTAGTACTTTCTCCGGCAATATCCTGCGACTATCCTCCTTCTTGAATGCTTTGCGCAGAAGTTATCTTTCTTTTCATTTGTTCTGGTTCGGCTTAGCTTTTGATAATATATGATTGTATAGATGAGTCGATGCAGAGATTTGGCAGTGTGTTGCTTCTCTTTCCATTATTTAAGCAGATGTCATGAATGCGATGCAATTTGTTTCCGGTGATTCACAAAAGAACTGGCTGGACGGTTTGGCTCCCAATGTCATCGCACCTACCATTTTTGCCATCACTACGAGGAAGAACCGTTCTGTGCACGATGATATTACCGAGGGGGCTTGGGTCTGTGCTTTAAGAGGCAAGATCTCCAATGCGGTTCAACTCGATGAGTTTGTCTCCCTTTGGTTGAGACTTCAAGGTGTGGTCTTGAACCCCGACTCCCTCGATTCCATCACTTGACGTTGGATCTCACATGGCTCCTATACCTCCAGCTCGGCGTATAAGGCTCAATTCCTCGGCTCCATCCATGCCCAACACGCAAACACTGTCTGGAAAACCAATGCCGAAAACAAGTGCAAATTCTTCGCCTGGCTTCTTGTGCAGAACAAGATCCTCACCGCCGACAATCTCGCCGTCAGGGGCTGGCCGCACACTCCTGGATGTTCCCTTTGCACTGATCCTCATGAGACCGGGACACACCTTTTCCTTCGATGCCCCTTTGCCCGTCAGGTGTGGGATAAAGTCCTCGACCACTACAACTTCAACATCCTTCAGCGGGTCAAGCCTTCTAACTACAGGGACACTTGTGCCTGGTGGATTCAAGCCTCCAAGACGATTGACAAAGAAAGAAGACAATATTTCAATGGGGTGATCATTTACATTATGTGGAACATTTGGAAGGAGCGCAACCGCCATATCTTTCAGACCGTGGCAGCTCCTGCTTTTGTTGTCACGTCGCTTGCCCGTGACGCAATTGATACTCATAGGCTTGCTTTCCATTGTGTGACCGTGCCGTGAAGTTTTTTGTGGTTCTTCGGTTTTTTCTGTCCGTCCTACCGGCCAGCTGCGTTTGGTCTGTTGGGATAGTCCTTTTCTGTCTCGTCTTTGATTTTTCTTCTTCTTTCGACCTCGGTCGCATGTACATATATTTGGTTTTCCCCTTCTAATATTGCATGGCAGATCTCCTGCCCTTCACGGCAAAAAAGATTCACGAAAGAAAGTATAGTAGGTCCTAAGAAATTTAACGTGGCCAGGCTTCGAAACTGGGAACTCGCTATCACGTCTTGTAGTTTCATTCTTTCTTTCTTTTTTGAGAAAACGTCTAGTACCTAAATTCTCCATTATTTGGATAATAAAGAAGATTAATTCTTTATGTAGTCAACGACTTTTGGCAGCCCAACAGAGAAGTGATTGATGTTTGGCTTCACCTGGCCCAAATAGACAGAGAAGAGGCCCGTTGTTAGTCCGCGGCGGCCGAGGCTATGGCCCAGGACTGCAGGAAACATAAAAGGAAGACGATTTTTTCTCCTCTAAAAAAAGGAAGATGATTTTCTTTAAAAAATTTCTTAATAACTCATGATAGTTCAGAAAAATATTAAAAGACCCTCCAAACTATCCAATAAAGTTCAGATGTGCATAATTTAGCATATTGTGCTATGATGAAGCCAATAAAAATACAGTAAAACCAAGAAAGCAAATAAAAAGCAAGTTTAAGTAGTCGACGTCAGTCCAGCAGTCTTCAGGACGATCCTCTATTCCTCTTAACCTTAGCCTCCGAGCAAGCCTTGAGGCCAGCTGAGATTCAGAATCACGGAAGAGACTGAAGGTGTTGGAAAATTAAGCAATTTCGAGAATAACAATTCAATCAATAATTTCAGAATATAAATCATGACGACAGTAGCAACTAATAGATGCATCTTAAAAATACTAGAGGTATTAAACAGCCCAACGAACAACAATATGAAATCGCAGTTCGTAACTAAACAAATGTACGTACTGTTGCGGTGGAGAGGAAGTCGTTGCTGTTACGTTCGCTTGACGAAGTTGTTGACGAAGAAGACGGCGACGTGTCACGCACCCGCCGGTTCGAGGAGGTAGACGACCCGTGGTTGCAGGGAAGCGAGCAGTCGCGCGGAGCGCTTCTCAGAAACCTTATTCGCCCTCTCCCGTACAGGATCGCAAAGGCGAAAGGTTCCGGAGACCTGCTCTCCCGATCGCTGGTGCACGCCGGCGCTCGAGATGGAGTAGACTACGACGACGGCGCAAAAGTGAGAGACAGGCAAAACCCTAACTCGGTTGTGTTGCGTACCGATCGGAGTGACGGGACGGCTGTATATATAGTCACGCAGGTATAGGTCGGTTCGGTTTAGGAAACCTGAACCGACTCCACAAAATCTGCACGCGTCCGTAACAGATTCAAAAAAATAGCTCGCGCGCGTGACAAAAAAGATAAGAAGCCCGGCCCCGCACGGCTCCGGCTCGATCCACGAAACGCGGCGCGCGCGTCGTGACGAGGCGAGCGGAGGAGGAGGAGGAGGAGCGCGTGTGGGGATTTCTCTTGCTCACTTTCTCAATAGGTGAGAAGCAACATCCCTAATATGTTGGTCTCACTCATTCTAAACTAGCAAGGTGGGCTATTTCCATTCCCACTCCCCTCATCTCACTTCATGAATGGGCCTTTGATATTTTCAGAATTTATTAAAAATTGGGCTTGGACTGATCAGGCCCACCAAATTATAACAATCCCCACTAGATCTCAAATACCCATTTAGAGATTTACCTGTTCTCGCTACTTGTTTATATACTAGTGTTTCAGCAGAGACTGTTAAATTGAACTTCTGCCTAGAACTTTAAGTTACATCCATCCACACTCACAATGGACTAAGCCTTAAACTGCAAGCTGGCGTGAAATAGATTTCACTCAAAAGTCAACCAGTACTAGGCTATCAGTAGTTTACCCCGCAGGTGGAGCATATGCGTTGTACTTCGTGGTCTCTTCATGAGTTACTAGAGACCACCCAAATCTCATAGACTGCGACGTTAGACAGTCGGACTCATGTAGGTGTGTTCTTTCAAGAATACTCTGTAAGACAGCATTTTTCGCTACTTATGGCCGCAATGAACACATTAAGGCATGTCGCCAACCTGCCTTACAGCAATTTGAGAGTCGCACATCTTCACATAGAGAGGGTTATAACATACTCTCTTCTGTTATACCAATAGCTTCGTTCTTCCCAAATCCTATTTCACGGGATCTCCGATCATATAGGTTGGGTTACCACTATGGCACAACATTCATGGGTCTCAACCCTATCTCCCTCGATGCACTCTCTATCACATTACGTGATAGTCCCTTGGTAAAGGGATCTGCTAGGTTTTTCTCTGTTTGAATATATGTAACAGTTATCACTCCGGAGTTTTTCAATTTCCTAACAAACTGCACACGTCTCCTCACGTGTTTTGACGACTTCGTGTTATCCTTCGAACTGTTCACTTTTGTAATAACCGTGTAATTATCATAGTTCATCAGAATAGCCGGCACTAGTTTTTCAACCACCAACAAGTCCATCAAAAGATCTCTCAGCCATTCTGCCTCAAAGGTGGCTGTATCTAAAGCAGCAAGCTCTGCTTACATAGTTGACCTCGTCAATATGGTCTGTTTGCAAGATCTCCATGATACTACACCACCACCAAGTATGAAGGCATACCCGGTTGTGGCGTAGAGATCATCTGCTTCAGAGATCCGGTTCGAATCACAATATCCCTCAAGCACAGCTGGATGCCCTGAATAATGTATTCCATAACTCATTGTACCTTTTAGATAGTGCAATATCCTTTCTAGTGCACGCCAATGATCTATACCCGAGTTTGACGTGAACCTACTCAATTTGCTCACAGCAAAAGAGATATCAGGCGTCGTAACGCTAGCTAAGTACATAAGTGAACCGATTATTTGAGAGTATCTCAATTGATCTTTCCCTTCTCCAATGTTCTTTCTGAGTATCACGCTGGGGTCATACGCTGTTGGTGAAGGTTTGCTGTCAGTAAAACTGAAGCGACTCAAGACCTTCTCAACATAGTGAGATTGCAACAAAGTAATTCCACTCTCATCTTTAACCAGCTTAATGTTAAGAATAACATCAGGCTCTCCCAAATCTTTAATATCAAAGCAATTTGATAGAAACGATTTGACCTCATTTATCACTTTTATGTTTGTACCAAAAATCAGAATATCATCCACGTACAAACACAAAATAACACCTTCACCCCCACCATGGCAATAGTACAGACATTTATCAGCCTCATTAATGACAAAGCCTGCAGAAGTTAAAGTTCTGTCAAACTTCTCGTACCATTGCTTAGGTGCTTGTTTTAGTCCATACAAAGATTTTAGTAATTTGCACACTTTTCTCTTTTCACCTTTTACCACAAATCCATCTGGCTGATCCATGTAAATTTCCTCTTCCAACTATCCGTTAAGGAAAGCTGTCTTTACGTCCATTTGATAAACGACAAGACCATAGGAGGCAGCCATGGATAGTAGTACTCGAATGGTAGTAATTCTAGCAACGGGTGAATAGGTGTCAAAGTAATCTTCACCTTCTTTCTGAGTGTAGCCTTTCACCACATGCCGTGCCTTATACTTTTCAATAGTACCGTCAGTCCTTAGCTTCTTCTTGAGCACCCACTTGCAGCCTACTGGCTTACAACCGTGGGGTCGTTCAGATAGCTCCCAAGTCCCATTAGAAAGAATGTAGTCAATCTCACTCTGAACAGCTTCTTTCCAGTCATCTGCATCCGGAGATGCATATGCCTCTGCAATAGTTTTGGGAGTATCCTCCACAAGGTACACAATGAAGTCATCACCGAAGGATTTTGCAATCCTTCGTCTCTTACTCTTGGAAGGAGCTTCATTGTCATTCTTCTCAACATCATCCTCAAGATGTTCAGATTCATTATTAGATGTATTAGATTCAGGCATGCTAGACTCAGGTAATATTTTAGAAAAAATTCTAGCAATGCTATGCATATCTTTCATAGGAAAAATATTCGCAAAAAATGTTGCATCGTGAGATTCCATAATAGTGTCAACATGCATATCTGGTGCCTCGGATTTAACTACTAAGAATCTATAGCCCACGCTCCGCTGAGCATAGCCTAGAAAGATACAATCCACTGTTTTCGGTCCGAGCTTGCGTTTCTTGGGAATCAGAACGTTGATCTTCGCCAAACATCCCCAAGTGCGCAAGTAAGAAAATGATGGCTTTCTTCCAATCCACTCCTCGTAGGGAGTCTTCTCTTTATTTTTGTTTGGAACTTTATTCAAGACATGACATGAAGTCAGTAGCGCCTCTCCCCTCCATGCCTTAGATAAACCGGCAGTGCCTAACATGGAATTCACCAAGTCAGTCAGCGAGCGGTTTTTCCTCTCGGCGACCCCGTTTGATTGGAGAGAATAGGGAGGCATCCTCTCATGAACAATACCATGTTCCGCACAAAACTCATCAAATACATTGGAGAAATACTCGCCACCACGATCCGACCTAAAACGTTTGATCTTTCTCTCCAATTGATTTTCAACTTCAGCATTATAGATTTTAAAGTAGTCTAAAGCCTCATCTTTAGTTCGCAGCAAATAAACATAGCAGAATCTAATAGTATCATCAATTAACGTCATGAAATATTTCTTTCCACATTTTGTCAACACACCATTCATCTCACAAAGATCAGAATGTATGAGTTCTAGAGGTGCCAGATTTCTCTCCTCGGCCGCCGTGTGGGGCTTTCGAAGTTTCTTTGATTGCACACAACTATGACACTTAGAACCTTTGGTAATGGTGAAAGTAGGAATTAAACTCATAGTGGATAGCCGAGACATTAAACCAAAATTAACATGACATAAACAAGAGTGCCAAGCACTTGCATCATCATCAACAGTGCCACAAATATGGTTCACTGACATGTCACTAAAATCAGAAAGGAAAAAACGGAACAAGACTCCGCACTCATAGCCTTTACCAATAAATTGTCCATGTTTGGACACAACCACTTTATTAGACTCTAAAACTACCTTAAAACCATCTCTGCATAAAACGGAACCGCTAACGAGATTCTTGTTAATGGAGGGGACATGCATCATGTTCCTTAGCCGCACGATCTTCCCCGAAGTAAACTTCAGACCGACCGTAACAACACCACGAACAGCTGCATGCGACCCGTTCCCCATCAAGATGGTTGAATCCCTTCCATGCTAGTAAGAAGTAAACAAAGAGATGTGAGAACATACATGAACATTAGCACCTGTATCAATCCACCAACATGGAGATTGAAATACGAAAAGAACAATAGGTAAAATACCGTACATGTCAGTGTTGCTAGCGGTCACGACGTTGATAGTCTTCTATCCCTTTTTCCCTCTCCGATCTGCACGATCAGAACAGTCTCTGGAAAAGTGGCCGAGCTCTCTACAGGTGAAATAATTCATCTCGCCTTTGTTTACTTTCTTCTTCTTCTTGAAGGTAGTAGTCTGCGCAGGCTTGTTGTTGTTAACAACAGCGGACTTCTTCCATTTGTTCTTTCTGCTGGCACGAAAATTCCTCTGTACCATATTGGCGTTAGACGGAAAATCAGCAGCCTTCTCAATGGTGTCCTTAGCCCGAGCTTTCTCTTCAACATCAAGGGACGCTATCAATTGTTCAACTGATATCTCCTGCCTCTTGTGTTTCAGAGACGTGGCGAAGCTCCTCCATGCAGGAGGTAACTTTGCAATAATGCACCTAGCCACGTACTTGTCGGGCAATTCACACTTGAGAAGCTTGAGCTCTCTCACAATGATCTGTATCTCATGCGCCTATTCAACTACAGAACGGTTATCCACCATCTTGTAGTCGTTCGACGACTCCATGGTATACAGTTCACTGCCTGCATCGGTTGCACCGAATTTAGCATCCAGTGCATCCCACAGCTCCTTCCTGTCTTCTATGTGCATATAAACATCACAAAGACGGTCAAAAAGAACACTCAGAATGCATCCTCTAAAGGCAACATTGGCATCTTGGAAATTTTTCTGAGCTTCCTCAGATAAATTACCAAAGCAGATAAATTACCCTTTGGTTTGTCGTCTGTCACCCAGAATATTTTCAGAGTCAGCAACCAGAGCATGGCTTTTAATTGCCATCTCTTGAAATACATCCCGGAAAATTTATCCGGCTTCAATGCATCGGCTAAACCCATGTTTTTGGATTGTTGGAAAATTAAGCAATTTCAAGAATAACAATTCAATGAATAATTCTAGAATATAGATCATGACGACAGTAGCAACTAACAGATGCATCTCAAAAATACTAGAAGTATGAAACAGCCCAACGAACATCAATATGAACTCGCAGATCATAACTAAACAACAGATCGAATCACAATGTACGTACTGTTGCGGTGGAGACTATTCCCATTCCCACTCCCCTCATCACACTTCATGAATGGGCCTTTGAGATTTTCAGAATTTATTAAAACTTTGGGTTGGGCTGATCAGGCCCACCAAATTCTAACAGAAGACACCACGATGACCCTCTTAACCTTGGTCTCTGAGCTCCGAGCAAGTCTTGGGCCTCGCTTGGGAGGTTTGTAAAAACTTCCAGCCGTGAATGCTTACAGGTGTAAATCTCCGGGTACCAATGAAACTCCTATAATTTCAATCCCGGTGTAAAACTGATGTTTGGGAGATAATGGTAGAACAGGAGCTGCGCGCCGCGCGGCCGTATGGCGTCGATTTGCTTCGGCCTTCGTCAACACCAGCAGGAGCTCTACGGATCCGCACGGCAGCAGCAGGAAGCTCCATCGGAGGAGCTTCCACGCACCATTTGAAGAACCCACCAGCCGGTGGCGGACAGCTCTGCCAGCGCACATCGCGTGCGGCGGCGATGGCAGGCATCACTAGCGGGGGACAGAACTAGCTAGGCAAGGAGAGCAGCAGCTCCCGACGGAGGCGGGGACAGATCTGCCTCGCCAACGACGCGCGCCGCCACCTCGCACAAGCCTCCATGATTTCTAGGGTTCTTCCGTATTTCCTTCCGGGCCTGAGGAGGTCTGCAATCTTTCTCGGGCATCTCAGGGAAATACGAGCGGAAAAGGATTCTTGAAACGACGAACCAATCATCGTTTTGGATCACCATCGGAAATTTTCTGGGCTTCGTAAGTTACACTGGTAATGAGCCCAAAAAGGGCCATCCAAGCAGGCCCTGAGGACACTCATATTGTACCGGTCAAAGCAGGAGCAAGTAGATCGTCGCTAGGTTTTCAGGAGCACTGCCTTAGCTGCCGCCACCGGAGATTTTTAGTTCCCCTCGCCTCCGGCCGCCGCCTTGGCGCTGCGAGGTGGGGGGAACCTCGGTTTCTTCTAAGATTATCCAGAAGTTTTTGCTTATATCAATTGTTTGGTTCTGATCGGCAACGCCATGGAGGAGGGTGCGATGCCGTCACGAATAAAGGTACTCTGGTTCTTCCTATGCTGTGGTGGTGTCTCAACGGGCGTTGCCGCGGAACCAGAGATTTTTAATCCCCGTGGATTTAGTATACCCGATCTTGTGGATCTTGGATTTGTGTACTCACAGATCCGTTTACACGTATCTGTTAAGTTTTTGTTAGTGTGTCATGGTGTTTTTGTTGGTTTTATGTTTTGTAATTTTGGAATACTTCTCTGGCGTTCTGATGAAGATCTTGCGGTTCGACGACCTGCACGTTTAGGGGATCATCCCCGGCCTAAGTACGTTCAACGCTCGTGGCTTCTCATCTTTTTGGATAAGCGACTCTAGGGGCTTTTCGAAACCCTTGAAGGTAGTCAAGTTCGTGCAGTGATACCAGTAATGATGTTGCTGCTATAGTCTGATTGCAGTCTCTTTGTTGAATCCTCCGCAGAATTTCATGTTGCAAAGTATGAAATCACGGAGAAGATTTCTTTAAGAAATTTCATTATAATTCTTAGTTATAGCAGTTATCTTATTGTTTTTAAAGTCTATGATTCAAAGCATTGTACCTGTAATGGTTCTATTGTTTGAATAAATTACGGGTTATTCTAAAAAAAAAGCAGGAGCAAGTATCAGAACCTGCATCAACATGGAGGTATTATTTTGATCCATGAAAGCTAACCACAAGAAGGTACGGAACAATTAAGGATGAGCAACAGAGCTTCATTAATTACATGCAAGCAGGATGTATCTATGAATCTATCCACTTGTTGAAGCATTATTCTCTACCATGCTCTATTTTTTCATGCCATGTCGAAGCTGGCGTCCTGGAAGAATTCATTACTTCAGTTCCTTTCAATACAAAGTTATGTTCCCTGTCAAAAAAACCAGCTGTGTAGTTGTCTCTATTTTCTTTTACAATTCCATATATACCTTCTTTTCGAAAAGGGGAAATTTTCCGGCCTCTGCATCGATCAATGCACACAGCCACATGTACAAACGTATCCTGTGTCATGTTTGTTGTAAGATCAACCCCAAATTAAATATAAGATCAACTCTGCCAGTTACCGAATCCGGGCAATCCGAACTTGGCTAGTTCGGTTGAGCTGAATTTCGGAATTCAGTACAGAAGAACGCCGGGCAGAACAGAAACCAAACTTAGATCCGAACATTTCGAACCAAATCTTCACGCGACGAATCTCGTCTAAATTCGCGAGTGGATTCTTGTCAAGCAACACAAATTCATACGCAGAAACATCTTAAATAACTAAATTCATACAAACAGCATCCGACAAGTTTATACATTAACTAAACCTAAGATAGTCCGCGTAAAGGGCCTGTCGCCGGTGCCGCCGCGGCCTTGTCGAGGGGATTTACCTCTTGGCCCTGGAGCGACGGATGGCCTCGGCGAGGTCGGCCTCAAACTCTTCCTCACGGCGAGCATCCTCTTCTTCCGCCCGTCCTCTCTGACTTGGCGATGGCCTCGTTGAAGGCCGCCTCCTCCTTGTCCTCCTCGACGGCTGCCAGGATGCAACTACGGGAAGCAGAGGTGGGGCTCTCCGCCTCGTCCTCCTCCCGAGCGCGGCGGCGGGAAGAAGATCTCTTCGCGCCGAACTCCGCCTCACGAGCGTGACGCGCACGCCCGGCGTGGATTTGGGCCTCGACCTCCGCTTGCCAGGCTAGGGTTTCCGGCAAGCGGCGGTCGAGGCCCGCCAAATTGGCTTTAAAGCGGCCCGCAAGCTTGCGAGCCCCCTCAGACCGTATGCACGCGCGACGAGCCTCCTCGCTCTTTGGGGGGCTTCCACGGCCGCCTGACGAGCCCGACCTGCCGGATTGCCACCTCCACGACCGCCGCGACGCCCCCTGAACCCAAGCTGCTAATGCGCTACATACTTTTGGACTTGCCGCTTGGCGCGGTCGCCAGAGAAGAACGCTAATGCGGCGGCGTTGGTGGAAATGCGGCGGTGGAAGGGGCGGTGCATGGCGAGTTGGGATCTGGATCCGAACAATCCCCTCCGAGCCGTAGATATATGCGAGGAGGAGGGCGCGATTCAGATCACCAAACTAATTTTTCCAGGACGGACCCGTTTACGGTATCTTCTCGGGCCATTTTGGGGCCGAAAACGAAGAACCGAGTTCGGACCACCCTGATTCAATATCTACTAGAGTTGTTCTCAGCCTTTTATTTCTTAAATCCAATGGTTGATATTAAGACTTTGTTTGGAATTATTGAACTATTTTGAATTTATAGAATCCGCTGTTGGAAAATACACAAGAAAAAAAAATGTTAGCCAAACACGAAAATAGCCAAAAACATTATCATAATCCACCTAAATACCAAACGGGAGTGCTACGGTAGAAAACCAGAGAGTACCACCTCAATGCCAAACCAGGTACTCAACGCAAATGGGAGGAGTGCCATCGTAGAAAACCAGAGTACCTCGGCTTAAAGGGTAAAAAGGTAATTTGGATGTGTTTTTTTGTGTTAATTTTTTTCCTCCTATCTACATCATCTATGGGACGAGATGGGTAAAAGAAAGAAAGAAAAAGAAACTAAAAACAATCGCTGTTGATAACTGAAAGTAGCACTACTAATTGGAACAACCACAATTGTCAGAGCAGCTTGGCTCACACTTGAGTCCAGAGCGGAGAGATGTGCAGCGCATGCCATGCGAGGCCAAAAAGAGGTCGAGAAGAGGAGTGAGTGGCTGTGGACTGTGGTGAGGAGACACCGTCAAAACGAACGGACGAAACACCCAAGCAGATACTGTAAATTTTATTGGCACATGGCAAAATGGAACCTTGCCGGTCGGTCAAAAACGGCAGTGACGCGAAGCCAAGAATTCAGCTAAACCCAAAACGATAGCACGCGAGGGGCACATCTGAGTCAAGCGAGACGTCAGTACCCACTGTCCCCTCCGAAACCAAACGAGGAACCAGCAGCACCCCCAACCGACGACCCGGCGCCGGCGGCAACATCCACCGCCAGCTGATTAACAAACGCGTCGCCGCCCACGCCGTAGAACCCCGCGAAGTCGGCGGCTTCCGGCCCGTCAAGCCGCAGCCTGGCCCTCTTCTCACCGCCCTCCACCGGCTCTTCGTCCCCAGCGCCGTCGTTGCCGCTGACGAGGCGCAGCAGCGTGTCGCGGTCGCCGACGACGGTGAGGAGGAAGGCTAGCATCTGCTTGGGCCGGCGCTCCGTCTCCTGCACGCGGCGCCACATGGCGGCCACCCTGTCGTCGATGGTCCTCTGCTCCTTCTTCAGCCGCACCACTTCCGTGGCCACCATCGTCATGTCTTGGTCGGTGGCGTCTGCGGCCGCCGCGTCCTTGCGCTTGCTGCCGCCGCCGCCGCCGCGGACGATGTTGCGCAGCAGGTGGGTCTGGCCGCGGAGGAACGAGCCGTGGGCGAACTCCCACCGGTCCGGATCCACCTTGCGAAAGCCCTGAATATCAAGTCGAGTTGTAGTATGTTCAGGCCAGGATTAAGATGCAGGGCGAGCTCCGGGGAACGAACTCAAATTAATGTGACAACCTCAGATTTCAGAAGAAAATGGAGTAACTGACTGACATAGGTGTTGAGCTGGCGGACGAAGCTGGAGAAGTTGTTGTGCTTGAAGTGCGTGGGGAGGAGCGTCTGCGAGAAGACGAAGGGGTCAGCGACGACGAAGCTGTTGTTTGCCGGCCCCCACCCAATGACCCCGTCCGTCCCCGGGTCCTCCACCATCCGGTACGTCTTCCACACGAACGGCGCCGCCGCGGCTCCTCCGCCCCCCACGCTCATCTAGATCGATCAAATATCTAAATGCGGTAATGTGTGTGAGGAGGGCAAAGAAGGCAAGATCTGTTGGGCCGGGACTTAACGTGGTGGTCTGGTCGCGGGTGGCTTATATGCACTTTTTTAACCAAGTGACGTGCCGCCTGTACGCGGGGAGAAAGCGATGGCGAGGAGAGGTGACGACAGGCGAGTCGTGGTGAGACGCGTGCGGACACGGGGGCTCGGGAGGCTTCCGCCGGTGGTCACACACGTACCCCAGCCCCAGCGTGCCGCATGGGGTCCGGCACACAGCAAAAGGATAGCGCGGGTGGGGAAAAAGCGCTTGCCGCTTGGCCTCGGCTTGGGGTCGTTGTCGCCAACGCGGATGCTGGAGGACACCTGCTCTGCTCTAGGGACCGTGTCTGGTCTGATGTGTCTACTAGCGTAACTTTGACAAGAGTGATTACTTTTAAAATTCGGCTAAAAAAGATCCGACCATAGACTTTTAACAAAAAATGGCGCCTTTTGTTCACCGTGAATCTTTATTCATGACGTTGAATATGATTATTTTTCGCTGAACTGCCAGGTATGAACTGAATTGAAAAAAAAAATGACATTCTCCAAGAACGCAATGCACGACAAAGGCTTGCGGAAAGCCAAGACACGAAACGTGTCACTTTTCGTCGTCTGAAACCAGTTGGCTGAATGGGTTTGCCACCAATTCAAATGGCGGAAAGGCTTTGTTAGCTGGCGGAAGGCAAGATAGGTGTCGTCCGAGCCAACGTGCTGCAACACTCATTCAGCAAATGGCGCATTGGATTCACATACGTCCAATTGATCAAAAATCAGAAAAGAATGGATTCTTCTCCTTCGGAATGAATTCGCGGCTTCCTGCCGATTCAGATGGCGGAAAGGACGAACACCACATGCAATGACGCCGACCGTTCGAAATGTCGATCCTCCCTCCCTCTCATCTCCACAAAGTTACGCCATGGGTGTGGCCCCTAGAACATCGATATATTAAGTCATGTACAATATAGAGAATGCTAACTTATT
Source organism: Brachypodium distachyon (assembly GCF_000005505.3). Lineage (NCBI taxonomy): Eukaryota > Viridiplantae > Streptophyta > Magnoliopsida > Poales > Poaceae > Brachypodium > Brachypodium distachyon. The sequence goes on along the minus strand of NC_016131.3, from coordinate 34,429,539 downwards.
TTATGCATTCTACCTCATTTAAAGGAGACAATAAAACATGCTATGGTTGTTGTAGTGTTTCATCCTAATTAATTGTTAAATGAATCAAATTAATTAAATTAATGTTAAGAAATAAATCTTGTACAGTACAATGACAAAAAAATTTTATCTTATCTTCCTTATTAAGAAATCATCTCTCAGTTTTAAAAAATCCCACATCTTTTTTCCGTTTTATTTTCACATTAGTAACCGTTCATCCTATTGTAAATGCCGTTTGCCCTCGCCGGGCACGAGTTTCAACGCCCAAGTCTTGGCAGTCTTGGAATGCGGCCATCTTAGCAAGTCGGGTGGTAGTTAACGTGTTGCCGATAAAATAGCATGCGACTCTCCAATTTGGCCCACGCGCACACATTCCCTGGCACGGTCACGAGCAAGGGAAACTCGTGCGACCTCCACGACGGTGTACAGTGTACTCCAGGCTGCAGCCTGCAGGCAACACCGCACACCACACGTTTCTCCCGAACTCGGCGGTTGTTTCTTCTTCCGATGCCTGCGAGTGTCCCGATCACGCTAGGAATTGTGGTGCTGGGGAGTGGGACTGGGACTAGATTACGTGATCTTATCCTTATAGGACCCTGACCACGACCTTGCCTACAAACCGGCAGACAGCAATTGAGAGTGCCATGCTATGTATTCTGCATCGTAGTAGTAGTAAAATAGACTGAAGTTCATGAATAGCTCACTCGAGTCACTCAACACAGGAAACGTTTAGCCGTGGTCCCTGATACCGGCTCACGTACGGTAGCTGGTTCGGTTTCTCTCTTTTTGCGGAAAAGCTGGTTCGGTTTCTTTGTATAGGTAACGTGTAGGGGCGGGCATAAAAAATGATGTACCAGACCCGAATTAAGAGTCCTGAATTTAAAACCGACCGTATAAACTGAAGAATCATAAAAACTGAAGAAGCTCCGTCATCTCTGTTCTACAATCAGCTTACTCTTCTAAAAAAAAAAGGAAAAAAGAAGAAGAATCAGCTTCCTCGGTTCGATCGAGCTAACCGATATAAGTATATCGGGCCAAGATCTGTGTGACTGTCCAAAGCCCATGTAAACCTTCCAGCTTATAGTCGAATCCCCCACCAATTATTAGTCGGCTGCGTATCCGATGAAAATCTTCATTCGGTGTAAACCGCGCAAACTTCATAAAAAACATGTTTAAAAGTTTCAAAAAATTTCTACAGAAATACCATATGTTGGGAGTGTGATGTTCTACAAACCTGCAAAATTTCAAGTTCAAAGTCAAAATCATTCGGAAGGGATTAAAAAGAGAAATTTACGATGAATAGTGTCAGATATTAAAAGATCACTATTCATGCAGAATTTGTTTTTTTCGCTGCTACCAAATGCCATTGAGTTTGGACGTGAAATTTTGCACATATATAAAACATCACTTTTCTAACATATGTAATTTTTTCAAGAATTTTTTGAACCTTTTTCAATGTAGTTTTCACAGTTTGCACCGTAGAGGTGGTTTTCACCGGATATTTTGCCTTATTAGTCTACTACTAGCGCTTTAGCCACCAGCGAAATAAGAAAAAACAAAGGCCACTTTACAAGGATGTTGATATACAGTACTAGCACGAAGTGTACTAACTCAAACTTTTTTTTTAACAGCAAAGACCTCTTTTATTTTATGGAAACAACCAAGAATTAACAGGATTATACTTGGCTAATTGCGCCAGGTCGTGAGCAACCGAATTGGACTCCCGGCAAGAATGGCTGATCTCAAAGCGAGCCAGATCATCCATCAGACTGAAGCAATCTTCATATATCGCTGCAGCAGCGCCCATCGGCTGAGTTCCCGACCCGAGAACTTCGACAACGTCCATTGAGTCAGAATTAATGCTAACTCGGGAACATCCAGTAAGAACAGCGAGCTCCAGGCCGATACGGACACCATGAGCCTCGGCAGCCTCCACATCCGCAACAAGGTCCGTCTTCCAGATGGTGGCAGAGATGAAATTACCATGGTGATCTCGGATGACTGCTCCCGTGGTAGCACGGAGCGAATCTACATCAAAGGCCGCATCAACATTAAGCGTTACCCAGTCTGTCGGAGGTTTTTGCCATCCATGCTTTTTCAGTCCAGCATTGGATGGGGAGGCGGCATAGAAATTCGCCGATAAGGCTCTGATGGCGAACGCAGACTGGGCCGGCGTCTGGACAGGTTCATCATGAACTATCTTGCGCCGTTCCCACCACAAGTACCAATAGGCGGTGACCACCAATTCACGGAAATTATCAGGAACAGGCCCCGAGCAGAACGAAGAACATAACAGAAATTCAAGAACCGTTGAACCCGCCCGGTCATACTCACACACCTCGGAGATGAACTATTGGCACTCGAGTAGACTCCAAATTTCAGCAGCCCGAGGGCACTTGAACAGCATATGGAAGATGTCCTCAGCCCCCGAGATGCAAAGGGGACATTGGCCACTGATCTTCATATGACGATTAGCAAGAACAACTCGGCAGGGCAGAGCACCATGTAATGTTTTCTAGGCAAATCAACTTTTGCAGGTACCCGGAGCTTCCACAAAGTTTTCCAGGCCGGGTGGGTAGTAGATGACTCCATATTACCTGTGTGTTGCAGCTTCTGGCTGTGCACATGCATCCAATCAGCATGATACGCTGATTTAACTGAAAATGTGCTGGATTTGGTCAGGTTCCAGGCAACAAAATCCTCCTCAATGCGACTGGATAGAGGGATGGAAAGAATACGCTGCACATCAACTCCACAGAAGGTTTGATTAACCAGGTCAACATCCCAATCTCTAGTTGCAGGATTAATTAGTTCACTAACATTGGACAGTAGGTGCTGTCCGCGGCGAGAGATGACTCGCCTGTATGGGGTATTGGGAATCCACGCATCCTCCCATATGTCAATCTTCTCTCCATTTGCAATACGCCAAACATGCCCAAGTTTGAAAGTTTTTAGGCCTGACATAATGCTCTGCCATGTGAAGGAAGAGCCCTTCTTCAGTTGGGCGTTAAGGAGATCTCCATCCGGATAATACTTGGCTCGCAAAACAGTAGCGCAGAAAGAATTCGGTTCCGCAATAAGGCACCCCACTTGCTTGGCTAAGATTGCTTGGTTGTAACAGATAATGTCTCGAAAACCCATGCCTACCTTGGCTTTAGGGACACACATCTTCCACCAGGCGAACCAGTGCATCCTCCTCCGGTTTTGTTCATCACCCCACTAGTAACGCGACATAGTGTCAGAGATCCCTTTACAAATTTGCTTTGGGATTTTAAAAACAGACATCACATATGATGGAATAGCTTGGGCGACCGATTTAAAGAGCACCTCTTTACCTCCTGCCGAGAGCATCTTTTCCTTCCACCCCATCGTGCATTTCTTCGCTCGATCAACGAGGAATTGGAAACAGTCCGAGCGGTCAGCACCAACAATCGGTGGTAGACCGAGATACTTGTCGAAAAGAGCTTCTGTCTTTGAATAACATCTGTGTTCGGGCTAAAAAAAGATCCTCGATATGTCAACACTAACAAGCTGACCCAAAGCAGTGCAATATTCGTCCAAGATGCGTTTGATACACGTTGCATTTGTCTCATCCGCGTCCATAAGGATTAGTGAATCATCCGCAAATAGCAAGTTAGTCACCGCCGGGGCATCCTTATAGACACGAACACCCTTCAGCTCGCCCAGATTCTCAGCATGGCGTATTTCTGCCAAAAGTCCTTCAGAACACAGCAGAAACAAGTAGGGCGACAAAGGATTTCCTTGGCGTAGACCGCTAGTCGGGATAAAAGAATCCGTCTCGCTGGAGCTGAAGCGCACCTTGTAACCAACTGAAGAGACACAGGACATTACCAACTTGATCCAATCAGCATGGAAACCCAACCGACTAAGCATGCCTTCCAGGAAACTCCACTCCACACGATCGTATGCCTCGTGCATATCTAGCTTCACGGCACAGATCCCTTTCTTCCCTTGCTTCTTGGACTTGATCGTGTGGTAGCATTCATAAGCCACAAGGAAATTATCGATAATCAAGCGCCCTGGCACAAATGCACTTTGTGATGGGCTGATAATATCCGGTAAAAAGCCTTTCAATCTTGCAGCAATCATCTTGGATATAACTTTGTAGACCACATTGCACAAGCTAATAGGACGAAATTGGATGATTTCTCAGGCATATCAATTTTAGGAATGAGCACAATGACCGTGTCGTTCCAACCATCCGGGATATATCCAGAGTTTGGCCGCAGCCAACACTTTATTCACCAAATCATCATCACGCATCGGCCAAAAGCGCTTGTAAAAAACAGCGTGTAGACCATCCGGCCCTGGGGCTTTTAAGATCACCAATATCAAAAAGAGCATTTTTCACCTCTTCTGCCGTATAGGGGGCAGTAAGGACATCATTCATGGCCGTGGACACCCTGCGCTGGACCTTATCGAGCACACTAGAGTGTTGGTCTGAAACACCACGCGTAAAGAGAGATGAGAAATAATTAGTAATTAAATTATTCAAATCCTCCGTACCTTCCTTCCATACACCAGTATCATCCAAGAGTTTCTTGATCTGATTTCGTTTCTTCCGAGCAGTGGCTGAATTGTGAAAGATATTAGTATTTCGATCACCATGGAGCAGCCAATTTGCACGACCACGTTGACACCACGTGATTTCTTCTTGGTCCATCAAGTTCTCAATGAGCACTTGCAGCTCCTTCATACGCCCAAGGATGTCTGGGGTTGTCGTCTCCCGCCTGAGCTTCTCCAACTCTTTCTTTAGATTATTGATTCGATTCTTGGGTCCTTTCAACACCGATCTATCCCAATGATGGAGATCGGCATGTACTGCAGCAGTGCGTCTAGCTAATTCGGGGGCAGCTCCCGAATTGACTGCCCGAGCCCAAGCCGTTCGTACTATCTCTTCCACACCTTCTTCAGATAACCAACGGGCCTCAAATTTCCGGCCGCCAGACCGAGCCTTGATTAGAGAAGCATCATACTGGTCAGTATTCACCAAAATCGGCCTGTGAACAGACCGATGATGTTCCTCGTTGACAACACCAAAATATGGGTACAAATTCATCCAGTGGCAGGAGCGATTTGTTTTAAAAACGAGAGGTTTGCCGCAACGTGGCACTGTGGCAGGAGCGATTTGTTTTTCGTGAACAGCAAGTGGACCGGCCGGTTTGACCGAAACCGCCCGGTTCGCCGGTTTGAACAAAAGCCAGCCGGTTCAGCCCGGTTTACCTGGTTCGCCTGCCCGAGCGGTCCTGTGCGCTTAACAGACCAGCGCGGTCTACGGTTCGACCAGCGGTCCGGTTTGCAAAACTAGGTGTGGCAGGAGCCAGTGCAATCTAGCATAGTAGCATGGGCTTTGCCGAGAACCCGAGTCAGGCACTCACCAAACGCTTAGGGTTTGTCGAGTGCTGCGGGCTCACACATAACGAGCCGCTGCCATGTGGATTTCCCCCTGTCATGGACTTGCTGGCACTCGCGCGGCAGACAACTATGCTTCGCCAAGAGCTATGGGCACGACACTTGGGTAAAATAGAGGCTCGTGCCAGTAGGCTCCGAGGATTTGCCGAGAGTGCTTGTCGGGAACACTCGGCAACTGATTGGGAGTTCGTGTCAGCGTCACGGGATCCAGATCTAGGCCACGGGCGCTGGCACGGACAAAAGCCACAAAAGATAGATGCTGGGTGTTGAGTGTCAACTGTCAAGTTCAGACTGGCGATCTCAGCAGGAAAGTTTGTGTTTTCGTTTGATTCTGGATTGTAATAACGTAGGGCTCACGAACCCAATTTTTCTCGCTTTGTACTCTGTTTTGTCGTTCTTGTAGTGTTGTTATGGATATTTGAACTTTGTGCTTCGTTTATGCTTTGAAACGAAGTTCTGCCGCTGTGAGCGAGCTCTTAGAAAAAAGAAACTTTGAAATCATATTATTGAATTGTATTACATCAGCAAACAACGACAAGAAAAGCAAGTAAGCATCACTAGGTGCGCCCGGACAACGATGTGGCATGGCATGCATCATCAAATGGAAAGAAAACACACAAATTCTAGCTGAGGAAATTATACGCGCATGTACGCATGACGCATGTATGGTATACATGACTTATTTAACCAGCGCTAGCTACCAGGTAGCAGGTAGAGGTGGCTTAATTAGTAGTGGCAAGCTTGGTTGGCCTTCTTGAACAAGGCGGCCTGCGCGGCGGCGGCGACCTCAGAGGTGAGCGCCAGGGCGATGCAGTCCTTGACCTGGTGGGTGGTGTAGGCGAAGTGGGCCTTCTTGGCGGCGATGGAGTTGATGTACGCGGCGGCGCCCTCGCGCAGAAGGTCGCCGTAGCAGTCGGTCCGGGTGCTGCACAGGGCGTCCTTGAGGGTCTGTATCTTGGTCCCGTAGAAGGAGCTGCACACGTCGCCGAACGAGCCCACGATGCTGCCCAGGGAGCCCACGCACGAGATGATTTTGTCCGGGTGGCTCTTCCAGTAGCTGCACATACACACATGCAGATTACTCATCCAGTCGTTCCTTTTTTTCAGTAAACCTTCAGACTCAGACGTACGTGGCATGTAATCCCTCCGTTTCTAAGTACCTGTAGTGGTTTTAGTGCAAATCTGCACTAAAACCACGACAAGTATTTAGGAACGGAGTAAGTATAATTCAGTCCAAATTCCTGCTCCTTAATTATGTGCGTCGTGGTGATGTCATGTGTGATCTGTTGGGTGAGCCTTACTCGCAGGTTCCAGTGTAGCTGGGCGTCGTCGGTGTTGGAGTCGGTGTGTAACCGCCGCCTCCTCCTCCGTAGCCACCGCCGCCGCCGCCTCCTCCATAGCCACCGCCACCGCCGCTTCCGTAGCCCCCACCACCGCCTCCGTACCCGGCTGGTGAAGACATTATCGACAGCCAATTTGCCACATAATCAGCAAAGTAGCTAGGTAGCACATTGTATGCATTGCAACTTCCAAGATCGTAAGTGCACGAGAAGATTATGAGATCGTTCTATGCAAAATGAATACATACACTTCTGCTCAGACAGGTGATTTGCCTCCAGGCTCCTGGCAGAGCTCCGAGACGCTATGCCCACCAATAGAAGGGTGACCAGAAGAACCTTGCAACCCATCTTAATCTCACTCGGTGCCTTTGCTTCTAAAATTAAGAGGGACAAAGAGAACAGTAGCCAGTAGCAGCAGGCAGTAGAGATGGTTGGGCTTGAATGAGTGCCTTGAGACACTACACCTGCAGGTATATATATACACAAGCGCACAGCACCCACCGTTGAATTGCCGGTATGCTAGCTGCATACTAGAACCGGGTGATCATGCAATGTATTGATGGTGTAGTTGGCCACCATTAAATGCTTCCATTGGTCCATCCAACTCAGTACCATGGTGATCTCATGGGGCCTTGCCACACAGTCGATTATGGTTTACATCCACACCACGTTTTGATCGAGTTCCAGTGTCATATGTGTTTGTTCTTTTCGGAACGGGACGGAAGTCAGTACTCACTACTCAGTCTTGTGTTTGTCAGGTGTCGCTCTTCCTTATAGCATCATAGTTCAGTAAATTAATGTGCGTGCAAAATTGACATGTGCACTACAGTAGTTGCCTAGTTGGAGCTGAGACTTGGCCGAACAAGCCTTTTACATGCATAGATTGATCGGTATGTTAACAGCTGCAGAATGCCAGAGAGGCAGCTTGCGTGCGAAAAAGGACATGCCACTATCAGCACTAAACGGGTGTCGTTCCGATGGAGTGCGCGCGTCAAAATAAATTGGATTCGGTGCTTGCCACCTACTCGCTCCCAACTTAACTTCATGTATGGAATGTGCCCTTAATTTTCTTTTTCTGGTCTTCGATTGCCGATGCAAGCGAAGTTGCGTCGTCGCCGAGGATTTCGGATCATATATGGGATGTCCTTTTGTCCAAGTTGGACCCTCGTCGCCGTGGATTTCGGATCATATCCAGTGTGATTTCCGTTTAGTTTTCTTTCGGAAACAAATTGTCTCGAGAGATGCTGGCGGAGCTGGCGGTGCTTGTGCTGCAGTTTGTCGGGATGAGTCTGGATGACTGGATGTACTTAGGTGCCTCAGCCATCACTGTTGCGGGCTTGACTGATCCCACAGCCTTGGAGGCAATGGCATGTAACGACGCTCTGTCATTGGCTCAGGATCTCCAGTTATCCAACTTCGTGGTGGCGTCTGACTGCTTGAGCGTAATCAAAGATCTGAAAGAAGTTAACTTATGCTATTACAGTGCTAACCTCAGAGAGATTGTAGGAAGTTATTTGCCGATGTGCTTTTTCAGCATGAGAAGCATACTTTTAATCTAGATGCTCATAATTTAGCTAAAGCGGCTTCATCGCTGTCTTTCCGTCGCCGTTTGTGGCTTCTTGGAACCCCACATATCGCTTGTATCCCTTACCAATCGGCCTGGACGTTCGGGCCGAGCTTCTGGGCTCAGGCTCGGCTTGGTAAGGCTCGGATGGGCTCGGGCTCGGCCTGCTAGTTTACCAAGCCTGGGCCGAACTGCAGAAATGGACTCGTTTCGTTGTCGGGCCGAGCCTAGACTCGGCTAAGGCTGCTCGAAAAAGCCCGAAAAAATAACAGGCCAGAAACGTTGTCGGCCGACCCAGTGAGTCCAGTCCTTGCCCTAGTCGAAGAAGACATCGAGTCGAGTCGTGCCTTCTCTCGTTCCCATTTGAGCCCTCTCTCTCGTTCCCCTCTGCCTAGCCGCTGCCGCCCGCCTCTTCTGCCCTAGCCGCCGCCTCCGCCCAAGGTTGCACGCGACCCCGCTCCCGCTCTCTTGATGGAGATGGACGATGATGAATCGGGTGACGGCCGTGAGAGGTCTTTGTCCTCGATTTTGAAGGACAAGGGCAAGACGAAGGGCACGAATGAGCCTGCTGTATCCTATATTCATGTGTGTTGTCAATTTCATATATGCTGTCATTTTGTGGTTGATCTGCATGTTCTGCAGATTGATCTGCATCATGTATTTACAAGTTTTTGATGTTCTACAGCGATTTGTGCTTACAAAATGGTCTAATTCCTTCGTCATGATAAAAAACTGCATGTTCTGGACACAATTTCTACTGGGCTCATCGAGCTCCCAGGCTCGGCCCGAGCTTCAACCAGGCCCGAGCCGAGCATCAGATTCAGGCTTGAAACAGTTTCGGGCCGAGCCAGGCTCGGCTCGCAATCTTCGGGCTTTCGGCGAACTTGACCCGAGCCAGGTTCGGCTCGGCTCGCGTCCAGGCCGTCTTACCAAGTCAGAGTTGAATAAATCTGGGTTTTCTCCTTTTTTTTGTCTTGAGAGATAAAACAGAAAGTGATGCCAATTTGACAGACTAACGTTACAACTCTTAGGCCAAAACCACGATATGATGACACTAATACCGTTTTGGATCGGACAAGAGACCATTGGTGTCCGGTTTCAACAGTTAGAGGATACAAAACACCCTAAAAAGATTCCAGAGACCATTTGCAGATTTTTCGACTAGAGAACCAGTCAAGTTTTAGATGGAGACGGAACACACATGCGTTCTGGAGCAATGTGAACAACTATCTGCGGCAGCCGACGGATGCATATCGGACGGGCATTAGATATAGGCTTGGATCGGCTGGGTTAGAAGGTCATGCGTATTGCGTGAGGAGGTAAGACCGAGAAGAAAAATGAGTAAATTTCACAAAACCACTACTCTAGAGGCTAGAGTTTTACGGAGCTACCACCTCAGTGGTTCGCATCAGTTTGCCACTACTTCAGGGACAATAACTATCAGTTTTCCCAAATCTCGTGGATTAGTGCATTTGATAGCAGAATTGACAAGGTGGACCCACGTGTAAGGTCTTTGCCATTTTCAAAAAAGACCCTGACTTTTTTCTTTTTTCTTCTTGACCCATCGTGTTCCTTAGGGAGCAGCAGCTCCACGGGGGGCCGCGCGGGCCGTCGGTGTGGGCGCAGGGATGCGGCACGGGCCGGTGGCACGGGCATGGGGAGGCGGTGCGGCGGCGCAGGCGCGAGCAGGGGGCATGGGCGCGGGAAGGCGGCGCGGGCAGGTGGCAGCCGGGCACTGGCACGAGAAGGTGGCATGGCGGCGCAGGCGCGAGCAAGGGGCACGGGCCGGGCGCGGGGAGGCGGGCAGGCGGCGCGAGCGCGGGCAGGGGCCTCGTCAGCACTGGCGAGGTGGCCGGAGAAGGGGAAGAAAGGGGAAAAGAAAATTAATGAAAATAACAGGAGCTAAATGGATAAATTGAATGCCACAGAGGATCTTACAAGTGATCCCAACTTGTCAGTTCTACTGTCAAATGCACTAATCTGTAAGATTTGGGCAAACTGATAGTTAATGTCCCTAGAGTAGTGGCAAACTGATGAAAGCCTGAGATGGTAGCTCCATGAAATCCTAACCCCTATAGTAGAGGTTTTGTGAAATTTACTCAAAAAAACAACATTGTAATTTTGTCGTATCGAAATCGTCGTAAGTGAAGTGTTTCCGTTATGTCAAAAGCTCAAGTTAATTCAATAGAGTTCCACGATTTACATTTCTAATGGAATTGATTTCTCTCATGTCTTTCTGCTCACTGTGTTGTCGTAGGGTGTTTCATCTTTGTCATGTTTGTTTCGATCAAGCTGATCTCTGCAGCTACATCCTGTACTCTGTACTACTTTCAGGAGCAGGGTATCTAACTTGTGACTGCCTTCTCTAGCTTCAAAGCTGCTATGCCTATGCGTACGACGGTCTACGTAGTTTCGCTCTAGCTCAGTGTTTGCGTTGGTAATTTTTCCGTTCCATAATTCTTGTCGAAATATTACATGTATCTAGTTGGTTTTTAGAAATAGATACATTCATTTTTGAACAAATTTGAAAAAAAAATTATGAAACTGAGGAAGTGCTCCCGCCAAATTTGTTTTCAGGTTGAAGAGAAAAAACCCATCGAGACTTTGCTTCACCTGTTGAACTGAATCCGTCAAAGGAACATACAGTATGTCTCTTTCTATATATGAATTATACATTGGCCACACGTCGCTATCGTGTTAAATCGTATTAAAGGATCTAATTTTCACTGACGATTTACATGTGTAATTTGGGCTTCAAGACGGTGCTACCATCATCATCGTCAGCTCAAAGCGACGGCTAACAGCAGAGTGGCGGCGCATAAATACAAGCTAGTGATGACATGATGTGATCTGCACTTATTTCGGTAAGTCGATCTGAAGGGAGGGGGCTGGAGAGCGATCATACTTCATTGCCGATTTGCCGTTGCCGCGCGCGAGAGGATTCATGAGAACTAAAGCTAGGTCCAACCTTGACGGGTGCGGGCCACCACGCGATATCAGATTAAACGCTGATCTGCAAGTTCAAATTAAAAATATGTTCTGATTCATCCATGCGTTAGTTTCTTTAGTATACGAGACTACTAGTACGTACCATCATCAATTCTTTTCTTTTTTAAGGCAGTTTGGCTAGGCAAGGCTAATTTGAGTTTGCGTGGACACACTTTGAACTGAAATTATTGTCGTTATATAACGTACTAGTGCAACATACTCTCTCTGTTGCATATTAGTTATACATACCGCTTTTTTAAAGACAAAATAAGCTAAAAAGACAAATTACTACTCGCTCCGATCCATAATAACTGTCTCAGGTGTAGTACTACTCAGTTAGTACAAAAATCTGAGATACTTATTATGGATCCGAGGGAATACTTAATTTTTTTTTCATATTTTGATGCAGTATTGGATCATGCAGCTCAGTCTTCCTCCGGTGTCTATTTAGCCTCACCTCCCTTCATCCAATAGAATTGTAGCATTGAAATTGTTTGCGTAGGATTGAAAGTCTAAATGTAAAGTATTTTGAGAAAACTTTGCAAACTACATTTACAAACTAACTTGAAACGAAAGGAAGTAGCTATCGAGCTATGGATCCGGTCTCTCCTGCCTTATTTGGAAGAGGATCTCGTGTGGTCACGGACATGTAGGCATCCACATGTCGATGGCCACACGTTATCTTAAAGCACATAGTGATAAAATGTTCTGTACTAGTGAGACTTGTCTGATTTAGTTTGCTTCTACCTTTTTTCATTTCTCTAGTGCATATGTAACTCTCAGCTCAGCTGTAAGTTCTCGACTAAGTGGCATTCTCCCTGCATGATCCTATAGACCATCATGAACTCACATGTTAGGGATGTCGTGCGCAAGCATGTTAGATACTCTTCTTCACATGTCGATGCGTAGAAACTTCTCCATGAAAAGATTGTTCACAAAAATTGTTAGAACAAAATTCATTAGTTGACTCTTAATATTTGATGCCATATGCATTAATATTAAGTATGCAAAGGCCAAAAACTACTATCGTTGCATATATCTAATATATCCAAGCTGGCTGAACGTCCAATAGATTTACCTATCCAAGATCGATCTAAAGGAGCATCTCCAATCCAAGGAGCATCTCCAATCCAAAGTCTTAAGTGAAGGGGCGCGTAGAGATAAACAAAAACTTTTCCTACGCGAACTCCCAAGATCTAGCCGAGGTAGAAGGCCACGAGGATTACCACTAGACGCGCAGTTGCAGATTATTGATGCGGCGCCTTGATGCAGTGCAGTCCCTCGATCCGATCCAGCCGATCCAATCCCGCGATCGTCGAAGTGCTGAACGTACAGCACCTCTGCCGGTATCCACACGTGCGAGGAGGAGCTCCGGCGGCGGACTGCTAGGTCCGGTGCGACGGTTGAACTGAATCGGGCTAGGGTTCTCAACGCATGAGAGTGGAAAAACCGTGTCCCTTAGGCATCCCACGCCCCTGCTTATATATCGAGTGGAAGTGGGCTCCAAGCCTTGTGGCCCATCCACCCTGCGAGTCCAACTCGCATTGTCAGCCCAATTCCAGTTCGGGTCCAACCCGACCAAATACTTGCTCCCGCTCTTAAGTGTGTGACCCCGCAGGCTCATGGCGACTTGGACACGATTGGAGTCCGACTCACAATCGATCAATCGGTAGCGGCTCCTAGCAGAACGTGCCGACTCCCAAGTACCATCGAGTCATGGCGACGTACCTTCCAATGTGACATACGTCTTAGTCCCTTTTGCCTCACGATATACCTTGTCGAACTATAGGCGATTAATCGTCATCCCTTTAATAGTTCAACTCTCTTCTCGATCTGTGATATACGATTCATCCGACTAACTCTTAGTCGATCGATCCGGTTAACAGTTAACCAAGTCACGCATGGCCATGCTTCCCGAATCATATCACTCGAGAGGGCCCAGAGAATATCTCTCCAGTCGGAGGGGCAAAATCCCATCTTGGTTATCCACATCACACAGCTTGATTCTCAGTCAACCCGAACTCTGCCTTTATAACTGCCCTGTTACGAAACAACGTTTGACAGAATCTAAGTTGGTGATCCACAACTCGGATTGTGCGATAACCTCAGGTCTAAGGATTACATTGATTGAGACATGCAAATGACGACCTACTCGTTGCATCTCAATATGGGTCAGTCCGACTCGCTAAACTCTTTAGCCGAGTCCGTGTAAGCTGGAATGACATCACCATGCCCATGACAAGTGGAACCGAGTCATCAGCCAACTTTCACATTAGTCTAGGTTATGTGTCCAGCACAACCTCAATGACTAAGGACAATTTAGTATGAACAACATGAATACATAGTTCCACAATCAAATCACATATTCAATGATACATATCAGATGTTTAAACAAGGACAACTTAATAATATTTATGAATACATTGGGAATTACATCATACATGATTGCCTCTAGGGCATATTCCCAACATTAAGGACATCCGCAAATGATGATTCTTAATTGATTCTTATATGAAATTTGCTGATGTGAAGGAAAATGAAATAGGAAAGAGAAGTGAACTGACTCTCGTGAGGAGTCAGATTCTTATGGCAAGAATCGACTAAGAGTCAGCTGAGATTTAACTTTTTTACATTGTATATGTGTTATTTTACCTTTAACGTCGTCATCTAGAGTTAGTTTAAAGGCACAAACCATTATATGCGTTATTTTACTGTTGACTACAAATGATGGAGAGAATAAATATTAACTCTACAATTGTGGATACTCTAAGAGAGATGGCACATTTTTTTGCTATACTCTACTATTGTGAATAAATACTAACTTTTTTATGTTGGCGTCATGTGATCTGACGCACTCCCATGCTTGCACCTCTGTATGGATCCGTTATTTCAGGACTAACTTTTTCCAGGACCAACTGCTAGCATGTCGACTACCCCGTCATTTCTCCGTTTTTAGTTTTATATCCCAGCCATACACATCAACACATGATTAATATTTAATAGAGCAGATTATTGCCCATGTAAATAAACACTGGCCTTTTCTCCTCTCTCTCCTTTTGAGGAGGAGTGGCCTTTTTTTTTCCTATCATTTAATTAGAGAAAGAAGTTCATATTTCACCCTTAAATGTATCTCTCGGGACGCATAACCCCACTTAGCGGTTTCGGGGCTGATGTGGCACATTTAGGACGGTTTAGGGTGTGATTAGGCGAGTGGACTTTTTTTATCGTGCTGATGTGACCATCTTAGCCCCTGTCGTGCCCGGTGCCGCTGCACAAAATCTCGCCGGCATTGACCCACATGCCGCCGTGCTGCAAGCCCCTTCTGCACGCCGCCGTGCTGCTCGCTCTGCTGTACCTGCCGCGCGCCCCTGCGGTACCTGCCCCACGCTGCCGCTGCCTCTCGTGCCTCGGCTGTGCACAAGTGCTGCTGGTGCTGCCTGTCCTGCAGAGTTTTTTTTTTCAAGAATACAACCTAGCGGGTGCATCATCGTTTAAAGAAGGGAAGCCAGAAGGCTAGTACAATGCCAGATCGCAAACAACGCCACAAGTGGCAAGGAAAAATAAAAACAACAACTCGCTATCTATCCAACCAACCGCCGCGGGGATCACAACAGCCACCCTCCCCCTAATGAGACCTGCATGCTTCCAGCGTCCAAGCTCCTCCCGAATGCACTGTAGGATCTTCGCCACCGAAGGGACCGCGCCATTGAAGACCACGTCATTGCGGTGCCGCCAGATGGTCCAGAAGAACAAAATGATCGCCGTCCGGAGGTCCTTCCAGGCCCGATGAGGTAGCGGAAGGGAGGACCACCAGTCACGAAGCCGCGAATCTGCCACCGGAACCCAGTTAGCATGACCCCAGTCGGCAAGCAGGCTCGTCTACACTTGTCTCACCGTGATGCACCCCAAGAGCAAATGGGAAATGGTCTCCATCTCCTGGTCACAAAGGGGGCAGCGAGGGGAGTGTTGCAGGCCACGACTCGCAAGTCGGTCCACTGTCCGGCATCGGTTCCTTGCCGCAAGCCAAGCAAAGAATCTACACCTTTCCGGGGCTCGTGACTCCCACACCACCTTCTCCAGTGGGTCCACAGTACGGCCGGCGAAGAGGTTCGTGTAAGCCGATTTGGCCGAGTAACATCCGTCCTTCGACCAATTCCAAGTCAGAGAGTCTGGCGCACCATCCTCGAGCTGGATCCCACGAGACCAGTCCCAAAGAGTAAGGAACTCCTGGAGAGCAGCCCCCCACAAGTTGGGCCCCATGTTGGCCAACCAAGTGCCGTTAAGAGCCTCCCGCACCGTGCGTGGCTTCACGTGTTTGGGGCGGACACACGCCACAAGCGCCGGGAAGGCATCCTTGAGGCGGATACCATGCAGCCGACGATTAGTCCAAAAGAGTGTGTGCCTCCCATCACCCACCCGAAAAGAGGTGGCCGCCTCGAAGATGGCATCAACCTCCCTCGGAGTCTCCATCGTAAACACCCTGCAGGGCTTAGTGTCGTCAGTGCGCTCAATCCATCGCCATGGAACCCTCAAAGCCAAATTGAGGAGCTATAGATTGGGGATGCCAAGGCCACCAAAAGGTTTAGGGGAGCAAACCGCATTCCACGCCACTAGGCAGTGCCCTTTGGCCTCCTTTTGCCCACGCCAAAGGAAGCCATGGCAAGTCCTATCGATCCCCTTAATGGTCTTGTCGGGGAGGTCCAGGGACATCATCGAGTAGACCGGCATCGCCGTTAGGGTCGATTTAACCAACGCGAGCCTCCCACCCTTGGAGAGCAGGGGGGGCCTTCCATGAGGCGAGGCGGCCCTCGACCTTGTCCACCAAAGGCCTAAGGTGACGGGCTGTCTGTTCCCTAAGGCCCAACGGAAGAGCCCATTACGCACACAGAAAGCCCCGAACCTCGCAACGGAGCAAGCTGCCCACCATCAAGTGCTGGTCCTCGGAACAGCGAATGAGGTGGGCGGAACTCTTGGCGAAGTTGGTGCAGAGGCCCGAAGCGGCCCCAAAGTCGGCAAGGATTGCCGAGCAACACACCATTAACCACGAGGCGCCACTCTCGACAGAAGCCCCACGTCCGTGGCCTTCTTTATCATGCAGTGGAGGATGTCCATAACCACGATAAAGAGCATGGGCGATAAAGGATCCCCCTGCCGGAGCCCCCTGCTATGCACGATGGACTCGCCGGCAATGCCATTAAGGAGCACCCGCGTCGAAGCTAAGGAGAGGAGACCACAAATCCACGCCCGGAACCTTGGGCCAAATCCACGCCTCTCCAAAGTCTCGAGAAGAAAGGCCCAGTCCACCGTGTCAAAAGCCTTGGTAATGTCAACTTTGAGGAGGACCGCCTCAATCTTGGACCGATGGAGCTTCCGAGCCGTGCTCTGGACCAACATGAAGTTATCATGGAGGCAACGACCTTTCACAAAGGCGATCTGATGCGGCCCCACCAGCCGGGGCAGGGCTGGCGCCACCCTCATTGCCGGCACCTTAGCAAAAAGCTTGGCGGCACTATGGATCAGACTGACTGGCCGAAAATCACGGACCTCCGGCGCATCCAGCTTCTTTGGCAATAAGGCGATGAGAGCCGTGTTGATGGCCCGCATCCCACGCGCGTCAAGCCGCGCCATGGCCTTAAAGACCCCAACCACGTCCTTCTTGATGATTTCCCAGCAGGATACATTAAATCTGCCCGTGAACCATCCGGCCCAGGAGCTTTGTCAAGCTCCTGGGCCTTAACCACGGCCCAAATCTCCTCCTCCGAGAAATCAACCTCTAAAGCCTCCAAGTTTCAACTTGGAACACCCAAAAAATCAAGGTCGAGCGAGAAGTTCCGATTGGGCACCGAGCCCAGCAACTCGGCAAAGAAATCATCCACCGCTGTGGCCTTCGTCTCATGATCCGAAACCAAGACACCATCCACGAGAAGCCGCGTGACTAAGTTCTTCCACCTCCGATGGCTTGCATGGAGGTGAAAGAATCTAGTGCACGCATCGCCTTCCCGAAGACACAGAACGCGAGACCGTTGTCTCGCAATCGTGCGCTCCAACGACACAAGGCCAAGCAACTTCCTCTTGAGAGTTCTACGAAGACCCCTCTCCTCCGACAAGAGAAGCCGCGACTCCATCGCCACGTCAAGACGAAGTATGACCTCAGTCGCCACAAAGATTTGGAGCTTGGTGTTACCAATGAAATGGTCGCTCCAACTATGAAGTCTCCTCGCCGTACGCCTGAGTTTTGAATCAAGGCGCTTGAAGGGGTTGTGAATGAAATCCCCGGTGTTTCACGCCTCCTGCACCACGCCCATAAAGCCCTCCACCTTGGGCCAAAAGCTCTCAAAGTGAAAGCGCCTCCCTCTCTCGAGACGGGCGTCCAAGTCCGCCAAAAGCGGACAGTGATCGGATGGCGCCGTGCTAAGCGCGGAAAAGAACGCATTGGGAAAGGAGGTTTCCCAATCCACAGAGGAGAAAGCGCGGTCGAGCTTCTCGAGAGTAGCGTGCTCCCGCTCGTTCGACCACGTGTATCGCCATTTAGATAAAGCTCCTTCAACCCGACAACCCGAGGTCCCGGAGGGCTCTTCGGAATTTCCCCATCATCCTCCGATTGACAATCTCATTGCTTTTCTCACTCGGGTGCACGGTGAGGTTGAAGTCACCGGTAAGGAACCACGGCCTAGCATGAAGGTCATGGATATCTCGCAATTCCTGAAGGAAGAGTAGCGTGTCCACATCTCTTGCGGCCCATAAACGATCGTGATCCACCACGGCCCACCCGAGTCCCCGGACACACTCGCCGTGACCGCACCACAAGAAACGTGCGGGTTGGAAAGCCTCACAGAAGCCCCCTTCCATGCAAGGATGATCCCACCACGAGTACCGGTCGCCGGCAAGTAGAAGAACGAGTCGAACTCCGGACCCAAGCACTCATCAAGCAAATACTGGGAAACCAAGCTTAATTTAGTCTCTTCAAGTCCAACAATACAAGCTCCCGAAGAAGCAACCATCTGACGAACAGCAATGCGTTTGGCCCTAGAATTCAAGCCACGCACATTCCACACTAGAATACTAACATTTGTGGCAGCCATAAGAAATCCCACCATCCACCACGGCCGAAGGCCAACCGGCTATCCCAGCACCTCCGCACCATTCAACTCCTCAAGAGGAAGGGCCATACTCTCCCAGCCGAAGAGCGAGAGTATCGCAGTGATGTGCTCCACGAGAGGGGCCGATCGAAGAGCCGAATATAGGCCTGCAACGCCTCATCACCAATCCGATCACCCTCCCGCGCGACCCCCAACCGATGCATCAACACCCTTTGCTGCCTTTTTGCGCCCACCGAAGCAGCCCCTTGCCCGGCCAGACGCTTGCTGCGTCGCGGTGAGCAGCGCTGCACCACCTTCTTCCTAGGCCGCCGCGACACAGTTCGGGCAAGCACAGGAGAGGACCGACGCCGCACCATTGAGCGGAAGGCCTCCACCTGGCGGGCCGACTCGGCTGAAGGCCCCGCCGTAGGAGAACGCGCTGCCGGAGGGGACGGAGCGACGTCTGACAAGCTAACTAAGAAGGTGCTCATCACAGACCCCTCTGCCACCACCGGGGACGACACCGGCGAGCTGACCACCTCCGGAAAGGACACCTCGTCGTATTTGATCGGCGGCAGATCAAGCGAAGTCCCCATGGAGGGGCTGGACGGAGGTGAATCCGCCTCCAGCCGCATCGGGTCGCACTCATCCACAGTCCAAGGTAACGAGGGCATCCACTCCAACAGGGGATCCGGCGCCAGGGAGAAGCCACGGTGCACAGGGCGGAACTCCGGTGCCTCCGCCGAAAGGGGCACCAGGCCGCACTGCTACGACGCCTCTACCGGCAAAGTGCCGGCGGAAGCCACCTGAGTGGTTGCCGAAATCGTCTTCATCCACGCGACCTCGGGAGCAGCTAAAGAAGTTCTGCCTCGTGCCCCTCGCAGGCCGCCGATCACCATAGCCCCTATCTAGGTCACCATTGTGACCACGGTCACCATCGTCAGACAGGGCCACTCATCCGAGGATGGCCTATCCGTCGACGCCGTCGTGTCTTCCACCCGAAGGAGGTGAATGAGAACATCGTACTCCAGGAGGTTGACCTCCGACGGGATCAACATCTCCGGCGGCACTAGCAAGTCATCCTCCTCGTCGTCCTCAACCACCGGCGCCTCCGGGATTTGGAGCCGCTTCCCACGGGGGATGAGGCAAGGATCCGACGTCCACACGTAGACGCTGAGCCGCCCCATATCCTCCCTATTGACGGTGTTAGTGCCCAATCGCTCCACAGCACAGGCCGGCCCAAGAAGCGCCGCAGCCGTGCTGGAACTCCACGTGTGCGGCGGCATGCCTTCAATCTCCAAGTGCACACGGTAAGAAGCCGTGCGCCCCACCGCCTGCCGGAACCGATTCCAAGCAGAGAACCTCAGCGGAAACCCGCGACCATCGATCGACCCGGTGGTCAGAACAGCGTCGCGCACCCCTCTCGAGTCGAAGATCACCAAGAAATCATCCGGCCAAAATCTGTGAGTAGTGTAGCAGCCATCTAGCTCAGGAAAGCGGGCGGAGAGCACCCTGCCCACAGCCGGCAAGGAGATCCGCGACCGAACACCGGTGACGGAAACCACCGCACTCCATTGAAGGGCGCGCTCCTCCACCTCAAGCTTCGGGCTTTCCGGAATGATGCAGAGCTCCATCCGAGGCCAAAGAGATGCCGCACCCAGAGGCAGAGAGTCCACAATTAGCGGCGGCGAAGGCAGCGGCGGCGCCACCGTGGACAAACCCGAGGGCGGCGTAGGTAAAGGCGCCAGACCCGGCGTCGGAGCCGGAGCCTGCGGCTCCAGAGTCTCCTCAACCGCGGTCCCAGACGGGCGAGGAGGGCGGGCCCGGGTCTGGGGTTGATCGCAGCAGGCTGCCGGCCAGCGGGTGCCACGCTAGAAGCCAGCGGCGCGTGCTGAGGAGCAGTACGGGCCTGAGGTGCAGGGACGGGAGCAGCACGGGGCGCCGAGGCCGGGGCCGCGCAGGAGGCAGGTGCCGCGCCGGCCGCCCGGGAAGGCGCCACGCCGACCGCCCGCTGCCCCGCCTTGCCGGCCACACCCTGCCCACCGTGCCGGCCGCACGGGTAGGCGCCATTCACACGTCCCAGTCGACTCACGGGGATCGTCGTTCACACGAGGACCCAACCTCGCAGCCACCGGCCCTGCACGCCGCCCAGCCGCCGGAGCAGGACCACCGGAAGGACTGCGTCTCGAGCGGCACAGCTGCGCTACATGCCCCTCACCGCCACAGCGGAGGCACTTCGTCAGGTTGGGGCACAGAGCAGCCACGTGATCCTCGCGGAGGCAGTTGAAGCAGCGCCCGACAAGGTCGGTGAGCTCCTCCCTGACCACCGTCGCCGCGAGCGGTGCCAAGTTGTGGTGGCGCTTGCGCGGCTTGCGCTGGCTCAGCCACGGCCCCCCATCATGGTCGGCCTGACCCCCCTCGGCCGCAGCAGCCGGAACGATGACCGAAGCCAACCGTCGAACACCTTGCGGGCGTGGGGAGGCTGCAGGGTCTATCTCCATGGAATCCTCGGACGGAGTCCCGCAGCGCAGCACCTCACAGTAGGAACGAGGCTACTCCTTGCCGTCGGAAGAGGGCGCCGGCGACTCCCGCCAGCGCAGCTCCTTCGTCGACGGCCGGGAAGGGGCCCCTGGCGAGATCTCCATCGAGCGAGAATCAGAGAACATGGGAAGAGAGAGGGGCGAGAGGGAGACGGAGGGAGGCCGAGAGAGGGTGGTCGCCGACGCCGGAGTGGCGGTGGCGGTGGTTGCAGCCCTAGCCGCCTAACCCGTCGCGAGAGCTATTTTCAGAAAACCCCCTCATGTACCTTCTCCTGCAGAGTCAATTGGACCAGCTCTGGGTTTTTCAGGTTTAATCTGATCACTAGCAGCCTGTCTGCGCCCCTGGGCGGACGGGCCAAAGCGGGGATCTTGTGTATAAAATGCACCACACTAAGTAATAGCCGACATAATTCTAAAACATGTTAACTGGGCACAAAATTTGTTTTACTCAGCTTGTATTGCACAAAAGGAATCCCAGGGTCTTGGAGAAGCAAGAAGCCATACACCCGGGGTACTAAGCACAACGATGTACAAATCCATACATAGTTCAACAACTCATAGAATAAAACAAAACATCGTCAGACATAGGAGTTGAAATTGTGAGGAAGGTTACAGAGGAAACTGAGAGCCCCATAGTTAGATTTGAAGCTCCTAAAAAATATATGGAAAACTCAAGAATAATGTGAACATCTTATACATGTATGCATTTCATCAAATAGGTTGCCTGCGGTAACTCATCAACTTGGTCTGGGCGCTTGCTCCAGAATATCTAGCCGTTGCTCCTTGTAAATGCTACCAATTCATAGTTCACAAATCGTGAGAAGAACCAAAGAAAGAAACAAAGTCTAGCTTCTCAGTCACCCAATTTCATCTCACAAAAACATACCATTTGCATATTGTACAATATAACGTGTTTAATCTTCTAACACTGACCTTCCTTCATATTGCGACAACCATCCCAAGTAAGCTGCTCCAACATTGATGCAAAAGGATTGTAGAGATCATCCACAGAGTTGACTGTGTACGCCTTATAGGAACAATCTCTGCATAGCCAAATTCAAACTGCAAGTGAGGACAACCTCATGGAAGCTGTAAATCGACCCATAGCACTGGCAATGCAGCTTCTGATAGCATATGCAACTAATTGTCCCTAACACAGTTAGATTCAGATCATTAGATTAATATTATGCTACTACTGAATATTACATGATTGTCTGAAGTAACAGAAAGCAGCAGTCCAAAATATATCATGTATTACATGTCATTCTTAGACCACCCTAAGTGTGTTATGTATGCAACATTATTGGTCAAAATTGTAATTTATAGCTATCCTGTGTAAGGAGAACATATTTTTGGGTAAAATGTACTGTTTCCGTAATCAGCTTGTCACAAGGGTTCAGAATGAATAGTATCATTCGAATTGTTAAGGTCCTACTCAGATCCCATAATCTGCTCGTTAAAAATGTTTGGGTAAAATGTACAGCTTCATGACTAGTGAAAGCAGAATGGTAAACTCAATGTTGCGCTTACTTGTAAAGCCATGCAGCAGAAGGGTAACCTATTCCCATCAATCCTGTCCTCGAACGCACTCCATGGACAAAGCGCATACTGCACACCTCTGCGAAAGCAGTTACAGCTTCCTGCACAAATATAAACCAGAATAGAGGATTCAACAAATGATCAGGATGTGCTCATAAAACTGGCTATAAAATATCCTAAAAATAGAATTATTGCTACTGGAACAGGCACCTACACAGGTCATTACCACTGGAATTTCAACTAAAACTATCTCTATTTACCAATTTTATTTACAAGGGCATAGATGCTAAAGCGATTGTGGAGATTTATACGATTTTCATTTTTTTCACATAAAAAGGAGAAACAAAGGAAATGTTATGATAATTTAAATAAAGCAACTCCTGCTCAAAAGTACAAACACATCAATGTATTTAAACTGATCGAGCCATTGTTTAAATAGATAGATGATACATAGAAACGGATCAAGGCATTATCAGTTTTTTCTATCATTTGATTCTCATTCTCTCCTTGCAGAAGCACATGTGTAAGATCCGTCACACATATCCGAGCTATATGAAAACCCACGACCTATAACTTAATTTAGGATATACTGCTACATGTGAGATTCTCAAGTTTACGGACCGGAGTTGCATATCTGTTCAAATTCAAAGACAGTAATGCCAGTCTGTGTGGTTGATAATTGTTTTATGCACAGAACTGTGACATCTAAGTAATTAGAAAATATTCGCAAACTCCAGTAAAACTCATAGTTCCTAGGCAGCAGCATTATGTAGTAATCCTCCCACGAAACCCGGCCATAGTAAAAGTTCCTCTGATCAAATTTCCCCAAGTACAATGCAGATCGATCGAATCTTCGAAACCAATTAAATGGCACAATGCATCAGTAGCAATTATCAAAACCTAAACCTGATGGGTTCGTTGCATGGAAAACAAAAAATTTCCTACGAGATGTGCGGAAGAAACCCAAGATCATATCTAGTAGATGTAAGTAACGAGAGTGATAATGAGCATCATACCCTCGTAGACCACAAAGCGTTACGATCACGGGATCGTTGTTGGCGTAGTGGTACTGTCGATGAGATCAATCTCAATGCCGAAGGTATGGCACCTCCTTGGTATCCACACGTACGGCTTGATGTCGTCTCCTCCTTCTTGATCCAGCAAGATGATGGAGAGGTTGACGAGATCCTGGCAGCACGACGGTGTGGTGTAGGATATGGTGGAGAACTCCGCGGGCAGAGCTTCGCTGCGCACGGGAGAGAAGGAGAGGGGTTCAGGAGAGAGAGATCCAGCTGAGGGCTTTGTGTTCAAGGTTTGTCCCTCCTCCAAGAAGAGGCTAGGGCCGGCTAGGGGAGTCCCAGAAAGATTCCTCCTTCTGCCCGGCCTCCCCCCACGTACGTGACTTCCACCGTACGGTGGAGAGTCCCCGGGTTTCCTCTCTTTCCCCTAACGGGCCTAGGCCCATTAGAAGATAACTAATTAGATTGCTCTAATTAATTACTATAGAGGCCCAATTAAATTCTCAGGAATATTCTGGAAAATTGCAGAACCTTTTGAGAACTTCCGGAACCTTCTAGAACATTCCAGGTCCATACCGGAAAATATCCCGAAATTTTCCAAAACCCTGAAACAACTTTCCCATATATAATTATTTATCTCTGGACCATTCCGAAGCTCCTCGTGATGTCCTGGATCCCATCCGAGACTCCGAATCATAATTCGATATCACCATCTTTTATCTCATCAAACCCTAGCGACATTAAGCGTTAAGTGTGTGACCCTACGGGTTCGAGAACATGTGGACATGACCAAGACACCTCTCCGTTCCATAACCAATAGCGGGACCTGGATGTCCATAATGGTTTCCACATATTCCACGAAGATCTCATCGGTTGAACCACGATGTCGAGGATTCAATTAATCCGGTATCCAATTCCCTTTGTCTCGCGATATATTACTTGCCTGAGATTTGATCGTCGGTATCACCATACCTAGTTCGATCTCGTTACCGGCAAGTTCTCTTTACTCGTACCGCAATATAATATCCCCGTGACTAAACACATTAGTCACATGCTTGCAAGCTCATTAGAATGTTATATTACCGAGATGGCCCAGAGATATCTCTCCGTCACATGGAGTGACAAATCACAGTCTTGATCCATACAACCCAACAAGCACCCTCTGAGATACCTGAAGAACACCTTTATGATCACCCAGTGACGAGATGACGGTTGATGTCCACAAAGTATTCTTCCGGTACTAGGCAGTGGCATGATCTCATGGTCTAAGGAAATGATACTTGACACAGTAAAAGCATTAGCAATTTAAACTTAAGTGACACGATCAAAAGGTATGCTTAGGTTTGGGTTATTTCATCACATCATTCTCCTAATGATATGACCTCGTTAATAAATGACAACACATGTCTATGGTTAGGAAACGTTAACCATCTTTTAATCAACGAGCTAATCTAGTAGAGACGTATTAGGGACACGATATTTGTTTATTTATCCACACGTGTATTTAGTTTTCTGTTAATACAATTATAGCATGAATAATAAACATTTATCAAGAACAAAGAAATCTGATAATAACAAATTTATTACTGACTCTAGGGCTTATTTCCAACAAAACCTTGCAATCGTAAGATAAAATCTGTATAACAAGAACAAGAACGTCAGTACGTGAACACAGAGCAATAAAAAATATTAAAGGGAGCCAGAGGTATTGTGATCTTTGTGACCACCGCTAACCTCGCTGATAATCATTTACTAATTCAATATTTCCCAATTAAACTCCATAGGCTAAAACGTAATGACTTCGTCTGTTTATACTCCTATACTTCATCCGTCCAACCAAGGATGTCTCAATTTTGACTAAATTTGAATGCATCTATACACTAAGTCATGTTTAGATACATTCAAATTTTGACAAACTTAAGACATCTTTTGTTGTACGAAGGGAGTATATGAATATTAATTTCTTCTGCAGGTTTAAGCATAGGCCTGATTAGCGGTGGGTCAATTCTTTTGCTTCTGGCGCTTGCTCCTCCTTTCATAACACGCAAAATCAAGCTGGTCAGAGTAAACAAACTGAAAGAAAGATGTTTCAAGCAAAACCATAGGCTGTTGCTGCAAAAATAAATATCACAAGATACAGATTTTGGTGAAAGGATGATCATTCCTTTGTTCGATCTAGAGAAGGCCACAAACAATTTTGATAGAACTCATGAGGCTGCCAGGACACAGAAGTACAAAGCAGAAACTCCAATGCAAGTTACCTTAACTGCCTGCAAGGCCAGCACTTTTGAGTTTGTTGTCAAGTCACCCTCAGTTTCGTGGTTTCTCAAGAAAGCTGCAAGCAGTCGGCCAGGCCACAACGTGGTGTCGTCTCTGTCGCTCCGTCATGTTTATGAGATTGCAAAGCTGAAGCAGTCTGATCCATTTTGCAAGCACGTGTCGCTCGAGGCCTTGTGCAAATTAATCACCGATGCTCGTGGCGCGTGCCGCCGCTGCCCCACGCCGCCGCGCAACTGGCCGGAGGGAGGAAGTAGGGGAGAGGGAGAGCGGAGGGAGATAGAGGGACCCGGGTGGAGGAGGAGGTCGCGGCGACCTCGAGGAGGAGGTGGCCGCTGCTGCCTCGCCGTCAGGCTATGGAGGTATGTAGATTTGTGAGCTGAAGTACATCGGGCTATCGGAGGCGAGCCCAGACACCGTCAGGCGCAACAGTTCCCTGCCTAGTGCCTACGATGGCCACGTCAGCGGTCAAACAAAGGTCAAACTTGCATAATCAGGTTTAAACTGTCCTAAATGTGCCAGGTCAGACCCGAAATCGCTAAGTCGGGAGATTTATCTGGTATTAGGAATTTCAAGGTTAAAAATAAACGGTTTTTGACTTTAAGTGGCTATGCGTCCCAAGAGATACATTTGAGGGTGAAATATGAACTTCTTTCTTAATGAAATTCATTAGGAAGAACAGGCCAACAGTTATTCCAGGCCCATCTAACATTTTTCGTGGTCAGCGGCTGGCGGGGTAGGCGACATGCTAGCAGTTGCTCCTGGAAAATCAGCCTATTCCAGCTATCGGCTTCCACACCGCAGCCCGGCCGGGGGTAGTCGACATGCATTTGGTCCTGGAAAATCATCCCAGATTTCGGCCCGCATGTCCAGAATGTGGGCCTTCCACCAGCGAGGCCTCGGCCTGCTGCACCCGGAGCCGTTCAGTGGTAGCTGTGTACTCTGTTCTAAAAAAAACTGTACTCCGGTGTACGTGAAAAATTAAGCAATTTCGAGAATAACAAATCAATGATTAATTCCATAATATAGATCATGACGACAGTAGCAACTAGAAGATGCATCTCGAATATACTAGAGGTATTCAATAGCACAATCAACAATAGTATAATCTCGCAGATCATAGCTAAGCAGTAGATCGAAGCGTCGTGCACCCGCCGATTCGAGGAGGTAGACGACCCGTTGTTGCTGGGAACTGAGCAGTCGCGTGGAGCGCTTCTCAAAAACATTATTCTCCCTCCCCCGTACAGGATCACAAAGGCGAAAGATTCTGGAGACCTGCTCTCCCGATCGCTGGTGCACGCCGGCGCTCGGGATGGAATAGACTATGACGACAGCGCAAAAGCGAGAGACAAGCAAAACCCTAACTCGGTTGTGTTGCGTACCGATCGGAGGGACAGGGCGGCTGTATATATAGTCGCACATGTATAGGTTGGTTCGGTTTAGGAAACCTGAACTGACCACAAAATCTGCACGCGTCCGTAACAGATTCCAAAAATATCTCGCGTGCGTGAAAAAAAGATAGGAAGCTCAGCCCCGCGCCGCACCGATCCGGCACGGCTCGGCCTCGAACTCGAACTCGATCCACAAAATGCGGCGCACGCCCACATCGTGACGAGGCGAGGCGAGGCGAGCAGAGGAGGAGCGCGCGTGGGGTTTTCCTTGCTCACTTGCTCAATAGGTGAGAAGCAACATTCCTTATATGTTGGTCTCATTCACTCTAAACTAGTAAGGTGGGACTATTCTCATTTCCATTCCCCCCATCCCACTTCATGAATGGGGCTTTGAGATTTTTCAGAATTATTAAACTTGGGCTTGGGCTGATCAGGCCTACCAAATTCTAACAATCTTCCACCAGATCTCAAATACCCATTTAGAGATTTCCCCGTTCCTGCTATTTGTTTATATACTAGTGTTTCATCAAAGACCGTTAAGTTGAACTTCTGCCTGCAACTTTAAGTTATATCCATCCACACTCACAATGAACTAAGCCTTGAATTGCTAGCTGGCGTGAAATAGATTTCATTCAAAATCAACCAATACTGGGCTATTAGTAGTCTACCCCGGGGGTGGAGCATATGCGTCGTACGCTGAGGTCTTTTCATGAGTTACTAGAGATCACCCAAATCTCATAGACTGCGACGTTAGACGGTCGGACTCATATAGGTATGTTCTTTCAAAAATACTCTGTACGACAGCATCTTTCGCTACTCATAACCGCAATGAACACATTAAGTCATGTCGCCAACCTGCCTTACAGCAATTTGAGAGTCGCACATTTTCACATAGAGAGGGTTACAATATACTCTCTTCTGTTATATCGATAGCTTCGTTCTTCCCAGATTCTACTTCACGGGATCTCCAATCACATAGGTTGGGTTACCACTATGGCACAACGTTCATGAGTCTTAACCCCATCTCCCTTGATGCACTCTCTATCACATTACGTGATAGTCCCTTGGTAAAAGGATCTGCCAGGTTTTTCTCTGTCTGAATATATGTAACAGTTATCGCTCCGGAGTTTTTCAATTTCCTGACAGACTGCACACGTCTCCTCACGTGTTTTGATGACTTCGCATTTTCCTTTGAACTGTTCACTTTAGTAATAACCGTTTGATTATCACAGTTCATCAGAATGGCTGGTACTGGTTTTTCAACCACCGGCAAGTCCATCAAAAGATCTCTCAGCCACTCTACCTCAAAAGTGGCTGTATCTAAAGCAGCAAGCTCTGCTTCCATAGTTGACCTCGTCAATATGGTCTGTTTACAAGATCTCCATGATAGTACACCACCACCAAGTATGAAGGCATACCCGATTGTGGTGTAGAGGTCATATGCTTCAGAGATCCAGTTCGAATCACAATATCCCTCGAGCACAGCTGGATGCCCTGAATAATGTATTCCATAACTTATCGTCCTTTTAGATAGCGCAATATCATTTCTAGTGCACGTCAATGATCTATGCCCGGGTTTGACGTGAACCTACTCAATTTGCTCACAGCAAAAGAGATATCAGGACTCGTAGCTCTAGCTAAGTACATAAGGGAACCGATTATTTGAGAGTATCTCAATTGATCTTTCCCTTCTCCATTGTTCTTTCTGAGTATCATGCTGGAGTCATACAGTGTTGGTGAAGTTTTGCTGTCTGTAAAAGCGAAGCGACTCAAAACCTTCTCAACATAGTGGGATTGCAATAAAATAATTCCACTCTCATGCTTAACCAGCTTAATGTTGGAAAATTGCCTACAATAAGGTTTTTGGAATGTTGGAAAATTAAGTAATTTCTAGAATAACAAATTAATCATTAATTCCATAATATAGATCATGACGAGAGTACCAACTAGCACATGCATCTCGAATATACTAGAGGTTTTCAACAGCACAATCAACAATAGTATAATCTCGCAGATCATAGCTAAGCAGTAGATCGAATCACGGTGTACGTACTGTTGCGGTGGAGAGGAAGCCGTTGCTGTTGTGTTCGCTTGACGAAGTTGTTGACAAAAAAGAAGAAGGCGCGTCACGCACAGGATCACAAAGGCGAAAGGTTCCGGAGACCTGCTCTCCTCGCTGGTGCACGCCGACGCTTGGGATGGAGTAGACTACGACGACGGCACAAAAGCGAGAGACAGGCGAAACCCTAACTCAGTTGTGTTGCGTATCGATCGGAGGGACGGGGCGGCTGTATACATAGTCACGCAGGTATATGTCGGTTCGGTTAGGGAACCTGAACCGACTCCACAAAATCTGCACGCGTCCGTAACAGATTTTCCAAAAATACCTCGCGCGCGTGACAAAAAGATAGGAAGCCCAACCCGCACCGACTCAGCACGGCTCGGCCTCGAACTCGATCCACGAGCAGCGCGCGTGTCGTGGCGAGGCGAGCGGAGGAGGAGGAGCAGGCGTGGAGATTTCTCTTACTCACTTGTTCAATAGGTGAGAAGAAACATACCTTATATGTTGGTTTTACTCACTCTAAACTAGCAATGTGGGACTATTTTCTTTTCCACTCCCGTCATCACACTTCATGAATGGATTTTTGATATTTTCAGAATTATTAAAACTTGGGCTTGGACCATGAAGCCTACCAAATTCTAACATTGTATCGTGAGTTTGTGACCCGCAAAAGTGATCTCCATCCCGGATATCGGGAACGATGAATCAGCTGAGAGAAGGATCTGAACCAGCAGTAAACACCGTCAGCAAGGACACGACACGCCACCGAGTACCCCTCCTCTCTGTCTTCGCAATAAGAAATTCTGTGCTAGCCCCGTAACCACCTTTTTGGCGTGTGCATGTGTTCCCATGGTCAAAAAATGATCAAGGTTGTTACGTTCCGTTACGTTACGATTACCATGCATGCACTTTCCATCTTTCCTTTTTGACCAGCTGGGCCAATGAAAAGCGGCTCTCTTTTTGACTGGCTCCATGACGACCGAGTACGGCGCTTTGTCCCGTGACGATTGGTCGAGGCTCGTCGAGGTGCTGCGCTTTCTGCCAACACCCTAGTGTGCCCGTGTCAGACGGGTGTCGTCGATCTCTCGATCCATCGGCTACTGGTCAAGTGTGTGGCTGCCTGCACAAGCTTTGCAGTGCAGCCATGCATGCCACACGCCTCGCCTGTCGCTAGCCAATGCCGCAAGGATTATGTTTCCTTTGTCGTTTTCCACAATGTTAATTTTGCTTCCCGTTTCTTTTTTTTTGTCGATTCGAAATAGTACGTAGGGTAAACTTTTGATTGTCGGCATGCAGGATTTTTCTTACTCTCTTATGCCTAAATTACTTGTCGAAATACTACATGTATCTAGACGCTTTTACATATAGATACATTTATATTTGGACAAATTTGAGACAAGTAATAACGGTCGGAGGGAGTAAGTTACTATTAACACTAAGTGCAAGGAATTTGAAGAACTTGGCATGTCTACTTTAACTTTTGAATCAATGCCTACCTCTGACTTGAGGATGTTTAGCGGGTATAAACTAAAACCACGAAAAGAATTGAGGATCGGACTGACGAGTCTGACAGTGTTGCCGTTCGTCAATAACAAATTCAGTGGAAATCACCCACTTACGGACTTCTTCGATAGCTAGGGTGCCGGTTTCATAGACAGTGTCAATGACTCCATTCACATACAAACAACAATGTGAAATTGATTCTGATTCTGATAGAGCTATCAGCGGTGACGCATGCCATCAACTCGTGTCGGTGAAAGAAACGCTGATCAGGTTCTCTAAAACTTAATTTATCTTTTTGGTTAGACTTCTCTGTAATGTTGTAGTCCTTGTTCTTTCTGGAGAGAAAAATCGTTCAAGTAGATGTACCCTACCAGCTGGGCAGCGTAGGCACAGAAAAGAACGCTTGACTGTTGACCTTAAGGCTTAGGTCCCATTGAATCGCTCGATGGTCTCTATGGATCCTTCTACTTTAACTGTATTTTCCACAGAGCTAGAATAAAGAAATACTCTCATTTTCATAGCTGGATAAACAAATTTAGATAGAGTGGCCTGATAATTTTTGGTTATCAGCCTTATAATTACCTTTTTTATTAATTAATAAAATTTGCAGTAGATCATCTACTGTTTGTCCTCAAAAAACTTTAACTGTATTTGTTTCCATCTCAACTCAAGTCATTTTTGCATCACTATATATAGGCAGGACTAAACAGGAACCTACCTTAAGAGTTCCTGTCTAACTTAAACAGGAACTATTCCCCTGTTTAGAGCATCCCCGACTCGACCACTCCCGATCCTGAGAAACAGACCACCCCGATCCCAACCACCTCCTTCCCCACCCGACGCGGGCGAGCGAGCAGCGGCGGAGGCCGATGCGAGGGAGCCCGCGGCGGCCGCCCCGCGCCGCCCACCTCCTTCCCGCCGGTGCGGCCGAGCGAGCGAATGATGCAATCTAAAAAGGACGGACAATATTTTTACAATTGTGTTTGAACCGCTTGTCGGAATGATGCAAGTAATACGGCGTTGTAAAGCTATGAACCAGGCGCACCTTTTTCGTATATAATGTTTTTGCTAATTCTTAACGGTTTAAGAGCAGTTTGCAAATTACCGTCCGCCGGATTACGACCAAACAAAAACCAGCGGACGGTATTTCTACGATATATTTTGAAGCACTTGTCGGAATGATGCAAATGATACGGCGTTGGAAAGCTATGAACTAGGCACAACTTTTTCGTGTATAAAGGTTTTGCTAATTCCTTACGGTTTAAGAGCAGATTTCGAATTATCGTCCGCTGTTCGAAACCGTCAGGAAGTTCATAGGGTATAAACGAGGAAGATATAAGCGGCGGAGGTTCAGAGACCGCCGGAAAGTTCACAGTCTATAAAAGGAAGTTCACTCGTGTATCGATGGAAGTTCAGAACGTTCACGCCCGTCGACCTCCTTGTTCTCTAACGTGGGCAAAAATTACAGTCGGCGGAGCTTCAGAGACTGTCAGGAAGTTCACTCGTGTGTCACAGTTTATAAAATGGAAGTTCACTCGTGTGGTCGATATAACTTCAGAACGTTCACGCCCGTAGACCACAGTTATAGGCATGGTACGCTGGGAAGTTCACATTGGCTTTTAGGGACGTTCACGTATGCAGATTGAGAAGTTCACTAGCTAATTTTCATGAGAGTTTACTTGTACAGAAGTTCAGATGCCCTATCATGGGAGTTCGCTCGTACAAACCGAGAAGTTCACTAGCTAGTTTTCATGGGAGTTCACTTGTTTAGACTGAGAAGTTCAGATGCCCTTTCATGGAAGTTTCGTTTGTTTAGACTGAGAAGTTCACTAGTTAGTTTCATGGGAGTTCGCAAGTTTTATTTGGGAAGTTCACTAGCTGGCACGCTGCAAAAACAGGGGTGTAGTAGCCTTGTTAATCTGAATTTGCAAAACTTCCTCACCAAAAATCTTGTACTAGGGAAGTTCACGGTCTATAAAATAAGAAGTTCACACTTGTATTTAGGAAAGTTCAGTACATTCACGTCCGGACACCTCCTCCTTCTCCGGCACGGGCAAAATATTACAGCCGACGGAGGTTCAGACACCGTCATGAAGTTCACGGTCTATAAAATGAAAGTTCACTCGTGTATCGATGGAAGTTCAGAACATGCACGTCGTGTTGCCGCGTAGGATGTACTGATTTTTCTTCGTGTTTCTCAAACTTTTTCGGATTTGCACAAACGATATACCATTGGAAAGCTATTGAAAATCCGCAGCTTTTTCATATGTAATGTTTTCCAAATTCCCCACGGTTTAGGAATAATTTCAAAAATACCAAAATCGGATCAATCTAAAAAGGACGGACAGTATTTTTTACGATTGTATTTGAACCGCTTGTCGGAATGATGCAGGTAATACGGCGTTGGAAAGCTATGAACCAGGCGCACCTTTTTTGTATATACCGTTTTTGCTAATTCTGTACGGTTTAAGATCAGATTTTAAATTACCGTCCGCACAGACCACCCATACTACGTGCGCGTGCAGAGTATAGCGCAGCGAGGGAAAGTTCACATCCGCATAAGCGGAAGTTCAGTCGTGCGGGCGTGAGGGTTCGCTTTGTTCCCCACACACATATATATACATATATACACATATGTCTATATATGAATATGTGTATATATATGTGTGTGTGTATATGTATATATATGTGTGTATATATGTATATATATGTGTCTATGTATATATCTACGTATATATATATATCTATGTATATATACATATGTATATATGTATGTATGTATATATATATATGTATGTATGTATATATATATGTATGTATGTATGCATATGTATGTATATGTATATGTATGTATATGTATATGTATGTATATGTATATATATATATATATATGTATAGGTATATATATGTATATGTATATGTATATGTATATGTATATGTATATAGATATATATGTATATGTATATACATATGTATATGTGTGTGTATATATACATATGTATATGTATGTATATATATACATATGTATATATATATACTCTAAGCGAGGCCATCCAAGATAAGTTGACTCGTCGTAAATGGGTGCGCCAGTAAACACGCTCACAATAATCCAATAAACATCGTCATCGTGTGCTAGACTGCGAGCTCACCGTTTTTTCTGCGTTCGTTTTCAGTGTAAAGACAGCAATATTAAGTGCTGACTCTGTTTCTAATTATAAGAAGTTCTAGATTTATACAAGTCAAACTTCATTAAGTTTCAAACAAGTTTATAATTTTTTTTACCAACATCTAGAACTGGAAATTAGCTTTAGTAAATTTATCATTATATGTTTTGATAGTATACCCATTTGATATTGTTTCATAGATTTTTTTTTTATAAACTTGTATTTAGGAACGGAGAGAATACTTTTTTAAAAAAAAAGGGGGAGCACCCCGGCCTCTGCATCAATCGATGCACACAACCATTTTATTACGAAGTTATAAAAGTCTCACACTCACATATCAGAGAACGTAGATACAAAAATGAGCCAACGGAATAAGATCAACATAGCGAGTCTATACATCTAAAAGTCGACTAATACACCTCCAACCAGCCCGGCTGAAGATATCCTGAGATAGCAGCTCCAAACGGTTGCATCCAATATCTAAAGGTTCCCGTTGATGTGCAGGTAGTAGGAATGACCAGAGACGAATCCAGTCGGTGGCTTTGAAGATGACCTGCAAAAAATGAGGAACTCTGGATCGATCAAAAAAAATATTATTTCTGCAGTTCCAAATAGCCCAACAGAAAGCCGAAACTCTCATTAGAATATGAGCTTTAGTACTTTTCTCAACCCCGTTTAGCCAATTCCCAAACATATTAGTAATCGATGTCGGTGGAGGGATATTAAACGCAATAAAATAATGCGCCAGACAATACGAGCAAAAGGACATGAAAGAAAAAGATGTTGAATTGTCTCATCAAAGTCGTAGAAACAACATTTTAAACTCCTTTCCCAATTTCTCTTAGCAAGATTATCTTTCGCCAAAATAACCTTACGATCAAGAAACCACATGAAAATCTTCACTTTTAGCAGTATTTTTAATCTCCACAAGTATTTCCGATGAAAAGCCGTGTGGCCCTCCATAAAATCTGCGTACATGGACTTTACCGAAACAATACCTGAAGGGGAGAGATTCCAGACAAATCTATCATTATCCCTAGTAAAATGAACCAGCATAAGGCGTTGTACCAAATGTAACCAACGCAACCATCTATCACCCGATAAGTTCCGTCTGAAACTAATTTTCAAAGGAACCGTCGTGAAGACTGTGGCAATAGTAACGTTTTTGTGCTGCACAATCCGGTAACTAGATGGGTATTGAAAAGCAAGAGGTGAATCGTCTAACCAGTTATCTTTCCAGAAACAAATTCCGGTCCCATCGCCAAGGACAAACATACATGATTAAAGAATTCATCCTTAACTTTCATGAGTCCTTTCCAGAAATGAGAGTCCGTTGAGGCGGCTTGGGACAGAATGGTAAAGTGCAAATATTTGTTTTGAATCAACTCTTGTCACATCCCATCTTCATTAAATAGTTTGAACTACCATTTGCTGAGAACCATTTGCTGAGAAGACACTTATTTTTAACCTCCAGTAGTGAATCCTGACAAGTTCCCTTTTCGTGGAGAGTGGAACAAGTTAATCAACAACTACTAGCACGTACGCCCATCTGGGAGAAAATATAGGTAAACATGGTTAGCTAGCTCAAGCCGGAAAAGAAAAACCGGGAGAAATAGAAGCGATCGATCAACCCCATCTCGCAAATTATTGCAATCTCAAGGGAGGTGATGATTTGCAGCAGTAACTAGAATGGCCTCATGGTAGGCCATTTGTTATTCGATCACCGAAATTTCAGCAGTTTTCGATCTTGGCTGTGAGCTCTGTTTTATCGACGGAAGCAGTAAAGAAAAGTTAAAACGTGGGATACTGTGAGGTTTCGAGCAGGCTCGTACTTCCGATGGAGACGTTGCTTCTGAGGTGCCGGCACAGAGAGCTGTCATCTAGCTAGACCTGTCGATCGAGCTTGTTCTCGGTCCTGTAGACTTGCTCGTGGATTGAACGATCTCAGACGAATAACCAGGTAATATTCGAGAAACATTGTACTAAGCGGCAACTGCTCTAAAATGAGCATATCTCGGTTCCTCGTTCTGCTCGTTCTCGTGTGCGGTCCAGGACGTGGGGGCACCTAGCAGGCCTCTTTGTTCGGCATGATTTTCACAGCGTTGTAATAGAAAAAAGGGTTAAATCGTTAAAGTCATTTCGAATATTACTGCAAAATTGACTGAATGTTTAATTATACATAAAAAGGAACACAGAAATATTACCAAGAGGATGGAGTGGAAGGAACTTTTTTTCTATTAGATCTATTGCAAATGAATCTAATGAAAAATAACTATTTGCGCGCATTCTCACGAATCAAAGCCACATAGGAGAAATTCTTAAGGATTAGAATTTTCCAAAATTTCCGAATACAAAATTTGGTGATCATAGGTTTAAAATTTGAATTATTCTCCAGGGTTTTCCAAATCTAGAAAATCATGTATATTGATTATTTGAGGGCTTACATAAAAGTCATATATCATGAAAATTTGCATAGGCTCGTAATATATATAAATGAGATTTCCAAAAAGAATTCATGGTCATTGGAGAAGTATTTATAGCCGTTGCTTCAAAAGGTCTAAAATTCAGGGTTTATAAGGCGTTTATAAAAAAATCTTAGCCATTTTTATATGCAAAATTAATTTAATGAAATGTTAGTGATTCTTAATTAAGATTTACAATCCTTACAGTTAACTAGGTTGACGATATCGACAAAACTTAGCAGGATTAGCTGCGGTAATATGGTTAGGGTATGTACAATGAGGTGATGCCAGTTTTTTCTTAGCAAAGACATGTCCATATATGATAAACTTTCATATACATGCAAGGGCTCTAATTGAAAAGACGTGACGTCTGACATGCGGGACCCACATGTAAGAAATGATGTCAAATGTGCTTAGACCGTTATTTTGGATGAAGTGAGACAATTGGACACAAAACGTGTGTTTTGCGGACAAGTTAGCAAAAATGGAGGCTCGTTAAGAAGCCTACCTCAAAACCGGTGGTTATAACCACAGTTATTGAGACTTCTTTTCCACGGAGTCACAACTTTTGCTAATTTGTCCGCAAAACCACATGTCTTATGTCTAATTGTCTCATCTCGCCCAAAATGAATGCTTACATGATTTTGACAGTTTTTCTTATTTAAGTGGGTCCCGTCTGTCAGGCCCCACGTCAGCCAAGAGCAGACCCGACCCGTTAGCCACATCTTTTTCATTCCACCCTCGCCTTTTTCTTTTGTTACTCATCCCCTCGTCTTCTTCTACAAACTCATGAACTACAGCCGTTATAATACTCCTGGATTAATTAGGTGGCATGCATCCCCCTGCAGAGTAGCTCATGCCTCTCTGTCGTGCCGGCGTCGAGGCGAAGGAACGCGGAACGCCAGCGAGCAGAAATCAGGTCAGTTGTGTGTGCCTTCAGATTTTTTGCTGTGTGTGCCACCGCAGCACCGGACGCCCACCACCTATTCGGCGTAATGCGGCACTAGCCCGAACATGAAAACGTCCATGGCCACCCGCGCCGACCGTATGAGCACGGTCCTAGAGGAGGCTCTCCTGCACGTGCTGACCTTCCAGCTGCTCTCCTGCAGGGGATGTAGCCGGCACGGCGGGCGGCGCGGCGAAGGCGGGTGTTCGGGCGCGGGCGGGATGCGCAGGCGGGGCAGCGGCGGCGAGGTCCGGGTCGAGGACACGCCGCCGGAGACGGAGACGACGACCTGCTTCCTGCGCCTGAACCGGCACCCACCGGCTTCGGCAGGCCATGGCGTGCTGGGGCTGTGCGGGCACACGGACACTGACTTCCTGACAATCCTCCGGCAGGACTACCGCGTCGGCGGGCTGCTGCTGCTGCTGCGGGGCGGGCGGTGGCGGACGGTGAAGCCCAGCCCCGGGGCGCTCATCGTTCGTCAACGTCGGCAACCTACTCCAGGCCTGGACCGACTAAGTGACCTCGGCCGGCTTGGACGTCTTGTAGAAGAAGACGAGTGAATCATGAAAAAAAACAGAAAAAGATAAAGGGTCCAAATGAAAAAGACGTGGCTAACGGGTCAGGTCGGGTATTGGTTGACGTGGGGCCTGACAGGCGGGATCCACTTGTAAGAAAAACTGTCAAAATTGTGTAAGTATTCGAGATGAGACAATTAGACGCAAGACCCGTCGTTTTATCGACAAATTAGCAAAAGTTGTGGTTTTGTGAGAAGAAAGCTCCAATAAATATGGTTATGTGAAATTTACTCTAAAACTAATTTCGAGTTGATATGTTTTTTGTTGATATGTGACTCTGATCACCCTAGGCTTCTAGATCATCACGGATGTTCTGAAGAAGGATCTTCTGATGTCTTGAGATATTACTGAACACATGGGCATCATGTTCGCCACCTGAGCATGGTGATGGCGCTCAAACCTTCTGGACAAGAACATTGCATAGCTATCCTCCCACCATTGCCGCGCAGTTGGGGTTGCTGGGTTTAGAGTAAGGAATTGGTGTAGGGTAACTGTTAATCGAGCAGGAGGCCCATAACCGGGCAATGATATGAAGCAGTGAGCGAAGATGCATACGTAGCATGTTCAACTGGCTATTTGCACCATGTTCTGACTTCTGATGACGATGTACGGGTACAATAGGAGTGGAATGCCCCAGTATAGGCTTGCAGTGTATGGAGTATCCCACAGCAAAGTGTACTTGGTATGTAAATGATGAAAGATATGACCTGAAAATGAGGTCGTGTGTCTGTAAGCATGTAACTTCCAACCCGAGGTACGCCGTCATGGCACTTCATGATCTCAACCCGTTAAAACAGTGTCGAACTACACGGACAAATAATGATTGAGATATATAGTCCGAGAAAAAGTACATATGTTCAGTCACCATCAATTAAGTTTGGCAGAGTATACCGAAGGGAGTGGATCTGGTGAAACAAGGTATGATCTATCGGATCGGTAAAGGAAATATGGTTAAAATATGGGAGGATCCCTGGCTGCCAAGAGGCATTACGCGGCGTGTGAGTACTAGTAGGGGTCACATCGTTCTCACCTTGGTGTCGGATTTGATCGACCAGGAGTCTGCAACATGGGACGAAGTTTTGGTTAGGGGCATTCTTCCTGCCGCTGATGCTGAAATCGTACTGAAGATACCAATTTTTGAGGAGTCCGACGATTTTATTGCATGGCATTATGATTCCAAGGGCAGTTTCTCTGTCAAATCTGCGTATAAAGTTCATCTCTATAGCTCTTTGAGGAATGAAAGAGCTGAGTGTTCTGGTGATAATTTGTGGAGGGAGGAAATCTGGATGAAGATCTGGCAATTGGCTTGCCCACCGAAAGTGCATCACTTCTTGTGGAGATTCTGTAAAAACTCCCATCCAATGCGTATGAGGAGTGGAACTTGACACTAGATGTGCTGTATGCCGGAAATATTTTGAGAATGGAAATCATTTGTTCTTCAGTTGCCCAGAAGTGAAGAATCGCTGGAGGGCACTGGAATTGGAAGAGGCTCGTTTGCAGCTTTGTGCTTGTCCATCAGCGATGGAAGTTGGCAGAGTTATCACTCAGCTTCAAAAGGACAAAGCTATTCCTATCGTTGCCTTTTTGTGGTGCTGGTGGAATGAAAGGAACAAGGCAAATAAAGGTGAAGTTTTTTGCTCGGTGGATGAGTTTCAGTTCAAGGTTAGGCACTTTGCCCAAGTGTGGTCTGCTGCATTTTTTAAGGAACATAGTACCGGTGTACACCATGTCAGTTCCTGGCAACGTCCACCGGAGGACTTCATCAAAATAAATATTGATGGGGCGTTTCATGCAAATTCTGGAAGAGGAGGATGGGGCTGGATAGCTCGCGATGGAGAAGGGGACATAATTTTTGCGGCATCTGGTGCTATTGTCCGGGCCTCTGAAGCTCTACAGACGGAGGCGGAAGCACTGATTCGTGGCATATTGACTGCCAAGTTCTACAACGTGCCTTGACTTCGTCGGATTACGACGCGGCTGCGTTGGGTGCAATGTTTAGAGAGGCTAAGTATCTTCTTACTGTAGGCTTTATGGAGTATCGTGTTGTCTTTTGTAACCGAGATTGTAATAAACCAGCGCATGTGCTGGCGACGGTTGGCCCGGCGGGTGTTCAGGCTGGACATAACTTTTGGCTTGACTCGTTCACGAGTGATGTAATCCGTCTCGCGGACGGAGATATTACTATGCCCAGGTTAACGGAAATGCCTGCGTTTCCTAAAAAAAAAAGCTACCATGTTTCATACGGGCTGGACAACAGTTGAGTGTTGTTTCATTCTTCAGATCTTCAGCGACCCTGCAACAATAACTTGAAAAATGTTTGTACTTTCTCCGTCCAACAAAAGATGTCTCAACTTTAACCAAATTTGAATGCATCTATATATAAATCATGTCTACATACATTCAAATTTTGACAAACTTTAGACATATTTTGTTGGACGGAGGAAGTAAGATTCTTTTTTCTCTCCATGCATGGTGTGCATGCCATCTTTCAGAGCTGATTAAAAAAAACCAGGGTCCATCTGTTACCGTAAATCTCGCAATTACTTGCAGGTCATTCTTTTGGCAGACCATTGGATTCGTAACGGCAGGTCTAATGTTTGTAGGATTCTTTTTTCTTATGCATGGTGTGCATCCCATATTTCAGAGCTAATACACAAAAACCAGGGTCCATCTCTAACTGAGTAAATCTCGCAAGTACTTGCATGCCATTCTTTTGGCAGACCATTGGATTCGTAACGACATGTCTATAGTATGCAATGGCACGAAAGCCTTTTTTCTTTCTTTCTAGAATACACCTTCGTTTAAAGTAGAAGTTACCACGACGCAGTTACAAGCTCATAGGGCGGTTACAACTCGGCTACGAGTTATCTCTCCACTCTCTCGGCAATGTGGCAAAGGCGTTCTCTCGAAACAGCCCGGCCCTAGACCAGGCCTCCGCTTCAGTGCCAATAAAACGTAAAAGCTGGACCACATCTACCCTAGCATGATTGAACACAAACCTATTCATGTGCTTCCAGATAGACCAGAAGACGAGCGACGAAGACGTCGCGAAGTCCTTCCGATCCTTGCCGACAAGCAGAATTGATGGCCACTACAATCACGAACGCCTTTTGATACTAGATACAAACTTTTAGAGATGAGAAACAACTCTTAGTGTGGTGGTGGAGTTGTGACTTGTGAGTGCATTACTCTATCCACCAGGGCTCAAATCTTGATGCTCACAGTTATGCTGGTAAGAATTTCCCTTACAATCTTTCCATAAAAAAAATATGTTTAGAGATGGTCGGATGGTCGTTCGGAATTTCTTCAAGCAGTTTGGATGGCATGTTAGCAACCGGCTTTGTGATACATGAGATTATCTACACATGGTTACGATTGTTGGTTGTGTGTATCATTCCAGGCAGAGGAGGCCGAGGGTGCAGGAGAACAACAGCTTTTGAATCGACACTCTTCTCTCTAAAATCCATATATGCGTCACTTAATGTTTATAAATAATTTTATCCTGCTCATTGGTTTGCAACGGTCATTTTGAAATTTATCCGTTATGGTAGCATTCTTCCCGTTACACTCCAGATTAGAGATTAGGAGATGGTAGATATATCTAGAGAAAGAGAGATGGACGAATGAACGTTAGTGATAAGACGGCCGTGACAAGGACGTCGTCAGTTGAGCCGTCGGCGTCATGCATGGCGCTCCCACTACAAAAAAACGTCTTCTGCTTCCCGCTAGCTTCAAACACCCATCGATCCATCTCCACGACTCTGGTATCGGACGACTAAATCACAATCGCTTGGGCGCGCACTCTCTTGTCATCTGCATTTGGCATCTTGCAATGGCGCCTGAGTACTACGAGGTCACCAGCCCGGCGTCTTCGTCCGCCTCGCC
This sequence comes from Brachypodium distachyon, assembly GCF_000005505.3. NCBI lineage: Eukaryota > Viridiplantae > Streptophyta > Magnoliopsida > Poales > Poaceae > Brachypodium > Brachypodium distachyon. The sequence continues at coordinate 34,387,754 of NC_016131.3, read as the reverse complement.
ACCGCCCTCGCCGGCCGGAGCTAGCCGCGGCGGAGGCAGCAGGGAGAAGAGGGGAAGAAGAAGCCGCGGAGGTGCCAACAATGGCGCGGCGGGCGGGCGGCACCCGACGTACCGCGGCGTGCGGATGCGGGCGTGGGGGAAATGGGTGTCCGAGATCAGGGAGCCGCGGAAGAAGTCACGCATCTGGCTGGGCACGTTCCCGACGCCGGAGATGGCCGCGCGCGCGCACGACGCCGCCGCGCTCGTCGTGAAGGGCCCCGCGGCCGTGCTCAACTTCCCGGAGCTGGCCGCGTCGCTTCCGCCCCCGGCCTCCGCGGCTCCCCACGACGTGCAGGCCGCGGCCGCGCGCGCCGCGGCCATGGACGACCCAGCGCCAATGCCGGCCGCGTCGCACTTGCCCGTCTGCCATAATCCAGGGCCGTCGTCGTCGATGCTGGGCCATGTCGATGACGAGCAGCTGGAGGAGATCATCGATCTACCGTGCATCAGCGACTACGACGATACCGCGGCGGAGGTCGTCTTCGGGGGCGAGTTCTTCCGTGACCCCATTGCCGATGAGGCGTGGTACGAGTACGAGCCAGCTGCGGCGTGGCTGGAGCCGGACAACTACGCCGGCAACGGCATTGCCGCGCACGACGACGAGATGGCCATGTCAGGGCTCGGGATCGAGCCGTGTCAGTGCTGGGTGCAGCCGGATGGCATCGTCGCGTCCGGGTTCGATGCGCTTCTGGGGAACCTGTGATGAGCTTTACTTAAATCCGTCACTCCCCCCTCTTTTCTGGCTTGTGAATAGTTCTCTCCTGTTTTCATCTCCTTTTGGCAGCAGGCCACGCCCGCTCCAGCTTCTGAATTTCGTTTATCCTCTCCTTTTGTTCGACTATGACGTGATTGATACTAATACGTCCATTAATACCGGCCAGTGAGCTTGCACGTGCGTACTCCACGGTACGTGTTTTTTAAATTTAATTTTTCTAATGTCTCCGTTAAACAACGAAGGATGTCTCAAGTTTGATCATATTTGAATGCATCTATACACTAAGTCATATCAAAATACATTCAAATTTTGACAAATTTGAGACATCTTTTGTTGGACGGAGGGAGTATAAGTTATTTATTATTACTGTTTTTCTCGTTGAACCATTATTAAAATAGTTGTGATTATGTAGCAATGTACCTATAAAATCCATGAGCGCATAAATATATTACAATTAGGTACCGGACTCAAAAAGTACGGACTTAGAAATTAAATGGCATCGGCAGAGTAAATTAACTTTGAACCAACTCAAAAGCAAGACATTAAGAGCACACGAATGAAAAAAAAAGAGTTTCTTACTTCCATCCGGTGGCTGACTATAGGTCAAATCTACATCAACAAAAAAGAGATACGAATGATCAGTGTCCAACTCTAAAGCAGCCCTCGTATCAACGGAATATTGTTATTGGTTTTCAGATAATCGTATGAACACAACATTTGAAAGAATGTTCTAGTTGCATACAAGAGAATGTCACATTGCTTTCAAAAAAAACTCTACATAGCTCATTCTCCTTGAGCCTCCAGATAGAGCACATAGCTCATTCTCCTGGAGTCCTTGAGGCCGGGCTCTAAGCATGTGCCATGGAAGACATTGGCATAGAGCACCCTGGCCAAACATCGAGGTCGCTCTGGAGCAGCTTGGAGCAAATGAGAATGAGAATAAACAAAGTGTATCTGCAACATTAGGAATCGGACCAACAAGCAAGCATCGCACAGTACGATGCAAAAAAAACACATCTTATCAATAGTAATCTTGCCTTGAGGTAAGACCTTCCTGGTTGCCTCTGTCACCAACACTTGCGTATACAGGAGCAGAATTGTCTAGCACTGGATATTATTCACGGTGTTATGTTGTAGTTGACATTATTAAATATAAAATACTGCAAGTAGTTCATTCATATAGAAAGTTGTCGATGAGAAATTAACATATTCAGCACTCTTAAGACTGGAAGCAACAGACTTGAATAATTTCAGCTGAATCGCCTCTTTAAAGATCAGATTTAAATTTCAGACAAAATCCAACAATTTAGTCATAAAAGAGCATGTGGTCAAGAAGAACTTACCCGGCCATCTCTAAGCATGAACTTGCCCTGCAAAGAGAAAATTACTTAAAACCACTACAATTGGGGCAACTATCTAAGAAAACCACCTTTTTTATTTTTTTTGCAAATTACCACCACTATCGGGGCAGCGAGTACTCCCGCGCACTGATCACCCGGTTGATCCCATTTTGATGGAAAAACTGACAGTGGGGCCCGCAGGTCAGGTCCACGTGGCTCCACGCTGGCCAAGGCGTCCACCGTGGCTGGACCCGACCCTGACCTGGTTCGACCCCGACCGGACCCGACCTTGACCAGACCCGAACCCCGACCGCAAGCCTGAAGTACCCAACCCGACCCGTCGTTGACTCAGACCGTAACCCTAGATTCTCCCCCGCATCTCTCTGGTTGGCGACGGCGGAAGCGATGACGCCGTCGAAGGTCGCCGACGATGGTGGCGGCGAAGAGGACGGAGATGCGACGGTCCAGCACGGGGAAGGAACCAACGAGTTTGCGGCGCTGCTTACCCAGGCCAGCGTGGCGGAGGCTAGCGGCGGAGGTGGGCCGGAACGGTCAGTTCCTCCTGTGCCGGCGCCGGCGGCGACGAGCCAGAGCACGCACTGGACAGAGTTAATCAATTTGACACAGTAAGTTTCTATCTTTGCGCCTTTATGTATTAGATCTTTCATATCCTCCTGTAGGGTTCCCTGCTAGGGTTAATCGAAATTTGGTCGATGGGTTGTTCGATTCTTTCCTTATAGGCAGTGTTAGTGTCTCTGTTCGTCCATTGTAGTGTATAGTATCTTTGTTTTATCAATTTTTTAGTTTTGGTAATTTCTGGTAAGGTTGGACGATGAGATATGGCACATAAGGATGAATTTAGTTGGCTGTCCTACGGTGGAGAGGTATTTGGGAAGGTCAGATGTGAGATATTTGAACCTCGTTGGATTGATGGAGAGTGGAGGGTTTGGGAAGTCTTGCTACATGTATGATGTCAAAGAGGAAGGGGTGGGTTTGAGAGGCTTGGCGTTGATCGAGGGAAATGAGCAGGTTAATGAGATGATGAAGCTGTATCAGTCATCAACACAAATGTAAATTGCCTATGTGAAATTCATTTTGCAAGCAAATAGAGCAGTACCAGACTAGGTTGAGCAGCCACAGTCACCAAGTGATGAATCTCCAAGGCAAGTACATGCTACTTCTGCTCCACCACCAAGGACATCACCAAAGCAAGCACCTGCTGCTTCTGCTCCACAACCAAGGAGATCACTAAGGCAAGCACCAAGTGCAGAAGCTGCACCACCAAGAAGATCACCAAGGAAAGCACAGGCTGCTGCCAAAAGGACTACATCTGCTCTAGCACCAGCTGCTGCCACTCCTGTTCCAGCCCCTGCCACAACAAGATCAGTAGCTGCAAGAAGTGCCACTGCTGCCCTAGCTCCTGCCCCAAGAAGGTCACCAAGGCAAGCTTCAAGGGTTCCATTTATAGCTCCAAGGTACAATGCTCCAAGGTATGAACAACAAGCTGGTCCAAGCCAGCCTAAAAGGCAGAAAAGAAACAGGATGATGGAATACTTCACTGCCGGAAACGACAGGTATGAGTAATGTGTACTGAACTGTCTTAAGCTGGAAAACAGTTATTTTGGGAACCTGTGGTTGGTTTCGATGATGAACTTCTGTAATGGATGATGTAGGATGAACCTGTGATGTAGGAAGAACCTGTGATGTGTGAACTGGCTGATGTGAACTTGATGGTCTGTGATGTAGGATGAAACACTTATTTTGTTGAATTTTATGGTTTGTAAGATGATATTTGCCTGATGAAGTTGTGCTATTTATGTGCTATATGCCTGCTATTTAGCTGCTATGGTTGATCTCAGCTATTTATGTTCATGTTCTCTCACAACATTCACACGAGCTATATGCCTGCTACTTATGTTCAAACTGGAAATTTCAAACTTAAATAGATAGCAGCTTGAAATGACAACATTCATACGAGTTCAACACAACATTCGCCATTCAAAACCTACAGACAACTAACTTGCCACATGTTCATGTTCTCTCACAACAACATACATCAGCCATGTTACAGATAGTTCAGCTAACTTGCAAGTCGTGCACCTACAACTGCAAGCACAAAACCTACTAAAATCAAGACTACATCACCAACATACATCAACCATTTTTCCTTCTCTAGTACCAGCTGTCTCAGCCTCCTAACTTTCAGTTTTGCTTCAGTATCAATGTCAGCTAGCTGAAGCTCTAAGTGCATCTTCATCTCCACTGCCTTTTTCCTTTCTTCCTCAACTTTCATCAGTGCAAATTCAGCTTGCTTCTTCTCTTCAATAGCTTTGAAATACATTTGTTCTGCCTTCATGTTCTCTTCCATGGCCTTTCTCCTTTCAGCATCCGAGATACCAACATTCTCAATCTCTCTCTAGCAATTCTGCCCCAATTCGTAGTTGCTGCACAGGTGAAGCAGCCTCTTCTTCATTGGGTTTGGCCACTCCGGGTCAACCCAGTGCACAAACCCACGGTCCTGAATCTACACATGAAGAAGCGACTCCATGAAGAAATAATAATCAATCGCTAAGCTAAACATTCAAACTGCAATCAGAGGCTTACAATGTTGGAGCACCCGATATAGCGTCTCCCTGTCTGTTCCCCGCGAATAGCCACTCGCCTTGAGCCGCGAAGCCCATGATGGCAACGGATCTCTTCATCCTCTCCAGGGAAATCTGAATCATACATCCAATCAGGACACTAGAAATCCATTCGGAGGAGAGAAATCAAAACAAAGAACCCCCAATTCGGCTAACCCCAACCCGAGCAGTGGAGGATACTTACCACGTCTGAATAATCACGGGGGAGCGAGTTGTCACTTGAGGATGCATGGGGGCGTCGGCGGCGTCGCAGGTCGGACCCTCTGCGCCCTCTGCCTCGCGAGCGAGTGGTCTGGCTCCGGCTCGAGGATGGTCGGGTCCAGCCAGATCATAAGAGTCGGGGCTCCGGTCAGGGTCGGGTCCGGCCACGGTGGACGCCTTGGCCAGCGTGGAGCCACCGTGGACCTGACCTACGTGCCCCACTGTCAGTTTTTCCATCAAAAATGGGATCAACCGGGTGATCAGTGCGCGGGAGTACTCGCTACCCTGATAGTGGTGGTAATTTGCAAAAAAATTAAAAAAAGGTGGTTTTCCTAGACTGTTGCCCCAATTGTGGTGGTTTTAAGTAATTTTCTCCCCTGCAAATACCAAGTCGACCTTGTACTTGACAGACCATTTCTCTAAAGCAGCCCTCATATCAAAGGAATATTGTTATTGGTTTTCAGATAATCGTATGAACACAACATTTGAATGAATTGAGTTGCATAAAAATGTGCTGCCACTTTTGCAAGCCTAAATAATCCACGGAGAAATGTCAATAAGCTGTCATGAACAATTTGAAGATGTTGTCAATAAAATCGATTTCCGATTGTGATGTCTATCTAATCATCAGGCCTACATATTAATTATACCAAATTATTCTATTTTTAATCATCCATTCAACTCCAACGGAGACACACGAAAAACAGGGAGCAACCTCTTACTACGATGTCTGTGAGCGGCTCGGCGGCATCAGCTTGGGACGGTGGTGGAAGGGCGTGTTGCTGTAAGGGCTGGACTAAATACGTTATTTAACTCGAGAATGATTATCAGAAAAATACATTATGATCATGTGCTGAAAATTCCTAGGTTACCCATACTTGTATGATGACCAGTCTCTTGAGATACTATATGTGTAAATTTGCTCCAGAGAGGCAGAGACCTTAATCTTACCTATATATGGAGCTTTAACTCTGAGCATATTATTTTGACCTATATTCTAATACTTGGACAGTGGGTTGTGTTTACGAATCTAGATGAACGGTGCCTCATTGATCTATAGACCATAGTGTTCTAATGTACGTTCAATCCTATCACTTAGGTGCTTATATTCAGATAATTGCCTCTTTCTTTAAAGAAAATGTTGATGATCCAAATGCTTGGCTGAACAGATTTAATTTGAGAATGATACAGGTAGTCTACCTTCAATTTGATTTTCCATTCAAATATATTGTTTGGACATTACATCCTCTCTTAAATTTTCAGGTAGTATCCCCTGGATTTGGTTTTCTGTCTCAACGTCAGTACGATAAACACTTCACTTTCTATTAGACAAGATGGGGACTAATCCACTAAAGTTGCTGTAAGAACGTCAAAAGGTCTATGACAGTAAGTCGCCTTGCACTACAGATTCAAAAGATTCTTAGGGAACAATATTTCAATCTCATGTTGCGTCTATTGCCCGATGAAATCAATGCAGCAATCAGTAATTTGAATTAGTTAGATGGTTATAGCTCACCTTGGACCGATGAGAGGAAGTCTGATGCTCCTTGGCTGTCGCCTATTACAGCAACACGATTGGGGCGTGAGGGCAGCGGCGGGGCGTGCGTGAGGGCGGCAGGACTTGAGGACCACCGAGGCAGGACTTAGTCCGATGCTCCTTGGCTGCGTCGCTAGCTCCTACAGGCTGCAGCAATCGGATCCTTACCAACAGTGCAGCACCGCCGTCCCTTCCGCGAAGGACACCAGGAGGAACAAATCCACAAAACTATTTTTCTTCAATTTCGGGATGAGGAGAGGTCGCCGGCAGGCAGAAAGGAATAAGAGGCGTATATGCCGCTGCTTCTCACGCGCGAGGGGCGCCGCCATCATCTCCGTGGAGTACCACCTCACTATCGAGAAGGGGCGGTGGGCCACGGCGCAATCGAGAGGGAGGGCAGAGTCAGGGTGGGAGTGGGGTGGGGGCGGACAAGGCCGGCTGAAGAAGGTTTCTGCAGCGGCGCATTTTAGGCCGCGGGGGGCAGCGGGCGGCTGGTCACCGAGCCTGCGCAGGCAGCGGCGCCCCGCAGGGGAAGGGAAGGAGGAGGAGGCGGCGTCCGCGGCTAGGGAATGCAATGCGGGGCTGGTGGGGTGAGTAGAAAAAAAAGAAGAAAAAACGTTTCGGGAAGGCTGAAAGATTCTCCTGCGGGGTGAAATTTCAGCCTCAATAGCTAATCACTAAGTGCACACGGTTTGGGAGTAATCTGTGTTTAGTGAGTCTGGTTGTGGGGCTATTAGTACTCTGTGTACGTTAAGTGGGGTAGACCTTAGAATGAACATGTTGGTGCATTTATAAATAATAGAGATAGAGATAGAGATGACTAGGCAGTTAGCACCCGTCAGTAAAACAAAGTACGTACATGTGGTAAATGCATGCAATGCAAGTCATGTGCTACTCGTTTTGTTTTAAAGGAAGTCATATGCTACTTGTAGAATCCCTTTCTACCTGCCATACTATGTGTCTATGCCCGATCAAACTAAATCACCAACACTTATCATGCATAGGAGGAATTACTATACAGCGGGGTCATATACATACATGTGCACCTACCGGCATAGGCGGAGCCAGCGCCCGGCCAACCCAGGCAATTGCCCAGGCTCCCCCAATTGAACTTACTTAACTAAAAGAAGCAAGATGATTATGTTAGCAAATTATATGGGCAAATTTCAGTTTAGAAAGATATCTTGCCCAGGCTCCAATTGTCGGCTAGCTTTGCCACTGCCTATCGGATTTAAGAGAGACGCCCCATTCGGTGTCCAATAGCTAAATTTGGGAATATGCCTTTAGAAAGAGCTCCAACAGCTTACCCAATGCCCTCCCCATATTGAGTCATGTTCCAAATCGTGGTCGGGATTCCCCATCCCAAGTAGCAAGCGCGGGATTCCCTATCCGGAAACCGCCTCACCTCGAGCCTCCCTGCCCACTCCTTCCCTAGCCGCCCTCTTCTCCCTCCTCTGTTGCATCTTTCTTCTCCCCATCCCTTTCTTGTAGTCGCTCGTACCGAAATGCTGTGCCGGCGCGGCTCCAAGTTCTGGTGCCCGCAGCAGCGTAGCTTGAGGATCTAACCGCTGCCGGATCTTGGACTGGCCACGGTTCGAAGCTTCGCCGCCCGCTGCTTGAGGCGCCTTCCGCCTTTTGCCTTCCGCCTTCCACCGCCAAATCTTGGACGGATCGCGGCTCTTAGCTCTACCGTCGGATCTTAAGGAGGTGACGGTGGTTGATGTCGTGGTGTTGGACGTAGGTGGCGGCGATACTTGAGGGAGGAGGGAGTGGCGAAAAGGCAGGTGGCAGCGACTATTGCCAAAAGGGGCAAATGATAGAATGAAGAGAGAAATATAAGTCGGAGCAAAAATGGTTGCAATATATGATTAGAATATATGCGAAAGGATGGGAATGAAATTTAGAAAATCTACTAGGAGTTGAGTAATTTGGGTAGAACATCTATTTTAGGTATGTCCGTATTGTAATTTGGGGAGCCAAAAATAGAAAATCTGCTCGAGTTGCTCTAAATTGGTTAGAATTGACCCGAACGAACACTAAGGGGCTGTTTGGTCGTCTGCATCACGCCTGGCCCGCATCCGCAATGCAAAAGTCAGGATGTTTGGGTTCCTGGGCCTTGTTTCGTACCTGCAGCCCAGATGCAAAAAGAGGTCCCTCAGCCTGCATGCAGGCTATGGCCGATTTGGGCGTTTTTCTTGTGAAGCCTTCTCCTTCCCTGTCGCCACCTCCTTTCCCCCATCGATCCCTTCCCCGATCGCCGCTTCCTTCTCCCATGATCACTTTCCCCGTCGGCGCCTCCTTTCCCCATGGATGGCTCCCTTCCCCACCGTTCTCTTCCCTCGTGCCCGTCTCCCTTCCCCCATCAACTCCTCTCCTCCGCCGCATCAACATCCCGCTCCAGCCCGACGACACGCGGTTTGGTATTCCTCCGGTGAGGGCAACGTGCGGTGCAGTTCGGGATTCACCTAGGCGACGGGCGTTGGGATTCCTCTCGGCGAGGGCGACGACGAGGTGCAATTCGGCTCGGCGAGGGCGGCAAGGACAACACTTGGAGGAATCCGGTGGCTGTGCGGCGACGAGTGTGGCCGACGGCGAGGGGCGTGGCCGGAGGTGAAGAAGAAGAAGTGGGCCAACACCCGCTCATGCAAGATTCACCAAACAGCGGGCTGCAGCTGCACTTTGCATCCGCCGTGCTTGCTGCCCGGCTGCTGCATCCTCTCCGCAATCCGAGCTGTGGGCATCAGCCCATCCAAACCCGCCTTAATTAACAACGCATGTACAGCCAGCAGTACTTGGCATTATTCGGACCATAAACGTGTAGTACTCCAGAATCTCTTATTTTAATTGCTTGATGGGATCGATCGACGATACAGGCGCCTGGATAGCTATCAGCTCAGCATCAACTGCAGTACCGACGCTATTTCCGGGGATCAGATTTTATTTTTTCAGGATGGCAACCGCCCGGGCGGGTCTGTCCTGGCAGGCAGGGCTCTTCTATCTGAATTCACGGTAAAACTCATTACACTGCTCATTGTCCACCCAGAGAATATTCATGCATGGGGCGTGATTTCTATCCACGTCATACCCTGGCCAATGTAAATTATGGAGTGATTCTAATAAGAAAAGATTTGTGTGATAAATATAACTGATTAGAATTATGGGTTTTAATTTCTTCTTTTATACGGTGTATGGGTCTCAAAGGAAGTAGCCTGTTTATTATTGACTAGTGTATTGTGTACACTAGATTGTTGATCGATCATGCATGTGTATAAGCAGAGCAAGCATTGAACGGATGCATTGCAGCGATAGGACCTACTGCATGCAGCCGTTGCGATTAACGAAGGGGATTGGACGCGGGCCATTAAACGCACGAGGACATCTCAGACAGAGGCGCCTTATCGTTTTGGAGCGCTGCGTCTGTTTGGCGAGAGACGCGACTGCTCGGTCAGGAGACGCCTTCTCAGTTCAAATAAAAGGTTTGGTCCCTCCGTTGTTTAATCGTCCGTACGCAGTGCCGTCGCTCATAACACTCACTCACGGAGATCAATTAAGACGCTGACAGGATGCATCACCGCAGAAAACGGCACATACACCGTAAGGCTGTTCTTTGTCCATTGGAGGAACACGTGACGGGAAGAGGTGGAGAGAAGAAGAACGTACGCACGACCATGGCTTTAATCTCTCAAGGACTCGCAATGGAGCAAGGTACACTAGGATCATCATTGGGTATCATTGGGTATCGGCGTATTGCAAAGATCCGCAAATAAAAGTCTATTCCGTTTACACTCGATACCCGGAACCCATGCGTGGATCCGGATGATGAAAACACTGTTGCTAGAAACACAATCAAACATCAGCACATCAATAAAAAACGTGCATCATGTGTTCTTCGCACAAACACGTACGCATGTACACTGTAGTTTTTACATTTCACAGCAACCAACAGACACTCGACATAAAAAGCTTAATTGTCCATGGAAAATTGAAGCAAAAATTAACATTTATAGGGTTCGAAGATTAACATATATAGTTTTTGAATTAATTATTCGGGTATTCATGGATATCCATATATCATGAGCAATATTCATGTTTGCTCCACTGGATATCCATTCACCAATACAAATGGAACAATAATTCCCTTTCTACGCATGGTTCATTGACGAATTACCGTGAAAGTCGAGCTCCGTGGATACAAACTTCTTTATATAGGTTCTTAAAGGTTTCCATTTTAGATCCAGTTGCACATTCCAAAAACATCTAAGGGGGTCCTGACGGATGCGTTAGAGTGCTGTAATTTTTTTAAGAACGACCGGCCGCCCTAATTAGAGTCATGTTCATGTGAAACGGGATCAACTCAGAAAACATAGACAAATATCTGCCACAGTTATTTAGAGTCATGTTCTAGTATGTGAAACGGGATCAACTCAGAAAAAATAGACAAATACCTGCCACAGTGTGCACGATCTAACTTTGATTAATTAATCTTGTAGTGAGAACTCTAATTGTCACCAAAAAGTTATTGGGATCGATCGCCGATAAGAAACACAAACTAGACACACTGTGACACAATGTTCTGACCTAAGAACTAACTAGCCACGCTAAAACTCTGAACTAGACAACGAACGCCCGACGACGCTGCTAGATAACGTACTCCTATATCATGCCCGAATCAGACCCATCAAGGCGAGTGCTGCGAGAAACACCAAGGCGCGAGAAGACGTTGAGGCCAGAGCGGCGGCGCCGTTCTCCATTACCGGCCGTCGTGGCGCCGGCGCCGGTGAAGACGGCAGCGGCGCAGGGGCAGGAGGGGTTGGGATTTCTTCGGTCTCCGGGGCCAGGGCCGGGGCCGGTGCCTGCCTGGCCTTGACGTTGAGCATGAGCCGCTGGCCCTTCTTGCAGTGCTTGGCGTCGGCGCTGGCGAAGTAAGCGTAGCCGGGAGTGTCGAGGAGGAAGAGTGAGCTGCCGTCCTTAGCGGGCGACGTGCCGGCCGGAGCCGTTGAGTTGCAGTGGTAGTACGCGTACTTGTCCACCTTGGCGACCGAGTCGTTCTTGTACATGAACTCTTCTCAATCACAACAAGGAAATGAATTTGAAGGAATTAATTTATCGATGAACAACGTAAGCGTCATCCCAAACATATAATGCAGGTTGATTGAATGATCAATCGGACGATTATACCGATGGAGTCCTCGACGTAGAACTGGATGCCAGCGGCCCACTTTATGTACATGTCCTTGTTTCGCGGCACGCGCCATCCGTTCGCGCCGCCGACGATGTACCTCTGACCAATGGGCACCGGTGAAACGAGCGGAGCGTCTCGCGCGGCGACAGCGGTGACGGTGAGGAGGAAGAAGAAGACGAGCGCCGGCTGAGCCATGAATCGATTGTAATTTGTGAGCAAAGTAGCTAAGTATGTTACCTTGGAAATTGGAATTGAATTGATCGGATCACGTATGCTGTTGTTCACTGACGTGCTGCAAACGTGCACAGTGCCATGGGGCTTTTATAGAGGAAGAAGATGAGTGAAATGGGGGCAGGAACGAGACTCGGATGGATGGGGCGAGTTTGTTACCTCAACGATAAGTGGACAGCTGGCGCTTGGACTGGGCTCCCGAGGCAGTTACGGCTGGTATGTGGTAACTTCTTTTTTACTCCTTTTGCGCATCCCCCCGGTCGCCACGGACGGTTTTGTGAGCGTGCATTATGTAAGTAGGTTTTTTTCTCCTGTGTCCGGTCCTTATCCCCAATTCCCCATTCCCACGTTCTCATCCCTAGGTCTCGCCGTCACCGGTAGGAGGCATCCCGGCGGCTTGCCCTCGTCACCGTGCACCTCCGTCCACAGCCCGTCCCCCTCAACTCTCCCACCGCCACCGCCATCGCCATCGTCTATAGCACGCCTCCGCCTTTGGATCTGACGGGGCAAACGAAAGCAGCGCTCCCCCCTCCGTAATGGCCTACACCGATGTCCAAGCAGCCTACGCCCTTGCCGCAAGCACCGGACGGCCACCTCCAACTCAGCATATGTTCCTCTAGCGGCTGCTGCCGGCCTGGCCGCCGATGCCACTTTTTACCTGCCAGGTTAGCTTCGGGTTCTCCATCTTGTGTGTTCTATAGGGGTTTGTCCATCCTGAATGGCCTCCCAATGTATGTACAATCCTGTGTTTGTCCATTTCTACCGTAGTTTGTTATCATCTGCGACATGAGTTATGTATGTGTATAAGATTTGCAGTACTTACTTTCCGGGAAATAAGAGTTACTTTATGATTTAGCTAGATGTAGTTGTACTAGTTTTAAAAGAATCGCTTCACATATTAAATTGAATGTAGTTTTACTTCTGCTGGTTGTAACTTTCCTTCTACTATCCAAATAAGAATTACTTTTAACAATTATATAGATGTAGTTCTAACATTTGTTGCAAGATAGTGAGCAACAGCATAGTAGCTCTCAGTGTTATCACCTATCATTGCACATGTTTGATTTGCATGTTTTTAACTCTTGACGTGGTTTTGTGTTTTCGCTCACTATCTTATTTATCCATGATTTGTTATTTGAATTTTCCAGATGTCTCAACCTGCAACTGATTGCAAGTTAACAGTAGGTGCTCTGCAAAATAAAAGAATTAACCAGTTGTTGCGAATCTTGACTGCTACTTGTCTCGTAATTTGAATTTGAATTTGAAACATAGCTTGTGGAATTCAACCAGTATGCTCTGGCAATGTCTAAAGTCTCAACATGTAGCGGAGTTCCTCACTGTTTTTCTTTTCTGGATAAAAAGGAATATATTAAGCTGAGACCTCAATAAAATCTTGGAGAACCCGAGCTGACTTTGGCCAAGCTGAGCAGCGTATGGACACGGACAGGAATCGCTGTTATTTGGTTAAACATTCTTCAAGGTATGTCAACAAACTTGTTCCTTTCTTCCCCTTCATGAGCCTGTATAAAATGATACTCAAAATGAAACTTAAAAGACTATTGTCCTGATTGTTTGAGTGGTATCCCCATTATTTTGGAGGTAAGTTTTTTGCATCGGATGTAATATACTCCCTCCGTCCGGAAATAAGTGACTTGGAGTTGAATCTGTACAAATCCAAGTCACTTATTTCCGGACTGAGGGAGTACTACTTTGTACATCCAAAATGATGGAGGACGTGACATTTTTAATTTTTTTAACTACCCAGGATGTAACATTTTAAATCTCGAAGTAACTTTTACCACTGGATTTTCTTACATTCGGAATAATGGAAGGAATGCTAGTTTAATCTGGGATGTAACTTTCTGAGTACGTTTTACTGATGCACCAAAAGAAACACCACCTAGTTACTAATTCTCATTGCTGCCTATTTTCTTACATCTCAAAACTACGTGGGATGTAAGTTTGCACGATATATAAGTAATATTCAACTTCATTAGGTCAGTCCCATCAGGTGACAAATTGAAATCCATAACTAGACATAACACAAAATACATCCATTTTTATTAGCTTATTCGAGTGTAATAAAACATGAAGCAAAAAGTAAGTATTTCCATACCTGAAGGGAAGGCACATTATAAATGTTGTTTTCCAATACCCACAACAGATTCTTTGTTTTTAACATCCTGATACTATAGAGCTATGTTCTAAAAAGATCATTCACAAAAATATGGTTGGGGTTAAGTATCCATTGCATAACTTTAATATTTGTACTTCCCCATGCATTCGCTCAAATAGTTTTTTTTAAAAACAGGCAGGTGGGGCCCCTAATTAATAGTAGGAAATTCCCTCAAATAGTTCAGCTGGACAATTTAGACTTAACTCTACATCTTGGTGATATTAATTTTTGGGGACTCTGTTTATTTAACAGGGTGGGACTATCCAAGCGGGTGTACAAAGGTGGGCTGCAGCATAGCTATATATGCAGAGTTTCCATAGGAAGAATAATAATTTTAGAGATTATTTGCTTTGAATTCTGCACAATCCTGATATTGCTCTACGACTAGTATATTTGGTTTTCCCAAGGTTTACATCAACTAGTTGATTATTTGTGTTCTGGACCATGTAAGCTGCATGGGGGCAAAAAAATTTCCCGATCTTGTGGCACATGATTTTGCTCTGAGATCTGCATCATTTTATTTTTGCAATTGTGTCTTGTGTTGGTGTAAATCTACATGGAAAACTTGGAGAACTTTGTATTTGTGTGACGTAGAAAGAAATTTATGCAAAGTGTTCCATTTAGTGGGAATCCAAACTAAAGTTACTTTCTGCCGACTTTTCTGGGCAGTAAGTTTGTCAAATGAATCGCAAGGAGTATGGAGTAGAAATATTAGAGTTGGACCACAACGCATAAGAAAATCAAAAGTAAAAAAGAATAAGAATATGCAAGTTACGATAGAAGACGGGAAAAAACAGAAGTATCCTAGAAAAACAGGAGATTTTGAAAAATTGTAAATAATTAAAAAAATCGTGAAAAGTAAATATGTTCAATGCAATTAACAGTTAAAACCACCACATTTTGCCTTAAATTTCCTTTGCTTTGCATGCCTTCAGGTTTTTTTAGGGGGGGGAATGGACTGTTTGTTCGCTGTTTTTATGTGAATTCAGATTTATATTCTAATAAGGACTCTGGAATTCAGATTTATATCTAAAATTGTCCTTGCAGATCATCCGTTCTAGTTGCAAAACTTGCAGTGTAAACCAAATCTTTCTGGTCCAGAATTTTCATTTCCAAAATCTCCTATTGCTTGCCTGCTAACTGTTTGCCAAACAGTTTCTTTGGCTGCAACTGCAGTTCTGCATTACTGCCTAAAACTCGTTCTTTTACCGAGATAGGTCTGACCATCACATTCACCCGCACGCCCATAGACATACTCCTGTTAGGTGTTCTACCAGAATCTTCAAACACCCGCTTCAGAATATTCTCAACCAGTTTGGTCAAACTATATAGCTTGTATCCATTGTCCAGCTCCCAAGCTGACCTTGTAAAGTTCAACATTGCTAGCTTCTGGTTCAGATAACCCATGATTTGGTAACAGTACTACCGTTACCTGGGTGTCCTGGTTATCGAGACTTGGAAGGATTGCCATGTGAGCTTACCCAAAGAATGAGCCCAAAGTTAACTTGCCGGAGCTGCCTCCTGTTACCTCTCTGGCGATCGAGCTTGCTTCCGTCCCCCGCAACAATTCTCATCGCCGCAGAGTCTTCTCCCACGGCACTCAACGAATCCCAAAGGCATGTTGCGCCCCGGCCTTACATATCCGATTGCTCCCAGACTCTCTCCATCTCATGCCAGAAACCGGAAACATGTCGATGGAGTCGGTCGGGTCGAGCTACGCGGCGAGTGCGGACGAGGAGGCCTCGACGCGTCGCGTGGCCAACCGCATCATCCGCGCGCTGCAACACCAGCTCCGGCTGCTGCACCGCGCCGGCCCGGACTTCTTCGTGTTGGGCGCGACGGGCAACGTGTACACGGTGACGCTGGCGGTGTCCCCCGCGTGCACGTGCCCCGACCCGGGCGCGCCGTGCAAGCACATCCTCTTCGTGCTGCTGCGCGTCCTGGGGCTGTCGCTCGACGAGGCCTGCGTGTGGCGGCACTCGCTGCGCCCGTGCCAGGTCGCGCGCCTCGTGGCCGCGCCGACGCGCGCCGACGCGCTCGCCGGCCCGCGCGCCAGGGAGCGGTTCCACCAGCTGTGGCCGTCGGCGGCGGCGGCTGTCAAGGCAACCGCCGACCAGCGGCGGAACGAGGCCGCGACGTCGTCCGGGTGGCCACTCGACGGCGCGGCCTGCCCGGTGTGCCTGGAGGAGATGGCGGCGGCTCCGGAGGATGCGCAAGGCGGCGTGGCGGGGCAGCAGGTGCTGCTGACGTGCGGCACGTGCCGGAACTCGGTGCACGCCGAGTGCTTCGCGCGGTGGAAGCGAAGCCGGGCGCGGCGGGCGGCGACGTGCGTCGTGTGCCGGGCGCGGTGGCGGAAGCCGAGCAGGGACCGGGAGCAGGACCAGCAGCGGTACATCAACCTGTCGGCGTACATGAACGAGGAGAACGACGTGGTGGATATGCAGATCGAAGATGGGGGCCTATGCGCTGGGTAGAACTAGAAGTTGATATTTTAACTCGTTTAAGGGGACTTGTTCATATGGACGTGAAGTAAACATGTGTACATAGCAGTAACATTGATCTCAATTCGTTGGTCATTGTATTTCTTTCTAGTTCTTTCTTAGGATCTGACTTGACTTATACTCATGTACAGAATTCCTATGTTAATAAAGCATCGATTGTGTGGTACTCTGAAGAAATGATCATCTGTTGGGATTTGGCAGTGCGATATTAATGTGACATACTACAATGTTGACCACTAAATCTTTTTTTGGTGTATGATTCCAAAAAAAAAAATTCTACTCAGATTTTTTGTCACCCAGGTGGGTTGAGCCGTCATCAAGGGTTTTGTTACCTGGCGGTAACCGCACTTACCGACCTCCACAGTAAATGTACTTACCGAGCCTGAGCAAAAAAAACCGAACTTTTTAAAAAATGAATTTAAATGTCTATTAATAAGGGAATATATTGGGTAGAGTATTCAAATTGCAGCTATTTGCTGCATGAAAATTTTGAATTCAATTTCTTAATTTGAATTTTCCCGACAAAATAACACAGCATGACCTTCCCTATCTATCTCTCACAATTAGGCAGACGTACCTATGGCTACAATCGAGACCTTGAGCAGCTCAAACCTCAAACTCGACTCATGTTTTAGTCCAACTCGAGGCTGGGAACAAAATGAACCTAGAATGAGCATTTTTTTTTTCCAGCTCATATGGAAAAAAAAGCCAAATTTGAGCCAAGGCCAGCTCACTCGACTTTGACTCAACGAAGCTTGAATTAAGAAAGCTGCCATGTTATTTTCTAGTTCTCTCGTCCGTGACATGTATGACTTACGACATGGCAATAAAGATAAATGTGTGCATCAATTGATGCAGAGGCCGGAGTCTTTCTTTTTTGAAAAAAATAATAATAATGATCCATTACATTTTTGTTTTTAAAAGAAATGATTCACTACCCTCGTGGTCTAATGTGAGACCCTTTTAGTTTTCTACATGGAAACACAAATATGAAAGTGGAACACAATTCTTTTGTGTTAAATTGTGTTCCATGTGAGTGGATCATAAAATATTTCAATTTTTTCTATGGCTTGAAAGTGGTTCAAGATTGTAACAAACCGAGTACAAACGAACTCTACAACTGGACCTCTAAGTCAGGTCAAATTAAGCACTCATTTTTCAATACAACCTGAGTCGAGTTTAATCTAGCTCACTCCAAAGACTAATTTGCAGCTCTACTCACACCCACACCCGAAAATGATTTTTGGGACCGTGGTACGGCTGCACCACCCCCATGCAGCCGTTGCATCCAGGCATCGGGATCGGAGCCAGGTTCAGGTTGCAGTGCGATTACCGGCCGCAGTGTTAATTATGGAACATGATCGCGCTATGGATGATGTACCTGTGGGCCCTCATCATGGCAGAGCGTTGTCAGTTTTTTGTCCACAGACACGATACAGTGCACAAGCGGTCCAGTCAGGAAATTCCTGTTTCTGCCCATGGACGGTGACCAATTTAATATTTCATATATGAACTTTTTTTCGACACAATTGGTCAGAGTTGACTGCACAACCTCCAATGTATAATATTTTGAAAGAGAGTTGTTTGTTTGTGTTTTGTGTTGTTTGAGTAAGAAGACCATTTTCTTTGCACTTTCAAATCTATGTCGTCGCTAAAAACAAGAGAAGTATGCCACGCATATCCAAATGCATGTCAATCCTAATATTTTGTCGCATTTTAATTTGAGTATCGCTTTGTATAAATTGGTCATGGAGGTACGTTGACTACGCCCTCATGCATGCCTGGATAGACGAAGGGAGGGGAATGATAGGAATTATTGCTGGCCTGCTAGAAGAAAAAAAATAACATCAACTTGTTGGCCCTTGGCAGAAAGCGGTCAGGTGTCAGGTTGTCAGCGCATAGCGAGCCCAGAAATTCAAAAAATGTTTTCCCCGCCCGCTCCCAAAACAAGATTTGTTTATGTCGTAAGCACAGTTAGCACGCATCCATAGATTGCACGTTCTTTTCTTGAATCCTCATCGGACGGACACATGAGGGTGGTGCAGCGGTACCACTGAGCTAAAAATCCACTCCCCACCCACCCCACTTGGCTTGACCTAGACTAGAAAAGAGGGGCACGACCGCCTGCACACATGATACTTAACTTGCCAAATTTGTAATGTAATTTTCATGCCAAAAACAAAGGCGTAAGGTCATTGCATCTTTGACCTATTTGTATTTTTCTTTCTAGAATGCAACCAAGCGGTTACATCATCGTTTATAGAAGGCGGCCAAGAGGCCGATACAACACCGTCTAGCGGTAGCAACGCCAAAGTGTCCAGAAGACAAAGGGACTCTCTATCTCGCTACAAGCAACCCACTCACCCTAAGGGTCGAAAAGGAAAACCTATCCCTAATGTAATTTCACTAATTTTGAACTTATAATCTTGTGAGACTTATATATATTGATATTACAAAAAACTTTGTAAGTGTGACCACTCAACGAAAAAAATCCTAGGCATGCCACTGACTTTAAGTGTACTTTACTCTATACAATGTTAGTTCTATATGTATGTTATGAAACTGTAACTAGAAAGTACTTAATAAAAACTAGGACCAAGTGGTAATTCTCTGTGACAACAATTAATGGTTTGAGGTCGACAGTTCCAATTGGATATCAACAATAGTCAATTTTAGCTTGAATTGTTTGGAGGAGAAGTCTGTCCTTTTTTATGCATTCCATACGCAATTTATTTTCCTCTATTTTTAAATAGTCCTTATATCTACTTCTTCTAGTTGATTCAATGAATTATTTATTTTTTGCTTTTCAGAATGAAGCTCAATCTTTTAATTGAAAAGTTGTTATACATTCCACAAGAATCTTAGGTTGTCCATAACTTCTTGAACTTTATATATAGAAATATTAAGTCTGCTTCCTAATCCATCTTCTACTAAATCCTTCTTACTCCCTCCGTCCCTCTATATGAGTCACACATGTATTTTTAGATCATCAGTTTGATTAATTAAATATGTATTATATTGTATTAAAAGTACATCATTAGATTCGTCATTGAAAGAACTTTTTTTTATGATATAGATGTTTAATCATGTTATTTACATTTTGTTAAATTGATGATATAGGAATATGTGTGTGGCTCATATAGTGGGACAGAGGTAGCAACCATTTTGAATATAGAAACTCAAATAGATGTTTAATCATGTTATTTACATTTTGTTAAATTGATGATATAGGTGTGTGCCTCGTATAGTGGGACGGAGGTAGCAACCATTTTGAATATAGAACTCAAATTAGTTAATCCAGACATGATGATCAACCATATACTAGTCAGTTAGTAATATAGCATGGTCCATGCACGCGACTTTGGATGGAATAATCAAGAGTCCCAATAATCAATTGAAGACAGGGCTGATATTAATGCTCAAACGGAAGTACTTAACAACACCAAAGTAAGGGTTGTCCGTCCACCAAATCCTAGACAGACTTCACCCTGAAAAACAGAACATGAGTGACTGGTTGACTACAAGTTATACCCAGAACGCTGCTGAATTGCTTCTAGATAAGGTAGAGGAGCAACAAAAAAACACCTTAAAAGGCGTGTAACTTATGCACCCCAAGCCCAAAAACATGCATCAAGCAGGCGTTATGGCATCTTGATGTCATGCTCAAAGTTAGTAAACGAAACAACTCTGAGAATTCCCCGGCTCCTGTGCCTCTCTGTCTAGTTGATGGACACCCCGTTGAACTCGTCGGTGATGAACGGCATGCAGCTTGAGCTGCGAGCGATGCCGCCGACGCCACCGCCCGCCTTCGCCTTGGCCGCAGCGCTTTCCCTGACCTCCCGGGGATTGATGCTGGACCTGGACCTGGGGCCGAGCTTGGACCGCTTCCTCAGGATCTCCCTCATGGCCTCGGCCTGGAACAGCACGGGGTGCGTCCTCCCGAAGCCGTTGAACCTCTTGCACACGCCCATGTGCGCCCTGAGCGCCTCCTCCCGCGAGCCGCCGCTCTTCTCGGCTTCCTCCGTCACGGCCTCGGCGCACAGCCCGCAGACCCACCGCCCCGAGAAGCGGCCGCGCACGCCGCGGATGTACTCCGGCGTGCACTCCTCCGACATGCCGCAGCACTCGCACTTGGCGTCCTCCACCTCCGGGATCACCGGGTGGAGGAGCAGCTGCTTCTGCTTCTCGGCCTCCTCGTCCTCCTCCTTGCCACCGCCGCCGTGGTGGTGGAGCTCGTAGGAGACGTCGGAGACCGTGCGCTGGAGGGCATGCTCGGACGAGGTCCTGCGCCGCTTCTCGACGTTGCCGGTGGTTGTGCTCATGTTGTTGCTCACCATCGCGATGAACGGCGCCGCCATGGCCATGGCGATAGCGCACGCCTCTGTGTTGGGTGCCATAATCGGATCGATCGATCTCTCTAGCTGCCTCTTGCTGTTACTTGCCGATGTGCTGCGCGTCTCAGTTGTGATCTAGCTGCTTACGAAGTGATGGTTGTATGTTAAGGAGCTTCGGAATGCATGGCTATTTATAGAGGTTTTCGATCGGCTAGCTGAGTTTGAGCCAAGTGAAAGCTACGGTTCATGCGTGCATGCTAGTACTGGCCACAAAATGTGTCAAAAAAGGTGGTGTGCAACTTGATGAATGTAACTTGTGGTGCCCAGATGGTGCACTTAAAGATTTGATTGAAATGTGCTAGAGTGATGGTACCTTTGCGTGTCAAGTGGTCGACGCAGCGATAGGCTCACGATCTTATGCACGTGATGCTGTGTTTGAGGGATGACAACATCAAAGCAAGCAGGGTCTCTGAAGATTGCCAGGATGTGCAAAAGGTGATTGTGAAGCGCAGCCAATTGCCGTGCGGTTTAGCTTCGACTTTGCCTTGTTGTGGCTGATAAGCTCTTGTGACCTTTGTCTCAGTTCTTGCGATTCATTAATATTGTGTATATATGCTAAAAAGTTTACAAATATCAAGCAAATTTTGAGCTACACAAAGATGACCATGCAATTTCCATCGTGTTGTCATAGGGATGAGAAATGTGAAATTGTGGACTGAATAACACAGACAAATTAACGAACAGACCTAAATGGAAGCCAGAACCTAAGGTTTTCGGTGGCTGGCTGGCATACCAGTAGTCACATGCTACTACCATATGTCTTAGTGGCAGTCTGGAACCTGTAATTCCAAATGGAAGCTACGGAACATTTCGAGAACTCTCGAGCTGCAACAACTTGTTGGAAACTTCATGAAAAAGCAGAGCGAACAAGAGAGCCAGTGATAAGCGATCAGCTAACAATCGTCCCCCTTTCCAGAAAAGCTATCAACTTATCATAACATACATGCATAACCTTATCAGCAGCCTTCTCTTGTCATTTTCTCCGAATCAACTTGGATGAGCTAGCATTAGCAATGAGTGCGCAAAGTCTACGGGTCACATGTTAACCGTATCCAGGCCACCCAATCAGATCATGCTCTCGTCCACCTCTCCACATCGATCAGAAAACTGATGGACGTCGCGAGGCGACAGCCACGAAATACACAAACTAGGTTGCCTAAAGCAGCAGGGCACTGTAGATGCTATGCAAAGTCGGCCTAGGTAGTTAGTTTGAGTTTACGTCATCGGTGACATCTAGTATCGTTGCCCCTTCCTAATTGTAAATGGTTAAATGGAACCACAATAATACTTTCGTAGTAATTATAGCGGTACAACTTGCAGCTTATGCAACGATAAAAACGAACAAGAACCGAACCCTGAATGCTGAATCTCCAGATGCAATTAATTAGAGCATGTTTAGATGCAGAGTATTTTACTGAGTACCATACGACGTAAGGCGACGAAGCGTATAAGATGCACAAAAATTATATGCTGGAACAAGCGGCAGCGAAGTGTTTGTGTTTTGCTCACAGTTGCACAGAACTGATATCGCTAGCCTAACGAAGGAATGGACAGTTACCTTGCAGAGATTAAAATATCTAACAGCCAAAGCCACATGGTTGACATAGCAACTTGACAAGAAAAATGCATGCAAACCATCTTTCAGAGAATGGCTCACGTAGTCTGAACAATTGGCGCACTTGTATTAAGAGGTAGACTAAAGGATGTAACATCAATCTGAACAATCAATCTTCTATGTGCAGTAGCTTCTCTTCATGTCCGTGAACAATCCCGTATACAATGTTCATATGCGTTTTGTTGCTATCACTGGGTTTCGCTTTTGCCAGTTTGTTCAGGACCGCTGCCATTTAAGCTGTTTGACCCAGAACTGCCATCACCACCTTGATGATCATCATTGGTTGATATGTTGATTTCAATCTTGATATCATTCTGTTCACCATTGGTGGATGATTTTGTAGCTCCATTAGTCTGGTTCTCCACAGGCTTCATCTCTTCCGAAGAACCATTTGCTACTTCAGCAGCGGATGCTCCCTGAGAGTTCTCTGTCTGCATATTTGCAGCTGGGTCAATGGAAACTTCTGTTACAACAGCAACGCCTTCCTCAGAGTTTGCTTCTTTGGTGCTTGACGCCTCGTTGGATGTACCCATGTGTAGTCCCTTCTCATCGCCACCAGATGCAACCCCAGCCTTTTCTTCTACAGATATGCTATCAGATGGGTTGGACTCCACAGAATTACCCTTCTCAGCGTCACCAGATGCAGTCCCAGATGATGTTGTCGCACCTTCATGTTCAGATCCAATCTCTATATGAACAGTATCACCATTGCTATGCTCATAAGGATCAGATGTAACGGAAGCTGCATCACCTTGGTTTTCACTTGCACCATTTTGGGGATTTTCATTATGAACCGATGGTATGTTGCCTGTTTCATCTGGAAGAGTCTCACTGGCATGCTCATCACTTGCTCCAGCCTTGGCACCATCAGAAAGAGATTCAGAGTCAGCTTGAAACTC
The DNA here is from genome assembly GCF_000005505.3 of Brachypodium distachyon. NCBI lineage: Eukaryota > Viridiplantae > Streptophyta > Magnoliopsida > Poales > Poaceae > Brachypodium > Brachypodium distachyon. Next base: position 34,364,282 of record NC_016131.3, on the reverse strand, counting down.
CGTGGCCTCCTTTTTCTCAGCTTGCTGTCCATCTGATCCATTACTGCTTGCATTGATCTGATCTCCATTAGTGGATCCATCACTTTGAGCGACTTCTTCATGGGATGTCCCATTTGCCTCAGCAGCAATTTCCTCTTGGGCATTGTTGTTTTGAGGCACATCATCTCCAGTTGAATAGACTTCACTCTCAGAATCAGATGAGTTGGATTCATCGTCATGCTTGCTTGCTGCAGAGTGACCAGTTGTCGTGTCTTCATCGCCACTATGTGCTTCTGCATTACCATCTGCACCACTGGTTTGCCGTTCCTCAGCTTCTGGCCTATCTAAGTTTCTTGCATCATCTTCATGAGAGTCAGAATTGTCTTTGTCGAACACAGTTTCTCCACTCTTCACTTCCTCTGGTTTGCTTCTTACATCAGTATCCTCTACAGTCTTTTCCACATTACCATCGCCATAACTGCCGACTCTTTCTTTCCTTCCCTGGAACATGCTTCTATCATCATGGGCGAGCTGATCTTCAGTATCATTGAAGTACTCACTTTTCTTGTCATAGGAATGCTTCACCTGATACACAAGCCAAACAGCGACACCTACAAGTAAGATGACCTGGACTAATGTTTTGATCCTTGACCCTCTGTTCCTCTGGTGGCGGCTATTTGAATGATGAAGCATGTTTAGAACTGCATAAAATCATTAAAAAATGTCAGGTGTGAGTTATTTAGTTCCATTTTCAGTATAGCAAGATATTAAATTGCCCACTAAAGACATATATAGTACACAACATTAAGTGTAGTCATTCAAAAATAGTACTCCCTCCGACCTATATATTACTTGTCTCAAATTTGCCCAAATATGGATGTATCTATGTTTAAAAAGCGTCGAGATACATGTAATATTTCGACAAGTAATATGGGTCGGAAGGAGTATAACACATGCCAGAGGTGCTTACATACTCCACATCTGTAGTACACAAATATTACAGGTGCTTTTGTGGAAAGTGTATACTGATCCAAAATTATCAGATTGGACACGCTTGTTATAACAACCCTATCATTCCACAACTGATAGAACCAAAAGCAATACAAGTTACAACTATGACACAAATATAACATAAAGTACATCTACTATCTTCATACAACCAATCTCTTTCTCCCAGCCACGATAATGCTAAACAAAGACCTTATTATGGCCCATGGTGGATAGAAATCCACCTTCATATTTTGCCACCGACAAGTAGATCGCCTTATCTCCTACACTAACAACAGTGTGGTTTATCCCCTAACGACATTCCTGCATGGCAGCATCTCTGAAGTGCTTAAGAAAAGAAAAAACTGATGCGGAATAGGAGCGAAGAATAATGGTTGTATCAGAAAGCGGTTTGCAGAGAGAATTAGTTCAGAATACAAAATTGGAAAGATGGATGCACTTGGAAACAAGTGCATGTCTGGTCCTAATAGCTGAGGCCTGGGGCCAGGTGTTTAGATCATGAACTAGTCGCAGATTTGTCTAACTTAAGAATATCATAATAGCATTATCTTTGGAATGATAATTGTTGGGCCTAACCATGGCAATTGGTGACATTTTCATAGAACCTCGTAGTAGTTCCTAGGGTATACTCCATATTATCATGGTGACACTGAGGAAATAGGCATGACAATAAATTCGAAAGCAAAATTCTATAATTGCGAAAGAAAGACTATCCCTTTTCTGAAGAACCAAAGAGCAAAACGATGCCCATTCCCAGAAACAGGCCCCAACCATAATAATAGAACCGAAAAGCTAATTTGTGAAATATTCACTAAAAAATATCTGGTAAAGAGCATGGGGGGGGGGGGGGGTGAGAACTTAGCAGAAGGTTGATGCATTCACCACATTTGGATCTGGGAATATTCCCCCATTAGACACCATCATAAGTCGTAACAGAAAGCATATGATGCGCCACAGTTGTTTTATTGTGCAGCAAGTGATGCACAAAAATTTAAAAACGTGAAACACAACACCATGAAGCCCATTAGAAAATTTGGTCCCTAAGATCCAATTTGTGGTCTGAGACAACAGTATAAATTATGTACTGTAAGGAGGCAGAAAAATAAAATGCAGTTCATCTTTCCCCTTTCTTCAAGCTACAAGCCTACAACCAACAACAAAGCTAAGGGGTCTCTGGCACAAGCAAACATACCATTTGGCCCATATGCTTGGGGACTGTATGACATATAGAATGGAACACATAATGCAATTGGTATGTTTGCTAGTGTCATACAGTCCCCAAGCATATGGGCCAAATGGACCATTCCAGTATGTGAATGTGTAATGGAATGGAGCTCGAGAAATTAATACAGGCAATTGTGGTGTGGCCTGGGTTGATCAAATTGGCCTTCTTCTCTCTCCACTACTCTCTGCAAGTTCCCCTTGTAACCTCTCCTTGTCTAGTCCTCCCCAAATTCTTTACAGTTCATCTGTTCCTTGTCCCAATCAACCATGCCTCTTTATAATTTCGGCAAAATCAGTGCATCCTGTAGTTTGTTCATAACAGTGTGATACTCCACACCAGCAAGTATCAAGCTACTGCATCCATGATCTAAGTCTAGCAGCTAAGAGGATAAGGATCCTAAGCTGGTGTCCTGTCGAAAGCAGGGCTGTCACTAGTACTAGTATGCTATGCACCAGAACAACGGAATATTCCCAAAATAGGAAGCTGCTACTTTGACGCATCAGTTTCAACAGGAAGGGCCATGCTATTTCGCCCTTTTATGCTCCTTTTGCGGCTTGATTTGTGGGCTGCAGGGTGCACACCCATCCGGACCCATCCATCCCAATTTCTACTTACATCACATGAACGCTAAACAAGGTAACCCTCAGATAGATTTCGATCAAAACAAATCTACTGTACAAAACCATGAACGTTGTTAACTCACTCATCATTGGGAACAGCATACGCATCCATCTAATTAAGCATTATTATGAACGGACCAAAGGGGAAAGCGACAAGATCGAGTGCCGCACCACTCGAACCGCACCAGTACTAGTAAAAGAGCACAAGGTCGGGGCTACGCGCGCGGTGGAGGGACACCCCAGACGATTCTCGAGGCCGGCGGTGCGGCATTGGTGCACAGAGATGCTGGAGGAGGAGGAGGGCCTGACCTGAGATGGGCTGCAGAGGAAGACACCAGTTGCACCGACTCCGCGTCCGACGGCAGCGAGAGGAGGCGGGCCGGAGTGGAGAGAGCGAGAGCGAAGAGGAAGATGCGACGGGTGGTTGAACTGGCGTTGATGGGGTGGGCTGGGTGAGTGGTTGGATCTAGGAACCAGTGGGGGCGTGCGTGCGTGTGATCCTCCGCGCATGCTAGTTTTTCACTTTCGTTTTTCTTATTTTTACTTTCTTTTCGTTGGGCGGTGCCAGTGCTGTGATTACTTGCAGAGGAGGAGAGAGTGGTAGTACTCGTGATTCCGTTAAATCGCCGTGGTTTGTGCTCCTGGTTGGGCACGTGACTGCGTGGAGGGGCCGGCGTCGTCTTTTGTTCGTTGGAATGTCCACATGACAATTATTCCATTGGTCATTCATTAGTGTACCCGTCGGCTTGCGGCATTGCTTCGACACAATTAATTACGGTAGCTAACGGATCCAAACACGACACAATTAATTATGATCATGTTAAATACCCATCGGTATCTCTCTGGTTAGGTTAGCTGATGTTCCATCCATTTCATAAAACAGTTCATATACAGTCAAGATGAACTCTCGTTTCTGATGTCTGATCAACCAAATTGATTTATGACTAGATAAGTGTGGACCGTTATTGGACGGGAGCGAGAATCAATGTGAAATGAGCTATGTAAGACCAAGCACAGCGTTGGTCAACAAGCAATGCTAACAGACAAAAAGTGCTACTAGCACCGATCCTAGCCACGGAGCATTGCTAGCTAAGAAAAAATCTGAGACACCGGTTTTACTACTTGATCCGGTTCCAACTTTGGTTTGACTTTTGTGAGGCCTAGAATAGTTAGGCAGTTGGGCTCACCGGCTGCATTCAAAACAAAATGCCGTTGCTGCTAGCTAACCGTTGGCTGGCTTGCTTCCTTTTCAATATATATGCACACATACAAGATTCAGAATTTCAGATTCAGCACATCCAAAAAATGGAGCCCAATTGACAACCAAATTTTACAAGCATGCTCAACTCTAGAATTCCAAGTGCAGATACAGAAAATCAAACTAGCCTATACCATCAACACGTCCAAGCTGCTGCCATGAACTTACTCTCATCCTCTCAATATCCATCCAACATGCATCCTCATCATCCAAGCATCAACTCCTTTGGTCAGCACCAGGGCATCCACCATGCATACAACCTAAGAAACATACAAGCTCCATACCAAACCAATTTCAGGCCACACACACATCTTACCTATGGAGGAGGTCAACCTGGGCATTCATCGTCACCGGTCGATTTCGGCGCCTTCTTTGGAGCTTACGGAGCAGACTTCTCAACATCGCCGGTTGAATCTGGCACCTTCTTTGGAGCTTACAGAGCCGGCCTTTCATCGTTGCCGGTCGATTCCACCTCTCCGATGTCTGCTGCACAAAATACACATCATGAGGTGGAGAATGAAGAAAGCAAAGATAGCAATCCAGATGAAGAACAAAGAAGAGGTCGCACCAATTGGACAAAAAAGGAGAATGAGCGATTGATCAACTCTTGGATTAAAAATTCAGTTTCAATTGAAGGCAATGGAAAGAAGTCTGATCGTTATTGCAAGCAAGTAGTAGAGGAGTACAACAAGAATAGCCCATCAAATGAAAGAAGAACTTCTGCCCAATGCAAGAATCACTGGAGCAAGACTACCCCATTGGTTTGTCTCTTCCATGCATGCTACATTAAGACAAAAAATGTGTATGCCAGTGGTTAATCAGAGGAGGGACTCATGGAGAAAATAAGGGCCATGTATTTAAATGCAGCAAAAGTGAAGAGACCATTTGCTTTGGAGTATTGGTGGAGAGTAGTGAAGGAAGAGCCCAAATGGTGTAATCTGTACATTGAAGAGAACTTGGGAGGGAAGAGACACAAGTTAGATGCAACTGGTGCCTACACGTCATCCTCGACTCAGGACAGTGAAGATCCAAATCCAGTTCGTGAACCACGACCTCAAGACCTCAAGGAACAAAAGTTGCAAAGGAGGCAAGGAAAATGAAAGCAAAATCAAAAGGAAAAGGAAAAGGAAAGGACATTCCAGATTTTATGTCATTTCATATATGAAATGAGGATGGCCGCAAAGCAGTAGCACCGGAAAAATGGGCTGAAGCAACAACAACGAAGGCAGTGGCAGACAAAGAAATGGCTGAAGCAAAAAAAGAAATGGCTAAAGCAAAAAAAGAAAAGACGAAGGTTGATAAATTAAACACGTATATGGAGCTCATGAAAGTTGACACTTCAGGATTCAACGATGCACAACTGCAGCGACATGAAGAGATGGTGGAGAGTTTGTGCAAGGAGTTGGATTAATTTCCTAGGATGCAATCTTATTTAGCAATATTATGTTACTTTAGTTCATTATGTATCAGTTGTGAAATGCATCCTTTATGTTAGCCTTCATGTTATTTTAATGTAATAAGGAGCTGGGTTCTTACCTACTAGTGTAATCAAGACATATGTATCAATTGGTGTATCCTTCATGTTATCCTTCCTGTTATTTAAAGAAAAATAAATACTTGTTAGATATGAAGATAGCTGAACAAAATATATGCACAACTCATTCATTCAGAAACTAGCCGTTGGAAAAGAATGATAAAAAAAACACTAGCTGTTGGAACTTGCATACATATATGCACAACTCATTCATTCAGAACTCTACTCCTCTCTTCTCCTCTTTCATCAAGACATCTACTTATCTCTTCTCCTTTGTACTCAACTTCCACACAACAATGGCTACACATTCAGATTCGACACATACGGATTCTGAGTCTGAGAACTCAGAAGATAGCACCATTGCTGCATATGTATATGAGATTGTTTGGTACTTCATCAATGACCCACTTCAGGCTGAGATTTTAGCTCAGGCCTTGGCACAACAAAATGAAGCCGCAGCTCAACCTCGACGGCACATAAACATAAACCGTGAAGCTGGACACATCTGCTTGATGGCGGACTACTTCGACGACAACCCAGTTTACACGGACAAGCAATTCTGCCGAAGGTATCGTATGAGGAAGCATGTATTTCTTCGCATTTTACAGACCCTTAGTGAGTGGTCCCCTTATTTTTGCCAAAGGTTTGATGCATTTGGAAAGCCTGGTCATTCGCCACAGCAAAAATGCACTGCAGCCATGCGTCTGCTAGCCTATGGCTGCCCTGCTGATAGTCTAGATGAAAATCTGAGAATTGGTGCAAGCACAGCGATTGAGTGCTTGACCAAGTTCGCAAGAGGGGTTAGGAAGAATTTTGGTGAAGAATATCTAAGAAGGCCCACTACTGAAGACACTAGACACTTACTTCATGTTGGAGAGAATCGTGGTTTCCCTGGCATGTTAGGAAGTCTAGATTGTATGCATTGGGAGTGGGAAAGATGCCCAACTGCTTGGAAGGGACAATTTACTCATGGTGATATTGGATCATCCACCATTATGCTCGAAGCTGTTGCCTCGCATGATCTTTGGATTTGGCATTCATATTTTGGTGTGGCAGGGTCTAACAATGACATTAATGTTTTAAATCAGTCAACTTTGTTCACACAATTATTGCAAGGAAGAGCTCCTCAAGTAGAGTTTACAGTCCATGGAAATGTGTACAAGAAGGGCTACTATCTTGCAAATGGTATTTATCCAGAGTGGGCTACACTAGTCAAAACAATCCCCCTGCCCAGTGTGATAAAGATAAGAGATTTGCATAGCATCAAGAATCAGCAAGAAAAGATGTGGAAATAGCATTTGGAGTTCTGCAGCGAAGGTTTGCCATTATACGTGGCCCGGCACGATTGTGGGATAGAGCAGCACTAGCAGATATCATGTATGCATGTGTGATTATTCACAACATGATAGTTGAGGATGAGAGAGATGACTATCAAGTTCGGCATGACTTGGATTACGACGACGGCAGCGACCTCATGCCATTAATAGGATACGGTCATGGACCAATTCAAGAATTTTCTAGGGTACTTCAAACAGACACCGAAATACGTGATCGAACAATGCATCGTGGACTGAAAGATGACTTAGTAGAGCACATATGGAAAAAGTTTGGAGACGATGATGCCTAGAATTTATGTTTTTATTAGTGAAACTTGTTGTATCCTTTATTAACCTGTAATGTTTTAATTTGGCATGGAATCTGATGTATCCTTTATGAGCCTGTAATGTTTTAATTTGGCATGAAATCCAATGTATCCTTTGTTAACATTTTCAGCCTCAAAGACTATCACATGTTCAGTGAAACCACGAGTTCATGCACCTCTACCTAGCATACACATGTTCCATCTAACTTGTAGAGTGATCAAATTCATTTGATATCAACAACGCATCCTCTCTGAGAAGCAAGTAATGTTTGGACGCACAAAAAATAAAACTGCAGCAGTACCTTCAGGCTTCAGCGGATAGCATCCTCCTCGTCCGGGCGGTCGAGTCCATCCGCCTCGCCGCATCTCCGGCCAGACCGCCGCGCGCCTCGCCCCATGGAAACAGAGAAGCTGCTGGAGGTGGAAGCACCGGCAGGGGCTGTCTCGCCGATGTGGTTGAAGACGAAGAGAGGAGATCCCTGGAGAAGGTTTGGGAAGATCGGAAATTTTCGCGGGAGAGGATTGGGGGCGATTAGGGATTTCGCGGGAGAGGAATGAGCGAGACGGGATTTTTTTTATTCGTTCTGTGGACCCCTTAACCGAGTCTAGCACGCTGGAGAAGATTTCCTTTCTTAGCACCCCTTCGCTTGGAAATCTTGTAGCGTGCCCACGCTGGGCTTGCTCGAAAAGAACAAACTGGGAAAAAATAATACTCCCTCCAGCCGAAATTACTTGTCACTAATTTAGTACAACCTCGTACTAAATCTGCGACAAGTAATATGCGTCGGAGGAAGTATATTAGCTGTTTTATAAAATGAAGGGAGTATTACGATCTAATTAACGTGACAACAATGCTATGCTCGGCCGTTACAATAAGAGCTTCATTGATGGTAAACTATCATGAAGTTGGAGTCATTTGTTCATAAGAAATCATGTGTGACAACGATGAGACATTGTCACGGTGGTGTCACGGCAGATGCCATAGAATGGTTTAACTTGGGGCCGATGGACGAAGGAGAAACAGGAGGAGGGAGGACGTGAAGGGAAACACGCACAAGTTGCTCAAAAACACCCAAATTTACCCAAGTTCGGAGCCCTCTTACCAAGGGAAGACTTCTACTCCTGCTTTATTGTATTAGCCGAGATAGACAAGCTCTACAATGTCGCTCCTTGAGTTGTATTCTTGAGGAAGAATAAGAAGGGGAAACCATAGATGCCTAAGTGCTCCGTGCCTTTCTACAGAGGGGTAAGGTTCTATTTATAAGCCGTCCATGTCACACTGACATCTGAGCCGAGTCCTAACGTCACCTTCCTTGGGCCCCACTGGGCACGTGGCTTGGTACCCTCCGCGTGGCACCGTAGGGGACAAGACAACTTTACTTTTCCTTGGCACCCCGCAGCAAGTACCGCTATCCTCTGCCGGCTTCCGTCAGAGATTCTCTTTCGGTGCTTCTTTTGTGCAGTCGCCCGGCACCGGTACGTAAGCGGCGACTGCCTTTTCCACGATAATGATGACGCTGCTTTACCCTCTGCCGCGTGGTCAGGATAAGACCGTTGAGAGATCTAGGCGTGAGCCGAGATCAAGGTGCTCGTCCTTATCCTGCAAGCTCATAAGGCAATATAGTCATGCCGGCTTACATCCAGGATGCCGGCTTAGTGTTAGTTTGACTTTATGATGCCGGCATACATAACCATGCCGGCTTTGCCTCCATGACCCTACCTAGGGTCATCCCCCCGACACTAGTCCCCGAAGATGTTGCGGTCCGGCAGGGAAGAATGTCGGGCCACGACAGTTTCCCATAGACAAACCACCAAAGCCTACAAGGGTTCAGCCGAAGAGGATGCCGAGACAACCCCGAGTTCCGTTAGCCGAGATCAACTTAACCCGACATACTGAGTTGGCCTGCCTAATCAGCCCTTGACCGAGATTCTTTTCTCTTCCGTGGCCGACAGTTGGGAACTTCCTTTCGCCGACATTAATGCCACCTGTGACTTGGACTCTGCACTCCTCTAAACTAAGGATAAGATCCGATTTACTGTCGGTGCGCTTTTTGAGGCGAGCACACCGTTCCATCGGACAGCAAAGCCACAGAGCCATTAAGAGGGGAATTTCAGTTCCACGCGGACACTTATCCTCCCGGATCCGACGGGATTCTCTGTCCCATGCCGCGCGGTAACCAAGCGTATGCGCTTTGATGGGAATAACTGCCCCCAAGTCGTGCGCATCCTTCCCGTTGGTCACAGAGGTATAAATAGAAGGGGGAGGGCGAGGGTAAAAAACCCTTCGCACTCTTCGTCTTCTTCGCCTTCCTTTGCTCTTCTGCTCTCTGCGCACTCCGCCGCCGTAGCTAGCTCCGAGCTTCTCTGCCGCTGCGGTTTCTTGCTCTCCGCCACCGAGCTCGCCGCCACAAGTTCGCTCGCACTCGCTTGGGTCTCCGCCGCACTTCTTTGCTTGCCCGAGCCTCGCGCAAGCGCCTTCCTCACCGAAAACACAAACCCTAGACCTACTCCCAAATCATGGCCTCTTCTTCCCGCAACCCCGTCGTCGACCCTGCTGCTCAGCAGGTTGAGGAGAGGACCGGTTCGGAGCGAGCCGGCTGGGAGGGCTCCGATGTCACTCCGGCGGACATCGAGTGGCTCCGCCGCTCTCGACGGATTCTGGAGGACGTCGAATGCCGGATTCCCGGCAACGATACCGTGCCGACTCCAGAGCTTGGTGAGCATGTCGTTTTCCTTGCTCACTTCGAACGCGGTTTTGCTCTTCCGGCTAGCGATTTTCTTAGGAACTTCCTAGATTTTTCCGGCCTGCAGCCGCACCACCTTCCGGCGAATGCCATCCTTACTCTCTCGGCATTCGTCACCTGTTGCGAGGGCTATCTCGGCCTCTGGCCTTCCATTGACCTGTGGGCCAGATACTTCATGTTCCGGCCCCAGGTTCTTCCCGACAAGGAGAATCCCGGCGCCGCTAAGCCGATGACCCAATGCGGCGCCGCCACCGTTATACCTCGTCGAGGTTCAGCCTTTCCTCGGATTCAGGGTCTTTAGTCCTGTAAAAAGTGGCTCAAGACCTTTTTTTACGTTAAGAACACCTCCGACACCGACAGAATCAACTTACCGGGATTCGAAGTCGGCCCCCCGGAGGAGAAGAGGAACTGGACATACGATCCGAAGGAAATCCTCCCGGAGGTCAACGAGATCCACGCCGGCATCCTCGAACTCAAGGATAACGGGATGACGGCTGACGAGTTGTTGGCCACCTTCGTATACCGGCGTCTATGTCCGCTCCAGCGCCGAGTACACAAGATGTGCTTTTATGGCGGCCAGTTTGACCCGGACAGAGTGTCAACTTTCAAGCTCACTCATGCTGAAGTCCGGCGCCGGGTCAAGGCGATCGCCAAGACGAGCATGTCGGACCGATGGACATGGGGCATGCCGGCATACAGTCGGGATCGCTGCGCTCCTCCGGTAAGTTTTTGTTCTCATTTAACTCCTGTTCCTATTCGACACATGGTTATGCTGGCATTTACCTGACGAAGGCTTATCTCGGCTCAACCTGATTTCTCTATGCAGAGGTTCTCTCTTCAGCGTAACGAAGACGGGAATTCCCCGGACAAACGCTTCGCGGCCCCGCGCAGGTCCATTGACGCCGAGGATCCGGACTCCGAGGATTTTATGCTGATTGCCCATGCTGGCCCTCGTCGTGTCGAATGTAAGGGTCTCCAACATTTTCTCGCAGTCCTTATAGTATTCGTCACCAAAATACTTATTCCTGCTCTATACCAGAAATAGCCGACTCGGGCGAGCCTGCTGCTGAGGCATCGGACCCGGCTGCCGCTGCGGCGCCGGTCCATGAGAAACGCGTAGTCTCGAAGCGCGCCGCCGAAAAAGATCTTCCGCAGAACGTGAAGCGGAAGAAAACTGCGGCACGTGGACCCAAACCTAATCCCCTGATCGCTGGGTCAGGCCAATACTGTTTCAATCCTTGACGCCGGTTTTCTTCTTTATTGTCATGATAACGACTAACATTTATTTTTGTAGGGCGGCTCTGACGGCCACGCAATCTCAGACGTGTATCGCGTCTCAGATTCCGGCGGCTCCATCTCCCGTGCCGAGGCTGCGACCCAAGCCACGGGTGAGATCGAGACTGCCGTGGATCCGACATCCTCCGTCCAAGATGTCGGCCCGAGCGTCGATGCGTCAAACGTCGCCTCAGCCGGGATATCCACAGCCGGGACCTCAACTGCTGGGACTGCTCCTTCCTCGGCGGCAACCGAGACATTGACGGAGCCACAAGCCACGGAGACTGCGCAGCAGCCGGCAACGGGGCCCCAAGAACCCCAAGGGCCGCGACCGACTCCAACAGCCCCATCGTCGCCACCGCAGCCGCAAGCCGCTCAGCTTGCTTCTGCAAAAGCCAAGAAGGCTAAGAGCTCTGCTAACCCGGTAGGATCAGCACCTCCGGATTCTTCTGGCCCGCAACCTTCCCGAAGGCACCAAGGAGTTCCCCTCAGGACGGCCAGTGGGCACAGCTGGGGGTCGCTGGGCCAGTTCGTGACGGACTGGAACAGCGCGACAACTATGAGATGACCTCCAGCACCCTCCAGTCGGCGCGGCAAAGCCCCCAGGTGGGACCTCCACCTGCAGCGACTCCAGAATCGGTGGCTACTCGAATGTACCAAGCAAGGGTGGCCTTGTTTGAGGCCAGCCGATCTGCAGAGGTACGAAGAATTCCTTAAAAGATTTTACTTTTAATTCCAGTATAGTATCCATACTCCTAGTCCCCGAGGTTTAGGGCGAGTAAGAATTAGTCGGCCTGAAGCTTATCCCCTTAAAACTTCAAACACTCTGCAACACTTAGAAACTTCAAACACTTATTCCCCGAGATTCAGGCCGGGTTTAGAATAGTCGGCCTGAAGCTTTAGAAACTTCAAACACTTATTCCCCGAGATTCAGGCCGGGTTTAGAATAGTCGGCCTGAAGCTTTAGAAACTTCAAACACTTATTCCCCAAGATTTAGACCGGGTTTAGAATAGTCGGCTTGAAGCTTGTAATTGTCGACTTCTTACTGCACTAGACTTACCGGTGAATTATCGCTTTGCAGTCCTGCATGAACAAGCGCACCGCTACTTTCAATACTTTGCTAGCAAAGTTCAAGAAGTTGGAGGCAGAGCACGAGGCTTTGAAAGCTGATCGCGAGAGCCAGGGTAAGTATATTTTACTGTCATAAAATCTTTGTCCGAGTATCAATGTGCTGCGAAAGCTAATATGCGCTCTTGTTCATAGCCAGGGACAACGCCCAAGTGGTGGAGCTCCTGAAGCGTGTCACCGAAGTCCAAGGTATCATTTCCTCCCTGTTTTGGGTTTCGTCCAACTTAAACTCTAGCCTTTGTAATGCATGTCTGCCAAACAGATGAGAAGACTCGGCTAGCAGAACAGCACCGGGAGGACGTCGCTCGGCTGCAGGTGCAAATCGCAGCGCAAGCGGAGGCGCATAAGACCGAGGTGGGTGAACTCACCTCGGCCCTCTCTACCCAGGCTGATGAGAGGATCCGTCTGGAGAGCGAGGTGCAAAAGTGCAAGGGTCTGGTCGCTGAGATTGAGACCCACGCCATTGCCGCCGAGAAAGAGGATGCCGAGAAGACCCGGCTGTTTAAGGTTGTCCGGCATGAGCTCGTCAAGATCGACACCATGCTGACCAGTAAGTGGCCCTGACACAAATTTCTCCATCTGATCACTTGTCCGAGTAATAGTAAGAGGATGCCGAGACTCATTACTATCTTCTGTGCTTTTGTCAGAATTCTTTCCACAATCGATCGAGACCGCCCAAGCTGCCGTGCTCAAGGCGCGCAGGAAGAGGGATCCAGCCGGGACAACCCCCTTTGAATACGACTTAGTGGATTATTTGGTTAGCATTGCTAGTCGGGTAAAGCCTCTAAAGTCGTTTGGGGTTAACATGTTGAACGCCGGCTTCCGGGCCTTCCGGGCTCTATGGCCGGGAGAAGAGGCTCCGACCGGCATCCCAGAATTGGCAATGCGCCTGCTGGAGGTGGAGGATTGCCTCAACGAGTGGCGGGAATCGGCCGCGCGTGTCGGTGCCAATGAGGCCTTGTCGTTCGTACTGTCTTGGTACGACGACATCAACCTCGACGTGCTGCAGTCAATGCGTGCCGGTTCCCCCTACCTCTCGGACCCGGAGCTGATCGCCAAGCGCCAAGAGCGGGCTTACTCCTTCATCCAGTATGCTGACGTGCATACGTTTGTGGAGGGCCCAACATCCTAAGCTGAGGCCAAGATGACCGACGGAGATGAAGAAGAGGCAGTGGACGAGGAGATTGTCGTCGAGTCGGCCTCCACCGCAACGGATGCTCCGAGTTCCGGCGCCAACAACCCCTCTGTTTCTTCTTAGCTATGCCGGAAAAAAGATCTTTAGAATTATCAAATCCTCGGGATGCCGGATGCATATGTAACCGGGATAATATACTTTTGTTTGTAAGACATCATATTTTTAATTTATATAAGTCTTTTGCTTATCGAATTCCCGACCGAATCCCCGAGTCCATTTTTCCTTTTAGTAAAATTTTATGACCTCGGTTCTTTTGTCTGCCTTATCGGTGTTCGACGTATGAATCGCAAAGTCATAAAACTACCCTTGTGGAAAAAATAACCTCGACGAATTCGCTTGGCAATATCTGAGTTAGGAAAGAAATGCCGGGTTAAGACAATGCGCATCCCTGATCGCTTTTTTGCTTGTTTCCGCAATCGCTTTTCATGTGTTTAGTTATCTCGTACCCATTTCTAGCTTGCCATGAAGCCGGGTTGCGGACAGCAGCGAAGTCATAGAGGGGATTTTCAATACTGACACACTACTAAACCGACATAAGATTACACAACTAAGCCACGCCGACATACGCAAGATAATTGTGATACAACATTTAAATGACATGGGAGTCCCCGAGTTCCTTTTAAGAACCCGGCGGATAATTTCATTGTCTTAAAACATTCAACATAAAGAGAAAACGATACAAATACTCATCTCTCAAGTATAGAACGGACGAAGCAAAGCTACATTCCATGGCCTCTTAGTCTCCTCGCCTGACCGGTCCATCCTGTTCGCCTTGGGATCTTGTGCATCTATAAGATAGTAGGAATCATTGTGAAGCGCTTTGCTCACAATGAAAGGTACTTCCCATGGGGGTGACAGCTTGTGCATGCCGGCTATGCGCTGCACAAGTCGGAGAACGAGGTCCCCTTCCCGGAATACCCGCGGGTTGACTTTTCGGCTGTTATAACGCCTTAGGTGCTGTTGATAGATAGCCGACCGAGATAGAGCCAATTCCCGTGCTTCTTTGAGCAGGTCGACATCATTTTCTCGGGCCTCTTTTACCTCGGCTTCCGTATACATGGTCACTCGTGGAGAGTCATGTTCAATCTCGGCTGGTAGGACAGCTTCCGCCCCGTATACGAGGAAAAATGGCGTGTAACCTGTGGAGCGATTGGGAGTCGTCCTGAGACTCTATAGCACAGCCGGGAGTTCGTCCAGCTAGCATCCCAGAGTACGTTCCAATGGTTCAATTAGCCGAGGTTTTATGCCGGCTAAAACCCCGTTTGCTCTTTCAACTTGTCCATTGGATTGAGGATGTGCTACGGAAGCGATATCCAGTCGGATTTTCTTTTCCGCACAAAATCGCACGAAAGGTCCCTCTGCGAAGTTCGTTCCATTATCCGTGATGACACTATGTGGGTACCCATATCTCAAGATGATGTCCTTCAGGAATGTCACTGCGGTCTTGCCGTCACACTTTCGGATCGGCTTTACCTCTATCCACTTGGTGAACTTGTCAACCATAACCAAGATATGCGTCATGCCTCCTCGCGCCTGCTTGAAAGGTCCCACCATATCCAAACACCAAACCACAAACGGCTAAGTGATTGGAATAGTCTTGAGTTCGGATGTCGGCATATGAATCTTGCTGGCATATCTCTGGCAGCCGTTACACTTCCTGACTAGGTCTTCTGCTTCCTGTAGTGCACCTGGCCAGTAGAAACCATGTCGGAATGCCTTGCCCGCTTGCGTTCGTGAAGACGCATGATGGCCGCACTCTCCCTGATGAATATCTCGGAGTATTTCTTGCCCTTCTTCCGGCTCAACGCATCGCTGCAGGACATTTGTGACACTCTTCTTGTATAGCTCGCCATTGATGATGGTGTACGTGTTCGCCCTTCTCTGAATTTGTCTTGCCGACACTTTCTCTTCCGGGAGACTCCCATCTTTGAGGTAAGACATTATCGGTTGCGCCCAAGCCGGCACAGGACGAGTGGTGAAAATCGGATCATCCGGTACGTCTATCTCCATTGGCTCAATTGCCATTGCTTCTGTCGAGTTAAGGCGCTCAGTCCTCGGGTTACTGGAACCGTTGCCACTGTCAATGTCCATGGGGGTGACGTCAGCTTCTGAGCTCGCCGGGATAAATATCGACTCCGATTCTGGTGATGGCTTGATGGATGGTTTGCGTAAATGCTCTAATGCCACACCAGGCGGAATGGCCTGTTGTGTTGAGCCGAGTTTCGACAATGTGTCGGCTACTTCGTTCTCCGCCCGTGGTATATGGTGAAACTCGCACCCTTCGAAGTGGCCACTGATCTTCTGAACATGGAAATGGTATAGCGCCATATTGGCATCCAATGCATCCCCATTGCCGGAATCTTGCTAGACTACCAGATTGGAATCACCAAAGCATTGAATGCGGCGGACTCCAATTTCCTTTGCCATTTTCAGTCAGTGCACAAGTGTCTCATACTCGGCAACATTGTTGGATGCTGCGAAGTGAATTTGCAATACGTACTTAAGTTGGTTGTGCTTTGGCGAGGTCAGAACTATGTCGGCACCAAGCCCACTTTTCATCTTAGAGCCGTCAAAATGCATTTTCCAGTAGTTAGTTTTCGGGGGCGGTGGTTCATACTCCATCTCGGCCTAATCCATCAAGAAATCCGCCAAAGCCTGAGATTTCACGGCATCCCGTCTGTCGTACTGCAACGCATAGGGTGCTAACTCGACAGCCCACTTTACGACCCGACCGCTCGCGTTTTTGTTAATCATGATTTCCGAGACGGCCGCCTTGCATATAACTCGGATCTGATGTGCCTCAAAGTAATGCTTCAGCTTCTTTGCCGCCATATACATGCCATATGCCATTTTCTGGTAATGGGGGTAATTCTGCTTAGACGACGACAACACTTCGCTCAAGTAATATACCGGCCTTTGCAGCGATTTGCCGTTTTCATCTCTTTCCACCACGGTGACGACACTAACGACTCGGTTCGTTGCTGCTATGTATAACAGCATTGGCTCCTTCTCCATTGGCGAGGCTAATATTGGTGCCGTAGCAATCATCTTCTTCAGCTCTTGAAAAGCCACGTCCGCCTGTTGCGTCCACACAAATTTGTCGGTTTTCTTCATCTGCTGGTATAAGGGCATTGCCTTTTCACCCAGCCGACTAACGAAGCGACTTAGTGATGCTAAGCATCCAGTGAATTTTTGCACATCTTTAAGGCATTTCGGTAGCTTCATTCTTTCTATGGCGGCAATTTTCACGCGATTTGTTTCGATACCTCGGCTTGATACCAGGAATCCAAGCAACTTGCCTACCGGCACATCGAATGTGCATTTGGCCGGGTTCAGCTTCATCCGGAATCTCCTCATATTTGCGAATGTTTCCCGGATATCATCCAGAAGCGTGGCGCTTTCCTTGGTTTTTATGACGACATCGTCGACATATACCTGCATATTTTTGCCGAATTGGCCGTGCAAGCATTTCTGCATGCATCTTTGATAAGTAGCCCCTGCATTTCTCAAACCAAACGGCATAGTACGATAGCAATAAGGCCCGAACGGGATGATAAATGACGTCTTTATTTGATCATTAGGGTTTAGTGGTATCTGGTGAAAACCAGAGTACGCGTCTACAAAAGACAGCAACTCACACCCGACTGTAGAATCGATCACTTGATCAATCCGAGGTAATGGAAAAGGATCTTTGGGACATGCCTTGTTTAGGCTGGTGTAGTCGATACACATGCGCCATACCTTGGCAGCAGTTGGGTCGTCTTTCTTCTTCTCAACCATGACTGGGTTTGCCAGCCAATCGGGATGCAACACTTCCATGATGAAACCGGCAGTTAGAAGCCGGGATACATCTTCCGATATGACTTTCCTTCTGTCGTTGGCGAAGCGTCGAAGGGGCTGCTTCACTGGTCTTGCGTTTGGTCTGACATGTAATGAGTGCTCAGGCAACTCCCTGGGCACACCCGGAAGGTTTTGATTTGACCATGCGAAGATGTCCCGATTCTCACAGAGGAAGCTGGTGAGCTCGCCTTCCTATTTTTCACCCAGGCCGGCACCAATGATGATGGTGCGGTCTGAAAACTCGCTGTCAACCTGTACCTTCTTTGTCTCTTTGGCTGCTTGAAAAGCCACACTTTCATGAAGATTGGTCATAGCCGGCAGGCTAATTTGTGCCGCCTGAGCCATCGCAACCGCTTCTTGTAGCTTCTTCTTCTCGCCAACGATGACCAGTGACTCGGCCAAAGCAGATCCGACCGTTGCGCACTCCATTGAGCGTTTGTAGTTGCCAGTGATGGTTATGGAACCATTTGGTCCCGGCATCTTCATCTTCAGATAGCCAATGTGAGTAGTAGCCATGAACTTGGCGAGTGCCGGTCTACCAAGCAGCGCATGGTAGGGACTGCTAAGGTCCACCACCTCAAACACTAGGTTCTCGGTCCGACAGTTCTCCCTGGTGCCGAATAAGACGTCGACTTGGATCTTGCCTACCGGGGCACAGGACACTCCCGGCACAATACCGTGAAAGGTAGTCCGGCTAGGCTCAAGCATGTTATCGGTAATGCCGAGTTCAACGTGTCTCGGTACAGGATATTTATGCTGCTCCCATTATCAATGAGAACCCAAGTGAACTTGACGTTAATGTTGGGCCCGATGAGTGTCGGGTCGACCACCAGAGCGTATCCACCAAGGTTGGGCTTAACTTTAGGATGGTCTGCCCGGTTCCAGTTGATCTCCTGCTCCGACCAGTACATGAACTTTGGAACAGCCGGCATAACAGCATTGACTTCCATCTCTCGCCTGCGCTGACTTTGCTTGTCAGTTGGCTCAGTGATGAAGATCATGTAGCTTTGGTGATGCTCCTTGTACTCATTTCTTCCGGCATATCCCGGGATATCTTTGTCTTCCACCTGGTTGATAGCATTGTTTTCCTGAGTGGGTCCCTGGATCTGTGCGTTAGCACCTGTGAGCGGTGAAGGAGGGGGTAACCGACTTGCCTCGCCCTTCTCGGCCTGCTGCATCCAGCCGCATTGCCGCATTGTGTGATTCGCCGGCTTGTTGGGGTTAGTCGTGTGGAAACGGCAAGGCTGATCCAGCATCACTTCGAACGTATAGTTCGGCTTATCTTGCCAGGGCTTCTTTTGTTCTCCCTTGTTGACCCACTGTTGATTTCCTGTTTTCTGACGCTGGCTGGAGCCGGCATCAGGTTGATCCTGAATAGCGGCGACATGGGTTGGCCCATATCGGTAATCTAGCCTGTCATCCCTTCTCTTGTTGCGGTGATCTTGATGATCGTTCCTCCGGAATGCCCCGGCATGATTGTATGTCGGCTGCTCCCTTTGCGGTTCTGCCGGCATTAATGATGGCTGAGTCGGATCGCCAAGCGCATACATGTCGGCGATCTGGATCATCTCAGATAGGGTAGCCGGCATCTCTCTTTGCAACTTTTGCCACAACATACTGCCGTGCCGACATCTTGGGCAAACCACGCTATGGCTTGCGATTCCACTATCCCTTCACAAGAATTGCGGAGATTGTTCCATCTTGTCAGGTAATCCCGGTCAGTCTCGTTGTCTCTTTGCTTGCACATGGACAACTGCTGAGGGCGATTTGGCCTCTTGTAAGTGCTAGTGAAATTGCTGACGAAAGCTTTTTCAAAGTCTATCTAGCAATTGATGCTGCCTTCCGGCAAATTGTTCAGCCATATCCTTGCCGACAATACCAGCATCTGGGGTACATAACGTACCGCCCATCTGCGGTTGCCGCCTGCCACACTTATTGCAGTGACATAGTCTTCCAGCCAATCTTCCAGCTTAGTACTGCCGTCATATGTTCTCGTACCCCTGGGCAGCTGGAAACCCGGGGCTGGTCTCTCCCTCATGATCCGATACGCAAAATAGCACGGTCCCGGAGGGCCTTGCTCCTCCAGAAGCTCAGACAAATTCTGTCAAGTCGATGTCGGGCATCCAGGGGCGACACTTGCCTGTTCCCAACTCGGGCTCTGAGTGGGCCGAGATTATCATGCTCTCGCCTGATATAACCCTCGTCACCCATTGCCGAGTATCCGTCATCGTAACGGTCATACCGGCGATCTTCACCTCGATACTGGGGGTTGCGCCCGACACCCTGCTGACCTGCAGCAGTATTTGGTGCCGGACTCCGAGGTCGGTGTCCATGATCAAACAAGTAACGTTCTTGCTGGTCTCGGCGATTGTCGCCGGGACGTAGGCCACGCTGGCTGTCATCAACCCTTCTGACCATCTGTTTCTTAGCCAGGGCTGGGTCATAACGCTCCAGCTGCTTATCCCGGCCAGAATTGACACTTTTGTCTCGCTTGCCACCAGGCGAAGACGCTTGCTTGTCAACTCGGCCTCCGGCATCCGCTACCGAGTGAATAACCTGAGATGCACCGGGCTTGCCGTGCATTCTCATGTATGCCTCATTCTGCTCATTAGCTGTGCGGAGCAGCTCTTTCACGCGCAGCTGCTGCTGTCGGAGTGCCTCTCCTGTAAGATTCGGCAGCTCTTCGGCCGCAGCCTCATCAGCTCTGAGATTCTTGACAGGGGTATTGTATTTCGGCTTTAGCGCCGAGGCGTAACTTGCCGACACTGCTGGCACACCCCTGTCATCTCTAGTCATCTCGGCATTCAAGTTCTTGCCACGGTTACGCACCTCCCCAACTCGGCTAGGGTTAGTAACGCAGTAGAACTAAGACCATGGGGTTGGTTATACTCACGGAGTGAAATATCCAGTTGTTGCTGAGCGTGAGCGATGTCAACAGCTTCCTTCAGCAGTTTTTGTCGCTCCAACTCCAACTCCGCCTGCAGCTGGGCCGGGTTAGCGTTCGACACCACCGGTGCGGTCAGCCGTTCGATGGAGGCCTGGAGCTGGGTCGGTTTCAGCGGCAGGGCCGACATGCCGGCTTGAGCGGCGATGTTTTCGGCTTCTCCAAGGGGAGTTTCACCGTTCTGCCAGATTTGGTTGGGACCGCGCCACTTCCCGCAGCGTCCCTTCCAGCATCAGCACCATGAGCCGTCACCATGACCTCCACACGGTCAGCGGGACAGTCGACATGCCGGCCACGAACTGTGCGGATGGCAGGGGGGTCTTCGGCCACCACCACCTGCTCTGGGTACCTGCAAGGGCTGTCAGTAGCAACATAAACCTCGTGCATGCCGAGGTTGACAAAGTAGCCCGCGCAGGGAAGCGGTGCGTCGTTGAAGCAGCCCGCGTTGTTGTCGATGAAGCCCAGAGAGCCGAATCTCTGGACCAAACCGGAGAGCACGCGCTCTCCGGTGGCGAGAAAGCTTCCCGTCCAGATGAAGACTCTAGCCAGCGCCACTGCTGGCCCCACGGTGGGCGCCAACTGTAATGGTGGTGTCACGGCAGATGCCATAGGATGGCTTAACTTGGGGCCGATGGACGAAGGAGGAACCGGAGGAGGGAGGACGTGAAGGGAAACACGCACAAGTTACTCAAACACACACAGATTTATCCAGGTTCGGAGCCCTCTTGCCGAGGTAAGACTCCTACTCCTGCTTTGTTGTATTAGCCGAGATAGACAAGCTCTACAATGGCGCTCCTTGAGCTGTATTCTTGAGGAAGAAGAAGAAGGGGAAACCATAGATGCCTAAGTGTTCCGTGCCTTTCTACAAAGGGGTAAGGTTCTATTTATAGGCCGCCCATGTCACACTGACATGTGGGCCGAGTCCTAACGTCACCTTCCTTGGGCCCCGCCGGGAAGCGGCTTGGTTCCCTTCGGGTGGCACCGTAGGGGACAAGACAACAGTTTTCCCTGGCACCCTACAGCAAGTACCCTATCCTCTGCCAGCTTCCGTCAGAGATTCTCTTTCGGTGCTTCTTTTGTGCAGTCGCCTGGCACCGATACGTAAGCGGCGACTGCGTTTTCCACGGTAATGATGATGCTGCTTTACCCTCTGCCGCGTGGTCAGGATAAGACCGTTGAGAGATCTCGGCGTGAGCCGAGATCAAGGTGCTCGTCCTTATCCTGCAAACTCATAAGACAATATAGTCATGCCGGCTTACATCCAGGATGCCGGCTTAGTGTTAGTTTGACTTTACGATGCCGGCATGCATAACCATGCCGGCTTTGCCTCCGTCATCTCGGCTAGAGTTGTGTCGTTATGACCCTACCCGGGGTCATCCCCCTGACAGACATGCAGGCAAACTTAGCGGTAGCTTTCTTCTTGACATCATGATCATGGATGCGGTCATATGTTCCATGATGGTTTTTAGTTGTTTCGTAAGGCTGGTCATAGTGGGGGTAACATAGGTAGTATCATGCACTGCCACCTATGTATTTGAGATGATGTGGCATATCATTAAATGAACAAAGAGGTAGTACTAGTATCATAATATGATACCGGTAATATAGCAGTTTCCAAGACATGATGTCTCTTGAAATCAATAAATGAAGGTCCTATGACAGCATGTGGCTAGTCATATATTTTGAAAGTAGTAACATAGAGTAGTATCATGATACTGCTTTTATGTTACTCCACAATGACCAGCCTAATGATTTTCATCTAGTTTTGTGCTACTTAATTAATTAGGAAAAAATACTTCTGTTTAGCTTATGAATTGAGATCTTTGGGCTCTGTCCAAAAAGAAATTCAACTTAACTAGTTGCTCAAGTGTTCGCTTACCCAAAAAATGAACCGGTCGAAAAAGGGTTAAGATATGAAGAATTACGAGAATTCATGATAGTAAAAAAATGGTTTTCCTATTTTTTTTAGGTGATCGTGTAATACCTGGAATTTGTGCAAGTTTCATATAAGTGCAAAATATGGGAAAATCTCCATGGGATGCCTATGATTATCAACCGAGAAATAAGTATTTCTAAATCGACTGAAAAATAGACATTCTGATACAAAAAATATCCTAAGTACGTAGAAATATAAGTGGATCCATATATCCTTCACCTTCTTATTATCTATTTTCCATTTTGCATTCTTAAATACTCCCTACGTTCAACAAAGGATGTCTTAATTTTGACTAAATTTGAACGCATCTATACACTAAGATACATCCAAATTTTGATAAATTTTAGACATCTTTTGTTGGACGGAAGGAGTATCAACATCCATTACCCAATGGTAGGAATACCAGGAAATTAGAACAACGTTTTTTTTGAAATAAATATAGAAAAACAAGGGAAATAAAAGGGAAACGAGAAGAAAAAACAGTGCGGCCTACGGGCCATTTTAGGAGGCAGGCGGGCAGGGAGACTATTTGTCTCTAAGGACAAATGGATAATGGAAAAGGGAGCCCGCCTGCTGGTTACCCCCCAAAACGGGAAAAGAAAATGCCTGCTCGTCTCACTGGGCTTTTTTTCATTTTGTCCTGTGGGCTCTGGTGTGGTTTAAATAAGCCTCGTTCATACTGTTTTTCTAGAATTGGTATCGCACTATTCAGCTATATGTACTGGGCTGATCCCATACCATGCAGGGATGCGACACAATCTAGAAAATAACATTAATAGGTATTAATATGAAAACCTAACATTAATGCGACGCACAAAAAAAAAGCGATGCGACACAATCTAACTCCATGAGAGGGTCCTCTCAAAAAAGAAAATAACATCCATGAGAGTTGAGAGGCTACACATTCTGAGCACAGTTGCCAACTGTGTAAAATTGAGAAGTTCGCGTATTTCAGAACGGGGCATGCCGTTTCCAGACCAAGTCCCTCCAACCAGAAAAAACGGTCAATATGTTTTCCTAGCAGTACACCTCACGCACCTCGCAGTAAGATCACACCTCATAGATACAAAAATTCCCTCGTGGCGCACTCGCCAAAGGACGCCAAGGACGCGATTGACGTTGACACAAAAACTCCAACACGACCGCGATATTTTTTTGGCGAGCGACTGCGATTTGATTTAAACGCAAGGTGACGACCACTCGCTGTTGAGCCCAGGTTCAAGCCTTTGCCCCTGCAAGGTGTCGACGCCTCATCAGCGAACGGAATGAATGAATCGACTGTCGTTTCCCGGTTCCCCCTCACGGCTATCAAAATATCTGGCAAGTTACTGAGCCTTGCCCGAGGCCTGAGGGGAAAAAAAGGGTCCTTTTGGAATCCAGGCTAAAACCGTTCTGTGCTTGCTAGGTCAGGTTTGGTGTTTGGTAATGAACAAATTGGCTGGCTTTTGAAGGCAAGGTAGTCAGAGCGGGCCAGATTAATCTCGCTTCTGCAGGAGAGCCGAATCAAAAATCTCTTTCTTCACGTCGTCCGTTTCGTGGTTGTAACAACACCGTAACCAGACGAGAACCCATTAACCCTTGCCGTCAAAAGCGTTGAATCAAACAAGCAGTGATGGCAAGGCTGGCCCAGCCGGAGCTGGCTGTTGACGGGTACGTCACCTTGCACTAAAAGAATAGTGTCCGTTAAATTTTGTAATAATTCAGGAAAATGTAACACTCATGTCAAGTCTAGAACTTAAACCTATGTGGACTGGTTCCACCATAAGAAACCAGACCACCTAAATTAGGCTCAGTTCACTGCGGATTAATGGAGTACTGTGGACCGGTACAGAGAGCCGATGGAGCACTCAGTTAAGTGACTCGTGTGTCTGTTCCTGGCGATCAACACCTAGCAGCCAGGTTCAATTATTTGGCCTCAGCAAACTTCCCTTTCTTCCTTTGGTGATCGCGACATGCATGCACGGTGTTGGAGTTGCTTTGCTAGCATCTGGTTTGGAGTCTTGGTCACTGTATGCATGTGGGCCGCTCTGGCCAACACCCCGTGTGCATTATCAAACTTAAAAGTGCACGGTGCAGTACACGGAGTACATTGCGGTGTACGTCGGTAGTTAGATACGTGCGCCTGCGTGCCTGTTTGATCAAAGAAGGCAAGGGCCAAGGGCTACCTTTCTTTCTTTAATATGGGCGGGCGGACAAGGGCACGTTTCACGTTTGTTGACAACGGCAAAAGTGCTGATCAGCAATTGGTTCCGGAAACGGCAAAAGCGTTGATGAGCAATTTGTTCAGGAAACCATGGCCATCGTCGTCCAACCCATTCCTTTCTTGCTAAGTATTTGGCTCATTGTTATCATGTATAGATAGCCTGCACTGCATTGATATACATGCATCCTAGTACTAATGAGTTTGTGTACAACACAATTGGGGAAGTTATTGATTGCTCCATACAACTTAAGATAGCCGGCCGGCCAGATGTGGTTCAGACTTCAGAATACTTTATCACTGAAGAACCCTATCTTCAGTGTAGTACACGGTGGCATTTTTTTTTGGCAATTCAGTGTTCAGTTCAGCTCAGCTCTCTGACCACTTGGAGAAACCTGTCCACGGGTCGGCCAGTCTCAAGTTCCAGACTGCCGGCACGGAGTGGTGGAGTGGTTGGGAGCCGCAACTTCATGGAGGAGCTTTGCTGCTTTCGATCATTTCGGTGATCGGTACCAATCCAGAAACTCAATGCAGCCGATCGTGACTCGCCAGGAAATCGAGCGCAGCCAAGCCTACAACCGCGAAGAAAGAAAACCGGTTCAGTGCACGGTGCGAGGCTATTGTCTCGAGATAACACTTCTAGTCTTCGCCAAGAGGAACATCAGGTCGGTCCGCGAGCCTTAATCACTAAGAAAATAGATGAGAGGCTATTTTCTTAGTGATTTTCAGTGATTACAAAGCTAATAATTGGTTCCTAAGTTAGATCAAACCAGACAATTTTGGTTCTTTGTCCGGTTTGAAGCGGTATTGCCGTCAGTGTGGGACAGCTTTGCCCCTGACTCTTTGCTTTGTACGTCTCCAAAATGTTACTACCCGACCTTCTTAGACGCTTCATGTTAGGGTTTAGGGTGGCAAGGTGACAGTTCGGTGGCCTACGTGATAAATTTAGGGGCAAAACTGCCCCAAGTTTTTTTTTTGACGGAAAACTTTAGGCCATAAGGTCTATTGCATATATAAATAAAATGGGAATATGTACATGGAAGTTACAAAAAATTATCAATCCAGGCCTTTAGGCCGTTATATGTCTTTCTTCTAGCTCTATAAAAAACAAGATTGAGTTCGTCTTTGAAGGTACTTCTACAGCGATACAAGGATGGAGTAATCCCGTTAAAGATGTAGTCGTTTCTCGTCTTCCAGTGTAGCCAGTGTAATGATCTCCATGGCGAAAGGGATGTGGAGTTCTTGTTTGAGAGTTTCTATTGCAGTGAAGATGCTATTCCCGGGGGCAAAACTGGGGCAGATGTATCTCCAGCATGCGGCAGCAAATTGGCAGTTAAAGAAGAGGTGATCCTTGGTCTCCATTATCTGCTGGTTACAGAGGACACAGTTGTGTGATTGAATGTGGAAGTTCTTCTTAAGCAGCATAGCGCGTGTGTTTAATCTGTCCACCATCATAAGCCACATGAAGACTTTATGCTTGAGTTGATTGCAAGAGGCCCAGATCCAGTTGAAACTCTGATGTATGTCAATATCGTAATGGGGAGCTTGTAGGTGTTGGCTGTGGAATAACCAGGGGACTTCTAGGTGTAAGTCCAAAGATCATTCTGCTCAGTGTGTGACATACCATTGATCAAGTGCTCAAGTTCTCATTACAATTCTTCATATACCATGCTGAAATATTTTGGTCCACAGCAAATGAGTGCGGTTGGGGCCATGTGGAGCATAACTTCTCATCCTGCCATTGATCCAACCAAAAGTGGACAGTTCGTCCTGATTGGACAGAGCATTGAGCAATCTGCTTGTATTGGTCATGAAGCTTTAATGTGTCTCGCCACCAAAATGAAGGATTAGCAATAGTCTCTGGAGGAAGGCCATTGGTGTAGTGCAGTTCCTAGACCAGTCTGACCCAAGGAAGGTTAATTTTGTTGTAAAATTTGTGCAGATTTTTCATGATGAGTGCTTTATTTTGGAGCTCCAAATTAATGACCCCAAGACCACCTTCCTTTTTAGGACGGCACACCACATCCCATGCAGCAAGAGGAGGGTTCTTCTTGGTGAGATCATGCCCCCTCCATAAGCAGTGTCTTCTGTATTTATCAATTTGTGTAATCACCCCTTTAGAAACAATGAAGGTGCTCATCTGGAAAGTAGGGAGTGAAGAGAGGACAGAGTTGACAAGTTGCAGCTTTCCTCCATATGAGAGCAAACTGGAGAAGCAGGTTAGTCGGCTCTCAATTCTTTTGATCATAGGCATGAATTCATCAATCTTTGGCTTGGTGGTGCCTAATGGAAGTCCAAGGTATGTGAATGAAAAAGTGCCCATCTTACAATTGAGCAGATCAGCAAATTGTTGTCCTCTTTCCACAGTCATATTCAATGGGATTAAGTTTGACTTCTGAAAGCTAACTCTCAGTCTTGTGGATGAATGAAACTGTTGAGGGTGCCTTGAAGAGTCTGCAATTGTTCCTCATCAGCCTTCATGATGATAAGTGTGTCATCTACATACTAAATGATAGGGAAATCTGGATAGGCATTGGGTAGGATGGGTCTTTCAATGTATCCATGAAGCATGTCAGAATTAATGATGGATTGGCAATGATCAGCCACAATGACAAATAGTAGTGGTGATAGAGGATCTCCCTGCCTCACGCCTCTTTTGCAGTGAATCAATTTACCAGAGACACCATTAAGTAGAATCTGGGAAGTAGCGGAGCTGAGAATAAGGGAGATCCATTGGCACCACTTGTAACCAAATTCCATGTCCTGCATGATTTGTATGATAGCTTTGTGCTCCACCATGTCAACTGCTTTTTCAAAGTCCAGTTTGAGCAAAATGATCTTCTCATTGGTTTTCTGACAAGCATGAATGTATTCAAATGCTCAGGCAAGGCAATCTCGAATAGTTCTAGTCTTAATGAAGCCATATTGATTTTGATGTATCAGGAGGAGAATGATCTTCTGCAGTCTGTTGGCCAGCAGCTTGGTCAGCAATTTGAGAGTGCAATTGAGCAAGGAGATGGGTCTGAAATCATTAACTCCATCAGCACGTTCAGTTTTGGGAATGAGAGTGATGTAGCATGTATTAATACATGATAGAGAGAGCTTGCCATCATACAATTGCTGACATAAATCATAGAAATTCTCTTTGATAATTGGCCAACATTTTTTGATGAAGTCAGTATTGAATCCATCTGGGCCAGGTGACTTATTGGATGGGAGACTCTTGACCACCATATCAATCTCTTCTTTAGAGAATGGAACCTCTAGATGGGACAGATCCTGATCATGATTGGACAGACCGTGGGAGTGTAATGTGAGGTTTTGTCCCTCAGATCGACCCAGCCTATCTTTGTATGCCTGCCAAAACATGTGTGCTTTAATGTCATGCTCATAAACCAGAGTTCCATCCTCACTCTTAATACAGGCAATCTTATTTCTTCTGTGTTGAATAGTAGCAAGTGAGTGGAAGAATTTGGAGTTTTCATCCCCCAATTTGACCCATTTAGTTTTCCCTCTTTGTCTCCAGTAGGTGCTTTGCTCATTAAGGCATTCTTGTAATTTATGTTTAACTAGTGCTTTGAGCTGGCCTTCTCTGTCAGCAAGCCCTCTGTTATCTTCAATAGCATCTAGGTGAAGGATTAAGCTGTTGAGGTCATCAATTTCTGTATCCATGTCATTTTTTATTTTCAGCCATTTCTTCATAGACCTTCTGAGCCTCTTGAGTTTAAATGCAATTCGTTTATCTGCATCTATAATAGCTGTATTCTCATGCCATGAATCTGCAACCAGTTTGAGGAAACCATGTTTGTTCATCCAATGGTTTTCAAATCTGAAGATCTGAGCCTTTGGGATGTTAGTGCTAATGCTGATAATGTATGGGACATGGTCTGAAGTGGATTTGGCAAGTGGTCAAGCATCAGAGTTAGGAAAGTTAAGGGTCCAACTGAGTGAAGTAAAGGACTAGTCCAATTTCTCAAGTAGTGGTGAATCCTGCATGTTGCTCCATGTGTATGTGCGTCCCTTCAAAGGAAGTTCAGTTCATCCCAGATGGCTAATGACCTCATTGAATTTGAACATCTCAGAAGTGTTGCCTCTAGGCAGGTTTCTGTCATCTGGTGACCTGAGGAAGTTGAAGTCTCTTGTGATCAGCCAGTTCTCATCATCTGGCATGTCAATCTGATGCAGCCAATCAAGAAAATCTGAGCGTGGTTCATCTTGACATGGACCATAGATGTTGGTGTGAATCCATTTCTTGTGTGAGCTAAGACATGTAAATTCAACCGATAGGGAATAGTTATTGGAGAAAGCCAATTGTCCATCAAATGTGTTTCCATTCCATATGGTCAGGAGCCCTCCTGATCTACCATTAGAGGGGTGAAAAAGAAATTTGTTGAATCTTCTGGGGCAAAAATTTTGAATGAAAGCTGAGTCCACATGTACCCTCTTTGTTTCTTGAAGACAGATGATGGAGCAGCCACTCTCTTCAATCTTATTCCTAACATGAACCCATTTATCCTTGCCATTCAGACCCCTAATGTTCCATGACAGAATTTTCCATTCTTTGCAATTCATAGGAAACAGGAAAATTTAACTTTTGTGCATTGTGAACCAAGCAGTGATCACAATATAAACTGACGTAAGTGCATCCCCATAAGGGTTCAAACACATTCCAGCAAATAAAGCAAGTCTTATCATCTAGGGTGAGTTTCAGAAGGAAAGTGCACATAGGGGGTTCAGGAAACATGACATAAAACTTATTACATGAGGTGTTGCAAACAAAATGCATAGGTCTTTGGGCCAGGCATAATGAGACATGCCATCCATTACTTCTTCTTCTGCTTCTTTGTGGGAGTACCATCCTGGATCTTCTTCTTCTTCTTCTTCTTCTTCTTCTTTTTTGGATCAGCCGCATCAGAAGGTTTGCAATCAGCAGCCAAGCCAAATCTTTCACTGAGGCTTCTCACCACCTTGCTGTTGATCTTGGGAGCAGTGGCAGCACAGGCCAGACAGTGCTTACTGATAGATGTAATGTGTTTGAAACCACCGTTCTTTTCCTTCAGCCTTGGGCTTCTTCTCACCTCAGTGTCAACAACAGGTGGTTTTCTGTTCTTCTTAACTCTGATAGCAGAGGTGGTCTTGACTGGTTCATCAGGCAGGAGGGTAATTCTAGGAGCTTGTGGAGTGAGGAATCCTTGTGTGACCTCCATAGTTCTGAGTGTCAGTTTGCATGTAGGTGCAACCTTGGAAGGACATGTATCAGGCATCATATATTGCCTGGATATGTCATTAGTGGCAGCAAAAATTCTCCACATATTAGATAGAAGAACCTTTCTGGCCCATGAGAAATTCTCAGGTGACATAAGCATGGTAGTGAAGTAGTCAATCCATGGACCAGGAATGGTGACAGTGGGGTCCTGCTTATGAGAAGGCATGAAGAGCTGTTGCCAAATGTTAGTACCTTCATTTGTGATGTGGAGCTTTTCCATCAGGGGTTGATGAATATCATCATCCATGAGAGCAGGGAAATCATGTAGGTCATGAGTGAAAGGAGGGATGATGACTCTTCTAATCAGCATATCATTGGGGTTAACCAGTGCACCATTACCAGGTGCCACCTGCAGCTGTACATCATCTGCAATCTAACCAGCAACATTGTTTGGCATCAGAGGAACCTGCATATTCTGCTCAGGGTGTTGCTGCATCTAGTTAACCGACCCAGCAGAGGCATGGTCAGGTGCATTGCTACTAAGGATAAGTGTGATAGCACTGTCATCATTCTGATCAATCATAGGGTCCTGTGCCATAGGCATGTTCTGGACTTCATCAAAGAACTGCATAAGGTTCTGAGCAATCAAGGGGTCTTCAGGGAGGTGATTCTGCTGAACATCCTCTGGTGGAGCAGGCCATGGCTGCCATTGGACAAACTCATTGAGATCAGGTATGATGGGGGCATGCTGTACATGATCCTGGTGGAAAGGGAGTGCTGGCAGAGGGTGTAGTATGCCCCCATTATCAGGTGGCACATCTTCATCAGGAGGCTCCATCCCCATTAACCTCTCGCTGAGTATGTAAACAGGGCATGACCATGACTCAGCATTTGAATTATTTCCATGGGAGACAATGATGCTATATTGGATATCAGCCAGTGTTTCAACTCTCACCTTGATGATGGCCCTAGTAAGATTACTGACAGTTTTGTCCCAACTGATAAGCTTGCCCCATTTAGCAACGGCATCATGTACATGAGCAGAATCCCATAAATCCAGAGGCAAATTAAGGAGCATAAGCCAGACTTCCTGGTTGTATGTGAATGCCCTGCAGTTAATCCCTCTATTATGCTCTGTAAAGGTGAACTGAATGTCATTATGCAGATGGGGGCTGTTAAGAACAAGCCAGTCCCTATTACTAGTAGAGTTCAACCGAATAATCGCATGACCTAATGAGGAGCGCTGCATGTGGTCAAATCTAATGCCAAGGTGCCCATGAAGGAAGTCGATAATCATATCTTTAGTCACATGGAATGGAGCATCGGGGTTGGGAGCAGGAGCCATGTTGATGATAGCGGCATCCTCATTTTTGGCGGGAATATGGCCGATGACATGATACCTGCATTGCTGGGGCCTCCCCGGGAAGTTGATGATGTCGAACTGGCCAGGAAGGAGGGGCGCCGGGTCGACGGGGAAGTTTGCTATCGGAGGGGCTTCGCCATCGCCAGAGCTGAGAGCGGGAGCAGCATTGGACTAGGGTTTAGGCTGCGTCGGTGGAGCCGAGGAAGACGAAGGGACCCCCTGTTTTCTCAAAGCCAAATAATGTCCATATTGGCAAAATGACGAAAATATTGGGGCCTGGTCAAGCTGAGTACCATTGTGAGCCGTGGATCTGAACCACGTGGCAGTCTCTCCCGGAGGCCAGTGCGAAAGAGGAATTTGGGAATTTTGGCCTGAAAACAAATCCGCGGGGTTTCCTAATCGGAGAATCCTGATTAGGTATGTCCTGTGCTTGCCATTTTTGACAAAACCGGTAAGTGTGCCCGGGCATCAAGCAGAATCGGCAGTGAATTGGATTAGTGCAATTAGCGTGATTCTAGCCATGCTTAAGGCACCGCGGGCAGTTGGGCCGTGGCCCATCTCTGTCCACCCGGCCCATATCCGCCAATATCGTCGGCCCTTTATTTGGGCCATTATTCGGACCAAGGTCCCCATCACGGGTTTGACCGGAACCAGTTTGATTGGCGCCCATCAATGCCGCCGCGTAGTTAATGGGACGACCGTTAGGTTCGCCGGCCGGCAGAGAGTGTGTCTTCTCCGGCGCCGGCGCCGGCGAAGTCAAGTTCTTCGAGTTGAAATCCAATTTCTCAAAGACTGTACCAATAGGAATTGACGCCTTCTGCTATCGATTGAATTTTCGTGTATGCTCATCCCTGCATCCTTTGATATCTTCAGGGGAATATCCGGCATCAGCAAGATCAACTTCATCCGTCAGCAAACAGGGCGACAGCGGTGGGGATGATGGAGGTTTAGTCAATCTCTGAAAGGCAGATTGCCGGACAATGGGGATCGCATTGGCACCAGTGAGGAGCTGGGGGTTCCGTGTGACAGCCTCTGCATATGACTTGGCTACATAATGTGGGGAGCGTGGCTTCTTAGGATCTTGCCATGTTTGTGCATCCTCCTCTTCCAAGGCTGCAAATTCCCTTTGATAATCAGGTCCACCAAATCCCCACAAGTGGAAGTAAACCACAAAATTGGAGAAGGTAAATGATTGCAGTTTGGCAATATGAAAACCAATGAATTTGTTGGTAACTGAGAATCAATAAGTCCGGTCCCTGAGTAACAAAACCCGGAATTCCTCTGGAGTACCCTCCAGACATACATTCAGCAGATTGCTAACAGAGGCTTCAGTCAGTTTGAACTTACTCCTTCCAAATGAGACGACCATGAAGAAATCTGGCCGATTAGAGACAGGGACAGTGATCGGGTGGTGCCATCTATTCCGAAGTTCCTTACGTAGCTGAACACCAGGATTGCGATCAATATGAAAATCTGATTCCTTGTTGAGACTGTTATTCGTGATGGGGGCAGTTGAAGATGCCACCTTCCTCTGTGTGCCCCGCATTTCAAATGCAGACAGATCGAGATGAGGCCTGTCCAAGGTGAGATCACCAGAGATAATGCGGGAAGCCGGCCTGAGTTCCATGGCAGAGGTCCATGGTTTCCGGTCGGCCGCTGAGAATGGAGGAACCACCCTGCCTGGGAGCGATGCGTGCGTCGGGACGTACCTCGGGGTACCTCTCCATGGTGGAGAGGTCAAGTTTCAATGGCTGCCATCTTCGATTTTACACTTCTAGATCTGTTTTTCTTCCTTTGTCCAAAACTGCCCCAAGTTGGCGTCAATACCGCGTTGAGCAGGGAGAAGAACAAAAATTATCTGGTTTTGTCAGTTGGAGGACTAATTTAGGGACCAATTTTATACTTTGTGCCAATTGAAAGACGAAATAATTGAAATAATTGACTTACTCTAAAGAGAAAAGACTCAAGCGTAAAAAGTTGAAGGATCCCAAAGTAATTTAGGAAACTTTCCACTTCGAGAATATCCAACAGCATACCCATATTTTGCTAGAATACCCAAAAAACGCCAATATGGATATTTTCCCTAGAAAACATCTCCAACAGCATACCCATATTTGTTGGATACCCAAATATTTTGGGTATGTAACCATATTTTGCCCCTTATTGAGAGCTAAAATATGGGTAGTTATCCAAAAGACCCAAAAACTTGGAGGGAATCAACTACCCTAAACGTTCCGATTTCCCTCCCGTGCTTCCGGCCGCCGGAAAATCCCGCCATTGCCGCCGCGATGGAGGCTGCCGGCGACCTCCCCACCGCGCCCAATGGCTCCGCCACCTCCCTCGTTAATTACCCCGCCGGTGCTCCCGCCGTCCCTTATGCCCAGGCTCGCCTGCCGCCCCAAGCTCGAGGCACAACGGCGGCTAGGCTTGCACCGCCGCTGGCAAGTGCCCCGCGGCCCACCTCTATGGCTCCGACCAACCCCCATGGGCTGGACCCCGCGGCCCGACCCCTTGCACTCGAATCTCTAGGGTGCCGCCGCCTCAAATTCTCCAAATTCCGGCCACCTACCGCCGCTGGGCCACGCGCCACCTACACCTTACGGCATGACCACGGAGATGCATCAATTTGGCACCGTCGCTTGCCCTCCGCCCAAGCCGCTCCCTTGCGCCCTGGCAAGAGGCCCCTCTGCACCACCCAGTCAGCTCATGCTAGAGGTTGAAGAAAACCTGTGAAACAATGACATGCAGGACCGATACAAATTGATGCGATGGTTTTGGGTATGATGTAAAAGTTGCGCAAGTTTTGATTACCTATATTTTCTTTCTCCCTTACCTGTAATGGTTTTGAGTATCCAATATATGGGTATGCTATTGGAGATGCTCAACCTCCCACCAAAGGACATCGATGATCAGTTGTCATGGAACCTACATCACAAAGACCTCCGAAGGAGTTGTACTCTCGTAGGGAGGGGGGTAGTGTGTGTGGGGGGGATCTAGGGAGGGACCAAGGAAAACCTTGGTAGGCAGTCCCGAAAATCACTGAAGAGTCCAAGGTTGCAGATTCGGGAAGTTGCTGGCTGAGCCCAAACAACTAGTTTTTACCCAACACTCATTAATGAAGTACTTCTAACATAGGAGCAGGTCACGTTTTGTGAATGAGCTTATTTAAAAACACTGAAATTTCATTCTTGTCAAGTGTACGACACCTTCGTTCATACATGTGACATACATGTACGGTTGACTAACATTTACACCCTAGTCCATCAACGCTTCCAAATTCCGTTGGTTTGCCTCCGAAGATAGCACTACGTATGTATTGGAGTCCCTGTTTATTCCAAAAGTTTATTTATTGGATCAACGAAGACTTATCAAAATTCGTTTAGAAATTTTGAAATCGAAGCAGTAATATCGAAAATGTTGATTCCATCTATTGGAATCCTAATCTGCTAAGCACATATAATGCTGTCCTCCTACTAGGTTGTTCAACAAAAGATTTACATCATACCTTTATGATTTTTTCTTCGTATTCTTGTGTTTCGAATGGGACCTTAATTATCTATTAAATGATCTTCACTCTCACGCTGCCAACTGTATCCATGGTGGTAACTCGACCATACGTTCCGCTCGTGTCACGTTGCCTCGTTTTTCTTTCTCTGTTTCTTACTGTACTCATTTGCCCTAGAGCAGCCTTGTAATTATTCCCTCTCACATGGAAAGCCAGCTGTTGCTAGACCTTTCAAAACAAAGAAGTGTTGTGTCGTGGACTTGCCGGGTACTGGCCTTCCAACGTGTATATACGTGCGACAATGAATCAGTACAGACATCCCAACCAAATCTTCATTATGACAAGCTCTGTACAGTCATGCGTGCAAGCTCTCTGTACAGTCATGCGTGCTTGATTATGACAAGACAGACAACTATGTACTGGGCCACGTACGTACACACACTTCAAACTTGGAACAAGAAGGGTGTCAACTTCAGCATGCATATATGCATGCGGGCAGTACTGCTCGTCGTCCTAAATTCTTGTTCGTTGTCTTTCGAACCAAAACAACCACAGGAATTTAAAATCAGACGGAGTAACACCTAGTAGGCGACGCCGGTGGCCGCCGGACTGGCATATCCGTACTCGGGCGTGGCGGCGGTGAGGCTCTGCTGCTGCTTGCGCAGCTGGTCGTAGAACTTCTTGATGAACTCGTCCGCCTCCTGGTCCACCATCCCGCCGTCCTGCGCATCGTCCGCCGACAGCGGGAACGGCGAGTCGGTGATCCGCAGCTGCCTCACGGGTGCCGCTGCCGGCGCCGGGCTGCGGCCGAAGCTGGACGACCACAGCGCGGGGGACGGCGTATTTGCGACCACGGCCACGACGTCGTTCAGCAGCTGCTCGTCCTTGTTGAGGACCTCGAAGACCTTGGCGATGTCGGCCGCGTCGTAGTTGTACCACCCGGGCTCGCCCCCGTTGGCGCCGCGGTGGCTGCCAGTACGGCGCCGGCTGCCGTTCCAGCGGCGCGGCTGGCGCTGCTTGGTGGGGACGAGCTGATGAAGGATGGAGGGGTAGTAGGAGGACGGGGTGTTGCTGCAGCTGAACTCCGTCTCCCGCGGGTCGTAGACGGAGCGCGCGGGGCACGAGAAATTCGGCGGCGCGTGCTGCTTGGCCTTGGCTGACGTGGAATGATTGGAGGCGGCAGGTGGTTTGTCGTGGTGGGTGGTGCTCATGAGCTTGCCGAGGGCCTTGCCGCCGGCGATCTTGCCTCGCTGGAGGAGGAGCTGGAGGTCCATGGCCAGCTTCCGCTTGGACATGCCCTTGCGGAGCATGAACAGCACGGCGCGGACCACGTGCCACAGCCGCCGCGGCGCCATGCTCGGCTCCATCGCTTGTGTCTTCTTCGATTTGTTTGCGACTTCTCGGCGGCACGCTGGAGGCCGAAGTTTTTTTCTTTTCCTTTACTTTCTGGGGGGCAAGCAGGAGGATGCTCTGCTGCTGCTGCTGCTGCTGCTGCTTCGGGGTTTTGGCACGAACAGAGGAGGGTGGAGTTGAGGGGGTATTTAAAGGGAGGTAATAATGGAAAAGAAAGAAATGCATGGCCAATGGACGAATTGCGGTGTTATCAATTTTAATCAGTCGTGGTGGGAGCACTGAGCACAGCACCCTGTTTCGACATGCTGTTTCTTTTTCCGGGTGAGAACTCGTGTTTGGACTAGTTGCGGTGCTGCATGTTCCTTGTGCAAAAAATCTAGTACTATAGTTTTTTTTGCCGTGTCGCTCCATAGCTGTTGGCAAGTTCTCCATCAACTTATCTTTCTTCTTCCTACCTAGCTCGTCTTACCGCTGCTCCTCAGCCCTCAGGCCAGATTCACTGAATCACAGGAACGAGCGTGTCTCACACTCTACCGGACGTTCATTCGTAGATCATTATATACGCTGTATAAATTTTAACCTAAGTTGTGTTGCCCTAGTAATCCTGCCGCAGTTTCTGCCGCGGCAGCAAGTCTACTTTCTGTTTTTTCTGTTAGCAACTAACAAGGGCCGGATCGGTGAGTCTGTTCACGATTCGGTCATAGTCTAGCTTTACTGCTTTGTAGACTTGGGCCACTTCTTGTATCGTGGGATGGCACGACCAGTAGGTAGCTAGAGGTGGCCGATAGCCTGGGGCTGATCGGGTGTCGTGGGATGGCACGATGATGATGTCCTAATTTGTAGGATCCTGCGGTTGGCTTGTAACCGTTGGAAGAATAAAAGGAAGAGAGAAAAGAACGAGAAAAGCTGCAACGTCGTTTTACGCAGCGCCAATGGGTTGTCTCCCTGTCCAACGAGTTCACGCGAGAACGAGAGGCACCAGAGAGTGAGATAGAGTGTTTCGGCTAACAAGTTGAATCTGCTACCGCTTTCACACACAGAATTTCAGTTGTTTAGCTCAAGTCTAAAGCAAATTAAGTGTTCCACCATGTTTTTAACCTTTTCCACGTTCGTAAGTTACGTGTGTGTCCCCACAACAACCGTCTAATGTAAGCCACGCATCTCCAATTACTTTGCAGGTGACACTTCTTGCAAAAAGAAATATTGCATGATGTACAAATTGACGTCCCTCTTTTATCTGTCTAAGGCATATTTTACTGTGTAGATTTAAGCTTTCATGAATATGTAGTTCAACAAATATGAGTTATATTATACAAAATTGGTAACATTGGATTCGCATTCAATTTGTGAATTTGTTATCATTAATCGTCAATTTTCAAACACCACACTCAAATTTTGTCGAGAAAGGCAGTATTACTTCACATCAGAAATAAAACTTTTCATTTATCCATACTTTTCTTTGGATGAGTGGATTATCTATAGATTTTTGGGAGTTTGCATTGTTTCTTCCTTTGTTTTCATGAAACTAACACTGTTTCTTCCTTAAAATAGTCTGTAAGCACGATATTGTAGGATATTTCTTATTAGGGCTTTTGGATTAGTCCTCTAAATTTGACTATCACACGTCCATTTCGGTGGTTCCTGATAAAGGTGTGTCAAATTATTTTGGTCTCTAACTATTAGCTATAAAACTCTCACATGATACTTTTTATATCAGATAAAATAGTACTCCCTCTACGAATATCCCATTTGGCTCCCGGGCTCAAGGGGGGTTACATTTTAAAATTTCAAAAATTCGTGAGAACATATAAATGTACATATATATGAGCATGAGTTACTAGTATGTACATTTTCATTGCGAAATGTTATATATTTTGAGCTACAAATTAAAAAAAATATATAGTTTTCCAATAGATCTACAATTTACTACTCCCTCCGTCCCATATTAAGTGACTTTCTATTACATGTATCCAGATGCTTTTTAGGCATAGATACGTCTATATTTGCGCAAATTTGAGTCACTTAATATGAAACGGGTGGAGCATTATAGATTCGTAGATTTGTGATTTTTGCACGGATCACAAATCAATATATTTTTGAGAAATTTACAGGTATATAGTATAGATATATACTAATTACACTAGGATCTTTTTCGAAACTTTTAAATCTACTTTATGGTTTTTTCTAAAATAAAGGACTCATGTATCGCGGGAACCAAAATACTATGCAAACTTGGTCAAAGTAAAAAGACAGTGTTTTTTTTAAAAAAAGTTAGATTTAGGACAAAAGTAAAACATCTTATAAAATGGAACGGATAGAGTAGTACTTTCTACCGCCCGGACTAATATCTCTATCAATGGAATGCGGCCTACTTCAGCTAGCCCCGTGTTTAAATCCCAGGTGTGTGGTGCAGCTTCATATATATTTTTTTTTTATAAATGGATTTCAAAAATTTCCATGTCCCTGTCTCCGAATTAATTCTAAAATTCTGACTATTTGTGTGTGGTCCAGTTTGTTCAGGAGAGTAAAATGCAAAATCCTGATCCAAACGACTAAGAGTCTGAGACTGATGCGTAAAAACAGAAGCCGGAGACAAACCCCAGTCAAGGGGGCCGTAGCCGGGTCTTGATTTTTTTTTTGATAAATTACACTAATTTTAAGCCTGACCTGGTGCGTATCTTCTTTAATTGCCTTCTCTTGACTCTCATTATACACTAGGAAATTTTGGGTTCCGCCACCGCCTAAACAAACATATGCCTGTTTTCAAAAGTAGAGATAGAAATGGCCATGCTTAATTTGATACTCTCTCCGATCCATATTAATTGTCAAAATATTACATATATCTAGACGATTTTGGGTATAGATTCATCTATATTTGGACAAATTTGAGACGGGTAAAATTCTTCTACACAGTACTGAGCATAAGAACCACCTTGGCCCTTCGGTTGCATGTTTATTTTCTTTTCGTCAGATGCATGCGTGATACTTGGGGCATGATGCGTCTGGCTACGTACGTTTTCATATGGGCGTTTGTGGTTAGATGCGTTCAAACCTCAGAGACCGCATG
The DNA here is from genome assembly GCF_000005505.3 of Brachypodium distachyon. Taxonomy (NCBI): domain Eukaryota; kingdom Viridiplantae; phylum Streptophyta; class Magnoliopsida; order Poales; family Poaceae; genus Brachypodium; species Brachypodium distachyon. The sequence continues at coordinate 34,325,259 of NC_016131.3, read as the reverse complement.
GATGGTGTTATAGCTTTATTTTAATTATTTTTTTGTAAACTTGTTATAGCTTTATTGGACCAATTGATCTCTTTTAGATAAAGCTAGAAGCAGTCATTTTTCCTTCGGTTGGCCGTACGTGCCACTCGACTTACGGGAAATAAATAATTGCACTACACCTTCGTCAATTGTGTAAATTATCTTGGTCGTTTCGCAAAATGACGTTTTTTTTTTACTGATTTATTTGGACATGAAAACTAGCTATGCAGAATGTAAACCGGCTTTTAGTGTTTAACCGTCCGTAACTCATTACGATGTGTGAGCTGGCCTAAATAGGCAACATCACGGCAACATGGAAAACATGCAACTCCAAATCTGAACACCTGTTCGAGGATTCATGAAGTCACAGTCCAGTGCCCACCGACTACCTTGATTTCCTGACCGCGCCACGCCGCCACCGCTTGTCCAAGTGCAGACGTGCAATTTCCTGACGGGCTTTGTTGTTGTTTTGTTGTTGCCACAAGTGTTTAGCCTATGAGATGCATGATTTTTTTACTTAAACGGTAAGAGTGCGACAGTATATAGATATAATAATATTTACAAAGTGAAGCATCAAAGTGCGACCTTCGAGTATCGAACTCTGGTGGGCACCTGGCTGGCTGACCACCCAAGTTACGATTGGTTCTTTATGAAATGGATGAATTGCTGCTACTTTCCCTCCGATTCATAATAAGTATCTTAGATTTTGTACTCTCTCCGTCCAACAAAAAATGTCTCAACTTTGACCAAATTTGAATGTATCTATACACTAAGTCATGTCTAGATACATCCAAATTTTGACAAATTTGAGACATCTTTTGTTGGACGGAGGGAGTATTAAATTATACTCCTTCCGTCCCATATTAAGTGACGAAATATTACATGTATCTGGACGCTTTTTGGGTATAAATACATCCATATTTGAACAAATTTGAGACATTTTAATATGAGACGGAGGGATTAATACATATGCATGTGAAGGTGCAACACACTACACTCAGTCTAAAGATTCAACACTCTCGTCTGTTTGGAAAAACAAAGCGGCATTTTTTATAAGTATAAGTTTGGTATCCAAGTCAAATTTGGACTTGATACAAAATATTCAAAAGAGGCCCTAAGCACCACATCCTACAAGCAATGTCCAAAATTTGTATGCTCGCGGAATTCAGGATTTGTATTACTATAACTTTTCGGAATTTTCTAGAACACAAAACATAACTAAAGTTTCCTAGAACAGTCTTTGGTTCTCAAATCATACTCTTAATAATTGGCAGTGGCATTTCAAGTGCAATCCAGAGAAACAACGTGGCGCGGATGAAGCCTTGGAGCAGAACTTAACTGAAAAAGTAAGGCAAATGGTACACGAGGAGAAGAAGGTAGCCATCAGAAGATTATACATGGGCGGCAATGTTGCTGAGGAAGAAGATGAGGATGGTAACCGCTGGCTAACGGTTGATGCATTAATTTCTGCTAAGCCAGCTGCCTTTTGTACCACCCAAGCTTGGCGTACTATGTGAACATTGGTGCACGCCAGAGTCCAGAAAGAAAACTTTACGTGGGAAGAACAACAGACTAGCTCATGGGGACACAATTTACCATTGTGCTGGTGTAAGAAGCATAGTTGCTACCCGCCAATATCTGGTACATTTTTTCCGAAGCATCTTTCCGTATTTAAATACTACTGAAGAATAACATTCGATCATATTATAACTCCTATGTAGAAACGAGTAACCGGTAAAGACGCAGGACTTGCTGGTGCTTGGCAACACTCACATAGACTGAAGAAAGGGAATGATCATGGATATATATGTAGCACAAAAACTGCTAATCTTTGGGTAAGTCTTGAGCTAATTTATGCTTCATTCTCTTTGAGAATATGCAGTTATGAATCTTACATAGTTCATTTGCATTACGGTGTTTAAGTTCTGCTTGGCTTGTTTTCAATGCCGTTGGTACAGTGATGGCTGGAAACATATTGACCAATAAATAGCATTTCATGGTTCTTGGTAAGAGTATCCAAAATAGCACCAGTGACGGTTTCATGATGCTCACAGTCATGGTTCATGAATCCTGACTATTGCAATATTTAGTTTGAATGAACGAATGTAACTTCATTGGGAGAAAATGATAAAGAATCTAGAAGTACTCTTTCTTTTGCGACTCGCCATACTTATTTTTATCCATTAATTTAGTTATATGGTAAATTATGCTATGCCAATTCCATTTCTCATTACTGTTTTTCCAATTAATCATGTTACTAGCATAGCAATGTTCTCTGATATTAAAAAAACACAGCTATGTTCAGTACACTAACTTACAGAATATTTTTCTTTGGAAAGGAACGATTTGAGACTGTAATGGAAAATACTTACAGGGAAAATTGGCAAGAGGAGCATCCAGAATTGGATGGATCCATCATTTATGAAACAACAGGAAAAATGCAACATGGCAGGCTTGGAATTGCCAATGAGGCATTTAACAAAATCGACAAATCTATTATTAAGTCAACAAGTATCAAGGTACCATGGCCTGTAGAATGTGGTACCAGTGAGCTTGAGCGGCGCCGTCTGGAGAATGAAAATCGTCATCTGCGACAGGAAAACAAGAAGATGCGATGCATGAAACATGTTCTACGGGTAAATTCATTACTTTTTCAAATCTGAGCATGGAACAATGGAATTGTGCTTATGTGTTCATGTTTATAGACTCTTGCGTCAGACCGACGACTGGACTTTGATGGCTTAATGGAGGAAGCAGAACATGAATATGTAAGTTTAGCACAGAATCAACCGTCGGCGACACACTATTGATGAGTTCGAATGGAGAAATTTTAATTATGAAGTAATTTCAGTGGTTCTGTTGTTGACTATTCCTTTTGTGCTTGTGTACAGGACAATTCAGATTCAGAATATTTGTATAGAGATGATGATGATGATGGAACGGAACCGGTAAGAGTAGTTGAACACTATTTCAGATATTTAGAGTAATATAAAAGTCCCAGAAGGCAACTAAGTAATCCAGCAACTTCACCGAAGTGAGAAAAAATGCATTTCTTTTAGAAATTAATTAACTGTACGTGTGTTTCAAAAGTTGCTGTACTACAACCTTAGCACTATAGCTACTAAGACAGGCATGTCCACTCCAGTCCACACATACAGAGAAATAACAGAGAGATGCATGCAGTAGATTTAATTTGCATTGCTAGAGATAACAAGCTAGGAAAAGTGATATTTACAACTTAGTCGATCTAGTGCACCAAGGACCTTTTGAACGGTTACATGCATGTATATTTGCTCTATACAGTTATTTTCTGAGCCTTCAAGTAGGAAAAAACAGAGCTGGGCACACCATAATGTGACTCTCTCTCTCTCTCTCTCAAATGTGCAAACAACAAATTTCTCATCACTATATATCGTGTATATCTTCTATATTTCCAGACATGGTCCATGAATATTTTATTTCTTACAACTGGTATTTACATTTCTTAGGGCACTGGAAGTAGAAATGGAGGTGGTGGTGAGGATGGCACTGGAGGCGGGGCTGATGATGGAGATTTCTTTGACCTCTTGGATGAAGATGGCGCAAAATGATCTTATCATGGTCCATCTTGCAAAGGGATTGATGTTTCAAGCTCTTCAGGATGAACTGTTGTTTAATCAGCTACCTTATCTTTTACATTTCCACATTGTTAAGACAGACGATCGAAGATTCTATGTAGTTTTTCATTATGGAACCAACTCTCATTAGACTTGTGAGACATATGTACTGTTATTTGGGCTTCAATTATATCTTTTGTTCAATCTGAAATGTGACTAGAAGTGAGCCTATTTGTACACTAGCCCTCTAGGATGCATGTATTATAATGTCATGAAATTTAATCGTTGATGGTAGTTTCTTAGCTCTCAGTTATCCATAAACCGACAGGGATAAAACTCTCAGTTATAATTAACACCGACAAGAGTGCGAACCTCTCGGTTATAACTTAGACCGACGGCAGTACATACTTCTTGGTAATAACATAAACCGACGGCGGTACAAACCTCTCGATAATAACATAAATCAACGGCAGTACATAACTCTCGGTAATAACATAAATTGACGGCAGTACATACCTCTCGGTAATAATATAAATCGATGGTAGTACAAACCTCTCGGTAATAACATAAACCGACGGTATGACAAACCTCTCGGGTATTACCTAACCGACGGTAGAATAAACCACTCGGTTATACTTAATGACGACGGTATTAGAATATACTAAGATATAACATAAACAGATGGTGCACATACACTGTCGGCTATACACATGCCCTACGGTACGCTCGGGTATTAGGGTAATGGCCGACTACAATAGCCGAGAGTTATCATTAATACCCGACGGTAGTTCAGCCCTAGGGAAAGATTAGGATCCTAGTAGTGAACTCAAACATACTATATGCATTACACATCATGACGAACAAAAACATGTACTTGCAAAACATGTTTAAGCAGTAGATTAAAGCACGGTGCACGTATTGTTCATCAGTAGAGTAAGTAATCGCAATTTTCGTGGTGTTGGTGAAGACCGGTCGAAGTAGATGACGGTGGAGGCGGCGGTAAACATCACCACCTGACTTGGATGGTAGAAGCAAACCCGTGATAAAGGAAGTGAGCAGTCGCGTGGAATGCTTCCCAAAAACCTATTTCACCCTCTCCCATATAGTATCATAGGGGCCAAAGGTTCTAGAGACCAGCTCACGCGTTTGTCGATGTACGCAGACGATCGGGATGGCGACACAATAGCGAGATGAGGTATAACCCTAGCTCATTTTGGTGTGGTACGATTTGGGGGAAGGGGGGTGTGTCATTATACAGGTTCGGGTTAGGAAACCAAAACCAAGTATGCAAAAATCAGATATATTAAGCGTCATTCCGATTACCTTGTGGCAAAAATTCCAAACGTGTGAGGAGATAACAACAAGCGACCCGGACCAAATGATTCGAACCATGGAACAGGACCAAATGATTCGAACCATGGAACAGGCTGGTGAGGGTGAAATATGTGACTATTTTAACTTACCTCATCCACTTTATACACGGGCTTTCAAGATTTTTCAAAATTTAATTGTCAAATGAACTTGGGCCTTGGCCCACTTAAACCCAAATTCTAACGTTCATCTCATCATTTCCTACAAAGGTGCACCGACCTAAGAGAAGACAATATTGCTATAATGCCATGCAAGAGAGAAGTTTCTTAGGGCTTTTTTTTTTGACAGCAGAAGTTTCTTAGGGCTTAAGAAGGATTTACATGAAGGATGTATTCGTAAACATGTCCAAAACCTAAAAACGGTTCGGCCAATGGTCATTGGCTCAAATTATAGAGCACGGCAGTCTGCAGTGTTCATCTGAAAGGGACCGTCAGCAAACTACTCCACCACGCTCGAGGAGGCTGCAAACTGCAAGATTGGCACGACAAGTCGATTATGTAGCCAAGTACTGTACATTCAATCGAAATCGAAAGAAATTTGAGATACCGAAACAATGACTGAGCTGCGAAAGACAGAGCTGCGATATGTTTTACTTGTGGCAGCAGCAAGTTAACACGCATTTTGATTTGATGATGGTGAAGTTCTTCGCTTTCTACCGTGATTGGGGTTTGATTGGCGCAGTGCATGCCACGACACGACGCGAGGAAAGTCTAGAACCGTAGTGCTGTGCAAAGGTCAAGGCCTTTATGCGTGTCTTGTTTGATAAGTAATACTAATAGATAGATGTATACCGACCGAGCTAGTTAATTTTTGCAGGAATGATTTCTTCTTATATCAAAGATGTGAACACTGCAAATGTACACACTACATTACTGATTCTCAGCCTCTTTGGAGATGATTGCCGTCTTATGGCCACAGAATTATTGCTGCATATTCCCCGTCCAAAAAAGATGTTGGTGCCTTATCTCCTTTGTTTTGTTTTGTATTATTTGTCCAAAAAGGCCGGCTCGGATCCACATAATGCAACTATACTCATCGATGCAATAATCACTACTAGGGACAACAAATCCCTTCGATTTCCCGCTCCCTTTTTCCGAAGAGATATGTGGCGCTCCCTGTTGTTGTAGTGTTCTTGCTTTTGTTGCAGGAAACCTACCTGCAGTGAAATAAAGGAGGAGGAGGAGGAGAAGAAAAGAGGTAGCCGGCCGGCCCGGGGGGCTTTTTGCTCTGTCGTTAGGAGTGTGTTTGTTGCTTCTTTATGATTGCGATCCGATGGCTCGAGCACTGCTTATCGAATGATCTAGAAAAAGAGGATCAGCGCATGGCATCGAGTGGCAAGTATTGCAGCACCAGCAGATCGATACACGTTGCTGCTTTCTCTGCTTCCACGTGTTATGATAGTGAATTAGTGATTAAGCAACCTCGGTTCCAAGAGTACGGTAGTGGTAAAAACAAAAATATTGATCGAGCTAATAACCTTGGTCTACCAAGTGCATTGAACTTTCAATCGTAAGGCCTTCATGAAACAACAAAAACAGTACAGTATAATAGTACTGTAGAGCTTTATTTATTATATATTATAAAAGCAACATGAGGGATGTCGAGAGTAGCCTCCGTGTTGACCAATATCTCCCAAATATTTTCAGCCGTTAAATATGAGATCTACGAGTCTTATAAATTGTTTGTTTGATGTTACGTTCGGCTAAGTCTCTAAAGAAAACATGAGTCCAAATATATACGTTACCTTAACAAACCGAATCACACACGAAACACGACCGACGCATCCCTTCGGCCCGTCCGGTTGATTCCGTCGCATGCCAATTATTCACGTGCTGCATGCAAACGGTGATCTTTAGGCAAGGAAACGTCCACTGTGAGCGGTGGCTATCACGTGCATGCGTTCAGGCCTAGTGCTGCATGCATTCCTTCAATCCATTCTTTTGATTAGCAGTGGCCCACGTCGATCTATATCAATATATTAAATTAGAATTGGTGGTGATGGTATACGTTACAGTAGGTCTTTTCATCAAAATTACGAGGGATATGCCACTCCCGCACGAGAAAAAAAACGTTTCGCTTAGCTGTTATCAATCCCTGCAAAAAAAAGCCTCCTGCATCCGAGCCGTCCGCGACACCCCCACTGCAGCGTCTTTCCCAGTCGCACTGACGAGCTCCCCGTGGCACAACGCCGACAACGTCCCTGGCTCCTTGCAACGCAACATGCCCATCCCTCCTCACGTGGCGGCGCGGACGAGCTCCCCGCGGCATAGGGCCGGCGACTTTCCTCAGTTTCCTGCAACGCGACATGCCCATCGATCCCTCCCCACGGCGGCGCGGACGAGCTTCCCGGTCCTCGCGGCACAATGCTGGCGACTTCTCTACATCGCGACATCCCCACCCCACCCCTTCCCACTGCCGCGGCGCTCCCTCCTGCGGCCTTCCTTCCGGTGCCCCTCCCGTTACGCCCCAGTCCGCCTCCTCCAGTCTCGCGTCCCGAGCACGACGAGCAGGCTGTTGCTAGCTAGCCTGCCAAAAAATACCAATGCGTCTCAAAACCGAACGTTATTAGAAGAGTAGTCAGCGGTGGCGACGGCGTCCATGGAAAGAGCAGCAGTCTGCGGCAGCGACCACTGCAGATGGCGGCGGCGTCGTGGGCCACAGCAGTAGGCAGCGGCAGCGGGTCTGTGGGAAAGGAGGTGGCGGTGGCAGAATCCACTGGAGGAGAAGGAGGCGACCACTTGAGGAGGAACCAGCTGCCAGCGGGAGCCATGGAGTTTCAGGTAAGCCACGGGTATGGAGAAATTGGGTAACGGGGAGAATACGGGAGGGAGAACGCCATAATGGTGTGCTGAACTGAACCAATTGAAAAGTTAAAATTGGTAAAATTATTCCGTAGCAACGCACGGACACCCTGCTAGTTCCTTTAATACACGTCCCCACAAAAAAAAAAGCCTTTAATACACATACGCCATGAAATTGAAGATTAAACAGAGGGAGAAAAGAGGGAATTAAAACCCATAATTCTAATCTACTCCCTCTGTTCCATAATTCTTGTCTGAAATTTGCTCAAAAATGGACATATCTGTTCCTAAAAAATGTCTAGATACATGTAAGTTTTCGACAAGAATTATGGAACGGAGGGAGTATCATATTAGCATCCATCACACTAATCTTTTCTTATTAGAATCACTCTGTCATTTACATTGGCCACATAAATATTCTTACAGGAGTATGAAAAACTAAAAGCAATATGAGGGGTACCGAGGGGAGCCTCCACGTTCATACACATCATCCCAATTATTCCATCCGTTAGATATGAGATCTACAAGTCCTACAAATCGTTTTTTTGATGTTACATTCGGCGGAACCTCTAAAAGAAAACTCTAAGTCCAATATGTCACGTGAGCTTATCTTTTGGCTTCCTAAGAACAAACCGAATCCCACACGATTCCCTTAAAAAAACGAGGTCCAAATATGTCACGTTACGATTCCCTTAAAAAACACCCACATGAGTTCTTTGGAAGAGATCGATTAACACCAGATCGATCAACATATCGATTAACACCCACCCCTGCGGAGATCGATTAACACCTTATTCGGCACCGTGAAACACGGTGCCAAGCAGAGCAGCAACGGAGCGACAGTCAAGGGTGGGAGTACTGCGGCAGCCGTGGCCTAGCCACCCAGGGGATTTGGGGAATGAGAGGCTCACGGGAGGCTTCCTAAGAACAAACCGAATCCCACACGATTCCCTTAAAAAAAAATGAGATCCAAATATGTCATGTTACGATTCCCTTAAAAAACACGAGTCGCAGGCAACATATGTATATATTCTACATGAGATCAGTTAACACCCACATGAGTTCTCCGGAAGAGATCGATTAACACCTTATTCGGCACCATGAAACAACGGCGCCAAGCAAAGCAGCAACGGAGCGACAGTCAGGGGTGGGAGTACGCGGCGGCCGTGGCCTGGCCGCCTAGGGGATTTGGGGAATGAGAGCCTGACAGGAGGGATTTCACAATTTAAGTATAGAACTATATCCCTTAGAGCCTCCACAGTGGTGCTGGGCACAGGAGGAGGCAGTGCAGGGGTGCGCAAGGAGGGGCAGAGGCACTGTTGCGCGTGCGCGGTGTAGGGGCGTTGGCGGAGGTGGTGTAGGGCGTCCGCAGGAGGGGCAGAGGAGGTGCATAGCGCACGCGGAGGTGGTGCAGTGGGGCGCTGACGGAGTTGGGGGTCAGATGATTTGAATGGGAAAACTGAGGTTGGAAAAGAAGAAAAGATATGGGAAGTGAGTAATATATTCAATCTTTCGTGAGTCCTTTGGCATCATCTACTAAAATTTAGCATCAATGGTAAATTGGACCTATGTGGCAAATTTGGCTTTTGGCACGCTATGCAAGCCTTCGGGTATACAAATCTCATGTCTTCGATTTCAAAATTTAAAATATGACGAATATATACATATTGGACATACCAATAGCAACGAATTATACCCCCTCCATCCAGATTTATAAGACCTTCATTGAATTTTGCACTGAACTTTGACAAATAGTTATACAAAAAAATAATATTGTATGTATATAAATGTTATACTATTGATAGAGTTTTTCATAACGAATATAACAATATCTAATGTTTCGTCAAAGTCCCGCATAAAGTCCCATGCGGGCCTTATAAACCCGAACAAAGGGACTAAACCATTATAGCATGGAATCAAAAGACGTACAAAGAAAAAAAACATCATCAACACACGTACAAAAAAATTAATACAACAGTGATCATCAGGTCTAGCCTGCACAGTTCGCGCGGGCCACCATGCTAGCTAATGAAAGTTTAAGAATCTATTTTTTCGCCCCCCCCCCCCCACACACACAAAAGTATTGCCTAAGTTCACTTTTTGTACATGATTCCACAATTAGACATGTCATACACTAAACTTTTAATGCCGAACAAATTTGTCCTAGTCAGCCAAAAAACAGCACGACGTTTGACATGTGGCGGTGTTTCACACGCGTAAGGACGAAATTTATGAAAAATGGAGTAGTCAAGAGAAACAAATGGAAGAAAAGAGAGAAAAACTTTGGAGAAATAATACTAAAATGCGGAAGAAACAAGAAAAACTATAGAGTTTCCTAAATTTCTCAAGAATAAAGAGTCCTTTTCATGAATGTTCCTAAGTATTTATGAGTTTGAATACTTCTAATTTGAATATAGATTTTGGTTTACCTTGTAGTGTTTCTAAGTTTTATCCCTTTCTATAAGTTACTGTATTTAAATAGTTTCTGAAATACTAATGTAATTCTCATTTTATGATTTTTGACTAAATTTACTTTATTAAATTTATCATGTGAGTCATCAGTAATAACATCTTTGACTAGGATCATTCACCAAACCTGAGGCTGAGGAGTACCAAAAGTAAAATGGCAACATAAATATTTCTTACTGGAAGTCTCATAACAATGTGACTGATGAAAACGGACCAAATTTGGGGTAATTTCAAAAGAAAAAAAAGAAAAGAAAGAAAAAAAAAGGACTCATTGGAAAAAGGGCTCCAGTTTCGTGTAAGCCTGTTCCGGCTCTAAATAAACGTTCTGTAGACCCAAGATGTCGGTTGCTTGTTTCTTTTTTATAACCAAGATGCGTGAGAACATCGTAAAAATGAGGGTTCTGTGTATCTTAAAGTTTTCATGCAGAGGCTTGGGAGGGATGTTATCTTGCATTATCTAAAAAATGGCACTCAAATATTTGTGCATTTTCCCCAACTTAAAGTTTTATACCTACGGATAATTTGAGATAAAAGAAAAGAAATTAAACATTGATGAGCTTCAACAGACAGATCTGTTCCTAAAGCTCCTTTTCCATCAGTTACCTAGTAGTTTCACCGTCTAGTTAGGAGCTACTACATGGTATGATCAGTTGGTTCCCAAAAGCTAACCACGATAGGTACACTGTCTCAAGTCTCAACCTTTGCCAATCACATAATCATCACACAAATTGCCCTCCCCACTAGGTACAATATATATTATCATCAATCACCTATCTCTCCTCCGTGCAACGTAATTTACAATAAAATCGCAAAGGCAAAAGCGTTTAAAAACACTAATTAATCCGACCACCAAGCTCCAATGATCAACACGCCTGCAACCTGTGACTGTGAGTAGGAGATAGGTTAATCAAGTCGATTAATCCGGTCCACTTTGACGAGGTCGTTGTAGGATACGCTCACCGGAGACATAATCTGGGGTCTGGTTTCAGCTTGTTTTCAGACAAGGCAGGCAAGTGTTGCATTCAGACTGTTTGTTTAATAATCGGGGATCTTTTGAGCAATCCCTTGGTGGATCTTTGATTAGCTTAGCTTTTGAGAGCATGCTTGCTCGATCATGGCCTTATTGGCGGGGTATATGGGTTCGCGAGTGCATCCGCTTTGCAACTGGTATCGTTGTCAATGCTTTGTGCAAAGTTTACAAGTCTTCGTGATTCTGTAGTACATGTCATCTCAGTGTTTTTGCACCGGCAGAAGTTTCCTCGCCAGTACAAAGCAAAGACGTGTCACAAGAGTCGATAGGAACGTTACTTATGGTGTATGCGATTACGAAGGCATGCATTCTCTGGTGCTTTCTAACTCAGGAGCGCTCCTATGTAAAACTCGTCGTTCCCCGTGCGTTGAGGCGCACAATATTATTTTCACATATGTACATGATGTCAGGAACAATCCTCGCAAAAAAAAAGAAATAAATGATAACAATATGACCAGATGCAAAAGAAATATGAATACCACAGACTAAACGACTTTATCATCCATAACATATATGCAGCAAAAGGTAGGTTTAATTTTAATGTACATGGAAACTTCAGGGAAACCAAACATAAAAGTTCCAAGAACCTGAATATTCGAAGTTTTTAAAAAGATCGACATATGTATTATGAAAATATGGGTAGTTGGTGAATTATCTATAAAATCTATATAAAGTAGATCTTTCTATACAACGTGAAGGCGAAAAAATTTAGATGATAATTTATTGGATTGTCGAAGTGTTCATCAAAATGAATTGCTAGTGGGGCTGCGAGATATGCTATGTATGGTGATACAGACATTTTGCATGCGCATGATTTGGATTAGTGAAAACCAATTTGATGATATGGACATTTTGCATGTTAAACACCTTGCGTGTTGAGCTTGCAAACATTAATGACTCTTAGTGGGATCAACTTTATAGAGATTATAGAGGCATACTATTTTGTTACTAACTGGATGCAGATGGTGTTTAATAAGAATTGATCAAAGGAAATTGCTGGGCGATAATAATATGTCGGTCATATTATTGGCTTCTGTAAGAATTGAAAGATCAGTGAAATGTACGTGTTCCAAATGGTCATAATATGACGGTGCATTCCGAGTTCACCAACTCAAACTCTCATAGGCAACTCTGGAAGTGATAAAATATTGTTTCGCAGTGTAATATCTAAACTCTTGTGCTAGTTACTCACTCTGTTCCTAAACTTTATTGTGATTTTAGTTCAACTTTGTACTAAATGACGACAATAATTTAGAGACGAAGAGAGCAGCTTTTTTTTAGAACAACTTGTGCTAGTTAGCTAAAAGAACAGTACTACTGGTGTTCCAAATGGGCCAGTGTGGCCATTTTTGATCTGAATGAATGAGGCTAAAAAGTACAGGCTTTTTCATCGGTCCATAGTTGCATATTTCTGCTTATCAGGGCAGAGCAACATAGCGGCCTCGCTCTGTCCCCCCCACCACCCCCCAAAAAAAACACAAAGGCCTCTTCATTTGGCACGTGATAGTCTAGTTCTTCCCTCCAATGCCCCCGGGCTTCTTCTTGGGGTTTTTCCTCCCTCCAATGTCTTGATTACAATCATGCATAATAATGTCTTGATTACAATCATGCATGATTAGGCTCATCACGCAGGAATTAAGGCACGGAATCATGCAAAACACAACCACTAGACATAAAAATAGACCAGCGAGCTATGCCGTTGGCCGCTTCATTACATCTGCAATCGATATTATGAATTCGAATGCCGTGATAAAAAAACATCAGGTTCTGGATATAAGCGATGATGCCACAGATTGATGAAGAACTTTGAGACTTGCTGTTGATGGCTTGGATGACGGAGGGGCAATCACTTTCAACAGTGATAGGAAGGATAGAAAAATCCCGGGCCATACGGATACCTTCCAGGCAGGCAATAGCCTCAGCGGTCTCTGCATCCGGGCAATGGTCGATCTGGTTCCAGGCCGAAGCAATGACACAACCTCTATGGTCTCCAAGCACACCGCCCCACGCAGCCAAGCTATTAGCAGCATAAAAACTGGCATCTACATTAAGCTTCAGAGTTAGCTTCAGGTGGTTTCCATTTGGCAACATTTTTTGTCAGGGAAGTGATAGGCTGAGCAAGGGAATGGAACATGGCAGTTTTTCCTTTGCAATCAGAAGTTGGAACGAGCTTACTGGAGTTATGCAAGGAATTCACGTAAATGAGGATGAAGTGGGCAGAAGCTTCAACAGAAAGTTCTCCTTTGTCAAAAATCAGATCGTTTCTTAGGTGCCACGCAGGCCACCACATAAACAACAACTTCACCCGGCAGTCTTCATCAACCTTGTCCAGCAGAATTTGGACCCAATCTTTGCCAGAATTCTGAATATCAGAATCTGAAGGAAGACGCCAATACTTCCGAACACTCGCGGGAAGAGCTTTAGCTTTTGTGCAGCTCATGACAGCATGGAAGCTGTTGGAATTTTGGGTTAGGCCCAAGGCCCAATTTGAAATTAATTCCTGGAAAATCTCAAAAGCTCATTCATGTAGTGGGATGAGGAAGTGGGAATAGTCCCACATTGCTAATTTAGGGGGAGTTAGACCAATATATAAGGTATGTTGGTTCTCACCTCTTGAGCAAGTGAGCAAGGGAAATTCCTACGCGCGCTCCTCCTCCTCCGCTCGCCTCGCCACGCGCGCCGCGTTTCGTGAATCGAGTTCGAGCTGTGCCGGGTCGTGCTTATCTTTTTGGCAGTCGGAATCCGTTGCGGAAGACTACCCCGGACTTCGGAAAAACGACGCCACAACCCTAGCCGTCACGCCCACGATCCAATCTCGTTGTTCGCTACCAACTGCTGCTCCATCCCGTCGGCTGCGTGCACAGATCGCCGGGAGAGCAGGCCTCCGGAACCCCGACCTTCGAGATCCTGCCCGGGAGACGGTCGATAAGGTTTTTGGGGAGCGTTCTCACGCGACTGCTCGCTTCTTCACGTCTCTGTTTCATCGGCATCTTCATCACCAATGGCCGACGACCTCGGAGATCCCGCGGCTCAGGCTGCCGCTTTAGCTCAGCAGCAGCAGGCTGCACAACTCAAGCACAGCAGCAGGCTGCCCAGCTCCAAGCCCAGGCAACTGTTGCTGCACAGGCGCAAGCGCAGGCACTGGCCGCTGCTCAGGAGGTAGTCAAGGCTGCAGCTGCTGCCGGCGTGAACATCGACGCCACCGGACTCGTCACCGACCTCAACAAACAAACACAAGAAAAGAGCACAGCACCGTACGTAATCTGCTCTTTCTTGCTGATTTTGATTAGTAGTTCTATTATTCATGCCGTGAAATTAGATGAGTTTTATTGCTGTGCGTTGCTATTTAATTTGTCTAGTTTGCATGATATAATGTGCTACATGTTTTACACACTGTCTTTCTGGATTAAATATTCATCGAAATTACCTAATTTATCAACAATCCAAAAACCTTACTCGTGTAGGCAATTTTCGATGTCTCAATTTGCTGTCGCATTGAAACCACATGTGTTTACTGGACTGCACTTTAAGAGGTGGCATTATAAATGTCATATGTGGCTCGTGGCTATGGGCGCATGGTGGGCGGTACAACACGGGAAGACTCAAACAATTGCTTCTCGGCAGTTGTATGTTGAGGCTTGTGTTGTAGTCGTTGGTGCGATCTGTAGTGTGCTGAGAGATAAGCTCGTTGATGCTTATCTGCACTATCAGGATGCCAAAGAGTTGTGGGATGCGCTCGATGCTAAGTTTGGCGCATCTGACGCTGGCAGTGAGTTGTACGTCATGGAGCAGTTCTTTGACTATAAGATGGTTGCAAACCGATCTGTAGTGGAACAAGCTCATGAGTTACTGACTATGGCTAAGGAACTTGAGCAACTCAAGTGTCCACTACCCGACAAGTTTGTCGCCGGGGGCATCATCGCGAAGCTTCCTCCCTCGTGGAGGAACTTTGCTACTTCACTAAAACACAAGAGACAAGAAATCTCTGTGGAGAACCTGATTGGGACTCTTGATGTTGAGGAGAAGGCGAGAGCAAAAGATGCTGACCCCAAAGGCAACACACAAGAGGGTACGTCCACTGCCAACATGGTTCAGAGGAACAACCACAACAACAGTAACAACAAGGGAAAGGGAAAGGCATTCAATAATGCTGGTCCAAAGAACACTACCACTTTCAAGAAGAAGAAGAAAGGAGGCAACAAGGACAAGGATCCTTGCTTTGTGTGCGGAGGACTTGGCCATTGGGCGAGTAACTGCAAGGAGCGCAAAGGAGGACAGATTCGGCAAAAGTTTGCTAATTTGACCATTGGCAACAATGAAGATGCAGGCAAGTATGGTAATTTATTTACTGTACTTTCTGTATGTCAGTCCACCGATTGGTGGGTCGATACAGGCGCAACTATTCATGTGTGTGCTGATATTTCCTTGTTTTCTTCATATCAGGCCATCAGCTCCTCAGTGATGATGGGGAAGGGCGCCCATGCTTCTATTCATGGTGTTGGCACGATGGATCTGAAGTTTACTTCGGGAAAGATCGTGCAGCTGAGGAACGTGCAGCATGTGCCCTCCATTCAGAAGAATCTTGTTAGTGGATCCCTCCTTTGCAACGACGGATTTAAGTTAGTGTTTGAGTCCAATAAAGTTATCGTGTCTAAATATGGACAATTTATTGGTAAAGGTTATGAGTGCGGAGGTTTGTTCCGCTTATCTCTTTTGGATTTTTGTAATAAGGTCGTGAACAGCGTCAATTCTATTAATAATGAGTCTAATGTTTGGCATTCATGACTTTGTCACATTAACTTTGGTTGCATGACGCGATTAGACTGAGTTTAATCCCTAAAATCACTGTGGCTAAAAGTTCCAAGTGCCAAGCTTGTGTGCAAGCGAAGCAGCCTCGCAAGCCTCACAAGGCTGCTGAGGAGAGGAACTTAGCACCGTTAGAGCTCATACATTCTGATCTTTGTGAGATGAACGGTGTATTAACCAAAGGTGGAAAACGTTATTTCATGTCTTTCATTGATGATGCGACTAGATTCTGTTATGTGTATTTATTAAAATCAAAGGATGAAACATTGCATTATTTTAAGATCTATAAAGCTGAAGTCGAGAATCAACTTGAAAAGAAAATTAAACGTTTGCGGTCTGACCGCGGTGCAGAATATTTCTCCAGTGAGTTTAATTCATTTTGTGAGGAACATGGCATAGTCCATGAGAGGACGCCTTCCTATTCGCCCCAGTCAAACGGGGTTGCTGAGAGAAAAAACCGCACGCTGACTGACTTGGTCAACGCCATGTTAGACACTGCTGGTTTATCCAAGGCATGGTGGGGGGAGGCGCTTTTGACTTCGTGTCATGTCCTAAATCGTGTTCCCACAAAAGATAAAGAAGTCACCCCATACGAGCTATGGGAAAAGAAGAGACTCACACTTTCTTACTTACGAACTTGGGACTGTTTGGCGAAAGTCAATGTGCCAATCACCAAGAAACGTAAGCTTGGACCAAAAACCGTTGATTGTGTTTTTCTTGGCTACGCACTTCGAAGTGTTGGCTATAGATTCTTGGTTGTAAATTCTGGAGTACCTGACATGAGCGTCAGTACAATTATGGAGTCCACGGATGCTACATTTTTTGAGGACATATTTCCCATGAGAGATATGCATAGCACATCTAGAGAGGATCATCACGTACCTGCTGAACTCGTCAGTTCAGAGGAACGGTGTAGCTCCTGAACCCACCATCCCAGTGGAAAATCTTGAACAAACACGTGATGAGATTCCTGAGGAGTATGACAATGAAGCCCCTATTAGGGGCAAGCGACAAAGGATTATTAAATCCTTTGGTGATGATTTCATTGTGTACCTTGTGGATGACACCCCTAAAACCATTAATGAGGCCTTTGCATCTCCGGATGCAGACTATTGGAAGGAAGCCATTCGTAGTGAGATGGATTCTATCATGGTTAATGGTACGTGGGAGGTCGTTGACCGTCCGTACGGGTGCAAACCTGTAGGATGCAAGTGGATATTCAAGAAAAAGCTTAGGCCTGATGGTACTATTGAGAAGTACAAGGCGCGACTTGTGGCCAAGGGTTTTACCCAGAAAGAAGGTGAAGATTTCTTTGATACTTACTCACCTGTAGCTCGATTGACCACAATCAGAGTATTACTATCACTGGCTGCCTCATATGGTCTGATTGTCCATCAAATGGACGTTAAGACAGCTTTCCTTAACGGAGAGTTGGACGAGGAAATTTACATGAACCAGCCAGATGGATTTGTAATAAAGGATCATGAAGGCAAAGTGTGTAAGTTATTAAAGTCTCTGTATGGCCTGAAACAAGCTCCTAAGCAATGGCATGAGAAGTTTGACAAAACTTTAACATCTGCCAGCTTTGTTGTAAACGAAGCTGACAAATGTGTATACTACCGCCATGGTGGGGGTGAGGGAGTTATACTTTGTTTGTATGTCGATGACATATTAATATTTGGGACTAACCTCAAAGTGATTGAAGAGGTTAAAACTTTCTTGTCGAAGTGCTTTGACATGAAAGACCTTGGTGTAGCTGATGTTATTCTGAACATCAAGCTCGTGAGAGGCGACAATGGTGAGATCACTTTGTTGCAATCTCACTATGTGGAGAAGATCTTGAGTCGTTTCGGCTATGCTGATTGTAAACCTTCTCCAACTCCTTATGATCCAAGCGTTCTGCTTCGAAAGAATCACAGAATTGGAAGAGATCAACTGAGATATTCTTAGATTATTGGTTCACTCATGTATTTGGCTAGCGCAACTAGACCTGACATCTCTTTTGCTGTGAGCAAACTGAGTCGGTTCAATAAGAATCCGGGAGATGATCATTGGAGTGCACTCGAGAGGGTCATGCGCTATCTAAAGGGCACAATGGGCTATGGTATACACTATACTGGGTACCCCAAGGTACTTGAGGGTTATAGTGATTCAAACTGGATATCTGATGTTGACGAGCTAAAGGCCACGAGTGGATATGTGTTCACACTCGGAGGGGGCGCTGTTTCATGGAAGTCTTGTAAGCAAACGATCTTAACCAGATCAACTATGGAAGCAGAACTTTCAGCATTAGATACATCCACAGTTGAGGCCGACTGGCTTCGTGAGCTCTTGATGGACTTGCCGATTGTTGAAAAACCAATACCGGTGATTCTTATGAACTGTGACAATCAAACTGTGGTAGTCAAAGTGAACAGTTCTAAAGATAACATGAAGTCATCAAGACACGTCAGGAGACGTCTGAAATCTGTCAGAGCAATGAGAAATTCCGGAATAATAGCATTGGGATATATCCCAACGGCTAAAAATCTGGCAGATCCCTTTACAAAGGGTCTATCAAGGAATGTGATAGAATCTGCATCAAGGGAGATGGGATTGCGACCCACGTGAGTTACCATGGCGGTAAACCAACCTATGTGATCGGAGATCCCATGAATTAGGACCTGGAAAACAAGTCATTGGATAACTGAGGAGAGTGTACATTCTTTATCCCACTTCGTTGACAATGCATTACTCTCGTGTACTGTATGGTAGGTTTTTTAAATTAATGTGTTCTAACGCGTTGCATTAATTTGCAAGGGAGATACTGTCCTACAGAGTAGTCTCTAAATAACAAACCTATATGAGCCTGACTATTGGTCGCAGTCTATGAGATTTGGGTGGTCTCTAGTAAGCTCATGAAAAGGCCTGGAGAATGACTTATATGCTCCACACCGCGGGGTAGCATTCGGCAGCCCAGTACCAGACAACAATTTAGTGAAGCTCTAACACAGAAAACTGACAATTCAAGGTTTGTCCATTGTTCAGTTGTGCGTGAGTAAAGCAATTTGTTTAGGTGGATGTTCAACCTTAACCGGTCTCCACTGAAACGCTGGTATATCAAAAACAGAGTTTTAGATCAACGGCAATTTTATATGTGCTTATGAGATATTGTGGGGGATTGTTGGAATTTTGGGTTAGGCCCAAGGCCCAATCTGAATTAATTCCTGGAAAATCTCAAAAGCCCATTCATGTAGTGGGACGAGGAAGTGGGAATAGTCCCACATTGCTAGTTTAGGGGGAGTTGGACCAATATATAAGGTATGTTGGTTCTCACCTCTTGAGCAAGTGAGCAAGGGAAATTCCTACGCGCGCTCCTCCTCCTCCTCCTCCTCCTCCTCCGCTCGCCTCGTCACGACGCGCGCGCACGCGCCGCGTTTCGTGGATCGAGTTCGAGCTGTGCCGGGTCGTGCTTATCTTTTTGGCAGTCGGAATCCGTTGCGGACGCGTAGCAAATCCCGATAATAGCGGAGTCGGTTTTGGTTTCCTAAACCGAACCGAAGTCCGCCTGCGTGCCTATATAATAAGACTACCCCGGACTCCGGAAAAACGACGCCACAACCCTAGCCGTCACGCCCACGATCCAATCTCGTTGTTCGCTGCCAACTGTTGCTCCATCCCGTCGGCTGCGTGCACAGATCGCCGGGAGAGCAGGCCTCCGGAACCCCGACCTTCGAGATCCTGCCCGGGAGACGGTCGATAAGGTTTTTGGGGAGCGTTCTCACGCGACTGCTCGCTTCTTCACGTCTCTGTTTCGTCGGCATCTTCATCACCAATGGCCGACGACCTCGGAGATCCCGCGGCTCAGGCTGCCGCTTTAGCTCAGCAGCAGCAGGCTGCACAACTCAAGCACAGCAGCAGGCTGCCCAGCTCCAAGCCCAGGCAACTGCTGCTGCACAGGCGCAAGCGCAGGCACTGGCCGCTGCTCAGGAGGTAGTCAAGGCTGCAGCTGCTGCCGGCGTGAACATCGACGCCACCGGACTCGTCACCGACCTCAACAAAGAAACACAAGAAAAGAGCACAGCACCGTACGTAATCTGCTCTTTCTTGCTGATTTTGATTAGTAGTTCTATTATTCATGCCGTGAAATTAGATGAGTTTTATTGCTGTGCGTTGCTATTTAATTTGTCTAGTTTGCATGATATAATGTGCTACATGTTTTACACACTGTCTTTCTGGATTAAATATTCATCGAAATTACCTAATTTATCAACAGAAGCCATCTTCCGGTTCCATGCCACAGATGTTGCAAGTAGACGAGTGATCCATGTGACGGTGGTGTCTATTCGCCTGCACATCAAGGGAATTGGTGGCGAGTTTCCAAGCAAACACACGAATCTTGGGCGGCACGACAATCTTCCAAATGACATCCCAAAGGCTGTCCATCCGGTCTAGCGCTGCCACCATTGGCGGACAGTTGGATTTTAGATTCAGGGTGAGACGATACGCACTTCGGACTGAAAATTGACTGGATTTCTCTCCTTGCCAGGCCAGGAAGTCCTCCATGCCCTCCGGCAGCAAGCGAATTTTCATAATTTTATCTGCATCAAATGGAAAGAAATTGTTTCTGATGAGGGGGCCATTCCATTCATTTGAGGCAGGCAAGATCAGATCCGACACATGACGGATACGAGTTCTTATCCTGGGAGCCAACACTTTTAAATTTCCACAGAGCCAGAGCCAATACGCCAAACAACACCTTGCTTGAGAATATCATGTTGGAAAAATTAAGCAATTTCGAGAATAACAATTCAATAAATAATTTCAGAATATAGATCATGACGACAGTAGCAACTAACAGATGTATCTCATCAATGCTAGAAGTATTAAACAGCCCAACGAACAGCAATATGAACTCGCAGATCATAACTAAACAACAGATCGAATCACAATGTATGTACTGTTGTGGTGGAGAAGAAGCTGTTGCTGTTGCGTTCGCTTGACGAAGTTGTTGACGTAGAAGACGGCGGCGCGTCGCGCACCCGCCGGTTCGAGGAGGTAGACGACCTGTGGTTGCAGGGAAGCGAGCAGTCGCGTGGAGCACTTCCCAAAAACCTTATTCGCCCTCGCCCGTACAGGATCGCAAAGGCGAAAGGTTCCGGAGACGTGCTCTCCCAATCGCTGGTGCACGCCGGCGCTCGGGATGGAGTAGACTACGACGACGGCGCAAAAGCGAGAGACAGGCGAAACCCTAGCGCAGCCGAGTTGCGTGCCGATCGGAGGGACAAGGCGGCTGTATATATAGTCACGTAGGTATAGGTCGGTTTGGTTTATGAAACCTGAACCGACTCCACAAAATCTGCACGGGTCCGTAACAGATTCCAAAAATACCTTGCGCGCGTGACAAAAAGATAAGAAGTCCGGCCCGGCCCGGCTCGAACTCGATCCACGAAACGGGACGCGCGCACGTGTCGTGACAAGGCGAGCGGAGGAGGAGGAGGAGTGCGCGTGGCGATTTCCCTTGCTCACTTGCTCAATAGGTGAGAAGCAACATCCCTTACATGTTGGTCTTACTCACTCTAAACTAGCAAGATGGAACTATTGCCTTCCCACTCCCTTCATTCCACTTCATGAATGAGCCTTTGAGATTTTCAGAATTATTAAAACTTGGGTTTGGGCTGATCAGGCCCAACAACACCAAATTCTAACAATCCCCCACCAGATCTCAAATACCCATTTAGAGATTTACCTGTTCTCGCTACTTGTTTATATACTAGTGTTTCAGCAGAAACTGTTAAGTTGAACTTCTGCCTAGAACTTTAAGTTACATCCATCCACACTCACAATGGACCAAGCCTTGAATTGCAAACTGGCGTGAAATAGATTTTACTCAAAGTCAACCAGTACTGGGCTATCAGTAGTCTACCCCGTGGGTGGAGCATATGCGTCGTACTCCGTGGTCTCTTCATGAGTTACTAGAGATCACCCAAATCTCATAGACTGCGACGTTAGACAGTCGGACTCATATAGGTGTGTTCTTTCAAGAATACTCTGTAGGACAGCATCTTTCGCTAGGCATAGCCGCAATGAACACATTAAGGCATGTCGCCAACCTGCCTTACAGCAATTTGAGAGTCGCACATCTTCACATAGAGAGGGTTATAACATACTCTCATCTGTTATACCGATAGCTTCGTTCTTCCCAGATCCTACTTCACGGGATCTCCGATCACATAGGTTGGGTTACCACTATGGCACAACATTCATGTGTCTCAACCCCATCTCCCTCGATGCACTCTCTATCACATTACGTGATAGTCCCTTGGTAAAGGGATCGGTCAGGTTTTTCTCTGTTTGAATATATGTAACAGTTATCACTTCGCAGTTTTTCAATTTTCTGACAGACTGCACACATCTCCTTACGTGTTTTGAGGACTTCGCGTTATCCTTTGAACTGTTCACTTTAGTAATAACCATTTGATTATCACAGTTCATCAGAATAGCCGCACTGGTTTTTCAACCACTGGCAAGTCCATCAAAAGATCTCTCAGCCACTCTGCCTCAAAGGTGGCTGTATCTAAAGCACCAAGCTTTGCTTCCATACTTGACCTCGTCAATATGGTCTTTTTGCAAGATCTCCATGATACTACACCACCACCAAGTATGAAGGCATACCCGGTTGTGGCGTAGAGATCATCTGCTTCAGAGATCTGGTTCGAATCACAATATCCCTCAAGCACAGCTGGATGTCCTGAATAATGTATTCCATAACTCATCGTACCTTCTAGATAGCGCACTATCCTTTCTAGTGCACGCCAATGATTTATACCCAGGTTTGACGTGAACCTACTCAACTTGCTCACAGCAAAAGAGATATCAGGCCTCGTAACGCTAGCTAAGTACATAAGGGAACTGATTATTTGAGAGTATCTCAATTGATCTTTCCCTTCTCCATTGTTCTTTCTGAGTATCATGCTGGGGTCATACGGTGTTGGTGAAGGTTTGCTGTCAGTAAAACCGAAGCGACTCAAGACCTTCTCAACATAGTGGGATTGCAACAAAGTAATTCCACTCTCATCCTTAACCAGCTTAATGTTAAGAATAACATCAGCCTCTCCCAGATCTTTCGTATCAAAGCAATTTGATAGAAACGAATTGACCTCATTTATCACTTTTATGTTTGTACCAAAAATCAGAATATCATCCACGTACAAACACAAAATAACACCTTCGCCCCCACCATGGCGATAGTACACACATCTATCAGCCTCATTAATGACAAAGCCTGCAGAAGTTAACGTTCTGTCAAACTTCTCGTGCCATTGCTTAGGTGCTTGTTTTAGTCCATACAAAGATTTTAGTAACTTGCACACCTTTCTCTCTTCACCCTTTACCACAAATTCATCTGGCTGATCCATGTAAATTTCCTCTTCCAACTCTTTGTTAAGGGAAGCTGTCTTTACGTCCATTTGATGAACGACAAGACCATAGGAGGCAGCCAGGGATAGTAAGTCTAGCAGCGGGTGAATAGGTGTCAAAGTAATCTTCGCCTTCTTTCTGAGTTTAGCCTTTCGCCACAAGCCGAGCCTTATACTTTTCAATAGTACCGTCAGCCTTAGCTTCTTCTTGAACACCTACTTGCAGCCTACTAGTTTACAACCGTGGGGTCGTTCAGATAGCTCCCAAGTCCCATTAGAAAGAATGGAGTCCATCTCACTCTGGACAGTTTCTTTCCATTCATTTGCATCTGGTGATGCATATGCCTCTGCAATGGTTTTGGTAGTATTCTCCACAAGGTACACAATGAAGTCATCATCGAAGTATTTTGCAATCCTCCGTCTCTTACTCCTAGAAGGAGCTTCATTGTCATCCTTCTCAACATCATCCTCGGGATGTTCAGATTCATTATCAGATGTATTAGATTCAGGTATGCTAGACTCGGGTAATATTTCAGAAGAAATTCTAGCAATGCTATGCATATCTTTCATAGGAAAAATATTCTCAAAAAATGTTGGATCACAAGATTCCATAATAGTATCAACATGCATATCAGGTACCTCGGATTTAACTACTTAGAATCTATAGCCCATGCTCCGCTAAGCATAGCCTAGAAAGATACAATCCACTTTTCGGTCCGAGCTTGCGTTTCTTGAAATTGGAACGTTGACCTTCGCCAAACATCCCCAAGTGCGCAAGTAAGAAAGTGATGGCTTTCTTCCAATCCACTCCTCATAGGGAGTCTTCTCTTTATTTTTGTTTGGAACTTTATTCAGGACATGACATGAAGTCAGCAGCGCTTCCTCCCACCTTGCCTTAGATAAACCGGCAGTGGCTAACATGGAATTCACCAAGTCAGTCAGCGTGCGATTTTTCCTCTCGGCGACCCCGTTTGATTGGGGAGAACAGGGAGGCGTCCTTTCATGAATAATACCATGTTCCACACAAAACTCATCAAATACATTGGAGAAATACTCGCCACCACAATCTGACCTAAAACATTTGATCTTTCTCTCCAACTGATTTTCAACTTCAGCCTTATAGATTTTAAAGTAGTCTAAAACCTCATCTTTAGTTCGCAACAAATAAACATAGCAGAATCTAGTAGCATCATCAATTAACATCATGAAATATCTCTTTGCACATTTTGTCAACACACCATTCATCTCACAAAGATCAGAATGTATGAGTTCTAGAGGTGCAAAATTTCTCTCCTCGGCCGTCGTGTGGGGCTTTCGAGGTTGCTTTGATTGCACACAACTATGGCACTTAGAACCTTTAGCAACGGTGAAAGTAGGAATTAAACTCATAGTGGATAGCCGAGACATTAAACCAAAATTAACATGACATAAATGAGAGTGCCAAACACTTGCATCATCATTAACACTGATATCTCATATATCTTGTGTTTCAGAGACGTGGCGAAGCTCCTCCATGCAGGAGTTAACTTTGCAATAATGCACCCAGCCACATACTTGTCGGGCAATTCACACTTGAGAAGGTTGAGCTCTCTCACAATGATTTTTATCTCATGCGCATGTTCAACTACAGAACGGTTATCCACCATCTTGTAGTCGTTCAGCGACTCCATGGTATACAGTTCACTGCCTGCATCGGTTGCACCAAATTTAGCATCCAGTGCATCCCACAGCTCCTTCCCGTCTTCTATGTGCATATATACATCACAAAGACGGTCAGAAAGAACACTCAAAATGCATCCTCTAAAGGCAACATTGGCATCCTGGAAATTTTTCTGAGCTTCCTCAGATAAATCTCCCTCTGGTTTGCCGTCTGTCACCTAGAATACTTGTAGAGTCTACAACCAGAGCGTGGCCTTTAATTGCCATCTCTTGAAGTACATCCCGGAAAATTTATCCAGCTTCAATGCATCGGCTAAACCCATAGTTAAATTAGGAAATTGCCTACAATAAGGTTTTTGGATTGTTGGAAAATTAAGCAATTTCGAGAATAACAATTTAATGAATAATTCCAGAATATAGATCAAGACGACATTAGCAACTAACAGATGTATCTCATCAATACTAGAAGTATTAAACAGCCCAACAAACAACAATATGAACTTGCAGATCATAACTAAACAACAGATCAAATCACAATGTACGTACTGTTGCGGTCGAGAGAAAGCCGTTGCTGTTGCGTTCTCTTGATGAAGTTGTTGACAAAGAAGACGGCGTGCGTCGCGCACCCGCCGGTTCGAGGAGACAGACAACCCGTGGTTGCAGGGAAGCGAGCAGTCGCACGGAGTGCTTCCCAAAATCTTATTCGCCCTCTCCCGTACAGGATCGCAAAGACGAAAGGTTCCAGAGACCTGCTCTCTCGATCGCTGGTGCACACCGGTGCTTGGGATGGAGTAGACTATGACGACGACGCAAAAGCGAGAGACGGACGAAACCCTAGTGCGGCTGAGTGGCGTGCCGATCGGAGGGACGGGGCGGCTGTATATATAGTCATGCAGGTATAGGTCGGTTCGGTTTAGGAAACCTGAACCGATTCCACAAAATCTGCACGCGTCTGTAACAGATTCCAAAAATACCTTGCGTGTGTGACAAAAAGATAAGAAGTCCGTCACGGCTCGAACTTGATTCACGAAACGCGGCGCGCACGTGTCGTTACGAGGCAATAGGAGGAGGAGGAGCGCGCATGGGGATTTTCCTTGCTCACTTGCTCAATAGGTGAGAAGCAACATCCCTTATATGTTGATCTTACTCACTCTAAACTAGCAAGGTGGGACTATTCCCTTCCCACTTCTCTCATCCCACTTTATGAATGGGCCTTTGATATATTCAGAATTATTAAAACTTGGGCTTGTGTTGATATATTCAGAATTATTAAAACTTGGGCTTGTGTTGATATATTCAGAATTATTAAAACTTTGGCTTGTGTTGATCAGGCCCAACAACACCAAATTCTAACAGATCAAGGCCGTGCATGATGCCTTGGCAACAGGGTGAAGTATTGTGGACGAAAGCCATGTCCGTCGGAGAGCCCTGCGGGCAATACTTTGCTTTTAGTACTCGGGCACGTAACGAATCAGGATACTTCAGGAGACGCCATGCTTGTTTAGCAAGCAGGACCTAATTGAAGAGCCTAAGATATCTGAAGCCGATACCTCCAATGGATTTGGGTTTAATCATCTGAGATCCCAACTCATCCAATGTATCCTGCAATGGTTTGTCTTATCACCCCACCAAAAGTCTCTCGCTAAGTGTGATAATTCCTCACAAAGATCAGCAGAGAATTTAAATACGCTCATAGTGTATGTAGGGATAGCTTGGATTATCGACTTAATCAAAACTTCTTTTCCACCACAAGAGAAATACTTTTCCGCCCAGTTTGAACAACGCTTGATAATTTTTTCTTTGATTGATTGAAACTTGCCATCCTTCGTTCTACCTTGAGGGACAGGGAGTCCTAAGTATTTAGCTTCAAATGTGATGTTTTGGGCACCCAGGGATCTGCATGACAGGTGTTGCATTATTCTGACTGCACTTGTTGCCCATAAGAATAGAGCATTTCTTAGGACTCAACATCTGACCAGTACCCTTCTCATACACATTAAGAACTTCTTTGATCTTCAACGCTTGATCTGGATTTGCTTTGAAAAAAAAGAAGACTATCGTCCGCAAATAACAGATGAGAGATGTCTGGACTTTGGTGGCAGATATGAAGGTCCAGCAGGTTCCCATTCGAGATCTGTTTCTGCAGAAGTAAGGAGAGGCTTTCCGCCACAATGAGAAAAAGATAGAGGGAGAGGGCTCTCCCAGGCGAAGCCCCATACTCGGATGGAACATGTTCAGAAGCTTGCCATTAAACCGGACACTGTATCTGACGGTAGTGACGCAAACCATGATCCAATTAATCCATTGCTTAGCAAGGTCAAGCTTATAAGCACAATAATTACCACGGTCATCTTTTGTTTTTCTGAATTGCATAGATACATTCAAAAGCAATGATGGCATTGTCGGTGATCATCCTTCCTGGGATAAACACACTCTGCATTGGAGAAATTATATCATGTAACAGAGGACGAAAACGATTAATTAAGCACTTAGAGACAACTTTATAAATAACATTGCAAAGGCCAATCAATATGAAGTCCTTAAGAAGGATAAGATTTTTCTTTTTCGGAATAAGGACGATAGTAGTATCATTAACTCCTTCGGGCATTTTACAGGTGCGAAAAAGTGGCTCTGCAAATATCTGTCTTCAGGGTACTCCATTGTCGCTGAAAAAATCTAGGAGGCACACCATCCGGACCTGGAGCTTTCCAAGGTCCAATCTGAAAATCTTTGCACAAGTCTTCATTCATTCGATCAGTCACCTTTCTGTGAAGAACTTCAGTGGCAACGCGAGGAACAACCTGCTGGTCTTTAGTATAAAGAGACTTGAAGAAATCTGGAGTCATAGCTTCCAAGGTTTTAATATCTTCAGTGAGGGAGCCATCAGGTTGAGTCAAAGCTTAAATATTATTTTTCTTAGCTCTCCAGGTAGCTTTGAGATGGAAAAAGGCTGTATTTCACTCACCATGCTTGATCCAATCGATCCTAAATCGCTGGTGCCAGTACATTTCTTCAGAGTCCAACAGAGATCATCAATTTGTTTGCTTAAAGAAATGGCCAGCTTTCTATAGTAATCGCCAGGAGTTGCCTGAGTCTTGGCAAGTTTCTTCCTCAGCGTCTCAATTTTTCTAGGGATATGTCCAAAGGTTTTGTTATTCCAGGTGGCGAGGGAGGACATCACACCACCAAGATTATTCAGAACCTCCCCCAAGTCGCTTGGGGGCTTGTGTGGTGTCCAGGCAGTCTCAATCTCATCAGACAAGGCTTCAGACTTTCCCAATGTGCCTCGAACCGAAAATGTTTCTTAGCTCGATTAGAAACAGGAGAAGGTTCAGGAATAATCAAAAGAGGACAGTGATCAGACCTGGAAGATACCAGATGTTTAACTTTGCAGCTAGGAAACAAATTAGTCCACTCCGGGTTGGCCACGGCTCTGTCAAGGCGGAATCGCACATTCCTGGCCCCTTGCTTTTTGTTATCATAAGTCCACGGCAGACCTTCAAAACCTAAATCAAAGAGGTCACAGTGAGACAAAACTTCTCTGAATTCATGCATTTGACGTTCGCCTCGTCTTCTGCCAGAAAAATGTGTTCATTCTGCCAAAGAGCTTCATTGAAGTCGCCGGCCATAAACCAAGGACCGAGAGGTTTTTCTTTGCTTCAGTTGTAATCTTCTTTGAGGTTGACTTGTTAACCTTCTTGATATAATATAACACTGTACCGTTTTGTCAAAAAAAAAGAGTCTTCTTTTTTTGAAAGAAGAATACAACAAGCTTCTGCTTCTTTTTCTGCCGCCACGATTTCGATTGATAATCTACTTTTTCGCGATTTCTCTTAAGCAGATTAAAAAAGAATTAATGAAAACTGTAACATGATACTGAAACCCTATCACATGGCAAGCATGTTGTGCCCAGGTCCTTTGACCATCATCCCAGCAACATTTTCCTCATTCGACAGGGTTTATCTCACAGCACGAACACCGAGTTCAGTTCCAGCTCCCTTGCCTTGATTTCACCATCCTGTCCCAGCTCCATAGCCTTGACTGATGCTGTATCGGACGTCATCACCAGACGGAGCCAGTCTCCTTCAAGAGCAGCAGAAAAGGCCGCTGAAGGAGCTCCAGAATTTGCTCCACCCCCAGGGATAGAAACTCCTGAGCAGGTCCCGGAAGAAGCACCTGGTAGGATCCTAGATATATCTCTAGGTGTAGATCTAGACGGTGGAATGCTATTTCTGTGTATGGATTTGGGATTCGGGTATGGGGATCAAGAGAGAGAGAGAGGGGAGCACCTTCTCCTTGACTGGACAAAGAGCTCGACAACGCAACCATGTCGAGGGAGTCAGGTGGAGCGTCAGCAACCGGGTGACGGTGGCCGGGAGCGATGGCGGCAGCTGCGGCGGAGCTTCCCGTCGCTGTCTGCGCAACCCTAGATCGGTAGGGGTGTGTTCGGTGGGGTGACGGCAACGCAGCAAACCTCGTAGTGCGTGCCCCGGCCCCCCTCCTCTTTATATAGCGCGGCGCGACAGGGGCCCGCCAACCATATTGGGTTGGGCGCCCCCGATCAGGACGCGTCAGATGTAGACCCGGTGGGCCGTTGGGCCCACACGGCTGGGAGATCACTCTAACATTCTCCCCCTTGATCTCAACTTTTTTTTGAACTGTATACTTTTTACTTTACTCGTTTCACCACCGATTAGTATGTAGAGCATGTCTCATCGTCTCAGCTCAATTGCTGATAGAATCAGACAGCTACAACATACATTATTGTGTTGAAACAAATTCTGTTTCTTTTCGGGCCATTCTTTATCCAGTAATCATAGGCTTTTTCTTAAACCCGCCGGCTAAGTGTTCTTTGAACACACTGGGTGGTAGGCCTTTCGTAAGCGGATCCGCAAGCATATCCTTTGTCCTTATATGCTCGAGACTTATAGTGTGATTCTGAATTTTATCTTTCACAACATAATACTTTCTCTCTATCGGTTTGGTAGCATTACTCGACTTGTTGTTGTGAGTATAGAATACTACGGGCTGGTTGTCGCAGTACATCTTTAGTGGGTTGTCGATACAATCCACCACTTTCAAGTCGGGTATAAATTTTTTTAACCATATTGCCTGCCCCGTGGCCTCATAACATGCTATATATTCTGCATACATCGTGGATGAGGCAACTAATGACTGTTTGGAGCTTCTCCACGAAATAGCCCCCCTGCGAGAATGAATACATATCCTGACGTGGATTTTCTATCATCTCTGTCTCCCGCAAAATCTGCATCTGAATACCCTTTTATCTATAGGGAATTAGATCTTCTATATGTTAGCATGAGATCTTTTGTGCCTTACGCATAACGCAATGCTTTCTTTATCATTTTCCAGTACTCTATGCCTGTATTTTCTTGATATCTACTGAGCACCCCGGTGATAAAAGCTAAGTCAGGGCGAGTGCACACTTGTGCATACTGTAGGCTTCTAACGGCTGAAGCATATGAAACCGCTTTCATTTGATCGATCTCGTATTAACTTTTGGGATATTGAAATTTCCCAAAACTGTCGCCCTTGACTATTGGAGCAGGTGTGACATTGCTCGCATGCATATCGTATTTCTTTAGAATCTTTTCTAAATATGTCTTTTGCGATAGTCCTAGAACCCCATTTTTCCTATCTCGGTGAATTTCTATGCCCAAGACATATGACGCTTCACCAAGATCTTTCATATCAAAATTTGAGTACAAAAACTTCTTTGTTTCTAGTAGTAGACTAACATCACTGCTAGCAAGCAAGATATCATCCACGTACAAGATTAGGAAAATGTATTTCCCATTTTTAAACTATGCATAAACGCAATTGTCCTCAACATTCTTTTTAAACCTAAATTTCTTAACAGTCTCATTAAACTTTAGATACCACTGTCTTGAGGCTTGCTTTAATCCATAAATGGATTTCTTTAGGCGGCATCCTATGTTTTCCTTGCCTTCCATGATAAAACCCTTGGGTTGTTTCATGTAGACCTTTTCTTCTAAATTCCCATTTAGAAATGTCGTCTTTACATCCATCTGATGTAGCTCTAAATCAAAGTGCGCCACTAGTGTCATTATTATTCTGAAGGAATCCTTGCATGAGACTGGAGAAATGTCTCATTGTAATCTATTCCTTCTCTTTGTGTAAATCCTTTTGCCACGAGTCGTGCTTTGTATTTTTCTATATTCCCTGTAGAGTCACATTTGGTTTTGTAGACCCATTTACAGCCTACCGTTTTGGCTCCTTTAGGAATTTTGTTTCCACAAACTTTGTATATCTGTCTGGACAGTAGAAACGAGAACCTTTGGATTTTTCAGGGTAGCCAATGAAATGGCAACTTACTGTCTTGGTATCCAATTTTGCAATATTTGGGTTAAGCACTTTGGCCTCAGCTGGGCTCCCCCACACCGGCAGGTGTTGTAGAGAGGACACTCTTCCTGTCCACAGCTCATACGGTGTTTTGGGCACCGACTTGGGTGGTACTCTATTGAGAATGTGAATGGCGGTTTTTAATGCCTCCATCCACAACCCCAATGGTAATGTGGAATAACTCATCATACTGCGCACCATATCCATAAGTGTACGGTTACGCCTTTCAGCTACTCCAATTTGTTGAGGCTCAATACTGGGCAACTATTCCAGTCTCCTGTAAGGTCCAGGGACTTGTCCGTACGGGGTGTGCCGACCGTAGTACTCCCCCCCCCCCCCCCCCGCCCCCCCCCCTTTCGAATCTAGTACTATCTTACTATCTTGGTTTTCAATTTCAGCCTTGAATATTTTAAATTTATCCAACGCTTCTGACCTTTCTTTTATTGGATAAATGTAACCATAACGGGAGTAGTTATGTTATGAACGAATCCTATGTTATGAACGAAACATAACCATCCACAATTTTCACAGGAAATGGTCCACAAATGTCAGTGTGAATAATTTCTAGTGTGTCGGTGCTACGTGTTGCACCCTTTTTGATTTGCTTTACATACTTTCCTTTAACGCAATCTATGCATTGCTCTATTTCTGAGAACTCTAATGGAGGAAGAACTTATGTTTTAACAAGTCTATCAATTCTACCCCTCAAAATATGGCCTAAACGACAGTGGCATAATTTCGATGATTCATAAGTTCTCTTTCTTTTCTTTCGTACTTTCGCCGACGCGGCAACATGTTCATTCACTTTACACACAGGATATACTTTTTCATGTGTTGTTGTTCTCGACAACAATTAGAGTAAGGGGTGCCAATGCTCCATGGCACAAGTGCGGGTATAAAAGTAGGCGTGTACCCCGGTCTTATAGCGAAGGTCGCCGTACACTTGGACAAGTTGACACGTCGATATTTTTTGAATAGGTTCGGTCGACCCTACGGGTGCGACTTAATCCTATGTTAGGAAAGGCTTCGAGGGGGTTGTTAGCCAAGGGCTTGGGCCAAGCGGATCTTCCCAAGACACCTTTAGGCGAGAGGTTCGTCGAGGCCGCCTCGTACTTGGACCGAACGCGTCTTTCCAAGTATCAAGGTTAGGATACCCTTGGAACTCTAACCCAACCCCTTCTCCTTCGAGCCCAAACCAACCAAGGCTAGCTCAGAGCCTCGAAACTAGAGTCCCCTAGAAAGCTTCCTCGAGGCCGATCGACTTTCAGTCAAGAGCGACGCGCGAGAGTGAACCTTAGAGGGAGCACTCTAGCCCTCTCCCCTTGAGTCTATTCAAGTGAGAGTGAATGGTACATGCCCCCATGGGGCGTATTTATAGCCTAAGGGTCCATGACAAAATACCATGGCTACCCTTGAGGGAGAGAGAAAAGTGGGGGCAAAATGGTAAAAATACCTCCTTTGGTCCATAGCTTTTGTGTGCACCATGTGAGAAAAGGGGGGCTTGGTCCATGGTCCACCATGGACTAGGGCCCCCCTCCTCACACCTTTCTTGCCCCCTACTCTAGCTCATTTGACCCTTTGACCATGACATGAGAGGCTTGACTTGTTGACTTGTCTTCCTTTGCCACGTAGCATTGACCGTGCCACGTGGGCGTCTTGACTCATGCTTGGGATATGTTGACTTAGTCGTCGCCACGTCGGATTTATGGTCCGGCCCATATAAGGGTTTTATTTTAATACAACATCACGTATGGATAATAAATAATGCTCATTGTGAAGGAAGGCAACACCCGCACAATCATTATTAAACCATATGGCACACTTGCCATGTCCAAATGACATTCATAATCAACTTTGTCCAAATGTGATACACTATCAAGTTTCTGTGTAATGAAGGAACATAAAACACATCGCTAAGCAGAATCATGAATCCATCGGGAAGCTCCAAGGAGATGTCGCCGACAGCTTCTACGTTCGCTTGGACTCCATTTGCAACTTTAATGCATCTTTCGTTTCTTTGCGTAGTCCGGCGTCGAAAGGAATCCCTGTAAAGAATTTGCAACATGAACAGTTGCACCAGAGTCAATCCACCAAGTAGATTTTGAAAACTGTGTATACAAGGATTCATTTACAAAAGAAATGGAGTTTATACTATTCTTTGCCATTATTGACTTTAGCCATGCCGGACAATTTTTCTTGTAATGCCCGGTCTTCTTGCAGTGGAGGCATGTATCTTTATCCACTGGAAAAGGCTTTTGCTAATGCTGATGTTGCATGGGAGCTTTACCATGTGGCTTTGAGGGGGAACTTTGATTTGTTCCTTGGGAAAAAGAGAAAGCTTCCCCTTCCATTTCTTCCTTCCCTTGTCTTGTTCTTTGGGATGAAGGACGACAAGGTGTCGCCACACCATTGGCCCGGCCCGGACGCCTAGGAGCTCCGGCGGCCTATAAAATGGCACCCCTAGGCGTTGAGGAGGCTCACACCATGCTTGTTTGATTTGTCCGGCGGCGAAGACGAGTTCGGCGGCGCCCGACACTTCTTCGAGAGGTTGGTGTAGTAGGGAGCTCCGCAGGGGCATTAGCCACTCCTTAGTGACAACGAAGGTCGCTTGGTCGTTGAAGCAACGCCGCGGAAGCTCTCCATCGTCGAGTCCTCTTGGGGACGCGGAGTACGCTCGAGGCCGCTCGGGACGAGGTGTCAATCGTGCCTACAAGTTCTCTCGGGAGATCCTCGTCTTCGTCCGTGCCCTCCTTGCTCGTGCGAAGGTGGGAGGAAGCTTGGTGACTCTGTTCTTGATACTTTTTCGGGTTGGCGACTCTTGCGGGCATTCTGCCGAACGCTCTCTGGGCGTCGCGGCCTGGCAAGGATGTGGGTGCGTCCCGTGCGGGAGCGGCCTTGGTTTGATGAGGCGAGGGGGCGGCACGGCCGTGCGCACGCCAGGACGCGGCGAGGACGCGGGCACAGCCCTGATGCGGCCTCGGCGTGGCGCTCAGGCGTGGGGTGGGCGCGAGCGCTGGCGCGGGTGCGGCTAGGTGCGTGTGCAGGCGCACGCGCGAGCATGGCGCGGGCGCGAGGGCGAGTGCAAGCGCGGCGCGGGCGTTGCAAGGCGCGGGTGCGCGGGCACGGTGCGGCAAGACGCGGGCGCGGCCCGACGCGGGCGCGGGCACGAGTGTTGCACGGCGCGGGAGTAGGCGTGGCACGGCACAGCAAGGCGCGGGCGCGGCACGACGTGGGCACGAGCACCGCCCAGCGCGGGCGCGGGTGCGGATGTGGGTGCGTAGGCATTTCGCCGAATACCTCGTGGGCGAGGACTGCGGCTTCCCTGCTGCTCTTCTCTTTTTCTCCCTTTTTTTTTGCTGGGTGCAGGTGGCCCGAAAGGCAAGTGGACCGGCGGCCAGGGGCCTTCGGCCTTCCATTCCCCCGCGCAGGCGGAGGATTTTGGCCTAAGGAGCTTGGCTCCTTCCTCTTTTTTTTGTCGATTCCTTTCGGATTTTTATCACATTTTGCTGATTCTTGGCGGATCTTCTTTGCAGGTGAGATGGCGGGACCCGATGTCGAGCGCCCGGTTGGCGAGCCGTTGAGGGGGTCTTCCGCGGCGCAGCTTGTGGCGAACCGACCGTCGCGAAAGAAGGTCTCCTTTCGCCCTCGTGGTGGCCCTCCCTTGGTTCCGACAGCGCCGGTGGACGGCGGAGGTTGGGCACACGACCACCTTCTCCCTTCGTCGATGAGCTCCGAGGATCTTGCCCAGCTGGAGGAGGCGGGATACTTCCCCAAGGGGGACGGTATCCTGCCCGATGGTGAGGAGGTGAGGCAGCGTCCGGGATGCATCGTGGCATTCTCGGCTTGGTTCCACGCCGGCCTGTGCGTGCCTGTTCACTCCTTCTTGCTGGAGTTCTTGGAGGCATACGTCATCGAGTTGGCCCAGCTTCACCCGTCGACAATCGTGAGGTTGAATGTTTTCAGGTGGCCGTGCGAGACGGCGCTTCACGAGGAGCCTTCGATGAAGCTTCTGTTGTTCTACTTCACCGTGGAGGTGAGGGAGTTGCTCACCCCGGATGGCTTCGCTCCGAGCGCCTTTGGTTCGGTGAACCTGAGGCTTCGTTCCGGCTTCGGGGATGACTTCCTGCTCATGCTGGGCAAGAGTGCGGAGAAGTTGTTCGTCAAGTGGGAGAGTCCCAGTGGTTTCTTCTCCAGGCTTCGAAGACCCGTCTTCGGCACACGGGTGATCTCCCACGGCACTCTGGGGCCGGAGGTCTCAGAGAGGTGTCTCACCCCGGCGATCCTCGGTCAGCCGACCTTTGGAAGGTGGCCAAGATCAAGGAGGTGTCCGTCGAGAGGAGCTTTCGTGACCTCATGGAGGAGATGGTGATGGCGGGGCGCTTCATGTTGAGGAGCTGTCCCTGGTCTGAAATTGGGATCCCTCGATCTTTCCGTCCTCCACGGCTCGCCACCGCACATGAGTAGCACCCCTCTCCCCTTCGTGCTTTGATTGTTTTCCCTTGTGAAGGTACTTGATGGTTTTGGCTTGTCTTTTTCAGCGACGTTTTCCAAGGAGAGGGCGGCGTTGTGGGCCACGCAGCTGATAGGTCCGTACGGCGGGCCAGAGCACCGCGACTACGAGGCCAAGATCAGCGAGGGGAGATGCCACAACATCATCGCGAGGTGCTTCGGGAAGATGGTGCCTGTGCGACAGGACCCGAAGCTTGGTCGCCTTGTTCGAGTGGGCGATCGCTACTCCCGCTTGGCCACACCGTCGATGTTGGTGGTGGGGTCCAAGCTGTGAGACTCCTGCCGGAAGGCGAAGGCGGGAACGGCGGTGCTAGGCTTGGCGGTGCCTGTCGCGCCGGTCCCCAAGATACCTCGTCCGTCGAGTGGATGCAAGAGGAAGGCTCCCCCGACTCCTTCTCCTTCTCTTGACTACACCCCGGCGGATCCTGTCGTGGGCGAGTCGAGGTCCCCCTGAGAGTGACCTTGGATCTGCACATGAAGGGGAAGATTGGACTTGAGCAAGTTCTTCCTCCTTCGAGTCATGAGGTTGAGGCTT
Organism: Brachypodium distachyon; assembly: GCF_000005505.3. Classification (NCBI taxonomy): domain Eukaryota; kingdom Viridiplantae; phylum Streptophyta; class Magnoliopsida; order Poales; family Poaceae; genus Brachypodium; species Brachypodium distachyon. The sequence goes on along the minus strand of NC_016131.3, from coordinate 34,288,684 downwards.
TCACTCGTGAGACGGGGCTTCAGCTTCGGAGCGACTCAGTGGTGGAGTTGTCGACCGGAGCCAGCGGTGCGGGCGTCCAGGTGTTCTCCATTGGTCGCGAGCGCCCTGAGGAGGATGCTCCTACCTCGGGTGAGTGCCCCTATCTTTTGGTCACGTCATTCTTTTTCCGAATGATTTTGACATGATCTCCTTGGTTTGTTTTTAGGTGCGAGGGACGCGGAGCCCGGGGTTCCCGAGGGCGAGCCCCCGACTCAAGTGAGGGATGGAGCACTTCTGACGGCCGAGGATGGAGCGAGAGACCCTTTCGTGACACTGGAGCTGGTGAGCATCCGTGACGTATCTCCTTTTGTCCTTTAGGTTAGCTTTGTGCTAACTCCCTCTTCTTTGTAGGTGAGGGGTTTGGTTGAGGCCGTGGGTGCCCTTCCTGCCCTCAAGACTCAGGTGGGGGCGCTTTCTGCTGCTTTGGACGTGGAGATGTCCAAGTCTACCCTTGCCTTGAGTGAGTTGGCTTTGGAGAGGGTGCGGCGCGAGGCCGAGCTTTCCCCCGTTTCGGCGGAGCTCGCGGCCATGGAGACCAGGGCTCGGCTTGCTGAGGAGTGCCAGAAAGATGAGGTCGCGAGGACCCGTCGAGTTGAGGAGGACTTGCTGGTGGCCAACCTTGATAGGGAGCATGCCCGCGCGGAAGCTGCTTCCCTCAAGCTGGAGTTGGCGGCAGCGGGTGACGGCCCGATGCTTGCTCCTCGTGCTCGTCCTCCTCCGGATCGTCGTCCCGAGGTGGTTTCGCTTTTGCTTGCCTAGGCCACCGAGATTCGGGAGACGATGACTTGCTTGAGGAGTGTTCCCCAGCCGGATCTTCCTCCGTGTCGCATGGTGGATGAGGCGAGCAGGGTGCTTACTTCACAGATGGAGCTCATTGAGCCTACCATGAAGAAGTGCCTCTTGAGTACGGGTGCCCGACTTGTTTCGTCGGCGGTTGCGGCAGTCCTTGACGGTGGTGCCGGGATGAGCGGTCTTGAGGGTGAGATGTCTCACAGGGCGAAGAAGTTTCTGGCGGACCCAGGGTGCTCCTCTTCGCGCTCAGGCTCGACGCTTCGTGCGTTGCCTTGAGCCCGCTCTTCAGGAGGGTGACGGTAAGGTATGAGCCTCGTCGCCCTCGGAGGTGGTGATGTACCTCAGCAGCTTACTTATGCAATATTGCATATCTCCACCTGTCTTAGCCTCATGGCTAGCATGCTTAGGCTCTTAGTCGTAGAGGTTGTAAGGCAGCTTTTTTGTTGTGTTTCATGCTTCACTGTGTAGCCAACATTATCGGAAATGTTAACTTAACTCAGCATGTATTTCTCATGTTTCACCATGTAGTCGACATTATCGGAAATGTTAACTTGGCTCAACATGTGTTTCTTGAAGTACTATATTTCCTTCTTGTGAAGTACTATATTTCCTTAGTTCATACAGCTCGCGATCTTTCGCTATGATTGCACTTTTGTGCCATCAATTGCTGTCGCCGTTTGGATACGCCTTGGCTTTGGCGCCTTAGGCCATGGTTACGAGCCATGGGTCCTAGTACCCTTGTGAGGGTCGCTATCGATATACCGGTAGTGATCCGAACATTTTGACCTGCCCTTCGGGAAATTTCATGCGGAATTTTCCCTCTTCGGACTTCAGGAAGCTATGCTTTCCCGTGATTATTATGGAGCCTTAACTCCGTTACTATCATGCAGGCCCGTGCGCGACGTCTCGCATACGGGTAGCACGGTTCTCCAAGGTAAGTATGCTCATGCATAACTCGCTTATTTACGGTTCTCTTTAAATGCGTTTTAAGGAGCTTCCGGCCCTCGGGTGACTTGGTTCTACTTGGCGGATGGCCTCGAGGCACGCTAGGATCCACCAAGGAACAAGTCGCTAGTAGCGACCTATGTCCGTGGACATTTTTAGAGGATGCTTGAGCCAACGGAGGCCTTTCCGTGTTCCTCGGTGAGCGGCACAGGGGCAGCGGCTCTTTTTACGACGATGAGTCGTGTGAGTGTCTCGTGTCACTCTTAATTTTTCCTCAAGGACTTGTTTTATTGATCCTTGATTCCTTCTCTTAAGGTATGGCCCGATGGGCACTTACAAGCCTTATGTAGACGCGGCCTCGTTGGCGCTGACGATCCCTCGACGTTTCGTAGGGAAAAGGCCGGTTGGGCGCTAATAGTCTTCTTTCGGGAGCGGCAAGGATTGCCCTTGAAGGTCCTTCTTAGGCGTAGAAACGCCGGAGCTTGTCGCCGTTCCAGGCATGGACAAGGTTTTTCCCTTTCATATTCTCGAGGTGGTATGCACCATTTCCCAATACTGCGGCGATGCGGTATGGTCCTTCCCATTTAGGATGGAGTTTGCACTGCAGCTTTGGGTCGACATTCTTTTTCAGCACGAGATCTCCTTGGGAGAAGACTCGTTCCCGCACTCTTGTGTTGTAGAAGCGTGCGGCGCTTTGCTCGTAGACGGCGTGCCTCATGAGAGCTTTGTCAGGACCTTCTTCCACAAGATCGACGGCCGTCTTGTGAAGCTCTTCATTTTCGATGAAGGCAATTGGGGTGGCTTCTTGGAGCCTTTTGACCCAAGGTGACCGGAACTCAACCTCGGTGGGGAGAACTGCTTCAGCTCCATACACCAAAGAGAATGGTGTTCGGCCCGTGGAACAGCTTACGGAGGTGCGTATGCCCCAAATCACGCTAGCGAGTTCATCTCCCCATGCTCCCCTTGCTTTGCTAACCGTGTGCTCTACCCTTCGGCGGAATCCTTGGAGGATTAGTCCATTCGCCCTTTCGCATGCGCCGTTGCTCTTGGGGTAAGCTACAGATGCGAAGTGCAGCTTGATCTCAAGACATTCGCAGAATTTGATAAATTCCGCACAGTCGAACTGTTTGCCATTGTCCACGGTTAGCTCTCGCGGAACGCCGTATCGGCATATGATGTTTTCCCAGAAATTTTTTTGAAAGGCCTGTGACGTGATTTTGCCGAGCGGCGTTGCTTCTATCCATTTGGAGAAGTAATCAATCGTCACCACGAGATATTTGCAGCCCCCGTTGCATGCGGGGAAGGGCCCGAGAAGGTCCATTCCCCAGCGTGCAAATGGCCATGTTATTGGGATATTCTTCAGGGAAGTCATGGGCGCATGGATTGGCTTAGCCATTTTCTGGCAAGCTTCGCATTTCCGCAATATGGTGATGTCTTGTACCATGGTGGGCTAATAGAATCCCTGACGTAAGGCTTTTGCCGCGGTGGCTCTTGGCGCAAGATGGTGGCCGCATATTCCTGAATGGATTTCCAGGAGGAGCTTAGCTCCCCGGTCAGGAGTTATGCACTTAAGCAATGCGGCCGCTCCCTTCTTGTATAGAATGCCGTCGAGGAGGACGTACATCTTGGTTTTTGCGAGCATAGTTTTGGTGCTTGGGCCTTCTGCTTCTTCGTCCACCTCGCCTTTCAAGGCACGGATAATCGGTGTCATCTAAGAGGGTGGAGCGTCGATGACCATGTTGGTCTTTGAAGCTTCGTCAAGGGCGTCGGCTTCTTCCTTTATGCATGCGGCGCGAATTACTTCGAAGAATGCACCGTGTGGCAGTGGCTCTTTGGAACCAGCCGTTCGGGCTAACCTGTCGGCTAGGTGATTTTCCCCTTGTGGAATGCGTCGCGCCTCCATGCCCAGGAAATACCGTTCCATCTTGCGAACTTCTTCGATATATTTCTTCATCTTTTCATCAAGGCATTGATATGACTTGTCCATTTGGTTTATCACCAGTTGGGAGTCTCCTTGAATGAGAAGGCGTCGGACTCTCATGGCCTTGGCCAATCGAAGCCCGAGAAGTAGCGCCTCATATTCCGCCATATTGTTGGTAGCGTTGAAGACAAGATGGGCGACGTACTCCAAGATTTTGCCTTCGGGGCTGATGAGTATGACTCCGGCCCCAGCGTCGTCGAGGCGCTTGGAACCATCGAACCTCATTATCCAATGTGGTTCGGGGGGCTCGATTTTGGATGCGATTTCTTCGGGCGGGGCTAGTGGAGCATGCCACTCGGCCACAAAGTCAGCCAGGACTTGGGATTTTATGGCCGTTCTCGCCGTGAGTTCTAGCGAGAAAGGGGCCAATTCCATTGCCTATTTGGCGATTCTTCTGGTGGCTTCCTTATTGCCAAAGACTTCCTTGAGTGGGAAGCTAGTTGGCACCATGATGGTGTGGCCCATGAAGTAATGACGGAGTTTTCGAGAGGCCATAAGGAGGGCGTATGCGATCTTCTTGATCTGGGTGTATCGACCCTTTGCTCCTCCCAAGGCTTCGCTCACGTAATATACTGAGCGTTGTGACCCGTCTTCCTCCTTCACGAGTGCGGCGCTTACGACGACCGGGGTCGCGGCCAGGTACAGGAGCAAAGGCTCTCCTTGCTTCGGGCTCATGAGAAGCAGAGGGTCTACAAATAGGTCTTGAGTTCTTCGAAGGCCCTTTGAGCTTCATCGGTCCACTCAAAGTTGTCGAGGCTACTCAAGGCTTTGAAAATGGAAGACCCTTCTCGGCGGACCGGGCGACGAATCGTCCCAAGGCCGCCATTCTTCCCGCTAGGCGTTGCACATCTTTGACGGAGCGAGGAGGCTCCATCTCCATGATGGCCCGGCTTTTCTCTGGGTTGGCCTCGATCCCTCGTTGAGAGACAAGGAAGCCCAGGAGCTTTCCTCCTCGAACTCCGAATGCGCACTTCTCCGGATTGAGCTTTACACCGTACTTGCGGAGATTGTAGAAGGTTTCCACGTAGGATTTGCCGAGAGACTTTTTCCCCCACCTCCTCTTCTTCTTGGAAGACGAAGTAGGCGCAGGGGGTTTGTCGGACGAGGGAGCTCATTCAGGAGCGGCGCGCGGCGCGTCCTTTTTGGCGATGTCCCCGTCTTCGCCCCGGGCGTATTCTTGCATGATTTGATAGAGCTTCTCGGTCCTCTTTGGTGGGTTACGACTTAGGGCCCGATTCACTTCTCCTTGGAGAAGACCTTGCATGCAAGCGTCGATCACGGTGGTCGACGGGGGGTTGGCGATTTGGCTTCGTATCTTCGCAAAGCGATGGAAGAAGCTTCGGAGGGATTCCCCCGGCTTTTGTTTCACGGCGTATAGCTCGTGAGCCTGCATGGGCTCTTTGAAGTTTCCTTGAAAGTTGGCGATGAAGACCTCTTGGAGGCGTTCCTACGAGTGCACGGAGTTCTTCCGCAGGTTATAAAACCAAGTTTCTGCCATTCCGGTGAGCGCGAGCGGAAAGAGGTTGCACATCTCGACGGGACCTCCCCCGACGGCCCGTATGGCGGTGGAGTAGACATCCAAGAATTGAAGAGGATTTGACTCCCTGTCGTACGGCTGTATTGTGGGTGACTTGAACCTTGGTGGAATAGGCGCGTCTAGGATCTCCCGCGTGAGCGGGTTGCAAGTTGGCCGATTCTTTCGGTTCCTTCGGGGGCGAGGTCCTCCCTCGTCGCTTTCGTCGCTAGAGGGGTCGCTTGGAGAATGATCTCGGCGTTTTCTTGGAGGGTCGGAGCATCGACGGGAATTCCTTCGCCGCCGGCACGGGCTCCGGATTCCGTCACTTGCTCGTTTCCATGCACGCTGGGGTCTCGTTCCCCGCGAGGCGCAGCTTGAGGTGGTACCTAGTGGCCGCCTTGTTCGACCCCAACGGGAGGAGCAAGGGGCGCTTGCGGGGCACTCGCAAAGCGAGGTTGATGTTGAGTGTGTGCGACTTGGAGAGCGCCTTGCGGCGGAAGCCCCCAATAAGGATGATACCAAAGAGCTCCTTGGGCGATTGTGGCGAGCGCCAGTGGAGGTAATCCCGGGTTGGAGGGGTCGTAGACCGGGACTCCTTGGTTTTCTGGCGCGGATCCTCCCGACGCCACATTGTGTCCTCTTGTAGGTTCCGAGGGCAGGGTCACTGCCGATTGTAGGGAAGGTGGCACGAAGCCCATCGAGCGAGGCATGCCGAGTTCTGTATCCCCTGCGGGGGCGGCAATCGTAGGCACTACGATCCTTGCCATTACGTTGGTGAGTGTCGAGGGACCGCCTACGACGGTTTCGAGCACCTCGGTTTCTTTCAGGACGGCCGGTAGCAGAGGGGCGACCGCGACTTCCATCGTGGCGACCATGCTTGCGGCGACGTCCGGATTGGTGAGGGTTCCTTCTTCCTCGGGAGCCCCCGAGACACTTGCTTTCTTCGTTTGCAACCGTGTAGACTTCGCGGCAAGTTGGGGACCCGATGAAGTAGACTTCGTCAGGGCCATTAGATCTTCAATTGCGGCGAGGGTTTCCCATGGTCGGCGCCACAGTTGTTCTCGACAACAGTTAGAGTAAGGGGTGCCAATGCTCGATGGCACAAGTGCGGGTATAAAAGTAGGGCGTGTACGCCGGCCTTATAGCGAAGGTCGCCGTACACTTGGACAAGTTGACACGTCGATATTTTTTGAATAGGTTCGGTCGACCCTGCGGGTGCGACTTAATCCTATGCTAGGAAAGGCTTCGAGGGGGTTGTTAGCCAAGGGCTTGGGCCGAGCGGATCTTTCCAAGACACCTTTAGGCGAGAGGTTCGTCCAGGCAGCCTCGTACTTGGACCGAATGCGTCTTTCCAAGTATCGAGGTTAGGATACCCTTGGAACTCTAACCCAACCCCTTCTCCTTCGAGCCCGAGCCAACCAAGGCTCGCTCAGAGCCTCGAAACTAGAGTCCCCTAGAAGGCTTCCTCGAGGCCGATCGACTTTCAGTCAAGAGCGGCGCGCGAGAGCGAACCTTAGAGGGAGCACTCTAGTTCTCTCCCCTTGAGTTTATTCAAGTGAGAGTGAAGGGTACATTCCCCCTATGGGGGGGTATTTATATCCTATGGGTCCATGACAAAATACCATGGCTACCCTTGAGGGAGAGAGAAAAGTGAGGGCAAAATGGTAAAAGTACCTCCTTTGGTCCATAGCTTTTGTGTGCACCAGGTGAGAAAAGGGGGGCTTGGTCCATGGTCCACCATGGACTAGGGCCCCACTCCTCACACCTTTTTTGCCCCCAACTCTAGCTCATTTGACCCTTTGACCATGGCATGACAGGCTTGACTTGTTGACTTGTCTTTCTTTGCCACGTAGGATTGACCGTGCCACGTGGGCATCTTGACTCATACTTGGGAAATGTTGATTTAGTCGTTGCCACGTACGATTTACGGCCCGGCCCATATAAGGGTTTTATTTTAATACAACATCACGTATGGATAATAAATAATGCTCATTGTGAAGGAATGCAACACCCGCACAATCATTATTAAACCATATGGCACACTTGCCATGTCCAAATGACATTCATAATCAACTTTGTCCAAATGTGATACACTAATCAAGTTTCTATGTAATGAAGGAACATAAAACACATCTCTAAGTAGAATCATGAATCCATCGGGAAGCTCCAAGGAGATGTCGCCGACAGCTTCTACGTCCGCTTGGACTCCATTTGCAACTTCAATGCATCTTTCGTTTCTTTGCGTAATCCGCGTCGAAAGGAATCCCTGTAAAGAATTTGCAACATGAACAATTGCACCAGAGTCAATCCACCAAGTAGATTTTGAAAACTGTGTATAAAGGATTCATTTACAAAAGAAATGGAGTTTATACTATTCTTTGCCATTATTGACTTTAGCCATGCCGGACAATCTTTCTTGTAATGCCCGGTCTTCTTACAGTGGAGGCATGTATATTTATCCACTGGAAAAGGCTTTTGCTAATGCTGATGTTGCATGGAAGCTTTACCATGTGGCTTTGAGGGGGAACTTTGATTGCCTTGATTGAAGTTCTTTTTCTTATTATCCCTCACATAGCTCAGGAAACCACCATACGAGGATTTAATTCTGTCCTCTTCTGGCACACACATGGCTATAGTCTTTTCAATGTCCCACCGCTCTGGTTGCATATTGTAGTTGACAACAAAAGTGTCAAACTCTTTTGACAATGAAGCCATTACTAGATGAATAAGCATTGAAGGATTAATCTAGATCAGCATCCATGGGTTTCAGCTTAGAAGCCATGTTGCTCATCCTGGGGATATGCTCTCTTATGCCATGTCCTCCTCCTGTGTACTTTTCTGTCACCAGTTGCTTTAGCAACTGGGTAGCATATATCTTTGAACACCCAGTGAACTGGCTCTTTATCTTTTCGAGATACTCCCCTATGAAAGCACACTCTGCAATTGAGCCCACAATAGCGTGCTCAATTGTGTTTTTTATAAAAGCCATGCACTTTTTGTTGGCGGTGAGCCACTTTTTGTTCTCGAGTGTATGACATCTCCAATGGAGCATACTTCCTCTTCTTTTTTTCCCAAGCAGCATCATCATCCTTCACATCCTTGACTGGCTCTGTAGGCTTTTGTGACTGTGGAGTGTCAACCACCCAGTCCACCTCAGCACAAACCAAGGCCAGGTCAACTTTCTTTCTCCACTCAGTGTAGTTGTCACCCCTGAGAGTTGGCACGTCCTTGATGCATCCCATCAAGTAGTACCCTCCTAAAACCACAATGACGTGAGAAGATAACAACAATTGCATGCATTAATCCAACGTTGGTCAAAATTAATTCATACAACTGTTTGTGCAATTTAATCTATATCACCGTTGGGCAGAAAATAGAATTAAATGCACACTTTAACCATTAATCATGATCATACTATTAATGGCGTTGGTTAAGAAAAAATAACAGGATCACAATTAACATAAAACACTTCTAATCATTTTCTTTTCTTATTTAAACAACACTTTTTAAACTCTTTGCAACGGAAACTATGAACAAAAATTATAACTTTATACTTTTCAGAAGCAATATTTTGCACTTTTCTATTTCCTAAAACAAACATCTCGTTGGTTCAGTTTGAATAGGATAAAAATTAATACCAAAATGTGCAAAAAATGGATCATATACTGTAAAAAAAAGACTTTCGGCACGCAGCCCACAACCTGCTCGCCCACGCGGCCCATGGCCTGCCTTTTCCTTCGCACGGCCTGCAGCCTGCTTCGGCCCGCACTGCCTGCCGCCTGCTTTGGCCCAGCGTGGCCCAAAATCACTTTCGCGCTCGGGCAGCCCAGGGCCCAGCAAGGCGCAGCCCTACCCGCCTCAACCTCAATCGGACAGCTCGGAGTGATTTTTTGCCCGGATAAAGGATCCAGCCGGAAACCCTAGCTGGCCGCACGAAAAAACCTAACCTTCTTTTCCCTATCCTCTAGCGGCGGCGGCGAGAGGATGCCGTCGGCCGGAGCCGCCCGCCGGCGCACGACGGCGAGCCGCGCCCACCGGCCTTCTCCTCCCCCAACCTCCTCTTTTCTTCTCTTCTCACTGGCGGCGGTGAGGAGAAAGGATTCGGTCGGCCGGAGGCTGCCCGCCGGCGACGGCGAGCAGCCCTGCCGCGCCTGCACCTCTCCCGCCACCCCATCTCTTTCTCCGGCGATAGCATCTGCCACCCCAGCCCCTTGCCGGCGCGCGCGTGGACCTGTAGGTGCACGCGTCGCCATCAAGTGGCCGGTGGCGGCGCCACTGTTCCGCGACCGGCAGCGGCAAGGTGAACCGGCGACGGCCTCGGGTAAGTCTGTGCTTTTATGGTTAGGGTTTCCCCTTTTCTTTTTGCATTTTGCTTTCTTCTTTCTCTATTCTTTCCGATGAGATCTACCTCTCTAACATATGCTCTGATACCAATGTTAGGATCTTAGATATCTCTAGGTGTAGATCTAGACGGTAGAATGCTATTTCTGTGTATGGATTTGGGATTCGGGTATGGGGATCAAGACAGAGAGATAGAGAGGAGTACCTTCTCCTTGACTGGACGAAAAGCTCGACGGCATAGCCATGTCGAGGGAGTCGGGTGGAGTGTCGACGACTAGGTGACGGCGGCGGGGAGCGACGGCGGCGGATTGGGGTAGGGGTGTGTTCGGTGGGGTAATGGCAATGCATCAAACCTCGTAGTGCGTGCCCTGGCCCCCCACCTCTTTATATAGCGTAGCGCGACAGTGACCCGCCAACCATATTGGGTTGGGCGCCCCGATCAGGGCGCGTCAGATCTAGGCCCAGTGGGCCGTTGGGCCCACACGGCTGGGAGATAACTCTAACAGCACCTTCCACCTTTTGATGTTTCTGAGCACCCGCCCCCACCTGTTTGATATTCGTCCACAAGGAATTGTTAAATACAATGTCGTTGCTACATTTCCACAGCCCCCACAGGACTGCCGCCGACACCAGATTAAACACAGCCATTGTCTTATGGTTAATCCAGTGCCTAGCTAAGGATTAAAAATAGTGAACATACACTTTGAACATCACAAGAATTTCATTCCAAATGTTCTGAGCTACTACACAATCAAAGAAAGATGTTTAACCGATTCCTGTTCAGTGTAGAAGACACGGTCTAGAGGTTTTCCCATCTTTCGTTTTTCCATATTGTCTCTAGTCATGACCTTGCTTTTGGCCAGCAGCCAAAGGAATATGTGCAGTTTGGGAGGAACTAAGATTTTCCACATCACAGGTAAATAAGCAGGCATCACCCCTCGATTATTCACAATTTTCCTACAGCTTTCCGTCAAAAAAATTATTCACAATTTTATACAGAGAGCTAGATGAGTAGATACCATTACTCTCATATTTCCAAATTGCAGAATCTTCTTCGTTGTTATTGAAGATAATGCTACCAGCAATTGTTTCTAATTCTCTCCACTGTTCTAGCATTAGATCAGTGATAGTTCTCCTAAAAGTACACTTAAATTGAACCCCATCCCGCACCTCAGCTATAGTAATGTTTTGCTCATTAAGTATAGTATACAGATTCCAGTATTGGGTGCCAAGAGGAGCAGACCCAAACCATGTATCTTACCAGAAACAGATCCTATTACATTTACCAACTAGCCATCTATAACCAAACTTAACTACCTGTGCAACCTGCATCACACCCTTCCAGAAGAAAGAGCTATTGCCCTCCTTACAACAGAAAATGTTAGGTGAGTAAATGTCATACTTGGCATTCACCACTTGCTTCCACAAACAATTCTCTTGTCGGAAAGCCCTTTTAATCCAGGACCCCAACAAGCAGATGTTTAAGTCTTGCAAATTTGGAATCCCCAGACCCCCAAATTCTTTTCTCATACACAAAGATTGCCAATTTGCTAGGTGCACTTTATGAAGCCCCTCATAGTCATTCCACATACAGCTTGCCATTTGAGAGTTAATAATCCCTAGAGCCCATTTAGGGAATTATAGAAAGGAAAGAAGATAGACAGGGATGCTGGCTAGGCAAGCTTTAATCAAAACCAACCTGCCTCCAGTAGATCGAAGCTTGCCTCTCCAACCAGCAATTCTCCCCATTAGCTTATCTACTACAGGTTGCAAGTCCTCTCTCCTCAGATTTTCATAGTGCAGTGGGATTCCCAAATATTTGATGGGGAAACTACCATCTGCACACCATAAAATATCTACAAAAAGTTTGAATTCAGTATCATCCATCCCAATGGAGATGAGTTCACTCTTGTGGTAGGTAATTCTCATCCCAAAATTTTCTTCAAAGCAAGTAAGGATCCATTTGAGATTTATGGCATTTCTCTCATCCTGTTCAACAAACAGATATGCGTACTGCAAACTGACCCCCCCCCCCCCCCCATCACACAGTTCAGGGCACAAGCCTCTAATCAGACCAGCATTGACCCCATTATTAAGCATCCAAGCAAAAACATACACAAGTAGATTAAAAAGGAGAAGAGACAAGGGATCCCCTTGCCTCAGCCCCTTATTAGTTACGAAACTATGACCCTTTAAACCATTCAGTTTGACCCCAACAGAGCCACCTCTTGTAATGAATTGGATCCAGCCGATCCATTTAGGGCTGAAACCACGCAACACTAGAACCTCCTCCAGAAAGTCAATGTTTACTTTATCGTATGCTTTTTCGTAGTCTAACTTGAAGACTAAACCTTTCCTCTTGGAAGAATGGACCGAATGCAAGATCTCATGTGCCACCCCTACACTCTCAAGTATATATATATCCCTTTAATGAATGCAGATTGATTAATCATTATCTGTCTTTCCATGATAGTAGCCAATCTAATTGTTAGCACTTCAGTGATTTAAAAGGCTAATAGGTCTGAACTTTTTCATGGATCTGGCCTCATTCTCTTTGGGGATAAGAGTGAGAAATGCAAAATTCAACCGATACAAATCTAAATCCTGCTCCCACCAACAGTGGAACATTGCCATAATGTCATACTTCACAATGGGCCAGAATTTCTGTAAGAAAAGAAAAGAGAGCCCATCAGGCCCAGGTGCTCCCTGCATAAGAATCAAAGAGAACTTTAAAAATATACTCTCTTCATTTAAAAATATAGGTCATATCAATTTGGTCCTGTTGTTGTTCTAGAAAACAACAGGAGTACGGGGTGCCAATGCTCGATGGCATAAATAAGAGAATAATATGTAGGAGGTGTACGCCGGCCTTATAGCGAAGGTCGCCGTACACTTGGGACAAGTTGACACGTCGATATTTTTTTAATAGGTTCGGTCGACCCTGCGGGTACGACTTAGTCCTATGTTAGGAGAGCCTTCGAGGGGGTCGTTAGCCAAGTGTTTGGGCCGAACTCATCTTCCCAAATCACCTATGGCGAGAGATCTCTAGGGGCCGCCTCAGACTTGGGCCGAACTTGTCTTCCCAAGTAGCGAGATTGGGATACCCTCGAGACTCTAACCCGATCCCTCTACTTCGAGTCGGGGTCGTACTAGACGGCCCGGAACCTCGAAACTAGGCTTCCCAGGTCGCGTCCCCGAGGTCGAGTCGAGACTAGGCTCGACCCAAGCACTCGAGAGCGGGTTCCTTAGGTTGCTCTAGCCCTCTCCCCTTTGATCTTATTCCAATGGAGAGTGAATGATACATGCCCCCATGGGGGGTATTTATAGCCTAGGGGTCTATGACAAAAGACCATGGCTATCCTTGAGGGAGAGGGAAAGTGAGGGTAAAGTGGTAAATTCACCCCTAGAGCTTTCTTGGCCCTTACTCTAGCTCCTTTGACCATGGTATGGAAGGCTTGACCATTTGACTCCTTTGACCGGTGCTTAATTGGCATGGCTACGCCTCGTTGGCGATTTGACCGGTCTTTGGGATTTGTTGACTTGGTCGTTGCCACGTAGGATTGCGGTCCGGCCCATGTAAGGATTCTATTATATTATAACAATAGCCCCCTTGAGCCGGCGGCATTGTGAATGCTTCCGGGTCAAGTTCGATGTTGATGGCGTACCGAGATTCCTCTTCCGACACTTTGGTGTGTAGGTCTCCTTGGGGCGAGCCACCGGCTAGGTAGGTTTCGCGAGGAAACCGGGCCTAGGTGGGCTGTCTTATGGCTTGGTGAGTCTTGGCGCATCCCAAGGGCCCCTGGGGGTTTTTCCTACGGGGAATCAGGGCCTTAGGATCTTTGGTGTGGTGAACCACCGGCTAGGTCAGTTTCTCGATGAGGAACCGAGCCCAGGTGGGTTCCTTTGCAAGGTTCCGCCGGTCGTGGGATCTTTCTCCGAAGAAACAGACACTTTCGAGGTCTTCCTTGCAAAATTTCGAGGCCGGGGGGGCTCCTTTTGCAGGATAATTAACATGCAAGGGCGTGCTTGAGAATTTCGGGTTTTCCGAGGGTCCCTGTGCGAATGTTTGAGCCGCCAGGGGGCAGCTTGCAATTTTTTGCATCTTGGGGGGTGTTTCTGGAAAGAAACCTTCACTCTATCGCGTCTGGGCGCGTTCCTGGGCCGCGTCCGGCCTCTTGGGTCTCCCGGGCGCGCGGGCTGCGCTCAGCTGGGCCTGGGGGGCTTCTGCTTCTCTTTATTTTTTGTTTTTATTTTTTTTACGCTCGTTACAGGGCCGAGGCCCACTTCGCCACCCGGCCTGCATACCGGTTCGCAGGGCTTTGTAATTAGATTGGACGGGCGGGATCGCTCCCATACCCTAGATCCGACGGCGGCTGCGCGTCGTCTTCCTTGGTACAAGCGAGAAAGGAGGTCGTCCTCTCCTCGTTTCTCCTTTCGTCGAGGGGCTTCGTCACCACGGCTGACGCTGGCGGCCGCGGGGCCGGGCTAGGACGGCGCGGATCAGTTTGGGTCGGCCAAACGACCATCTCCTGCCCCCCTCCTTTGCTTCTTTTTGCTTTTCCTCCTTTTGTTTTTGTCTTGGAGCTTGGACAGTGGTTGCCCCACAGCCGGCGACGTGTCGAGATGCGGGTGGCTTGACCTGGACATCGAGGAGGCCGCTTGGCCTATAAAATGGAGCCACGGGATGCTGGGGAAGCCATGCCCACTCTCGTTTCCTCCCCTTCTGGTGCCGAAGACGAGCTCGGCGGCATCCGAAGGACGGGACGAGACCGGTGGCGTTTAGGAGCTCCTCGGGAGCGCATAGCTCGTCCAATGAGTTGGCTAGCCCGCCTCGGGTGCTGAGGATCCTCAAAGCTTCGTGGGGGACACGGTTTTGCTGAGCTTTGGGTTTCGAGCGGTACCGGTACCGCCTGCAGTTTGAGCCGAGAAGAGGGGGCGCCTGGGTGCTTCCGTGCTCCGGTCGAGGTGAGCCACGTCAAAGCGTCCGTCCCTTGCTTCGCAGCGGCGCCTGTGGCGCGCAGCATTGTGAACGGTGGTCGTGGGACGTTCTTGTCATTCCGTCGAACAGCTTCAGTGCGCGGTTGGAGCGGCAGGAGGGCGTGCACGGCGCTGGTTGGGCGTGCACCGGGGCGCGCTCGGGGGCGCAGGTGCGGGATGAGGCGCGTCTTGTCGTCCGAATCAGGGAGTTAAGGCCGCGGGTGCGGTGTGGCGCGTGCGACGTCGGCGAGGCATGACGCAGCGCGGGCGTGCTCGGCTCGAGGAGCGCGCGTGGCGGGGCGTGGAGCTGGGCGCATCAGGGGCGCTGGTCGCGGCGCGGCGCGTCACAGGGTCAGGCGCATCGGGGGCGCCGGTCGCGGCGCGGCGTGTTCTGGGTTGCTGGCCATTTGGCCGAACACCCTACGGGCGCGTCTCTCCCTTTTTTCGTGTTGCAGGCTGGGCGCGTCAGGGGCGCCGGTTGCGGCGCGGCGCGTTACGGGGTTAGGAGCACTAGGGGCGCCGGTCGGGGCGCGGCGTGTTCCGGGTCACCGGCTATTTGGCCGAACACCCTACGGGCGCGCCTCTCCCCCCTTTTTTTTTGCGTTGCGGGCTGGGCCTCCGTTCTTCCGCCGACCGGGATGAAAAGAGGCCACGGGCCTTGGAGGGCGCCGGGCCGCCTGGGGGAGCCGGGCCTACTTCCTCGGGCGTACGGCCATGGGCCTCGGGGGATCGTTGGGCCGCCTGGGGGAATCGGGCTTCCGCTCCCTCGTGGCGATGTGGGCCAGAGGCTAAGCGCCGGCCTTGGGCCGGCTCTTTTGTCCATGCGACCGACCTGGTGTGCGGGGAGACAGCCGGGGGAGCCGAGCTCTCCTCCTTTTTTTTTGCGATTGAGTTTTCGTCGTAGATTTTCCCTAGTTGCTTTCTTAGGAATTTTTTGCAACTTGTACTAATCTTTTGGCGCCCTCTTGTAGGTGAGATGACGGGAGCCGACGTGGAGTGTCGCGACGGCGCCGGCGGGAGCGTCGAGAGGGAGGCTTCCCACGGGAGCGGGGGCGAGGCGCGGACGTCGGGAGGCAAGCCGCGGAGGTCGAAGAAGGTCACCCGCCCGGAGAGAGGACCTTGGCCTGAGCCGTTTCCGGCCATGCCGGGACGGGTTCCCGACATTCTTCCGGCGTCGGTGATGACTGAGAAGGACTTGTCGGACCTTGTCAAGGCGGGCTACTTCCGCAAGGGCCTTGCCTCGCTTCCTGACGAGGGTGAGCTTCGACTGGAGCCGCAGAGGCGTCGAGGGCACATCAGATGATAAGGGGTGGCCCGTCTTCTTAGAGAGCAACGTGGATAACTTGTATGATTCTACAAATCTTCCGGCTGTTCACTTGTCGCCGCACGACGAACTTGCAACCCAATGGAAATTCGCAACACCACACACTTGCGCAGTAGTCTGCCGACCACAAGCGGTTTCGCAATCTTCCAATTCCCAGCGGAACGACAGATTACGCTCGAACTTTCAGTAAATAACAAACACCCTATCGAAACGAATATCGTGTATATGATTCCAGATGAATGCTTCTCGCAATAAACAAGAGTCTTGAAAATAGCTAAAACGTGGTCTAACCCTAACCCTAGGTGTACCCCTTGTATATATATGCGAGGGGCAGCCAAACACACAAATGGACTCAGACTCAAACTAGGTTCGACTTAACCACATACAACCAATCCGAATAGGACTTGGCTTAAATTAGGACTCGCAGGTCCGGGCGCCCCTTAGACGTGTCGGACTCGTCGTGGGCTGTCCTGGTGCGCTTCATACTCGTACTCAACTTGTGGTGGGCAGATCATTCTTGTCGTTGGCTGCCCCTTGCTCACAAGTTGCTCTTCTAGCATTTTGTATCCTCCATCTTCATTTGTGGTGCGCCTGCCTCCCTCTCCTCTCTCGCGCATATCTTGATGTTGGATAACAACACTTGATGATCCTCGCACGCGGCCTCCTCTCCTCCACGCTCCACGGTTGCCTCAGCCTCAAACCTGATCACAGAAAGATACAAAGACTTAGGCAGTATAAAATTCTCATCAATATAAACATTAGGTGCAGTTAGGAGTGAGTTCACATCTTGTTCTAATAACTTGGCACGTGCTCTTGTAATTGGCCCAATGCGTAGATCATTGGGTTTATCTTGAACAGCAAGATCATCATTAGGCAAAGATGACAAAGGACTAGGAATGCCCTCATCATCCTCCCCCTCTTCAAAAGGCGTCGACCTCGACGCTCCAAGGTCTTCTCCATCATATGGCGTCAAATCAGCAACGTTGAACGAATTACTCACGCCAAACTTATCGGTTGGAAGATCTATCGTGTAAGCATTATCATTGATCTGTGCAAGCACCTTGTATGGTTCATCTCCTCGTGGCAGCAACTTTGACTTACGTTGTTCAGGAAATCTATCCTTGCGAAAATGAACCCATACCAGATCGCCGCGCTGAAAGAGCACTTCTTTTCGCTTTGTATTGACACATGCAGCATTGTACTTGCCCTTCTTCTCTATTGCTTCTTTAGTCTTCTCATGTATCTTCCGAACAAAATCAGCACGCTTGGACGCCTCCATATTCACACGCTCTTGACTTGGAAGTGGCAGCAAATCAAGTGGCCTAATGGGTTTAAAACCATATACCACCTCAAACGGACAAAGCTGCATTGTTGAATGTACCGCCCTGTTATATGCAAATTCCACATGCGGCAAACACTCCTCCCATGCACGCAGGTTCTTCTTGATCATTGATCGCAGCAACGTTGAAAGTGTGCGATTCACCACCTCCGTTTGGCCATCAGTTTGGGGATGACAAGTAGTGCTGAACAGCAACTTCGTCCCTAACTTCCCCCAAAGCGTCTTCCAAAAGTAGCTCATGAACTTCACGTCACGATCAGAAACAATCGTCCTTGGTACTCCATGCAATCTCACAATGTCCCTGAAAAACAGATTAGCAATATGCGACACATCGTCGCTCTTGTGGCAGGAAATAAAATGCGCCATCTTAGAAAAACGATCCACTACCACAAATATAGAATCATGTCCTCTCCTGGTCCTAGGCAATCCCAACACAAAATCCATGCTAATATCTTCCCATGGAACACTAGGGGCAGGAAGAGGGGTATACAAACCGTGAGGCTTCAGCTTGGACTTAGCCTTACGACAAATAATACACCTTTTGACAAACCTGTCCACATCACGCCTCATCTTTGGCCAATAAAAATTCTCATTAAGCATAAGCAAAGTCTTTTCACGTCCAAAGTGACCCATCAAGCCGCCGGCATGTGATTCCTGCAGCAATAACAAACGCACGGACGACTCGGGTACACAAAGTTTGTTAGCTCGAAATAAAAACCCATCATGTATGTGAAACTTATCCCATCCTTTCCCATCCTTAGAAAGATTATAAGGTGCAGCAAAGTCACGATCAGAAGTATATAAATCACGTAAACTCTCCAATCCAGGAACTTTAACATCTAATTGATAATCAGCAACCACGTTTTCCTTAGCCTTTTTATGCTTAATAATGTAAGGAAAAGATTCAATAAATTCCACCCACTTAGCATGTCGCCGGTTCAATTTAGCTTGGACTTTCAAATACTTTAAAGCCTCATGATCAGAATGTATAATGAACTCTTTAGGCCATAAATAATGTTGCCAAACCTCAAGAACACGAACAAGAGCATATAATTCTTTGTCATAAACAGGATAGTTCAATTGTGCACCATTCAATTTTTCACTAAAATATGCCATCGGACGACCCTCTTGCATCAAAACACCACCAATACCTATTCCACTAGCATCGCATTCAATCTCAAATTGTTTAGCGAAATTAGGTAAAACAAGCAAAGGTGCAGCAGTTAAACGATTCTACAATTCATCAAAAGCATTATCTTGGGCTGGTCCCCAAACAAAATCAACACCCTTTTTAGTTAGTTCATTCAATGGGGCAGCAATGGTGCTGAAATCTTTCACAAAGCGTCTATAAAAACCAGCAAGACCATGAAAACTTCTAACTTGACTAACATTGACAGGAGTAGGCCAATTTTTAATTGCTTCAATTTTTGATTCATCAACCTCAACCCCATGGGCAGAAACAACATACCCCAAGAAAATGACCCTATCTTTGCAAAATGTGCACTTTTCCATGTTACCAAATAATTTAGCATCACGCAACACTTGCAAGACTTGTCTAATATGATCAACATGTTCAGATTCAGTGCGGCTGTAAATAAGTATATCATCAAAATACACAACCACAAATTTGCCTATGAAATGACTTAAAACATGATTCATGAAACGCATGAAAGTACTAGGTGCATTAGTTAACCCAAAAGGCATGACTAACCACTCATATAAACCGAATTTAGTTTTAAAGGCTGTTTTCCACTCATCCCCTTTTTTCATCCTTATTTGATGGTATCCACTATGCAAATCAATTTTAGAGAATATCGCAACACCACTCAACTCATCTAACATATTTTCTAAACGCGGAATAGGATGACGATATCGAATAGTGATGTTATTAATCGCTCTACAATCTACACACATGTGCCAAGTACCATCTTTCTTAGGCACTAAAATAACAGGAACAGCACAAGGACTTAAGCTTACGCGAATATAACCTTTGTTGAGAAGCGCTTGTACTTGTTTCTGAATTTCCTTCGTCTCGTCGGGGTTTGTACGGTATGGTGGACGATTGGGCAGCGACGCTCCTGGAATCAAGTCAATTTGATGCTCAATCCCTCTCAATGGTGGCAAACCAGCGGGGACTTCATCCGGAAACACATCGCCGAATTCGTGCAAAACATGAGAAACACTAATAGGCAGCGGGGTTATCTCGTTAGTAGAAAGAAGGACACCTTTGCACATAATCACAAAAGGCTCCAAAGTAGGATCCTCACTGAACTCTCTCAAATATGATTTGGTGGCTAGCATTACTAAGGAATTCTCTCCCTCACCGTTCTGTTTACCACTCAAATTTGGCTTGTGGCACTCACTCACCGAAAGTGGAGTCGCTCGCCTATCTAATCTCTCACGCTCATTCTCACGATTTACTTCAACTTTCTGCCGTGATTCATTAACAATCTGTTGTGGTGTCATCGGACGTAATATCACCTCCTTGCCATGCCAATGGAGACTATAAGTGTTAGCTCTCCCATTGTGACGAACATCTCTATCGGATTGCCACGGGCATCCCAACAGCAAATGACATACGGTCATTGGAACCACATCGCACTCGACGGTGTCCTTATATGGTCCAATCTGAAACTCAACACGCACCATGTGGCTAATCTTCATCTCGCCGTGATCACTAAGCCACTGAATATAGTATGGATTGGGGTGCGGTACATACTTCAACGTCAGTTTCGTGCAAAGCTCTTTACAAGCTAGATTGTGACAACTTCCTCCATCGATAATCACCTTGCACGCCTTGTCGTGTCCCACAACGGCCTTGGTTTGACACAAATTGCAGCGCTGCTCCTCGGCCGAGCTAGGTACCACACTCAAGACTTTCGGCGTACAAACTATGGTTGGAAGATGTGTAGCATCAGCATAAACAGTACCATAGGGATCCTCCTCATCTTCCTCAAGAACCGATTCAGGATCAACCTCATCACCGGACTCATATTCACCTGTTTCTTCATTCACAAGCATAATCCTCTTATTGGGGCAATCTCGCTGGATATGGCCTCGTCCACCGCAGGTGTGGCAAATGATATCCCTGTTACGGGTGGTAGAAGTAGAGGACAACGCAGAACTAGCAGCGGGCTGCACCGGCTTCTTGGCATTAGAAACAGCAGCCTCGGGCTTGCTATTGAAAGTGTCACGTCACCAAAGCAAAGCATAACCTCAAATTCAGAGGACGCCAACTTGATCTTTCTATCTTCGATGTACTCATGCATGCGCCATAATTTCTCAACCTTCAGCTCCCAATTGAAATACTCTTCAACATCAGTGGAGCTTTCAAACTTTGGAATTGTAAACTTGGGCCTGCCCAAGCCATCATCATCACGATGGTGTGGATGCCTGAAATCACTGTCAACATCACGATGAGCAAATCCACGACCATGCGGACCACGACCACCCATCCCGCGACCATGGGGAATGTTTTGGTGTACTCGACGATCACGATTGTCTTGCTGAAACCGTTCACGTCGAGCGCCATCATCCTCACGATCTGCCTCCTCACGACCATGGACACTCTCACCATCACCTTGCAACCCTTCCAAGGTGGTTTGAATAGCACCAATAGATCGCTGTAGCGCGCCAACCGACTGCTGCAACGCGGTGATAGATTGATGCGTGTCATTCACGGTCTTCTCGGTATTGTCCACTTTCAGCTCCATGTTCTGCACTTGCTTTGCGAGGGGATCAATTTGGAGGCCGAGTTGACGCTCAAAGTGCTTGCGAAGCGCCTCATATTGATAGAACTGCACCGGGGCTGTAGGATCGTGCTTCTTCTCCACATCGTACTGACCAGCGTCTGTAGACATGGTAGAAACAAAAACAGCAGCAACCAAGTGTAGATATATAGGTGGAAACTCTCAACTCACTCAAAACTGAAAATAACAAGGTATCTTACCATTCCAAAGTGAATTGAAAAAGCTACTTACCGCTGCGGTGGCTCACACGCACGTGTGTGTGATCAAGCGAATTTTATGGGTCAAGACTATCCCACGACAACTAAGGTGTATAAGGTGGAGCTTGGTTGGGATACCTAACAACACCAAATTTACAACGCCTAGTGTTGATCGTATGACTCGCTTCACACGGGAAACACACACGGTGGAGATAATTGGGGCAAATGCAACTATATGGAAGAGCTGAAACTATGAGATACGTCGGAGGTAAGCTCGTGTTGCAATGCACAAGGAGAGACACTAGCAAAGGCTCAAAGGAAACGGGCACAAGATTGCTCAAACGACAATTGGAAATAGCAAATTTTGGATCACAACTTTTCCGCTACAATGGTGGATAGCTAAAAACGATCCCGGAAGGGTAAAATATTCTAGGCTCGAAAAAATTTCGGAGAGAGTTCCAGACTTCTTTTTTTTTTTTTTGCTCTCCCCTACTCTTTCCTTGCGGCCGAAGCTTTCCAGGAACTCAAATCACTTACAAATCAATCGTATTCTTATGGAAAAACAACAGCAGCCCGTAGAGCAAAAGATATACTCGTACTCAAAAGAGCAAACCGACTCAAAGAAGGACTCAGATCAGCAACTAAACACAAGGAAACGGTGCAACTAAGGTTATGGCAAAATTTAACCTAGAATTTTTGTATGGCTTTTTTCTGGATAGGACGAAGAAAGATCTAACTACGGGAAAAATTACGCTCACTGAGTAAACACTAGAAATCTGATACCAAGATGATAAGGGGTGGCCCGATCTTCTCAGAGAGCAACGTGGATAACTTGTATGATTCTACAAATCTTCCGGCTGTTCACCCGTCGCCGCACAACGAACTTGCAACCCAATGGAAATTCGCAACACCACACACTTGTGCAGTAGTCCGCCAACCACAAGCGGTTTCGCAATCTTCCAATTCCCAGCGGAACGACAGATTACGCTCGAACTTTCAATAAATAAAAAACACCCTATCGAAACGAATATGGTGTATATGATTCCAGATGAATGCTTCTCGCAATCAACAAGAGTCTCAAAAATAGCTAAAACGTGGTCTAACCCTAACCCTAGGCGTACCCCTTGTATATATATGCGAGGGGCAGCCAAACACACAAACGGACTCAGACTCAAACTAGGTTCGACTTAACCACATACAACCAATTCGAATAGGACTTGGCTTAAATTAGGACTCGCAGGTCCGGGCGCCCCTTAGACGTGTCGGACTCGTCGTGGGCTGTCCTGGTGCGCTTCATACTCGTACTCAACTTGTGGTGGGCAGATCATTCTTGTCGTTGGCTACCCCTTGCTCACAAGTTGCTCTTCTAGCATTTTGTATCCTCCATCTTCATTTGTGGTGCGCCTGCCTCCCTCTCCTCCCTCGCGCATATCTTGATATTGGATAACAGCACTTGATGATCCTCGCACGCATCCTCCTCTCCTCCACGCTCCACGGTTGCCTCAGCCTCAAACCTGATCACAGAAAGATACAAAGACTTAGACAGTATAAAATTCTCATCAATATAAACATTAGGTGCAGCTAGGAGTGAGTTCACCTGTTGTTCTAATAACTTGGCACGTGCTCATGTAATTGGTCCAATGCGTAGATCATTGGGTTTATCTTGACCAGCAAGATCATCATTAGGCAAAGACTATAAAGGACTAGGGATGCCCTCATCAGTCGTGTTCACCAGCTGGTTCCACGCCGGACTGTGCTTGCCTGTGCACCCGTTCTTGCTGGAGTTCCTGGATACCTATGGTATCGAGTTGGCGCAGTTGCTTCCTTCGGCGATCCTGCGCCTAAACGTGTTCAGGCGGCTTTGCGAGACCGCCTTGAGGGAGCCTCCGACCATGAGGTTGTTCTTGTTGCTGTTCACCGTCCATGTGGAGGAGCGTCGCACCCCCGAGGAGAGTACTTGGAGTGCTTTTGGGTTGGTCACCGTGAGGCTCCGTCCTGGCTTCCACGACGAGTTCCCCCTGATGCCGGCGAAGAGCGCGGTGCGCCTGTTCGATGGGTGGGACTCGCAGTGGTTCTTCCTCGACGTTTCGGAGACGAGCTTGCGTTACTCCGGCAAGCTCCCTCGACACTCTGGGCCTGGGGGGCTTCGGAATGTCATCCATCCCATGGGCACGTCCTTGGTTGAGGAGTGGGAGCTTGCCGGGATCAAGTCGGCTCGTTCAGAGCGTAGCTTCCGCGACCTTCTCGAGAAGATGGTGATGGCGGGCCGCTTCATGATGAGGGCGCGACCACAGGCGGAGCTTGGGATCCCCTTGGCCTTCCGTCACCCACGCCGCGAGGCTAAGCGTGAGTTTCGTGATACTTGAGTCATTGCTTCAAGTATTCTTGTTTGCTTGACACTAACCCTGGCTAGTGCTTGTGCTTGTTTTCCAGCGGATTTTTTGAGAGAGAAGGCCACCGAGTGGGCTTCCCAAATGGTCGGGCCGTACAACTCAGTGGAGCATCAGGCCTACGTCGATACCATCAATGAGGGAGGATGCCACAATGTTGTGGTGGCGTGCTTCGACGACTTGGTACCGATGCGCCCGGATCCCAAGTTCGGGAAGCTCATCAAGGCCAGCGAGCGGTACTCTCGTCTTGTGACTCCGTCGATGGTCACCGTTGGTTCTCACCTCAGAGATCCTTGTGGGAAGGTGAAACCTCAGGTCGTGCTTGGGTTGGGTGTGCCGGTGGCCCCAATGCCCAAGATCCCTCGTCCTCCGAGTTCACGCAAGAGGAAGGCTCCTTCTCCTGACCTAGCTGACGTGGTTGAGTCGAGGTCTCCCTTGAGAGAGTCCATGAACATGCACGCAGCCGGGAAGATCGACATTGAGAAGATCCTGCCTTCGTCGCCTCACGAGCGTGCGGTTTTCACCCAGAGGACCGGGCTTCAGCTTGTGGTGGATACCTCCTCGGAAGCCAGCGGCGCGAGTGTTCCGGTGTTCTCTTTGACTCGTGGGCCTGTGGAGGAGGAGCTTCCCGTCATCGGTGAGTGCACGCGTTTTGAGCGTGTTAATTCCCTTTCGGGAATGTTCTCACGGGGTTTTCCTGTCTTGTTTCAGGTACGAGGCCTGCGGCGCCTGATGCTCCTGAGGCCGAGCCCCCGATTCCGGAGGAGGGAGAGGCGCTTCCGAGGACCGAGGGAGGAGTGAGAGATCCGCTCGAGGCGTTGGAGCTTGTGAGTCCGCTTTCCTCGTCTCCCTTCTTGCTAGGTCCATTTTGCCGGCCGGCAACCATGATTTTTCTTCCTTTGCCAGGTGAGAGGCTTGGTCGAGGCTGTGGGCACTCTTCCCGCTGTCAAGGCCCAGGTTGGGGTGCTTTCGGCGGCCTTGGATGCCGAGACCTCGAAGGCTACCCTTGCCCTGAGTGAGTTGGCTTTGGAGAAGGCGCGGCGGGAGGCCGTCGAGACTGAGCTTTCCCGGGTGTCGGCGGAGCTTGCGGCCATGGAGGCGAGGGCTCACCTTGCCGAGGAGGGCCAGAAGGATGCAATCGCAAAGACCCGTCGTGCCGATGAGGACTTGGTGGTGGCCAGCCTCAACGTGGAGCACGCTCGAGCGTAGGTCGCCTCCCTCAAGGTGGAGTCGAGGACGCTGGATTTGGACCGGTGTTTGCCCCTCGTGCCCGCGCCCCCTCGGACAGCCGTCCGGAGGTGGTTACGCTCCTGCTCGCCCAGGCTTCGGAGATTCGAGAGATGATACTTTGTTTGAAGGGATCCCCTCAGCCGGATCTTCCCCCGTGTCGTACGACGGATGAGGCGAGTAGGGTGCTCACTTCACAGGTGGGGCTTCTTGAGCCCGCCGTGAAGAGGTGCCTTCTGAGTACGGGTGCTCGACTTGTTTTGTCAGCAGTCGCGGCTGTCCTGGACGGCGGTGCCGGGACGAGCGGTCTTGAGGGTGAGATGACTCACGGGGCGAAGAAGTTTCTGGCGGACCAGGAAACTCCTCTTTGAGCTCTAGCTCGACGCTTCATGCGCTGCCTTGAGCCTGCTCTTCAGGAGAGCGACGGTGGGGCTTGAGTCTTGTTGCCTTTTGAGGCGACAAGGTACCCAGCTGCTTACTTATGCGATGTTGCATATCCACTTATGACATAGCCTCATGACTTGCATGTTCCAGGCTTAGACATACAGGTTGTAAGGCAGCTTTTTTGATATGCTTTATGCTTTGCTATGCAGTCAACATTGTCGGAAATGTCAACTTAGCTCGGCATGTATTTTCTTATGTTTTCACCATGTAGCCAACATTATCGAAAATGTTAACTTGGCTCAACATGTGTTCTTTGGAATACTCTATTTCCTTCTCGGCGAAGTACTATATTTCCTTAGTTTATACAGCTCGCGATCGTTCGCTATGATCACACTTTCGCGTAATCAATTGTTGTCGCCGTTGGGATATGACTTGGCTTCGGTGCCTTAGGCCATGGTTACGAGCCATGGATCCTAGTACCCTGGTGGGGGTCGCTATCGATATGCCGATAGTGATCCGGACATTTCGACCTGCCGTTCAAGGAAATTCATGCGGAATTTCTCCTCTTCGGACTTCAAGAAGCTATGCTTTCCCGCGATTATTATGGAGCCTTAACGCGGTTACTATCATGCAGGCCCGTGCGCGACGTCTCGCGCGCGGGTAGCATGGTTCTCCGAGGTAAGTAAGCTCATGCATAACTCGCTTATTTACGGTTCTCCTTAAATGTGTTTTAAGAAGCTTCTGGCCCTCGGGGGACTTGGTTCTACTTGGCGGATGGCCTCGAGGCACGCTAGGATCCACCAAGGAACGGGTCGCTGGTGGCGACCTATGTCCGAAGATATTTTTAGGTGATGCCTGAGCCAACGTAGGCCCTTCGGCGTCCCTTGGTGAGCGGCACTAGGGCAGCAACTCGATTTTGGGGATTGTCCCTTCGTGACATTGCTTCTCAACGGGGTTCCCTTTACGACGGTGGGCCGTATGAGTGTCTCGTGTCACTCTTTATCAAGGACTCGTTTTTATTGATCCCTCGCTTGCTTGTCTTAAGGTATGGCCCGATGGACACTTACAAGCCTTATATAGACGTGGCCTCGTTGGCGCTTACGATCCCCCGAAGTTTCGTAGGGAAGTGGGCGGTTGGACGCTGATAGTCTTCTTTCGGGAGTGGCGAGGGTCGTCCTTGAGGTTCCTCCTTAGGCGTAGAAATGCCGGAGTTTGTCGCCGTTCCAAACATGGACGAGGTTTTTCCCCTCCATGTTCTCGAAGTGGTATGCACCATTGCCCAATACCGCGGCGATGCGGTATGGTCCTTCCCATTTAGGGTCGAGTTTGCGCTGGAGTTTTGGGTCGATGTTCCTTTTTAGCACGAGGTCTCCTTGGGAGAAAGCTCGTTCTCGCTGTAGAAGCGTGCGGCGCTCTGCTCATAGATGACATGCCTCATGAGGGCTTTGTCACGAGCTTCTTCCACGAGATCGACGGCCGTCTTGTGATGCTCTTCATTTTCGATGAAGGCGAGTGGAGTAGCTTCTTGGAGTCTTTCGACCCGAGGTGAGCGGAACTCTACCTCGGCGGGAAGAACTGCTTCGGCGCCATACACCAAAGAGAATGGTGTTCGGCCTGTGGAACGGCTTACGGAGGTGCGTATGCCCCAAACCACGCTGGCGAGTTCGTGCCCCCAGGCTCCTCTTGCCTTGCTGGCCGTGTGTTCTACCCTTCGGCGGAGCCCTTGGAGGATTAGTCCATTGGCTCTCTCGCATGCGCTGTTGCTCTTGGGGTAGGCCACGGATGCGAAGTGCAGCTTGATCTCGAGGCATTCACGGAATTTAATGAATTCCACACAGTCGAACTGCTTGCCGTTGTCCACGGTTAGCTCTCATGGGACACCATATCGACATATGATGTTTTCCCAGAAAAAATTCTAGATGGCCTGTGACGTGATCTTGCCGAGTGGCGCAGCTTCTATCCATTTGGAGAAGTAATCAATCGTCACCACGAGGTATTTGCAGCCCCCGATGCATGCGGGGAAAGGCCCGAGAAGGTCCATTCCCCAGCGTGCAAATGTCCAAGTTATTGGGATATTCTTCAGGGTCGTCACCGGCGCTTGGATTGACTTAGCCATTTTTTGGCAAGCTTCGCATCTATGCAATATTGCGATTGCGTTTTGCACCATGGTGGGCCAATAGAATCCCTATCGTAAAGCCTTCGCTGCGGTGCCTCTTGGCGTAAGATGATGGCCGCATACTCCAGAGTGGATCTCCTTGATGAGCTCAGCCCCCTTGTCGGGGGTTATGCATTCTGAGTAGAGCGGCCGCACCCTTCTTGTAAAGCATGCCGTCGAGGAGGACGTACATCTTTGCTTTTGCAAGCAAAGTTTTGGCGCTTGGGCCTCCCGCCTCCTCATCCACCTCTCCTTTCAAGGCGAGGATAATTGGTGTCATCCAAGAGGGTGGATTGTCGATGACCATGCTGGTATTTGAAGTTTCGTCAGAGTCATCGACTTCTTCTCCTATGGATGGGGCACAGATCACCTCGAAGAATGCGCCGGGTGGCAGAGGTTCCTTGGAACCGGCCGTTCGGACCAATCTGTCGGTGAGGTGATTTTCTCTTTGTGGGATGCGTCGTGCCTCCATGCCCAGGAAGTACCGTTCCACCTTGCGAACTTCTTCAATATACTTCTCCATCCTTTCATCAAGGCATTGATATGACTTGTCCATTTGGTTTATCACCAGCTGGGAGTCACCTCGATGAGAAGGCGTCGAACACCCATGGCCTTAGCCAACCGGAGTCCGAGAAGGAGTGCTTCGTACTCCGCCATGTTGTTGGTTGCATTGAAGTCGAGGTGGGCGGCGTACTCCAGGATCTTCCCTTCGGGGCTGATGAGTACGACTCCAGCCCCAACACCGTTGAGGCGCTTGGAGCTGTCAAACCTCATTATCCAATGTGGTTCGGAGGGGGGGGGCGGCCCTGGGCGACGTCTCTTCAGGCGGGGCTTGCGACGCATGCCACTCGGCCACGAAGTCGGCAAGGACCTGGGATTTTATAGCCGTTCTCGCGGTAAGCTCCAACGAGAAGGGAGCTAGTTCCGTTGCCCATTTGGCGATTCTCCCGGTGGCTTCCTTGTTGCCGAAGACTTCTCTGAGGGGAAACGTCGTCGGCACCATGATGGTGTGGCCCATGAAGTAATGACGGAGCTTTCGAGAGGCCATGAGGAGGGCGTACGCGATCTTTTCGATCTGGGTGTATCGACCTTTCGCTCCTCCCAAAGCTTCGTTCACGTAATACACCGGGCGTTGTGACCCATCTTCTTCCTTCACGAGGGCTGCACTCATGGCGACCGGAGTCGCGGCGAGGTACAGGAGCAAAGGTTCTCCCTGCTTCGGGCTCGTGAGGAGTGGAGGAGTCGACAAATAGGTTTTGACTTCCTCGAAGGCCCTTTGAGCTTCGTTAGTCCACTCAAAGTTGTTGAGGCCCTTTAGGACTTTGAAAAAAGGAAGGCCCTTCTCGGTGGATCGGGCGACGAATCGTCCTAATGCCGCCATCCTCTCTGCTAGGCTCTGCACATCTTTGATGGAGCGAGGAGGCTCCATCTCTAGGATGGCCCGGATTTTCTTCCGGGTTGGCCTCGATCCCCCGTTGGGAGACGAGGAAACCCAAAAGTTTTCCTCCTCGAACTCCGAATGCGCACTTCTCGGGATTGAGCTTCACGCCGTATTTGCAGAGGTTGTTGAAGGTTTCTTGCAGGTCTTCAGGATGGGTACTCGCTGCTTGACTCTTGATGACGGCGTCATCAACATAGACTTTGGCGTTTCTCCCCAATTGCCCTTTGAGGATAAGGCTGACGAGGCGTTGGAAGGTCGCACCGACGTTCCTCAAACCAAAAGGCATTCTGCGATAGAAAAAGGTGCCAATGGGAGTGATGAAGCTGGTATTTTCCTCATCTTCCTTGGCCATGTGGACTTGGTGATACCCTGAATAGGCATCCAAGAAGCTTAACCTCTCACATCCCGCTACGGAGTCAACTAGCTGGTCGATCCGCGGCAGAGGGTAGTCGTCCTTGGGGCATGCCTTGTTCAGGTCGGTGAAGTCGACACACATCCGCCACTTGCCGTTTTCTTTCTTCACCAAGACCGGATTGGCCAACCACTCGGGGTGCCAAACTTCTCGGATGAGTCCGGCCTCGGAGAGCTTCGCAATTTCTTGCTTGATGACCTCGCTTCGCTCCGTGGAGAGTTTCCGGAGTTTCTGCTTCACGGCCGCCTTATCGAGCCTTACGGCGAGTCGATGATCCATGATGTCACGTGAGACTCCTCCCATGTCGGAGGGAGACCAAGCAAATAGGTAGAAGTTCTCCCGGAGTAGGTCGATGAGCTTCTTCTCGAGTTCGATCGAGAGGTCGGCTCCGATCATCACGATGCGCGTGGCATCGTTGTCAGAGACGCGTATCTCTTTAAGCTCTCCCTCGGGAAGGGGCTTAGGGATGTAGCATTCCGGGTGATCGGTCTTGGACTACCTTGTGCCTGAGAGCATGTGGACGCTTTTGGACGCTTCTCCCTTCTCGGCGCACTAAGTCTCGTGGCGATATAGCGTCTTTCTATCGGAGGATTGCTCGCCACGGACCGTGATAACGCCTTTTGGGCCCGGGATCTTCATGCATAGGAAGTTGTGGTGAACGGCAGTGCAGAGGTGGTTCAGGGTCATCCTGCCAAGGATGGCGTTGAAGGAGGCCTCCATGTCCACCACGTCGAAGCGCACGAGCTCGGTCCGATGATTAGTGGCATCTCTGAAGGTCGTGAGGAGGTCAATTTGGCCGAGCAACTGGATGGACTTGCCTGGGACGAAGCCGGTTAGGGGGTAAAGCGACGGTTGCAAGGAACCGTTCTTGTATCCTCCCTGTGGCTCCATCAGCTTTTTTAGCATGTTCAGGTATAAGATGTCGGCGGAGCTTCCGCCATCCACAAGTATTTTCTTGAGCTCGCAATTTGAGACGATGGCCGTCACGAAGAGGACATCGTCGTGTGGGAAGCGTATCCGCTTAGCGTCTTCCTCGGTGAAGGAAATGGGTACACTTGCCCACTTGGGTGGTGGTCTTCGAGTGAAGGTTCCAACGACGTTGACTTCGCGCGCATACTCCTTGCGTTGTCTCTTTGACCCCCGGCCTGTGGCGGAGCCCCCGAGTATCACCCCGATATGGTGAGCGGGTTCTTGAAACGGGAGGTTCTCTTTCTTGGACGCAGGGTCGGCAAGGATGACATGGGCGGGGCGCGGGGCCTCGGGCGCCTTCTCGTCCTTGCGTCGGGCCTGCATTCGTGCTTGGAACTCTTCACGAGCTGCGATGAGGGTATTGCACTCTTTGGTGATGTGGCTTGCCGAGTTGTGGATGAGGCATCTCCCGGCGCCTCCCTCGGCGGGGCGAGGAGGCTTCTTGGGCTGCCAAGACTTTTGGGACGAGTTTTGCCCTTCGACGGCAAAGATCTTTTGAGCTTGATCGCCGGGCGCCCTCTTCCCTCGCAACCTCTTCCTCTTGGAAGATGGTGCGGATGCCTGGGGCTGATCTGATGAAGGAGTCCGTTCGGGCGTGGCGCGTGGCGTGTACTTCTTGGCGATGTCTCCATTTTCGCCCCAAGCATATTCTTGCAAGATCCGGTAGATCTCTTCGGTCGTCTTTGGCGGGTTTTGACTTAGAGCGCGATTCACTTCTCTTTGGAGAAGGCCTTGCATGCAAGCGTCCATCACGATCGTCGACGGTGGGTTGGCGATTTGGCTTCGGACCTTCGCAAAACGATGGAAGAAGCTTCGGAGAGACTCTCTTGGCCTTTGTTTCACGGCGTAAAGCTCGTGAGCTTGTAGGGGTTCCTTGAAATTTCGTTGGAAGTTGGCGATGAAGACCTCCTGGAGGCGCTCCCACGAATGCACGGAATTTTTCCGCAGGTTATAAAACCAAATTTGCGCCATCCCGGTGAGCGCGAGCGGGAAAAGGTTGCACATCTCGGTGGGGCCTCCACCCGCTGCTCGTATGGCGGTGGAGTAGACGTCCAGGAATTGAAGAGGGTTGGACTCTCCGTTGTATGGCCGTATCGTCGGCGGCTTGAACCTTGGCGGGAAAGCCACGTCTTGGATCTCCCGCGTGAGCGGGTTACAAGATGGTCGGCCCTTCTGGTTTTTCCGGCGACGAGATCCTCCTTCGTCGAGGTCACTCTCATCGCTAGAAGGATCGCTCGGAGAGGGATCTCGGCGTCTTCTTGGAGGGTCAGAGCGTCGGCGAGGATTTCTTTCACCCCCGGCAAGGGCTCCAGACTCCGCCACTTGCTCGTTTCCGTGCACGCTGGAATCTCGTTCTCCGCGGAGCAAGGGGCACTTGCGGGGCACTCGCAAAGCGAGGCTGGTTTGGAGCGTGTGCAACTTGGAGAGCACCGTGCGGCGGAAGTCTCCAATATGGGTGGTACCAAGGATCTCCATGGGCGATCGCAGCGAGCACCAATGGAGGTAGTCCCGGGTTGGAGTGGTCGTAAGCCGGGACTTCTTGGTTTTCCGGCGCGGATCCTCCTGACGCCACATTATTTCCCCTCGTAGGCTCCGAGGGCAAGGTTACTACCGGTTGCAGGGGAGGCAGCGCAAAGCCCATTGAATGAGGCATACCGAGTTCCGCGTCCCTTGCGGGGGCGGTAACCGCGGGTAGCTCGTTGATCCTTGCCACCACGTCGGTGAGGACCGAAGGACCGCCTATGACGGTTCCGAGTGCTTCGGCTCCTTCGGGAACGGCCGGGAGCGGGGGTGCGGCCACGACCTCCGTCGTGGCGCCCATGCTTGCGGCGGCGTCCGGATTGGTGAGAATTTCTCCTTCCTCGGCAGCTCCTGAGGCGCTTGCTTTCTTCGTTTGTAACCGTGTAGATTTCGCGGCAAGTTGGACACCCGACGAAGTAGGCTTCGTCGGTGCCATTAAATCTTCAATTGCGGCGAGGGTTCCCCACGGTCGGCGCCACTGTTGTTCTAGAAAAGAACAGAAGTACGGGGTGCCAATGCTCGATGGCACAAATGCGAGAATAATATGTAGGAGGTACGCCGGCCTTATAGCGAAGGTCGCCGTACACTTGGGACAAGTTGACACGTCGATATTTTTTGAATAGGTTCGGTCGACCCTGCGGGTACGACTTAGTTCTATGTTAGGAGAGGCTTCGAAGGGGTCGTTAGCCAAGTGTTTGGGCGGAACTCGTCTTCCCAAATTACCTATGGCGAGAGATCTCTAGGGACCGCCTCAGACTTGGACCGAACTTGTCTTCCCAAGTAGCGAGATTGGGATACCCTTGAGACTCTAACCCGATCCCTCTACTTCGAGTCGGGGTCGTACTAGACGGCCCGGAACCTCGAAACTAGGCTTGCCAAGTCGCGTCCCCGAGGTCGAGTCGAGACTAGGCTCGACCCAAGCACTCGAGAGCAAGCTCCTTAGGTTGCTCTAGCCCTCTCCCCTTTGATCTTATTCCAATGGAGAGTGAATGATACATGCCCCCATGGGGGGGGGTTTTATAACATAGGGGTCCATGACAAAAGATCATGGCTACTCTTGAGGGAGAGGGAAAGTGAGGATAAAGTGGTAAATTCACTCCTAGAGCTTTCTTGGCCCTTACTCTAACTCCTTTGACCATGGTATGGGAGGCTTGACCCTTTGACTTCTTTGACCGGCGCTTAGTTGGCATGGCTACGCCTCGTTGGCGATTTAACCGGTCTTTGGGATTTGTTGACTTGGTTGTTACCACGTAGGATTGCGGCCCGGCCCATGTAAGGATTTTATTATATTACAACATGTCTAAATATTACTTGTTCCTTATAAAATATTTTGTGACAGAATTTGGCATTGATAAAACTTTGATATAAGCCTGACAACAAGGTATTCCTTTTCATTTTCATGTATGTTTTTTCTTCTCACTATCATCAGTCATATGCCAACACTCAAATATAAAATGTCGTAGTTTTGTTATAAGAAAAAATTATTAAAATTTGATTAAGTTTATATAAAAATATACTAATATCTACAGTATCAAATGAATATAATACGAAGACACGTATCATGAAAGGTTTAATAAAACTAATTTAAAATTTTAGATGTTGGTTTTTTCTATGAACTTGATCAAACTTTAAGAAACTATACTTAAAGAAGCTAGACTTAGAACAAAGCTAAAACATTTTATATGTATAGAAAAATGAAGAAAGTAATTAACATACGTATTTTTTTTTTCTGAAGCAACTGGAAAAGGCAACGTCAAGCAAACAGGCGGCAAAAGAAATTCCGAGCTGGGCCTGGGTGTACATGTCATCCTTGCCGTAAACGTTGGCCATGTGACGGCGTCTAGTCGCCAGTTCGCCACTAGTTCCATTAATCCTGTCTTTTTGTCCTAAAAAATTAAATCAATCCTGTCTTCCCCCCTGAAAACAATAATGATCATGCCTCTAGCCACCTTCTAATCCTCATTGATTAGCGCTTAGCGATCATCTCGTCTTGTTATACAATCCAAGTGGTGGTAGCTTCCCGGCACCGGCAGAGAGGAATGGCTCATCAATCACGGCCATAACCAATTCAATCAAGATGGGGAGAGAATAAAAATATCTGTCTCCGTGACGTGCTGACCAATTTAATCGACAGCGTGGATCCTAATCCTACCAATGATGACAAAGATTTTTGTTTAGAGAAATTTCAAGATGTCCCGCGTGATTTCGTTGAATATATATTAACTTATCAAACACATATAAGTACATTTCAGCCAGGGGCGGAGCCAGAGGAAGAATTATGAGGGGGCAATTTAAACATTCTTAATTAGCTATAACTTAAATTAGAGGGTACATAAATAAATGATGAAAATCTGACATTTACATTAGTATAACATAATAATTGAGCGGGGGCATCAGCCCCATTAACCTGGATCCGCCATGATTTCAGCATGCTACTTTAAAAATATTATATTACGTCCAGATATTGGTTGCTTCGTACGAGTTACGAAAAGTACACATAAATTGAATTTCGAATTGCAAGCCACCGATTATCCTCCGTACCTGCTGTTAGTACTACTAGTTTATACGTACTGGAGTTTGTGCCCTCCTTTTGTAAGCCTGCTGTTCATGTGCTAGATCGAGTTTGATGAGTTATTTCCGTCATGTTTTCTGGTTTGGATCGTAAGTGGCTTGCTTGGCTGTAAACTTTTGTCACGTCATCTTTAACTAACATACAGGTAGCATGTATAATAAATTGGTTGCAAGAATGTAATACTTTATTATGAGCAGGCCCGTATTGTAGTCTCATAGAGTGTCTAGAAGCACGTGCTGCAGCTGGCTACTTCATATTAGATAGTAATCAACATTTTTTCTCTACTTTTCTCTTTACTCCAACTAAGTGAAGATACAATATTTAAATTTTTATAGACTGCTTACATCATCTTATTATTTTTGGTCTTAGCAGGTTATTTCTGCATGGTTTATCTACAGCACTAGTATCTCCCGTGCACTATGCAATAGGCACGTACGGTCGCAAATTTGCATGCAGTATGCACGTTTCTATAACTTCTAAGTATGCACGTTTCTATAACTTCTAATTCCTGCTGCCCTCGCCTGCACCAATCTGACTTTCTCTCGGCCTCTGTGCTATGTGTCTTTATATCCGTCAGCCTGTCTATTTTTTTCGAGAAGGGGTCGAAATCCTGGCATCTGCATCAATCGATGCACACAACCATTTTTATTCCAAAGTTATAAAGAGTAGGTGTTACAAGTCACCGACAAACGATCCTGGATACAAAAATAAGCCAGCTAAAAACATCAATCATGACGAATCTATAGTACACCGCCAGCCAGTCCGGTTGAAGATAACCCGAAATACCGTCTCCAGCCGGGTGCACAGGGAGTAGGAAAGCCCAAAGACGGATCCAGTGCGTAGCTTTGAAGATAACCTGCAAAAAGTTGTAAACTATGGATCGATTAAAAACCACATCATTCCTGTAATTCCAGATAGCCCAACAGAAAACCGAAACTCCCATCCGCATATGAGCTTTAAGTTTTTTCTCTACCCCATTAAGCCAGTTACCAAACAAATTAGTAATTGATGTCGGGGGTGGAAGATTAAAAGTAATAAAAATGATGCGCCAAATAATACGAGCAAGAGGGCAGGAGAGAAAAAGATGTTGAATGCTCCCATCAGCATCACAGAAGCAACATTTTAAACTCCCTTGCCAATTCTGCTTCGCAAGATTGTCTTTAGTTAAAATAACCTACCGATCTAGGAACCACATAAAAATTTTGACTTTGGAGGGAATCTTTAACTTCCAAATGTATTTTCGATGAAAAACCGTTTGCCCATCCATAAAATCCGCGTACATAGACTTTACAGAAAAGACGCCCGAGGGAGTAAGACTCCAAACAAATTTGTCGGGCTCAGTCGACAAATTAACCGTCATAAGCCGCTGGACCAAGTGCAACCATCTTATCCATTTATCCCCAATGAGATTTCGTCTGAAGCGAATATTCAAAGGAATCATCTGAAAAACCGCGGCAATAGAAATGTTTTTATGCTGAACAATGCGGTATAGGGATGGATATTGGTAGGCGAGCGGCGTAGTGCCAAGCCAGGTGTCTTCCAGAAATGAATTCCAGTCCCATCTCCAAGGATAAAACACCCGCGATTAAAAAAATCATCTTTAACATGCATGAGACCCTTCCAAAACTGCGAGTCAGTCGGTTTGGCCAGCGTTTGGGAAAGAGTGCTATTCTGGAGGTATTTATTTCGTAGCATCTCTTGCCACATACCTTCCTCGTTAAGTAGCTTAAACAGCCATTTGCTAAGGAGGCATCTATTTTTAAACTTCAGAAGCTCAATGCCCAAGCCCTCCTGATCTTTGGGGCGATAAATAATATTTCATTTGGTCAATTTGTACTTGCGCTTATGCTCATCTGATTGCCAAAAGAAACGAGATCTGTAAAAATCCAATCTTTTACAAACTCCAACGGGAATCTCAAGAAAGGATAACATAAACATGGGCATAGAAGTCAACACCGAATTAATGAGGGTTAGGCGGTCACCGTAGGACAGCAACTTCCCTTTCCAACAACCCAATTTTTTCTCAATGCGATCCTCTACAGATTTCCATTCCTTATTAAGAAGCGAGCGATAATGAATTGGAATTCCCAGATATCGAAACAGGAGAGATCCAGATTCACATCCAAAGATGCGCTTGTAGCTAAGCACCTCATCTTTGGCATTACCGAAACAAAAAATCTCGCTTTTATGGAAATTGATTTTAAGACCAGAAAGTTGTTCAAAGATAGAAAGGATTAATTTCATATTAACGGCTTTCGCTAAATCGTGTTCCATGAAAATAATCGTGTCATCCGCATACTGAAGAATAGAGACACCTCCCTCAACGAGATGAGGAACTAGAGCTCCAACTTGACCATCTTCCTTGGCACGAGAAATTAGGATGGCCAACATATCCGCAATAATATTAAACAAGATCGGGGACAGAGGATCGCCCTGTCTCAATCCTTTGCGAGTTTGAAAGGAATGACCCAAATCATCATTAACTTTGACTCCCACGCTCCCTCCCTGGACAAATTGCGAAATCCAGTTGCACCACAATGGGTCGAATCCCTTCATGCGGAGTGCTTGTTGTAGGAATGGCCACTTGACTTTATCATAGGCCTTCTCAAAGTCAATTTTAAAAAGCACCCCATCCATTTTCTTCCGATGAAGCTCATGGATGGTCTCATGAAGAACAACCACACCTTCTAAGATGTGTCGTCCTGGCATAAATGTTGTTTGAGTCGGGCTAACCACATGGTTAGCGATCCCCGCAATGTGATTAGTAGCAACTTTTGTAAAAAAAATTAAAGCTCTATTGTGTGTGAATTATGTGTTGAAAACTCTACTGAAATTTTTGATTTGGAAACCGTTGTTTGTGTTCCCAGTCAGTTCGGTTTGGTCATATCGGTTTAAAAGCAAACATCGAAGCGAAATAATTGTTAACCAAATTGTAGGTTGGCTGAAAAATCGATCATATTTCGGTTGACATTTCTCATTAACCATACTACTAAAAACCAAAACGCATAATCGGTCAAAACCCAAACCGCCAGGCCTAATTGTAAATAGATTATGTAGCTGCCATAGTTGTAGCTAGACCTCGCCGCGAACCACGATTTAAAACCTTCTGTTCGTACAATAAGGTTTTATTTATAAAAAAATGTGGGTATTATCGTATCAACTACTTCATCTAGCAATCACATAGTAGATGTTTGAAATGAAAATTCCAACTAAAATTGACATCATCATGTCATCGGATAGCAAAGACAAATATAACATACATAAGTACAACTACAAGGAGATTTCACTTTAGCTGTGGTCAGTGGACAGTGGGTCCTACAGTATGGGGTGGAGGAGGTCGGCTCCCTAGTGCATAGGAAGCCAAAGCTGTGGCTCTCTAGATCCGTCCTCTCATCAAAACTGTCGAGTAGTGAATAGCGGGGTGGTGGCCTCGGGTATCGGTGAAGCAAAACTCCATGGGGTGGAGTTGTTCTCGTGCTCAAAGTGGGTGTTGATCTCAAGCCATGGGAGGAGGCAGGGGATGGGGAGTCACAGGGATTGTTAACCCCGGTTGGCTATGGTGGAGGGTTTCCCATGCATCTCTATGTTGTGTTATGGGCTATGGCCCTGCGATGGATGGTGATATACCCCTCCAGATGGACACATATGTCGGTGGCAGCTATGGCTATGGGCGGTGGTCCAATGCAGAAAAGACGTCATAATGGCTAGCCGGCCCGCACGATGTCACAATTTGCATGTCAGGCAAAGGAAGTCAATCAAGGTGGTCGTCTTGGAAGGATTGAGAAACTGGGCTGCTAAAGGTGCAATAGGTTTTTGGATATTGAAACAGAGGCCTTAGGCAATGGTGAGAATCTTCCGCTCTTTTAAGAGTAGTATATATGTCCGTGTTTTTTCCTCTCTAGGGGGATCACACCCGATCTAGTTTGTGCAGAGGACATGATGTGGCGGGAATCTTCTTCGGCGGCATTCGGTAGTCCATTTGTTTGGAGTTTTGTCGCATTATCCATCGATATGCGCTTCATGCTCTTGTTTTTCTTTCGGAAAGGAAGAGAAAGCCTCATAGTACCTTTTTTTCACTGAAATTGAAATGCATGTTAGGGCATCCGCAATAGGCTGTTCCGTAGGTCATTACGTAGAAGAGAGAGAATACACCATTTCATACGAAGTATCGATCGCTCCAATAAACGATTTCTTAGGCTCAGTACTCCGTGATGCCATTGCATTGTTTGTGATGATCTATAATGGAGTTTAACTCCGTGGCCTAACTCTATCTGACAAAAGAGTGGCTGAGAGAAGACGTGAGGTGGAGGAGAGAAGACGTGAGTGGCTGAGAGAAAACGTGACTAAGTTTTGCTATTGGACATGTCCTTATAGTCACTATTGACGTGTCCTTATAATTCTATTTCTTGTATATATAAAATGCAGACTAGCTAATTTGTGTTTTTTGAGGTTTTAAAAGAAAACTACACTTCGAACAGCTTGGCCAAGGTCAAGAGCAGACCACGACTATTGAATTTTATCACACGTGCACCTAACTTTTGCCCAATCTACGAGCATCATTGCTGGACACAGCAGGCATACAGAATACATGTCGCAAATCGCAATACATGTCACAAGTAGAAAATGGAGTTAGTATGGACACACGTAAGCTGATAACTAAAGTATGAACAAGATCCTCACACTGTTAGCCGATTTGTTCAGCATCGTGGAATCAGTTTAATCCGTGTCCCTGTTAATCGACGACCTGTGCGATTTGATAGCGAAGCAGGCAGATGGGGCGGTTTCAGCTGTCAATTCAATTACCACCGTCCAAACCTGTACTTTCGGTGCGCTTCTCATCTTTTTTTCTTTGCAAGTTTCCTGTTTATTTTTTAAACATCACGGAAGTATAACTCTAGACGTGTACGCATATATACTCGCACCGTCTTATAAGCACACTCGTACACATCGAGTCTACCGAAGCCGAAGATTAGAGTCGGAAAGAACCTGAAAATTAGATTTGCCGATACAACTACGAAAACTTCAATATCGACGGGTCTGTCGTCAATCACGAAATGAGCAATCCGTTTTTAATATGACACCAGGACGTTAAATCCAGGGTTTGATCACCGGTAGATTAGGAGGGAACAACTTCGATTAAATTTGAATGCATTTATACATTAAGTCATGCCTACATACATTCAAATTTTGACAAACTTGAGACATCTTTTATTGAACGGAGTGAATATGAGATTTCTTTGATATTTGCGAAGGTGTTCCAAGTTGTTATTTTTTAGATAACACCGTATAGACGCAGACGCTCACAAACATGCACGCACACTCACCATCCTACCTTACGAGCACATTCGAAATACTGGTCTGGAACATCATCTTGAGATTGACGAAATACCACAGGCGTTTCGTTGTTGAGAGTACATCACTCCCACTGAAAATACAATGCTGGTTAAGTCCTGGAATACATCCAGGGAAATGCGATCACGCATGTCAAGTCGGAGTCATTCCCACTAAAAGCACATTGTCGGTTAAATTCTGAAATAAATTGAGGGAAATGCGATCACCCATGTCAAGTCAGAGACTTGAACCTAGGTGTGCAGGTTCCACCATGTTTCAAGTTATTCTATGCATTGATTTGTTTTTACATATGTTTGAGCTTTGTTTCAAGAGTTTGTTGCAACTAATGGGA
Organism: Brachypodium distachyon; assembly: GCF_000005505.3. Taxonomy (NCBI): domain Eukaryota; kingdom Viridiplantae; phylum Streptophyta; class Magnoliopsida; order Poales; family Poaceae; genus Brachypodium; species Brachypodium distachyon. The sequence continues at coordinate 34,248,730 of NC_016131.3, read as the reverse complement.
ATTTATTGCATACTTAATTTTTTTTCATACCCTTTTTAAATGTTGTGATGTAAAAGTATTTATTACCTATAGGATTATTTTACCGTGATTACACTACAAGAGAAATAGCCCATAGAGACAATATTTTTGGCTCGTAGAGACACTATAATTATCTCTACATAACTCTAAACACACTTGGTACAGTGCCACAAAACTGCCACTACGGACAGTATCGCTATGTGTGATGAGACACTGATAAAACGTCTCTATTGTTTTAGACATAACGTAGAGACACTATGCTGCCTCTACATTCAATATGACATTTTGTAAAGACACTTCATTGTGTCTTTACAGTTTTTAGACATTTCATAGAGACACTATATTGTCTCTACATTCGATGTGACATTTTGAAAGACATTACATTGTGTCTATATACTCAGCAACTAAAAAATATACATTGAAAAAATCATGTTGAAACCAATCCTCGAACTCAAGACCTTAAGGAAAACTACACACTCACTTAACCATCTCAACCTAATACCAATTCTTGCTTATACTCGTAGTGAAATTATTATGAGTAGTCTAAGAATGTCTTTACACAACATAAGATGTGTCTCAAATAGTGTATCTAACCATACCATAAGGTCATTTCATCAAGTATCTCAAAACAATGACTCTATATGAATTTTGCGACAATCTATTAAATGCCTCGAAAAATGTCTTTACACCGTAATGTCTCAACTAGTGTCTTTATATTTATGACATTTTCTACAACGCCTCATATGCCTGCCTCTACATGAAACTCTGTCTCATAATCGTCTCTACAGCAAATTGGTAGAGACAAAGAGTGTACCGTCTCAAAGAAAATGTCTCTACAAGACATTTGTGTTGTAGTGTTAGATTCGATAGCTAGATGTGGCCGATTTTTCCCTGGCCACCTAACCAAGGTCTAGCGTCAAGATGACACTTGCCAAATGGCAGGTTAGGATGCAGGTAGAGCCATCCCATACCCTTACCGCTCCTTTTGAACTTACATGTCCATCACCGTACCCATACCCGTAATCAGGCATAATTTTTTTCCATACCCGCCACCCGATAGGGTAAACGCGTACGATACTACTCTCATCCTCGTGTGAGCAATGGCTATCGTCCATGGTGTGTGTCTATGCAGGGTCAAGCACGACAATGGTTGGAGCGGGCAAGGCATGGAGGCGGTTGGCGGCACTAGTGCGAGTGTGGCTTGTAAGCGGCTGAGGGCACAAGGCCTGGAAGCCACTGTCGGTGCCTAGAGAGGACGAAAGCGCGATGCGTGTGCCAAGAGAGGGCGAAAGCGCGATGCGTGAGACATGGAGGCGGCCGGCGGCAAGGTTGATGGCCTCGTATGGTGTTGGGAGTGACCGCCGACAGCATTCATGGAGGATCAGGAGCTCGCAAGTTCGAGGGAGGTTCTGAGTCACGACTTACGCGAGGGATATTAAGGAAATAGGAATCCAAAGGGAGCAAGGGGCTGAACGACAATGTCCAACTTTTCACGAGGCAAGAGCAAGAATAATAATGGGCTATAAGCTGTTAACAATTTAAATATAATATTTGTGCTTAATTGGAGAGGAGAGGAGAGCAAGTAGGCTGCAAACTAATAGCCAACTGTAGCACAAGCTCCTAGGTTATATGTGAGACTGAGATATGGACCATGTTTTAGTAAACTACTACTCCCTCTGATTCTAAATTCTTGACTCAAATTTGCCCAAATATGGATGTATCTATTCTTAAAATGCATCTAGATACATGTAATATTTTGACAACAATTTAGGATTGGAGGGAGTATATCTTTATAGCTCAGTATTGTACATGCTAAGTATTAGACTGGTTATAAATGGCTTATACCCAACCGTTGACTACTACTATTATTCTTGCTCTAAAGAGAGTTTAGGACGTGACTATCAGTTCATTATACGAGTAGTTGGTATGAGTTGTATATTTTTATAAACGCGCGCAATTTACCTATTTACATATCTACAGGGAATTATATGTATCATGCCCTTACTCTAAATAGAGTAAAACCCCACTGGATACGATGCGTGCTCGTTACCATCTTTACCATGTCATTTCATTTTAGTAGTGAGATAAATGCATCCGCGGTCCTACTGCTATTAATTCTAAAATTATGAAATTGCACGCTTAGATCCTAATTTTATTTCAAGTGACTCACGCGAGATCCTAAGCTAGTTCTGGTGTGTTTGACCCACCTACGTGGTTTATTGACCCAGTACACTTCAATAATGAGGCCCACGAACCATAACCAATGGTAATATAATTTAGCAGAAAATGAGGGGTGAAATAAGAGAGATGCCCTTCCGTGAGGGGTTTTTGCTGAAACACACCCGAACCAGCTTAGGACCTCTCGTGATCCATTTAAAATAAAATTAAAATCTAAATGTGCATGCAATTTTATAATTTTGGAACTAACGTGACACCAAGTTAATAATAATAGAACCGCGGGTACATTAGGAAGAAAACATGGGACGAGCGTACGCAGCGTCTTCAATCGATCGCCCCCGCACGTTGCCCCACTCCCCACCCCCAGTCCTCTTCTCCCGTTGCGCGCTCCCTCCTTCCCTCGTCTGGTCAAACTGCCGTCGTCTCTCGGCTCCAACCCCCAATCTCATTGGGCGCCGCCCATCGGCGTTATACTCGGTTTCCATGTCCGCCGCCACCGCCGCCGAATCCCGTAAAACACTCTGGAGCTTCAAATGATGGTCGGCCCCGCAGACGATGGTCATTAATTTACTCGCTCAACCATTTTTTTTTCCTTTCTTTCCTCGCAGATGAGCAGCGGCGATCGGAGGCGGTCGCGTGGCTGCGGGCGCTGCTCCGTCGGTCGTCGCTGCCGCTCCCGCCGCCGCGCGCCTCGGACGAGGAGCTCAGGGCCGCCCTCTCGGACGGCGCGCTGCTCTGCGCCGCACTCCGCAGGCTCACCCGCCCCGCTTCCTCGGGCGACGAGGTAGGCCGTCCCTCGTACATGTCCCCTGGCCGCGCGCGCTTCTCTACCGTTGCGATTTTTGCCTGGTCGTGATCGCTGCTGCTGCTGCTTCTGTAGGGCGGAGCGGCGGCGGAGTGCGATGTCGGGCGGTTCCTCACGACCGCCGAGCGGATGGGTCTTCCCAGCTTCACCGCCTCGGACCTCGAGAAGGTACGTGTCCTTCAATCCTTCTACGTTGCATCTGCAATTGGATTGATTTTGATCAGTGTTGATGTCTTGAATTGCCCGTTGACCCTACCCGTAGATAGGGACTCCGATGTGATTGCTGTGAGGTAGAGCTTCGCGTTGAAGAAGTTTGGAGTTCGTTTTCGCTATAGGCTGTTGCTGTTTGTCATTGCACGGTTTGTTGTGTGGCCAAGTGACGTAATTAATGCCTGTCATTTCCGAATTCATCTGCTAGTGGATCCTGAATGTGGCTTACGAAGTTCAGTTATCAAACTCACAAGATACTAGCAAAATGCCCGTGTGACCGTGCGTTGATACACATAAAACAAATTAGACTGTTCAAAATAAACTAGATTAAAAATACTACTCCTTCCGTTCCGGTATATGGGCCCCCACACATTCTTAGGTTGAAGATCTAACTAATCTAACATGAGTTTTGTATCACAAAAGTTATATGATTAGAAACTTCGTCAAATGATCTATTTTCTAATGGTATAATTTTTGCGATCTAAGAATCATGTTACATTAGTCAAATCTTCAACCTAGGGATGCGTTGGGGGTCCCCAATACCGGGACAGAGGGAGTATTATACATCAATGGCGCTCCGTAGTTATTTTATCTTAATTTTGGTGGCAAAACATCATCACTATCTTAATGATTTAATTGTCTATATTAGAAAGAGATGAGAATTTTTTTTTAAATAGAAAAAGGCAGGGAGGTGACGGACCACCACCACCAATTGGCTCTTTTATAGAAGTATAAAGATCTGACTTGGCTAGTGTGGTGCATATGCCACGTTGTCATACCTGCCGAGCCTTAAGTTCAATTTGTTCTAAAACAATGGAAAAATATTATTGGTATGAAACAATTGCAAGTTGTTGTCTATAACTACAACAGTAATTTCTGGGCAGAAAATGTACTAAAATTGCATTGGCTCGTCTTATGTACAAATGGCAAACGTATGATGGGTTTTTTAGATGATCACCAAACTAAACATAAGCTGCCTGAGTTTTCAGTTGTTTATTTGTAAAGTTAATAAAATATTAGTGCACAGTGTTCAGTGTGATGTAATGTATTTTATTGCAGTGCTATGCAAATGTTCTCACAATACTAGTTGTTAGTTTTGCAATGCTTCCAAGGAAAATGTCTGCAGTTACAGTTCTTCCTATGATAGAAAGCTTTATCTGCCTGGTCTCATTCGGGTTTTTTTTGTCAACGTTGTTGATTATAAATTAGGGATCAATGTCAGCTGTGGTTGCCTGTATTCTTGAACTAAGGGATCAATTTGTGTCCCGTGCCGACGAAGGCTGGATTAGTAGCCTTTCAGAAAATGGCAGTGTGAACAACATGGAATTTCCCAGAAGGGAGAATGGTCAGGCCACACAAAATTCTGAAGCAAGAGATGAGAGTCAACAAATGGAAATGTTGCTACAGAAGGTCTACAAAAGTCCAGCTATGTCAGGTGAGATCTTATTTACATGGTCAAAGCTTTGGGCAGGGGATTAGCTATACGAATTATGAATAACTCGAGTACCGCACAGAGATGTTCCTTTATTCCTGAAGACTGACAATATCTGAAGAAAAGAATTCATAATTTTAATGGATAAGTCTATAATTTTAACACTCAAACCATAGTTATTGATCTTTATGAGTATAGCTGTTAAGCTATGAAACAGCTTCGGTGTTCAGTTAACATCCGCTTCTCTTACTGTAGAACCATCATCTCCTATATCTTCTATTTCACGGCATGCTGGAAGCAATTTTCATGAAGTCTTCCAACTGAGACTAGGAGGCTATTCTGATCTGCCTAGTTCTAGAATTTCAGATATGATGAAATCCACCAGCTTGAACGTAAGTACTGGGTAGTAGAATATACTCGTTAGAATTCTTTTAGCATTAAATTTGATTTTAGTTCTCTTCATCACAAAATTAATATTGCAGAATGCCCCTACTCAGTCACTTTTGAGTGTTGTGAATGGCATCCTTGATGAGACTATTGAGAGGAACAATGGCGAAATTCCTTATGTAGGCTTCTCAAAAGAAACACAGTTAGTTTATTCCTTTCATACATCTATACTCTGATAATTTTGGTTTTGAATTCTTTTGACCCCCTTGAATATGAGGATACTCGTCCTTTACACAGAATCTTGCTTGCTTGTTGCGAAAGATCGTACTAGAGATTGAACGGCGTATTTCTACGCAGGCAGAACATATAAGAAATGTAAGAAGTATTTGTTCAGACTTGTTATTTCTCAGATTGTTTCTTTCTTTAATCAAATTCTCAGATCGTTCTTGTTGTAAATTGTAACTTGCTTGCAGCAAAATAACCTTATGAAAGCACGTGAAGAGAAGTATAGATCAAGGATAAGGGTGCTTGAGGCACTAGCAAGTGGGACAAGCGGGCAAAATCAAATACAAGTAAGCTCAAGTGCAACAAATGGAAAAGCACATGTAAGTTTTGGTGACGGCGATTTCAATATCAATTTAAATGGCTGATATTCTTCCTTATATTGTTTTCTTAATCGTTTTCCAGATTGGTGCAGACCCTGCAGGCCAGATGAAGGTTGATTTCTCACCTAACGTTGGTTACTTCTTCATATTACCACCTTTTGCATATATTTACTCACATTTAGCTAGTATTCTTCTCAAATCGTTAATTTGGCATAAGGTCTACATTTGCTATTTCAGTCCTCACAAGAGGAACACTTTCTTCAGTAATTCTGACACAAAAGCTTTGCCTGTCTTACATTAAGACAAAAAAAAGCAAGAATTCAAATTTCTGCATACCAGGGATAAATAACTTCTTACTGCTAACCATATAAGAAAATAATCGCTATAGTTTGTTTGTTGCATTTTCCAAAAGTAATTCGTTTTCTTCTTCAGATGGAGAAAGACAAATTTGAAGAGAAAAGACGATTAGTTGAGGATGATCTGACAAAGGTGATAAAGGACACGGAAGATGTAACTAGACTGACAAAGGATAAGGAAGAAATGGCTAGATTGTTGACTGACAAGGAAGACATAATTAGATTAATGAAAGAGAAGGAAGAAATGGTTAGGTTGATAAAGGAGAAGGAACATATGGTAATCATGAAGAATGGAAAGGATGAAAACAGAAAGGCAGATGAACATATAGCTAAGCCAATTATGTACAAGGATGAACTCATTAGGTTGACAAAGGAGAAAGAGAACACCAAATATACAATTTCGAAATTAAACCTGGAATTAGAAGCTATGAAATCATCATATGAAGAGAGTCACAGCCTGTTAGAATCTAAGAAGGAAGATGTACTTACGCTTCTGAAGGATAAGGAGATCAGTGGCAATGTAATATCACAACTCAGGCAGGAGCTTGCCATAGCAAGGGTATCACATGAGAGACATATTCAAGAATTGAAGACTATGGCTTTGCAGGAAAATATGGAGTTCGAGCAGAGGATAAAGGAAGTAGAACTAATGCTAGAAGATTCTACAAAGAGAGGAAGATATCTTGAGGAATTGTTGGAATCAAGAATCCAAACTTGGGAGCAGAAGGAAACCATGCTGCAGCGATTTGTAAGTCTACAAATACATATTATTCAGGTATCGATTCATTGAACCACATCATCTTTCCTCTGAGGTTTTTTAAGAATTGGTAAATCATTAATGTAAGTGAAAACTTTTCCCGTATCAGGATTTGAGGTTGTCTTCTATTTCCATTAGGAATGAAACCCAGAACTGCCAGAAAAGATGGTCTGAAGAACTTAGTTGCCTTGGTATGAACAAATGTGATGATTAATTTTTTTACTTATTGTGTAGGCGCTTTATTACTTACATTTAATTGCAATACTGTAGGAAAAAGGCTTAAGGTATTGACAAATACCGCAGAGAAGTATCATGCTACTCTTGAAGAAAACAGAAAATTGTTCAACGAGGTTCAGGAATTAAAAGGTGCCTATGCAAGCAACATCAATTTTATTTTACATGTTGATCTTTATTGTATCAGCTTCTCAGAGCATTTATTTTGTTGATCAGGAAATATAAGGGTCTATTGCCGGATAAGACCTTTTCTTCCTAGAGAGGCTCGAAAGTCTAGTACAATTGAATTTATCGGTGATAATGGTGAACTGAGTTTAGCAAACCCTGCAAAAGTTGGAAAGGAAGGGAGCAAGTTGTTCAAATTTAACAAAGTTCTTGGTCCCATTGCTTCTCAAGGTACAAATGAAAATGCGACTTGTTGTTATTGCATCTTCAGGGATCATATTTTTGCAGTGGTAATATATGGTGTATGTGGATTTATTTATTTATAGTTTTTTCTAGATGAGGTATTCAAGGACATTCAACCACTAATTAGATCAGTTCTTGATGGGTATAATGTGTGCATTTTTGCATATGGTCAAACTGGATCAGGAAAAACCTACACAATGGTATGGAGATCGCAATATTCTTTCTTCCTCTAACTTGGTTGTTTGATAATAACAATCACTATTTATTGACAGTTATGATGTGCTTATTGTGCCTTTTTTTCAACAAATATCTCAGACTGGACCCGAATACGCAACTGAGAAGGAATTGGGTGTCAATTTCAGAGCTCTGAATGACCTGTTCATTATATCACACAATCGAAGAGATACAATAATGTATGAAGTTAATGTTCAAATGATTGAGATATACAACGAGCAAATCCATGATCTCTTAGGCAGCAATGGTTCAGAGAAGAAATATCCTTTTGTCCACAGGCTTACGTTGCTGGAATCATTTATTCAATAAAATTAAATGATGCTGTATATGTTCTGCAATTAGTTTATGGAATTCAACTATATTTTTTATGCATATTGATCTCGTATGATATCTATACATTCACTCATTTGAAATGAGGAGATATAGAAACTTAGAACTTGATTTGACATTTTAATGAAATACTAGTTACCTGCCGAAATTATAACAACACATCCCCTCTAACCTCTGCAAGGTTGCAAATTTAAGTAATGTAAAGAACATACTATTTCTTTCCCCTTAACTTGCACACAATAGGGATTTTGAATGCCAGCAAACTCCATGGGCTTGCTGTTCCTGACGCAACAATGCGTCCTGTCAACTCGACTGCTGATGTTATTGAGTTAATGAGAACAGGACTTGAGAACAGAGCTGTGGGTGCGACGGCACTGAACGAAAGAAGCAGCAGATCTCACAGGTTAATTATCCTATTCCATAATTCCAGTACTTATTTTCTTCTGATTCTATTAGACAGGGGCTCATTCGGAGTAATTTTTCAGTGTTGTCACTGTACACATTCAAGGTGTAGATTTGAAAAGTGGAGCTACTTTGCATGGAGCTCTACATCTTGTTGATCTTGCTGGAAGTGAAAGGGTGGACCGTTCTGCTGTTACAGGCGATAGACTCAAAGAAGCACAACACATCAACAAATCTTTGTCTGCCCTTGGAGACGTCATATTTTCCTTATCACAAAAGACTGCTCATATACCATACCGGAACAGCAAACTTACACAAGTCCTGCAAAGTTCTTTGGGTGGTTACCTTTGCTGATTCACTATATAATGTTGTTTTAAATGTCTATACTCTTTTGACCTAAACGTTTTTATCTGAAGGTGGCCATGCAAAGACCCTGATGTTTGTGCAGATCAATCCAGAAGTCTCATCCTTTTCAGAGACTTTAAGTACTTTGAGGTTTGCTGAAAGAGTGTCTGGAGTGGAGCTAGGTGCTGCAAAAGCCAATAAAGAGGGCAAAGATATCAGAGAATTTAAGGAACAGGTGAAAATTCCGTCTTCCTTTTGCCAACTACTCCCTCCGATCCTAAATTGTTGTCGAAATATTACATGTATCTAGACGCTTTTTAAGAATAGATACATCCATATTTGGACAAATTTGAGTCAAGAATTTAGGATCAGAGGGAGTACTTTATTGTTAATACGATGGCAACACAAATGTACAACCGACTTTTCTTGATCAGGTTTATTCTACTACACATATTATACATCTGCAAAACACAATAGATGCTGTAAGCGATGTAAAGTACCTCAGCATGAGATACAACTACATTACTACAGTTGTTTTCCATCTTTCAAAAGGAATTACAATACAATTATTACCAGTTTACCACTAGATATACTACATAATTGGATTACTCTGATATTCTTCTCCACCCTGCAGCTCTCACTGCTGAAAGATAAGATCGCAAAGAAGGATGAGGAAATCAATCAGCTACAGACTCACTCTCCAAGGATAAGGACACCGAAACATGCTGATTCCTTACTGAAACATTCGTCCTCCTCCCCAGGCATATCATCTCTAGGAAGCAAAATCCGACATCGAAGAACGGCATCTAGTGGAAAGGCAATGAGCATCAGGGCAGACTCCGATGCTGATAACTTCTCTGAGATCAGTGACATGCATTCTGAAGCTGGTTCTATGCAGTCTGTTGATGATATGCAGCAGCAGAGGGGAATAATGGTAGTTTCGAAGCACTCAGAAGGTGAGATGGGTCAACATTTAGCTGATCCTGAGCTTGCCGGCTTTGGCTATGCTGACTCAGAGGAGAGATTAAGCGACATATCAGATAGTGGCCTTTCAATGGGTACAGAAACCGATGGTTCAGTAAGTAGTGTGGTTGAGTTTGCTCTCTTCCCGGAGCAGGAAAAAATATGTAGCACTCAGAAAGAACAAGAGAAAGCACATAATGCTCCAAAAGATCAGTTGTAAGTACTTCCAGTTGGATTGTTACATCATGAACTCATGGTTCCACCGTACAGTAGTTTTTCCGTTAGTACTATCTTTTTCCTTGTTTTTAAGAGGGACGAATTTCCTTTCGTATTATCATTCTCTACCATTTAAAGTGCACTGTTGATAAGGATAAGTAAAAGCAATACATGTGACCAGAGTAGGTGAGTAGGCGACTAGGCGCTATGATGTCAAAACATTATGTGAATTATCTCCATATGTTCAATTGACCATTAGCCTTTTTTTCTGGCCAATTTTTATTTGTAAGAACTCGTTCTTTGTCATACAGATATAAGGTGGCCACTAGAATCCAGAAGACAACAACACCAAAAACGACTCCATCATCTAGTTTGTGGCCCAAATCAAGGGATTCTTCCCCTAGATCTCCAGGTAAGATCACTTGTCAAGTCTTGTTTCTTTGAAATTGTGTGCCCTCCACAGCAAATTTGGTTACTGTTTTAGGGGTTAAATCAGCTGTTCAATGGCTTATAATCTACATATCTTAGTAAAGGAAGTAATAGAAATATCATTGCAACATCTTATAATGCTTCTATAGAAGTGTCAATACAAGGAAACCAGTTCTATGGCCGGACCGTGCTTCCTTTCTTTATCTTTACTTCTACAAAGGACTCAATTGGTGGCGGTGGTCCGTCACTTTCGGACTTCATCGCTTGTTTTGTGTCACATGTTGATCTGGCACATTGAGATGAGAATGAATACGGATTATACAATATAAGATAGTACTAGATAATAGTGCAACATCCTCTTTAGACATGCATGATTCCCTTTATACGCGATGTGGCGAAAAAGACTGATTCAACAAAATATGCCATGCCAGCATTAAGATTTAAAACCTGTCGTCTACTTCCAGGAAATGTTCGGAATTTTAGTCCGTAGAAACTAGCAGCGCATGAGTATTCTGCTAGTTATTGTAAAAAACATTCTTCCAGTAGAACTTCATAATTATGAAAAGAAAATGAAGCTACTATAACTGGTAATGCTTGCGCATAAATCAGCTAAATCAGGCGATTGATTGGAAAACCACGGGATTCCTTCATCTTTGCATACAATATTTCAAATTGTTTCACTGGTAACCCAAAACAATGTAGATATAGCACTTGAAGAAATTAAACCACTACTCAGGAGACAACATGCCAATACAATGGAGCATGTCATGGACGTGTGTCCACTGCAGGTTACTGTATCTCACGAACTGCGGAATACTTAGTTCTATTAGCATATGGCTGGATGTTATCCTTATTCCTTAAGAGTTTCAGTCAGGCTGGATAGTTAGAAACAGAGTTTCAATCTTGGGGACAAGTCGTGAACGGACCCCTAGCGTAATGATTAGATGGCTCTAGTAGCACTCCTTGGGTCCTGAGTTCGACTCCCCATGGGAGCGAATTGCAGTGTAACTTATGAAATCCAGCATGAGTACACAGCATTTCTGTCTATTAAAGGTCTTCTCTCGCATCTGTGGCATATTTTGGTATTCTAGTATTCCATCTCCTTTGACAGTTTGGCACTTGGCCTGTGCTGGACCATTGACCGTTTGTGCAGTATTTACCCTGCCATGAACTAATATTCATGGCAGAACATTTTGGGTACAATTTGAATTAACTGAACTTAAAATGTGTACGTGATACAGTATAGCATGCACACAGAAACATCATTGAAAGATTGAACTTCACTGGGTTCAGGCAAATTGGAATCAGTGAAAAGTTTTCAAATCTATGTACGAAGTATGCATATACAGTATTGCAAAGTCTTTACAAACTGTCCTGTTACAGCGTCAACAAGCACGCGAAGAAGCACTATCATACAAGCAACTTCCTCACCAGGAATCTCAAATACTCCGAAGCGATGGAATTAACTCATTTGATAATTTTTGTTCCCAATTGGTTTTCTTTTTTGTACAGCATATTCAGAAAACATCTTTTAGCTTGATGGTTGCTATTGATGTTGTTCACTGGTTTTCTTTGTCGATTGGTGAACTGTTACATCAAAAAAAATTCACTATCCTCTCTAGTGAGGATGTAAATGTTGTTGTACATATGATATTTATGTGACAATCATTGTTGAGTAGCTTTGCTTATTTATCCAGAAAATACTATAAAAATATCCTTAAGTGTGAGTAAATAGAAGAAAGAAATATTTCATTGCAGTTGTTGCTTCTTTCTTTATGAAAGATAGCTTACCGTAGTGATATGCCAAAATGAGCGTAAGAAAATATACAATTACCTTCTCCGCAAATAGGATGTTTTAACTATGTAATTCACTACATCACCAATATAGCATCATAGCATGTCTCTTCAAAATACAGAAATAAAAACCTATTATGTGATAAATATATGAAAAGCAATCTCAAGAGCTCAAAATTAAAATGTGTGGGGTATAAAAGAAAGAAAATAACTGCTACCCTTGACTGCTCTTGAAAATTGATTGTGAGCTTGTGATGACACAAGTCCAATCGAAATTGATGACAGGAGTCCAATTGATGAATAGGCCACGTGATTAAATTTTGCTCACCATATGATCTTTCAATGCAATACACTTACAAACCTGAAAGGCTTTGTGCAACGTCACCGTATTTGGCTATGTGTAGAACGAAAAAACTACACCCATATTTACACCGACAATGCATAAATAGACCCAAAAATGGAACGACAAAAAAGGGGTCGGTTAAAAAAAAAACTAGTTTCCCTGCCAGATCATGTCTGCTGTTTATCTGCTCCTACCGTTGTTGGAAGTTTAACTTCTTGATGCAGAGAGCGTACATGAACGCGAAGAACACTGCAAAGAGCACGAGCACCGGTGCAACAACCGCCATGAAGCTCCGGTGGTATCCAAAATGATGAGTTACATAGTAACTGATTGTCTGGTTGGATTGTCCCGGGACAGAGATGATCTCTTCCATGTCTCCATACTGTGTCACTATGAGCCCATACACTGTCCATGCCAGAGGGCAAATCCAGTAGTACCAGATCCACCATTTGGGGATTCTCTGGAAAAACCAAGAACAAGATAAGTAGTTGACATTGTTAAAGAAAGAAGTAACAGCAGCAATTGTCTGATCTAAGAAAACAACTCACCGGTCTTGGAATGAAGAAGCCAGAGAAGAGGTTGAAGAGGGAATAGAAGGCTGCAGCAAAAATGGCCGCAACCTCATGGTTTGGTGAGATTGATACAGTCATCATCCCATAGTAGGTGAAATAGAGGAAGGAGAAGTAGGAGACGAAGAAGAACCAGAAGAACTTGGCAGCTGTCCACTGGAAGCTCATCATGGCATATACGATGAGGGTGTAATATGACGCTTGGACAAACACATATGGTATCTCCATGACAACCTGTAGCAATGCACCAAGACTTAAGATACTCGGAGAAGACGGTAACAATCTTACTAGTCTAGTTACCACTGTTTTGTCATAGTGCTTTGATTTATTTTATTTTTACCTGAGCAATGGCATAGGGCATTGCAGCATACATCCCAGCAGCCCTCTCCCGGTAAAAAACAGTTCTCTCAATCGACACAATTGGCTGAACGGTCGCGCAATTGTTGATGCCGACAAACATTACTGCCGTATACATTGCTCCAATGACCATTCTAAGAGTATTGGCATCTCCCCTGCATCATAAGGCACCAAAATTTCAGATGCTGCTACATTAGGATTAGGGAGTCAAAGGTGGAAATAAGTACAGTATTTACATCTTGGTGCCAATTTTCCAAAAGATGGAGCCGAGCAGCAGGGCTGTGAACAAAGTGAAGGAAAATCTGACAAGGTTGTAATCCGGGCTGCGCCAGTAGGTCAGCCAGTGCTTCCAGAGGCAGGCTTTAAACTGCCCTATAATGGATTGAGAGTATGCCGTAGGAAAATGCAAATCTGATGTTCCTGGTTCTGGTTGACTTAGCCGATTCACCAATACCTTGTTTTGCCTGGGAACACAGCCGGTGAATTCCACGAGAATTATTTTTACTCTAAATTATAAAGCAATTAAGCACTTCGGGAAACACAGTAGAGATCCATGCATGAAAATATGTTTTGCTTACTTGTACAGATCCGAAGTCTTGTAGTAGTCAGCAAAATCCATATTTAGGCGTACTTCTGCAGCAACTGAACTGACCTCAAGCATCCACGTTGCAGGGTTGTACTTATCTTTGATTTTAGGCACTCCAGGAATTGCCTGGTCGCATTGAACAACCGATCAGATAAAAACGCCAAATTTTTTTAGTTATTCATATGACATGTGCCGCTAAAGAATCATAGTAATGTAAAACTGTACCTCGAAGTATTCAATCATTTTCTGCGAGTTACGACCCAATTTCCCAGAGTATATCACCTGGCCACCTCTTTTCAGTAAGAGCAACTGCACAGACAAAAACTCGAGTTATCCTTTACTTGCTCAAAATGGTTGAACCACCACTTAAGAGTCAATTATTCAATGTTCAGTAGTCACCTCATCAAAAGCTTCAAAGATGTCAATGCTTGGCTGGTGTATTGTGCAAACCACAGTCCGCCCAGTGTCAACTGTGTTCCTCACTGTTCTCATGACAATTGCTGCTGCTCTTGCATCAAGACCTGATGTCGGTTCATCCATGAAAATAATTGATGGATTTGCGACAAGCTCCACAGCTATTGTCAACCTCTTTCTTTGCTCCGTTGATAGTCCTGTAATTCCTGGCAGGCCAACTAAGGCATCCTTCAGATTATCAAGCTCCACTAGCTCCATAACTTCATCAACAAATTGCTGAAACCATTAAAACATGTTAGATACAAGCTCGATAAAGTAAACAAAAAGTTTTAAATTATATGAACGTGTCTTTTCATAATTATCAAACCCAAAACATCTAATGGACTTGCACCAAGATCTAAAAGGTATACGGTAATGACAGCAAGCTAATGAAAATGCTTAATTCATCCTGTTGAAGTAGCAAAATGATTTGATATTGCAAGACAAGTTAGGAAGCAGTTAAACATATAGCATTCGTAGGAAAAAAGACTTTACTTACAATCTTAATATCATCAGTGATTTCTTCATCTCCGATGTTTTCTGGAAGACGCAAGAAGGCGGAGTATATCAAAGATTCCCTAATCGTGACCTGAGGTGAATGGATATCATTTTGTTCACAGTAGCCAGAAATCCTTGCGAATGTTGCTTGATTCTTCGGATAACCAGAAATTCTGATATCTCCTTCAATGTAACCTCCGGTCTTTCTTCCTGCCAAAACATCCATAAGAGTCGTCTTTCCAGCTCCACTGACTCCCATGAGTGCTGTTAGCACTCCAGGCCGAAATGATCCAGTAACCTCACGTAACAACTGGAGCCTATCATCTGTCACTCCTTGCTGTTTCATTTCCTATATAGTCAACAAAACTCATAAATATTCCAGGTTTTAAATTGAGTAGGAAGGTAAGATAAGCGAACATGATAAAATGCTGAGAAAAGTTGTGCATAGTTGAACTCACTGCAGGCATGTCAACATAATAGTTCACATCATCAAAACACATGGATAGAGGAGAGAATGGAAGAACCATTCCTCTTCTTGGAGCAGCTTCATTGCTGCCAACGGACATGACTCGGGCAATCCCATTTGATGAACTATTGCTCAAACGAGAACTCAATCTCACCTCCCTTATTTCGTCTGAAACAATTACAGAATTAATTATCAATTTTAGAAACTTTCACCTATTTTGTCAAATTTAATTACGACTTCCGGTCAGAATTGCTTACTGCTGTTGCCACCATCCCCCGATTTTGTGCTGCCTGTTCTTTTCGTGCTTCCATTTCTTTTTGTGCTGCCATTTCTTACTGTGTCTCTGGGGACCCCATTGCCTTCTGCTTCCTTTGCAGTTTCTTCAGATATAACAGCTTGTGGTTTGCCCAAAGCTAACAATTAAATAATAAGTGGGTCACATAATGATCAAAAAGTTATGATTAGAAGGCACTAAAGATTAACATTTCAGTATCTTACGATTCAGATACGCGAGGGACAGAGTGAAGAGCACATTGAAGAAGATGCTGAAACCTAACAGGCCTGCTGCTCCAATCCAGAACCAGTTTTTGTCAGTAAAGATGTTGGCGCCTTCTAGCATAGCAATACCTAGTCTTTTAGGAACACCATTCTTGTCCTATCAACGTGAAACACACCCTTGTTAAAAAAGCATACATGTCAACCAGTAAAAGATCAGTGCTATAGTGAGCTAACCATTACAAACTTATTCATCCACCGAGGAGCATAGAATTCATTTACTGCTAGAGCATTATATCCATACACCAATGGTGAAATCCAGTAGCCCCAGATCCACCACTTTGGGATGAAGTCTGTTAACAGTGGAGAACAGAGGACTAGTCAGCAAAGCTGAGGTATTGAATTGAGGAAGCAATATGAAGCGAAAATGAGCAAGCAATCAACCTTTTGGCAGAAGAAACCCTCCAAGGACAAAGAAGATGAGAAGGAACAGGGCTCCTCCAGTTTGAGCAATGATCATGGATCTGCACAGGCCAGCAATTGCTCTGAAAAGCCCACCTGCCATCTGCTGGATCAAGAACACTAGCAGCAACTGCTTGAAGAATCTACGAACAAAGATGGCAATTTTGCGGTCACAAAACTGATAGTTCCCGATTCCTGAAACAAAAGTTTATTCCATGCATACCTGTCAGCCTCTGGGGCGAATCCCATGGTGTAATATGTGACAACCACCCACACTACAGATTCAATAATGGAAAATGGGATTCTGAGGACGACATTCGGTAGCGTGAAGATCCAAGCAGGGTAGAAGAGGAGGTCACGGTGCTTGTAGAACACCGGCAACCTTGTGATGGTCAAAGAGAGCTCAGCAAAACCATTGAACATGTTCACAATCAGAGTAAAAAGCAATGCTCCAATGTAGACAAAACCGTCATCCAAATTCCTTGTGTGCATCTGGGTCCTTAGAAACACCGTTGACGCGATAAGGGCTACAATGATTAGCTTTGGAGTTCACCAAGAAACAATGTCAAGTCATGTGCACTGTGGATTTTAAGAAACTAATAGAGAGGAAAATTGTACCCACCTGTATGGTCTTAAAGATGTACACAAATGAATTGCGCTTTATGAGGAGCCACTCCTTGTCAAAGGATGCCTTGAGGAGCTCTCGAGTTGACACCGAGTGCTTGGAGAAGACAAGAGCAGCCTGATGGCTGCGGCTCTTGTCAAATGGCACCGAGAGATGGTTCTCGAGTTGTAGCCCAACATGAAACCGTTTAAACCTCTGTGCAAATTCTGAGACTGAAATATATCGGTAAGGCCTCTGCTTGTCAGCCCAGTACTGCTCCTGATCCTTCTTTGATGTTACCTGAGATATAGACAATACAATGCTTTCATGCAAATCATAATATGGGACTTCCAGGAAAATGGTAACTGATAACTAGGCTACTGCCTGATGTTACCTCCTGAAGAAAGTCTGCGGTGCCCTTGCGCTCTGGGCAGCGAAATCCGCATGACTCAAAGAATTCAAGGACATACTCGCGGGGTCCCTGATAAACAATCTGCCCTTCTGACAGTAGGATGATGTCATCGAAGAGCTCAAAAGCCTCAGGGGCTGGCTGAAGGAGCGACATGAGGATTGTCGCCTCGCCCAAGTGCACAATTTGCTGCAGACATTTGACAATCTGGAAGGTGGTAGAGCTGTCCAACCCAGTCGATATCTCATCCATGAATAGCACCTTTGTCGGACCAACAATCATCTCTCCTGCAATCCAAAGAAGAAAAATGTTTTCAAAGATCATGCATCCTGGCAATGTTCACAAAAGTATGAAGTATGTGAATTCATATTGGTTGTTTTGAAAAATATTGTGCTATATTCGAAGAACCTGGGAGGAGCTCGGTCTTTTCAATTAAGAAGAAATAAATATAGTTTGATACTAAACAATCACATGAAGATTGAAGAGCCTAGCAACACAAAATCCACCTGAACCGGTTGAACTCTCTAATTTAGCGTTGCTGCACAATTTCTAAGCTAGTTAAGAAATAGGTTCCTTTGCAGATTCTACTTTCAACAGTCAATTGCAGAAATGTATAGGTTAGCAACAGATGCAAATAACAAAATTGCCATCACTACTGTGTCCGTCATTCCAATAAACCAGTATGCAATTCAGTAGCCTCAAGCCCTCAACAACAATCGGCCATGTTTTGTCCCCAGAAGAGCAGAAGTTATGGTCCATTTTTTGAGCTTTCGCATTGACTCTAGAAACCCTGTAAATTGCCATGATGCAGTCTTTATACGTCATAGACTACTAAAGCCTAAAAGAATAGGGTAGAAAGCTAGAAACTCTAGCTTAGCATGTCAGGGTCATGATTAGTTGCTGTACAAGTTGGATTGTAGCGTACTTTCGTACACTTGGAAGAGGAAAGGCCGAAAGAGTGGTCACGACCATCCAACAACTATGCAATGGCAGTACGCTGCAGGGTGCGTCCCAACCAAAAGTTTATGCCCCTAATGTGTGGACCTCAGCTCAGCGACACATCCCTAAGCCAAATGTACCGTTCATCTGTACGAAGTACCACACGATGTGACGCTGAAACTATATAGTTACTGGCAGGTGTGTCCACACGTTTCTACGGGTCAACAAAATCATAGACTTTTTATTTTTATTTTCTGTGTAGGCAACTCATCGCGCCGTCGAGGTCGGCATGCGGGTGCGGTGGCGTCGGTTGTAAAACGGAGTAGGAGAAATCGTGAAAAAAACTGGAGGAAAAAAAAATAGCAGGCAGTGGCATATTGGTTGTAATTTTAACGAAGTTAACCTACGACGGCGACCGTACCATCACCACCAACTCCAATTTAATATATTGATATAGACTACCTAAACTTCGTAGTCAAATCGGCCTATGCGAATCTCTTTGCCGGCCTGACGCGTGATCTATGGCGTTGGTGGTTTGGGGCTCTCGGGCGCCGGGCGGTGCTGCTTCTTCGCGTGGCTTGCGGCTCGTAATCGTTGTTGGACGGCTGACCGGCTGGAGAAGCGCGGACTCCCGCGGTTCGACAAATGCCCCCTTTGCGACCAGGAGAGGGAATGTATTTCTCACTTGCTGGTGGGCTGCGTGGTCTCGCGACAGGTTTGGCTAAAGGTGCTCGCCCTGGTGGGCCATGGTGATTGGTGTCCGAGCGCGGACATGGACCTGCGTGGATGGTGGACCGCCCTTCCCTCCTCTCAGGGTGAACGGAAAGACGTCTTGACGATGGTTACCCTGGTCTTCTGGACCATCTGGTGCCATTGAAATGACGTGGTCTTCAATGGGGCGATCCCGTCGGCGCTGCGGATCTTCGAGAGGGTGAGAGAGGAGCTGGGTCGTTGGTTTCAGGCGGGGCTCTTCAGGAGTGGTACCCTCATTCCGGCCCTTGTGGCGAGTAGGTGGATTGTTAGCATGTAATCTTTCTTTTTGTTTTGCCACCTTGTGGCGTTGTTTGCCGCTACGGCACTTCTTCTTCAATAGATGATGCACCCGCTGGGTTGCTCTTGAAAAAAAAACTTCGTAGTCTTCTAGAGAGGCCAACATGTTTGGGAAAGTTCCTTTCAGGAGGGTATTGAAAATTTTGCATAGATCCCATTCAGCATCGTTTCGTGCATTGCATCCGTCGGTAGGTTTTTTTCTATCATTTTGTGTGACATAATGATGATGAGATTATGCTTGTTGCTAATTACCAGTGGTGACGCGCTTCTTCTGGCCACCAGATATCCCCCTCTGCATCTGGTCGCCGACAATAGTGTCCGCACATATGTCCAACCCCAGTATCTGCTCCGGAGAAAACACAAAAGCAGACCCACAAAAAGAAGACATTTCGTTAGCACGTCCAAACACAAGTCAATATAATGACAACAACATTTCATTTCATTTCATTTCATCAAGCCGTTGGTTAACCGGTTTCAAACTGGGGTTGATGGCTTGAAAGCAACTGTCACCCGCCAAAACCCTTTTTCAAGACTTCACCTACCATCCATCATCTTGGCCATGTAAACTATGTGACGACCTATGCAGGAAAAAAAAAGCAGGAACTTTGGCTGGGCATAACAGCAAACAGGTCATGAGCGTGGCATGCATGGCATGATCACCCAGTGACGCCTATGGCATCAGGTCCGGTTGGTGCGTGCATCCACCAACCCCCAGTCCCCAAAGCCACGCACAACGAGGCCCCACCAACGGAGGTGGAGATGTGTCCCGAGCAGGCGAAGAAGGAGCTGAGTTCTTCGGGGTTTAGGTCGTAGACTCGTAGTCAAAAGAGGGAGAAGTGGTGAGCAAACCAACCCCCCTCCGACTATCCTACCGACGACTACTGCTGCTACTCGAGTACTTATCCTGGCCGCATGCCTTCTGGCTCAGCCTCAACTACTCACTGACGACTCAGTGGAGATAGTCGCGGTTGTTGTTTTTCCCTTCATGTGGACCTTGTGCACCGATGTCGACATGACGACATCTGCTTTGGTGCAGTCCATGATTGATTCGAATAGTTTTTTGAGGAGACTAGAACTGTCCATGATCAAGAAATAGAATACTCTACTTCTTTTTTGAGACTAAGACGATGCTTTTACACCGATGCAATTTGGCACTGTGTCGTCGCTGTGAGGAGGGACACGTTTTGATGACCTGGTTGGATCTCCCAAGGGAAATCTTGTGCCTAAGTTAATACACTGTATTGTTGTCTATGTTTTCTTTATACGGTGAAAGCTTTTTTTTACTCCGTCTGACCATATTATTTGTCACTGATTTAGTACAACTTTGTACTAAATCTGTGACAAGTAATATAGATTAGAGGGAGTAGATGAATATCTTGTCGGCGTTACTACAGTGTTCTGTTTGAGCAAGAAAATAATGCCCGAGGAAATTCGGAAGAAGAAGAAAGGTACTAGGAGACAATAAATTCAGAAAGGTGTAGGTCTCCTACCCTGAGTGTGTAATCTGTCTGAAGGCTGCTCTCGACTCCTTCCATTGAAGTGGCCTGCGGACCAAATTATGTGACATGTAAATTAATTATCGACACGACAATACTGACCTTTGGGGTAGCCTTCTACAGAAAAACTAAGCTTACGAACAAAGCATATTTAACATTAGATCGTGCATGCACGCCAAGCTTTAACTACTTTCCATTACCTTCATGAAGAGGTCAACTTCCGGCTCCGGCCGGATGCCAGCCTCCTTCTCCCTCCTCGCCAGCTCGGTCAGGAGATCTGCAACAAAAATATATTTGCCAGCAGAGCCATGGATTAGGCTGATTTTCGACGCAATTCAGAGCTAGCTAAGATAAGATGGCTAATTAAGAGTTGGTGCACCGTAGCAATGGTTGCGTTTTTTTCGGCTTCTAAAACCGGCTTCTTCGAAAGCTGTCCTCACCACCAGGCTTTCAAACTAATTTAGTCTACACTAGTTTGAAAGGCTAACCAAATCTAGGAGGCGGCTTCTCCTGGAAACTAAGGGGAAGGCGATTTTCTAGAGAAACCCTCAAAAAAGTGGTCCAATATATGACTCTGTGCTTCTTTCGATGGAGAGGCAGGAGGTTAACCTCTTTTTCGAGGAGGAAAAAAAAAGGTTGGTGCACCGTAATACCGTATTTGGTGCCGACGCCCTGGCACCTGGCAGAGAAGTCGAGCGTCTCCTTGACGGTCATCTCACCGACGTGCACGTCGGTCTGGCTGATGTAGGCAGCCGTCTTCTGCGGCACGAAGTCCTCCAGCGGGAACCCGTTGTATGCCACCTCGCCGCTGCACGCCAGCGTAGGGTCCAGCTTGCCGGCCAGGGCCAGCAGCAGGGTCGTCTTCCCCGAAGACGGCGGGCCCAAGAGCAGCGTCATCCTGGAGGGCCGGATGACCCCGGAGACGTCCTTGAGGATGGTGAGCGTCGCCTGCCGGCCCAGCCGCGCTCCCAGCAAGCCCAGGGCGCCCTCCGCCATGTTGCGGGCCGTGTTCAGCAGCGTCGGCAGTGCCCGGCTCCCCACGTGGCACCGCGCCTCCACCGTCAGCCGCTCGAACCGTACCTCCACCGTCGGGAGCTCGATGCCCACCCTGCATTGCATTGCAATACGATTTTCACTTCGGAAAAATAATATCAACAGTTAAATGTTGAATTTATAACGATTTACTTCACTATCACTGGAGTATTTGTTGAGCTTGGTCAACGACTATTTGTTTACTATATTTATGTCACGCGAGAAAAGGAAATGATATGCGTTACTGTTGGTGCTCCATCATTCAGTCATGCACTTTGGAGCAAAGCTAGCTGCTGCAGCGTAGTGTAGGTTTGGCTGTCAACTTTAAGCAACCTTGGGACCAGAGACAGGCTGAATGTTCCCATTTGGAATAGCACAGAGAGTGCATCGTTTTCTTTTCTTTAAGAAAGATAAACCGGCATGACACTCGGCTACCATTTCTGTATGTGTAAAATAGTCTCAAGAACAAATGCGCACTTGGGTATTAGGATTAACTTAACGTTGTTTTGCCTCATTTGAAGTTTTGAACTAAAGCATATATATGTGCGAATACAAGTATACTGGCTAATTAAATATCCCACAGAAAAAAATTAAGGGAGTGTTTATTTCTCAATGGACGTAGAAATAGTTATTTATCAGTCGACAATTATATTCATTCAATTAAGATTTTTTATCTTTTGTACTTGCGTGATTTTTGCACAAATCCAAATGACCGGATCGAACGGTTGTTAACATCAACCTTAAAATATTTATTTGCCCGTAGTCTTAGAAATAAAAAACCAGAAATTTAAAGTCTCAAAGAGCAGCTAGTGCTAGTATAAGTGGACAACTGCAAATTTAAAATATGGTGGGATGGGTATGTACACAACCACTTCGGTCCTCGCTAATCCGCAATCCGGATTGATCACAGTAAAGTTATAACAAAAGGAGACGCGCTCATTATATGGAGGTCTTGAATTAATAGACTTGAGACATTGATTAATCAGGAAAATAAAACAGTTGGTGTGCTGATGTCATGCACACGTAGGGTGACGTAATTAACCAATCCCTGGTCGTTGGCTCCCGTACTTTGATTTGGATTTGTTCAGCTGCTACTGCAATGGCATCGTGACATGCAGGTGCACCTAGTCCATTAATTTGCTCCGGAGCGACAGAGAAAGCGAAAAGACAGAGACGGGCATCTGCCGATCTATCGCCATATGCGTACATCTTCAACCACATCTAGAGGAACTTCCCGATCAACCCGACACACGTGAAAACTGAACTTTCCTACTAGGTAACGATAGGTGCAACCTGCCCGTACATTCCATCAGACTTGAGTCTTACTTCTACCCAGACTTCAAAGTGCGTAGGTAATAACAATAATTCTTACCCTTAATTATAACTGAAAAAAAGAAGAAGAAGAAGAAGAGGATGGCAATTTTTGAATCGAGGTCATATTCGTTCAGTCTTCGGGGGTATCAGAAAAGGGGGACCGGTAGTACCGTACATACATGCTCTTGATGAATCGAGTGCGCATTACACACAGTTGAAAGGTACATCTCCGAGTGTTTTTCACTTGTAATAGAAGATAGCAAGTGTGCTTGCGGCCACGAAAAAGAACACGTACGCTTAATATGCAGTGCTTAACCATGCAACGGCGTGAAGCTGTAGTCTTGTACGGCAAAAAAAATAACCAGAAAAACACCGGAGTATCTTTAATTAACCGGGATGTTAACCGCGCAAACGAATTTTAAAAATTACTGATCGCAAACACGGCCAGGGAGCTTAATTAACCAGCGGATTATATATGCTGAAACTTGAAAAAAATAAACTTGAATGAAGCAAGCTGCCAAATGGACTAATGGAGGTACCTGTCGATTCGGTCTCGTAGCTTTTGGAGGAAGCGCTGGTTGTCCTCCTCGGCGACGCGGAAGACGCGCTCGATGAACTCCTGCCGCTCGCCCGCGCCGAGCTTCCGCACGTCCACCTCCTTGTACTGCTGCTGCTGCTTGTTGCCATCGCCTTGGTCTGCCGCCGCAGAAGCTGCGGCTTCGGCGGAGAGTATGGCGGTCCTCATGCGGCTGTAGGTGGGCAGGCGCTCGATGGCGGCCCAGCGCAGCGCCTCCTCGTCGTCGTCGGCGCCGGCGCGGCCCCTGCTCCCGCCGCCGTGCAGGAACGCCTCGTCGACGCCCCACGTCTCCATCCCCATCCCCCGCCCGATGCTCCGGCTCATCCGCCGCCCCGAATCCCACACCTTCTCCATCGCGCTCTCCATGTGTAGTGTAAAGTCTGAAAAAGGGCTAATAAGTAAGTACGTGCAGGCACGTTGTTGGAGACAGCCAAGCCAGTCTGCTGGGTGTGGATCGAGCGCAAGCTGAAGCTTCGCTCTGCACGTCAGCGCGGGGCTTGCTGGTGTTGCGCGAGTGCCATGGGGAGGCAGCAGCTTTGGCGGCCTTTTAGCTCACGGCGAGTGAGAGACAGGGAGAGCAGCCGTGTAGCTCGCGGGGTCTTTATATGCAGCATCGTGCGCGTGGGGGGTTTAATTTGGCTGGTGACTATATTCCCCGCGATTTGTATAAACTACTTAACGCGTGCCTTTTCCGCTTTTGCGATTACACGGGCACGGGGTACGGTGACTGTGGTGCATGGAATGGGAATCGTGGCACAAGACGCGGGTGTGTGATCGCACATGTTTTCCGGGGTGGGTTGGTGGGGGGGCCTTTCGGGTGGGGCCGTCGATGGAGAACTCCCGGCGCGCGCTTGACCATATGGATGGGTGGGTGCAACAGTGGAACTACACGCTGTGTGGAAGAAGAAGAGCAGCCTGTTTGGTTGCTGCCTGGCCAAATGGTGACCGGAAGTAGCTTGAGAGAGTTAGATAATCTCAGCCTGGCCACGCTGAGCAAAATTAGTTGTTTGGTTGGGACCCTATGCCTGAGGAAAAGCGTAAACTGAGTATTAAACATTCAACATTGAGAAAACGTACAGAAGAGAAATACGCTTTGCTCAGCCCCTTTTCCTTTCCCAGATCGATTTCAATTCCACGATTCACCTAACAAAAATTCTTGGAATCACCCATCTAATCTCGTTCTCTTTGTAAAATTAACAAGCACAACTCTTCAATTACAGCCCCAACATGCAGAACTAGCCACGAGCACACAAATCAATCATGCGGACGGATCCTATAAGTGCAAAACTCCAATTGATCATGGGGCACCGCTCCACTAGCAATTCAGCTGCAGCGGCCATGGCATCCAAGAAAAAACCGATGGATGCATCTATACAAGAAGCGAAAGGGGTCGCAGGCTGCAAGTTACCGTCATGGTCGGAGCCAGCGGCTGCACGGCATCGTTTTTTTCTCGTTTGCAGTGATGGCAACAAGGATAGAACTTGGAGGCGGAAGCAGGGGCATGAAATCGTTGTTGTCACCACGGAGAAATCGCTTAGTTCTTTTGGTCCCCGGCTGTGCAGATCACGACGTCATCTGATGGTAGGGGCTCAGGCACGCTCGCTTGATAGGAAGCCGGACTCAGGCGCTCGATTTTGGTGGCCTGAGCCAGGGAGCTTTTCAGGCACGCAATTAACAACACATAGGCAGCTCTCAGGGAGGCTCCAGGTCAGACATATGGAGTCCAGGATAGCAACCAAACAGGCCCGAAGTGCGAGGACGAAACCCGGCAGGGGATTCGGTCCCTTTAGCCTTCGCCCGCGGTTGGTGGTGGGCCGGCGGTGCACGGACTACCTAGAGCAACTGTGCAAGGCGGGACTGCACTGTCCCTTCGGCCGTCTTCTGTTCAGGCGTGTAGGGGCTCTAGCCTTCTAGGGGTGCTAGCTAGCTAGGACGGGGCAGGCCGAACAAAGTCCAAAGCTTCGGGCTTATCGTGCGGGATTTCGGTTGTAGGCTGCACGTAGGATTACGCCGGCAAAATCTTGGCTACCGTCAGCACGAATTGCCTGGCGACTACGAAAGGGCCGCCGGACCGGCTCGAGGCGACGGCAGGCAGAAGTCGATCGATATTTGCCTGGTTGCCTCCGAAGGCTCCGATGGTGTCTGTTGTTGAATTCCCAGAAGGCGAAATATCCAGTGAAAACACTCATTCACTGCAAACCGTGCAAACTTCATAAAATCTATGTTTAAAATTTTCAAAAAAATTCTACAATAATACTATATGTTGGGAGTGTCATGTTCTACAAACCTGCAAAAATTTCAAGTTCAGAATCAAAAGCATTTGAAAGGAATTAAAAAGAGAAATTTACAATGAATAGTGTCAAACACTCGAAGATCACTATTCATACAGAATTTGTTTTTTTCGCTGTTACCAAATGAAATTGAGTTTGGACTTGAAATTTAACACATATTTCTAGCATTACTTTTCTAACATATGTGATTTTATTGAGAATTTTTTGAACTTTTTTTGGTGGAGTTTTCACGGTTTGCACCGAATGAGGGTTTTCACCTGATATTCACCTTCTCAGAATTGAGATGAGATCGATCGGGCGGTAGACGAAGCGTCGTGGAGTGCGGCCGAATTGAATGCGAGGCGTCGTGTCCTTCTGCCTTCGCCTTTTCTCACGCGCCTTTCTCTTTGGGCTTTTTGTTTTTTTGAGGAAATTGGTCATGCCACACCGTTATTTTTTGGATTTTGCCGAAAACACCGTCGGATTGCGTCTTTTTGATCAGTATCATTACAATTTCTTGACCATTTGTCACAACACACCGCATGGCTCAAAACAGAAAGTGAGACTTTCTTTTTCTTCCTTTGGATGACGTTTATTGCTTGGGGGATGACATCTTCGAACAGTTTTTTTTCTCTATGTGAAATTTCGGCCCTAGTAAGTGTCAACTTTTCGCATTATTTGATTACAAAATTGGTCAGCATTTAGCATCAAGTCAAATTACTATATCATTCCAGAGAATCATAGGCTTAAAATTCAGGCATATACTTCAAATTGAACACATGTTTAACTCATAGAAGATATAACATAACAGCTCGCTAGGTTTCGTGGCCGTTGCTACACTCTGTGGGAGGAGAAAGGACAAGAGGGGAAGAAAAAAAAGGGATTAGAGGAAATTCTGGGGTATTATGGAAAAAGTGAAATTTTCCGTCTTAGGCCAGGTCGTGTGTTATGACAAATGAGCACGGAATTGTAATGATATCGGGCAATGGCGCAATCCGGTGGTGTGTTTCGGTGCAGGTCAGAAAATAACGGTGTACTATGGCCAATTTTTCTTTTCTTGTAAGAATAAGTAATTAGTAATAGCAGTATTTTTTTTTCAAAAAGAAGTAATACTAACTCAACAAATGTCAGTAAGCCGTGGCAGCCTAGCTAGCAAGCCGGCCTTTTTCAGACCCTAGCTAGCTAGCCGGCTTATGCTTCCCCATATACCTCTTGTCTGTATGAGGGTAGAAGTACTGAAGTACCAACGATCGAGTTAAGCTGCTATCCAGAAGGGTTTGGACGATCGACGTGGGGACAAATGTTGCCTTGTTAGGCAAATGAGTTTTGTGGGGTTCTGATGCTTTATAACTGTATCAGGAGAGGAGCACACAGGCACAAGTTTTGGGTGAAAAGACCAGGACAAGGAAGAAGAAACAAGGGAGAGGATCAGGCATGACCTCCCTTGAGCTGGGAGTAATCAAATCAATGACCCCACGCATGGACCTCGACGATTATAAATATAATAAACTCAATTGCAGTTCGTAGTTCCACAAAGCTATAGATCACAGTACATTTTAAAAAAAAGCTATAGATCACAGTAAGCTGATGGCCCTGCATAAGCACTGAACTTCAGACACCATGCATTTCTCTCACCTAAGAGACTAATGAGATAGTAATGCAGAACAATGCCCATATTTAAATTGTATCTTACGTACACATAACTACAAGAACAACAACAAAAAGTACTTGTGTAATACTCCTTCTCTTGCAACATTTTCAGCACATGATACAGGCAAGAGGCACTTCTGCTCATGCCTCTGCTACAAAAAGTAGCCAATAACCCACGTATTATTAGTGCAGTAGATGAACAAAGTAAAACGTCTATAATACATGTACATTCTTTTTTTTCAGCCATATAAACAGTGTACTCAATGTGTGGTTAAATGCGAAGTGATCAAGAAACAATGGTTCAAGGTTTAGTTTGATCTATGTGTCCAAAAATGTAAAAACAAACAACTGGAAGTAGAGACTTCACTGAGCGTCACAGAGCATCAGCTGATATTAAAGCACAAGTATTTATAAGAGAGTAAAATACACAACTAGTCCATAAACTCGGCAGAAATGAACACTTTAGTTCACGAACTCGAAAAACGCACACATAAATCACTAAACTGGAATTACTGTAACACTTTAGTGCAAAAACGGAGATTTTGCCGCCGGCCAGGTCAACAGAGAGCTGCGGCGACAACTATAGTGCGCAAGGGCACAGCAGCTGCGAGCGAGGGAGAGAGAGGGCATGGGTGCCGCAGGAGAGAAAACTAACTATGGTTAGGATTGCTCCGATTTGTGGATTTTGTCGCCAATTTGGGGACCTTGGGATGGATTTTAACCAACCCTGTCATTTTGCAAGAATCGAGTAGTTATCCGCGTAACTGGTTGAAACAGACGTGGCGTGTTTAGGCCCGTCAAACCGTTTTTGAACTAAAGTGTTATAGTAATCCCAGTTTAGACGTGTATGTGTGCGTTTTTCAGTTTGTGAATTAAAATGTTCATTTCTACCGAGTTTATGGACTAATGGTGTATTTTACTCTTCCTACGTCAGCGGCAACTCGAGACAGTACAGAAGCTTCCTGACGTCCACTGTGCTTGCCCGAGATACTTGAGATGTGACGAAAGATAGCCTGCTCCATCCCGCAGCTTATCTCGATCACCCTCCTTTTATAACCAGCCCAGAAGTTGATCCAGTAAAAGACAGAGAACAGAATATTAGTAGGTTGCTTAAAGAACAGCTCCAAACGTTTATAATCAATCAATCCTGCATGCAAGCCATAACTGCCGCTCGGTTTGCTAGGCTCTCTTTCCTCGCGCACTCCAATTAACTCTGCGCTAATTAATTCTGTGGCCGCAAACAAGTCCAATCAGCTCCCCGCTCTGTGCATGCCGAGACAATTAAAAGCAGGCAAATCATCTCATGGAACCTAATGCGACAGTTAATTTGGGAAAAAAATTAAAAATCCAATATGATATTTTTCCAGGAAGGAGGGAGCAGACCAGAAAAACAGGATGCATTTCGACTTTTCCAAAACAAGTCAGTTAAGTTTATGGGTGCCCGCGCTAACTTTATTAACCGAATAATCAATGGCAGGTGTGCTGCAGTTTGCACGTGTTTTTATCAGAGCTTGTAACCTTTTCTTATAGAAAGACAGGGCATGCGCGTCTTGATGCGTATACATGCTTGGTGTATGAACTCGGCAAGAAGAACGTGGTCTCCGCTAGCTGCGACTGGGAGCACTTTTAACTCATAAGTAAAGGTTTATGCTGACCGTGAGCATCGGTCGATACAAAAGTTGGGAGGTTACCATATCTTTGGAAGAAAAAAGCAAAGATTTATTCAAATTGAAGTCTATTTTAAACCTTCAGATCACAGAGTCGATCGAAATCAAATCTCCATTTCCATAACTCCTAAAATCACCTCTCTGAGCTTGTTATTCCTGATCATTCGTGATTTTAAGGAAAAATACAATTCCGGATTGTTGATGTGGCCCTGGTCAGACATAGGATTGTTGGTTGATGCTAACTCATATTGCCACACTTCCAAGGAAGGCCACATTGCTTAAAAAAAATGTGGTAGTCCGAATGGAGAGAGTTGGAAAATATATCTCACATTCAACAATTTGGTTGGATAAATGATTAATTGAAGCGATCTAAACAACAAATGGATAAGTCATTCAAGCACAATTAAATTAATCAGAAATCTAAACCATCAAAATAAAGCGATAATCTTGTAATTTATCCATCACACAAAACCCTAATTTACCAGTAAAACCATACACGAATTAGTCAAACAGAGGAGAGCCGACCAAATAGAGGAGCAGTACAGGGGAGCCTTTGACTTCTTTATTTTCCATCATGATTGTAATATTTGAAAAAATGAATAGATAAATGGTATAGACCTAGAAAGAAGTGGAACCTTATGAGCCGCGGGACAAATGAGAGAGGAGGGGGACAGGGTGAACTGGGCTGGGTGACTGAACCCAGCATTTCAGTTTGCCGGAGCGGGAACAATAAAATCATGGCACCGGCAGTACAAATTTAAGGTTTAGAGCAAATTTTACTTTTCAAGGAAAGCCAACACGTATTACTGAAATCCAAAGAATCATGCCACATACAAAACATTACCGACGGCTCATGCCCATGTGTGCCAGGGGTCCTAAACAGTGGATGAACCTGCTAAGCCTCTCTCGGTGCTACGATGTTAAGCCTCTCTAGGTCCTACAAAATACTCTTCTTTTTTACAAAGTTGACGTATTTGGTTTCGTTAAGACAAGTCTTTAACCAAGAATGACACTATTAATATCTAGTCCCTCCTTTTCACCAAGGTTGGATTGGATCATCTCTTAGCCTTGTCGTGTAGTCAAAAATCCAATGTGGCATAGTAAATGTATGTTTATTATGTTCTCACACACATGCCAATAACTTAAAACTATATATAGGCATCTTGCACTGAAGTTATAATGCTGAATGACTTAAGCAATATATAGGCTGCTTTTGAACCTAGCTAACTGAATCTTACCGTGTTCTTGTAGCATCTCTAACGATGAAGAATAAGCCGTTAGATTATGGCCAACGTTGGTCAAAACACATAACTAAGAAGGGTATAAGTATTTGAGGACCCGGGTCTAGCCATTGCCCGTACAAGTGCTAAGAAAATATTTGAGGACCCGGCTCAAATACTTACCACGGCTCCACATGTATAAAATTATTGTTCACTTTGCTGGGGCCCAGACAAAGCTCGCCGGTTCGTAGCAGCTCAAAGCCAACAGCTTCTTTTAAACAAAATCGATGCTGCTACTAGCCGTTCTCTACTACACCATTTGTGCTATATATGCATATATACATACACATGGAGCTCACAAACAACACGCTGAAAAGTGGAGCCCAGTCGTCCATCAAATTTTACAGCCATATTCAACTCTACAATGACAACTGCAAATGCAGAAAACCAAAATAAAACAAGTAACAACACATCCAAACTGCTGGCACGAACCTACGTGCATCTTCTCCATATGACTCCAATTTGCATCCTCATCATCCAAGCATCAATCCTTTTGGTCCGCAACATCAGTTCCCCTCCATAAAACCAAGGGAACATGCAAGTTCCAGGCCACCCACACCTATCTACGGAGGTCACGCTGCACTTTCGTCGACACCGGTGATGACGTCCAGCTTCCTCTCCTTCGCCGCCTCTGCGTCCTGTCGGGACCGCTCCAGCGCAACGCAACGTTGAGGTGCACATTGTTGATGGAGGCGCGGTGGGCGGCGGTGAGAATGAACCCCCCCCCCCCCATACGCCTCCTCGCACCGCCAGAGCGCTTCCTCGAGCTAGCGCGCGATCCGCGAGCCCCGCCCACTTGGCGGTGCACGGCGCGCCTCGTTGTCCTCCTTCCCACCCGCGCTCGCCTCTCTTAGGGCTTCCCCAGCCGCGTGGGGAAGCCGTCCGGCCACCGGAGGAGGAGGAGCAGTTCATCGGCCACGTGGTGCTCGGTGGGGGCGGGAATGGCTTGCCGGAGGTGGAGGAGGAGAAGGGGGAATCACTCGTCGGGGGTTTTGGTTCACGGCGGCAGAGAGTGTTCTGGTTCACTACCGAATACCGTAGCCGGTGCGGGATATATACATGCAGATTGCGTGTTGCTGTAAACCAAACTTGATTTTTCGGGCCGACCCGTTATACGGTATCTGTTCAGTCCATTTTTTGGCTCGTAAACCGTAAATATTTTCCGAATCAGCTATTTGCGGCATCCGCTAGAGATATTGTCTAAGAGTAGCTGGCCATCTGCAGCAGATCCAGATTTTCCACCTCGCCGCTGCATTCTTGGAAGGAGACAGGGACATATAGGTGACTAATTAAGTAGTATAATGATCAGCGAGTAAAGTTCTTGGATGACCGAATCCCTTTTTTTAAATACGGTGAATTGACACAAATCTTATATCATCGGTCTCCGCGATCGAGCTATGGACAATGGATAGACCCATCGATCGAGTTGCTCGCAGCGTACCTACCCTTCTGACTTTTCTGACATTTCGTGCAGAACCAACTTACGTCGCTCTAGTGGAAAAGATTGTACTCTAGTGATGTTCTCAACTGCGGGTTCTTTCAACCTGTCCAGGGAAGAGCAAAAGAGGACATGCATACTGCCGCGCAGCTGATAGATACATACAAGGAAAGTTTCGTTTGTTTCCCTCCGGACGCCGCCGACGCCCGGATGGAAACGGACATGCGCGCCGTCAAACTGAAAACAACACGGGGGTTGGTGTATTGAACGCGAGGTGTGATCCACGGACCAAGACTCGACCTTCGCTCTTCACTAGACCTGCACTCAAAGGAACGAGTTTCTTCCCCCGGTTCCATCTAATTGGGAGTGGCAACGGACTTTCGAGAGCAAAAGGCAAACCGCACGACCTTGTCGTGGCAAGCTTAGTCGCAATAACTTTCCAGTGGGCCAAAATTAAATGGTAAACAAAGGAGGAGATATTATGAGATTAGAACCTTTGACTCCCAAGTACACTGGATAATGTGCTGCGTTTGTTTTGTCTGAAGTTGGTTTACATACTTGGGAACTACTCATACGCGGAGGCAGGATAATTGGCAGTGCAAGTTATCTCAGAGTAGACCCTCAGCAGGTGACGTTTATTTGGTGTGGAATTTGTCGTCCAAAATGCGTCCCGTGGAATTCAGCTGAAATTGCGCACGACGGCACAAGAGGCAAAAGCCACGGAATTTCAACAAATCCATCGAATGGTACTACCTCTCTTTTCTTTGGATTTGGGACGAAGTCAAGCCATATTAATTCCTGGTTTTGCATCACGATTCAAACATCGTACTATGTCCGGCCTCGTGTCTGAGGATAATCCGGGTGTACTCTTAGCATCGGATTCACAAAAAAGTTGGGGTTCAGTTGGCTGTACTGTAACTTAGAACACAAGTGAGCATCGACGGCTTCACTGCCAGAGGGGCATCAACGAGTGAGGAATCTAAACATTTTTCCTGAAATGGAGGCTTGACCCCTTCCTCTAGTCCTCTACGATTAGTACAATGGGTTTGTTTGGTTGGTGTTGCGGACAGCATGTCTGACAAAATGCAGCGTCTGGCGTGAGCGTGAGAAACTGATGATTGTTCATAGTGTTCTTTTTTACCCATTAGTCATTTCCCAACATACTAGAAATACTAGTCCATCTGTCTCAAAATAAGTGACGTGGATTTGTATATTGCATAAGAATTTATACAAATTCAAATCACTTATTTTGAGACAAAGGTAGTACATGGAAAAAGAAGGCTGAAAGACACATAAATAACCTGCCACCACCGGATGAGTATTCTTTTTCAATAATATAGTAACACCATTTTTTTTCCAGAAGTCATGAACATCTATTTAGAAACATATAATCACCTTTTTAAATACATGAAAATTTGTTCAAGTATCACAACACCCTGCTCCACCTTGAATCTTTCAAGAAGGGATAAAATCCCTTCCTTAGTTCATGAACAACACAACATCCGGCAGGCCCCAGTCATTCTCATTCCTAATCTCTTGCCAAAGCCTTGTAGCATATGGACATTTCATAAGAGTAGAGAATCTTAAATTACCAGCACGACACATAGGCCAGTTATGTGGGGTATTAATATTTCCTTTTCAAGTAGAGTGTTTTTTTCTTCAAAAAATGGTCATCACTTTATAAAAATACGTTCAAGTGTACCAATAAAAATGCTCACCGCTGTATAAAGAAAAAAAATATGGTATGAGAAATCTGAAGAGCTTCATGCGCTAGGCAACACAACTAAGAGACCGTAAGGATCGTGTGGCTCCCGCGGGCCTAAAGGTGGATCAAAAGTGTGTCGGCAACCAGGTCTACAATCGAGGCATCTTGACTCTGATACCACCGAAGAGTTTCATGCGCTAGCCAACACAACCAAGAGACCGATCTGATGAAAAGGATCAGGCAATCCACTTATACTTGCAACCCGTCAGATGTCGGAGCCCGAAATTCATACATCGGGGATGTCGAACACCCTCTTTTTTGGTTCGGTGGTGGGTTGTGGGGATTGCTCCGACGGACGCCGGCGTGGCTGGAGGCACAAAGTGTGAGACACCAACGGTTTTACCCAGGTTCGGACCACCCGGAGGTGTAATACCCTACATCCTGCTTCTAATTCGTATTTGCTGAGTTTTGAATGGATTACATGTTGCCATGAGGGTTCCCGAGGTATGCTACTTGGACTGCTAAGTGTCTAATGATTCGGAACCCCTCTACAAGTGACATTGCTTCTCCTTTTATCGCCAAGGGGATACCATAGGTGCCACGACTACAGGCAGACACGCCTGCTACTTGGGTATTGAGTAAGCAGAAAAAGTGGCTTGGACCAAGCCAAGCCACGCTGTCCTTCATGCAGACGGTAACCTAATATTTACAGAAAGTAAAACGTGGGCTAGGCTCACCGCCGTAGCCTTGCGGGGGCGGGCTAGACCCACCGCTCTAGCCTTGCCAGAGCATTTAATGTACTGCCTTCACTGTGCTTCACTTTCCTCACCTGTGCGGCCAGGTGGGAGCTTGCGAGGAAGAGCCCTGGTCGCGGGGGCTGAGTAACTCGTCTCGGCCCTACCGGGGGAACTTCCCGGGCTAATCCTGTCCGGGTAGCTCGCCTTGCGGGGCAACGGTCGTTGCGACCCACGTGTCCACAGTAGGACCCAGTGCTTTCCTTCAGATGAACTTCTATTTCAGTTTTCTTTTTTCGAAAAGCCATCATGGCTAGGTTTATCGTTTCCGTGGGGTACCGCAGTTGCTGGGCAGGCCCACGGACGAGTATCTCACGCAGTGATCCCGGGATAGCGTTTCCTGTAGGAATTACTTACCTATTTGTGCGTTCTTGTGTTTGTAGGAATTAACTGGGCCTTTATAAAAAGTCTTCCAAAACCAATCATCTACTAAAGGCCCAGCACGCACGTAAAACTAATCTGGGCTGCCAATGGTCCAACTCGGCCCACTCACGGAACGAGTGACTCGCTAGGGTTTCCCAACATATATACGTGCTCACGCACCGCTCTTCTTTCTTCTAGCCTTCGCTTCTCTTCCTCTCGCGCCGCCGCCGCCGCCACCTCCTCCGCAGGCAGCCTTCCGCGAAGCGAGGTCGCAGTCAGCCATGGCGGACTCGAAGGCCACATCGGCGGTCACCCTCCGCACCCGCAAGTTCATGACCAACCGCCTCCTCTCCCGCAAGCAGTTCGTGCTCGAGGTCATCCACCCGGGCCGTGCCAACGTCTCCAAGGTGCGAGATCTCGTCCCCTTCCTCTCTCGTTCCTTCCCGGTATTGCATTTCATGGCGGATCCTAAAGGTTGTATCTGTTGGTGCGCAGGCCGAGCTGAAGGACAGACTGTCCAAGGTATACGAGGTGAAGGACCCCAACTGCATCTTCGTGTTCAAGTTCCGCACCCACTTCGGAGGCGGCAAGTCCTCCGGGTTCGGCCTCATCTACGACAACCTCGAAGCCGCCAAGAAGTTCGAGCCCAAGTACCGTCTCGTTAGGGTATGTTTCGTTTCGCACCCGTTGAGTCTTCATATTGAGCTGTTGTGCTGCGTTGTCTTATGCATGCGCGCTCGAATTGTTTCCTCTGTGATCACTCAGGGATCTTCATGGAGTAACGCGTAATTGATCTAGTGTAGCATCTTAGTCCTTTGGTTAGAGTTATTGTCTGGCTAGATTATGTAGGTTAGCATCCATATTCTACGTTTCTTTGATATTTAACTTTGGTTTTGCAGTGTTAAATTAATTTATCAGGTTAACCTAACACTGCAAGCCATGGATCTCAACCCACCTAATACCTTGAACCAAACCGTGCCTTATGTTTTTTGGCCTAAGGTTTTATTTTTCGCGTTGCAAAGTGCAAGTGGCCGTATCATTTTATAAGTACCAATAAATACATGTCAATAGCACATTTGCTGATGATATACATAGTACATTAGTTGCTTAACAAAAGGTTTGACATGGTACATGCCTTTTTCTTGTCACCACCATGCTGCTGCTGAGCTAGTTGGATGGTTGTCGTTGCTCTAAGTAACATGAACTGTAATTGTGTTTATCCCAAAGTGTCCTGTGGATAACATTTCGTATGCTAGTATGGTTCAGATGATGCACATCTGTTATCGTGTTGCGTGCCCACTGTTTGAAAATCTTGTAACTCGTATTGATATCTGATCCCACTAATTCCTGTATTGTTTTGGAGTTTGTATGACCTCAATTCTATTTTTTATATAAGCTGGACTGTGCATATGAGAAGTTGCTAAATAAATATCAATATCAACTTTTGATATTGTTACGTAAGCTGGATTATGCATTTGAGAGTTCTATGCAAATATGTTCTCAAAATTTTGAGTAAGTGTGTGTCTTTCATTTAAGATATGTAATATATATTTTTGGAGATTTAGATTACGGTCGCTGGCATTATTGCCATGGCATCATGATAGTGAAGTACAACAATTGCAATTTTGGTGCACCTTGTAATTAGCCATATTTCTTATTCTTGAATGTTGTGCTTGTTGTCTGTGGAGATTGCTAAAATCGCTACGCTATAGGTTCTGAGAAAAGCACCCATCCCAAAGATGCAATGGTTATTTACTAAATAATTTGCCCACTCGTTTATAGATGAAAAATTTACTGGTTTGTTTTAATTGATGAAAAATTTATTCTTCCTTCAGACTGAAGTGTAGTGCCAAATTCCCTCTTTTTACTCTTTCATGATACATGCAACATGCATCTTTCCATATAAGGGGCAACATGACATTGTATGTTATTATAGGCTGGCTGCTCGTGCTTTCAAATGTTTGGAGTTACTAATATATTGTATTCTTTTCAGAATGGTCTTGCAACTAAGGTAGAAAAGTCACGCAAGCAGATCAAGGAAAGGAAGAACAGGACAAAGAAGATCCGTGGTGTCAAGAAGGTCAGTTTTGACACAGCATTTCTCAAATTTATGTTACCCATTGCACTGCGAAATGCTTTCTTAGTCCCGCATGTTGACTGAATCTGTTTTCTGTCCTGTGTTTTCCAGACCAAGGCTGGAGATGCCAAGAAGAAATAAGAACATCTTCATCTGCTCTCTATCAACCTTTCGTTTGTTTAGGACCGTATCTTTGGTGCAATGCTGCTGAATGCTTATTAATTATAACTAGAAAAGACTGAATTCATGTCATCATCTGTTATGTCGAGGCATTTGTAGTACCGTGTGCTCAGTTTTTGGAACTTTGTCAGACGATGAGATATACTTGCTGTACTGCTCTTTTCTTGTCTTCTCCGTTTTGTGATTTGTGATTCGGTTCTGCCATTGAGTACTCCAAAGTGGAAGGTTCCTGCTTGAGGATACATAGTCATTGACATCTGAACTTGTCAAGGTCTATGAATGTTTACTTGCCCTATGTGGGTTCCCCGGTGATGTCAGTTATGCTTGTGTACTCGATTTACCAAATGACCGTGGCAGATTAAAATGTGGCCCCTCGTATAACCCTGGTGCGTGATGGGATTAGGATTTTTTAACCGAGCAAAAGCAAGTTAGCTCAGAGCAAATCGCCAAGTTCGTATATTTAAGAGTGTAGGTATATTGGTGCTTTTACGTCTGATGAAGTTTGTACACCGTTTCTCCTTATCGCCTTTGTCTAAATGTACTGTTACGTATCGATGGAAGGACAGATTGTGACTCGATTGATAGAATACTCTTTAACAAAATCTAAGTCCTAGTCAACGCATGACTGGGCTGTACCAATTTCATGTGTAAGCCGTGCATATGGTAAACCTTCTTGTACCTTTGGCGTGGTCCACCTACCATGCTAACAATTTCACGACTGGGTTGATCCAAGCTTTGAGTTCTGTATTTGATTGATCTATTCTCGCCTGTCTTCATTATCTTTCTCCCCCACTTCTCATCACCACATCGCTTCTCTCTTTGCCTCCCTCATCACAGCCAATGAGCTCACAGGAAACCAAAAAGATGAATCGTGTCCGAGGACAAGCAGACGATGGCATGAGGCTGCCATCGTGGTTTTTTCTTGGTATTACGATGTGAAAATCATTGGCAAGATGCAAGAGCAGGATTTTGTGATTCCTTATCTTAAATCTGGTGCTTTTCTATTTTGAACAAGACACACAATGTGGAAGTGAGGGGGATTTTGTGATTCCTTTCTTATCTTAAATCTGGTGGTTTTCTATTTTGATTAAGACACACAATGTGGAAGTGAGGGGGAGGCCGGCCATGCAACGTTGGATTAAGGAGGCCGGCCATGCCTCACTAGTTGCAATAGAAGAGCTTGAGGGCACGAGGTAAACAGGTAATAGAAGAGGATGCGTTTACTGTCAGTGTACCAGATGATTCGAGTTATTCATAATAGATCTTGGGTTCCTAAAGCTACCGGACGCGGAATGCTTAGGGTCTATTTTTCTTGTTTTACAAGGTACGTGAGCAATTTAGTGTAAGAGTTTGTTTTTGATTCAGCATAGTGTACCATGGCAATATGGCATGGAAACCTTTTATGTTCCGTGAAACATTGTGTGTGCATGATTCCACCCACAAATGTGGGTTTTCCCTACAGTTTTTTCCTAAAAAAAAAAAACCTTCATGTTCTTTGTTAACTTTCCGTATTCCTATAAATCTTCATTGATCAAATCATGACTATCATGTATTTTGATATATTGTATCGTATCCTAAAATCCTCCTATTATTTTAGGAAGGAAGATTTTTATAAGCCGTTGATTCCCATGTTACATGAGAACATGTTTTAGCCGTCCCATAAAAAAAATTAATCATCTACAACAATGTATTCATGACTTTAGTTTTTTTTACCGAAGATAATGTATCACAGATTACTCATGTTGGTAACGGTGAGTATTACTCCCTCCGATCCATAAAATGTGTGTCGCTCACTTAGTACAAAATTAGTACAAAATGGACGACACTTTTTATGGATCGGAGGGAGTACAATGTACTACACTACTACTCCTTCAAACTGTGCCAAATTCAACCTAAAAAAACATTTCCAAACAATAAGTGCCCTTCTGGGCCTTCGTTTATTAACCTAAAAGGTTTCCTTCCATACAAGCAATTTGTACGAGGGTTAAAAAAACAATTTATATGATTAAAAAAACAATTTATACGATTTACCATTCTAATACCAAAATTTGATTCTCCTATGTCGCAATGTAGTCAGATGGGACGTCGATTAGTATCCTTGCAGATTGTAATTGTACCTGTACCTATTTACTCCGTACATAGACATACTATTTTGGTCACAATGGTAATTATGGTACTCTAATCATAATAATTATCTCAGGTTTACTACAACTTTGTATTAAATTAGTACAAAATTTGACACTTCTTATGAATCGGAGTTATGAATCGGAGGAGTACCGGGACAGTACCTGTTGTCCTTATGAATCGGAGGAGTATGAAACAACCGGCGCAGTACCTGTTGTCAAGCGTGACAATCACAAGCTGCAACTAAGAAAGAGATGCATCTTGTGAATTTTGTATATGAGTTTTTTTTATGGTTTTCATTAGGCCGAGTTTCCTTTTTGTTCTCTCTAGGATACTATCTTAATAATGCAATGAAAAAAAAACATTGAAGGTCTATACCAATTGCCAAAGGTTGCTCTGCTAATTAAAATCCCAAAGGGCTAATGAAAATGATGAATGCCAAACTAAAATAAAATTGTCCTCCCATATTTCATCACGATATCTGAAATATTCAATCAATTTGAATTCTCAAAGAGATATGCTTTTTGTAAATTCCTGACAAGTATAAAAATCAGTTCAACAAACAGGCAGTTTCGGCTTGTATTTGCCATCAAAACTACAAAATTGGTCTTCATTTTCCTGAAGATATGTGCAGGTCAGTATGTGATCATCTCCGTACCGTTTGAGCAATTCCAAAGCTAACTTGGGACCATTAATTCTACATAGGCTAGCAGATCACTGATGATACGAGAATACAGTAGAATCAACTGAGAAGACCAAACGTACTGATGCTCGATATCTGCGTGGCAGCTGATCAGAATATAGATACCTCACAAATGCATTTTGCTAGGGGATGTAAAAGCAATAGCTTATGACCACAAAGCTTCTTCTTTTTTTACCACATTGTGACCACAAAGCTAACAACATAGCTGTGCCTTTTCATTGCAAAGGAAACCATAGACCTGTCTCAAGTTTCCCCTAGATGGGCGCGCATTGATAGCATATTTGCAAATGAATACTAGCCTCTTCCGCATCTCCAACTTTGTGATGTCTCTTTTCACAAAATAATCGCCATCGTCAAAGCATCCTTGAGATAAATAAGGAACCATTAATGCATGAAAAATAGACTCTAACATATTCAAATATAGATAGTTTGACATAGCACCTAACTAGTCTTCATGAAAATTTGGTAGACATCACTATGCTTTTCCATGGTTTATAAAATGAATACGTATAAAAGAATTACTATATCATGCCACCATGGTTTATAAAATGAATACGTAATACAAGACTAGATTCCCTTTTAAAACTAGAAATAAATATAATTATCATTATATTCATGATTATGCTTACCACTGTCATTGAATAATCGTGTAATTATTGCCAAGGCGACACAAATGCTTATATCTTCTCCTGAAAGGGAAAGTAAGAAGAGAGCTAAGTAAACAGGACAAAAAAAAGACATACAAAAAACTTTTAGTAAACAACCCTTTTCTAACAAATATTTTAAAAATATAACTCCCACCCTAACCTCCCAAAAATGACATGTGCATGCCACACTATTCTTGGTGATGTGGCATGAACTCGCCACGCCATGCATGGGCGTCTATAGTTTATTCATTTGTGCCGGATGACCATCCGTGGTGTGGCCACCGACACGGGCATAGTAGCATGCCACCATTTACTGCAGTATCCTCTGCTATGCCATTGACAGTGTCACAACCAAAACGGTGTTTTTCTTATACAAGTTTAGATGCAGGCATTTTTAAAACATAGTTTTATAAGCGGTTATTTCATAACAAAAAATTTGTTCGGTAATGGTATTATTTTCCACGATGCAAGGAAAATGAATACAAGCTTTTCTTGAGCACCCCATTGACAATGCCACAACCAAAACGGTGTTGTTCTTATACAAGTTTCGATGCAGGCATTTTTAAAACTGTTCTATAAGCGGTTATTTCATAACAAAAAATTTGTTCGATAATGGTATTATTTTCCGCGATGCAAGGAAAATGAATACAAGCTTTTCTTGAGCACGTGAACTTTTTTTAACTTACCAGTTTGACAGCATAGTAGTATTTTTCTTCTTGCTATGAGATTTCTCTGTGCAAAATTAATTGCTTTTGGAAGATTTTTCAACAAAGAAAACCGGTCGTTCTTGGAACCCTGCCAGAATTGAAGTATTAAAGT
This sequence comes from Brachypodium distachyon, assembly GCF_000005505.3. Taxonomy (NCBI): domain Eukaryota; kingdom Viridiplantae; phylum Streptophyta; class Magnoliopsida; order Poales; family Poaceae; genus Brachypodium; species Brachypodium distachyon. The sequence goes on along the minus strand of NC_016131.3, from coordinate 34,207,260 downwards.
TGGTAATGCTTACATGAAGAGATAACACAAGGGGGTATAAAAGATAGTACATACCACGATAGCTATCTCAAGGTAAGAATTTTCTGATGAACTCGAAGGTAATCTTGATGTGCTGTCACAGTTCAGTATGCAGTCAACATCAGCCAAGTCATCTGCAACTACATAAAGGGATATACAAAAAAAATCATCAAGTCCTGTGTGAACTCCTTTATTTTCTAAAGTAACAGCATTGCAAAAAAGATAGTGTCCAGCTAATCAGTATACCTTGGATAGTAGATGATACTGCAAGGTTTGATGTCCCAATCCAGAAGACTAGATGACTATTATTGGAACATGGTGTATCTATTGGAGTGATAGTAGAAGGGTCCAAGTTCATAGGCTTCGTAATGATTGTATGTTCGTCGTAAAAGTAAGGACCATCATCACCCAAACACTTTAGATGGTTAACAGTAATTTGGGGCGAATGCTCACCTCTCTGTGAACGATAAACCCTATCCTTTTCAACAATATCAGAAACTAACTGATTACAAAGATCTGGTCCACCATCAAGTAGATCGTATGAATGCTTCCAGAATAACGCAGGAGTTAGACCACGTGCCCAGCTCTCTTCATCATCTCCTGCACCAGGAATATAGTGCCAACTGAACTCCGAAGACATCCTTTGTGTAGCTACTGCACAAGATGCAGATGCTGAAACTAATATGACGGGGGTGAATTCCCATAACTCATGCTCTGGAACTTCATTTAAACCATATACGTGTATTTTGTGAAACCCACAGCGGACGTAGTGGTTTGTGCAAACCTAATGCAAGAGAATGAATGTCTGCACCACACGATTCGAATCTGTCCGTCCATTCTTCAATACGCCCCTCTATAGCATTTTTCTCGGTATCTAAAACCCACACAGGAAGATGCACCGAGCTATCCCAGTTTGATGAACCAGAATTCTTTTCACCATGCCCGTTTGGTGCAGCCGCTGACTAACAGACAAAATCAGAAAATATTATGAGAACAAGTGAACACAGAATTATTACTCTTATAAAGAGCAATGAGCAACAGAAAAAAAATGAAGGATCAACTACTAGAAGAGGAAGATATATTGTAACCCAACCTATAGAAGGGGCTGCCACTTATCATCCAAAATAGTAATGTTGGTATTTGGTAATAATAAAGTGAATGGCGTTTTAAATCTTGACATTAGCTATGTTATTCTTTGCCAGTGTAGCTTTCTCGAGCAATGACATGCTCCCAGACTTTAAATTAATATAATATACGGAGTATAAGGATACTACCAAAACAGGCACTTTGTAACTTGTGATTTACTGTACAAACTTCAAGAATAGCAAAGGGAAGACTTAACATAAAGGATAATGCATACAATTGAAATTAGCAGGACATAAAGGTATTTCCAGAACTCCAGCAATCAATATACCAACCATTTCAGAATTCGTTCTGCTACCTTGGTTGCTAGCCCGCAGCCGATGCCTCTGAATAGCTCGGTTCAGGACAGAGCACCAAATGGGTATGGTCTTTGACATGCTATCAGGAAATCTTTTCCCTTTCCTTGTTGAATCAACTATTATGCACCCTCCTCTTTCCCCTGCTCGAACAACACCAACAAAACAAATTAACGTCAACTTATGCTAATCCTCAAAAGGTATTCGATTGCTTTGGTGGATGAATGAGGGCCTCGACGGTCAAGCTGTGCGTCTTGCTTACTTTTTGTTTGCTTGTTCTGTTTGATGTCTTGTAGGGAACCTCCAATAGTTGTAAGATGATTGTTGGTAAATTTTCTACGGGAGGATGTTTTGATGATGTGGCAAATAACAAACGAGGTGAGAGAGCAAGGTGGAGATATTTATATTCTCCAATGTAGAGTGAGAGTAATGTTTATGTTCTCTCACCTCCTATTGGGTAACTTACATACACTCCATTGGAGTAGTTGCATGATACATTGTTGATAGATGACATGGACAAATTTTCTCACAATTTAACAAACAGATTGTTGGAGATGCCCTAAGCTGATTCTTCAGCATCTTAACCTCTAGCGATTTGCAACTGTAGACCCTAATCCTATTTCTGGATACCGAACACAAACTTTTAGCATAGCTTAGTTCAGAATGGCCCCAAATTACAAATCAATCAAGTTAGAAGAGAACATCTTCAATCCGTGCAGCAATTTTAATACTAATATATGCGTATTTAGACAAAGCTCCGACAAATAATATAGATAGGAGGAAAGTAATTAACAAATCGTTACCAGCCTGTGGCCCGTGCCGGACAGGAGCTACAGGCGGTGCAAGGAACAGAGGGAGCAAGAGGCATGTTTACCTGCGAGCAGAGCAAGGTGGAGATTGAGGCGGGCGGTGGAGAAGGACCAGTTACCGGCGTGGCCATCTGTGGACTTAAAGTAGCAGGTAGCGGCAAGGGAGCGGGGGTGCGTGTACCAGAGGCCACAGCGGAGGTTAGCGACCAGCGGCAGCGCCGGCCACAGCGCCGCGATCTCGGCCACGAACGCCGCGTCCTCCGCCACGCTCCGCAGCGCGTTGTACAGGGTGCTCCCCCGCCGCTTGATTCGCCGAGCCGCCTTGTAGATGCTGAGCGTCGCCTCTTCGGCCGCGGGCTCCGCCTCCGCCGCCGCCGCTGCCATGGGATTTACCGACTGGCGGCTAGGACAGTACCGGTCGGACTTTTTTTTTTTGACAGCACGTACCGGTCGGACTTTATATCACTACTACAGATTTTGTCAGCATACCGTACGGATCTCGAATCGAAATTTCAGCGTTCCATCTGGGCTGGGCTGGGCTTTGTTACATCTGGCCCAGCTAGCTCGGTTAGGCCTTACCAGCTTTTCTTTTATCGGATGTCTCCGAAGTGATATCACTTTTCTTTTTAAATGGCTACTACTTATTACTTGTCGCAGATTTGTATACACATGTACCTACAAAAACATGACATATCTAGAAAAAAACTGCGTCAAATAATATAAATCAGAGAAAGTACTACCCATGTGTTTTTTTTTTCAAACAGACCTCTCACCCCGTCCCTGTATGTTCTTGCGTTTCATCCAGAAGAACAAATTGATCCAGTTTATAAGAAAAACAAGACCGAAAACCTTTATAAGCACGGTTAATGTTGGTGCCCAGATCATCCTAGAGACAGATTGTGTCAGATTCGTTGTAGATGATATCGTCGGGGAAGATGCAGCAGAACCAAAGGGCAAGCATCGCGCCGATCCTCCGGCAAATCAGAGAGCTTAGCAGGGTTTTCTCTATTTTTATGTTATTCATGTTAAGTTTAAGTGGGTGGCAGCACATACAGCAAATCAGAAAGCATGCGCTTGCAACCGGACTGTGCTTGGCTGTTCCAAGCTCCGGCCTTTCTATCCCTGTATATGATTGGGATGCACCCTTATAAATCAGGCGCTGGCAAACTACTCGTCACTCTCTTGGTCAGCATTGCGCATTCTATCGATGTCAGGTGTTAACATCTTGTTCTTGCTGCAGCAAACTTCCAGCAGAAAAAGGACAGTAGCCGAGTCTTAAACTCGCTGTCAATGAAACTGTCAGCTTGTCACTCCACTCAGGCAGGCAGTCTGTTTCACGAACTTGGAGCGTCCCGTACGATTACAGAATGGGGTTTCGCGTCGTTGTAGTATAAATTGTATTTTTCATCCGATTTTTGTGGCATCCATCTGATTGGAAGGCTACTTCTGAACAAAAGTCACATTGGAGACATTATGGAAATTGTCAGTCAAATCAGCTTATTATATTTGTGCAGCCATAGCAGGTGCGGCTTGTTGAGTGCTGCCTTGCTTGTTCGACTCTCGGGTTTTTTAGGGGAACAACTAAGTTCAGGGATTAAGTTCTCGGACGCGGAGTTTTGGTTCCCGATTGAGATGGACAGTAAAAAGAAAAAGGAAAGGCATTTTAAAGTGTCAACAACTTCTGAATTTTCTGAACACAAATACGAACACATTTCGGTCGCATTTTTGCAATTTTTATGAAAAAACTATTTTTATGCCATGTAAAAAAATGACAAAGGTACACACATTTACATTCAAATATGACATTTCGAATTTTTTGTGTGGACCCGAGAGCACGTGCTCCTCGGCACCACCCTTAATTGCCTACCTTCATTTTGCTAGTTAACAATCTGTTGAAGACGACCAGTTTGCACACGAGCAGATGTATAATCACATGTTTTCAGGCCGAAGCAGCTTTCGACACCATACTTTGCCTAAACCTGTGACAGTTAAGTTGGACCGGAAGGGGTGGCATGTATAACTCTAAATTAGTATTATTAAATCATTCATGATATATATCTTCCTGGTATACTTATTTTGATATCGTAAAGATTAGAACGTATTTCTTTAAACTTGGTCAAACTTTAAAAAGTTTGACTTAAAACAAAGTTAGGACATCTTACATTTAGGAACAGATTTGGTAGCAGATATGACCTTGTTTCAATTGGTGTTTGGCTTGTGCTGCATTTTCTTGCAACTAATATGCGTATATTGACTTACTTTGAAAAGTGCATTTGTTGACCAATGTGTTAGATGTCAAAATCGTTTGTCCTTGTTGCCGTGTGGACCCTCCAAAGAGAACTTATGAAATGACTAAGGAGTACTAATAAAGGGCGGCGAAACCAAAGAGACCAGATTTACAAAATCTTGCGGTTGGTGTGTACTCTCTTCTCTTCGTTTCATAATTCTTGTCTTAGATTTGCAAAAAAATGGATGTATCTATTCCTAAAATGTGTCTAGATATATGTAATATTTCGACTAGAATTATGGAACGGAGGGAGTACTACGTAGTGTGAAATCTTGGAGTGTATACATTTAATAATTTCAAAGAGATGGGGTGCTTAATTAAGCTTATTACAACTTTTTCTTCTATCAAATGGGATGATATGCGTTTTCAGAAAAGAAAAGGAAACATAATGGAATGTTTAAGCAATCTGCTGCCTGTTCTCTCGAAAAGTTGAGATGAAACAACGGAGTTACTTACTTTTATGCTTGCTGTATATCTTGGTCAACTCAATGGTTTGAATGAAAACTTTGGGGGTATAATTCCAGTAATTAAGGTTCAGATCTTTCTGCTTACCGTTTACACGAATGTGGTGATGTTTACACTAACACTAGTTTTAAGTTAAAATATTTTAGCATACTTGCTTTTTTGGTTACTCCTAATCTATAAAGGACCAGGCGTACACATGCAAAATGTGGTCATCTATCTCAAAATATAATGTGCCAAGAATCTTAGGACTTTCTAATATATAGTAGGAGAGCTTCTATATTTTCGTTTGGAGTAGGAATAAAGCATCTCACGACTTGAATTTATATATTCAAGTGCAAAATTGGCTTAATGACCAATCTGCTGCGAATCAAGACAGACATGACATATCAAAACATTTCACTTTCACGTTGTCTTGTTTTGGCACCTTACAAGACTGTTAATAAGAGCTTTTTTACAATACCCCGGTACTCTATATAGAAAGGTGGAGTACCAATTAAATTTGACCATTGATTCAGCTGGGTATTTTAGACTTTTTCCTTCCTAATGCATGGAAATTAATTTATTTTTTCTGCCGTCCGATGGGAAAAGGAAAGAAAAAGGAACCGCTTTGTCCTCCTCAGGTCGCCCCTTCCTATTCCCAGACGGGCGCACGCCATGGCAGGCTGCTGGAGGCTACCTCCTCCGATCCTCTCCCATCAAGCCACTTCTCTCCGATCCGCACACGTCGCTGCTTTTCTCCGTCGACCTGCGATGGCGCCCCGTTTCTCGCTCCTTTTCTGACCACTCTGATTTACAGTTCGCCATCGCCGCCGATGGCTGCCATGGACAAAGTGCGCAGACTCACCGGTGGAGAATCTGACCGCTCATCCTGTCTCCTCAATCCTTGGTAGTGGTCGCTTCTGCCGCTGCTGTTGTTGTCTTCTCTGCCGTGGACAAAGCTGCGGTTTCACGCCAGCGGCCACACGTTCGGTAATATGTGCGATCATGGATGAAATTAGGCAAAGGGGAATTTTACGGTACCCTGGTACTCCATCTTGGTGACAAGGAGTACCGTCTAAATCTGGCCCTTGATGCGTAGGGGTAGTTAGGTCTTTAACAATCTTTTGTACCTGGAAAAAAAACAATCTTCTTCTTCATTCGAGCAAAGCACAAAACGTCATGGAATCGACATATGAGCCGCGACGGTTGCGCATGATGATTTGATTTCTACCGAATCGGACGAACTGCAGATGGTGGGTGAGCGGCCGCCGCCGCCACCAATCCATAACTGCATAGGTCCAACTCTGCCATGTGCCCTTGGCGGCCGCTTCGTCGAAGCAAGATCCGCCGATGGCCAGAGAATATGAAGATTTAACGGCTGCCTCTTCTTGAACCTTTGCCTGATCAGGAGGCGAACCAGTAAAATCATGTTGCCATGTCCTAATCGTAAGTTCTTAATATTACATACGTAAGGAAGATCCCAACTTCATAAATCAGTTAATCCCTTGCGTGCCATTCATCTCTGGCCATGAGTTAATTAGAGAGAGATTTTACTCGTGCGGTAATCAACATTGTACTCGCGAGTACAATCGTCCGTCCGTCGGTATGGCCGCTGGGCTGTGGCTTTCATTTTTTCAGAAAACGGCGGCTGGATTAGGTCAGACGAAGAGAACGCAAAGCTTTTTATTTTTTAATTAATTGCAAATCAAATTTCGGTTGAGCACAGGAAAAGACCAAAGTATCCCACACAATTACAGTTTTGCCCTTAACTCGAGGTACTCCGGTGGATTTTTACCTGGTACTCCGTGAGATTAAGGAAGGAGTGCCAGATGGTACTGACCATTGGATTGAGACAAATAAATGGCCCATATTAAACCCGGGGTACCGTAAAAGAGCTCTAGGCAAACTGTTCGGTGTACCTGCCAGAAAGAAAAAGGGCCTCACGAGAGAATATAACGATGTGTTGATTACAGTTTTGCCCTTTAAATCAAGGTACTCCGTGATTTTTTGTGTTGGTACCGAGCCTCTAATGGAGTGCCAAATCGTATTAACCGTTAGATTGAGGCAATTAGACGATCTATAGTAATTGAGGGCTACAGTAAAAGAGCTCGTTAATAAAGGTTAGCGCAAACCAAGGTAGCTGTGCACCATGAAGATTAGCATTCTCTCCAGCAAAAAGAGTGTGGTGCCATTTCTCTGTATAGGTTGATCGAGGATGAATTCGGTCTCCTTGTGGAGGCGAGAGAGAGGTAGCATGTGTGTCTATTTTTCAGGCCAACTTAATGTTCAAGTTGACTTTGTTCCACCTCCTAATTGTGCTCCCTGAAGCTTGTTTCAAGTGGCTGTAGGCTGTATTAGGTGAACTTGTTTCCTATTCTTTTTTCTAATTGAAAAGTCGGTGCAACTGCCAGGTTCGTCAAAAAAGATTAGGGTTCTCCCGCGGTTGTATTATTTGGGGCCAGATTCTTTTTTTGGGAAGACGATGACCACAAAAATAAGTATAGACTGCCAAGTGAAACATTCTCTCCGTGGACCTAAAGATCAAGGTTATATTGGTGTCTTTATGTCAAGAACATAAGATTACTTAACGCGTGGTCCCCTTAAGTCTTAACACCCTTCATGCGGTTTGGCAGGAATTGCTAAAACAGAAGTTTTTAGAAAACAAAACACTAGCACAAGGTAGAAAAAACCCTGGAGATTGTTCTCCATTCTCAAAACCTGGGGATGTAAAAGCTTATAATATGACCCAATGTCCAGAAGTAGTTTTCATCTACACATAACATACTTTAAACCGTTTCGCTCTTCTTCTCATCGCAATAGTATATGACACGGCCGAGCTGATCTGTTTAGACTGGTGCTCCATGTTTCCTTCTTTTATGCAACACTAATCAGTGCCGGCACAGCAACAAAACGGCCAAATTAACTAGCTAGGCACGCGGAGCATGCAGGCAGCAGTGTGAATTGAAGAACTTGACCACGTAACATGGATGACTACGTTTTCTCATTATCTTGTCATATCCGGCGTCCTGTAGCCAGAGATTCCCTTGTTGCGATCAATAAGTTGCCCCTCTATGCTTCACGTTGCACAGCTACTTCAATTATTTGCGTGACACGCTGAAAGAACTTATAAAGAACAGATTTGTTCTATGTGGGTGTGTAAGCAGCGTGTAGTAGTAGCACGCACTAGGCAAAACTGTAGTATTTCGCTGTAGGGGATCATCAACTTAAAACAATAATATTGCATGACCCGCCGCCTCTGCGCTCTCCCATCCTGAATCCTGCCCGGTGAGTCACTTACGGCCGCGTGCTCCCAAATTTTCTAAGCTGAAGTCTGAAGTATCGCAAGCGTACGGTGTTTCTCAATAGGTAAAAAATGGAATAGTGTAGTAGAAAATTAACGGGAAGTGCCCTGGATTTGACGCAACTTGTCCCGGTGCATCTTCGTTGCGTTGGTTGCCCGCGGGACGTAAAACCTTCCCTCTGACGCAAAAAGACGCAAAAGATACTCATCGCTAACACGAGCGTTGGACCTGAGCTATCACCTTTGACACTTATTCCCTCTAATATATCGTTAATTTACTACAATTTTGTACTAAATTTGTACTAAATCAGGGACACTTATTATGGATGCGAGAGTAGTTTTCATGAAATGTCAGAGGTTCCTTTTTGCTAGAATGCGGCATTGTACTAACGCTATTTTCTAACGCTTTCCTCACTAGGACACTCAGAGATGAAGCATGTGCGGAAAAAAAAAATTGTCACCATTGACGTTTGTTTTTACAATGGTAAAATAGGTATAATACTGGATTAATATCATAGAAAGATTGAAATACAAGATTGAATTCCCTCAAAAAGAAATACAAGATTGAACATGCATTACATTTTTCCAATCAACATCGAACATACACATTAATTCCATTCAAGATCTAACATACATTGCATTGGATACATAATCTAAGAAAGCTAACTTTATTTAACATAAAGTAGACCTCGACGGCATGGTGAGCATCGTGCTATATATATATATGTCGGTCGCAGCCGAGAAGGAGTCTAGGCGACGCCAGTTAATGGGGTGGAGGAGTAGGAGGACGCTTTGTGGACATAGCGATGGCGATGGTAGAGATGGCGTCGGAGGCGGTGGCGATGGTGGTGCTGGAGGGTCAGAGGCTCGTCAAGGGCCGTACCAGCCCCAATCGGGCGGTGGCGCAGGTGACGGTGTGGCGATAGTGGCCGACATTCTTCCTTCTCAAGACGCTTGCGATGACTGCAGATTTGGCGAGGTGGCTTCTCCAAGGTTTCTTCGTCAAAAGAGATGACGACAACTTCAGCTACTTGTTATGGCGAAAGCAGCACAAATGCCCGCAGCTGAGCCAATGGCCTCGTGGAAGGCGGCGCACTAGCCGGAGCAGGCAGAGGTGAAACAGTGGCCAGAGCCGGAGCTTTTGAACCATGAAGGTGGGTGGATGTGTGGTGCCTTCCTTCATTCATCAGCGCTTACAGCCGAGGCGAGGGTAGGGATGGAATGAATAAAGAGGCGTATCTGCGTCTTCCTAAGGCGTGGCCATAGCTCCTCACCTCCTACTTTGCTCCACAAATCTGAACACGATTCGTCTTTGAGTGACGCATGTAAAACTTTAGAGATTGCCATGCTTCCTCTCCGATGCCTCTACGAGGAGTTGCTGCATTATGTTAGAGAAGTTGTTTCCAATAGATTCACACGTACGGTAGTCATCGGATTTATACTGTTTTTTTACACATCTGACAAAATTTAACCAGCTATTGGTAGCAGTCCCCTGCTGCCCTCTTCCACTTTTGGGCATCCACCTTCACCCTCTCATTTTGCACCATCCATTTTCTACTAGAAACTTGTTTTCATTAACATTTAACCCTAGAACGAAATAATATTTTTCTTCTAAACCTTTTTTCGAAATTAGCTGAATTTTTAAAGTTTACTCAGCATAACATTTATGATTTTCTGTAAAAAAAATTGGAAACATTTTTCACTTCAAAATTTGCTATATGTTCGAGGTTCAAATTTGAGCTCAAAGAGAGTTTCTATTAAAATAATTCATAAATGCTTTTCTTAGCATACTGTTAAATTTCAGAATATTTTGAATTCGAGTCTGTTAAACACGTGTTAGCTGACGTGGCAGCCAAAAGCAGGCAGAGCTGAGTGAATGTGGGGATGGATTTTAGAGTTAAACGAGTAATCCGAGCTGCGCCTGAAGTGGTATTCCCTTGTTTCTACGACAAGTTCCTAATACTACATTTTTGACTTTTTGCAATGTCAAGAATTCGCAGATACGAGGGGGGGGGGTGATATTGGCGGAGCTACCAGGAACGAACCTAGCAGACGATTCCGGTGGCCCAAAAATGGTTTGGCAGAATATATATTTTTTTGCCTTTTTTGGCCTACGTTTTGTTCTTTTGATTTGAACTTTTATTTTTTCCAACTTTTGATTTTTAGCTTTTGATTTGAATTAATTTTTTGAACTTCTAATTTTCAGATTTTAGTTTCAAAATTTTATTTTTTTCAGAAAAAATAAAAAGAAAAAACTGACTGGCGTCGTTGGCTCTCCCCCGACAGTTTCATGGCGATGGATCCACGGCGGAGACGGCTCCTTTTTTTTTTCCTTCTTTGATGGTGGATCCACAACGGCGGCTCCGGCGACGTCCTGATGGCTGGCGGGCGATGAGAATGTCGATTCGGGGGCCTCCAAGACGCGAGGTGGTGGGATCCTTGGCGGCAAGCTTCACGGCGGCGACCTCCCCCATGGTGCGGATCCGGTCTTAACCATGCCATAGCTAGTGAGGCCTCGACAGCATAGATCCGGCCTCCTCGCTGGAGATTGACAGCCGCAGCGTGACGAGGTGTGGGGGCTGCGGCAGTAGGAGAGCCCCGGGAGAAGCAAGTGAGGGATTTAGAGTGAGGAAGGGAAGGAGTTAGGGGAGCAGGACACGACTAAGGAAGAAGGAGGGAGGACGCGATGGACGAACGCTAGAGAGTTTTTTCGTGTAAATAAGTGGTATTCTACATTCTACGGTTGTTTTAGTAAATTAAATCTTTTAATCATACAAGTTACTCCATATCAGAATTTGAGTTGCCAAATCATTCTAAATTTTAAGCATATTTTGTCTTGTCGATCTCCTCAACGTTTTCCCTCCCAAGGTTGTGCGTGTTGGACACTTGTTTGTTTGAAGGTAATTTCTATACAATATATTAAATTGGAGTTGGTGGTGATGGTACGGTCGTCGCGGTACGTCACTTCACCGAAATTACGAATCCGCCACCGCTGTCCCCACGCGTCTTTTAGTTCCGACTCCCGTGGTCCTCAAGCGCAGAAAAAACACGTACCGCCCAAAAAAGAAAAAAACAACAACAAAGCCCTCCTCGCTCCTCCTATCCTACGAATCTCACCACCACCCGATCCGGATCTCGTCAGCGCCTGCCGCCGCTCTTGGTCGCCTCCACCAGCTCATGGCGGCGTCCGTGTGTGGAAGGCGGCGACGGACCCGTGGCTCCGTCGTGCCCCCGACCGTCGCCTCCACCGACTCATGTGCACCGGTGGCTCCACGTAGGACTAGTTTGGACGGCGATGGGATGAGCTTGAGACCGGGATGGCGGTGGCCTCGCGCAAGGCAGCAGGGACCGCGTCGGTGCGGGCCATTGGTGGCCCTCCCGACGGGCAGTGGCGCGCGGTGACCAGTGGCCGGACGCAATGTGTGGGCGGCGCGCGGGCGTGGCGAACAGGCGGACAAGGCTGTGAGAGGGTGCACACATGTACCGGGAAGCAAGTGGGAGCAGGCGGCGCACGAGAGCGGACGGGCAGCGGGAATCTATGGGCGGAGGTGGTGCGCACAAGCGGGCGGCCGCACAATGTTCGGTGGTAGGATGAATCGGGACGGGGAGAGGAGGAGTTTGCACTCTGGGTAGATATCGAGAATAGTCATAAGGAGAGCGAGAAAAATTGAGAGAAGTGATTTGAGAAATAAAGTAGAGAGTAGAAGTAATAGGAGAGCATGAATGCTACTTTATACTGCCGCTTGTTTTATATGATGGCTGCTGCTGCTTGCTGTCTTGATCGATATACCGATGCTTGTTGTTTAAATCATCACCACACGGGAGGTCGAGCGACTTGGACGGATGGAAGTGATAAACGTTATCATTGCTACATATTTTTCATTATTCATGATTATATTGAGAATCACTTCATGAATTCAGCAAAAAAGTTAAAAAATGCTCACACATGACTTTTCAAGTGTGGTGTATGTGAGAACAGCGATAACCTGAAGGTAGAGAGCAGAAGAGTTGAGCATGTGTTACTTTCTCTTTACACGAGATATAGAAATAAGACATGTGCAAAAGAGAAAGAGATCAGAGTATAGCCTAGAAAATAAACATATCATAATCGTTATATACATATGTGCCCATGAAACACATCAACATTTGATTTGACGTTTTGATATAATTTTCCGTTATTCCGTAGCAACGCACGGCTCTTTTGCTAGTTTTTCGTAGGTAAAATATTACGTAATTCGAAAAAAAAAGTTAACACATTATGGTATCCTCTGGCCATATATCCCAAACACCTTTAGCACGTGCCGTTTGAATCCAAATCTGAAGTGAACAGAGATCGATAAGATCCGTTGGGCCGGTTAAGAACTTAATAAAATACTACTATTCCGAGCCATATTGGACCTCCCCCTCGAATACGTTGACAGCTTTGTGGAGGGCCAGAAAGGACCACCGTGCCGTGGAGGGAGGCACATGTGTCTTTTGATGATCAGATAGAAAAAAAATATGATTGGGGAATAAATGTTAGGATTAATCAGCACGCCCCTCGGGTAATATATATACAGCCGGTGTCGTAGAGGATCTTGGACTACCTTTCACTCGTTCTCCACAACCACACCTACCGATAGCAAGCAGATAGAGACGGAGAGAAGATGACCAAGGACGTGGAGATGGCAGCGCGGAACGGCAACGGCAACGGCGCCTTCGCCGGCGAAAACTTCGCGTATGAGCTGCCTGGCGGCGACGCCGACTTCGACGACGACGGCAAGCCGAGGCGAACCGGTAAGAAACACGACCAATTGAAGCTCAAATTCAGTCTCATCTGTTAGCATTTTTTGCCGCGTGTCTCTGCTACAAAACTAGTCCATATGCACAAAGCGCGTACAGGCATGGCATGCGCGCGTGCAAGCCCAGCTTCTTTCTGTGTTTGTCGTCGCCATGCCCGATCGTGTCGCGTGCCTCCGTGTGTTGGCGTCGACACGTGAGTTCGTTCGGAATTTCCTTCCACTCCGCCGGTGCCTGCCCGCGGATGTCTGACCGTCGATTTGTGTTCAACAAAGGCGGAAAGATAATATGGTTTGGGCGAGCAGCGAGGTAGAGATAGAAAGAGGTACGAGTACTAGACCTGGTTACAGGTGGAAGGAATCAAGGAAGTAGGACTGTTTTGGAAAGATGTAATAGCCGTTTTCGGTTGGATTGTGCCCTGGGCGGAAGAATTATGGACATCACAGATGCTTTGCGTTTATGGACTCTGGTCATCATCTGGAGATTAGCGTTTGGTTGTTGGGTGTTCCGAGTTCCGACTCCCAGTCCAAACGGGGCGCGCCTCCTCTGGTTCTAGGCTCTAGCTCCGTTCAAAATCGAACGCACCGGACGACACACGTGAAGACCCAAAAAGGAGAGACCAAGAAACAAGAACAGATTGGACGTTTTTGGTATGTTTGGGACTGCGCCACAATGGAACAGACCATAGACGTGCACGTTCCAGCTAGATTTGTCTTTTCTCAACAAAAAGAAAAGAAAGAAATCCGGATAGAATTGTCTCGAGACGAGTATCTTAATTAATTGATTAATTAATTTCTTTGATTGGCCCGGCCGGTGAATACTCACGTCACATGGCGCAAAGCATGGGTCGCATGTCGGTCCAACGGAGACGTCCGTCGCATCCCGGCCTTACGGTCAAGCTCGTACGGAAACGGACGCACAGCTGTTCAATGTGCTGTGCATGGCTCTACCAGCCATTGCCGTGACAGCACCAGCTCATTTGTTTTCACTGGGAGAGAAATAAAGATTGCTCTTGGCTGCGTCGCCTCTGGGCAGCGTGGATGCTATGCCGCACTCTGTGGAGCTGTGCGTGTGAATGTGTGATATGGTACTACTCCCTTTGTTGTTGATTCCTTCGCCTGCACAAGTTGGCAAAAAATCCCCAAACTTTTCTGACAAGAGATGCTGATAGCGCTTCCTCTCAAGATATCGGCCTGGTGTCTCGATGATCAGACTGAATGAGGTCATGCATGATACTGCATTTTCCAAAGGCTAGCGCTAGCTGGTCCTAACTTGTCAATCTCAACAACTCATATTGTGGACTGAAAGCCCCTCTTTGGCTGTTCTTCCTGGCTGTTTCTTGCCGAGTCGAATCATTTTCCATTTCCAGTCCGTTAATTTCCTTGGGCAGTTTTATGGAAAGGAAGTACTACCTGTACGAATCTATCTTCTGTTGATGGGGGTCTACCGGCCGGGCTAGTACAGGATGTGATGGGAATCTCGTATATGTGCTGTAGAAAACCACACCTATGACTTTGTGTCGTCTAGTCTACATATATGAATATCCTCTCGATTCTTTCGGCGGCAGATGCTATCCAGGCCCGGCCTATGCGCCAAATAGGAGAGATGAAATTTTCTATTCGGTATCGGCCTGCTTGGTCGGCCGGCGATATGGGCCGGAGAGTCTGCGCGGATGAGCTCACCGATGGGACAGTTGATGCGTCGTAGGGATGCCGTCTCTGACCTTCTGGCGCACACCTCTATACACGCCTCTGCCTGATGGCGTGGTTAGGTTGGGTTAGGTCCGTGTGTGCACGGCGAAATCAGTTATTATTCGCCTATAAGTTTCAATTACGAATTCAAATCACAACTAGTGAACAAAACGAAAAACAAAACAAGTTGGGTCCGATTTGCATCACACTTTGAATCAACCACTATCTGCATGCCATCCTTCTTGTGTGTATAGAACTGTGGGTTGATTTCAAATTAAGTTGTGAACTAATTAGCAGCACAACCTCTGTTTCAAAATATAAGAAGTTTTGGTATGCTATTTTTACGTACCAAAAAGTCATTTTGAAACATAGGTTGTAACAGTCAGTATGTTGTGTTGTCCCCTTCTCACCTTTTATTTTAGAAAAAAAAAACAACTTTTAGCAGATAGTTTTTGACTTTAGATACACAGCTTGTGTCTTCTTTTCTGAAAAATTGACGGCAACTGATCAAATTACATGTGCGTGCATGATCAACTTCTTGTGCTTGCATTGGCTATGGAGATAGGAATAGGATATCCTTCTAGCCTAGCTACGGTAGTATATTTCAAGTTTCAAAAAGGGAACAAAAACTATATCTAAGTTCCCTATGCCGGCGTTGCGCGAAAAGTCAGAGATCGTAGGTGTAGCACAGTAGCACACCAACCAAGAGCAGATCATGGGGCCTTTGAGGTCATCAGCAAGGGACATTCGTGTGGCCTTGTGTTGAACTGTCTCGCGGCCTCGGGGGAAGGGGTCTCCATGTCTCAGTGATTTGTTTCAACTTGTCTCTGTGTGGCTATGGGGGTTGAGTCTTTTGTCCAAAGTGTGCATGCATTTGCACATCCATTTTAAATTAATGACTTTTACTCAATTTTGTAGTTTGAATATTTTTCCATTTTTCAGTCCTCTAAACTGAAGAATGTTATGATTGTACAATTCTAGTGCAAATTAAGTTGCTTTGCTGTAAAAGAGAGAGAGTGTGTGTTACCTGTAAGTTTACTTGAGCTGTCGCCTGTGCTACAATGTTGTGGTTTACCTAAACTTCCAGGTGCAATCACAAATTTACAGTGATGGAAATGTACAATAACTGATGACACAGCTTGTGCAATTTGTTGAGCAGGGACGGTATGGACAGCGAGCGCGCACATCATCACGGCGGTCATCGGCTCCGGCGTGCTCTCCCTGGCCTGGGCGACGGCGCAGCTCGGCTGGGTCGTCGGGCCGGTCACTCTGATGCTCTTCGCGGCAATCACCTACTACACCTCCGGCCTTCTCGCCGATTGCTACCGCACCGGCGACCCGGTCACCGGGAAGAGGAACTACACCTACATGGACGCCGTCGCATCCTACCTAAGTAAGTCTCATGAACTGAACCCAGGAACTTCTCCTGAATTCAGCCTTGGAGATTACTGAGTAATGTTGGTCGTTGTGCAGGTGGCTGGCAGGTCTGGGCCTGTGGTGTGTTTCAGTATGTCAACTTGGTCGGAACTGCAATTGGGTACACAATCACAGCATCCATCAGCGCCGCGTAAGTTGATCCACATATCTGTTCACGAAATTTCCACTCAATTATTCACACTAGCTTTCGATCGAGATTTTGGTTCTGACGGTGAACAAACAGGGCTATAAACAAGGCCAACTGCTACCACAAGAACGGGCGCGCGGCGGACTGCGGCGTGTACGACTCCATGTACATGGTTGTGTTCGGGGTGGTCCAGATCTTCTTCTCCCAGGTCCCAAACTTCCATGACCTCTGGTGGCTCTCCATTCTCGCCGCGATCATGTCTTTCACCTACGCCTCCATCGCCGTCGGCCTCTCCTTGGCCCAAACCATATCTGGTCCTACCGGCAAGACTACCCTGACTGGCACTGAAGTTGGAGTGGACGTCGATTCAGCCCAGAAGATCTGGCTCGCGTTCCAGGCGCTCGGCGACATCGCGTTCGCCTACTCCTACTCCATGATCCTTATAGAAATCCAGGTTACACATGGACTGCATATATCAGAAAGTTCAGCAAAAAAGTTGAGACTTCAGAGTTGTTTCTTCAGTAATTAGTGAGTGGTTACTAACTCTGGAAAAAAACTGAAACTGCAGGACACGGTGAAGTCTCCACCGGCGGAGAACAAGACGATGAAGAAGGCGACCCTGCTGGGCGTGTCGACGACGACGGCGTTCTACATGCTGTGCGGCTGCCTGGGCTACGCGGCGTTCGGCAACGGAGCCAAGGGGAACATCCTCACCGGGTTCGGCTTCTACGAGCCCTACTGGCTCATCGACTTCGCCAACGTCTGCATCGTGGTGCACCTGGTGGGCGCCTACCAGGTCTTCTGCCAGCCCATCTTCGCCGCCGTCGAGACCTACGCCGCGGCCCGCTGGCCCAACGCCGGGTTCATCGTCCGCGAGCACCGGGTCTCGGCGGCGGGCAATAACAAGCGGTTCGGCTTCAGCCTCAACTTCTTCAGGCTGACCTGGAGGACGGCGTTCGTGGTGGTGAGCACGGTGCTGGCCATCCTGATGCCTTTCTTCAACGACATCCTGGGCTTCCTGGGCGCCATCGGGTTCTGGCCGCTCACCGTCTACTTCCCCGTGGAGATGTACATCCGGCAGCGGCGGATACACAAGTACACCACCAGGTGGGTGGCGCTCCAGACGCTGAGCTTCCTCTGCTTCCTCGTGTCGCTCGCGGCTGCCGTCGCGTCGATCGAAGGGGTCACCGAGTCGCTCAAGAACTATGTCCCGTTCAAGACCAAGTCGTGATCGATGCATTGGGGTTCTTGCATGTTGTGAAAATAATGCATGTGTGTGCTGAGAGATCATCGTCGGTCAGAGGGTTTTTATCCGGAGTTACCTCCGGTTGAAATCCCTCAAAAAACGGAGGGGAAAGTGATAGAGTTTGAGAGCATCCTATCCCTACAGATGTTGGTCCCGACTTCCTGTACAGAAACTTTCAGTTCAGATAAGAATTGAAAATGTTTTCCTTGACAAGCTTCCTTTCGTGTTTAGCTTAATGTATAGGCCAGTGTCCCTTCAATCAGACATAACCAGAATTTAGCCCCATGGTTTGTGGAACGTATTTTGGAACTTGTCTATAGCTCTCGTTGAGGCTTTCTGCTGAACTTGAATTGCGGTGGTAAAATTATTACTCCTTCGTTTTCGAGTGATAAATTATTCGTACCTTGCAACATCACGGTCTTTTACGCGATTTCTTTGCATCTGAGAATTATTTTGAGGTAACAGCGGCTTTGATGCACAGGTTTACTCAAATTTGCCTCCCAAACAATTGATCAATAAACCTAGTCCTACTTGTTCATGTTATACTATGAGGGTCACATAGTACTAACACAGGTGTAATGAAAACCCCTACAACATAATTGTGAGCCCCAGAATTTGAACCCTGACGGATGGACTCATGCACCCACGACTCTACCACCACATCAAGAGGGGCTTCTCGACAGACCCAAATTTCAATATTGGATGGAGCAAGCACCACGGCTTTGATATTTGGTGGAGCAAATACAATGTGATTCTATGTTTCTTTTTCTTTTTATAATTTCTACCGACAAAGAAAACTTAAAACATTATTGTGTGGAACGTGCCCACTTCTTTGAGAACAATATACTCTCTCCGTTTCGAATCAACTGACGTGGATTTGTATCAGTTAATTCAGGACGGAGGGAGTACATCCTTATTTCTCATAGTTATCAGGAAGTGTGATATTTTGACAAAGGTCCTAGTTTACTTCTTTTCGAATGTGTCTTTCACTCGTAATCTTGTCGACCTAAACTGGTTGCCTGGACTGAGCTCATAACTTGCCTTAACAATGCAAATTTTGTATTCATGTCGGATGAGCTCTCTAAGATGGCGTTTATGCTCGGCAACCATCTGGTTTCATTGATGCTTCTCATCCCAATAAGGTGTGCCGTCTGAGCAAGTCTTATGGTCTGAACTCTGAAGCAGGCTCCTAGTGTGTCGGCAGTTTGACACTCATCTTTGTATTTTGGGTTTGTCGGTTCCAAATCCGACATATCAATGTTCTTCTGCTGTCGTGGCATGGTTACAACCCCCCCCCCCCCACCCAAACACACACATGGTTAAACTGTTTTCCCAACTAATTTCGAGTTGAACGTTTAAATCTTCGGTTTTCAGATTCCAAATTCATTAGGTTGACGTCAATAGATTGTTATAGAAAGAAAAACCTTCAAGTTTAAGTTGAATACAAAAGCACAACAAGTATAGTACTCCCTTCATCTCTTCTTTCTATAAGATGTTCTAGCTTTTTTGCCTGTAAAATATTAGGTACAACATCTTACAACACTAAATTACTCGTGCTAATCCACCACGATATATATATATTCACTTTAACTTATTTCATACGGAGTACTTTTTTAAAAAATCGGTTAAGTTTGACTTGAGACAAACAAAAACATCTTATCTTATAAATTTTTTTGAAGGAGTACAATTCGACAATTAATGTTCAGCGGCCGGTCGCCTTAGCACCCAACTGCGAGAGACCCGGAGTAAATTAGCAGCAGAGAGGCATCAACTTGTCCTTTCCGGCGCGAATTTACCGTTTCCGCTGTTTTGTGTCGCTTTTCTTTCCACGTATAGCGAGGCAGGGGTGACGCTAGCTAGCAGGCCCCTCTCCCCCTCCAGGCTCCTGCTCCTGTATATATGGCCCATTCATTGGCCTCTCCTATTCCCTCTCCCGACCACACCACCGCGACTCCTCCTGATTCTTCTGCCATTCGGAGGAGCAAACCACAACAAGGGAGAGGGAAACCACAATCGCCACTCACACATACATACGCATAGAAGATTTCTCTATAGTTTACTTAGAGACCCGGAGAGAGATAGAGATCCATCGAGAGACGGGGAAAAGATTAGCAGTACGTGCATGGGAGGAGGAGGGAGAAGCGAGGCCGCCGGAGCCTTGGATGTCGACGGCCGCCAGACCTACCTTCCCCGCAGCAACGGCGACGTCGACGACGACGGCAGGCCGTCAAGGACAGGTACACACACACAACGCAATTATACCCCCCGTTTTCCCTGCTTGCAATGCAAATTCGAGATTTGTCCTCATCTCTTCCGTGTGCGGCGCGCCATCGATCGGTTGATTTTTGTTGGTTTCCGCCGGGCGGTGGGTGTTGGGGGGATACAGCATAGATTCAACAACATTACAAACTTTTGGATGAAAGATAAAGGCAGAAACTGGCTCCGTTTCCGTCGTTGGGACTGCGCGAGGCCGTCGTCACGCGTGCAGACGACGCGCCGGGTTTAGGATAGGTAGGCATTTATTACCGGATGCGAATTCCCACGGAATTAATTCCTACCAGGTTTGGAATGGAGTGTGCATACCATGCATTTTTCATGCATATGGATATATGACGGATGTGCGTTACATTTTTCATGGTTGGATGCATGCTAGCCCGCTAGTGCTGAGTGCTGACACGTTTAAATTAATTTGGACGGCTGCGCTGGTAATGAAATTGATTAATTGCTTCCTCTGAGCTACTGCCTCCCTGGACTCATCCATGGCGTCGCCTCAGCGGCGTCTGCATATATATGTACTCCGTTAATTAGCGCCTGGATTAATCTCTGTCGTAAGTTACTAATTGCCAAAAAAATCTACTTATATGTTAATGCATAATTCGGTGATTTAGGGCAATATTTGCATGCAGATTCATGTGTCGTAGATTCCACACGGAAATGGTAGTATTTTATTCCATGAACAAAAAAGGAAACAATCGCTGGGTATCTCTGGCGATCACGTTTTGATTCTTGTTTTTCTCTTGGGTTTGTTCCCATAATTGTTTTGCAGAACGAGTTAATCCTTACCTGTGCATTGTATATATCCATCCTGGAAATTTATAACCGATGCCTAGCATAAACGGGGAAGTGCTTCAATTGGATGGCTACTTCCATAGTTCCATGGTTAAGATTTAGGAAATTTAGTACTACCACCACATTGGCTTGGCTTAGGCCTGTGCTCAACTATTTGATATGTACTCCATTTGAATCCTACATGATCTCAAAAGAAAGAATCTCTCGAGTAAACGGGAAATAATTGGGAATCCTACTATCCAAAGAGGCCCTTAGCTTCAGTACTTCCTGTGCACCAAGTAGAAGTACGTACGAACAAACCATTATTACAAAAAGTTGTGAAAGGCAACGAAACATGAAAAAAACAGTGGTTTACAAGAGAAAGAAAAACATATATAGTGATAAAAAAACCCCGTAGAACGATGGCCACTGCTGCCACTTCAACGAAAATAGTTGAAGTCACTGGCAGAGATATGCTGGGGGCAGGGCCTAGATAAGCATATATATTACATATTTATTTATATAATTGTCATCTACGTGATCCTAAATGTCCAGCATTTAATTTATCATTTTACTGTGCTTCTATTTACTCCGTATGTTGGAGTGGTACTTTTTTATATTTTGGTTTAGTTTTCTAATTCGAACGTGAAGCTCCCCCACTGGTTGACATCACACTGCCGTACAACACAGAAGTCTACCTGGATTACTGATAAACTAGTTTCATTTCGAGAATGTTCTTTTAGATGGATTAATAAGTTACAAACAAGTTTCATAACTTCCTCAGTACTGTTCGCCCTAATTTCGACAGTAGCTAGACGCCACGAGTACTCAAATAAGAGCGGTCCAGTTCCATAAAGCTGGCACGTCTTCCAAAAAGGTGCCTCGTGAGATAAGCACAGGTCAAAGAGACCATGCATGAAGAAAAGAACGGCTGCCATGGAAGCACAGGCAGGTGGCCGATTGAGACCAAGCGCCTTGAATGAATATTGCCAAAATGAAGCAGGGGCGGCAGTGCCATACGTCTGGTCTCACTATAGCTGCCGCGCTATCTATGATCTGGTCCTTTGATATGGTTTCCCGTAGCTTTCTCGTAGATGCTAGTGTTGCCGAGCACGAGCATGTTGCCAATTCTTCTTTTTGCACCGAAAGGAATTGGAAGAGATCAGCCAGGCGTTGGACTTTGTTCTTTCTTAATTTGCCTTGCTTAACTAGCGTTGGTTATGCATCGATCGGTTTGATGCATGTACGCGTCAGCGTCAACAAGAGCGACAGCTTTGTTTGTATGTAGGCTGGCTGATGGCCCTAAGATGATGGATAGCTCTTACTTCTGAATCTTCTGATGAACCATTGTATTACCTGATTTATACACCAAACAGTTCACCTAAAAACTCAAAGTAACGATGAAGGACTACGGAGGGAATGCATTTTACAGATTTTTTGTATGAAACAATGCAATTGCCAAATTCCAACCAGAGCCCCACTTTGTGGATAGCATACATAGAATTCATCAAATTTTGACAGCTCCTTGTTTTTGTGGTATGCCGTGCCTGCAGGAACGGTATGGACGGCGGCGGCGCACATCATAACGGCGGTGATCGGGTCCGGCGTGCTGTCGCTGGCCTGGGCCATGGCGCAGCTGGGGTGGGTGGCCGGGCCCTTGACCCTGGTGCTCTTCGCGGCCATCACCTTCTACACCTGCGGCCTCCTCGCCGACTGCTACCGCGTCGGCGACCCCGTCACCGGCAAGCGTAACTACACCTACACCGAGGCCGTCGAGGCCTACCTAGGTACTAAGAACCTCAGCAATACTACTTGACACGATCAATTGCAAGATCGAGCTCCGTGTAAGTAACACTGTATCCTACCTTGTGCATTGCATTCAGGCGGGTGGCACGTCTGGTTCTGCGGCTTCTGCCAGTACGTCAACATGTTCGGCACCGGCATCGGCTACACCATCACGGCGTCCATCAGCGCCGCGTAAGTCCCATCCAATTTTACTGATCGATGATTATCTTTAGTACCCAGTTGTACTGATGTCTGATGATGACACGCATATATATATATGCATGCGTGCAGTGCTCTGAAGAAGTCCAACTGCTACCACTGGCGCGGGCACAAGTCGGACTGCAGCCAGCCCCTGAGCGCCTACATCATCGGCTTCGGGGTGGTGCAGGTCATCTTCTGCCAGGTGCCCAACTTCCACAAGCTGTCCTGGCTGTCCATGGTCGCCGCCGTCATGTCCTTCACCTACGCCGGCATCGCCGTCGGCCTGTCGCTGGCGCAGACCATCTCGGGCCCCACGGGGAAGACGTCGCTCACCGGCACGCAGGTCGGGGTGGACGTCGACGCCTCGCAGAAGATCTGGATGACGTTCCAGGCCCTCGGCAACGTCGCCTTCGCCTACTCCTACTCCATCATCCTCATCGAAATCCAGGTAATTAAGAATCAAAGCCTCGTTGCATATTATTACGCTGTTGGAGCTGAATTTTACTTCATCCGAATGATGCATGATCGGCAATGCAAAAATGCAGGACACGCTGCGGTCACCGCCGGGGGAGAACAAGACGATGCGGCGGGCGACGCTGATGGGCATCTCGACGACGACGGGCTTCTACATGCTGTGCGGGTGCCTGGGCTACTCGGCGTTCGGCAACGGGGCCAGCGGGAACATCCTGACGGGGTTCGGCTTCTACGAGCCCTACTGGCTGGTGGACCTGGCCAACGTGTGCATCGTGGTCCACCTGGTGGGCGGCTTCCAGGTCTTCTGCCAGCCGCTGTTCGCGGCCGTGGAAGGCAACGTGGCCAGGCGGATCCCTGGCTTGGTACGACGGGAGCGCGCGGCATTGTTCCGGCTGGTGTGGCGGACGGCGTTCGTGGCGCTCATCACGCTGTTGGCGCTGCTGATGCCATTCTTCAACAGCATCCTGGGCTTCCTGGGCAGCATCGCGTTCTGGCCGCTCACCGTGTTCTTCCCCGTGGAGATGTACATCCGGCAGCGGCAGATCCCGCGGTTCGGCGCCAAGTGGGTGGCGCTGCAGAGCCTCAGCTTCGTCTGCTTCCTCGTCACCATGGCCGCTTGCGCCGCATCCATCCAGGGCGTCCGGGACTCGCTCAAGACCTATGTGCCCTTCAAGACCAAGTCGTGAGATCCTCCCCGTCCCTATAGCCTGTGTGTCCCTTTGTCTCCGATGTTGATTTCTGCCCTGTAGTTGCTCAGGATTAATTAATGGGGAATAATTTAAGACGGTATCCGCGTGCTCTTTGCGATCTGCCCGCCTATGGAATGAGACGGTGCAGCCTTGATCGGTATTCAGAGATTTGCTGCACTGATGTTCTTTTACTGGTGGTGCGAGTATCTCTGAACTCGTGACGTGCCTCGTCGGAGCAGACAAAATCCTCTGTTTCCTTCCGTCCCAGATTTCGACCTCTTAATACGGCCCAGCTTGGAATGCTTGGCGATCTTTCGCCACCATCAAAAACGCCGGCCCGGTGTCTTATTTTTTTCTTTTGCCTGGGGCGCAGGGTGGGCCGCGTGGAAGCCCGCTGTTCTTGTATTCCGCTCTTAGCGGGAAATGACTAATAATCGGTGTAGATCTGACGACGAAGTACAAAACCGTTCGCCGTTGGCAGGCCTCGGCACCTGGTTGCAACTCGTGAGAGAGCTGCTACTGGTTTTGGTACACTCTGATTCTGATAGACTCATGACGACACTGTACACATGCATGGATGGAGATTTTTTTTTAGTTCAAGGGGACGACTTTATTAACTTGCTTACAATCAGTTCGCAGACGTGATAAAGAAAACTAGGTGCAACATCTGCCCAATCTTCTGCAACGCCGTTCAAGGTTCCAAACCTAGCACACTCATGCGCTGGCACATTCGTCCGACGCCTAACAAACGAAATCTCAAAACCAGTAAAAGACTGACTTAACTCCTCAATTTCACACAAGATAGGAGCAATAACTGCTCGATGCTTCCTCCTCTCTACCCAGAGACGCACAAGGTCAGCACAATCCGTTTCAAGGATGACAAATGCAAAACCCTTCTCCCTGGCAAAAATGTAGGCGTCCCATAAGGCCAAAGCCTCGATGATCAAAGGATCAGTAATCTTTTGGTAAACACGACATCGCGCCGCTATGAAGCCAACACTGCCCCGGATCACCATCCCACCTTCCGCCCGGCCATCAGATTCATTGATCGCACCATTAACATTTACTTTGATAGTTCCCATTGGCGGTCCATGCTAGGTACATGCCGGCCTAGGTTGCTTCCCCGAGCTCTCAGCCACCTTCTTCTCCAACAGAGATAGCGACTCTGTAATTGATTCAATGGACTTAACCGCATCAAAGCCAGTATCTTCATGCGCCCATCGATTTCTAGAATCCTAGATCGCTGCCATAATAGAGATGATCAACTCCCTCTTCCCCTGATCAAAGTTCTGGAGACACATAATATCAGTTGTCCATGTATCCGGATGCAGCCGTGGAGTCTGTAAGTGAAGCATATTCCTCGCCGCTGCCCAGAATTGACATGCATGGGGACATTCCATCATTGCATGCAAAAGTGTTTCTGCTGAAGATTTACACAAAGGACATGTGCTTAAAACCTTGACATGCCGCCGGGCTAGAGTTGCATAATCGGGTAAGATACCTCGCAACACTCGCCACCAGAAGACCTGGACCCTTGGTAAAACATCCATTTTCCACAATTGCTTCCAATGTTGTTGATCGCTGGCCATCGAAATCGACGCCGCACCACTCTCGGCACTTTCAGTTCAGTCACGCACTGCCACCAGACTTCGGTATGCCGATCTGACAGAATAAAGGCCAGATTTCTCACCCTGCCAGGCTAGCCAATCACTCCTAGCAGTCAGCCGCAACGGAATTTGCATGATGAGATCCACATCAGGTGCAAGGAAATTGCCACGGATCTTCTGTTCATCCCACTTGAACAACCTCGGCTCGATCAGATCACTCACAAACTCCACATTGCTTGCTTGCAATCCTCCAAGTGGCTTCATCGAGATGGAGCCCGGAATCCATCTATCGTTCCAGATCAAGATAGAAGAGCCATCGCCGACCCGTTTAATGAGTCCTGATTCGAGGGCACGTCGCCCTGCTAAAATCGCACGCCAAGTCTTTGAGGAAGTTCTGGGAGCAACCGCCTCCATGAAATCAACATTGTGATAGTATTTACCTCGTAGCACTTAAGCACATAAGGAGTTTGGCGCCATTAACAGCCGCCACCCCTGCTTACCAAGCAAAGCTAAAGTAAAAAGCTGCAAATCTCGGAAGCCCATACCTCCAGCACACTTCGGCTTTGCCAGTTTATCCCAAAAAATCCAGTGCATGGCCCTTCGATAAAGCGAGCCACTCCACCAGAAAGTAGAAGCGATGGAAGTCAGCTTCTGGCATGTCCCCTTGGACAGCAAAAAACAGCTCATACTGTATGTGGGCATAGTTTGAATAACAGCCTTGATGAGCACTTCCTTGCCGGCATAAGAAAGTTTTTTTTCCGCCCAGCCATTAACCTTACTTCGGACACAATCAGAGATATAATCAAAAGATCCACTTGTAAGCTTCCCGACTGCAGTAGGCAAACCAAGGTATTTCTCATTGAAAGCCTCAACTGGAATATTAAGTTCCCCCTTGACTAAACACCTTGTTGCCTACAGAATGCCAGGACAGAAGAAAACACTACTTTTGTCGCGGTTAACAAGTTGTCCCGAAGCTTCATTATACATCTATAAGATATTATTTAAGCGCCTAGCTCCCTCAACTGATGCATTGATGAAGAACAGACTATCATCCGCAAATAACAGGTGGGTAATCCACGGCGCTCGGTTGCACACCCTGATTCCACGATCCATGAATCCGCCAGTGTAGTTCTTCAGCAGAGCGGCGAGGCCCTCTGCACACATAAGAAACAAATATGGTGAGACCGGGTCCCCTTGTCTGATTCCACGAGATGGGAAGAAATGCGGAAGCAACTCTCCATTGACTTTAACCGAGAATCTGACAGTGGAAATACATCTTAATGATTTGAACAATCTTCTCCAAGAAACCCAGCTTTAACATAATTGCCTCAACAAACGGCCACTCGACCCGATCATAAGCTTTCATCATATCAAGTTTCACTGCACATTTACCCTTCTTCGCTTTCTTTCTTCGTTTCATTGTATGGACACACTAAAAGGCAACAAGAGCATTGTCAGTAATTAACCGTCCGGGAACAAACACACTTTGCTCCTGGCTTATACATTCTTCCAGTACCGTCCGAACTCGGATTGCCACCGCCTTAGTGCAAATTTTATAAATTACTGTGCAAAGCGAGATAGGCCGGTACTGCTTGATGTGCTGTGGATGCCGTACCTTAGGGATCAACACAATCATTGTGTCATTAACTTCATCTGGCAGGACACCCCCATTCAAGAATTCCAACACTGCAGGAACCAACACCGGCTTCACCAAATCCCAGTGCCTTTGGAAGAAACCTGTGTTGAACCCATCAACTCCCGAAGCTTTTGACGGCGCCATCTGAAAAAGTGCACAATGAACTTCTTCCTCAGTAAACGGTTTATCCATAGCTTGCCGCATCTCCTCAGACACCTTCTCCTGCACAAACTGTAGCAGAGCATTCATATTAGGAGCACCTTGCGAAGTATACAAAGCCGTGAAAAAATTGTTGTATTTCTGCATGCACTTCAGCTGGATCTTCACAAGTTGTTCCATCATCCCTTCTCAAGATGGAGATCCTATTCATCCTTTTCCTCTGGCCCGCGTGAGCGTGGAAATAAGAGGAATTTCTATCTCCAGCCTTCAACCATTGAACTCTGAATCGTTGCCAAATCCAGGTCTCTTCTTGTGCGAGGGTATTGCTAATTTGTACCATCAAATGCCTTTCCTCCGCAGATGGGCCTCGGCCCATCGAGCTCAACTGAGCTTTCTCCAATTTGAGCCCCAGCTGAGCAAGCTTATGTTTAAAATTTCCAAACTCCTTGGCACCCCACTTGTCTAGCCCAGATTGCATCTTTTTTAGCGTGTTATTGAGACCTAGGAGCCCACCGTCCATAGCATTGGAGCGCCACAAACTCTGCACTGTTTGATCATACTCGGCATGCGTCTGCCAAACTTTTTCATATCTGAAACTACGACTCCTCGAAGATGAGCAAGACGCATGCTGCATTTTCACCAGAACAACACAATGGTCTGATTCCACAAAAGAAACATGACGCACATTAATTATAGGAAATAAGAGTTGCAGTGCCTCATTCCCAAACGCTCGATCAAGTCGAGCTTTGACATTTGATGCATCTGGTTGCCGATTGTCCCATGTAAAGGGCCCTCCGGACCATCCCAAATCACTTCAATTACAATCTTCAACACATTCTCTAAAAGCACTCATCTAGCCCTCCGTTCTATCTGCCTCACTAAAATGCTCAGAGCACGCGAGTACCTCATTAAAATCGCCAGCACATAGCCACGGATAAGCCAACACACCCGACAGGCGACGTAAGAATGTCCAGCTCTGATGGCGATTCTCCTTCCGCGGCTCACCATAAAAGCCAGTAAATCTCCACGGCACAGCATCATTGCCTATAGATTTCACTATCACATCAATGTAATTGGAATTATAACTCTTCAGCTCCACCACGGCGTCGGCCCTCCAGAATAAGCCAATCCCACTGCTGAGCCCTGTACTATCAACTGCAAAACTCCCTCCAAAGCCCAGGGAATTTGCCAAATCTTTCCACACGACTTCCTCTAATTTTCGTTTCCATCATGAAAAGAAGAGTGGGTGCCTTATCCTTCACAATATTGCGAAGTTCCCGAACTGCCGCTCGGTTCCCAAGCCCTTGGCAGTTTAGCGACAAGCAACTCATTGCTCTTGGCGGGGCTGCGACTCAGCCTCCGCCAAAATAATGTTCAGATTCTTCTCCAGGTTCTTAGACTTCTTCAGATCCCTCCTCTCCCCCGTCAACTTAACGGGTGAGGCAAGATTCACCCGTTTCTTCCCAAACGACTCCGGATCCACCTGCTTTAGTGCCCCAAACACAGGAGTTGATGCAGTGCTCGACGAGCCACCTGCCTGCTCGACTCGACGATAAATTTGTGCAGCAGATTTTCCTTTGCCTCTCTGACCATGATTTCCCATGACTTGAGCGTCAAATTTCTGCACAGTCTGCTGAACCCTTCCCCCCGAGTTTCGTACAGAAGCATCACCTCTCCCCATATTCAACAACTCATCCTGAGCCTCCATGTCCCCCTCGTTGGGTCCCTTTGGAGCAGGCCCCGATTTTCGTGGTTGCTCCCAGTGTGAAAAGCTATGCCCTCCTCCCCAAGGTCTCTTCTTGACAGACTGGGCTCTCAACGTCTCCCTATACGGCAACCTGCCAAACTTGTCTCTTGCCGTCGGCTTTGGATAGAAAAGCATTGCATGTCCCAGTAAGCCACACGAGAAACAAAAATACGGCAGATTCTCATATTCAACGTCATACCACTCCACCTTCTTATCTCTCTCGGAGTCAACTAGCACCCATCGTCGTAGTGGTTCATCAACATTGACCCAAACTCGTACGCGCAAGGCAGCCCCCCAAGCTCGACCTTTCTCATCAGTATCAACTTTAATAACATCACCCATCTGGGCGACAATTCTACCAATCCAAGGCGGACTCAGCAGATTAAACCTCAAATTCAAAACTCTTGCCCACATTGGAATTCATTCGAACCTTAGATCCGCAGGACGCGATCTAGCATCAAAATCCTCAAGCACAATTGCATGCTTACCCACTGTCCATGGCGATCCTTCCCAGATGCGATCGCGGTCACGTTTGCACTCCAGAATTGCCATGAACATGTTTGATCCGATCGATCGAAAAACCAGACCCCTTGGGTTTCCCCATGCAGGCCGTAGAGCCTCTTCGATCGTCTGCACACTAAGAAATTTAACGTATAGAACCTTCCCCGCCATTGCCCACTGCGGGAGATCCTTGTCCACATCGCCATCCTCTACCCTGGCCGCTTTTAGCTCTGCCTCGGTCAGATTCATCCGCTCCAACATCTCCTCCACCCCCTCCGTCGCCTGATTACTTGAAGCCGCCGCCATCTCCACCGTCAACTCGCTGGACCTCCCCGCTTCCTTCCTCCCACACACCAAGGGCGGGCAAGAACACAAAGGTTCCCCTGTGATCGCCCCGAGTCAGCGAAACAAAGGAGGAAAATTGACGAGAGACAACTGGAGATTCAGAAGAAAACGCGCCCCGGAGATTAGAATCGCTCGAGCGCCGCCATCGCCACTCAAAACCCTAGAAAACGTTTCGGGGCTCCCCCGCCACAGCTGCTGCATGGATGGAGATTGAAGGCAGGCAATCAGCACTACAATCTCAACGCACAGAGTTGTTTTCTGCCGCCCACATGCACACCCACGCCACGACCCAACAGCCCTTGGCCTCAGACCTCAGCTGGTCCAAATTTTATAGAGTATCAGGAGGCCCACAGGCCACCCGGTCCCATTACTAATAACGAAACAATTTGTACATTGTGCTGAAACATTAAAACTTGGTCCGGCAAAACGAGATATGCTACAGTAAGCAGACAGTTTAAAGGCAAAATAAAGAAAGTTCATCAAGCCGCTTCATGTAAGCCCAAGCCATCAAAAACCTATTCCGCAGTGAGCCCGACTCTCGGGGACGAGATTCTGTTAAGGGGGGTAGAATTGTAACATACCGGTTTTCGGAGTTCCAAAATCAATTTCCTAAAAATGACTACTTGAAAATTTCTTTGAATTAAACAAAGCTTAATTAGAAATTTATTGATTCTTTGGTTTTAAATTGACTCAACACTGACTGGGATATAAATTTGATTTATACTTGCTCTAAGTTGATCGATATTTTGTTTGGTTTAATTCTCCATATTCCAATATGCATCTCTGAATGTTACCAATATTTTATGCTTTGATTGGATTTGGTATTTAATTGGATTTCCAAGCTTTATATGTTATTAAAAGGAAAAGCTTCTTAGCCTTTGGGCTGCTGAAATCGCTTCCATCCTAACTCTCTCGTCTCTCAATCTCACGTGTAGGCCAAACCCATCTCCCTCTTATTCTCCCTCTCTGTTGTTTTTCATTTGGCCAACTCCAGACCGAAACTTCCCTGGCTACACGTGCATATTGTTTCATCTTCTTCCTCTCATGACTTCTGTCTCCACAACACAGGCGCCTCTGGCGCTGAAACTGCCGCCTGTAATTCTAGCCGTGCGAACCGCTGGACGCTTCTCTCGCTGCATGCACTGGCCGCCTTGCTTCTGCACGCCATAGCATTAGTTCCAACCGCAGCATCGCCAAATCCTGGAGCCATGCCGCTCGTCCTTGTCCCATTCCAGCGTTCGCTCATCTGTGTCTTCCACGAGCATCTTCAACGCATACAGCCCCACCTTGTGTAGGTCATGGTCATCCCATTGCAGTTTATGTGCCTCTCAACAATTTCCTGATTCCGATGTAAAATATTAAGGCAACGAGTGCATGGGCACAATATTGATTCACCTTCCTTGCAGTGTTCTCGTGCAAACTGCATAAACTCTCTAACACCTTTGAAGTAAGGAGTCGTGAACTTGGTCCCATGAGTAATCCACTTTCGATCCATCGCCTACAGAAAATGAATGTGTTAGCATAACAATCTACACGACCAAATTCACACCAAACCTAAGAAATTAAATATTGTTCATATAAAGCATATCATAGCAATCACAACATAACTTTGTTCCCATTGGTAACGTGTATATATATGTATATGCATTATTAGTACAACAGACAAAAGATGCTATACCTAACGAGTTAGACAATACGTTCAATTTACTTGAACACTTAGATACTAAAATTCAGCTTTCTGATCCTTTTTGCTTTTAAATATGCAAACACATCATCATATGTGTAAGTCTCGGTGAAAAATATTCAGAGAACAATCGGTGTCATGCTATAAAACTGAAAATTTGTAAATAGGGAATTTGGGGAAAGAAAGAAAACAATACCTGCACAGAGAACTTGGGGAAGAGGTTGGGCGCAGCGGGAGCAGGGCAGTCTTCGGGGTCAACACCGTCGGTGCACGCCTTCGGGGGAAGCACGGATGCAGCAGTGCCGGCGGAGCAGGGGACGGGGACGCGGCGCAGGGGATGGGATCAGGACTGCGTGCGCCTTGAGGGTGCGGGCGTGTGGACAGGAAGAGGAGGCGCTGGGCTGGGCTGGGCTAGGCTAGGGTTTCTATTCGCTACGCACTGCTCTAAGACGTGAACAAAATAGCTGAACTACTATAGAGAGCAGCAAATAAGTGCTAGCCCAGCGGTATGCGAGCTTGTTCGTCCCTCACGTCCTGTGTTCAAATCCCAGGACAACATAGTTTTTCCTTTTTACTTGAACTAACATAGTACTAACATACTCACTGCCCAATTGCAATAGACATAAATCAGTTGCACATCCACATGAATATATTCAGATCACAGGTTTCTGAAGACCAGCAAGTAATCCACAAGTGAGCAAACAACAAAAATAATAGAGGGACACTAAAGTTCTTCCCATCTGCCATTACACAGAATAAAATTCCAGAAGAACAAACACTAAACTTAGAGCAGAAGCCCCCTCGGGAGCTCCATTTCAAAGTGCATCTACCATTACAAATTGAACCCCTAATACGTTTTCATAAGAACAACCTTACAACAAAGAACAAAAGGCTTAGTTTTCATTAGCATAATCTACCATGACCTAATATTCAGAGGATCTATGATATATTCAGATCACATCTAAACAACTCATAGTTAGACGAACATCTATCTTATAGCTTCTCGCCGCTGATGACTATGTGTGCTGATTCCTTATAGATGATGAATGAAACGAGCTCGTTTGTCTTGAACTTGGCTTTCGCAACAAACTTTGTCCACAAAGTGCATCCTGTTGTTGCCTATGCCCATCAATGTCAACACGATACTGAAATGTTGATTCGCACTCTGGTTTGCTGACATATACAATCATTTCGCCTCTGATTTGTGTCCTAAGAGCATATGTGATGGCTTTTGGAACTTTCTGAAATAAAATACCCGTTATAACACAAGCAGATGTGATTTGCATTTAAAAAGAGTATGACATAACTTACCAAGCCCTCCTTCTTGTTGGTGTTGGTTATACGGTGCACGAAATATGCTGATGCCCCAAAACCACTATTCTCGATGTGTTTGAGCAGATTCTCTTTCTCAACATCAGAAAGAGAGATGCCCTTTGTGTAGCAAACATATGCAAGCTTGTAATCAACATCAGTGTTGAAAGCTGCATTAGAGACTGCAAACAAAAAAAATTAAGAGACTGAAGGTTAAAATAACAATTAAAAAATTTCAACAATTGAAATTATAAAAGATAAAACCAAAGAACAATTAATCGAACTTGTCTTATCAAGTCGTTCCTTGCGGTGTCCCTTGCTGTTATGCAGTCAGTTATGAAGATGCTTTCGTCTTTGTTCTTCGGAAACTTGATCGTCAGAGTGTCTCCTAGAGCAAGACCATGATCAGTGACAAAGTCTTGCCACTTCTTCCCATTTAAGAAAGTGACATTGGGAGTGACTTGAACTTTTTTTTTTGACGAAAAACTTGAACTTGCACAGTGTACATAAACCATTCCTTATCCAGCAAAGATACGATGTTGGACATCCAATTGTTGATCTGCTTGCGGATATAGCACGGAATGATCTGCTTATGCATACAAAAACAAACATTAACATTAACAAAAACCAAAATGGAAACTGATTAACTCTTACTCCCAAATAAAAACTTATTTAATGATGCGTAAAAAAACTAGGAGAAACAGAAATGAACTGTACCGCATGGTCCTCAAAATGTTCCGTCGGATGGATGCAAAAGAAGCTCTTTTCTCTTGGCTTGATGATACATGGTCCGCTTGGCTTCCTGCACACATCGCACGGGCCCTTGCATCACTAGAAAAAGGGATTAATGTATAACTAATAAATAGCTAACCTGATCCTCCATTCCTACCCACATCAAGTTCAGCTTAATTCATATGTATAATACTAATAAAGAACTAACCTGAACCTCCATTGCTACAGGTGCTTGTTGAGAAACCCTGATTACAACAAGAGAAGAGGGGTTATAGCTACAACCCAACTTGAATGGTGACCGTAAAAAAAACCAGAATTGCACCTCCATGGAACATAGCTAACACTAGCTGGTGTATGCGATTACTGCTAAGTTTCACATTATGGTCACATTCTTGGGAAGGCTTAGATCATTTCCAATGAGATTGCATAACTACATAGCTACATAACTACATAAGTACTGGAAAAAATAGCGTGGACTCTTCTCCTGATTGACAAGGGCTACTACTAGCATCCAGGCCATCTACTTCTAAGTGTAGCAAAACATAAAACTAGTTCATATCAAAGTATATGCATTTCGGTATAACTAATTTTGATTTTTTGCCGTGAAAATTTAGCCCCGGTCATACAAAAATCCTGGTTCCGCTAGTGAACCACATGCTTTACGGAACAGAGCATATCACCAAAAAAAAGTGCAACAAGTAGAATTACAGTACAAGCAACATTTATTGCAGTACATAGCTCTACAAATACTCTAAAAAATCATTCTAAACCATTCAAAATAGGAAAACCATACCAGTCAAAATAGTTTTAGATAGATTCTGCCAAATAAGATCTTGGTCTTCATTATATCAATTTTGGTGTTGATCCAAATGGAGAAATCATGGTTAGACAGATTCTGCCCAGTAAGGTCTTGGTTTTCATTATATCAATTTTGGTGGTTTTGGCCTGTCGGCATGTAAGGGATAATTCTTATCGCTGGCTGTGTTATTCTTCAATGTGCTTAATAATTTTGTATTATCTGCGTGAAACCATCATGTGCATTTTGATCAGTGTTGTAGAAATGTTGAAATTGGTTGCATAATAAGTACCTCAATATTTTATATGAACCGGGACTGGATTTTTTTCTGGTGCTTTGTCAATTTCATTATCCACTGGATTTACTAACATCATATATGTATATATTCTTCTTGAAACTTCATTCAGAAAGTACTTTGTTTCGTTAATAATTACCTGAAGTATTGAATTGTGATTGTACGAAAACTACTAGGCATGTAACCGGAGCACTTCTCCATTATTGCAGTGGACACTTCATCTATTTGGGTTTGAACAGTAGCTCAAGATTGATCCTCCAACTAGAAAGAAATATGTTGCCCCTTCTCAGTCATGATGTTTGAATTTCATCACCTGTTATACTTTTGTACGTTTGTATGGCTATCACCAAAAGGCTAATCCGTAAGTGAAATACCGTGTTGTAAAGCTAGGATCTCGAGCCCGCCGTCGGAATGGGGGCAGAGGTGGCCGTCGGATTAGTGCGGGGCGGAGGAGACCGTCGGACCAGTGCGGGACGGAGGGGGCCGGAGGAGGAGGAGGAGGAGCGGGGGCGGGGGATTGAGTGACGGCAGGCGGATCTTGCTCCCCTCCCTCTCCCGCGCGTGGCGGCGGCGGCTAAACTTGGGCGACGGCAGCACGAGCCCGCCTGCGCGGCTTCGTTTCGGCGAGAACTCACCGAGAGAGGAATGGATAGGAATGGAGAGAGAGGTGGGTGCGCCGAGTAAATGGAGTGGGTGGGGGGCGTTACCGTCGATCCAGTCAGCCTTCGTACATAGAAAAGAACTAAACTCCTATACAATGCAACAACAGAACACTAGCCTAGTGGCAAGTGACCTTTAAACTCCTCCTATGTCTTGGGTTCGAATCCCACTTCAACACAATTTTTCCTTCATTCTAAAGTTTATTTCTATTGACGTGGTACATACAAAACAACTGAACTTCTACACAAAGCAACAATACAACACTATCCTAGTGGTAAGCCACCTTTAAACTCCCTCGACGTCCTGGTTACGATCCGTGCGGCAAGGCAAATTTTTTTTCATTTTTCAAGTTTTTTTCTATTGATTTAGGTGACGGTTGAATGTATTACGCTCTAAATTCCTTCACGCATTAGCAATCTTAGGTGACGGGCTACCCTATGCCGTCACCAAAAAAAGATTTTCTGTGACGGATTGCAATTTTGTCATGGGCTATCTGTCACTGAATATGATATTTCTTGTAGTGGAAGTCTATGAGCTCAAAATCCTGTACCTCTCCACCACCGGGCTGCTCTTCCTTTCAAATAGGTGATGGCAAACTCAGTTCTCTGATCTATAGGTAAGTTGGCTGCATCAAAGTACTGCTCTAAAACTTGTATCTAATGATCAGGGCCATCTCTTTCAAACTCAGGAATATTCAACTTGGGAGCTTTCAACACAGTTTGCAACCTGGTTTGATCATGTGGAATATGCAAGTTCTTGTTGTTTCTACCATTGTGAGGATACGGAACTCTAGGTTCATCTTCATCATCTACTGAACAATAGCTACATAATTTTGGGGATAGAAAGGTGGAGCTTTTGCTGTCAACTGCTGATTGTGTTGTTTGGGCATAGGTGTGCCATCCAGGTGTAATTGGTGTCCTCTAGCATCATGTAAGGAAGCAGTTCCAACAGGTTTAGGTGGATGTTGGGGTGGTGGTAGGGTTATGAGTGGAAGCAGGGGTGGAGCTAGAGAAAAACAACCCAGGTGCACAACATTAACATCCACACATCAATATATGCAAATTTAAGGAAAATAATGGATGCATGGTTCACCTTTTCTAATATAACCTGGTTCACTATGTAGATATAGGACTTACTCACTACTAATTTTCTCCTTGACCCTGGTTCACGTGCACCAGGGAGAGCATGACTAGCTCCGCCCCTGAGTGGAAGTGGTGGTGGTGTGATATTGGGAGAAAGCAGGGGAGTTTGGGTTTGGGTTTGGTTGGGAGAAAGCTGGTGTAATGGATTTGGTTGTGGGTTTGGTTGTGTGTTTGGTGGTGGGTGTGGCAGGGGTGTGTCGGGAGGCAGATCTAAGCAATTCAGACGAGCAGTGAGCAAGTCCAAATTCTCCTGTTGATGCTTGAAGATATCAGTGATGGAATGATTGAAAGATTGATGTACCTGCAGCTTGGCATGTTGCTTCTGTTCATACTCTGCTTGTTGTGTCTTGAGATCATCCAGGGAAGCAGTGAGTTTGTCTAGAGCTTCAGCAATCGCCTCCATCAGAGATGTCGTCTTCGTCATGGGATGGGAGGGTGGGATTCAAAAGAGAGGGGATTTTACATGAAAAGCAGTGTGCTAATCCAACCTTCTCAATTGCACTCCAACACCACAAACCCCTAAATCCTTCCTGGATAGATCAGGCTCCGGAATTTTACGGAACAACTCGTGCTCAAACCCTTGTCCAAAGCTACCACAAGAACCGATCTAAGGCCGAGAATCAGTGGCTCTGATACCACTGTTATGATCTAAGATGGAATCGAACAACAGAACAGGGCAACAAGAACAGAAATCACACACACAGAACTATTTTTGGTAATTTTTTGGGGGATCTTTCGGTGTTTTTGCTGTTTTATATATATCTTGCTCGCATCTATGGCAGCTAGGGTTCACAGGGGAATCAAAGATGTCCCAGATCAGAGCATATATCGCCTTATATAGGCCAGAAAGCAGTAAAAGCTAAAAGATAAAGTTTCAGAGACAAAAGGTGACAGAGCCAATAAACTTCAGTGATGGTAATTCAGCTTGGACCGTCAGCTTTGAAATGAACGTCTGAGATTGCTTGATAACGCTTCGCTCGCGAATGCAGCTTGCGAAGAGATAACTGAAGAAAGCAACGGTTGGACTGAAGAAAGGATGCAGTCCTGACAACTCATGACGACACTGTACACATGCATGGATGGAGATTGGAGGCAGGCAATCAGCACTACAATCTCAACGCACAGAGTTGTTTTCTGCCGCCCACAAGCCGCCACGACCTAGTAGCCC
Source organism: Brachypodium distachyon (assembly GCF_000005505.3). Taxonomy (NCBI): domain Eukaryota; kingdom Viridiplantae; phylum Streptophyta; class Magnoliopsida; order Poales; family Poaceae; genus Brachypodium; species Brachypodium distachyon. Next base: position 34,169,702 of record NC_016131.3, on the reverse strand, counting down.
TCGGTCTCAGACCTTACCTGGTTCAAAGGCCTAGCAGTATACTCCATCCTGGTTCGGTACGTGCTACGGTTTAACCAAAAACAAGTATAGTATGTGTTCATGGACTGGCACACTGATCATGACTAATCAGTAATCACTAGTCTAAAACAACAAAAGTGGGGCACTGGTGCTTAGTTACAACCCCACGTTTGCAGTACTACCTAAATTCTTGTCATGGTTTTTATTTCAAATTTAAATAAAAATATAATAAAATAATAAAAATTTAGGAACGGAGAGAAATACCTACTTACATAAACGCGATCAAAAGGTTTGTGAGAAAAAAAAATATAACAACTATTGATGCAGTGGAACGCTACCATCTCGACGCACTACTCAACGTAAGTGGCATGAAGATGCTAACGAGGGAAAAAAGTCTTGTGCGGTGCTCGAATCCGTCAGCTTATTCGTTACTCCCCCACGAAGCAAGGCACTCTATGCTAATTTTCCCGTGGAAACTTCATCTCCCGAGGCCCGAGCTAACTTTGGCATATATACTATATGGAAACTTAGCTAGACTTCGAGTAGGAGAACGATGGCCGTCGCGCTTCAAATCTGAAAGAAACAAATCATAGGCACATACATGAAACTGCGAAATCAAATTGGACACCAACATCTCAGGGAGAGCGCGCGCGCGCGCGCACACACACAAAATCCAGTTGCCAAAGCACCATATCTTACTCTGAAGCGATCGGCAATTTAAAGTCCGAATTTATCCTGCTTATTTTGGATCGCTCACGGGAAGAACTGTTGACACGACAACTAGCGTGCCAGGATCATGAATGAGCACGTAAGTGTTGTGCAGGGTACCACAGCGCTCGTGCTGTCGTGGAGTGACTGCAAGCTGCCATGGTGCTGGCCGGCGGCCGCCCGCCATTGCTGACTTACAAGGGCGAGCACGGAATGGCAAGTCAATGTCTTGATCGATGGGACCTCATTGGCCAGACAACCTGTGGTACGGCGACTGATTAATCCCTTATCACTTCACTGTTTTAGTTTAGTGTTTACGCTAGGCCAGAATCGTTTGACATGTAGTGCTCTGTAGTCCATACTTCCCTCTCCTATCATCAGTGCAGCGGTCGTCAATCAACGGACTACACCAGCAGTATAGCATTATGTATTGGCACCTATCAGCACTGGCTGGCTGGCTAGTCGAACTGGAGGATTACTTCTGGTTTTGGGGAAATTTTTAGCCAGATTAGGAAGAAAAATTCCTTTGGATATCTCAATGACACGTGGAAGTGTGGAACCCACATGTCATTCTTATAGCCAGTAGCATGTCATCGATTGGTAGGACGTTTTTTTTTTCTACAAATACAGGAGTAATGAATTTATTAGGTGCAATTTGATCATCAGGTACCTTGTGCAAATGGCGCATTTCTTTGATCTGGACAGCCGAACTGCAAATAGAAAAATGGAAAAGAAAATTGTTCACATTGCAGTTGCGTGCAAGCAAGCACTAGTTGTTCTGTTGCAGAGGACTACCCAAGATACATTTGTTCAGTTGCAATACTAGTAGAAAATAAAACAATCTCAAGACAATGCGCAAACAAATAAATATGTAAGATTTTTTAAATTTCCAGTATTACTTCCGTTCTTTCATGTGTCAAGAAACAACCTCTCAAGAGGATCACATATGTAGGGTAAGATAATTTCATCTTCTCTACAATCCTATCATGTATATCCTTCACCTTCTGAGCTCTGCAAACAAAACAGAACCATCACCAGTGTAAAAGGGCTCTAAGCCTGTAAAGGGTCACATCAAAAAGAATATGATGAATCGCTGTCACAAAACATGATGCTCTACGGTTCATACTGTGTGACTACTAGACTCCAGTAGCCTGTCTCCTTCTGAAGGCATATCAGACGACATTTCAAAATTTTGCTTGGCTGTCATCTTGTTCCACTCATTCTCGACACGGAAAAAGACCCATTGAAACCGCCTCACCATTTCCAAAGCTGTTATCACAAACACTGTCAGGTAGTTGTGCCGCAGATGCGCTGAAAGCTTGTATGTCCATGTACAGCGGAGGACGAGATTGCTGCCTAACACCCAGTAATACACCTGCAGAGCAATCACAACAGAAATAGTGAGAAATGTATTAAAGTAGGCTATGCTTAAACCATGCATACGTTCAAGATTATACCCAGGTCCGCCCATAAAGAAGATTAGTCCATGTACTTGGACTTTTGAACATGAAAATCCTGGTTAAAACACTGGAAGGATAGAGAAAACCTAATTAGCAGTAGTGTAAAAAATCTTGGAGTAGAAAACATATTTTTGCAAAGACAGGCACCTCAAGTCCCAATCGCGCTTTATATCCCAGTAGAAGGAATACAGTGAATTTATAACAGCTGAAATAAGCCAGAGGGGCCGGTAAAAGCTAACCCACTGCTCAGGGAATACATGATACTTGAGAGCCGATAAGAAAATCACCGGGACTGCTGTCGAGTATTTGAGGGCTGGATTTGGGACAAAAATGTTGATAAATGTTGGTAAATGATTCCAGAAAAAGGTATATAAACATACAATAGTAAATTTTTAGTACCGTTTTCCTTCCATTTTAAATATTCCAGTCAACTGTGAGTTAAAATAAATGAACGATCGGAGCTGTAGTGTGGTGAGTAAATACCATTCAGAAGACAAGTCTTCTCTTTTGTATCCTTGTACTGTCGAAGACACTGGAAGAAACGGCACAAATAAGGGAGTACAAGAACTAGAGGAATAGCTATGGAGTGGCTGCCACAAATTGAATCGGCTTCAAACCACGCGATTGTTGCGACCTATAAAACATCAAAATAACACAAATATTATAGAGGAACTAGATAGTTCTAGCCATAAAATTCCAAACACAGTATTAGCAAGTACCAAGTAATATGGAGAATAGTGGCGAGCAACGAAACTTTGCAGATAGAAAAAATGAAATGAAGAAACTAACCTGACGATTGACCATGCGACAAACTGAACGTTCCAAATCTGAGAACACCTGTCAACGAACGCAAGAATTAAGCAGAAATGCTAGAAATATAGAATTTAAGAATGTCAAAACATAACGACCAAGAAGCTAGAAAGTTTCCTACAAACCTCAGAAATGGCATGTAACATTCTTTTCACGGAGATTTTTTTTTTCCAAATATTATGTTAAGTTATAGCCAAGACGAGAAACACACTGCCTCCGTCACATATTAAGTGAAAAAATATCACATGTATCTAGACGCTTTTTGGGTATAGATACATCCATATTTGGGAAAATTTGAGTCACTTAATATGGGACGGAGGGAGTGTAATATTGTAATATTAAACATGACTGTTCCAACAGTCATAAGCTCAATAAAATATTCCACAACGGCACAACCAACACTTCAAATAAATTAGTGGATACCTTTGACATGGATGTAAAAATATCAGCCAAAAAGAAGTCAGGGAATGTAATTGCCTGCAAAACAAGGGAACAAGCCATTATTAAAACTTGATTTGATATGATTGGTGGCCAAACTCAATGGACCATAACATACTGTTCCATTTCTAGCATAGCTGAAAGCAAAATCTATGGTGCCCATTACTAACAACATTTACAACTTACTTGTAATGGAAGTATTATACGCCACACCGTCCTCAGAAAGTAAAAGCGTGACGATAAGTAAAACATATCAAAAGGAGAAAGGAGGATCATCAGAAGGATAGCATACAAAAGAACCTGCAAAGTATCAGAAAGATACATCAATTTCACTACTATGGATTTAAAAGGTAATGCATCACAATAGAAAACAGAACTACAACAATGTACAACACGGTATTTTTATTTACAAGTTGAGGAGGAATAAGCGAATGATGCAAGCAGAATTTCATATTCACTTTACTATTACAAGCAGCATCAATATGTGTATGCATATTTTTTCCCAAGAGTACATATATATTAATTTTTGTCTTGTGCATATATTACTATTGTATCAAATGGACCTCTATTGATAAGATTAAGGACAATCGATCCAATTTTAATAGAAATATAAGGGTATATACAACAAAGTGCTAGAAAATAATATAATGGACAAACTGCCACTTAGATCTTCTATTATGACAGGACATAAGTTCAGACCATCAATTAACACTGCATATACAGTCAAAGATACTCAATGGGACAATAACTTTACTGTGCCAACAATATTTTTCTCATTGTATATAATCTTCCTTGTGAGGGCTCTGGAATAATATTCTCGCACAATGTAAAGCCCTAAAGGTCTCATGAGCTCATACAAGAATAAAGCATGGACTGAACAACTTAGTGGGCTGGATATTACACTGGTTGAGATGCAGCAAGCGACACTTCCCCATGAGAGTACAGATATAGGTAGGCTGTCATACTGGTGGGAACAATTAAAGTAAGCCAAGTAGCACACTGTCGATAAAACAAAAAAAAAGTTACTTTGGCAGAATAATATGTCAGGTAAAAATAATATTAGAAGTCATACATCATCACATCAACATAAAAGAACATGGATAAATTCAGAAATGAAAATAAAATAAAATGCATCTAGAACAGATTAAAGAAAAGAGAGAGCCAGGTCCAAAAGAGGGCCACTCAGCACTCAAATTACAAGATGCAACAGGCGCATGTTATTCTCAAGAATAATTACCCGAGGCATGTTCATTTTACAGTTGGCATTATCAACCAGTATACTTGCACAGCAAAATATAATGGACTGCAACTAAGTTAAATGTTGTGGACTTGGAAGTTAACATCAACATAAACGCGGCAAGATGCATATTGCAAATTTCAGGCACCGTTGCAATAACTCTGTCATAAAAATTACTTAAGTTGTATGCAGCAAATGTTCTATGGAACGACCAGTCTATGTTGCCTATCGATAGACATCTCGGTACAAATTTAAAAGGAAAGCGAACTTCAGCAAATGCAAACTCAAGTAATGTTTAGGAATGTCAATCACAATTAAGAGAGTTCAGTAGGCATACCCTCCACATTTCTCTGTGTGATAGATGTGTTTGCGCAAGATCAAACACTTTTACATAATTCACTGAAGATTGTGCAAAGACCCACAAATTTACTCCCCATAACCAAATCATAAGTGCCTACAATAAGAACACACAGCACAATTACATAGATGCACAGGGAGGGCCTTAATTTTCTGTCTTAACAGTTATTAACCTTGAGCATGCCCCACATACAGTAATAAAATAAACTCACCACAAGAAGAAGAGGATTATAGTATAAGAAAGCCTCGTAGAGAAATAGGTCTCGCAGATCAACACTCATTCTCATAACCGAATCCCAACCTATCTGTAATCCCACGAATATTGCTGGTTACCACACAATGATGTCATGCATAAGAAAAAGATCATGGATGGATCATAGAAAGACTGACCTTGCAACAGCACAAGCCCCACAGGAGAAACAATATAGCCTGGAAAAGTACAGATTCATGAGAATCTAATAAATGAAATGCAATTCATGTAGATACAAAATCAAGAGAACAGGGTATTTTCAGTATGATCGGCTCGGCTACATTTTACAGAATAAAGGAGTAATGAAGTAGTGAAGTATATCAACATTAACACACGTAGTATACAAGGACATATAATATACTTGCGCCTGTTGGAGGAAATTCAAGAATAATTCATTGAAGGAAATAAGTAGCAGCTCCAACAAGACAATGCTTAAAAGCCATTCTATCATCTGTAACAAACTTAGCAGGCATTTCTGCAACATGGTGCGTGAAATATTGACACTACAATCATAGGGTTAGACTGTTCTGTGATGGACAAAGGCCCGTCCTAGACCAGGCATCGAGTGAGTTTGACATCCATTTGCAAGGTTTACACATCCGTTTGGCGACTTTGCTTCCTAACTATGATCAACTTTACATAAATGACTTGAGGTGATTCATCCAAACGATGGTACTAATCCACTCATTTTCAGGAGCAGGTACATTACATCAACTATACAGGCAAATGTATATAATGGGTATAACGAGCAGAGACCATTTGAAATCGGTGCTCAGGTGCGTGAAACTTACACTTGGAATTAATCCATTCGGCACCACAATGGGGAAAAGGAAAGGTTGAAAGGCTAACCTACCTTAAACCGCCAAAGAAAGATCGGCGAAGGCATGATTACGACCGCAGGGACGGACGCGCCCTTCATCTCGCCGCCGACCCCGAGCCTCTGCGCACGCAGGCGCGGCGCCTGCGTCTCCGCAGAAACCCTACGTAAGTATAGATTAATCACACCACATCAGCAACATGCAACGAGATCCACGAGCAATCCAGAGACTGACGCGCGGAGGTCCGAACGGAACGGGATCTCGCCGCTCCCCCACGAATCAGACCGACCACAGCCTGTGCCACGGTGGCTTACCGAGAGGCAATAGCCCGGATCTCCACTTCAACAGGGCAGAAGCTGCCGTCGAGGAGGGGGAACTGGTCGAAGGACTAGTCAAGCCAAAGCCCCTCGGGTCTGGCTCGAGGGTGTCGGGGAGACAATGATCGGGAGCAGGATCGTCAGGACGCAATCGAATCCGAAACGAATTCCGACTGAACACCTGACGAATGATTCAGCTGGGTTCTGAGAAGAATCTGCCGGATCTGAACCCTCGTTGCCTCCACCCGCTCCAGCAACAGAGGAAGAGATCCGGGAGGTCGCCTTCAACCGTGCAAGCTGTGGAACTGGAAGCAAACACGGGGAGGAAGACTTGGATGGATGAGGACAGATGGCAAGCACGAATCTCCAAGCACACACACCAGCTCCCACCTATTTTCCTACTTGGGAAAATCGCATGAATACTTCTATCTGGTTGGGTTTTTACGTCAGTTTTTATATTAAAGAAAGAAACCAAAACAAATAAGATAAAAAAAATTACACAGCTTGGACCTACATATTGAAACTTAGTTCCAAATTGAAATTAGTTTTGCGGATTCTATTGTTAAGATGTCCACGTTGAAAACTAGAATTAGGCACAAATTCTTTTGTTTTGACTTGGAGTGACGTGCTCCTTTCCAACTTGGAGCCATTGGTCTATGGTTGCCCCCACCACGACCCGCCACGGCCAATTGACAATCGGATGGAATTGGACTATTGTTTTAAAATGATGGACTACATAATGGACTTCGGCGACCACTTCGACCGATCCCGGCAAGCTCTGGCGAAATTTAATTCTATGGACATCCAAAATTTTGTTTTAAACTTGTTGCTACCTCGATTTCAACTAGCAATATTTTCTATAACCAAACAACAAAATTGATACTCCCTCTGATCTATATTAATTGTCTCAAATTTGTTCAAAGATGGATGTATCCGTCTACATACATGTAATATTTCGACAACTAATATGAATTGGAGTGAGTATTACAATTTTTAATTAAAAAAAGTTGATTTGGTATTATGGCTAATTCAATTCCAAGACCTTAAATGTCTACATCCAAACGAAGCCATACTGTAACACCACAATCGAAGTAGTTTCTGGTTATATTTGGCAAAGCATTAGTAGGGATACTTTCATACTTCTTTCGTTTCATGAAGATTGGCTTTAGTTCAAAACCGTGCCAATATTTATCACACGAAGGGAGTACCTTTTGAAAATCCTATGCATTATCTAGCTCTGACAATTCATGAAAATTACAAAGGATATGATATGACCATTATCTCTATACCCCGATCCCACCCTTGTTTCCTTCTGTCATGTCCACCTGGTTCTCTCCACAGGTCACAACCACCTCATATCTTTGACACCAAACGACCAACTTTCATTGCATCCGCTTTCGTAGCACACCAGCTTTCCCAACACAATCAGCCCACAACTGCTTTTGTCTTAGCTGGGTCCAAACAGACGGAATCAAAGTATTTCAAGGTTTTTCTCCAAGCTTAGGACTCTCCACAGGTTCATATGTAGCATCTTCTCTCAACTTTTCATGTCCGCATTTTGTCAACGTGGCATATAGTTAATGAAAAAGAGGGTGCAACCATCTCTTATAATACTAAAATATGTCTCTTCACGCAAACTACTTCAAATATCATTAGACTTCTCTCACAAATCTATTGAATAAGAACTATTAGATAAACAGAAATGCATTGCGGTACCTTATAATCTAATCTACTATATACTAAGAGATAATATTCAAATTTAAGGGACAATACATTGAGAGAGGCCTATGATAAACAGGTTGACATCACTCCTAGAACTAGATGATACCCCGCACGTTGCTGCGGGAATTTGTGGAATACCAATGTACACTAAGATGCAATCATGCAAAATGCCAAAAAAATAGCACCTAATGGTGCAAAGCTCATAATTGAGTTTTGAAATATGTAGTTTGAATTGGTTATTAAATTAATATATACTCCTTTTTGATGCAAAGCTCACTAGTATTATGGTTGTGTGAATCAATCGATGCAGAGGCCGGGGGTTATCCTCTTTTTCAAAAAATAAAATAAATTAATATATTTTCTGGTTGGGGAATTTATGTGATATTTAAAACAAAAATGTTAAAACAACAACGCCACATTTATATACTGGCAACGGCCTTAGATAGAATCGCATGGGCATGTATGTGAATATTTAAAATACATGTACATATACCCTATAATGCCCCCACAACTGTTAATAGCAGTATCGTAGAAAATGCTAACCCACTAAGTGCACTTTCATTTATGGATCTATGGTATTAAGTTGGAAAATACCAGGTTATCTTCCCCTCCTCGCCTCCAGATTAGATTGACAACATGTGAAAAATATAATAACTATCTTATGCAAAAATTGTAATTGTCAAAATTGAAGAATTGAAGCGGTTATTGTTTCCGGCTTTAGAATTTCTGATTGCAACATTTGCGATTCTGAAGTACATAAAAGAAACGAAGTTTCCTAACAAAAAGAAACAAAGTAATTAATCAAAAGAACATTTGATTGCAACATTTCCCTTACCTTTGGTCCTCTGGGCAAATCCCTTGGCCTCCGTTTCTTTGCTTCGTCCACGGTCCACGGAATCCGATCGCAGACTCATGTCGCTGTTGGAACAACTAACGGAAGAATGCAACATTAGCCCACCCAACAAATCTTTGGCCCTTTCCCCTCAAAAACTCACTTTGCAGTGTGGAGTTGGAGCATTACCTTGGTGCATGTCCGTCCTGCCACTCCTTTGGAAACTCATAGCTTGCGGAAGATACACCATCATCATCACTGGACCTCGATTGTCCTGCGAGTAAGGGAGGTATTGCAGGGGCGTTGGCGGTCATCGAGGGGAAGGCTAGAAGACGAGAGAAGCACGCAGGGCCGCCGTGCACAAAGGTCGTAGTGACGATGCCATCACAGGTAGGAACAGTATTTATAGAGAATTACGCAGAAGGTAAAAGACTTGGCATTGAAGTGGATCGAACATGGTGGACCGTGGAGCAATACAAAGAAGAAAGTGAAGAGGCAACGTCAAGAAGGAAGCCAACGGATCGAATTAAATTACTCTCTCGATCTCTCCTCCGTTGCCCCGCGGGAGCCTTCTCGGGTTCGGCTCCGCCTGCTACGAAGCCGGCAGCCCCGCCCGGCGCTTTCTGTGGCTTCTCAGGGAAGCGACAAGCCGACGACTAAGGAGGAGGCGCCGGCGGCGCTTAGGACCACGACCTCGCGCTGCCCCTGGGGATTACGTGTGTGTAATGTGGCTATGTGCAAGTGGGCCGGGTGTTAAATGGGCCAAAAGGAGAGATATGAACGGGCTACAACTGCGTGGCTTGTGTGGCCCCAAGCGAGAGATTATCGTATGGCTGATTTTGATTAGTGATAATTGATCCCTAAATGATGATGTGGCAAATTGTTGAGGTAGATAGGCTGCATGTTGAGAGAAATAGGCTAGTGGATTGCCTCTACTTAGATATAGAGGATTATGTGCAAAAACCAAAGTGCGTTCATTGAAAACAGGTGTGTTGGCGATAATTTTATTTTATATTTTCATAATAAATGATAAAAACATCTTCCTAGAAGAAACTTGACGTGGTTATGACCACTCGGGTCCTCATCTTTGGTATACCCACTACGGCCCAGCATGAAACCCATTTGGAGGCCTACTACGACTTCAGGAGTCCAGATGTTTAATCTTGCAACTCAAGATAAGGAAACTTAAACATAGTATATCTTCATGATGTAACGACTTGGAATTTACCTGAGACCTAATTTCCTGCATATATAAAAGACCAGGAGGGGGAGGCAAGGAGGACAACTCACAACTCTCTCCCTAGAGATCCAATCTCACATAGAAGCCGCCTAGACGCACTCGCCAGATCTCATCTACGCACCCGAGCCTTCACGGCCACCTTGTAATCTCTTCATCAATATCATATCAGACAAGCAGGACGTAGGGGTGTTACCTTCCGAGGGCCCCGAACCTGTGTAAAACTGTGTCCCCTGTGTCCTTTTTAGCCGACGGGATCGCCAACACACACGCATGTCGCTCTCCCTAAACACAAAGCCCATCAACTTGGGCATTGTCGAAGTCACAACTTCGTCAAAACTGTTCCTCAAGTTGATATCTCTAAAGCATTTGGTTCGGTAAATCGGGTGTGCTCAAGATGCTATAGTATGTTGGATTCGGTCAGCATCGGAGACACTGGATTTTCTTTTACTTTCTTCACCATCCTCTCACATGGGGACAGGGTGGTGGTCCTAGATCTCGTTGTACGGTTGTCGATGCTAGAATCTTCGCAACCTAGATAGATAGATAGATGAGCAATTAATGTTGTTTCACATATCATCTCTGCTTTTGAAATTCCCACTGGTCTGCACACAAACATGAATTGAAGATGATGGTCGTCCGGATCATATCTGATGGCATTGGCATGCATAGCCTTGATCTATCTTCCTGGCTCAGTTGACGAATTTTTATAGGGAATACGGAATCACCTAAAGGCTGGAATTGCCTATGCACTTCATGAGGCTAAGATAAGGTGGGTCTATGCCCACTTGTCTTACAGGGTAAGAACAACCCTACATGGTTAGAAGGGGAGAAAATCTCTCGGAGGACACAACCATCACCTTAGGCTTTGTTTGGATGTAGATATCGAGAGGCTTGGAATTGAATTGGGTTGAATACCAAATCACCAAGGAAACTGAATTGGACCGGAATTCAAATTCTGTTGTTTGGTTGTGCATAGAATTGGCTCATAGAATCTGAGTGAGACACCAATTCCAATTCCCGTTTGGATGGACAAAGTCTGGAATTGTACATATCTATGAGTATCGAGCTTATACTTTATTATACTTGTACCGTAACGAAATTTTCACAAGATTTACATGTCTCTCCATGATTACACATCGGTACAAAATAAATAACAATGAGAAGTCATACATGATCTCCATTACAGCACAACACAACAGAGCCGAGCAAAAGAACAAATCTGAACCAAGAATCAAAGCACTCCAGTACGTGTCGCCGAGGTTCACCGATGGTAGAGTTTCCTGCCTTCCTTCAATTGTAGACGGCGCCTGCTCCTGCTCCGCCTACCTCAAGTCCGGCCACAGGCCCGACTAGCACGACGACGGCGACCACACGAGACAGAGGGAGGGGGCATATGGGATTCGCTCCCGCCGGAAATGGAGGAGATGGGTTGGTGGGGGTAGGGTTGTAAACGACGCCCGTATACTGTCCGCCAAGCGTTGTTTATCTTCAGCGCAGTGCAAAATCAGCCGGTGACAGCGATGTGAACAGCCTGGGGAACGTGGTAAACGGGCTTGGCGGACCATAAACGGCGCCGTTTGACATCCCTAGGTGGGGGAACAGAGGGGATTCGGTGGGAGGCGGACCGCGTCGAGGTGGAGTTGGCCGCAGGGCGGCGGAGCGGCGCTGATGAAACGACGACTCCCGGCAGATCTGCAGGGATGGGCGCGCGGTCGGAGATGGAGGGGATGTGGGTGGCTCAGCGTAGGGATATGGAGATGTTGAGAGAAGGGAGGAGGAGGGCTCAAGCAGGAGAACTCACCTGCGACCGGCCGCCGCCGTCGACCTGCGCGCTGGGGATGTCGAGCAGTTCCTGTCGAGTCCCCTTTCTTCTTCTTTTCTGGAGTGAAATGAATCGGTAAGTGATGGGGTGCGGGGCGCTGCGGCCGAATTCCAGGCATAATGGAGTAGGAGGGGTCGGAATTGGGGACAGACGTGGGCCGAGGGAGTAAAGCTAATCTGGAATTGGGGAGCGATTCCGTGTTTTAATTCCAGGCCATCCAAACAGCTGAATTCAGAGGTAGGGAATACCAATTCCGTATTCCACCTCTGAATATCTACATCCAAACGCACTGTTAGAAAAATATGCTATCTCTGCAATTATGACTTCTCACTTGGCCGACACTCCCATCTCCAGATGAGCAACAAGTTCCACATCTCATTTAGAAGGGTGATCCTAGCAAACCGGCCTGTGGGGGTACTCCCTAGTAAAATAAAGCCGGTATGTACACACAAAAAACCTTTGTGTTGGCTACTCCATCCGTTCCTTAAATTAGGGTGTATATTGTTTTCCTTGACCGAGCCTTTGACCAAGATTTAGTCTACTAATATATATTTTTGTGAAATAAAATTGATATCATTGGATTCGTATTCAAAAATACTTATTTATGATTTATATCGCATAAGTCACATGTTGATGGAGTAATCTTTGGTCAAACGCTCGGTCAAAGGAAACAATATAGACCTTAATTTGAGGATCAGAGGGAGTATTTCGGGAGCGTCCTTACTCCGGTTGCATGGACCATGACATTCCTCATTATTGACATGACTCGTTTTCATCCTCAGCGACTAATATTTTGATTGGCTACTTGAAAATTTTATGTGTAGATTAACTTACTTTTACAATATATGATTTCATGACATTTTAGTACCATAGGAGTATTAAATACTCCCTCCGTTCCTAAAACAGCGACAAGTATTTAGGAACGGAGGGAGTAGCGATTAATCATCAAAGTTCTATTTTTTTACCAAGATTATCAAAGTTCTATTTTAAAGACCATGTGACGTGAAAAATGATAACCGGAATGGTAAAGAGCACGTGACATGCTAATTGGCGAGGTTGGTTTTGAGGTGGCAGTGGACGTTTTCAGTTTTGGAATGGGCACGTATACAATTTCTACGAGAACAAAGGGACAAACGTCATTAGTCATTAATCTAAGAAAACAAGTTTTTGTGCATATGGAAGCTTGGCCATTTTCTTGAAAACTTCGTAAACTAACAATTTGATGATGCTTTTTGGCCATCCTGTACCTCCTTTTTCTTTTTGCCAATCTCTTTAGCTAAACTTGGGCAACCAAAACAAACCTTAGCAAATATTTGTCTCAGTAAACAAGTTTGGCGATTCTGATTCGGGCACGAACCAGATATATGCTCATACAACATCTGGCCATCAACTTTTGCTATTTTGCTAAAGCAGAAGTTCCTGGGGTCCTGGCATGCCAATCGTGGGTTTGTTCAATCGAGTGTTGGCCGCCCGTTGATCATTAGTCAAATTAATCGCCACTCGTAGCAGCCAATATACGCTAGACAACGTAGACCGTATCGATGCACACAGCTAAAAGGCATCATTTGGTTAGTGTTAATTGGCATCAGATGAGCACAGAGTTCAAAAAGAGAAAAAGGGGAGGTAGATTAAGATCGACGCGAGCATCGACCGGTTGAGTCCATGGCAATCTTTGATCATGGACCCCCGCGCCGAGTATTTATTTAATTTGTTCAAGTTCGTGTCAGTTAATGTTTGGTGAGCCCCACTGAAAAAGAGAAACAATATAAGAATGATAATCCACATGTATCGTCTTCAACCGAAGTTTGACAGTGCGACTCCTCTTCCAGGTGTTCGGGCCCCGGTTATTAGCTTTACGAGTGCTAAAAGTAAAACGGATAGATTCGATGCACTGAACTTGTAGCTAGCGTTGTTGCCAGCTATTCCCCGTTGTTATTTAGCACGCTCGATTCGCATGCATGGCGACCCGTGCACTCGACAGCCGGCAGTTATGACCCACTTTTGATTTTCCTTGGAAGCGTCGATGTACTCGTTCGAACAAGCAACGTGAACGTGCACAGAACCGAACGTTGAAAATATAATCTCCGTTCCTGATTCCATTGTCCTGTTGGTGGTTTCACTGTCCCAACCATTTTTTATTTCCTTAGGATTATGTTTGAACCGTGAATCCGTGATCATGTTTATTTCACACGGGTGCGTCTAGATGAGATGGCCGCTTGGTCTCAAAATTCGCCGCGTGAATTGTGACCACTGCATTTTCGGAGCTCACTCGACTGCCATGGGAAAAGAAAGCTCTCCCAGCGTTGTAATCTCCTCTTTTTTTGAGAGAGAGATCGCGTTGTAATCTCCTTGAAGTCACTCAACCATGCGTGTACCGATCATCGAAAGCGAACACGTGCATTTTCCCCGTGATGAAACGAGCGGGTTTCGGCAGAAAACTCTCTTTCATAGAAAAGGCAGCTCTGCCAAATAGGATTATAGTCTCGATCCAGGTTTCAACCAACTGACGAAAATGATATCTCTGGTCAAATTTACTGTTTTGAAAGGAAATCACCACTGAAATATCAATCGAACCAAATGAAATCTTTTTCTCTCTTAAACAACTCGGGAGCAGTGGCAGCACAGGGTAGGCTCTACAAATCTGATCGACGTGCATAGTGCCAAGGAAGGTAAGGTCGGCACGGCAAACAAGTCATGGGGATGAACTGGCAATGGCGACTGGCGAGCAAAAATTGAAGGAACCTTCTTTTTCGTCTTGGAACGATCACCTATTCACCTGCTCCAACAGATAACTGAACTAACCAGTTGATGGATTAGGCGTGTCATTGCAAACTGAGCTAACTGAATGATATCTTCGGTGTGGCCGAAGAGTCGGTGATATACTGTACTCACTCCGATCCAAAATGTATCGTTCATTTAGTACAAAATTTGTAGTGACTTAGTATAAAATTGACCACACTTTTATAGACGGAGAAATTAATTTTAAAAGACTGGCCAATAGCGCGCGCTCTCCCTCTCCTTCTGAAACTCTATCCTATCCACAACGTCAAACTAATCAGCATGACTAAACAAGCAGATGCTGCTTACGAGTTGCTAATTAAATGATGTGGCTAGACGTGGACACACACAAAAAAAAAGAAAAATCTTTTCACTGTCAGATATTTCCTCTTTCTCATATTAAATGACTTTTTATTAGATGTATGTAGACGATTTTAAACATAAATACATTCATATTTGGACAATTTTAAGACACTTAACGTGGGACGCAGGAAGTAAGATCTACATGATGCATGGATGATAAAGTACTAAAAATGAGTCAATGCCATCTATACGAGCTTACCGCGAGTTTTTGCCTGTTCTAACCAGCTCCTGATAAACACTCGTGCAATTGTAACCATCCCAAGTACTAACCCATCTATCAACGAGCAACAATGTCATGTGACCAGTTTGCTATCTTGCCAATTACCCTCCTAAATAAACCACACATTAATCCATCACGCATGCCGGGCAGCGAATCGTCATCTAAAACTCGAAGGAAAAAAAAAGCCCAGCTGGGCCTTGTTCTTCACTAACAGACAGAGATGAGAACCAGATCGACTATGACTCGGTGGACGATAATCAAATCATTCCATCTCCACCACAGAGGAGCAGCGCGCGCTCGCCCCCACGCCGAAGACCGACGACTCGTTGACTAGCACCTCCACCTTTTCACACGTATATGAGCCTCCGTCCACTCGTCACTCTCGCCCACCTCAGCCCAGCAGCATTCGGTCGGGTCAGCTTTCGGGAGAAAAATAATGTCCAACACCTATCCCTTCTTCCCCCTTCTCCTCCTCCTCCTCGCCGGCGAATCGCTCTCCCAGCCCACCACCGGCGACCAGGCCAGCCTCCTAGCCATCAAGAATGCCTGGGGAAACCCCTCGCAGCTCGCGTCCTGGGACCCGGCCGCCCACGCCGACCACTGCCGCAACTGGACCGGCGTCGCCTGCCAGGGCGCCGTCGTGACTGGGCTAACCTTGCCCAGCCTAAACCTCACAGGCAAGGTGCCAGAGTCTCTCTGCGACCTGGCGAGCCTGGCCCGGCTCGACCTCTCCAGCAACAAGCTCTCCGGCGCCTTCCCCGGCGCCGCGCTCTACGGCTGCTCCAAACTCCGCTTCCTCGACCTCTCCTACAACGCCTTCGACGGGGCGCTCCCCGACGACATCAACCTGATCCTCTCGCCGGCCATGGAGCACCTCAATTTATCCAACAACCACTTCAGCGGCGTCCTGCCCCCGGCCGTGGCCAGGCTGCCGTTGCTCAAGTCCCTGCTCCTCGACACCAACCAGTTCACGGGATCCTACCCCGCGCGCGAGATAAGCGAGCTCAAGGGGCTCCAGCAGCTCACGCTCGCCCTCAACGCGTTCGAGCCGGCGCCGGCGCCCGTGGAGTTTGCCCAGCTGACCAACCTCACTTACCTCTGGATGTCCAACATGAACGTGACCGGGGAGATCCCTGAGGCATACTCCAGCCTCACGGAGCTCACGGTGCTCGGCTTGTCCACGAACAACCTCACGGGCGAGATCCCGGCGTGGGTCTGGCGGCACCCGAAGCTCCAGCTCGTGTACCTCTTCACCAATGGCCTCAACGGGGAGCTGCCGAGGAGCATCGCGGCGGCGAATTGGGTAGAGTTTGATGTGTCCACGAACCGGCTCACGGGGCAGATTTCGGAAGACTTCGGTAACCACAAGAACCTGACCCTGTTGTTCCTGTACAAGAATCAGCTCACCGGCACCATCCCGGCAAGCATTGCGACGCTCCCCAATCTCAAGGACATCCGGCTGTTCGAAAACAAGCTCTCCGGCGAGCTTCCGAAGGAGCTCGGGAAGCACTCGCCGCTGGGCAACCTTGAGGTGTGCAACAACAACCTCTCTGGCCCTCTCCCGGCGTCGCTCTGCGCCAACGGGAAGCTCTACGACATCGTCGTCTTCAACAACGACTTCTCGGGGCAGCTGCCGGCGGGCCTCGGCGACTGCGTCCTGCTGAATAACCTCATGATGTACAACAACCGCTTCTCCGGCGAGTTCCCGGCCAAGATGTGGTCGTTTCCGATGCTGACCACGCTGATGATACAGAACAACGGCTTCACCGGTGCTCTGCCAGCCCAGATATCCGAAAACCTCACAAGAATCGAGATGGGGAACAACAAGTTCTCCGGCTCGTTCCCGACATCCGCGACCGGGCTGCACGTGTTCAAGGCAGAGAACAACCTGCTCTCCGGGGAGCTGCCGGCCAACATGAGCGGGTTTGCCAACCTTTCTGATCTGTTAATTGCCGGGAACAGACTGAGTGGTTCCATACCGACATCGGTCAGTTTGCTGCAGAAGCTCAATTCGCTCAACATGAGCGGCAACAGGATCTCTGGAGCGATTCCGCCTTCCAGCATCGGGTTGCTTCCGTCCCTGACGCTGCTTGATCTGTCCCACAATGAACTCACCGGTGCCATTCCTTCAGACTTCAGCAACCTCAACTTCAACTTGCTCAACATGTCGTCGAACCAGCTGATCGGCGAGGTGCCGCTCTCGCTGCAGATCGCGGCATATGAGCACAGCTTCCTCGGCAACGTTGGGCTCTGCACCAAACATGACTCCGGCATAGGCCTCCCGGCATGCGGCAGCATTGCCCGTGACGAGCTCTCCAAGGGCCTGATCATCCTGTTCGCTATGCTCGCGGCCATCGTGCTCATCGGCAGCGTGGGGATTGCGTGGCTGCTCTTCCGGCGCCGCAAAGACAGCCAAGACGTGACCGATTGGAAGATGACGCAGTTCACCCATGTGGGCTTCACCGAGTCCGACGTGCTCAATAACATCAGAGAAGAAAATGTGATCGGCAGCGGCGGGTCCGGGAAGGTGTACCGCATACACCTCCCTGCCCGTGGCCGCGATGAAGAGCACGGTGGCGGCGGGATGGTGGCCGTGAAGAAGATATGGAATGCAAAGAAGATGGACGCGAAGCACGACAAGGAGTTCGAGTCAGAGGTGAAGGTGCTGGGCAACATCCGGCACAACAACATCGTGAAGCTGCTCTGCTGCATCTCCAGCACGGACGCCAAGCTGCTGGTCTACGAGTACATGGAGAACGGCAGCCTGGACCGGTGGCTACACCACCGTGAGCGTGAGGGCGCGCCGGCGCCTCTGGACTGGCCCACGAGGCTGGCCATCGCCATCGATTCGGCCAAGGGGCTCAGCTACATGCACCACGACTGCGCGCAGTCCATCGTCCACAGGGACATCAAGACCAGCAACATCTTGCTTGACCCAGAGTTCCATGCCAAGATCGCTGACTTCGGGCTCGCCCGGATGCTCGTCAAGTTCGGCGAGCCAGAGTCTGTGTCGGCCATCGGTGGCACGTTCGGGTACATGGCCCCAGGTGAGTGAGACACCCTCAAATTCAGTTAGTATCATTTCAACTCGTATGCCATGTTAATTAACTTGACAGCATTGGTAATTAACCGGATGCAAATTGCTTGCAGAATATGGTCACAGGCCAAGGATGAATGAGAAGGTGGATGTGTACAGCTTTGGGGTGGTTCTGCTGGAGCTGACGACCGGCAAGGTCGCCAACGACAGTGGTGCCGATTTCTGCCTGGCGGAATGGGCGTGGCGACGGTACCAGAAAGGCCCTCCGCTCAATGATGCCATCGACGAGCATATCCGTGATCCGGCCTACCTGCCGGACATCCTGGCTGTCTTCACCCTCGGCGTGATCTGCACGGGGGAGAACCCGTCGACGCGTCCGTCCATGAAGGAGGTCCTGCAGCACCTCACCCGGTGCGACCGGATGTCGAACGCCGAGGCGCAAGCGTGTCAGTTGGACTACGTCAACGGCGGTGGCACGCCGCTTCTGGAGGCGAAGAAAGGCAGCCGGCGGAGGAGCATGTCGAGCTCCGGCAGGTGGGGTGATGATGACGGCGAGGATAGCGGTAACTTTGTGGTGCACGCAGTTTAGCAAAGGCATTAAGGCAGGCAGGAGAGCAATTCCAGGTGTACACTAGCGCAGTTGACTGCATAGCTAGAGGCCAGTAGTACAGTGGGTAACCCGTAGTACAGTAAATATGCATCTTGAGTTCTTGACAGTAGCAAGGCGTCAAGGTGAATTATGTAACCCTGTAGCTGTATCATCATAAGCCGATCTCCGGGAACCCGAAAAGGCAAAGTTCTTCGGTTGCAGTTTGCCTTGAACTGAGTGCCAGTGCCTGAATTGCTTGGCTACTAGTAGCAATTTTGAGCGTGGGACGATCACCCCGACGGCAGCAAAAATTTCCATTCAGCTAATACTGTTCGCTCAGGTAGCAGCATGTAAAGGTAGATACCAAACTCTTGAGTTGCATCTCAGAGGTCTGAAAGTTTGGGCGCTTTTGGAAGTAGTTTCAGCGAGCCCGGCCGCCGGGCCGGTCTTTGCAAAAAGGGGTGAATTGGCGGCTTGGACTAACTAGCATAGCGATGGTTGCATGCGTTGTTGTACAGCAAGCAAAATTGTCGTATGATTCGGGATTGAGTGCGACATGGGCGCTCCTCTTTCAAAGTGCGGGGAGGTTTGGCCTGCACCGCACTAGGAACAAATCTGGTGGCCGGCACGAACTGAAGAAGCTGGAGAATTTATGTGCAGGCATCAGCCGTTTGATGCAATGGGGACTGTTGGAGCTTTGGACCCTGTCGTCAGGCTGCTTTGGATCTATCTTGTACTGGCCGGCCAAACTTGGTTAGGAAACGTGGCCGCGTGAATGCGATATTCAGGTCTGTGCATGGTTTATTGTCAGTTTCAATTGCAATCAAGCCTTGCCAGCCATAATTTTCTGCAAAAGTTCTAGAAGCAAACTAGCGCACGCAGTTAAAATTATCCATACACATCGGCGTTAATCATAACCGAGCTAAAGTGACAAGATATCATGGTCAAAGTTTACATAACCTGTCGAACATAGCTAAATAGTTCTAGGTAGCAAAAATTAGATATCCTTGATTAGTAGTCCCTCCGTCCCAAATTAATTAGCGCCGGCTTTTTTCACAAAATCTCACACGTTCTATTATTGAAACTTTTGCAAAAAAAACCATGTAAAATTTCGAAATTAACGCGCAGTCCACGTTTAATTGAAGATATGGACTGCAGGTTTATTTCAGAAATTTACAGGTTTTTTTTTGCAAAAAGACCGGCTCCAATTAATTAGGGACAGAGGGAGTATTCATGAAGCTCACCATGTGCCCACAGGCAATTGATTGGGATAGCAAGATCGTAGTATTCGAAATCCTTGACATACCGCTGACCACGCGGTCATGATATCCAATACTCCGTACTAAATATCATAAAAGATCGATTGGGGGGTGGGGGGGCGGGGGCCCCCCCCCCCCCCCCCCCCCCTCCTCCCCCATCTCTGTCCCTGCACTCAACTATTTGAATTGAATCAAGTGCTAACTTGTAGTATCAAATATTCAAGTATGTAATCCTGAACATCTCTTGTCTCCAAAGGTAGCATCTTTTGGTATAGGTTTTTTTGTTTGTAGTAATATTACATATATTAAGATACCTTCTTTTGGTATAGCTTTTTTTTTAATATGTAACCAATTTTTTCGTAGCTCCGCCGTTGCTGGTTGGGGTGTGTTGCGCGCAGCAAGGCCACCACGCCAATGGCATGTGGACACGCCATCGATGTCCCCGTCATGACGAAATCGGATCCAAGATCAATTCCAACTATCTTTGTCAATGGACCGATGGCCGCCCTGGCAGCGAGTATGGCGTCTCCCGGCACCATTAGATCCGGATTGAGCACCACATCAAAGCTTGGCGAAGGGCCACGGGACGAGTAGGAGGTTACCTTTGGCAGTGGCCGTGTGCAGAGAATTGTCTTCTGGAAAATCATGGTGGCCACCGGATGCGAGCTTGAATTGATGTACTTCAGCAGCGTTGGTGCCTATTTGGATTTGATTAATAATGGTTGGAACTGGCATGTTTAGGTAGGCAAGAGGTGAGACGTTGTCGTCGCATGATTAATAACGGCGACTCCGCTGGCGCCGGACCGGGCTACGGTGCCCATCTGAAAGACGAACCATCCCGAAGTGTCATGACAAACAATGATAATCGATGTCACATTTGACAGAGCCGTTGAGTTGCAAGTGTCTTCGTAGACCAACTATGTGTCCAGAACCCACGCACTCGCCGGATACCACGTGGTGCCGGCTTAGCCGTATCACCGTAACGCACGGTGCTGGCAAACATTTGCTGGTCCACCGTGCCTGCCACAACAGTTAGCACCCAAGGGATGCCGTTGTGCAAGGTGCCGAGGTTCGTCCCATTGTTTTTGGCTGAGCAAGACAAGAGGATGCCACGCTCCATTGCTGCGAATGGCCAGCACATTGTCGAAGCCCATCGACAGCGAGATGATGTCGACACCATCCGCAATCGCTGCATCCATGCCGACAAGGACGTCGGACATCTGCACCGTGTGTTCGGCCCAACTGACCTTGTAGGAGCAATATGGGCACGTGGAGCAACTCCACGAGCTGTGCCACGGCCGTAGCCGAAGGAAGAAGCACTGGGCACGGCGCTGCCACGGCGGTCGACGCCGTGTACGTGCCGTGGCCGTCCGTGTCGCGTGTGGAGTTGACGGAGAGGACATCGCTGGGGTTCGCACCGACCAAACCCTTGTTGACGTAGCGCGCTCCGACGAGCTTCTGGTTGCACGGGGAGGGGTCGAAGTCACCGCCAGGTTCACATGCGCCGTTGTTGTTGAAGCTGGCGCTCTTGGGCCACACTCCACCATCGACGACGCCGATGATAACGCCTTCGCCCAGTTTGGCTGCCTGCCACAGTCCCGTGGCAGGTTTTTTTTCTAGAATACATCCGAACATGTGTATCATTATATATATATATAGTAAAGAAAGAGTTGTTGCGATGCAGCTAGTGGATACAAATTACTCAACCGTGGCAGGGTTGAGACGGAGGAAGTCAGTGGAGCGCGTGGTATCAGAGCCACCTTGGCGCGGCGATCCCGGTATACCGCGACGACGCCCGGCGTGCGGCGGAGCGCCCGGAGCTTGCGGGTGGAGAGCGTGGTGAGAAGCCGGGAACGCGGAACGGTGCCGCGTCCCGTGAATCCGATTCGTCGACCCGAATCGAGGGTCGGGGTCGATGGGCAGGACGA
This sequence comes from Brachypodium distachyon, assembly GCF_000005505.3. Taxonomy (NCBI): domain Eukaryota; kingdom Viridiplantae; phylum Streptophyta; class Magnoliopsida; order Poales; family Poaceae; genus Brachypodium; species Brachypodium distachyon. The sequence continues at coordinate 34,147,499 of NC_016131.3, read as the reverse complement.
CATGAGTCGATGGCCGGGACGCGACTCCGTATATCTGGTCGACGAGCGAGCGAGCGGCGAGACGCGCCTCTGCGCAGGAGCCATTTCGACGAGGTACAGCGGGGGCGTGAAGAAGGTTTCCTAATCCTAGACCTATTAATTAAGGTTCGTTTTCAATCTTAGCTGAAATCATGCAATCAAGCACCGATTAAGGAAACTACTGCTGGCAATTAAGGTTGATTTCCAATCATAGCTGCAGTCAAGCAAGGACCGATCAATCAATGAAATTAGGCATGGTCTGTTTCCTAATTATGGCTAATCGTTTCCGAGTCGTCGTCCCCAAATCCTATGGATCGAGTCCCTCTATCGAATCGGTCGATCCAGAGATGTATACCCTGACCGTTCCCTAGTTTTGGCCAACACCGTTTCTAGACCCTCGTTCCCGTCCCTCGACCCGTTCGACCCGGAAACTTGGCAACTATGGCGTGGCCGCGAAGCCATGGAGCGCTGTATCGTACGTGTATAGCTGCCGCGGCGCATCACGGACGTTCCGCGGCGAACTGCTGGCTGCTGCTACGGACACCAGGAGCCCAGGATGGTGGAGTACCACGCGCGGTGGTCCTTGTGCTCCGGCGGCATGGTCGCATGGAGGACTTGTCGATGTGTACGATATAAGATTTCCCGCCCGGAGTAGGGGTACCTCGTCCCAGTTGGTCAGCACGCCGTGTGGGTCAACCTGCCCCTGCCTGCTGGCAATCAGCGCCTCCTCTGCACGCAGGTAAAGCAACCAGGCACAGTATCAAGCAGCCAGCTAGGTGAGCTTTCGACAAGTGCAAGAACTGAAAAACAATGGATCGGAGGAGATTGGCTTACTGGGAAAATCAGCACAGCACAATCGGCCGGCTCCTCTCTCCCTTATATATTCCATACAAGTGAGATAACAACAACTTACAGTTTGAATACAAGTCTAACTCTATCCGTAACTTATATAGTTAGGATTCTAACTAGATTAGTATATCTCTAATTAGTTTTAACACCCTTTCTCAATCTTAGCCTGGATCAACAAGACTAAGATTGCGTTTACAATGCTCCAACGCCGGTGTGGGGAGAGGCTTTGTGAATATACCTGCAAGTTGATCTTTGGATGAAATAAACCGAATTTGAAGTTGCTTCTGAGACACCCTGTCGTACCAGTGGCCCACGGAGTCCCACTGATACGGGACGCGTGGGTCGCCAGTGACGAACCCCATCAGGAAGAACTCCCGGGAAGCGACGAGCCTGGGAAGCCTACCTCAATGAGACGCCCTCTAGTGAAGCTAAAGCTAAGGGCCGGGTACAAAATGCCTCCGGGAACCCCGGTCCCGGGAAGCCGAAGGAACGCCTCCCGGCAACTAGCGGGTGCGCTAGTCGGGAAGGTGCACCCCAGCAACCCACGCTCGGGCATGCAGGCGGGACCCGCAGAACAGTGAAGACAAGACAAGACGGCGGGCGCAGTGCATTTAATGCACTGACAGGAGTCTTATCGGCAGGCCTAGTCTTGCTAAGCAAAGCTAGGGCGACTACCATACGAACCATTTTTCTACCGTGTACAGTGGACTGGGCGCTGCATGGCGTCCAGCACGGATGAGTAAAATTGTATTCCATACAGCCGTGACACGTGTCTAGGGGACGTGTCACCCTGCATGCATAGGCACCTGTGGTATCCTCTTGTTTATAAAAGGAGGACCAATGCCACCGGTCAAAGGGTTCAGCTCAGTTGGAACCTGAGTGAGTAGAACATAGCACAGCGTTCACCTAAGTAGCCAACCCGGGAACTCCTCGGGTTAGCTGTACGCAGTCAAACTTGTGAATACAACTCAAAGCAGGACGTAAGGTATTACACCTCCGGGTGGCCCGAACCTAGGTAAAACTCTTGTGTCTACACTTCGTGTCCATCACCACGCCGGCGATCGCTGGAACGCTCCCCTCTCCCCCCACCGAACCAAAAAGTCGGTGCTCGGCATCCCCGGTGCCGGAGACCGTGCTCCGACATCTGGCGCGCCAGGTAGGGGTGCGTGCAGAGAGCTTCGAATGACCGCCGGCGTCCTCGTCGTCAACACCGGCTTCTTCGCCTACGACATCTTCAACGACTAGCTCGCCATGCCGCCCAAGAAGGCAGACGAGCCTCGAGCCGACTTGCGCGCCACTATCGCCATGCGCACCCGGTCCCATGACGCTGCGCGCGCGTCACAAGAACAAGGGGATCAGGGGTCCTCTCCACGGCAGCAACAGCAGCTGCCACCTCCACCTCCTCGGCCGCCGGTAGACAACCGCCTGCGGCTCCCAGCGCCTGAGCCAGCCGCGCGAGCGGCCATAATGCCGCACCCGCCGGCCAGCGAATCCACTCACCTGCGCCATGAGCACAGTGCGTCGCGTGCGACGCCGACGGAGTCTCGCCCCACTCACCTGAGGGCACCGAGTGAAAGGGCGGAGGGCAGCCGGTCGGAGAATCGGCAGCCTCCTGCCCAGACTCCAGCGGTAGACATCATAGCCGCACGTGTCATGGTGCGCTACGAGCCACTGCAAGGCACGCCGTCACATGAAACATGGAGTGCGGAGCTAGACGCGCTCCTTGCACTCGTCGCCCAGCTGCCGCAAGGCGAGGGCGCCCCGGCTGGTTCACGCCGGGGGCAGAACCCGGGACGCAGAGACGCGCCCCGCATCTCGGGGCACAGAGAATACCCTCCCCTGCTGGGAGGGCAAGGAGGCGAGGATCCCGTGGGGTCCTCGGATTCGTCACCGACCGTTACACGGGGTGACGCGCGAGGCGTCATGAATGCCCGTCAGCAGGAAGACCTCCGCCCGCGCTTGGAGCGCCGGCACCAGCGTGAGGCAGAACGCCCGCGCCCAGAGGAGCAAGAGGATGCTCCCATGGGTGCCGAGGACGGCTGCGCCGGGTGACGTGGCCTCGCAAGTTCCGAGCGCCGACGCTCGGGACGTACGACGGGACCGTGAACCCTAAGGATTTTCTCCTGACCTACACGTTGGGCATGCACGCCATTGGCGCCGACGACAAGGTCGGGGCCAACTGGTTCCCGATGGTCCTCAAAGGATCAACGAGGACTTGGTTGCTCAACCTGCCTGCCGGGTCCATAGCCTCCTAGGCTGACCCGCGTGAGCAGTTCGTGAACGCGTTCCAGGGCGGCTACAAGCGTCCGGGAACCATGGCGGAACTGCACACGGTTGTGCAGAAACCGAGGGAGACGTTGCGGGACTTCACCAACAGGTTCTCCAACCTCTCCTATTCCATTCCTGAGGTGGAAGCGGCCGCCATCATTAACACGTACGCCATCAACGTCCGCGACCTGAAGATGCGTGCAAAGCTCAACACGCACCGGATCCGGACCACAAGGGATCTCTACGCTCTCACGCACAAGTGCGCGATGGCTGAGGAAGGGCGCTTGGCGCCCGAGCTTGCCGCCAAAGCAGCGGCAAACCCACCAGAGGGCTCCGGGAAGAAGAGATCCAGGAAACCCGGCGGGAAGCAAGTTCGTGCCGCGTTGCCGGGGGCTCCCCAGAGGCCCGCCAAGAAGGCGGCGGCGGCAGGAGCATCGGGCAGCAAGCCGGCAGCGGCCGCGCGTTGCCCCATCCACACCAACGCCACCCACGATGCATAGGACTGCCGAACTCTCCAGACCATCAAGGAGAAGCGCGAGCAGTGCCCCGAGGGGCGCCGCGCTGCCGGGGCTTGCTTCAACTACGGGGACATCGGGCACCTCTCCCGGGACCGCCCGAACAACCCCCGCGGCGGAGCAGGCCGGGCGCAGCCGGTGGCGACAAAGGAGAACCCGCAGGGGGTCGCGGTCAGGCCCGCGGCGGCAAGGACCGGCCTCCCCGGGGACGCGACAAGCCTCACGCTGAGCAGCACGGGGATGTCTACAGCGACGCCGACGCCGACGAGCCCGGCTTCCAGGAGCCTCGCGACATCGCCTGCATCCACGGGGGAGCGTATGCTCTCACGTCTCACGCCGCCGTGAAGTGGCTCACGCGTGAGGTCTGCGCCCTCCTCCCCAGTGTGGAGGTGCAGCAGCCGTTGAGGTGGTCGCATGTGCCGATCACCTTCAACTCATACGATCACCCGATCCGTCCCTTGGGTTCAGGTGTGCTCCCCCTCGTAGTGTCGCCGATCATAAACAACATGACGGTGACCAAGGTACTGGTGGACAGCGGGGCAAGCCTCAACCTACTGTCCGCCAAGCTGGTGGAAAAGCTTCAGCTCTCCCTGGAGCAGATGAAGCCCACCGACTCGTTCCGGAGGATCAATCCCGGAGTGGTGCAGCCCATGGGGCGAATCACGCTCCCGGTGACCTTCGGTTCCCGGGAAGCGTTTCGGACCGAGCACATCATTTTCGATGTCGCCATATTAAGACCGTGGTGTGTACACTACACGAGGGAGGCCTATAGGGTGAAGCAATATGGGATGGCCGTCGCTGACCCCATTCTCTTCAACGCCACTTTGCTTGGTCCAGACCCATTGTTGACCGAAAGTAGAAGGTTGGCGATTGAATACCTCACTCAATTCATGTTGAAGCACCAAGACCGCCGTTTTGTATTGATATTGTACCATCTACAGTAAGGTGTTTTCAATTCGCGTGAATGCATACATCTTTTTTCGTCGGAAGACTTACTTGTTATATTATTTGGCTAATACAATATGCGTCCTTTTGTGAAACAGCGACCATTGGGTGACAATCGCCATCTGACTACATATGGGAGGGGTCACATATTTTGATCCTCTGCGATGCAAGGGGAATGAACCGCACAACGCGACTTTGAGCCGATCAAATATGTCATCGACGCAGCCTATCGCGACGCGGTGAAATGGTACGCGATGCCTAGCTTCAGCCGCAATCGTGACGCTCCCCTCAGGCACACTTTCAACTTCCCCTGCGAGCAACAGCCTGAAGGATCCGTCTACTGTGGTTACTACTGCACGAGCACTATTCAGCAGATGATCAACAACTTCCAGCCGAAGGGGAAGAAGACCTTCGAAGAAGTGAGGAATTGGTTTCTGGCCAACGCCGAGTTAGGGCACAACTCAGAAATTCTCGTGTACGAGACCCAGTAGGACATCGGCGAAAGTCTCAACAAGGAGGTCTTCAAATCGAGAGGGGATTACTACGGGGGCGGGATTGTCGCCAAAAGTGGCTAAATTGTGTGGAACACTTCTAGTTGTGGCTTATTCTTTCAAACACTTTGTATACATGCATGTGACTTGAATGTTTAACTCGTGTGGAACTTTGTAATATATTTGCTGCTATTCTGTTTCTTTGGTGTTGTATACTATACTGTTGTATTCCTGCTATGTGTTGTATTTCTGCTATTTCTGTGCTACAGGAATATTTATTTTTATACATAATTCATTTATTTATTTTCGGGGAAAAATAGTACCAGTGGCGGTTATACACCACCGCCACTGGAACCTTCCAGTGGCGGTGGCCAAAGACCGCCACTGGAAATGTCCAGTGGCGGGTAATTTGCCCGCCACTGATGTACTCCACGCACTTTTCGGGTGGTGCTGGAGGAATTTACAGTGGGGGTTTGTAGGTCTTCGGTGGCGGGTATTTTACCCGCCATTGGTGATCTCAGTACAGCAGTGGCGGGTATTTTATCCGCCACCGATACTAAAACCTCCAGTGACGCAGAGTTGGTGACAGGCATGATCACCACCACCAACCCCTTTTTTGACCGCCACTAGAGGGGTTTTCTGGAGTAGTGATGTAATGTACATTTAATATAATGAACTATGTATGTTCTAAACCTCTCTAACTATAGATCTTGAGCCATATCAGACTGGCAGTAAGCACATTATCTAGGGTAAGCATATTATTGTGTATATTATTTAACGCCCACTCTTCCTTGAACCGTAGCTGTTACATGCAGTTCCACGTGCATACAACATGAATAAAAAGGCAATCGTTTAATTATCGTTTAATTATTCTAAATCGAACTCCATATATACATAGTTTAATACTCTCTCCGTCCAACAAAAAATGTCTCAAGTTTGTTAAAATCTGAATGTATTTAAACATGACTTAGTGTATAGAGACATTCAGATTTAGTTAAAGTTAAGACATTCTTTGTTGGACTGAGAAAGTATCATACATGAATGTCAGAATCACATAAGTAGCAGAACAGATCGTGGCTACCCTGACAAGGTCGATATGAACCCCCTAGTTTATAGATTCTCAGGACTAGCTGCGCAGATCGATCTCATGTTTAATTAATCCTAATTTCCCATACTTAGCCAAACGATATGCACGCGCCCTTGCGACTGGTTAAGATATGCATGTCCATTACAACTGTGGATTTACAAGTATACATGTGTATTTTGTAGAGTACTTTGCATTTGAAAAGTTAGAGCTCTCTGAATTTAAATTTATAGTAAAATATATGGCCGGTGCTTAATTTATCCATACTATTATAGTGTGTGTGTGTATATGGCACTAGTGACGTTAATTGCAGTCTAACACATTCAATAATTCGTGGAAAATGATAGTTTACGAGGTATGGCTGGAAGGTTTACGTCGTCCGGCCGGGAACATGAGTTAACAGTGCACAGATGCCGATGATTAATTAATCAGGTACTCCTTTCAGACATTCAAGTAGATGACATTGATAGGGGATAATTTAAACATGCAGTCGTGCGTCCTTTCAGACATTCAAGTACCAGTGCTACTGCATGTGCAGAGGCAACCGATCGATCTGGGGATAGCTAGGCTATCGTTCCATTTGGTTGACGAGGATGCATCATGCATGTCCCCTAATGCATGCCTTATTAGTCCTACGTTGCGCCGGAAAGATGTGTACTCGTCTTAGCTTTTCTAACTGACGCAGTTATGTATTGTCATACTATTTATATAATTGGTCATTAAAAAGACAGAATTAATCAACTTAATATATAAAAAGTAAAATTTATATACAGTCAAGTGATGTTTTAAGACGTGAGACAATATTTTATCTATATGTGATTTTCTATCGAAATGCAGAACTAAATATTAAATCTAGTGTCGGCTGGTGGACCGACTTTTGCATCAGATTTCTGAATTATTTATAGATTATATTAGCGTATTTGTGATTAAAGTTCAGTTCACCTACCAACCACTGGTTTTTACCTGAGATTGTTGATCACACTAACAATCGCTGAAAAGGGAAAATGGAGGTCGTGTTTAGCCCATACTTATCTAACTAACAATAGATAATTTGGATCAACGTGATGTTCTCTCTCCAAAACCTCGTATTGTGCTTCTATTATATATTGACTGGTCATTTGTAATTGATGTTAGTTTAGTATTTGTAATGAAACTTCAGATCACCTACCAATCTCTGGTCTTTCTCTGATATGGTTGATTACACATGATATAACATCCGTACACTAAATTAAAGTTCAGATGAGTAGTAATTGATGGATCAATTGTTTGCACTCATAGATTATGTGCGTGCTAAATTATATTAGTATATATGTTTTCATAATGACAATAAATCATAATGTGAATTTAATGTTTTTGTTCTATAGATATTTGGATTTAAATTTTGATAAGACTTAGTCATTTTTTTAGTTTGTGGAGATATTTATTACTCCATCCGATACATAAAAAGTGTCACCCACTTAGTACAAAATTTGTACTAACTTAGTGCCAAATGGGTGATTTATGGATCGGAGGGAGTAGTAATTAATATTTCCATGACGTGTGCAGAAAAATAATAGAAAATAAAGTCGAAAGATCGGTAATATATTGACCGACTAACTCGTTTAGCATAATAAAAATAAGTGTTAACTTAATTAGCATTAATCATAACATAGTAGGCCTATGTGGACCTTAAACCAATTTGATGTTTTATTCTTAGCCCATCTAGTATACCCAAGTAATCAAATCTTGATCGTTGGATCTTAGATCCAACGCGCAGAATAATTGAGGTGATGTGGATCAATGTGTAGCCTTCTCTTGGTACCCCTCACATTGATTTTAGTATATAATAGATTGTGGAGATATTTATTAGTAATTAATATTTTCATGACGTGTGTAGAAAAATAATGGAAAATTTAGTCGAAAAGTCGGTAATATATGAATCAACTAACTCGGTTGGTACAATAAAAATAAATATTAACTTAATTATCATTAATCATATCATACTGGGCCTTGTGGGCCTTAAACCAATTTAATGTTTTATTCCTAGCCTATCTAGTATACCCCACTCATTAAATATTGATCGTTAGATCTTATATCCAACGCCCAGAATAATTGAGGTGATGTGGATCAATGTGGAGCCTCCCTCGGTACTTCTCATATTGCTTTTAATACATAATAGATCTCTAGTAAATCGCATTGATCGATGTGTCCGCATTTTATATAGATTAATATATGGATTTATGAGAAATCTGATCAGCGAACTTTGGTGGTACTTTGTGTCCGTGTTGGTCTTGTACCAAGAGACTTACCTTTTTTTTTTTTTGAATTCAATCATGAGACAGCATTACATGTAACACCTGGGACATTCCATGGCCGTGTTGGTCTTGTACAGGAGTCATGCTGGAAAAGCAGGGAAATAAGAAAACTGTTACCTGGGACATCCAGACGTACACCCGGGCTGCAAGCTACATGTTGTTAGCAGTAACGTGTGCTCGAGAGGCCTAGAGTTTGATACTCAATGTTGTATCACTCGGAACGTTTGAGATCAGTATACTTAATAAGAAATTTCCATTTTCAAAAAGAAGCTAGGGACCAGACGCTCGAGTGAGAGGAATGTGGAGGAGGGGAAGGTGGGAGGGGCAGAGCATGACTGATTTCTCGACAACATCGAGGGGTCGAGGTCAGTGGCAGCACTAGTGTTGGTGGCCAGTGGAGGAAAATAACCTGATTGGAGAGGCACCCCTTACTACTTGATGATGTAGATAGCGGCCCTCACGTTAGAAGAGTTACTAGATCATCAAGGAAAAGAGAAGGAGCTAGAAGGTGAAGACGAATGGAGAGGATTGCCGCTAGGAGAGGAGGGGATGAAAGGAGAGAACCAACCGCACGGGGATTAGGAGAGGTGACAGTGCGGGGGCACAACGGAGTGGAGGAGTCGATATACGCTGAAGAGAAAAGGAATCGAGGCAAGCCTTTTTTGCGATACCTGTCCAACACGAACAGCCGTGCAGGAGTATTTCCAATAAGTTATTATTATAAGGCATGCTATGCTATGCTAAAAATGTGATGCAAAAATTTTGCCAATTTGTTTTCTGTGCAAAGTAAAAGGACACAATGGCCCTATTTTTCTTTTGGATGTCCATACCTTCACATATGATGCATGCTTTATAGTAGGGACCCCTTTGTAGTATATCAACAAAAAAAAATCCTACGTTATATTTGGTAAATCCCAGTGTGTGCAAAACTCAAGAGGGCATATGGCATATCTAAGGTTGATACAATTGTTTGTATACATCTACTGTGCAATGTGTGTGTCTCCTAAGTGGTCAGTACACAAGATTCAACACAAAGAGAAAATAAAAATGAACAAACTCACAGTAAAGTCAATTCCAGAGCTTGAATCTAGAAAAGTATATAACCAGCTGGCCCTTTCTGAAGAGTCATCTTATTCTTTGTTATCATTTTTCTCCTTAGAAGCAAACTTTTACGTAACTACGTGGTTTTTTTTTTCTTTTTTCAAAAAGGGGAAAGACACAGACTTTGCACCAATGATCAATCGATGCACGCAACCATCTTTATTTCACAGTCATAGAAACACATGTCATACAATATCATGGATTACAGAGCATGTGGGTACCAAAAATAGCCAGCGAAAAAGTCTAACATAGCAAGTCTATGTATCACTGGTCACTGCAAATGATTAGTACACTGCTAGCCAGTCCGGTTCAAGATATCCCAAGACACCATCTCTAGACAGTTTGCATCCGATAGCCAAAAGCTCTCGCCGACTCACAGGGAGGAGGAAAGAACAAAGGTGTATCCAGTGGGTAGCCTTGGTACGTAGATGACCGGCAAACAATGCCATTTCGGCAATTCCAAATGGCGCAACAGAAAAGCGAAACTCCCATCCCATCAAACAACTCATTAAGCCAGTTCCAAACATATTAGTGTTATCAGTCGGCGGTGGTATGTTAAATTAAGGTTATAAAGATTATTCTCGTCTGAGTTGCGAAAACAACATCTCATACTCCCATCCCAATTGTTTAACCAATCGACATGGACGCAAAATGATGTACAACCAATATGAAGAGGTGTTAAATCGTCTTTTTCTCATTACAAAATGTACAAAGTTTATATACCGCCGTTCCAAATTTCGTTTAACAAGCCTATCTTTAGGGAAAATGACGCTAAAAGGGATCTTAGCTTTGAAGGGTAGCCACAACTTCCAAAAAATGTGCTCAGTACGTCCTTGAAATCGTGGATATGGAACTAGGATAAATTTCGTTTAACAAGCCTATCTTTAGGGAAAATGACGCTAAAAGGGATCTTAGCTTTGAAGGGTAGCCAGAACTTCCAAAAAATGTGCTCAGTACGTCCTTGAAATCGTGGATATGGAACTAGGATAAATTATGCCTGCATGTTCAAATTGGGTCAGGCATGCATGCCGATGAGTTGGAAACTACAGATGCTACTACTACATTGGTACCGGATCAATTTAATTGGTAGTTAGGTGCACCCACGATGCATTCATGTGCATCGGATCGAAGGACCCTGTTGGCACTAATCAGATTAGCTAGGCACTCGTGTCAGTCATGGCGTGGCGCGTATAAGAGTGTTCTTTGCGCCCGTGAATATGTTAATTGCCGACACGATCGAGATCGATCATTTTGCATCCTAACAAACGCTCGATCGGTGGATGCTACCTAGCTAGATGTTCCATGTTGTTTTTTAATTTCCATATACATATGAGATCAAATTTTATTAACCTTGACTTCAAGAAACACAGTACACGTAGAGTCTCACGACCATGCACATACGGTCACCCTATGGACACACACATGTCTACCCCTATTTTTTAGGGCGCTCCCTCTGATTTCATTGAAGAAATCATAAACACATTACCTACCCATATGAGCACCTTCAAGGGATTGAGCTAGCAGATATTGGAGTTTACGAAGTCACCACGTGCACAAGCATCTCGCTATTGATGTGTACGTCACAAACCGCCGAAAGAATATTGCTGATTAAATCCTGAAATAAATTCAGATCAATGAATGCCCATGTCAAAGTAAGACTTTAATCTGAATGGGTTGGTTACACCAAAAGAAACGTAACCATCTATGCTACTTTCAGTTCACAAACTTTATTGATTTCGTTGCAGTTTGTAGATAAAACACCAACATGTAACACCAAACAAGCACAATATAAAAATATATTTGACAATAGTCCTAAGAGGAGATAGCACCTTTTAGTTTCCTATGTGTTGATTTATGTTTATGTGGAAAATGTGAGTTCAACTTGGTATTGGTATTTATCAATGATGATGAAGGGTAACCTCACCACATGTAACAAGTGGTGAATGTAATCACAGGCAGATAATTCATCCAAACAAGGACTGGAGTTTTAGCCACACATGCATGCTGCCCAGGATAGCAACCAAACACACCATTCTATATTGCATGTGCCTGACCAGGCAATTTATGAAATGGACTCAGGCCATTCTCAGGCATGTTGCCTAAGGTAGCAACTAAACAGACATTGCATGCGTTCGATTACAGCGTGCAGAGGAGCAAAATAGTCTAAACTCTGGAGATTTTCACTCAGCAGAGAGACGCCTTGGTCTTATGGAACAATAATATGCACCTTACTTTTCGGAATAGAGGGGAGTACATTGGTGTTTTTCTTACAAGCTCAGTCAACTCGTTGATAAAATCTGATTTAAGACAAATCCAAATATAAATACATAGACATTTCGAAACGGAGGGAGCATGTAACATTCCGACGAAAATGAGAGCCTGCTCTCGATTTTGTTTGAACTGAAGAACTGCTCTTCAGTCTAGATGTACTACCCGCTCCGTATCATATTAAGTGTCGAAATTTTTTAGTATATAAATACATCCATTTCTAGACGAATTTGAGTCATTCAACGGAGGTGTACATACCATCGGTAGCACATGGCTCTAGGCTCTAGCTATGATGAGCAAACGGGCTCATGTGGAAAAAAAATGGTCGTCGCACGCGTGGATCGACACGCATCGCTCCCTCGACAACCACAATCATCAGCCGAATGCTCAGGCCGGCCGGCCCCTGACGGCATGTGCATGGTGCATGGATAAACTGCGCCGCGCGCCGACGTCACCCAAACAACACGTACGTACCTACAGTGCATCATATGCATTTGCAGGTATACATACGTACCAAGTACTATACGAGCACCAGCCCATGCATGCATGCAGTACGTACTATACATGCACGGCCCTTAATTATCTTGTGCACGTGCAGCACGTAACTGAGAGATTTTTGTGCATATACATGTACGCCGTGCGCAAGTACACTACGAGTACGTGGAGCCACCGCATGCGTGCGTGGATTTCTGAAAATCTGTCGGCCGGCCGGGTCACTCTGCGACGGCCTCAAAAGGGGTGTGATCGATCTGTAAATGCAATCATATTAATCCATCGTGTCGTTTGCATGCAGGAGTGCTATGCTAGCTGCGGCGTACAGTTTGCTCACAGTTTGCGCTGATAATTGCGAACTATTTAACAATCATTCCAACTTAACTGTCGGCCATGCAGAATTAACATTATGGTCTGACTGGCATCATCTCTGATCTCCTTGAGACTCGATCTGGGTGCTAAACGTCACATCAACGGATATGATCGAACATTAAGGACAGATGACACTGAATGCGTGCAGGCAGAAGCTAGCTAGCTTGCCAGCTGACGGATGCACCATGCATGAAGGCACGTGAATGCTGGAGATATATAGGTTAACATCTATCGGCCGCTGGATCTTCGGAACATGCCAATGCAATGATAAGAGATCGATCTAATTAACTCTGCTAACACATGCATGCATGCATGCAAGCACACGGAGCACCACTAATTCCCTCGCTAGGTAGCTTGGGCGCCGACACTTCAGTAAGCTAGCTAACGTGCAGATATAAGGGTCGACGTAAACGTACGCGAGTGCGCGCTTTTCTTAATTATTGGTGCACTGCAGCATTGCATGCATGCATGCAACCAACGCAGGACACGCACCAATCATGCATGCATGGTACTCGATCGATCCGTACGTCCTTCGATCTCTGACAGCTAGCCTACTTAACGTACACTCGCATATGTACGATGTAAATATTCAGAGAATAATGTACACAAGGGTGGACAGATGTTCAGTCACACAACCAGATGTGGCCCCATAAACGTGCATGGAAAGAAAATAGCTCAAAGAAATAAAGATTAGGGATCATTTTCTAAATCTTTTAGTGCAGTTAATTGGCATCACATTTAGTCTACCTACGGTAGTGTGGTAGGTGTAACAGATGAGGAAACTTTGGGGTGTGTTTGGTACGGCTCAGTTTCGGCTCCATGGATTTAGTGAAGCGGGACATTCATAGCTTCACTTTTTTGTGAAACTGGAGATGTGATTAACTAAAAAATAATTAAAAAAAGCAAGATGAGACTACAAAATATCCTCTAAGTATACAAGTGACAAGTTGACACGACGATATATTTTGAATATATTCGGCAGACTCAATTGATGAGTGGGGCCAGTAGCCGAGAGTTTTCCTCTACTATTTCTTGATTGCCTGCACTCGACTTCGAGCCAAACGTAACTTTCCCGATGTCTAGGCCTAGCATTCAAAGTCGTTCTAGGCTCAACCCTTGACCTTGGACCGAACAACTCTTTCTGAGCGCGAGTGTTGAGACTATAACTCAAACAAGTTCTAGGCTCATTCCATGAGTTTCTTTCATGGGGGTCAAGTGAATGAGTTACACACACCCATATATTGTAAAAGGTAATTCTATGATATCTCAATGGTCCATGACAAATTGCCATGGATGGCCTTGAGGGATCATAAATATATATAGGAGGGTATAGTTCCAAAAACTATCGCAGGGTTATCCTACTTCTTCTTATCGTGATCTTGTGTTTGAGTCGTCATTCTCCTTCACCTTAGGTCCGTTTACTTCATTTAGGTTCTCCCTTGACTCATTTTTCACTTAACAAGGAGGTTTGACCGGCACCTTGATTGGATAAAAAAGTTGATTTGATCTCTAGCCATGTAAGAGACCTGGCCCGTGTAGAAAATAAAATATATGCCAAATGAGAGGTCACCTCCAAGAAAAATTGCTAGGTGTTACGATAAACAGTGTTCACCACTGTCCTGAAACTAATCATGCAGGTTGAATACTTGAATCGAGCTATTGGGTGAATCCGTGGGTAGATGATACAATATTAGGTCTGGGCCAGGTTGTTTCGGTTAACTTCTTTCTATGAAAATAAATACATTTTGTATTTCTATAATATATAGTTGATGCACAAAGTCATTCATTATTAAAGAGTGCCAAGTCACTATAAGCCGTCAAGCGAACAAAACACACGATACAACTCAAGCTAACATGCCATCCAAACAAACTGGGTTAATAATTCTTCTGCTACCATCTTCAACTAGCTAGCTACACCCAGCAGACATAGAATTCCACATCTCCCCACACTCATGTGGTCACCAAGAACGGATCTAGTGTATGCAGCAAGATGGATATATAGGCTAAAACTGTAGAAACTTTCTACTTATTTTTTTGATAAGAAGTCAGACAATTGTCTACCCTATATATTCCAAAGACTCAGAATTGAGTCGAGTTTGAGTTACAAAAGGACCCGGAAAAAACAGGTCAGAAAGAAGAAGAATAGGAAAAAGATAGGTCAAACAAACAAGTAATTCTCAGGAAATACTTTCTCCCCACTGAGCTAGGTAGAGCCTGAGCGGCATCTTGTTAGTTCTAAAGCTCCAAAGTCGGAGAGTGTCAACTATGTTTTGCTTGATGTTGCGCACTGGGATATGTTCATTCCGGAAGACTCGCATGTTACGAGCAAACAAGAGCTTTGAAGCACACGCAGCAAAGAAGATAAACCAGTTTTGGTCCTGCTCATTTTGTTCTTCTAGGAAGGAGTAAGAACTACTAGCGCGAGATGCTTGGCTGATCAGTCCAGGTCAGACCAGAGGTAATGTGCATCGCAGCATCGAAGTAGAACATGGTCAATACTCTCAGTAGCCGGGCAGATATCGCAGTCCCCGTGATCAATATTCTTCCATTGTTTCTTGATCATGTTGTTTCTTGTGTTTAGACGGCCATGGAAGGCTAACCAGAGAAAAACTTTGTGCTTTAAGGGGATAACCGAATGCCACGTGAACTTACTTGGACCCCAAATAACACC
The DNA here is from genome assembly GCF_000005505.3 of Brachypodium distachyon. NCBI lineage: Eukaryota > Viridiplantae > Streptophyta > Magnoliopsida > Poales > Poaceae > Brachypodium > Brachypodium distachyon. Next base: position 34,132,131 of record NC_016131.3, on the reverse strand, counting down.
TCTGAATGTGAGCAGCCAATAGAAAAAGGCGGTTGTTGCAGGCTTGCCGCTCAAAGAAGCAGTACGAACATCTTGCGCAGAGGCAACCGGCTGAAAGTTCAGTAGCTTCATATGTAGGTTCTGGAGCTCTCTGATTGCAGTGTCCGATAAGTGGGAATGGAGTTTTAGGGACCAACTCCCAGAGAATCGTGAGGCAACCGTGGAGAAGCGGTGTGTCGCATAGGAGAAGAGTGTCGAGAAAACTGAATATAATCTTCCATCCGGCAACCAGTGATTGAACCAAAAGGAGATGTGGGAGCCATTCCTGAGCGTGCACACAGTGGAATCCTGAACAAGTTGAATGTAATGAACTAGCGCTTTCCAAGTTGGTGTGTCGCTTGCCCGAGAGACATGAGAGATATTTCTTGATGTGTATTGCCGTGCTAACCAGGTGTAACAAGGAACATCAGAGGACTGCAAAACCTTACTGAGAAATTTGCATAACAAAGCATCATTATGAGCTGTTAAGTCACGGACGCCCGGACCACCATTGACTCTTGGTAGAATGACTTTATCCCAGGCAACAAGGCAATCAACATTAGCAGTTGAGTTCGATTTCTTCCATAAGAAGTTCCTTCTGAGCTTGTCGACCTTGTCAATGCTCTCTTTCGGCCATTTTAAAATTGCCATGTAGTAGCTCGGAATGGAAGAGAGAACTGCATTGATCATAGTAAGGCGGCCACCCCAAGAAAGATAAGTAGACATCCAACCTGCGAGCCGACGATCCACCTTCTGTATCACCGGCATTAGAGAGAGTGCCGATAGCTTTTTCATGGATAACGGCAGTCCAAGGTAGTAGCATGGCATTGCACTAATGGGGAAGCCAAGTAAAGCGGCAGACTGAGAAATAAGTTGAGCGTCCATGTTTATTGGGACGAAAGTGCTATTGTGGTAGTTGATTTGCAAGCCAGAGAAGTCCGAGAATGCCTGTAATATATTCTTAATAGCTGCAACTTGAGAGAGTTCACCTTTGAGCAGAATTAGTGTGTCGTCCGCATATTGTAATACAGGAAAGAAGCCTGTTGCATTAAGTGGGTGTAGAAGCAGCCCCTGCTCAAAAGCCTGGCAGCACATACGTTGGAGAACGTCGGCCAGCAAAATGAAAAGGTATGGAGACAGTGGATCACCTTGGCGAACGCCTCGTTTGAAGCGGAAGATCTCCCCAACTTGCCCGTTCATCAGTACCCTTGCTTGTCCGGAACGCATGATAAGATCAATCCAGGCAACCCATTTGTCGCCGAAGCCTCGGTGAGAGAGCACAGCTAGAATGCTATCCCAGCTCACACTATCAAAAGCTTTCTAAAAGTCCAGTTTCAAGATCATCAAAGGCAACCGTCTTTTTTGTGCACATTGTACCAATTCAGACGCAAGAGCGAAATTTTCGACAATAGCTCGGCCTCTGATAAAACCTGACTGCATGTTATGGACCAACGATGGTATGTGTAATTGTAGTTGGTTGGCCAGCACTTTGGTGATAAGTTTAAGTATACTGTGTACTAATGAGATCGGCCGGAAGTGTTTGATCTCCACGGGAGCTTCAACCTTAGGCAGCAGAGTAATGAAGGCCATGTTAATCCCTGCTAGATCAACTCACAAGTTAAAAAACCCGTCAAATAAGTTCATCAGATCATCTTTGAGTATGGCAAAGAAAGCTTTGTAGAATTCATTTGTGAAGCCATCCGGCCCAGGGCTCCTGTTGTTAGGCAAGCGGGAGATAGCTGACAGAATTTCATCCCACTGGAAAGGAGCAGTGAGCTGCTGTAAATCAGATGGAGAGTAAAGGTTATTCAGCTCAACTGTTGGCAGAGAGGGCGACAGGCATCCAAAGATATCTCTGAAGTATGCTGTTGCAATGGCAAGTTTGCCTTGATTGTCAAAGAAGTCTGTCCCATCCTTGCGCACAACTTTGATCGTGTTTCTCTTGCAGTGACAGTTGGCAGCGATATGGAAAAAACGAGAGTTTTCGTCCCCCAACTTGCACCAGTTGATCTTTGCTCTTCTTTTCCACATCATGGACTGCCATTTGATGAGGACAGTCAATTTATCTTGGGAGTGTTTGCGTAAGATAAATTCAAGATTTGTAAGCAGGCGTCTTTCCTCAATCGCGTCAAGGTACTGAATTAGCAGCTTATTGTTGCTAATTAAGGTGCTGACACTCCCTTTCCTCTTGGCCCAGGCTCAGGCAGCAGCCCGACTTCTTCTTAGTTTGAAGTTGATTCTAGAGATAGCTGATGAGATGGGTCGGGTGCCCCTGGTCCAACACTCGGAAATCAAAGATCTAACCTCCGGGATTAACAGCCAATGGTTTTCAAACTGAAAGATCTTTGGTCTTGGCACCTGTGAGTCAAAACCCACGAGCGCCGGAGTATGATCAGAAGTAGCTGCAGTGACAGCCAAAGCCGAAGTTTGTAAGAAGGAGAGATTCCAATCCACATTTACAAGTACTCTGTCAAGCTTCACAAGAGTTGGGCATCTCCTTTTGTTTGACCACGTGAACAGCCTATTTGCAATATCAATATCAATAAGGTCATGCTCATGGATCCATTCATTGAAGATTTCCATGACCGCCCAGTTGATTCGATTGTTGTTCTTTTCAAACTCAAACCGGTACATGTTGAAGTCTCCCAACACAATCCATGGGCCAGAGATCTGCTGCGCGACGGCGAAGATTGACTGTAAAAAATCTTGTCTCAGCTCAGCAGAACATGGCACATATACTGTGGTCAAGTTGAAATTCGTGTTATCAGAAGTTGCAGTGACAGTCACAGTGATCAGAGGTCGCAGAAGTCAGCCAATGCCCGATGCTTGCTCTTCCCCATGGGCTTGGGTGTACCAGAAAGCGGAGTAGCAATGGACGAGGCAATGTCCAATTGCTTCTTCTTCTTCTTTGATGCACCGGACTTGTTGGAGCTGCTGGAGCGGATAGAGCAGCCAGAGCTGGAGGATGAAGTATCCACACAGACAGCCTTGCGCTTGGAGGCACGGTCCACCGGACTGATGCGCACACCTTCATACATGCTCCTGATGCACGCACTGCGTCTTGGAGAAGGGGCAGCAGGCACAGGATCATGGGGCAGCTCCACAGTTGGAGTCCCAGCAGGCGTGTTGTCGCAAGGCTGCACCTCCTCCAGCACAGGCTCTGCACGGATAGGGGCAGCAGGCAGGAGCGGCAGCAGACAGGGGGAGCTAAGGACGAACTCCAGGTCGGGGTCTTGAGGAGCATTGGCGCAGGCGCAGGAGAGGCGAGCGATGGCAGGTGGCAAAGCAGAGCAGGGGGCGTGGAGGAGCGAAGTGCAGATGACTGGAGATGCCCAACTGCGCTGAGCATTGAGAGAGGCGGCGGCTAGAGCAGTGTCGGCAATGGGCGGTGGTGGGGGTCTTCCTACTTATCAAAAAGTAAATTAGCTTTTCGAAGTTCGAAAGGAGGCTTGTTGAAACAAGTTACATAGAAAATACTAGCCAAGTAGGCAAACTATAAACTCATAACTGCCATTTAGAATTTTGGACGCCACCCAGCTAAATTGGGAACCATAGGGCTTGAGCGGGATGCTTCGACTTTCACCTCCGATAGAACATTCTATTTTACCTATTAAAGGAAAAAAATCCTAGAGGGGCTAAATGGCTCAAAGTATGCAATTTTAAAATGTCATCATGTTGCATGGTGATGTATAGTAGTCGCTTCGATCCATAAAAACTATCCTAGAAGGGCTAAATGGCTCGAAGTATGCAATTTTAAAATGTCATCATGTTGCATGGTGATGTATAGTAGTTGCTCCGATCCATAAAAACTGTCGCTGATTTAGTACAACTTTGTACTAAATCAGCCACACTTGTTAATGAATCGGAGGGAGTACTAAATAAGTGAAATACAAAACCTATCTAACATGGTGATGTATGTGGTACCGTATAATTTTGGATTTTGAGGTTCCACAACTTCGATCCTCCATGGATATATGAGTTGTTCTGATGTAGACACGCGCATATACGGATCCTCAAGTGTTGATATCCAACATCAACATATGCGCGAGGGAGGAGAGGGAGGCAGGCGCACCAAAATTGAAGATGAAGGATACAAATTAGAAGAATGTCTTGTGTGCAAGGGGCAGCCAACGAAAAGAATGATATGCCCAGGATGCACCACAAGTCGTGTACGAATATGAGGCGCACTAGGACAGCCTACGACGAGTCCGACACGTCTAAGGAGCGCCCGGATCTGCGAGTCCATGTTTGAGTCTGAGTCAAATTCTAGTTTGAGTCGAATTCTAGTTCTAGTTTGAGTCCGAATCGAATTCTAGTTCTAGTTTGAGTCTGAGTCGAATTCTAGTTTGAGTTTGAGTCGGAGTCTGTATTGAGTTTGGGCTACTCCTCGTCTATATAAACAAGGGGTACGTCTAGGTTTAGGGGAGACCAAGTTTTAGCTATTTTCGAGACTCTTGTTGATTGCGAGAAACATTCATCTGGAATCATATACACCATATTCGTTTCGATAGGGTGTTTTTTATTTACTGAAAGTTCGAGCGTAATCTGTCGCTCCGCTGGGAATTGGAAGATTGCGAAACTGCTTGTGGTCGGCGGACTACTGCACAAGTGTGGGGTGTTGCGAATTTCCATTGGGTTGCAAGTTCGTCGTGCGGCGACGGGTGAACAGCCGGAAAATTTGTAGAATCATACAAGTTATCAACGTTGCTCTCTGAAAAGATCGGGCCGCCTCTTATCACGTACTCTGCTTTTATATACTCCCTCCGTCTCATATTAAGTGATTCAAATTTATCTAAATATGGATGTATCTATATTCTAAAATACGTCTACATACATGTAATAAAAAGTCATTTAATACAAGACAAAGGAAGTATAATCATTGCCTCTCGAAAAGGATAAGGGAACAGAGCAAGCGACAATTAGAAAATAATCGAACATGTGCATCAGCGTACTTAGGGGCACTATTATGGTACAGTAGCTACTAATCAGAGGTAATAATGCAATTACAATGGCTGAATGGCATCGTGGTTCCCGCTAATCTCAAAGCACGTCCACTGTCCCGTGCCGGGCTCGGCCTCCTCGTTCGAGATCAACGGCTCGTAGCGCCTCCCCTCCCCGGTCCCATCCTCCTCGTGCTCCCCTTTCTCAGGCCTGGCTCCCTCTGCCGCCGACGCCTGGACCCCACCCTTCTCCGCGTCACACATCGCCACGTCCGTCGAGGAAGAAGACGTCAGCATCTGCGCCCGCCGGGCCTGCGCCTCCCAGTCGGTGGACCCCACGACGCAGAGCATGAGGCCGGCGCAGCACACCTGGGCCGCGAGGAGGCCCACCCAGAGCCCGACGAAGCCCACGCCGAAGCCGAAGGCGAGCGCGACGGCGACGGGCATCCCGACCAGGTAGAAGGCGCCGAGGTTGACGCGCGCGGCGCGCGAAGGGCGCGCGCTTCCCCTGAGCACGCCGCATCCCACGGTCTGCGGGCAGTTGCCGAGCTCGCACAGCCCGACCACGGGCAGCGCGGCCGCGGTGAGGCGGAGGATGTCGGCGTCGGCGGTGAACAGCCGGCCCCAGGCGTGGCGCATCCCCGCCGCGAACGCCATGGCCGCGAGCCCCATGGCCGCGGCGCCGGCCACGGCCACGCGCGCCGCGGCGCGTGCGCCCGCCGGCCGGTTCGCGCCCAGCTCGTTCCCCACGCGCGTGGACACGCCGAGCCCCAGGGACGAAGGGAAGACGTAGACCAGCGCCGTGGTCTGCATGAGCACGCCCATGGACGCCACAGCCGGCTTCGGGTCAGGCAGGAGCCCGCACAGCAGGATCATCACCTCGTACCACCACCACTCTAAGCACACCGACACGCAGCTGGGCGCCGCCAGCCGCGCCAGCGGCCCCCATCCGGAGAGCCATTCTAACTTGGAGCCACTCCATGCCTCCCGCAACGCTGTGTCGCGCCGGGTGACATACGCGAGCAGGACGCCGAGGAGCACGAAGTTGGATGCCGATGCCGCCGCGGCCACGCCCCGGGCGCCGAGCCCGAGCCGCTCGACCAGCGCGTAATTGGCCATGACGTGGAACAGCACGGCCGCGGCCGCGGCGAGCGTGAGCGGCTGCGTGATCCCTTGCGAGCGCAGGTAGACGCGGAGCGGGTGGATGAGGGAGAATGTGAAGAGGTCTGGGAGGGAAAACAAAAGGTACCGCTGCGCCAGGGCCGTGATCTCGCGGTCCTGGCCGAGGAAGACGAGGATCCTGGACATGTTGAGCCAGAGCGCGGAGAGCGGCAGCGAGCAGCAGAGCAGGAAGAGGATACAGCGGCACAGGGTGAGGCCCAGGAGCCGGGGCTGCTTGGCGCCGAACGCCTGGGAGCAGAGCGGGTCCATGCCGAGGGAGAGCCCCGAGAGCACGGAGTAGCCGGTGATGTTGGCGAAGGCCACGGCCAGCGAACCCGCCGCTAGTGGGAGGTCGCCCAGGGAGCCGAGGAAGAGCATGGACAAGGCGGTGCGGGAGTAGAGCAGCAGCGCCGTCAGCGCGATCGGGCACGCCAGCCGGCATAGCGCCGCCGCCTCGCGGACAGTCTCGCCGCCGGCCATGAGCACGTCACGCTCTTGGCACTTGAGCTGGCGTCGGCTATGGGCGGCGCCGGTCGCGCACTGGGCCAGCATCACGTAGACGTGGTGGCCGGCCACCGCCACCGCTGGCGCCGAGGGTTCGGGCGTGGTGGTGCACATCTGGCCGCCCGGGAGCGTGCTGCAGCTCAGAGATCGAGGAGAAGAAGGTTTAGGCGGCGGCACGAGACTAGTGGCAGTGGCAGAGCACAGTTCAAAAGCTTTGGTGGAGTGTACTTGGGCAGGGACACCGTGTGCAGAGCGCCAGAGCTGCAGGGTGCGGAATGGCAGAGTGAGTACGTGGGGTTTTATAAGGACGATGACAGGTTAGTTTGTTTAACCTCTGGATGGAAAGTGCTCCCGGGAATGTGGATTAACTTGCAATCTTTCATGGAAATTGAATTTTTCGATTTAACGAGCACGCGCCGGCCGGGGAAGAGCGATTTGCAGCCCACCTGAGTCCTGTTCCTATTTCTGCCCAAGGGGCCAAGCCCACTTGAGTCTTGGTCATATTTCTGACTCCATCATCGGAACGGAACGGAACAGTCCACAGTACGTCCATCCTATCCTCTCACGCAGCTGAGATCTTCCTCTCAAAAAACAAAAACGCAGCTGAGATCTTGCCCCGGGATCGCAGACGAGCTGTACGTTGCGTGACGCCTACGCTGCCAGTGGGGACATCTGTTCCTGAGCAGCAGGCGCGTCTGCGTCCCATCCCCTCTTCAGCGTGAGTCGATATTGTCCAAGCCTTATCCCTGGACAACATCGCCTAAGGATTGAACATGTTAGATACGTTACACACGGAAATTGCTCATAAATATTATGCATCGTTGCTAAGTTATTTATGAACGAGTTGTTAACAGGACAGAACCCTAAACAATATTCTAAGGTCACAATATTTCCTGTGAATGTTCTCGGAATGTTTTATCTAATATCCATTTTAATTTGCTGTTTTTCAGCGTTCTTGTTTTTTTTAACCAAAAACAGTAGGAAAAGTTCCTACTGTGTCATTTACTTTCGTTTCTTGTTAGCAACATCTATTTGAATGTTCATTTTGTAGGTTTTCCAATATCCGTCATTTTCTTGCTAGGGCATGTACAGTGATTGAGTCATTGAGAGGGCATATCTTTTCTCAATGTTTCATGTCATTTAGAGATAACAATACAAACATGTTGTACAATTATGTATTTCTTGATGTTATATCTAACGATTAATGTTTGCATGCCTCTTAAATTAAGGGGTGATTAACATTTAACTAAAACATTTGTGACAAAGAGATGTCATCTGGTATAGTGGAGAAACGTGTCCTATCTTAAGCGTAGTCTCTTAGCTAAGAGAAGCATCGCGCCTTTTCTTTTCATTCGTCTCAATTTCATATCATATTTTATCCCCATTTTAATTTCCTAAGAAAAGGCACCCACCGAACGTAACCAAGAACATGGCCATGCCCTGTGCCCGGACCCTCTCTCTCATAAGAGTTGGCCGGCCCGTCATTCGTGTTCCATCACCGCAGTTAGAATGGACGTGTTCGTGTTATTTACCGAGTGTTTTGTGCAAACCGAACTATTTGCCCAGTGTCTGAGACTGACAAAATACACTCAACAGACAATTCGACGTCCGGTAAAGTTCTTGATTCCAATAGTGGACTAAAGAGGCGCCGTCACAGAGAATTTTCTCTTCTTTGTCGTATCGGACCAAGACTTGCTCGATCCCGTCACCAATGTCATAAGTTAATTAATTCGGCCATTCATGCTGTCATGCTTGCACGCGCGCGGGCTACAAGTCTAGCTAATTCAAAACTTCAAAGACAATTACTCAGCCGTCTTGTTCCTTAATTTGACGCACGCATGCTTGCTTGTTTTATCCAGAGAGGCAAAGTAAGAATCCACCAGTATCCCATCCTGCCTGACTTTCTCACCGCAAGACTTATATCTAGATCGATGTTCCCCTTTGTGAAGCGCTCTCTCTCCCATGGTGGATTATACTGCATCCCACTAAAGCAACTTTCTAAGCGAGACAGAAAGGTGCACTAGATAGACATATATATATCCACGTGCAAGAAAAAAAATTGCCCAACTAAAGTTTGTTTGATATGGACACCGCACTTCATCTTTACTTGAGTGTGCATGCATGCATGTGTGATATGATCATAGACCAAAATAATTAACGCCATTAGGTGCCCTTCACTTCGCTTGAAATCTTCTTTGTCGCGGATCTAGATCTCGTGCAGAACCATGCAATAATCTGTACAAATTAATCCGCTCGTGTGCGTGTACTGTGTACCGTGTATGAAGATAATTCTGGTGCAATGGACTTGTATAAGCAAAACGCCCTGTGGAACAAACTTGCGAGGATCGTTTTTTCGTTCTTTATACTGAATGGCCTCTCGACTTGATCTCTTGATTGCATATGCATGGTAAGGAAACCTAAAAGATTTGCAATTTACTGCAGTGTGCAATACTGGCGCCATATTATATGCAACCAATCGATAATTGCCAGAATCTTTTGCACACCACTATTTTCTCCAGGGGAGACTTTCTTTCAACCTCACCAACTATTGATGTGGCAAGCATGCTCACCAAAGTTCTTTTCTCTCACGTGAAACCTGGGTCCCTAGCTTACTTTTGTCGACGTTGAAATGACGCAGATTCTTAGTTCAGGCATGTATACAATAATCTCGATTAATTTTATACTTAGCACACGACCATGATGGCACTTGTTGCCGCGCAACCGTCAATGTGGATAACAGATAGGGCAGAACTAGCATGTATAGTAGTGTTGGTTTCACTTGAGCCCAAGGATCTTTCTCTAATCTTACTAAAATAGTGATTAGAACAATCAAATATTTGGTTGACCCATGCATGGCACAATCCACATGAACTCAATGTTATTTTTGTAACTTCGCCACTGATAACAAAATGATTGGAACTGACGCAAATTTATTGGGGACATGGACATGAAAGTTAAAAGTTACATAGACAAAGATATATATATATATATATATATATTGTTAGTGATGTAAGAGGTGAATATTTGTTAATGGTGTAAAATGTGAATTTTAGTTACTATGAAGATATTTGGGTCCTTGCTTGAGTGATAACTACGTAGCACATGGTTGGATGTGTTGTTAGTGAGGTTCTGGTTTCCCGTGGGAGAAAGCCTTAACTAGTTGTTGTCCAGCAAATTTTATATGGAAATGGCGGTCTTTAGAACATAACACCTAGTTAGTTAGCGGTGAGTGTGGTGCTAGAATTGAGATCCGGCTGGTAGGGACAACCAAAAACTAAGAACGGATGGCTTAGGAGACGTGGTTGGGTGGGTTTCGGGTTAAGAAAAAGCCCAATTATCTCGCTGCCACCAAATTTGCTACAGGAATAGCAGTTTGTTAGGACAAAAGGCCTGGTTAGCGGAGAGTATGACACTACAACTGAAATGAGAACGGACGGCTTAGGAAAATGGATGCACGATAAGAATGTGGAAGTAGGCACACATGTTAGACTGCGTGGTGGGGTGTGCTTTCGGTTTCATGTTGAGCAAAACCGTACCCTAATCAACAATAGCCATCGAATTTTCTATGGGCATAGCGGCTCCTTAAGAAATAAAGCTAGTTATCAAAGAGTTTGTCTGGCACTACAATTGGAGCCGATGGCTAGAGACAACCCATGCCAAATGCGAGATCGGATGGCTCAAGAACATGAATGCACGATAGGCCTCCTATGGTGTCTAGTTTTATTTGTCGATTTGGAAGCTATCCATACTCAATTTGTCAATTTTTAGTTGTTACCAATGCTATTGTGGTAAGTTTTACATGAGGGAAATTATCAACCTCATACCATAAATGACATGGCCATGTGCCATAAAAAAGACCCTATATGCCCGTTGATACATCGTCATGGGGTACTATTACATTGTACGTCCATATCGGTCCTTGTATGCGAGCAATCAATTTTGACTTCCGGTGGCATCAGTTACGTATATCTTATCTAGGTTTAGTTTGTGGTTGCTGAACTATGTTGCATTAAACTTACTTTATAATTTGAATATTTTAGTTAGAGAAACAGTAAAACAAGCAAAAGCGGATCCACCGCAATACTAAATGGGCTGGGCCTTAGCAAAAGATAAGCATGACTTCTTGTTGAGCTTAAAGATAAGCATGGCTGAGCTATAGCTAGCCTAATTACTAAGAGAATGTGATTCGGTAATGTTTTAGTTTGCATAATAAATTGAGTTGTATAGGCCAGGTCAATGGACCACAAAATTCTCGTTGCATACAAAACTGCCCGTGCTACACACAAGTTTGATCCCTCGTAGCATTTCGAAAAGACCACGTTTCCCCCATCTTCATTAAACATATAATTCGCCTCCCTGTCGTAAAAAACATATGAATCGCTTCCATGTAATATAGTCTTTCATATATATACCGGCATAAAAACCAATAATGTGTGGTATATGTACACAGCTGGGTGGTAACTTTTTTTCGAACTCTTTCCTCAATCTACTAGGGAAAATAACTAGCTAGAATAGCATATGTGGCGAGCAATCTCAAATCGAATATAAGAAAACTAGCTTTAATTAACGTGTCCCTATGTTTTGCAACGAAGCTAGTAGTAGTGGTACTATTAGTCTGATCCAAATTTATTGCAATCATGATGTGTGCCGCACTTTTACGGAAAGCACATGCAAACTTTGCGTTGTTAAAGGAAGAAAGAAAATTCCTAGATAGAGCAGTACGGAGTACGTCGAAAGGGCTGGATGCCCAATTTGCCGCTTCGTGCGCTACAACAGATTAAAGTTGGCAGTGTGTCGTGCATGTGGCGGGGCTAGCTAGCTTGACACGCTTGCATATACGTTTAATCCTGTATTTGTTAATGCCTTAATGGTACATTTTGGACTTGGTCTTGGATTCATGGCCGAAATTTTTGTTTTGACGGTGAAGTTCTAGAGTGTCGGCAAAGTAGCAACACGACGACTGGGAAAGGTTAGAGGGAAATCTAATTGAAGGTTAATTTCGGCTACATGCGAGAAAACGTCAGTCTCAAAAAACAAAACTAGCTAGCTCAAGATATATGCGCAATATATGGTTGCAAACAAGTGAATATATCCAGCGAAAATTCCCATTTCAAAATGAGGAAACCTACACTCCAAACATGTTTTAACAGGACAGTGTATGAACTGTATGTGAAGTTGTGAACTGGGGGCAGACTTGTCATATTGACCCGCTCAGGATTAGTAAAAATTATAGAGCTTTTTCGACATGAAGTATAATTTAAAGAAACATCCGAGAAATGCTGATCAGACAGTTTGATTGGCTATCTCGCGTGTTTGTTTGGATGTTAAAATCAGTATATCCAATACTCCCTCCATCCCTTTATACAAATCCACATCACTTATTTTGGGACGGAGGGGGTATTTCTGTCCTATGCCGTCCTATGCCGTCCTTTTAGGTCCATGAAATGGCCGTGAGCAAATGGACGTCAATGTATGACTAAAGATCGACGACAAGGCAGGGCTTAGCCCAGATTTTGGCCTGCCCCTCCACGGAAGCTGCACGGCACGATGTCGTCCATGTTGTCGCTTCTTCCTTTTGTCCGACAATTAGATGCACTTGAACTCTGTTCATTTAAAGAATTAAAGTGTATCCTCGTTCTTGTTTCCGTGCCATGTATGTAGCCCATATCCATAACTCAAAAACAACATAAATCGATCAAATTAAGAGTTAATGAAAAATGATCGTATGTATTTTCATTTATCATTACATGTGCATATGCGAGTATAAGTGTATAACCTTTACATTTACAAAAACTCATTAAACTGGAGAGTGAAAAATTGGGTACGCTTTTGATTCTCCTCAGCCCTCGATTTCCATACGAGATAAATTTGGGTTACCTTACAAAAAAAAATTTGGGTTACTCGACCATATGTTGATCGGCTTACTTTGATTACTTCACCTAATTCAAAGCAGTTATAATAATATCATGCCGATAGTTTTGCATACATGGCATCTTAGTGGGATAAAAAAAACATAGTTATGACTGTCTACTAAAACAAATGTGCATAGACATATGAATGTGTAATATATACCTCTAATATTTCGTTGAGAAAACCTTACATTTTTACTCATCATCCGTAGATTCATGTGTTTGTCTATTTTATAGCTCACGTTATTCAATTAATTTTATATAAAATACAAAGGAAGAATACATCATTTGGATCTTTTAAAACCTTCGGGTTACATGGAGTCCGAGCTCACAAAATCTGCACTAGTAGTATAGCTATATTTTTTTAGGTCAGGGTAGTAGCTAGCTAGTTCGCGGTGATTCCATATGGGAGTGGTTGTGTTACTTGGGCCTTATTTAGGAGGCCTATGGTGGATTTCGAGCTTTATATATGAGAACAATACAATTTTACTTATTTTTAATTTTATGTTGAAAACTTGAAACCAATTGAGTTTTATCGAGCTAACGAACAATTGCATTTCACTAAAATCGTCTGGTTTCAGTTTTGACCCTACGTTGAACTTACTCCGAGAAATTTCGAACCAAGTTTCTTAACCAGTTTTTTTTTTGAGGCCCCCATATCAAAAGGATCGACACCTAACCTGAAGGAAGCACAAATAAATAATTAAAGTGAAAAAGAAAAGGAAGAAACCTATTTTTATTATGGTAATTCTTCACAAACCCCATGCAGCAATTAATTAAGACCCAGAATCAGGATAATTGCAGCACTCTTGACACCAACCCCAATTCGACATGATTGCCCATAAGAAACAGTGATCCCGATAAGGAACCATTTATTGGGACGCCTAAACTACTCCTATATCGTCCCATGCATACCCTCCGTGATTAAGTATGAGATGGAATCTGGAGGCACGATGCGGTGGACCGTAGATTAGACATGACGATAACGAACAGTCCCAAAAGGCAAAGATACATTAGTCATTAGACAGGATAAAGGCATTCCCCGGTGTATTGGGTCAGGTAGATAGAAAGACGCACGGTGACCAGTGATCTGAGCACGGATAACACATATATGCACGACAGCTCATAATTAATCATATGGAGAACATCATCTCCTGATCTCTGCTCTTCAACAGTCAGCAACAAGGCGTGCATTATGATTATGTGGTTGGTTTGCCAAACAGACAACGAGACAGACGATAACTGAACTGACAGGGGAAAAGAAGAACACACAGTGCTGCTAGACCGCTTAGCTCCCGGATCAGGCGATAACGCGACCCTGTCGGCGTGATCTGCATAGAAGTTTCCCTGTGTGCAACATGCATAAAGCATCGCCTAGCTCGATCGGAGTATTCTGGCCTTTACCAGTGTCCAAAGAAGAAGGGGAAACTACTGGCATTCTGGCCGCCGAGTCCATTGTCATCTACCTCGTCCCCCACTCCATTATTACTCCAGGCCTACCTAGCTCTAATCTGCTGCCGGCGAAAGCACGCGTAGGGATAATTGCCAACGCATTTGGGGGTTTTGGCATCATCGTCGTCGAGATTGCCGCTGCCGCTGGGTTGGCGTAAAGGTGTCACCGGGCGGCGAGCTCGTCCCTCCATCTGGTTCGACCTGCGTTCTTCCAGGCGAGTGAAATTCTCTTCTCCCTACGTAGGGTATGGGGAGAAGGGCCTGATGATGCACGAAATAGTTTCTTTGTGCTCCGGTCCCCGATGTGCAAAAGCTGGGGAAATTGAAGATTTTGGAGGCCTCTAGGTGGTGAATCATCATCGTAGGCTACTTGATCTTGGTGTGGTTTGATTTAAAATAGGTTAAACATTGGGTGTACGGTACTGAGACAGAGGCCAGTAGGTCCACCTGGTGCAATGAGCTTCTTGACGTTTAGGATTGCCAAGAGATGCAATGTATACTAATGTTTTTCAAGTAAAGCTTACCAGCAGTACTCTGGTAGCTACCGGAGACGCTACGACAATAGGGTTAGATTTTGTAAGTAGCTTACTAATCAGAGCAATAGAGTTAGATTTTTGAAGTAGCTTACTAATCAGAGCATAATTTGTTGCCTTCAGCGTGGTCAGATTTCGTAGCAAGAGACCTGGAGCATTGGAAGGTGTTTCAAATTTTCCATAAACTGAAGCATTATCAAGATGTGAAGCATCTTCAACAGTCCACGTTGTCTGGTTTGGTACTTCACCTATTGCTGATCAGTTTTGGAACATGAACATTATCTGTAAGGAGCAAACTACCACCATTTCTGAGATTTGGGATGATCAAAATCTCAAGCTCACCTTTAGGAGAGTTTTTCACTACCACTGCTGTCCAGGTTTATAAGGATTGCGTGTATTTCTAGATCATTAATTTGATCAGATAAATTTATATCTATATTGAACAAAAGTATACAATTAGATTAAAGAACTTTTTAGTGATCTTGTCATATAACTTGAGCTATATTTCGTCCCTTAAACTGGTGATCTAAGAACCGGCTCAGGCCTTGTAAATCCAGACAGAAGTAGTAAATGATGGAAAGTGGTATGAGTTAAAAAAACTGCAAAGAACATTAATTACAACGAGGACATGAATTTCCCAATTTTGCAATAACCACTAATGGTTATATACTCCGTAAGTTCGGTCAAAAAATACTCGAGTTCTTTACACAGTATTATCAATAATTCAATTTTAGAGCAGTCTCTTGGGTCTATATCCCTTCTGTCTGGTCTAGTGATTCCACCAAAAGTTCATATTTTCCTGTGGTTGTAATCTCACAGTAAAATCATGAAGAGACAACCTTAAAAATGACAGGTGCACAACCCTGGAGGTTGTGTTTTCTGCTGCTAGTTAGAATCTGTCCATCGCGTCTTTTCTTTATCGCATTGTAGCAAAACATGCCTTGCACTATTTGCCAATGTTTCCAGATTCTGGGTCACCAACAAAAAGAACAATGTTTAAACTCTTACTATGATGCCATTTTTTGGAGCCAGCGGACACTACGAACACCATTGTGTTTAGCAGTGATCCATTGATGTTCGTTAAGCAGGTTTGGTAGGTCACCCTAAATAATCAAGAAATTTAAACTCCTGTTTCTGCCTTTGCTGGAGAGCACTAAGGTAGAGGAAGAAGCTCGTATAGGAGCACAATGGCGTCACATAAATCCGTATCTCAATTCTAGGCCTCGCTGGATCGCTTCCAAGCTATGAACCTACATACAGAAACTCGAAACATAATCACACCGAAGAACAGAGAAAAAAGCAAGCACACGTCAGAATACAATAACTGTCTTGCCAATCTTATATTACATGCGGAGGAAGAGTACAAAGGGGGCTTGAGAAGTACAGGACGACCGTACCGCATTTATTTCTAGTCTAGACCTACAGCAGAGCAGAGCATCCTTGGGAAGCAAACAGGTCGACCCAGGGAGACTGCTGGCATTTGGTCCATACATTAGAGCCAGCTACGCCACAACTCCAGACAATACTGACAACTGAAGTCGCAACAAGCTCAGCTCCATAAAAGAACATCCCACAGATCTAGAGTTGGCAAACATCTCATGTCACTCGATGAAAAAAACTTTGTTGATTTTGCCATGTTGATTTTGCCATGTCATTGCCTGACATGATTTTACCACCATCTTCCTCCAAGAGTCCCCCCGATGCTTGCAGATCTGTGTCGAAAAGGAAAGTTTGTGAGTTGAGCAACTTACCAACTGAGACACCAGACCCTTCATTCCCTCCGTTCTCCAACCTCATGCTGTTGATGTCAGACTAACCCTGCGCAAAGTAACAAAAAAATACCAAACAGCAGAGTATAAAGAAAACAGAGCAACAAGATACTCAATGTACCAAGGATTGAGTTCAAAATCATGCCTCATTGACGGCTTCTGAGATCCATCCGAATTCACACCTGCATGAGCTTTAGAAAGAACTTCAATCCCATTGTTCGGCTTTATAGATCAAATGAGCAAATAAAGAAATTCAGATCATATCTAAAATGTAGACACTGTGATGGAATTTTGTTCACTTGAAAAAGGAGAGTGCGCCAGAAGCAAGACCTCTAATTCCTCATGCAGACCACTCTGAGTAACTCCATTCCCACCAAAATGCACATTTTCAACAAGGACGCTTCCCATGTCCTTTTCTGCTATCTCCAGCAACTCCGGATTGTTGCCGCCCAAGCTTTCACTTCCGACAAGCTCCGATACAACCTTCTCAGCAACACGCTTTAAAGTTGTACACACTGCTACAGTTGGAGTGCTGTTATTGACAGGTGAAATACAAGTAACAAGATTGTTTGTCACATCGCCAGAACAAACAGTTTCCCCTATCACACACTTGGAGTCCGATGCAATAGAATCCGTGCTTTTCTCGGATGCCGGAGATGAACCTGAGCAGTTTGCTTGTTCTAGGTTGCCACTGCCATGTGAATTCTGACTGCCACCACTTGCATTAGAACTCATCTTCTTTTGGTTGTTGCATGTGGCCTCATCACTAATGTTCCCAGAGCTAGGTGATGAAGTTGTTGGGTGAACAGGGCTGACTGAAGCCCTCTTCACAGATCTGCAAGGTTCAGTATCATCAGTCCCAGGTGAATCATGCTTTGGGTGAACAGGGCTGACTGAAGCTCTCTTAACAGATCTGCAAGGTTCAGTATCATCAGTCCCAGCTGAATCATGCTTCCTCTTGAGCTGACCATCTGGAGATCCAGTCATGTTGCCATTTTCAGTGTCATTTTTATCAGATTGTTGCTGATGGCTTACATGTCTCTGAGGACGAGGTCTCCTGTATCCTTCTGGAAACACGTAAGCCGGAATCTCCTTCCTCCGGACATGAGAAACAGCCAACTCCATCCCAGGCTTCCAGAACATATACATGTTGATATCGTGCCTAAACTCATCAACTGTTCCACGAATATCAAACTGTTGACCTTCCTCAATTTTCACACCCACATTCCGTGATAAGCCCATGAAGAAAGCACAATGAGCACACTGTCTGGAGGGATCTGCGTATTCATATGGGTAAGGATGGCATTGCAACTTCCCGTAAGTGTCCCTTTCAATCTGCAAGTGTGAACCAAGAAATACAACGTAGTCAAGCATCACAGATAAACAGAAAGAACATTTGGTTAAAACTAAATGATAAAAGGGGTTATTAATTCCCAAGCCATCAATTTCTCCTCTCAACTGAGAGGATCAGAGGGACTTGGCTTCTTATATCCAATCTACAACTCCCAAAAGCATGCTTGATGTTTGAATGAAAACGGTTGTTTAATGTTTAAAGCAGGCACGCAAAACTGTCCCCCTAATCATTAGTTTCGACTCTGAACCAGAGGAGAAATTGATCCCTTGTTTTACCCGATCAAAACTTTGTAGAAGAAGTGACCCCCAATTTTACAACCAACTACTCCCATAACAACATTGTTAATGCAGTAAAGACCCAAAAGAAAGTGACTTTATGACAAGCTGTGCATAATAACACAGAACTTCCTGAAAAAATTACCTTTAAAGTCAGTTGCCTCAATCGAGACTCGACCCATCCCTTCCAAAGTCTAAGATCTTCATCATCCTCAGCGATGATGTCAACCTGTAAATAATTTTTATATGCCTCGAAAAATTGGAAAGACTCGAAAAGGGCAGGCCAATTAGCCTTATTCAGCTCAATTTCCTGCATTGAAGAGCAAAGAACAGTCAACACAACAATCACTTACTAAATAGTAACTGATATTGGTGGAAAAAAATACCTGGCATATTTTATTGCCAAACTGAAATTGCTCTATCATAACCCTCAGTGTGCTTGTTGAAACATTATAACTAGAGTTCATGCATGGGTATGCTGGGGTGATGATAGGCATATGATGCGTTCTGTCACGAGGATTTTTACGCGGATCCCACACAGGAAAGCCAAGTTCCTCCTCCTCAATGGCACAAAGCATAACTGGATTTGGCCAGCGCCACTGGGTAAAAACTCTAAAGAATCTTGAGACCAGCATACTTGGCACGGCATTAGGATAGAGCTGACAGACACGTGCAACCAGTAAAGCCCAATTGACCCCTCCAAGAAAGCCAGTAACCTAGCAAGGCAGATAATTAACATAAACCTAAATACTCAAAGAGATAGCGTAATAATTAAACCAGACTTACATTAGAATAAACACCTCTTCTTTTTGCCCAGTGCTTCAAACACCTTAGTGTTGTTCGAAAGTTCTACAAGAGTATGTACATAGTTAATATTACCATCCAAGAAAAAAAAAATAACGAAAGGGTCGGGTAGAATTTATAATTCCTCAAGTCAACCTCAATATTCGGAACAAGCCTAAGAATTTGGTCCGCCACTCTGCAGCCATTAAGACTGCGAACAGTTGCTTCATCAATGTCATAAAGCACTGATTCTTGAGAGATATCCAAATCCTGAAATAATACGTTAAGACAAAATGTATCTCTTGAAATATCCAAGATAAAATAGGCAAGAAGCAGCAAGTTACACTTCCAAATAAAACCTTTATCATGCATATTTGAAAGAACACAAAGAACACGACAGCATAAGAAATTAAACAGCTGAGGAGTGTTGCATTGACGGCTGTAAATTGTCCTCGTCACCTCAAGACTGTTAGTGAAGAACTGTCAGCCAAATATACATGCATCTCACGTAGCAGAATAAATCATTTAAAAAAATAGAAGTCAGACATATGCAAAACATGAGCCAACAGTAAATGCTGCACGCCTCCCTAGAGCTAAAAACACTAGCTAACCAGCCAATACCCAATGACAGCAACTAAGATTTAGCATGAGGTCAGCAAAGAAGAGACAAGTCCTATCATGATGGATAGAATATTTATGATTTTATGTGTTTAACACCACAGAAAATCAACAACGAAGTTATCAGGAACATTGCAGCTTGAAAATGCAAGGAATTAAAATTTGACTTATTTTTCTACAAAATTCAGACCATTGCAATAAATGTCCTGACCCTTTATATATATTATTAGGTAATACTACAAAGTCAGCTCACATGAGAGTAAAACCACTTATAGCACACAAACACAAAATAGGGTCTTATGTATGTCATTAGCACAGAAAAGTTACACAAACAACAAAAAGTAATCCATAGGTATGTTCAAATCAAGATAAAGATATTATGAGAAGTACTAGTCAGGAAACCTTTGTCTGCTAATATATGAGATACTAGTTCAAATACAACATACACCATGTTTGAAACAAACAAAAGATATATGAGATACTAGTTCAAATACGAGATATACTATGTTTGAAGCAGACAAAATATTGATATACATACACAAACAAATAAATGCATGAATATGTTTATATAATACAAACTTACGGATGGAACCACTAAGAGAGAAACACTGGCATAAAGGAGGTCTATTGATATCCCATGAAACTTAAATTTCATAACAGGGACATGTGCATCAGGTACAGGTTGCAGTTCAGTCACTTCCTCTGTTTGTGCTAATATGTCATGCAGTACAATAAAGAAGTCTTCCTGCAAAAACAACACCATGTTAGAAACAACAATGCTATACATAACACACAAAAAATAAAAGCACAAAACATGAAGAAAATATTACCTCACGGTTCACATATGATGGTCCAACGCATAAAGTATCAACGTCAGCCCCAGGTCCATGGACCTATCAAACAGAAGTGTCAAATTATGCACAGGTGGATCATTTTATGAGATAAACATTAAAATGCCAGAAACATTTATAACAATGTGTGCGTGTGGTGGTGGTTGGGGCGGGGGGGGGAGGGGGGGGGGAGTTCAACACAGCATCATAAAGTGCAGAACAGAAATTTCTCAACCAAAGCATGGAGCCTAAATGCTTCATAAGCGACCAAACAATTGTAATGATCAGTTATCTGAAAGAATTCTAGGAAGAAACATGCATAGCAAAAGTAGGTTAATTTAAATCATTCATATCTACACAGGAGATGATATTGATGGACTTAGGATGGTCCATCGCATCTTTGATGCTGTTAATTCAGTTTCAATAGAGTGAGGTTAAGAGATCTTGAACTCAGTCAAAGGATCTCAATGACTGTCCAGCCAACATGCACTAAGTTCAGATCCCATACCCTATTTAAAAGAAGGCACGCGGGGTAGAGCTCACTACTCAGCACCTGACATTTCCAACTCAACTCTGATGACAAACCCTAGACTACGAACACATAACCCCAGGTCTCTTTCCTGGCAGTACAGCAGCACGTGATTCATCTTATCCTTCCAGCCTTCACATAAAAGGATTCCACGCTGCAAGGCCAAGTTAGATCAGTACTTCAACTTTGCCTCATTGGCCGGCACTCTTCTCTACTGCTACCCCACATTATGATATCAAGCAAAACAGTAAGATTACTATATCTCATGTGGTCCGATTTCATAGAGTTGTGGTTTTCTCGTTTGAACTGATGCCCGACACCTCTGCAGCTGGAGGGTTCAGTTTGTAACAAGAAACAAACCAGAGTAAAAAACATAAGTGTTTGGTTAACCGGTTTTTGTAGCTTATTCGGTTTGCATTTGTCATCAACCAAAATGCAAAACAAATATAGTAATCAAACCGACATGCAAATTTAAACACAATGAACACCCGTACTAAAGTACTCGTTCAATTAATAATTATGTAATGGAAACAAGGTAACTCCACCATAATTGTGATATATTTAAAGGACTGCTAGGTTAGAAATTTCAAGTAATATGTGTGGTAGCGGGAAATAACAAAAGCAAAGCATAATATTACCCCTAGCCGGTATGATCCGAAGGTGAAAAGTACAGCATTTGCATCTTCAACCATTTGATCAGTATATCCTCTCTGACTAGTTAACTGCTTCACCCAATCTTTTACAATCTGCAAATTCAAACACGTTCTTAAACCATCAATAAGCCATCAAGCATGACATTTTCAATTTGGTAAGCATAGAATACATCAGTAAAAAATTCGCACCAAGCTATGTTTGTTTCTCATGCAAAGCAGGCAGCAAATGTGGTTGCTGAGACTATTTACCTTGTCAAGCTCCCCAAGCACCTCCTCTCGCCTAGCAGACTCATGCGCACTCTCATATAGGCCCGCTTCAACCAGGAACTGCAATTATGGTTACAAACAAAACAGCATTCTAAGTAACATAATCTTGACCTCAAATTACAAAATAAACAATCAATCAATGATGGAACAAGATAAGCAAACAGTTTCTAACTTTGTTTAACTCCGCCGTCCTTTGGATATCAGCATCCACGGGCCCAGCCAACGAGAGCGGCTTATTAGAGGTGGTCATCTTATCTAACAAAAACGGCAAACACCGTCGAGATATTGCAACCAAATATTCCGCGCTTGCGTCTTCAGGACAAAAATCTCAAGGGACAGAAACCCTAACTCGCGCAGATCGGCGCCTCGAAGCACGAAAAGGCTCCAGAAAACTCGAGCTAAACCGCCCCAAAATCTATGCTTTGGCGCGAAACTGAAGAGAGCACGATCAGCCCCGGAGAAAATCAGAGCCCACGGCCCTTATATCGGGTCTCAACAGAAGCACGTCTACTAATCGGATTCGACCAAGGGAACCTTCCGATACACGGATCCAAACAACAACGGCAGGGAAACCAACATCACCAGGAAATCCACCACCCCTGAATCCGAACCCCCAGCCACAGAAATCACCCCCAGGGAGCCGACAGGATCGCGCCGCCCGGATCAGATCGGAACCGCGCCGCCCGGCTGGATCGGCGGGAGCCGAGGACGCGCCTCCAGATCGGAGACGGATCCGGCGATCCGCCGCCCACAGGGGGGCTGGAGGAGGCGGCGGTCCCGCCGCACCGGCTCCGGCGGGGGCGGAGACGAGGGGAGTGGAGGAGAGAGAGAGGGGAGGCGACGGGGCAGGGGGAGGCGAATAGGTAGGGGAGTGTAGAGAGAGAAACAGAGAGAGAGAGAGAGAGAGAGAGATGGAGCGCGTGAATGCGTGAGTTATTTGTCCATGTCTATTTTCCGGGCTCGGATTTAGGGCGAGATTTTTCTTTTCCCGGGGGGTTTATATGGATATTTTCGAGAGATTAGGGGGGAGCTCTAATAACTGATTAGTGGATCCGGTACGATTATCACGCCGCGCGGCGGTAGCGGACGCGGAAGGTTTTCCGCTGAATCTGTTGGCGCCGCGGCCGCGTGGAAAAGCCCAAGTAAAGGAAGGAGGATGCAGCGTCCAGGTCCAGCCGGCGACGCGTTTCAGATCTTTTCCTCTTTTTCTCCCTTTGGCGGCAGCCCGTGGGTTCTAGAACGAACTTTGGTGAGCGCATTTTTTTTTTTTTGGGCGAGTGGTGGCTGGTTAGCTGCCTTTGACCGATCGGTGCTGAGTTAGCCACTGAACGACGTTGGTTCCAGAAAGAATGATCAGGATTTCGTCCTCTTCAAGCTGTTCAACTGAACTTACGCACGCTATGACTCCTGACGTCTATCCACGGCCCGGGTAGCCTTTTTATGATTTACAAGCAATATGCACACACATGAAAACATCGATGTGAATGAACATACATACAAGCATGATATGCCACAGAATCATTGCTTAGCCACCCATGATTCTCTCCTCCCGTCGGTCGACGGCGAGTCCATGTGTAACTTTGTTTTTGAGTTGATCTGATTTGCACCGTACTTTTATTTGGGCCGAGACTAGGGCTGTAGGGCAGGATTATCCTGGACTAGGTCTCCAACAACGTAGGGTTCCTTTGCTCGTTGCGTTTTTGGGTGACGATTATGATGCAAAATCAATGACATGCGTCAGATTGCTAGGAACAAAGGCGCGAGTATCGACCACGGGTTTGAAGCGCTTGACTTGGAAGACGGAGATTTCGATGTAGCAGTGGAGGAGGCAGAGAGAGATGCGAGATCATCATACTCGTTGGCTTGCCCTAGCCGAGTCAACACGGACAAAAACTTCAACCATATAAATTTACTTCATTTATATGCGACTATTGTGATCTAAATCATAACCGTATATCAATTTTGAATACGAATACAATGATATCAATTTTATGTCATATAACTATATACTATTTGTGACTTGTGAGCGACTCTTGGTCAAAGCGTCGGTCAAACCAAAAGTAATATGCCCACCATTGATGGAAGGAGGTAGTATGTTCTGTTGATGACTTTCAGTGCTCTCTAGTTGATAACGTCATGGTGATATACTATTATGCCGCACACTCTCTAGTTGACTCCTTTGACTATTATGCCGCACACTTGATGACTTTGTTTTGCAAGCCACATGCATACAGATACTAATCGGATAATATTAATCAGATATAACCGGAGAGAAGATAGACACGTAGCTCGCATCGCCCACGGGGGGCTCAGGCGAACCCTCGCCGCCACCGCGCCGGTCCCCCCTCCTCTGCCAGCCACCTCGCCGTCGCCAGAGGAAGCCACAGGGCTAAGCCCATGCAGCGGACGGCGGAGGCGGGGTTGCTTTTCTTTTCAGCGAGGGCCCTTTGAGTTGGTCTACGGCGATGGCAGGGTGAGGGTTGCGGGTCCTGCCCCCGGGGCGCTGCCACGCGGCTTTAGGCTTGCGGCGCGACTGCGACGAGTTGTCTCCGAGCAGCACAGTGGCGGCGGCTCCAGGCCTGCAGCGCCACTGCGACGAGTTGTCTTCAGGCAACGCAGTGCACTACAAAAATTTACCTGAATTATGGCGTTCTTGCGGTGACGTTCTAGTAGACTGTCATGTAAAATAAGAAATCCTTTTGTTTTGGTCTCGGATGGTCGGAAAGCCCATGGGCCTCGGGAATTTGCTGTCAGGGCCGCTCTTTCCGTCTCCGATCGCGATGCGCGGGACGCATCGAGCTACAGCACCCCTTATTGGGCTGACTTCCTACGATCCAGTTCATACAAGTGACGGTCAGGCGCCTCGTGTCTGACGCGCTCCCACGTTTTTGTCAGTTCCATCGACCTGGGGCCTGCATGCAGGCTACGGAAGTACGCGCCTCCTGCCCCTACTCCCCTCGCTCCAGTTTCCTTGGCTGAAGCGCTTGTAGGGGAGCTGGGTGAAATATATATTCTCTTTGGTAGAAAAAACCAGCCTCCTACCGGACGGGCTGGTCGCCACCTTGGTTGAGCAGAACGAGCGCCTAAGGGCCCTCGGCCAGGTGGTGAAGGCTCCGAAAAGGGCGGCGGGCCACCGGCGAAGTAGCCATCCAGCCTCTGGCCTAGCATCGTTGCCTGCAAAGGCTTTTTAGTAGGATTGATGTTTTTTTATTTTTAGGTTTGAATGTAATGTCCTTTCTAAGACCTTCTTTTGTAAGGGGTGTTTACCCTTTTAATGAGTACTAGCTGGTTATGCACGCTTCGTCGGGCCGTTGGACTGGACGATTTTTTTTCTAAATCCAAAGAATGGACGGGCGCATAAAACCATAAATCGATGGGATGTACTGAAACACAAAAACAACTAAAATTTGTCTAATCTACAATCGAAAATCTGCTGGCGGCCGTCACGGACGCTTTGCCCCACCGCTTAAACAAACGCAAAAAAAATTTCTTTTTAGCAGAACAAACGCGTGCGTCACTCCGGGACTGGGTGGCTCGTCGGAACCAAAAAACAGGCAACGCCCTAAATTGCACAAAGGCACCGTGCTAACACGAGCGAACGAATTAGCCCCACAGCGCAACACCTCAACAAGCGCCCATTTATCCCGTGTCTTCTCAACAGCGCATTTGTTTTAGGTACCCTGCTTTTAGAGGCCTTGCCTCGTGTGGCCCCCCTTCCTGTGGTTTACCAGCCTTTCTGGGTATCCGGAGGCCTCCCCCCCCCCCCTCGGGGAGCCTCGGTTATTCCACATGCCTGTATAGAACGCGTTGCCAAACGATGGTCCATTGTATTTTAGTTCCTGTGCACCCACGGGCCTTCCTCCGCCTTACACGGTTTTTTTCCGATGTCCAATTTTAGGGTAACGTGAACACATGCTCTGTCTGTGCCTCATCACGAGCACTTGGGAGACACGCCTGCTCACACCCACCTGCCCCGTGAAAGGCACCCACACGCGTAGGATTCTCCAGCAACGGCCAGCCGCACCCCCCCGGTCTACAGACAAGCGTAACGAAAATTTCATGAAAATCAAGAAGCGAGAAAGAAAATGCAACAGGAAGGTGGCAACCAGACGGCTTCCTCCTTAATTTTCCCATCTCCGGCAAGAGGTAAACAAAGGAATGTAACCATGTTTGACCTCGGGCTAAAGTGCTCTGGAAAGAAAAATACACATTCTTCCTTACACAAGCCCAAGCCCAAACGATCATCCATCCTTGGACGGAGGAAGCAATCATTCTCGCACGAGCTATCATCTGTAACAAATGACCCACGCACTGGTTATGCATGCTTCGCTGCGCAGGATATCTATGTTTGACGCACGGTGAAACCGACAAAGCCGGCACACGAACCATGTGGTCAGGGCGCTGACTACAGGGCTGGTATAGCAACACAACATCGCATAAGGCGGACCGAGCCATCCCTCCAAGGGGACTACCCACCACGGGAACCCAACCCTCGTTATAAGCCCCCGAGAGAACCGCACACTCTGGCTACTTGCCCCGTGAAGAGCGGGCCCACATGAATGGTTCCTATAGGGCGGTGTTGGACCAACAGAAGATCAAGGTGACCACATTTGCGCCGTGACACACTATACGAAAGCACCTAAAAACCCCAAATAGACGGATGCCATGTTCATTTTCAGATACACGTTGGTCTTTTGCTGGGGTTTACAGACGCAAGCACATGTATATCCACATCAATCCGGCCAAACACGACCAGCAAGTCGTTTGTCAGGGTTTCCAGATGCGAGCCTTAACCAATGCCGAATTTGACAGGGCCTCCTCCTTCAAAAGGATGACAACGACAAGGGGATCCCACCACCTTAGACTATCTGAAAAGCCCTATGAACATAGATATCCTAAGACCGAGCATTATATGTCTATGGCCTCCCTTCCCCTCCCTGCCTCCACGGTCCTCTTCCTTCGTGGCGGTGGCTGGGAGGAAGCTGCTCAGGCGAGGGGACGGAGGCGGCGGGAGAAGTGCTCCCCGGCGGCTGCTCAGGTGTGGCTGACACGAACAACTATTTGGGCCTCGTTTTTCGCTTGCGGGTGGCTTGGCCCCGGAACCAAACACAAGCAAAAAAACGCTTTGAGCCTTTTGTCAGCGTGCGGGGTGGCCCAAACCCTTGAACCAAACACACCCTAAAGTGATGAACTAAATTTATTTTACAACCTAATTTCAGGTTATCATAGTGTGGTCACATCACAGAGTGTAAAAATAGCATTATCCAATGTTTCGCGTTTTAGCTTTCTACCAACAGCAACCAATTTAACAGTTAATCCATTTGGGCAGCTAATTAATCCTCGATCGGAGATAAGGGCATGTTTTAGAGATAATTGTCTTTTTCGTCCCGCAACTATTGCCATCACGTCGATTTTGTCACTAAACTAAATTTTGGTGAAACAACTGTCCCTCGACTCACGATACCGGGTTAATCTCATCCTCAGGCTGGTTTAGAGTGGTCAAAACCGGGTTTGACCATGACATGGCAAATTTGAGGCTGTTTTAGTTGCCACGTAGGCATGTCTTGTGGCAAATTACATGGTGGGGCCTCTTTCCTCTCTCTCCCGATACCCCTCTGCCTCAGGCTTGTCTCATCCTAGACCACCCCCTCGCTCGCCTCACGACCTAATCAGCGGTTGTGCCCGGTGCTAGGCTCTTGCGGCGGCGCCGCCTGGTGCGAGGCGAACCCGGCGGCTGGTGCTAGGTGAGTCCGATGACGGCTTGTCCTAGGCTCGCGCGACGGTGGACGATGCTTGGCGAACTTGACGGCGACTGCGGCTACCCGACGACGACGACTGCTGGTACTGATGAGAATGCGAGAATGCATCGTCTCCAACCTCGGATCCTGTGTGCTTCTCTCTTTCTTCTTATGCTAAAGGCAAACACAGACCTTGAAATGAGGATGGTACAACAGCCGCCTAGCAGCCGCCCGTTGGGTTCGCCTAGCTGCAGTTCGGCGCTAGGGCATTGAGTTCTGATGGTTATTTGTTTCTCGCACGAGAGAAGCTTGAGGTGGAAGGGTATCTAGAGAGGGGGGGGGGGAGGGGGGGGGGAGAGACGGAGGGGAAGATATAGGTTGGTTGGACCCATATAATTTGCTACCTAATGCGTACGTGGCACCTCAAGTAGCCCCTAATATGCCACATCATGGTCAAACCCGGTTTTGACCACTCTAAACCATCCCGAGGATGAGATTAGCCCGGTATTGTGAGTTGAGGGACGAAGTTTGCACCAAAAATTAGTTGAGGGACGAAATCGGCACAGAGTGACAGAGGTAATAGTTGAGGGACGAAAATGACACTTATCTCTCTTTTTTAAATGATGCCACATAAAATAATTGCTGATGTGGAAAGAGAGATGAATGAAAAAAGAAACGAGTCTTCTATTAACTAAGGCTGAGTTTAGCATTGCAGTGGATTCTCATAATCCCATTTTTCTCACCTCACTGATTTTGTGTTTGGCTGACCAACTTTTTCCTACTTATATGTGTACCTTTTCACAGGAGATTATAAAATAATTTCAGCGTAGCAGAATTCAGCAATGCCAAACTGAGCCTAAGAGATGATCTGTTCACAAGAATAATAAGGTAAAGATAATACAACGTTTCCGTTGTACTAGATTTTGACTTTTTCTTAACATTTATATAATTAATTTTACTTATCTAAGTATTAATCGTAAGATAAGACACTAAAAAGTAACCCATTTGTATGACATGTTTCGTTTTTTTTTTAAATGACATGATACGCATAAAAAAAAAGATAATTTTATGGACCATTTTCACATATATAAACGTACTCCGTATGCATGCACCGCAGACATCCACGATCGATGGTGTGCCCGTGCAGGCTTTATCTCCGCCCGCAGTACGCACGGCACCTTTCAAAAGCGCCATGTTTATCTGCGCCTTAATTACCAACGTAACGCTCCCATTTAATCACTCCATCCCTGTACATGCGTCACGCACACATGGGCGCTTCAGAGATCCAACGGCCTGCAATGCAGCACACCCGTTTCTAGTGGCGGCCACGAGCATCTGTCCGTTGAAAGGCGTAGCAGGTGACAACGCTTTGATTTGGATCAGCACGACGCCTCCTTCATCTTCTTTATGGAGGCATTGAGGTTGAGGGATATCACCTTCCTTTTCCACCGCTTTGGTTTTCATCAACTGGAGTATAATCTCCGGTGGATCAGGGATTCAAGGCGGTAACGTTCCGCCCACGGAAACATTTATTTTCCGTGCATGCATATCCCGCAATTCCCTCCCGGCCCGTTCCTCTTGCCATTCCATTACCATTATCCATACCCATCCATCCAACTCATCGCCTCCTGGCTCCTCCATCCTATTATCCTTGGCGTATAAAAACCAGCGAAGAAGAGACGCAGCCCGTCTCTGCCGATTCCGCGATCGCATTTCGTTGCCTCGCTTTATTCATGGAAGAGCCTTCCGAAGACGATGTGTTCCATGGAGGAGGCGGTGACCTGGTTTCCGATCGCGAGGCCGCCGCAAGCCCGGAATCCACCGGATCGCTCTGCTCCTCCGCCATGTCCAGCCTGACAGACAACGACGCCGACGACGACGGCGCGGAGTCCGCCTTCTCGGCGATCGGTGATCGCACGTCGTGGTCTTCGTCGTCGTCGTCGGACACGATGCAGCTCGGCGGGCCGCTCTACGAGATGTCGCCGCTGCTGGCGCACCTTCCTGCCAGGTACATGGATCGATTCGATCCACGGCCCAACTCCGTGCCTGTCTCATATGTTGTTTTCTCTGATGGCCCAACTTACTCGGAACGAACGGCCTTGAAAAATACATTGCTTCTGTGCTTAATTCGTTTTAAGCCTCTGATTCACAATGCCATTGTTAGGAAGAAAGAAGGGAACATGACCAACTCTAGAAAGCGATAAATCTAGTAGAATGTTTATATTTGCACATCACATGACCTTTTGACAAATAAAATACTGTACCTATTTCAGTTGCCACAGGACAGGGCTGTCCAAGTACTACAATGGCAAGTCCCAGTCCTTCACATCGCTATCCGATGTGAAATGCTTGCAAGATCTCGAAAAGAAGGCCTCACCTTACGCCAGCAGGATTAAGAAGACCCGTTCGTCGATTTCGAATCACGTTCCGGGACCGTGTGGCAAGACCATGGCAAAGAAGACACAGCCGAAAAGTTCATCCGATCGACTGCTATCCAGAGCAAAGAGCAGCGGCCTCCTGCGCAGGAGGGGCAAACCACCTGTGTACCAGAGCAAGCAGGAACTGAGTACATATGTTAGCTAAAGGCAATCCAGGCTTTTGCAAAATGAGATGAGACGAAATTACCAGGGATGTTGGCAATGGAGCTAGAGTACTTCCAGATTATGTCTTCCTATGTCAGTAGAGCTTTCTGTAAATCAAGTGTTCATGAGCAAGTTTTGCTTAGTTCTCTTCTTCTGACCAAATCTTGGTTTTGTTTCTGCATGATTCTATGCTTGGTCTATTCTGGCTGAGGCTAAAAGTCAACAGTTGCAAAGGTTGGACTAGCAACACAGTACAGTCTAATAATAAACAGAGCTGTAGTCCAGCGCAGTACAGTTTCAGACATTTTGTGAGTTAGCAAAGATCAGAGAAACACATTGCATATACAAGGAACTCAAATGTTTAACTAGCATACTGTATGCTTGAACCTCGACTGGTACTATCTGGTGCATCTGAACATTCACATCACCCAGCGCTTTTCATAATACACAAAACATACACTATTTTGAGCGAAAGGTCCACTGCCCAAACATCTTTGTAAATTGACTGGTACCAACCCCAGGATTGAAGACAAAGTTCACCATTCATGATTCATGATTTTTTTTAACAAAATAAGTCCGCCAAATGAAATAACTTTGAGTGCGGGCATACAAATCGTAGGCGTGTTGCACTAAAATATCTATTTTCTCCACTGTCACCAATAAAATCAACTGATAAAGTACATTGGGTTTGGAAGCTTGAAGGATCTCGTTGCCATGGGAAGTCCTATCAAATCACTCCATTGATCCCCAGAATTTCCAAGTATCTTGAATCCTTCTGCTTCCATTACTGCTCGTCTCTCTGATTTGTATTGTACAGCGGTCTTGCCAATATCAGAGGGTTGCCTACAGAATGAGTATACTTCCAATTAGTGAAAACTGAATATGGTGATCTACATAGACATATGTCAGTGTTTCTGCTAGGAAAGATTTCTGTTAATCTGCAGATGTCAGAATTAGAGGTTGCAGACTTGCAGTAACATAGTTGCAAACGAAATGATTGGATCATTGTAACCAACGCAACACCACGGGCTCTGAAGTTTGATGGAAATCTGGAATCAGTCATTCAGTCCTTCCATTGAACAGCAGTCCGCGCATTCCTAGCAGTTAAATTGTGAAGCATTTCACTGGGTGCTTTCCAAGAACAAGTCATATTTAACACTTCAACTGCCGTTACTAAAGACACAATTTGGAAACTAGAATCTTCCAGAAATTACTTGGATCCATGTAAGATAACTTTTTATGCAGAGAATATATAATGATTAGCTATCTTGTTTGATTCCAGAGTTGTACTCCCTCCGTCCGATATTAACTGACTCAAATTTGTCCAAATATGCATGTATCTATACCTAAAAAGTGTGTAGACACATGTAATATTTCAGCACTTAATATGGGACGGAGGGAGTAGGAAATACCTCAGTATAAGTTTTTCCCATGAATGGTAGCCCGCAAACAGAAGATTGTCTTCTGTAGCATTACGTTGTAATTCACTTCGCCCAGTCAAGAGGATAATATGGAAACCAAGTCCCTTAAGCTCATTATACAGTTTCAAGCTAGATGGCAATGCAGGTGCCTTCGCTACATCTACCCATTCATCGAATGAGGTCTCATTGAATTCCTGCAATCTGCAAAATCAGTGGAAGTGTATAAAAACATGGTATCAATTTTTTCAATAGAACATTAGAACAGAAAATATTACCACATCAGTTTCGCTTTTGGGAATGTGGAAATTGAGAAATTGTATATGTTTCAATCGTGTTCCTTGGAGCTAATTGCAGGTTCTACGGTAGAAACTGACCCGTATGCTAAGAAACTGGAGACCTCTGCACTGTGGCTCGGAGTTGCTGATGATGGATTGCTATATTGGGAATTGCGAGGAGAAAAGACTGGCTTCACTGATGCTTGTGTGGCTCTGAAGAAGAAGAAAATGGAGAACAGATGTGTATACCGTTTCTTCAAAAGGGAAGGGGGGAAAGTGCAGTTGTTATGTGTGGCATGTGCTACTGGAAGAACTCGAAAGTCGACCTAAGTTGCTGTGAAATAAAAAAACTTAATGTAATAGGTTTATCTGCTGTTAATTTTGTTGTCTGAAATGCGCTGTTGCAGTAGTTTATTCACCCCCTGCTATCACATTTTGAACAATATCATTCTAAAAAAACATTTGAACAATATGTGGAAGAAAGTGCTTGTAAGTTGTAACCCAACTGTGACACTTTGGTCTTTGCAATGAAGATGGAGCTGGGACAGTAATGTTTATGCCCTTTAGATATTATTAAAAAAATTACAAAATAGAACGTGATAATGGTGTCCTTCAATAAGAGACAATTACGCACTCGCTCAGAAGAACAGGATACCAGTCAGGTGCTGTTTCGTCAGGATTTTTTTAAAAAGTTGCCCCTAAATTGAAAAAGAAAAGCATGTCACGCAATGCTTGAGAGGGAGTATTTCTTAAGCTGGCCATGTACCATGAGGTACCCTCCAATTTACAAGCAGAATTTATCAATCACACCCCAAAACAAGACATTTTCATGTGGCAACAAGCAAACACATTAACAACTTCGCAATGGAACCATTGGCATTCTTGACAGATTTACCAAAATCCCTCGCCGTACGCACATATTGTCATGGAATAAATGGATTAACCTCAAAAGGAGGAACTATGAACAGTGGCTGATTGATTTGTTCAGGAACAATCAATAAGACGGGAAAAAACGGGAAAAACAGAGTTGGGTTGGGGTCAATTAATTACCCCCATCCGCTGACGGCGTAGTAGGGCGCGTTGGATAGCAGCGTCTCGTCGACGTCGAACACCCACGCCGGCCTGGCTCCCCCCTCGCCAGACGCGAACGCCTGCGCGGCGAAGGCGAGGGATTCGGCGGCGGCGACGGCGGAGTCGGACGCGTAGCGCTCGCCCTCCATGTACTCGCGCATGAACGGCCCGCAGCGCGCCGGCACGGCGCGCCAGGGCCCCGTGTTGCCCGTCTCCACCGACAGCCTCCAGCTGTCGCAGAAGAGCGCGTCAGCGTCGGCGCCGCCTGCTGATACGGAGGTGGGGATGTCCGTGACCAAGCGGAGGATGGGCTCGGCGCCAGCGGCGACGACGACTGTCGCCGCCGCGGCAAGAGCGATAAGGAGGAGGCGCATTGCGTGCGGCGTTGGGCTTCGCGGGTAGCTCGCCGTCGGCGATGGATGGGTTTGCTGGATTTGGGAATTGGCGCGGCAGGTGGGACGACCTGACGAGACACGAGGGGGGCAAGGTGCCCAGTAGGAATATCTTTCTTTTTTTTCTTTTTCTTTCTGCAAGGAGGGATTTATCAAGATTAACAGCAAAGTACATGGGTAAGCGAGTTAAGGCTTTGCTGATTACAGAAATGCCTCAGAGCCTCAGAGGGCATTCAGTAGAGCCGTGGCTGTGATTCCTACGTGATATGACAGAAATACATCTGATTGATCTTCTAGCCTTCCCTGCTAAGTGGTGGGCTAAGAAGTCTTAGCGTTGAACATCGAGTGAATTTCTAGAATTTGAATCATGTAGGATCTGATGCTCCAATGACCTGGATTATCATCTGCATCTTTACTTTGACAAGCAAGGATGAGATCCTGATTGTCTGTGATCTGCTTCGCGTCCTGCTAATTGAGATGGGAATGATGTAGGCCGCAAGGAGAACACCTAAAACTTCTACTTGAAGAGATGACGAAATAGGAGCAGAGATGGCTTGAATTTGAGCTGTCCACCTGTTAGAAAGATAAAGAGAGTCGATGAACATTCCAAGACCAGCATGAGCTAGCCTATCTTCATTCCTTGGATCTTTCCAAGCAGTGTTCGAGTAAATGTTTAAGCCCTGCAAATGAGAAAGCTGAGAGGTGGAGAAGGCAGAGTAGAATGATCTTTTTGTTGACTTCGAGCCTTTTGACTGTTGTTGGAGTTCAAATCAGCCCCAACCTCCATCTCAAGACCTGCAGTTAAACTTTTTGCATTTGGAAAAACCTGTAAAGGGTAGGAAATCTTCCTATTGAAGGGAAAATTATTCCTATATTTCCAGATGCACCAAAGGAAGGTGAAAATATTTCGATTGGAGCCTTAAGGATAGAGTTCTGCTGATTGACATAACATTCTGATCTAATGAACCAAGGGGCTGCAAACCAGGCAGCTTTAGTGAATGGGCGAAGGAAAAAGATATGAATTTCATCCCGAATGCATCCACATCTAGCACAATTTTTTGAAATATGCCAAGAGATTTTACCTGCACACTTACCTGTGGGGAGAGCATTTTGAAGGAGCCTCCAAGCAAAAGTTTTGATCCTTGGCACAAGTGACCTACTTTTCCACACTTCCATAAGAGCCGAAGAAACCTGTGAAGGATTATAGACAGAAGGAGGAGAGGTCTGAAGATTTTTAGCACAGTATTTATAAGCTTCCTTAGGGTCTCCAGAGTCCGCCAAAGCCAAATATGCCAACACATCACTATTTGGCATCAATACCAAATTGCTATTTTTACTCCAATGTAGCCTAATGCCAAATACCTGTCTAGATAGGGCCCACCATGCTCAGATAATGTTAAAATTTATGTTCTCTTTTCTTGCTCTCTCTCCGCTGCACCATAGCGCAAGGCAGAGGCAGGTAGTAGGAAGAGTGTTGTATTGGAAAAACACAATTTGGCATCAGAGCAAGTTCTTGCTCCGGTTCCAGTTTTCAGAATTTGGCAACTACCTCACAATGTTGTATAGGGGTGCCAAATGCCAAATAAAAGATTTGGCACCGCTATTTAGCCAACACTGTGGAGGCCCTTAGCAGCGCAAATTGCTGAGGAGTTGTGTTTCCAACACAAGATGTCCTTTCTTTCTCTGGGGATCTGTTTCGATGGTTATGTAAATTTATTATGGTGACTCAATCAGCCGGACCCGCAAGTTCCCCGTGTGACGATTGTACCCCACAGGGTTACCCAGCCACCCATGTCAGCGACGTATGGTTGAATATCCAGTCGTGGACACAATCACGTGGTTCTGGTAAAAGATTCTCCAGCTGTCAGAAAGTAGACATGAAATCTGAAAGAGGTTGCCTAGTCGAACCGTGAGTATTTTTTTTTCTAAGAAAAACAATCTAATCTGGGTTTATTGATTCATAAAAAAATTACAGTAGATCTATATATAACCAAAATGAACATAAACAACAAAGATCAATTATATTATAACTAAAAGCTTCATCATGGTTTTTTGAAATCAACATCATTATATTTATCTTCTGCATCTTGACATATTTTCATGTATCCGGTTATGAAACTACAGAATATCATTTTTGCACAAGTTGGAGTGACCTCATTGGTTTAGAAAAGCCACATTAGTCATCCATCTCAAACAGTGAGAACTTAAGATCGTTGAATGCTACATGACTGGAGACACATCCCTTACAAGGCAAGCTGCGAAACCGTTTTCTCCGTTGATGAATCGACAAAGAAGAAGACTAAAAACATCAAAAGACGAGTCATGAGAACCATAGACTCCATGGAGTAGGCTATGACACCTACATCACGACGAGGACGGAGACATGACAACAATCTTGTGGACCAAGATGCCACTGCGAGAACACACAAACCTAAGCAGAAATATTGCAAAACTAGGAGATCGGATTTTTCTTCAACAACGACGGTTAGGGTTTTCTCTTGGCGGCTAGGGTGTTTTCATGAAGTACCCACTACCACAGACGCGAATATCCCTGTCAGCCAAGAATCGACAGGAAAATGCGTTTTTTCGACAGGAATATACCTCCTGTGTGTCAGCCGACAGGAATAGCCGACAGGGATACCTGCACAGGGATATTCCGATATGCCTGCGTGTGAACCGACAGGAGATATATTCTTGTCAGCTACTCCCGTCAGCCACCGACGGGAATTTAATCCGTCGTCAGGCCGAGGCTCGTCAGCTCAAGGAATTTTCCTGTCGGATAAGTACTGTCGGCGCACACACAGGAAAATAAAGTAACAGCCATATCACAATTTTTTGTCGCCGGGTCTGCGTTGTTACTCCGACAGGAAAAGGTCACAATGACAGACAGGAATAAATCTTTAGTGGCATCAAGCACGACATGAGATATTACAAAAATTGACAGGAAATCATACAAGATAGAGCCTTATTCGGTCGAGACAGCTCACATACAAATTCAGCCCATATTTACATCAAAACAAAAAGAACTATGGTTACACATGGCTAATATTTTTCATGTACATCGAACCAGCACAATACATAAGCTCAAGCTCAAGGCTAATATTTTTCATGCCATCGAAGCGGTACAGTACATAAGCACTCAGTACAGGAAGTCGAAGGATCAAGACAACCTATATGTATTTAAACTTGAAAGAAGAAACTAATAAATCAGCTAGGAAGCTTTGACAACTTGGCCTTACTATGTAGTTTTCATAACTTGCATGGAGCCATGGACTAGAAACCTTATCAGCGTTGTGGTAGCAATTCAGTAAAACCAACACTTGAGTTGCAACAAATCCCTGCCTTAGTCCCTACAATGGAGAATAAATGGTGCTGTAGAAACCAAGTTATACAAGACATTATTGTATAGAAGCTTGTAACCGAACAGATCTTACTGGATGAGACTTCATTTGCTGCCGAAATACTTGAACATGTCCACTGCATTATTCATGGCTTTACTGCAAAAAACATGATCACATCAATTTGGCAAAATTAGAACAAGGTGTAGTTAATAGTGACTTTAGTCCCGCAGCTCCACTAAAAACATAAGATTCAAAACAAAAACTGAATATCCAAAACTAAAATAACAACACTAGACACTAGCACGAACCTATTTGAAGCAAATTCTGGTGCTCGCCTTTTCTTTGAAACTTTAGATTCTCTCATAGTAGAAACACTTCGACTAGCAATCTGCAAAATTCATATGTTGGCCAACAAACGACCTTATAAATGACAGACAAAAACTTGCATGCCCTTACTCATAAAAAAACATCAAAGCAATTTTCATTAATTTGTAAACAACAAATAGCAGGGGACAGTATATCTAACCTCATAAAGATGTTCACGGATAGAAACAGCTATGGCAAGCTGCACATAAACCAGCATGCTTTTGTCGGTGCACAAATAAAGAATTTGTCAAGCCTAATAAAAAAGGTGAAAGTACAAACTACTACTGCTAGAGTAATGTTTACCATAATGTCAAAACCATAAACGGTTGTTTGGATCTTTCTGCCAGCAGCCAGTAGATTCAAACATAATGTCTCACGACAGAAGAATCCCTTATGAAGGAATAGATACATTCCAGTGAACAGTGGCGTGAGCATCTAAGTCCACATTTGAACATTCCACATGCATCGAAATCAACGTTCCATATGCACTAAATAGAGTAGTCCTGAGACTAGCAATCTGCAACTTGCATGCATCGAAATCAACATTCCATTTGGTTCGAAACAAAAAAATAGAGTAGTCCTCGCACTTTTTAGTTGTTCTTTATAGTTTATTCCTGACATTTGGAGGTACCAGATCAAAGCAGACGAAGCAAATCGAAGCCTGCCGCCGCCGCCAAGCCCGCATCCTGCCGCCGCAAATCTGAGGCGGGGAGGAGGGTGGCGCAAGGAAGGGAGGTTGACGGTGCGGCGACCTGCAGGGCCACGGCGGCCAGTGATGAGGTCGCGTGGAGAGAGCAAGAGGGGGGGAGGCGGGGGCGCGAGGAAGCATGGTCGACGGCGCAGCGACCTGCAGGCGCCACGGCGGCCGGTGGCGAGCTCGCGCGGAGAGAGAGCAAGAGAGAGGAGGCGGCGGCGCGATGGGGATGCGGGCCGACGGAGGAGAGGAGAAGCACGGGCGGCGCGACGGTGGAGGAGAGCGGAGGCGGGGTGGCCTGTGTTGAGAGGCGGGTAGGTAAAATACTCCTGTGCGTCTTTTGGTTTGTATACCAACAGGAAAATACATTACGAAAACAAAATGATAAATTACATATTTTTAATTTTAGAATATATAAAACATTATTTCATATATGTGATTACATCAAATGAATGCTTGCTCGTAGATTGATTCATAATTTTTGGAATAATATTTTTGGTACTTGTTTCATATACTATCTTCATTAAATAGTTTCAAAACATCAAAAACACATTATTTTGTCCAAATAGCATCAAATAAAAATTACGTTTAGTACATTTCCAACCTTTTACATTATTCTTATGTTACATTATATGGCCAAATCATATTATATCCAACAAACAAAAATGTGCCGAGAGTAATTGAATAGAAGATGTTAAACCTAAGTTTGATTTACTTGAACCATTCAAGACAAGATATGATCATATCACACATGTAATGTTGATAATTTGATTTCAAACTTGTTAGTATGTAACATGAGTACTTGCTTAGCCTCACCTGATTCGGAGCTCATTTGATAAGTCAACAAGTTCAAAAACATTTCCATTTCTTATTCCTGTCAGTGAGGAACCCATGGAAAAATACATATTCATGTCGACCAGAAAAAAGTCCAGGAATAGAGTTTTCACCTGTCAGCCAAACTAAAAACACGACAAGAATAACTTATTTTTCTGTAGATGTACACTTACCTGATAGGAATATATATTCATTTCGTCGGTGGGCTTCCGAACTGACAGAAATAGAAGTTGTCCGACAGAGATAAAACGGTTTGTGGCAGTGACCATGAGTAATTACTCTGTGTTCGGTTGTGGTGTGCCCAGTGGGTTGGTTGTACATGTTTTTTTTTCCGTTTGGATCGAGGTGTGCTTGAGCAGAGCCGCTCAACACGACCCGATAGACAACCAAACAGATCCTATTTTCTCCCAAACGAAACTATAAAACTGACGTCAGGAAAAACATTAATAAGAACTTTTTTCCCTCAAAAGACATGGCCTACAGTACGGTACACGGTCCATGTCCCGGCAGCTGCCATTTCCTCCTAATCCGATTATCTATTTCGTTCGCTGCATCCATATATTACCCCTTGACCATACAAATGATACAATGTTGTGCACACTGCAGGTGCTGATCACGAGCCGCGCCATTTTTTTACAGTACGAAAACAACAATAGATCGATCTTCCACTGTGCCACTGCCCACTGGTAATTTAAAAAACTATCCACGGTAGACAGATCTGACAGAAAAAAAAACCTGTACAACAGCCTGCACAAGGCCCAAATTGTTTGGCAGCTCACTCCTGTCCTGATCAATGCGAACCGGATCAAGAATTTTTTATCCTGCATCAACAGCCGAAAAGAAAGTGGAAAAGAGGAAGTCCGCCATGAGTTTAATTCACAATTTACCCGGCAGTAGCAAACAAAGGTTGCTCTGCTCACCAGTCCATGTTGGCGAAGATCTTTTCCAGGTGGAACAGGTGCTTCCGCTCGCGGTAGACGTGCAGCGTGTACATGAGCGCCGCGCAGGTCACCAGGAAGAAGGACAGCACGATCAGCTCGCTGAAATCCTGTTTCAGATGTTGTCCAAACACGTTGGAAATGGTAAAACAATCGTAGCCGTTTGTTTAGCTGCAACAAACAAACTAACTGAAAGGAAGTAGCTGATCCGTGTTACCCTGGGGTCGGAGATGACGATGCCCATGATGTAGGTGAGCAGGTCGAACATGGACTGCAGAGAGTTCTGCACGCCTCCGACGACGCACCGGTCCGCGTCCGGGACACTGTCCTGCATCAGCTGCATGAGCGCCAGGTCGAACATCCAGAGCCCGAGCCGCGACGCCGCGACGCCGGCCATGAGCACCCACGCCGAGGCCACGCCGCCGGCCACCCAGATCGACCCCACGCACAGCAGCAGGCAGCACCACTGCATCCAGATGGACCAGAGCCCCGTCCGGAGCGTGGACACCCAGGAGTGCACCACCGGGTACAGCAACGTCGCCGCGATCCCGATAATGGCGCTGAACCCGCGAGCCAGGCTGATCACGTACGCCGGGATGCCTTTCCAGTCCAGAGTCGCCGTCATCAGCGTACCAAAACTGCAAAAAATGCATCAAGAGCTTGCCATTGCTATTTACGCTGCAACAGAGAAGAATGATGTGCTGGGTCACGTTACATGAATAACTTTGGAGTACCTTAGGACGTTGAAATAGAGGAAAGCCAGAGCGACACCAGGGAGCACCACCTCCTGCCTCATGTACACGGCCCAGGAATCCCAGCACGGCAGGATGGAGAGTTGCTTCGTCAGCTTCACCCGCCAATCCAACGCGTCCTGACCGTGCACCTGATCCCCATGGGCCACGGGCGCTACGATCTCTGCCGACAGCAGCGCTGCCTCTGCGGTGTCCCTTCTCAGCCGGACGTTCCCGCTGAGAGCGGGCACGGCGGTGTACACGGAGACGAAGAGCCAGTACTGGAGCCACACGGAGGCGAGGTTCCACAGCGCCAGCGCCACCGCAGAGGCCTGCGTCGACACGAAGCTGATGACGAACCCGGACAGGACCGGCGCCAGCAGCTTGCAGCTCAGGTCGATCCGCCGGATCACCGAGTTGGTCTTGGTCAGCACCGCCGGCGGATGCCCGCTGCAAATCACCACCACCCTGCATTATGACATTCTCATCAGATTTGCTTTTTTTCTTCTTCTTTCAAATTCGCTACACCGCTGCATGACAATATATACCAAAGGAGCTAATTTGTGATGTCATACTTAAGTTGCAGGTTTGGATCTGGATATTACCATTCTCGCTCGATGAGTATTGTGCCGGCGAGAGTTGAGAGCGCTGCAAGCGCGCCCGACACGTTAGTCACCACAAGCAGAGCCACGAAGACCGGAAAACTTGTGGCTTTCAGGTTGTCGTAGACAAGGAGTGCGGTCACCGAGACTCCAGCGACGATGAAGGATAAGCTTTGAACTAGCAGCCAGAGGCCCAAAACCTGCAGTTAGTGAACTACACTCGGTCACTCAGAATGTCCATTTGGATCATAATTTATCGCCGAATAAATTTTAATTGTTCCTCTCCATAGTCCATACTACCACTTATCACTTCTGATTCAATACAACCCCCCTGCTCTTATGAAAAACACAATGACGGTACAGATTACTCCGTGCCTCTTCATAAAAAAGGCACAATGGACATTACACTATATTTCCTTCTATCATTTTCGTATGGTTTCGAACAACACTCGGTGTTTTTAATTTTTCCGGAGATTTCACCGTTGGATCGTCATGAAATTTCACGCGATAGTAGTATACACAATTCCACACAATCTCAGCGAAGGGATCGACGAAAGATTTCTTTAGCCAGCGGGCAACAGGTGAACAAGTCGGATGTTCGTGCTGTCCCGCACGGGCGCGAGAATTCCAAACAACACTCGGTGTTTCCAAGCTTTTCAGAGATTCCATCATTGGATCGCGATGAAATTTCACATTGTCATAGTAGACAAAATTCCGCAAAGTCCCACCGAAGGGATCTGCGAAACACTTCTTGAGGCATCAGCAAACATGCAAACAAGTTGGATGTTCGTGATGTCCCGCACGGTCGCGAGAAATCCAAACATCGGTAGGTATTTTGAAATTTTCCGGAGATTCCACCGTTGGATCGCAATGAAATTTCACGTTGTTGTAGTAGACAAAATTCCACACAATTCCACCAAAGGGATCGTTGAAACATTGCTCGAATCAGCGGGAAACATGTGAACATTGTGCTATCACGCATGGCCGTAAGAAATCCGAACAATACTCGGTATTTTGGTATTTGCCGGAGATTTAACCGTTGGATCGCGATGAAATTTCACAGCGTTGCAGAAGACACAATTCCGATCATTCTCACCGGAGGGATCGTCGGAAAAGTGGATACCTTGCGAGAGAGAAAGGAGGCAGAACGAAGTAAAGAGTAGGAAGAAAAAAGAAAACGTGAAAAGACTATCCTACCCTTCTGAGTTTAAGGAGGGGGGTTGTATTGAATTAGACCCCCACCACTTATAAGTTATATTTCAGTTTAAGTCATCAGTGTCACCATTTGCCCTGCCCAGTGTTACTCTAGTGTGATCATCCATACACTGCATCAAGGAAACAATCACTTCGGTCCTCATGCTTGTCTCGTGGAAATTTTGGAATGAACACAATACATGACTCTTTGCTAACAATTTGACTGGCACCCGTTTTTCCTAGCTGGCATCAAAGGGGAGGCCGCCTCATGCATGGATGTGTGCTAGCTAGCCAGAGCTAAATACCTAAGGTGCATTTTTTGTTGCGAGAGCAGACTTTTGGTTTTGATCCTTTCATGTTAGGTTTGGTCATCTTTGACCACTTTTGTTAAACTCTTTCTTCGCTAATGAAATTAGGCAAATCTTTTTTTCTTCAATTTGATGATGCTCAAACACAAGGGAATAAAAGAATACTTGCCTCCATGAAACGATTGAGGAGTTATCTGTGGTTAATCAGGAACAGGAGGTACTGTTCAACATTGTTGCAGATATGTTGGTTGTGATTATTAAGCGGGCCAAAATGAATGGGAGGTTGAATGGGGTTATTCCACATTTGGTTGATGGTGAGGTCTCTATTCTTTAGTACGCTGTTATTTTTCCGGAGCATGATATGGCTAAAGCAAATTATCTCAAAATGTTATTGTGTGTCTTCAAACAGTGGTCTGGTTTACACCCTTCAGCTATGCCTCCGTGTGTCGCGCCTTTCGATAACACTGAAGTCACCCATTGTTGGGATGCCTTTCGATGACGTTAGGGGCACTCCTCAGACCGTGCTATTTTTTCTATTACTGTGGTGATGGATCTATGTTGCTGTTTTTTTCTTTCTAGATAGCTTCTCTCTATAGC
This sequence comes from Brachypodium distachyon, assembly GCF_000005505.3. Classification (NCBI taxonomy): domain Eukaryota; kingdom Viridiplantae; phylum Streptophyta; class Magnoliopsida; order Poales; family Poaceae; genus Brachypodium; species Brachypodium distachyon. The sequence continues at coordinate 34,089,452 of NC_016131.3, read as the reverse complement.
TTTGTCTCCTTTTGAACGCAAGCATATGTAAATTTTCCAACTCTTAATTAATTGGATCAGCGCTGCAGTTTTCGTCAAAAAAGCAGTTGTCTGGTTTGAAGATTAATTTTCCTAGTGTGATTTTTCTTTGCTTTGGGCAAGTTAAAGAGTCGGAGGCCCAATATGCACCGTTGTTTCGGTGCGGGGTTGGATCGTTTCCTTTCATTATCGTTGGAAAGGCAAGCTTCTTTCCGGTGGCGGCAGATTGATCCTAATTAACTCTGTCGTTACTAGCTTGCCGATATTTATGATGTAGTTTTTCGAGGTTCCTAACGGAGTTGCTAAGAGGCTGGACTTTTAGCAGTCTTGGTTTTTCTGACAATGTGATGAGCATAAGTGAAAATATAAACTTACGAAACGAGATATTGTTTGTTGTCCCTAAGACCAAGGTGGGTTGGGGTCCGAAAACTTGGAGATTAAGAATATTTGTTTCTTGGGAAAATGATTGTATAAATTTTTTGATGGGGAGGGATTGTTGCCAGAGGTATTGCACAATAAATATCTCTATGCCAAATCATTGTCTCAGGTGGTTATGAGGACAATGGACTCCCCTTTCTAGAAGAGTTTGTTGCGTATGAGACAATACTTCGCTCATGTGACGTTTTCGGTTAACATGGTGTTAATGTGTGTTTTTGGGAGGATATGTGGCTGGGTCCAATTCCTCTCAAAGAACACTTTCCATCTCTGTTTAGAATTGCACTCAATCCTCCTAAATTTGTTTTTATTGGTCCCAGGTTGTTAGTTTCGGAAGAATTATGTGCTAAACTTGATCCGTGCAACTTGTTGACCAATCGGACTCGTTAGCTTGGGTGTTGTCTGCATCTGATGTGTTGTTAGTGAAGTCGTATTATCAAAGTTTGATTAATTCTGAATGTTAGTTTCGTCGTATGGTTATTTGGAAACTTCAAGTGCCACTTAAAATAAAAAATTCGCATGGTTCCGTTGTCAAGGGGTTATTCTCACAAAGGTTAACTTGGGTAAGAGAAATAAGGTGGTTGTAAAAAAAATGTGTTTTCTATGATCAAGATGAGAACAACCAACATCTGCTTTTTCAATGTCCAATGGTGAGATTGGTGTGGAGAGCCGTTTGTGTCATTTAATTTACCACCTTCTAATTGCATTGCTAATTTATTTGGACGGTGGCTTAGGGCGAGGTGAGTAAATCGCTTCAATCGCCTATCCTTATGAAAAAGGCTTATGCGATTTGTTGGTCAATTTGAAATTGCAGAAATGATGTGGTTTTAGCAAGGACAAAAAATCTAATTTCTTGCGAGTTATTCTTTGGGTGATGCACTGGCTTTGCTCGTACTTGGTCCCTATTGTTCTGGACGGAGACCAATACCAGAGTTCTTTAACTGGTTTGGGGTTGCGCACCAGTAATATACTTGACGGTTATTCATGATGTAAACTTTGAGAACAGTTTCATGCCGGAGGATTTAAAAATACGTTAGTTGTGTGCATCTATGGATGATGCGGGAGATTTCCTTCCTTTTAAAAAGGAAAAAAGAAATGAAGAATTATTCAGTAGCATATATAGAAAAGTGTTTTCTTATTTCCCTTGAGGTCAGGGGCAATGTCCTTCTTGTCGAGAAAACAATGTTTTCCTTGATAAGAGCATTGAAGATGGTTGTATTATTTTTTCAGGTTCACAAGCACATGGTGACGGTTTTTAGTGGGTTTGCAGCTGGTGTGGTCATGATGCATGATAAATCTTGGGGTTTTCCGGTGGGCAGTGTAGTCCCTGGACGGAACAAGACCAGCGAATCTTCCTACGCAATCGCTACTAGTTTTACATGATTTTGTTAGGGGAAAACACACGAATGACATAACAATTATCCTCAGTAGGTACGTAATTATACCACGTCTAAAAGGAGAATCAAATGTAACCGATTACTTCCTTTGATGCTAAATTCTTAATTCAAATTTGCTCAAATATGATGTATCTATTCTTAAAAAGCGTTTAGATACATGCAATATTTCGACAACAATTTAGAATCGGAGGGAGTATCAATCTGGTTAATATGGTCCGTAAATACAGTAGTTAAAATCTGAAGGACGTGATTCGGGTGATGAACCTGAAGGTAGGTGAGCCTGTCGACGAGGGCGCCGACCATGGGGCCGAAGACGGCGACGGCGGAGGACTCGACGACGCCGTAGACGGCCGCGAGGAGCAGGGAGTCCGGCCAGATGCGGATCATGTACAGCCCCACCGAGAACTCCCACATGCTGCAACAACAAGGAACGGCTGATACAGCTACGCATGGTGGAAGCAGCAGCTAGCATGAGTAGTCAAGCAATTAAAGGGCAATCGAAGGCGCACCGTGCGCCCCATCTGGCGAGGAAGTGGCCAACGTATAAGCGGCGGAGGAGGGACGCGTCCAAGCCGCCGCCGTGCCCGCCGAGGAGAGGCACGAGATGCCCGCCGCTGCTCCCGATCTCACCCTCACCGCCCTCCATCTACGGCGGCAGGGAGTGCAGTGTTGGGCTGTTGTGTTGGCTAGAGGGGTAGGATCGATCAAGGGTATATAGGGACGAAGGGAGGAGAGGCCCTTTTGCGGCAGAGGAGGCATGGAACATGGAGTGGGAGGACACACTAGATCGGGCATCGGGGCTGCCGACGTATGACCGATTATGGATTCATCAACTGCTCTCCGTGAGTTTTCTTAGGAGGCTCACAAAGTTTAGTATCGCGGAACTATGATGATTAGTACGAGAGCAATTTGTTAGTGAGGTGGTTGAGTTACATTCTCAATGAAGTGGTTGAGTTACAGACTACAGAGGAGATGACTCCATCCACCAGACTTTAAATTTCGTTGCTTATATTTGCAGGAGAACTTTAGCAATTGAGAATTTGGTATCACATAACCAGATTTTTTTTTCTAAGTAAGGTGTGACATTACTGTTTGACTAATTACGAGCGAAGTACCCAACTTGCAATGGACTTTTGACAACAAAATTGATCTGCCTTTATTTTCACCGCATGCACATAATATTTTTTTAGTAAATTGCAGTAGGTCTTTTGACCTACTGTTTCCCTAAAAAACAAAATTGATTTGTTTCACCCGCTAGTTAGTTCTCACATGACCCCCAAAGAAATCTAGAGAAAATTGCTCTCCACCTGAACCATGCTGATAGATCAGTAAATATGAAGAAACCACAACAATTGGGTTTCAATTTCGTAAACTACAATATATATTCTGATGGCTGAATATTTTGCTTTACTGAATTCTTTTTTTGACGATAATGCAGCAGCGCTGCTTTTCATTACTTAAGAAAGGAGAAACAAAGTTATTTACAAAGCCATAAGATTAAACTGAGAGCAAACTAGCTAGCCTAAAACTCGGAAGGGCGAACCCCACTGAAGTTTCTTTTAGCTTGTTTCTTTCTCTTCTGGTCGATCATATGTGATTTAGCGTACACAACACTTTTTCTTTTCAATCATGGTTTGTTAGTTTGTTACGAACACGTATGAGGATACGGGGTGCACAACACTTCCATGGCGCGCGTAAAGACAAATTCGGGGTGTCATCTACCTCCAGGCTATAGGCCCGACTGCCAGAGATGAATGCCATCGGATATCAGGGTACACATTACACACGCTCTGCTACTCTGCCCGGCTATAGCCTCTACTTCAATGCTCCGACCTTACAAAGTAAGTTTGCGTGGGCATGGTAATAAAATCCTAAACTCGCAAACTTAACATGTACTCCCTCCGATTGTAAATTGTTGCTGAACTAAAACAACGACAACAATTTAGGGGAGTACATGGAAACTTGGTTCAAACTCAAACAGTACTAATGAGTCAAATTGAGTTGGCGTGTGCATGCGTGTTCAACTCGTTAGGCTAGTGAATTTAACAAGTCGAGCATGACAAGGTTTAAAAAATTTACACCCACCAAATCTTGGAAATGTCAGGAATTTCGAAAATTATTTTGGATTTTGGTGTTCAATTTTTTTAATCAAAATTGTAGAATAACATAAATTTGTCCAACACAAGTCAATTACTCGGTTCATATTCAAAAATATACACACAACGGTACAATCTGATAGCCTCCTGTAGTCGTCAAAGGATGCAGTTGTATGTGCAAAGTGAGCAAACATTTAGTTAATCCCAACAGTTGGGATTTTAATATCAGACAACCATAACTTAGAGAAAAACAGGTAACCATAACTCTATTTTGCCAATTACGAAAGGAGAACAAAACCAGATTTGGCGTCTTTGACAACAGAACTATCGGGTTGTGTCCAGTTGCCACATGGCCAAAAAGCCAAGAAACAATTACTTTCCAGCATGAACCTAGAGGGAATATGCAGTGACGGAGACAGGGGGGGGGGGGGGCCTGGTGGGCTTTGCCCCCTCCCCCCCTCTTTGATTCACAGGATTTCCAAAACACGGGAATATGAAAAATATAGGGTCAAAATGGCATGTCATCTTCAATACTACATGAATTAGATGATGTTTGATTATGCACAGGAAAAACTTACGACCTATTTGGTTTGCAGGAATCTCATAAGAATTTTACAGGATTTCAACCCTTAGGAATTTTTCCTACGTGTAGCATTCGTTTTATAGGAATGGAAGTGTTAGATTCCTAAGCATTGAGTCCAAATTGGTCTAATTCCTAAGGTTTTTAAGCATTAGGTAGGACCTCATTTTAAATTCCTAAGGAATGGAATATCATGCACACTCCAATCCTCTACTTTTTCTATCCCTATGGTTTCAAATTCCTATGAACCGAATAAGCCCTTACAATGAGGTTGGATTGGATGGAATTTTTTCTACAAAACCTAGTAGAAATGAATCCTAAGGAAAATTTCCTATGGTTTGTAATCCTTTGAATCAAATGAACCACGTAGGAAAAATTTCTGAGGATTCGAAATCCTCCAAAAATCCTTTGAAATTCCTTTGAATAAAAGGAGGCCTAAAAGTAATTTCAAGATAATATTAGTAGTATTCATGAATAAAAATAGGAAAACATTAGTGCTAGTACTCTATTTGCCCCCTCCAATGTTGAACTTCTTCTATTTGCCCCCTCTATGCTCAATCTTGGCTCCACCCCTGGGAATATGAAGTAAGCACAACAAAGGAAGTTCCAGTCATAGAAAATAATTTAGATTAATCTTTAAAAAAAATATTCTGCTCCGCTGAAATGTTTATTTAAAATTCAAATGGTTCATTGAGCACCCAACAAATATCTATATAACGTGATGTGTTTTTGACAGTTATGTTCTCCGTTTGAAAACATGTACCCTGGTATCCGATGGCATTCATCTCCGGCAGTCAGGCCTATAGCCTGGAGGTAGATGACACCTCGAATTTGTCTTTACCCGCGCCATGCAAGTGTTGTGCACCGGACACCGGGCCTGACCGCCTGACTCTTGAAAGAAAAGAAGACCCCTGCATGACCTGACTCGTCGCTTCCTCTCACTTATTTTTGTCCTGACCCTTTTCTTTCTGCAACTCTACTCACCATTACCGGCTCTAGCTCAGCTACCTGCTCTGCAATACACTAGCAGACGCATCATGTTGTATGATATGATAATTACAAATCTGCAGCTGACCGTACTGATCAACTGCACACAGTATACAATGAGATTATTATACGCCGTCGCGCACTGTCAAATACTAACCCTGTCAGCTAAAGTGGTCACAAGCTAAATAAAGACTGCTGGAGACCGCAATTTTTCTATTTGAATTTAAATTGTAAGAGTTGCGCGATTGCGGCAAAACAGTATATAGATGTATTTTTTATAATTTTTATAAAGTGAGACACCAAAGTGGGACCTTTAAGGATCGAATTCTGGTGGGCTACTAGCACGCCTGACCGGCTGACCACCCAAGCTATGCTTAACTGAACTGGTCTAAATAAAGACACATCAGTTTTTCAGCTGGAGACTGCAACTTAACTGAGGAAGACGATGCTGTCATTAATGGGGACTGCTGACCTCCAACGCTGAGCTTACCTTATGGAGATCGATCGGCCGGTCGTCCAGTCGACCAGTCGGCTCTTCCAAGGGAGGTTATATGTAACATATGTCTACATGCATATATGCCAGGTTATGCTTATGCATGTTTTTGGTACTTCAGAAGTTCATATTCTTTAATCTACCTTGTCATTTTCGCTTTCCAAATCATTGTATTGCAGTAGAGTGCTTCTTTCTCAGTTTCAACATGAAGAAAGAGAGGCAATGTCATGAATGATGAGCTGAATTCTTATAATTTCGGGCAGCTCTCTGTAATGATTCTTGCATCCACCTCTAAGAGAATACAGTTAAATGTTCCATAATGATATGATTTTTAACCATCAATCCTGGCTTGACATTTCCCAGATTTGGTGGTTAATACTGAGCTCTCTCCGCAAATGGTCCCTCCTGTTCAAGGATCAAATGCAAATGGAGATCAACATGTTCTGCCGGCTCACTTCTGGTCGCCTCCAGGCGCCAATCCAGCTATCCTGGAAATGAACAAGGTGTTGGCTTCTGCATATGGTTTGTCCTATGCTCCAGGGACGCCGATCCTTCATACTCGCTTTTCTGACGCCATTGCTAATGGATGCTCGTTGCTCTGCATTGCTTCGGAGGAAGATACCCACCTGGCGGCTGGCGCCACTCAAAGATGCTACTACCATACCAGCGCCGCTAATCCGTTTGAAGCTCCAGGACGCCCTGAAACGTGTGCTTGCGACGGGAAGTTCTGAAGTTCTTCCTAGGCCTGGAGTTTAAAATTTTGGTCATGTTTGGCTGATGTATGTTTTTAACTGTTGCCTTGCTCTCCTGGAGGAGCAGCAGGGGAATTCCTTTACCTTTCTGCGACTTTGAACTATGTAAAACCTGGTTTCATTTTGTATAAAATGGGACCGGGAGGCCTTCGAGCCTCCTGATACTCTAAAAACAAATACAGTGAAATGACACGATGGTACGTGTCTGCAGAATCACCAAAAAACTTGACGTCTTTTACCCGTTTCATATACTACTAGCAAAAGAACCCGTGCGATGCTACGGAACAACGGAAAGTGTATCAAGCACGAGCTGGTGGAGGCGAAGTCAGGACATTGATTTTTCGATTGGATTGATTTTCATACTGAGATTGATATCGAGATTTTTTGTTTGGGTTCGGATTGATTTCCATACTGAGATGGATACGAAGAATTTTGGATTTCATGCTAAGGAGATTGATTTATTTTAAGACTGTTCGTATTATGTTGTGACAAATTTGGACTGATAACTTTCGGTAAATCTAAACCGTAGAATTTCTGCTACTGAAATCGTGAATAAAGCGGGAGGAAAAAAAAAAAAGAGACAGTGACATATTGATTGTAATTTTAATGAAATTGACCGACCAACGGTGCCCACCCATCACCACCGATTTCAATTTAATATATTGTAATAGATTCTGGTCTTTCCCGCGCGAAGCAAACGTTCTCATGGAAGTAGTTTTCAAAAAAAAAAAACGTTCTCATGGAAGTTTCGGCTTGCTCTCGCCTGTTCTCGGGAAAAAGAAGAGAAAAAGGCCAACGGGCAACCGTTCCATGCCAGGCCCATTTACTTGGCCGACTGTGGGCCGGGGTAAGAGGTAAAGCGAGGGGGACGTCGGGAGCGCGAGAAAGCAAAGCTGGCGCAGCTGCATCTGATTAGGATCCTCTGAAAGAGAAAAATGCCGCACTGATTAGGGATCTCGTATCTGTCGCATGACCAGGCAGGCTAAATTCCTTTGTGATAACAAGCCATCACCTTTAACATTTTGAAAGGAGGCAGCCGGCCGGGGGCTTCACGGAATCACAGTTTGGAAGAATCTGAAAAGGGCAGTACCGGGACCATGCTGCGTGCTTTTATTCTTCGCCCACTACACATGCATGCAAAAGTTCTCTCGTAACTTCCATCCTACCATGACGCCACTACCTAAATAAGGGGATTAAGTCAAATTCATCACAGGAGATTAGAGATGGAAGGTAACTTCCGACGGGGTGATGCCGGCTAAGGTCATCTATTTGGGTTCTGAGATATAAGGGGAGCCGAACGGCGGCGGTCACCGTGGAGCCGAATGACTGAAGAAATAGCTGCAGCTCCACTGGGCGCCGTCGGGGATGTCTACGGAGGCGGAGGGCCGGGGCACGGCGAAGGGGTTGGCGGTGAGTGGGGACGCCTCGGCCTAGAGCGGCGGCCCTGGCGCGTTACCGACGAGGGCAGTCCAAGCGAGTTGGCCGGCGAGGGCAAGGAGTAGGGGGAGGGCTTGGACGAGAGCGGGATGCGGGGCGGCCCGACGGAGGATGGCTTCGGAAGGATGCGTTGACGAGGAGGTGGGAAGAGGAGTGGGATGCGCCATGGCTGGGTGCCTGCTGCCTTTGCTTCCGGATGGCGACGGGGACGAAATCGGTCCCCGTTTTTGGTTGCGGGTTTCAGTTTTCTTTTAGTCCCGTCCCCATCCGGTTTTTCATCCCCGTCAGGGAATTGGAACCCGCCAGCATTTCAGCACTAAGCGAAATTTGCAGCAGCAACATGAATGAAAAACAACCCGTTTTAGCACCAAGATAAGACAAAACATTATAATTTAGGCACCATTTCACACATATAACAATATCATACAGTTCTCACATATAACAACACCATTTGGGATAGAAATATGGGCTGTACCGAGCCGTTTCTATGGGCCATATTGAGTTTTCGTGGGTTTCACGGGTACTGGGTTCGGGGAGTACTTGACCGGGTTTGAACCCGTAAAACCCGCTGGGTTTCACTTTTGACCCATGAGCAAACCCACAGGGATTGAATTTGACCCAAACCCGTCCCTAATGGGGTAAAACCCCGCGGGTTTTCGGGTTTCGCGGCCCATTGCCATCTTGAGCCTTGCTGGATCTGAGTGTGGGGAAGGAAGGGAGATAGAGGAAAAGAGGAGGGGGTTTCTGCAAAAAAGTTGAAAGTCAGCAAAACAGCCCTAACAGGTGGGTTCCATCTGTCAGAATACAACAAATACGGTATGAGGACCGTATGTTGACGTATACTGCAAGTACGGGGATTTAGATGGGCATTTTGCAAGTTCAAGGACTAAATTGGACCGCGCTCCCAAGTTCAGTGACCGCGGATGCATTTTACTCTTTTAACAAAAGCTCCAAACAAAGACGAGGTAGAAAAAGATCAAAATCAACAAGAGCTAAAGAAGACATGATTCGGCACAAAATCGTCATCATGCACAGTTGTCTAGGAACTAGGACTAATTGGATGTTCAGCAATCCCAAATTCACATCACAAACGATAGTCCTGGATTTGTTTTAGAGTGAATTCCTCTTTTTACCCCTTAGTTTCATTTTCGTGACACAATCTACCCCATTTCACATAATTTCTATAAATTTATCTTGTTTTAACCAAACTTGTGACGCAAATTATCCCATTTTTTTTTCCATTTTTCCTGAGTTATGAGCGCGTCAGCCATATGTTTTTCCCACCTCGGCTTATTGCTGGAGCACCCTCCCTGGCTGCAATCTCTGCAAACCCCTGATGATGCCGAGCACACACTTGCGTGCTACCACACTCGCTCTGCCGCCGGAGCAACTTTGATGGATATGTAGCAGCACTTAATTAGGATCGGTGGCATTAAGGTGTGTTTGGTTTGGTGTCAAGATGTGATATGCCAAATTTTTGGTCACTGACCAAAATTGACCGACCATAATATATTTGGTAGTTGTTTGAATGGTTGCCAACTATTTGCCAAAGCGAATTTGCTTTAGCCAACTTTAGTTTAACTTTTTGGCCAAAGTTGGCCAACTCAAGGATAATCGACTTCAACAAATTATTTGGCTTGCCAAATTTTTAGTAGGGCAATGAAGTGTGGGCACCCTAAAGGCATTATCAATTGAGGACCTGGTGGATCATAGAGATCAATTGCGTGATTGCACCCGACAGATCTTGCTGTGTCTAGCTAAGGGTATGTTTGGTTCTCGCCCAAACTTGTCCTACCAAAAGTATGGCAACCTATGCTATTTTGGTCTTTGTTTGGTTGGTATCAAAATTTGAACAACGAAATCTTGTCAACTATCTCACATCTCTTTTCACAAATCTTGCCAACTTTCTGGCCAACCTTGGCCAACAAATCCTAAGCCAAATATGCTAGCCAATGGTTGGAAAAATTGGTAGGACATGAATGGGCAAGAACAGAATTCCACAGGACCAACCTGCGCCCGCATCGCTCTCGGCGACGGCTCGGGCAAAACCCTAGCCACCGCCACCCCCGACCTCCCCGAGTCCTCCTCTCCCCTCGCCGTCGTCGGAGGAAGCCGGCGGGCTAAGCCCGTCCGGCAGACGGTGACGGCAGGGCTTTCCCGTGCCCGCGGTGGTGGATCTCGAGGTGCGCGGGATTGGGCCGCGCGAGGGCGGGCGGCGGCGGCGAGCAGCCTGGCGCGAGCGTGCGTCGGCGGCGGGATGGCAAGGCACAGGCTGCCGGTGGGCGCGCAGCGGCGGTTGTAGGCGTGGGGTGCAGATGCGCTCGGTCGCGGGCAGCTCTTTCGGGCGGCCCGGCGGCAGTGGGAAAGGCTGGGGCGCCATGGCGGCTGCCCGTCGGGGCTGCTATCTGGCGGGCAAGTTGGGGCGACGGCCATGGGAGGAGGATGGCGTGGTGGCGGATGTGGGCCGGTGAGGGCCAGATCTGGTCCGGTTGAGTTTTTTCGGCTGGTGGTGGCTTTGCGTCGCTGCTACGCCCGACGATGATGCTCTACGGACAGCGGGGGCGAGCTTTGTGGGCTGCAACAGCGGCTGATTGGCCTCGGCTCTTCTTGGCTGCTGCTTGCAGTTTGGTGGCTGGCCGGTTTTTGTGGCGGCGGGTGAATCAACACCGTGCGAAAGCATTTTCTCTGGTCGCATGCCGGAGACGGCAACGACGAAGCCTGCGGGTGCCATTTCCTTGTTGAAGACGTTGTTGTGATGAGTTGATTCTTCGCTTATCCCGTGGCTCGTGCTCCGAGGGAAACCTCAGGTTCAGGCATTGACCGGACAACGTCGTTCCCCTCCTTGGAGGCATTGTCTTTGTAGCCGGCGCCGGCTGGAGGGGGATGTGGTTGTTGGTTGTGCCGTGTGGGTATTCGTTAGCGACTTTTGTGGCAGCGACGACGGTGTTGTGCCGAGGTTGGGCTGCGGCGATGATTTTGTTAGTCGGTCCTTCGACGTGTCCGTTGGCTCTCCAAGTTTGGTTTTGCTTCGTCGTTGGGGAGTCGGAGTCGCCAGCTTAGAGGAGTGATGTGTGATGATAATGACTTGGTGCGTGGTGGTCTGATCGATCTCCGGGGTTCTTGTTCGGCGCAAGTCTTGCATATTGCTCCTCCGAAGCTCAACATCAGAATCAGCGTCTTTTGTTCGCTAGCGAGGGTGGCCGATTGTTTGGCTTCGGCCGACGCGAGCTTGCGTGCCTACAGAAACAGAGTCTCCGTTCTTGGACGTTGGTGGGGGAAGTCGGAGTCGCCCGCTCAGGAGGAGTGTTTGTGCGATGAACGATGACTTCTGCTTGCAACCTCGACAGCAATCTTCTGTCGTCAGCGTGCGTTGAGTGAGTGTGGGTGGCCAGATCGACCAGTGTGGTCCTTAGTGCAGTCATGCTCCATGACGGTACTATGGACATTTGTTACGGTTTTTGTCCGGTTTTCCGTCAATTAACGGGACAATTCTATTCTTCTTAATTAATGGATTGAGTCCTTCGGACTCTAGATAAAAAAAAATGGCCAAGAACTAAACACGCCTTTAATTTTTTTTGAAGGAAAAACTGTAGGAGAAATCTCTAAAGTATAATTGTGAGCACAAGGTTTTAAATCTTGGTGAATCGAGTCATGCACCCACAACTCCACAACACGAAGAGTTGTTTCTCAATTTTGTTTGCTACCGCATCATGCCCAGTCTCCTCACCTCTACTTCTTTCTTTCTCCATGTTTTATTTCTTGTCTAGCTTTCTCTCATTGTTGCAGTACGTTAGCTAGCTAGCTGTCAGCTGTGCATGCATGTAGTGCCGCTGGTCCGTGGTCACGAAGGAAGGGTTTGCCAAGTAGAACGAAAGCAACGCAGAGAGTGCACTAGCGGACCAAGGTTTGCTTTGAGCTCAGGGCTGAGCACCTTATGTCCAGGGCTAAACAGTGTGTGATGTGCTAAATTAGTAGAGATTTTGGATTATCTTGTATACATATACATAGAAATTTGCTTCCAAGCTCAGGTTGTCTAGGCGTTGGTCCGCCCCTGAGAGTGCAAGGAGAAGGACGTGGGGGAGACTAGACTTGACGTGTGGGCCCGACCTGTTGTAACTTGGGAAAACGAGGAAGGAAAAACACTAGATGGGGTAATTTTTGTCACAAGTTTGATTAGATGGGGTAAGTTTATAGAAATTATGTTAAATGAGGAAATGAGGTAGATTGTGTCATAGAAGTGAACTAGAGGGTAAAAATGGAATTCACTCTTTGTTTAAATGCCATTTAAAGAAAAATATATGGTATCGTCGCCTCCCTCAAGCAGCTGTGGTGTTGTTGTGGAACAGATCGATGATGACCCACATGTAGCCCACGATGGACCAACGCCTTCGAAAGGTTGTATATACCGGTAACGCCATGCTGCCCCGTTTCAATACGAGACGACACTAGGGATTGAACCCAAGTGACCAGAAGAAAATTGGAAGATAATTTCACTTCTCCAGGCCTCTACCCCAACTAGGAATGCATATAGCCCTTTTAAATATGAGTACGAGGATTTAAATCTTGATCGCACCAAGCCTAGTCCTCAAATTCTTAAATATGAGTAGCATGTTGAGGGTGAGACCATTCCCTCCCCCCCCCCCCTCATGTTTCATTTACTGTCAACTATGTTTTGGCTGTGAACTTTTGGAAAGATAGGTGGTTGGGGCACGTTCCTCTCAAGGATCAGTTTCCCTCTCTTTATAGGATTGTGTTGAATCACCAGGCTTCTGTTGCAGAGGTGATGACGACTATGCCTCCAAATATTGTCTTTAGGAGGAATATTGTTGGGGCGAGATTATTTGTCTGGGAGGAGCTGTGTGCAAAGCTTGCTACAATTCAGCTTGCTGACCAAGCAGATTCTTTTTCCTGGGTGTTGTCTTCTTCGGGGTCGTACTCCGTGAAATCTTTTTATCAATTCATGATTAATACTGATTGTCAGTTTCCCCATAAAATTATTTGGAAACTTAAGATGCCTCTCAAGATTAAAATATTTGCATGGCTCCTTTGCCGATGGGTTGTACTCACTAAGGATAACTTGGCTAAACGAAATTGGCATGGTTGAAAAAGGTATGTCTTTTGTGATCAAGACGAAACTATTCATCACCTTTTTTTCGATTGTCCTATGACGCGCTTGGTGTGGAGAGTTGTCTTTGTGACTTTTAATCTACCACCACCAACTTGCATCTCGAATATGTTTGGTCGTTGGCTTCATGGGATTGAGAAATCTCTCAAATCGCTCATTCTTGTTATGTCTTGCATGTGCGATTTGTTGGTCTATTTGGAATTGTCGGAATGACCTTGCTTTTAACAGAAAGAAAGTTTTCAATTTTTTGCAGGTGATCTGTCGGGCAGCGTACTGGCTCCGTACTTGGTCCCCACTGCTTCCGACGGGGGCCAAGGATTTTATGTATTTTGGGTGCAGGCGTATGGAGACGGTAGCACGGGCTTTCTACAACCAGTTTGGGTGGCGCGCTGAGCGTAGGCTGGATAATGGATGATCTTTTCAGCCTTTATGTTTTTCTTTTGAGCACTCTTGAGATGTACTTATGGATGCTGTTACGATACTTGACTTAATAATATTATGGCTGTGTGCATCGATTGATGCAGAGGCCGGGGTATTCCCTCCTTTTCGAAAAAACAAATGAGTAGCATGTTATATCGGTAACAACAATTAAGCCTGGTCCTCGTAGGAAAAAAAAATGGAGATAAACCCGTGTGTACGTACCACGATTTGATCCTAGCAGGCATCAAACCCCCTGCAAGCCCAACTGCAAGCCCAACTGCAAGCCCAAGTGCCCAACCACCGAGCCATGAGTCCATGACTCGATCTGCATAGATTTCATAGGAGATTGGATTCCTTCTTATCTCAGACGGTTTCACATATTGTCAGGGAGACCGGGATGTAAAGTTTAGAAAAGAAAACATCATAGATATCTGAATGATAGTTTATGGGAACGTACGACATCACAGGTATATATATATATATGAATGAATGTCTCGAATGAGGGTCCTATTATCTGGGTTTTTGAATGAGGTGACATGGCACTTTTCTAGTTTTCTGTTTCTGGCAAGTGACACTACAGGCTTTTCCTTGCCCCTAGCCAGTCCTCTTCTTTTAAGCTGCATGTGACAGTATCACAAAGAATATGATAACATTATTCTCTCTCATGCATGTCACTAAGAAGATTTTGGAACCAAAGATATTCCTTAAGGAAAAGGAAGATTTTGGAACTAAAGCCATCACCTTACCTTGGACAGGGAATATTTCTTCACACATGTTTAGCCAGCGAAACTATAAAAAATTATCAAGCATGCATGTAAACAAATGGACCGATTCAGTAGAACATATACTAGCTTTACAAAGGGATCCTTTTATTCTTTTCCAAAATGTTAGCTTCTTTGCTGAAATATATGCCAAAAAGGAAAAGCAAATGGTGAACGCAATTAATAACCAATGAAGAAATACAATCATAATTAAAGAAATAAAAAAGTATGGTATGCTCCTGATTTGTACTAACATGCAGACAATTTGACCAAAAGGACCATCATAAACGATGATTGCTGTCATGATTTTGCATTGATCCAAGCGAGCAACCGACGGTTTACTGACCCTTCTCTTGTGATGTCACCTTTGATTTATGTAGTCTACTTTTTCTTTTCATCCCTTTTGCTTTTCCTCCAATATCATCTTTGTCTCTTTAGACATGCAAATTTGATGAGCACTCAAATGAAACTTCCATCCCGTTATCTAGACACATTGGGTGAAGAGAAAGGTAAATCGAGAGAGATAGGGAGGGGGTTGGATTTTGTTGGAAACTTTGCCTTTTGGGTGTTTCTTGGAAGCCACTCCTCTATGCTTCTATACCTGTGCTTTTTAGTCTTGTTGCCTATTGGTGTATGTATGCTTGCCTTTGGTTGTCTCTCCAAGACTGGCTACTGCTGAAGCTAGGTGGCAGAGATGTGTTGCTCTTTCACCCATGATGATCCTGGTTGTCAGAAGGCCAGAACGAGGGGTACTGATGCCATCCTGCGCCCTCCTTGCCACCTGATGATTCCTGAAAAAAAAAGCGGTAAATTAGAAGTGTTACACAGATAAGAGAGCTTGCTGTCGAGAGAGAATGACTCAATGTTTTGCCTTGAGATGTACTCCCTCCGATCTATAAAAAGTGTCGCCCATTTTGTGCGAAGTTAGTACAAATTCTATACTAAATGGACGACACTTTTATGGATCGGAAGGAGTATAATGCATTCTATAAAACTGAAGACCTCCCGTGTGCTACATTGTAAGTGTATATGTGTATTGTTACGTAGATAATAAAATAAACCTCCCGCAAGGCTTGCCAAACAAGACATTTACATTTCCAGTGCAGATTATAAATAAATCTAGCATAGCACAGTTCACTTGAACCATGTTAATTTGACCATTTAGATTTGTCTACTTTCACCGAAAAGAAGTTTTTCATATGATAAAATCAAAATGAATATTCAAGTAAATTCAATAAAAATGCTTTAAAATGTAAAAAAAACATTTGAGTATTCTCTATACCCATGAATTTATATATTTTTGTGGGAAATTGAAAATAATGCTGAGAAGAAAATAATTGCGTGACCTGGAAAACAGTTTTATGTGAAAAAGTACCTTTTGAGAACATTGAAAAGTTTTTTTGTGGGGTTATATTTTAAGCACTAATATTTTCCAAAGTGATTTTTAATCAAAATATACAAGCACACAAAGAGCTCAAATGTTTACATGTATAATCTTTGACATTCAGAAAACATTTTTTTCAAACAAGATGATGTGTTCCCATATGCATATTTGATTTTGCTCTCCCAAATGTCCAAACTTGTGTTCATTTAGATTGTGGTATGAGAATGATGCGAGTAAATTTGTCTAGAAAATTCCCCTCTTAACATAACAATTTGATCAGTTATGTATACTACTAATGCAAATTGTGATTAAAAAAAAGTTCATTTGCAAGATTGTGATGACATTCAAAAGGATTCAAATATGTTCCTATGACCAGGCCATTTCAGAAAATACAGGGGGGCATGACAAAATGCAACATGAGGAGCCTGCCGCGTGCTGCGAATCAGTGGTGGAGTGCCGCATGCATGTTCTATGGGCCTTCCAAGTTCTGAGGCTGAGATAGTTCTTGGATCAAACAATTCGTGACAACAAATTCCCGAAGACAGGAATTCAGGAGCACTTGGCCGCTTAGGGCTCGCACGAATTTGAATGGTGAAGCTCGTGGGCACATGGCAAGGCATGTAGATTGACAACCACATAGATGAAGATGAACACAGACGCCAGGTGCAGGCTCATAGACATATGAAGATGTGGGCAAATGGGGTCTGCACAGATGACCAGGCTGGGCTTTTTCTTTTTTGAGTAACTAGCATGTTGTCCCGCGCAAGTGCGCGGGAAACATCCGTGATCATGCATAATTATTTTCTAACTAACTTAATATGTATCGTTGTGATGTTTACATGATTTGTTAATAAAAAGACATGACTAATCAATCCAATATATCTAGAAAAATAGAATTAATCAATCTCCCAACCCCTATAAAGTACGAAAGTATATCGAGTCAAATTTATTTTGAAGATGAGACAAAATGTTTCATTTACATACGCATTTATATTAAAATCAGAAGTAAACACTAAAGCGTGTGTCGGATGGTCGCTCAACTTTTGGATCGGACTGATTGATTGTTTGTGGGTCATATTTAGCTTAGTGTTTGTAAGTAAAGTTCAGATTATCTACCAACCGTTGGTTTTTACTCAAGATGATTGATCACACAAGATATATATATATATATATATATATATATATATATATATATATATATATATATATATATATATATATAATTGATGAATCGGTTGTTTGCATTGGTAATCGTCTGTATGCGAAGTTATATTAGTAGGTGAGATTTTGGTGCTAATACATCGTGATGCAAGAACTTTACTATCGATACTCGGATTAGAGTTAGATCATTTGAGACAACAGTTTGTTTTCGGTGGTACTTTGTAACGATATTTCTTAAAGACGTGTTTGGTTCACTGGCCGGTATTTCACTCATACATGATACTCCCTCCTTTAAAAAAATATTGGCGTATTTATTTTTGTTAAGACAAATCTTTGACCAAAAATTACTTTAATAATAATGGTTTTTTAATACATGATATTTATATCAATAGATTCGTCTTCGCTACTTTGCTTTATAGTTAGTATATAATAATTGAATCGATAAACATATCCACTTATTAAATATTGATCGTTAGATATAAAATTCGATTGTCATGTCCACATATTAAATCTTGATCGTTAGATATAAAATTCAATTGGCAAAATAATCTAGATGACTTGGATAAACACGATGCTCTTAATACGTACCATTCTTATGTAATAGATCCGTATTTCTTGATGGCTGGACTCATTTACCGGCATAGTTCAGGCTAACGAATCAATGAGGGACTGCTCGTGTGGTGCTAATCGATCTCACATTCTCATGTTGATCTTTGTTCTGGCGAGAACGCACGTACGAACAAAAAATGTATAAAGGCAATTGTTTAATTAGGTTGTGTTGGGCTGGGACTCGATTTCCTCTGGCCGGTAGGTAAGTTTTTTTTTTAAGTAACATGTACACATGTACACGTATCGGTACAAATCAACGTGTCCGAGAGAAAAAGGTTAAACGTTTTTTAGGCCTTTCGGTGGCTCTTGGATCTCAGATCCAACAATCAGATTAATTGAGGTGAAGAGCCTCCCCTCATTACTTCTCGTATTGTTTTTAGTATATAATAGATGGCTTTTTTTTTCAATTAAGCATATCCTTATTGACATATATATACCTGCTGAGTATATAGTATATAGTGATTATGTAAATATACTAAACTTTTTAGGTAGTACGTGCAATTTCTGTTATATAAACTTGTTCGAGATCAATAAAAATTATCTTTATCGAAAAACACATATTATACGTGCAAATAGGAAAGTAGTTAAAATACGCTGAAAACTATAGTAGGTAGTTGGCTTTAAAGTATCTAAAAATACTACTCCATGGTTGTGTATGAGCGTGAGTGTAAATATATATGGTACTCCATTTTCCTTAAATATGCGAGGCAGTGACACGGACTTGGTTTTGTTCAAACTGCAAAAGATGTAAAGTATGGTGTGCGTGTCACTGTGTCAGAGAGAGATCTAGAGAGAGAGAAAGATAAGAGTTCTTACTCCTCCTTTGGACCTCCTCGAGGTGCACCCCATGATCACCTCTTCCAGACCAGAAGTCGACCGTCCATCAAACTTGGGAGTTTGGTGTGGCCGCTCGTCCTCCTAATTACAGATTAAAATCAAACCAAACTGTAAGACTAAAGCACTCAACTCGAACAACTCTATGACTAAACTGTACTCCACTACTAGCTTAGGTACAACGCCCAAGAAACGACGGCGTATATGTCGCCAGCTGATAAGCTACGTACCTGCTGATGATAGCTAGGCGCCCCATGATCGTACGGCTGATCCGCCGGCGCAGCAAGCACGAACGAGCCCTGGTGGACTCGTGGCGCCGCGATCAGCGTGGAAATGGGGTCCGTCGGCGTGCTGACGTGGCACGCCGCCACCGCCGCGGCGCGCTGCTGCTGCTCCTGCAGAAGGCCGCCGGTGTAGTGAAGCTGGTGTCGCGGCCGGTGATCGTGCTCGCCAACTTGGTGCTGCTGTTGGTGACGATGCAGCACTCCCTCGTCAGCCCTAGCTTGCACTACTTGGTGATCTGATGCTCCCGTGCCCACCTGCGTGTATACATTTGGTGTACACATGTTAATCACTTTTTGTACGTGTAAATTATTCTAATAATAATTAACTACCTAGTCAGTACATGTATAGCAATTAACCACAGATCTTAGTTATTCTAATACACTGGTCAAGCTTTTAATTACTGACGAGTAAACATCGTCATACTAGACTGTTTGTTACACACGATCGAAAGGTGATCGAACCAATTCAAATAACAAAATCCGAGAGATGTTCTTTGTCGTATTGCATACTACGGAAACTAGGTACTATATGGCTCAGCTCATGCATCCTCAGATAACCATCACGGATGAGGCCTACTTGAGATGGTTATGTGCTGATGTATACCTATAACACATTGATGATGAATGGATCATGCCCTTAATTAATTAGGGTTGCTTGCTGTTTGGACAAAGTGATGCCTAATTAAGTACAGTATTTGACACTGTGGGGATTGTGTACTAGGTGTGCAGTGCTAACTTTTATCAGTCCATGCATGTCCTCTTTCCACAGAACTAATTGCACGATGGAAATATATGTTACTTCAACATTGCATGTGTAGGTCATAGACACGCATCAATTTAGGTAAGATCTCAACCCTTACTCGTACTGTACGTTTTCTTTCTCACCCTGCAATTAACTCATCCATCAAGATTGTTCTGAATGGACACATTTGCCTTGACACCCTCCCAAACAAAAACATTGTAGCTAATTCCTACCTAAGTTTTATTCATCAAGAAAACTGAACCCTTCGTCTACAAGAAACCTCCATCATTAAGACATGAAAAAAATTCTCTTTGACCCACCGTTACAAAAGTCTACGATTGGACCCTTTACCCCAATACAGAAGTTGCATAACTTTCCTAAAAAAAAAGAAGTTGCACAACTATTGAGACTTTTTATTTTTGAAAATGCAAGCACTGGGGATCGAACTCAGGTTCCGCCAAGTGCGCCCCTCACGCTCCCACCAACCTAACCAATGGGTGGTTCCCAAAAGTGGTTTTGGGAATGACCCGGCGGCAGTTCTGCACATGGGTCCCCTCAGAAAACACATTTTGACAACGAAAATACTGAAAATTGAGCAATTTTTTTAAGAAAATAATATATTATAAGAAACCATATTCCGAGAATCAATAATTTAAAAAGAAAAATATGGGGAACGGGTAAACATAAATTTTGAGGGGGAAACAAATTTGGGAAAGAACATGAAATTGAGAAAATCGAGGAAATAAAAAGGGAAGATGATACCTTGTGAGTGTTATCAAATTATCCAAGTTTTATTTTTGAATGTTACACAATTTGAAATACCTACAACTGATTTTTCATAGACTCTATGGAATAGTTATGTCTGGTGCGTGCGAAACCTTGTCCATGAAATTGTCGGGTCGAACCATTTTGAGTGAGGTGATCAAGAGACCAAATCTAAATAGTCATAATATTTGAGAGTCAATAACTGTAACCAAACTTATACAACTTAGAATTCAGCAATAAACAAGGAACATAAACGGACCTTCTCTATTAAGAAGTATATATGGTTTTTGTAATTTAACAACATCCAAACGGAAAGAAGGTATAGATGCACCCTTCGATGTGCCATGTATAGAGACACTTCTAAGGACACAATTTTGCCAAAAAGATCTGAGTGATACCATTTCTTAATTTGGAAAAGGTAAATGTATCATGAACAAATTACTAACAAATTTGACACAAAATTAACAACAGTGGAGAATAAGGAAAATAGAAAAGGTTAGAGGTCAAACCAATATTAATTCATATAGCATAATGTGTTTTCTCCTTGACAAAAATGGATATCCGAATCCAAAACAACTAGACGCGAGAGATTAATATGGCTATATATGTGCATCGTTTCGATGCAAAGGTCTGGGAGCTCCCCCTCTTCGAAAAAAATAAGGCGGGAGAGATTAATTGATCATGGAAAACTCACCTCGTCGAAGCTGTTCCTGAACTGCTCGAAGCTAAACTCGTCAATGCCAGCGGCGCCGCCGTGGCCGGTGAACGCCGCCGCTATCGTCATAATGTCGGACGAAGCCTGCATGTGGGACGCGGCCGCCGGCGCCGCCGCAGCACGGTCCCTCCTCCTGTCCACCACCGAGGCTTCGGCGGTGCCGCTGACGACGGCGCCGCACTGCCTGGGCTGCGTCTGGTAGAAGATCTTGGAGACGACGAGCTCGCCCTCGCGCTCCTCCTCGGACTCGCCCAGATGGTACTGGTGCATCACCCAGTTGGTCTTCTCGGGCTTCCGGTGCTTGCCGAAGTTGGTGTAGAGGACCAGGATCTTCTTGCACCCTCTCTGCCGCCCGCCCACAGCCACCGGCCGAGTCTTGCCCGTCTTGTGCCACCGCGTCTCGCTCCTCATCTGCTGCTGCTGCGAGGAAGAAGCAGAAGAACCTGTAGCGGCGGCAGAGGAGGAGATAGCAGCAGAAGCGTCGGCGGTTGCTGCTGGGGGTTGGATCTTGCGGCGCTTTCTTGTGCCGGTGGTGTAGGCCTTGGATGGGCGGTGGAAAAAGTGCCTGCTCAGGCCGTCCTTGGAAACACCTGCATGCATGCATGGCCATGGATGTCAGCACCAGCGTGCGAAGAAGGATTACTCCTGTAGTAGTCTGTTTGAGTTGTTTGCTCTTTCCACTTTATTTTTATTTTTGTAAAAGAAAAGAAAGAAAGGAAGAAAGAAAAGAGACAGTGGTGCAACTATGCAGCATGAGGGCCGTCGGCTGTTGGAGGATATAACAACCTTGAGAGGGGGACAAAACCTAACTTTGGAAGCTAGGGGCAGATCTCGTGTCACATTTCATTCCCAGAAGAGGGAGAGAAATATTGTGCCAAGAGACAACATTAATGTCGAACGCGTACGTGCAGCAGTACTTTGAGATCTGGGTGTACAATATATCTTTATTCCTTTGGTTGCAAGATTCCTACACAGCACTTGCAAATCTGCGGGCAGTACTATATTTATCTTTTATATGCATGGAGATATACAGGTGTATAAATTAATCGAGTATTCAAATGTACGTGTCATCGGAACAAATCTAGCAACGGCCGGGAAGGAGAAGATGGTTGCTCCAAAAGAGAAAGAAAAAGAAACTGCAACTGAGCTGGCTAGAAAGAAGAAACTGAAATTGCTAAAAGCATTAATTGTGCTCCAAAATAAGAAAGGGATTTTTTTTGGCAAAAAAATAATAAAGAAACACACTTTCAGAGAAACTGGAAACGTACAGAAGCTACATATAGATATTTTCGATCAATAATTAATTACGCTGAAATAACCTGGCAGTTTCTCCGGGTGGGTGTAACAGATGCCGTCCTCCCCCTCAATGGTGGGTATGAACTCGTCGATCAACGGGTGCGACTCCGCCTCCTCCATCGCCGGCGCTGTCGCCGCGGAGCCACCGGACCGAACTTTGGCCTCCAGGTGCTCGATCAGCTCCTGATCCGTCGGGTCGAACTTCACCCCGGCCGGCAACCCAACCCAATCCTGCACACAGGGCAACACACACGCACAAAACCAATCAAATCAAGAAACTACGGCAAACGGATAGATACATGTATTAGATGGATACCAATTTATCAAGACAAGACCTAGCAGAAGATGGATATACATATGCCACACGGAGAAGCTAGAGATCGTGCGTACCAGCTTCCGGTCGATCTTGTGGCCGCATCTGGAGCAGCAGCTCGACTCCGACATATACTTGCGGTGCTCCTCGATCCTCGAGCCGATGGGGTGGCCGCAGCCGCCGCTGCTTGTTCCTCCTCCTGCGTCTGCTGCTCTACCATCCATGTCTCGTCGCCCTCGCCCGCAAGAGGAGAGAGAGCTGCCCCTTTTGCCTATCTCCTCTGCCTATGCATGATCACATGTAAGGGACAGGATTATTCTCATGGAAGGAGGGGGCTAGCTAGGGAGGAGGAGGAGGAGGAAGAAGAGGGTGGGGTGGGGACGGGAGAGAGGGAGAGGAAAGGGGAGACCGGCCTGGGCAAGGGGAAGGGGTTTTGAGGAAGTAATAAAGATTAGGAGACCGGAATTCCATGTGGTGATCGCTTTAACTGAAGGGATAGAGAGAGGGCGAAAGAAAAAGGTTCTCCAGGTAACCAAGAAACACCTTTGGACACACGCTAAATCAAGCAGTCGCTCGCTAACTCCACACCTATCTATCTCTAGAGGGAGACAGAGACCTCCGGTGCTCGGCAAGCACAACTCTACTGCTCAGGTAATAGTAATACTACGTGCTATTAAATAAAAACAATAAATTCAATAGATACTCAAGTGGTACTAAAATGTGAATTGCTATTTTATGCACTACATTTGCTAAATTTAGAATATGTTGAAATATGTGTCTGCTTATTATTCTTCCAGACACAAAGCATTACGCCGAGTTTAAAAACAATAAATCACTAAACATCAAAAGGAAATAAACGGTGCCGAGATAATCAACAATATCACACTTGTACATGCGGAGGGGACCACACCGCACGGTCGAATAAACGATGCAGTTTTTTTTTTGTGGTAAAAATAGGAAGTCCAACGGCCCAATTAGATATTCCAAATTAAAGTTTGTGACGTAAAGCAGCCCAGCCCGATGCAACCCACCTTAGTCCATCCCATAAATTTTGTAAAAGAAAATGGAGTTGATATAACTTAAGTGATACCAAAATGTGAATTGCTATTTTATGCACCACAATTGCTATATTTAGAATATATATGTTGAAATAGTTGTCTGCTTATTATTATTTTTAGTGACAAAGCATTATGCCGAGTTTAAAAACAATAAATCACTAAACATCCAAAGGAAATAAACGGTGCCAAGATAATCAGCGATACCACAGTTGTGTGGAGGACCACACCGCACTGTTGAATGCGTGGTGCGCGGTCACGTGTTGTTGATGCAAACCAGCCTAGCAGCAGCCAGATGCAATCTTTTTTTTTGGTAAAAATAGGAAGCCCGGCAGCCCAATTAGATATTCTGGAAGTTTGTGGCGTAAAGCAGCCCATCCCGACGCAACCCAGCTTAGTCCATCCCATAAATTTATAAGTTTGTCAGAGACAAGGAAGTTTGCCCTTGAAAATTTAGAGGTTACAAAAATGGAAGTCGATCTGATTTTCTGGAAGTTTGTCCAAAAAATTGGAAGTACCATCCTAGCAAGTACGTAAGTTTGTCCATATAAATTCGGAAACCCATCCCAAAAATTTGAAAGTTTATACAAAAACAGAAATTTTGTCAACTTTTGTTGAAAGCTCATCCACAATTAATTTTGGTACTTATTCACTCTTCTTCAAAAAATATTTTGAAAGACAGTCTCATCTATATCTAGGGTCTTTAGACAACTGAAAGCTCATTTATGAAACTATGGCAATTGGTTAGATAAAACCGAAAGGCGGTACATGGGATATGGAGGGCCGTAAGAACAGACCCCATATTGGGAACGTGGACTAGCATCTCCCAATAATGCTTGGAAGGAAATAAAATAAGATCAAGCTAACCTAAATAAGCAAGACACATCGCTTGAATTTACACTAGACCTCACCAACCAAAACAATCCTTAATCGAAGGTTATTAGGAAATTCAAGATCTCAATTGAGAAACCGTCGAGCCAATGAAGAATCAAGCACTCGCCTACTGCAAAGAAGGTTGTACGCCATAGCAATACCATCCATCCCATTGCAGAAGAG
This sequence comes from Brachypodium distachyon, assembly GCF_000005505.3. Taxonomy (NCBI): domain Eukaryota; kingdom Viridiplantae; phylum Streptophyta; class Magnoliopsida; order Poales; family Poaceae; genus Brachypodium; species Brachypodium distachyon. Next base: position 34,064,737 of record NC_016131.3, on the reverse strand, counting down.
GGACCCCTGCCCACACTCCCTGATGTCTCTTAAGGGCACCCATACAGTTGGTTGGAGGAGAAGCTCGTTGAGAGCCCAAAATTAATGGAAAGCTGGCAATTACACTACTAGAAAAACAACCTTTCCTGATTGCTATAACCACTAATGGGTTGCACCACACCTATCAGCACCACAGTTCACCAATGACGGGAAGATGATTACCCGTCGCTGGTGATCCTAACGGATGGTCCAGTTTCAGTAAAAAGGTCCTGGCGGAAGTTAGGCCCATTAGTGGTGAGATCGTCTACACTAGCGGGCTATTATAATTGCAGGGCTCTGTTCATGGCCTATCACTTGTGAAATACACATGCACCACTCATGGTCCAAATTTACGGCCCATTAGTTTTGATCACGAGGCCCAAGCTCTAGCCTGCAAAGTCCACACCTAGCACCTCTCCTATATAAAAATGCCGGACCAATCCAATTCTTCCTAGATATTTTCCTTGCAGTCCTGCCACCACCCCTCATATATTTTGGAAAGTAAGCGGATCGACGGGCTAGGGGCTTGATAGAGAAGATAAGCCATACTGTAATCCTTATGCTCGTGGTTCGCTTCAGAATCTTTTGCCATCATTTGTAAATCGAGCCAAAGTTGCGCCACTCTCGGCATGATAATCTAGCTGGTGCCACTGTTGGTTGCATGGTTGCAGAAGGGAGAGGGAAGGGGGGGGGGGGGGGGGGGGGATTGTGGCGGTAGGATCAAATTTTGAGTCATAGTAGTGGCTCACAAGATCAGTGTTTCATGATCAGTTGCTCTCTCAGTTTTTTTAGTCATCCTAAGATGACTCCCAAAGAATTGAACAAGTTTTTCTATTGGACATGCTGCAAAGTGTTAATTAAATATTGAATTCTAGTTACTAGTTTCTACTAAAACAATGCAGGCAAAAAAAGATCAATCAATAATAACATGAGAACATGTTATATTCTCTCGAAAGTGTTAGGCATTTCAGTTTAAAAAAAGTGCTTATATGTAGGCATGCACTCCCCCCACCCTCCAGGCAGATCGCTATAAATTCCAATGCCTAAAAGCAAATGCATTCCTCTGTTCTGTCACATATTCTTCATGCCATCTATTTTTACAATCTAAACTGAGTCTTTATTGTGCCGAAAATTGTAATACGTACCCCCTCCCTTAGGAAATATATTGTGTTAACTCTTTCAAAAGTTTATATTTGACCAACATATTTGAAAGACTTTTCAATGGTATCGGTGTTAGCACTTTTCAATCATATCAACTTTGTACCACATAATCTACACACTCTTGGTCAAAGCAACCTAAATATAAGAAACATACTCTTACATCTCCCGACAGCGTATCAAAAATGGAAAATATTTTTTTTGTATATAAGCAAAAGCTGAAATGCTGAATTATTAGTGTTGCATGTCAAGGATTAGCTAGAAAACCATCTTATGAGAAGAAACCATCCACAACTACTCTTGGTTTTTGCTCCTTGGGGTGGTGAAACAAATTTTAAACTAATTAACCCAAAAGAATGAATAGAAATTTTCATTATCATTTGACAAATGAATGAAACATATCAATCCTGTCATAGTATACAAAGAAGTCTAAAATTTTGATATTTAATTTATATATATTATATTTTATAATTTTAGGGGAACTATATATAAAATTATGTAATTCATGAACTCAAATGTTGTTGTTACTAAAAAATATATAGGCTATTCGATATTATTCTAAAATGATAACCAGACTAACCAAACAAGTAATTAAGCAAACATCGTTAACCTTTTATTTCGTTTCCCACAATGACTTCATGCACCGCCTTCACGTGCTACATCCACATATTTTTCGTTGTGTAGCCTCACATGTTTGTCGCGTTGTGTTCATCCCCACCTTCACCTCTTAGATAATGCAAAATACTAATTTCAACTACATGATTGAACTTTTGATCTAAAAATCTCCAACCATATGACTCAAAACTAGAAAAATTCAACTCAAATAACATATGAACTTTTGCTTAATGAATCAACCTACTTACACTTGTTTCCCCAACCAAAAGTTCCCACTTGGAGCACTAAGCCGCCAGGCACGGGAGGATCTACTCACCTCCAAGGATGTAAACAGCGATGATCAGCGAGACCTTTCTCCGATTAGATATTTTGCCCTTACAAAGAGGTAGCGGCTTGAGGCAAAGCAAACGATTAGGAAGGACGGATAGACGATTATTGAATGGGTAGATCGAGGCGTGAGGAGGATGGAATACATATGAGGGAAGTATTAACTATGGAATAAATGTGGGTGCGCTCTCAGTATTGTGTTCTCTATACGCGACCAAATAAAGCAGATATATCTCCCACGTTCGCAAGAATGAACAGCTAGCATATCACACCGGCCCTCTCATTTCTTTTCAACAAAATCTATGTATTAAAGAGTTTTTGCCCGAAATTAATTGCACGAAAATATATATTAATTGACGATATCAACATATACTAATATTAGTATGTTTTTCTTCGCAAGGATATGTTTACCATAAATTTTATTTAAAATATGTACAAGGACCCGAAGCCAGTCGCTCTTCGTCCTTCCTTATAGGATCAAGTATAACTAAGTGGAGGAGAAATAGAGCCGCGACTCTTCTGAAAGGGTCATATCAACTCTTCTATACATGATTTGGAATGTACACAAATGATCAAGATCCAATTGCGTCTATTATTGGAAACCGTGTGTACCTTACATTTCCCAACATGCAGAACATTATATTAATGTATATAATTTAATTGCCAGAAGTTGAAACATGGAATTGTTAGTGGTACATATCAGCTAGAATACCTTCTTACAAAAGAAATCCCTCCTCAAATCGGCAGATTTGATCAGGGGCACCATAAATTCCATATACAACCATTCTCAATAAAACTTGTAGGTCACCCAATATTACTCTAGAAGGACATTTATATTGTACACCTTCTAATGTAGTGGTACTTACTACACAAGTAATCAAACATCCTCACATTTTCCTCTTTCTCAAAACCGCTTCATATGTACGCTATAGAAAAACCAATTCATGGGCGCGCTCCATCTCCTTTTACAAGATGTTTCTCAACATGTAGTTTGACACCTTTGTTCGGCATTCACTCCATTACTACCACCAGCTAGCTTATCAAAATGTTATTGCCAACTATGTATACCCATTTACTTTTCATCCACAAATCTCTTCAACTTAAAATGTGAACAATTAATCTCAAACAGCACACAAACTTTGTCTTAATGAACCAACCAACCTTCAGTTTGTTTCCCTAGCCAAAACTCACCTACGGCACAACAAATAGCCAGGCAAGGACGATCTACTCATTACATCCGGGCGAGACTTTTCACACTTTAGATCATATCTTGCACTCCCGCAGAGGTTGTGGCTTGAGGAGAGCACCATGGAGGCGGGGATGACAAATGGAGGTCAAAGGATTCGAGGGATCCGGTGACGATTGAATGGGGAAAGGCACGAGGGGGTTGGGATCGTGAAGGAAAAATGAGGCTTCCCCAGCTCGCAAGAATGAATGATAGATCAAGCACTCTAACGTTTGCAAAACATTATGTACGAAAGATTTTTTTTCGAATATTAATTATATACTAGCTAGAAACTTTTGGAGTAGATAATAGTCGGACCCTATTAAAAATATCCTAATATTTACACGTTTCTCAAGGAGAAACTTGGCTTAATTCGATTTTTGACTTATTTCTCAAAACACATACACCCTCCGTCCCGAATTAAGTGACGTGAATTTGTATAAGAACTTATACAAATCCACGTCAGTTATTTTGAGACGGAGGGAGTACATGATACTCCATCTTACTAGTAAATATAAAGACGTGACATCAGTGATGTCTTCCTCGCCATTATTACTGAGAATTCGAGCCCAGCCATCTCGAAGAGTCAGATCGCACCCTCTTAGTGTATATACATTCAACAATCGGCTCTATCACTCTAACTCTATCTTTATGCGTTGTTGTTCCTTTTTCAATAAATTTGTTGGAGGGGTTTTCCCTTCCAGTTTCCAGTAAAAAAGACTCTATTTTATGCGTACCCCTATATATTGACAGTAATGTGGGACATACATTAGTTTACACAGTAACCATAAATGCAGCTTAGCACGGGTGTAGATGCGGCCAGGACCAAGACAAAAGGTTCATCTTTGACTTGTTGCAGGGATCCCTAGGAAAGAACAAAGCAAAAGGCGAACAAAGAAAATGACACATCATAGCTATAAAGGAGCTAAACACTCTAAATAGGTTAGATAATCACCAGAATGTTTCCTACATAAGTCCCAAAGTAATGGGATTGATTGATAATTAATTGGGGGTTTTCAAATAACTGGTTGGAGACTCTTTTTGAGACGGTTGGAGACTTTTTGAATTAGTCTGGATGTGTTATGTAATGTCATTGGGTGAATGTGAAAGATTATATAGGTGTGAGCGTGTGTGTCCATGGAATTGTGTTGATAAAGAATTGCGCCTTTGATCTGTCACTTTAGCGACCGGTAAACTTGGCCAGTAAGCACTGATTCTCAGCCAGGCAACACTTACCTGGGATAACTAGCAATTGACATGCAAAAACTGCTTGCATATTCATGAGAATATTTCTTTAAACACTTTAACAGATGATTTGCATAAAGCAAAATAGAATGAACAATTGTTACTTAAGAAATAACTGGTTAGTCATTGATAAAACAGATTACTGTCCTCAGGGTTTGACAGTGGATGGAGCTGGAGTGGAGAGAGTTCTACTTGTAGGTGGGCAGACGCACCCTCCTGGGACCATCCGGTGAGCACAGGCATGCAATTTGGCCACCATATATAGCAGCTCTCAACAACTTAAACCTCTCGTCTGGTCCAAGCAAGACATTAAAATGAAATCGCTTGGTAAACTGACGAGGCAGAGGCTGGTCCTCAGGATGCTCAAGCTCAACTAACTGGATCAATACTTTAGTTGATGTTGCAGGCTTTCAACAGTCAACACAATCTAACCTAACTCTGCAACTTAGACTGCAGAAGATGGAAAGGCTACTGCTATAACGCCACAAATACCCCAAGAAAAATAACATTCTAGAGGATCTTCATAACCCTGCAATTTAGCACTAACGCTTTCAGAGTTGAGTTAAATGCTTTCAACACTCTTATCAACTAAACCATACAATTCCGAGTTCAAAGGATATCAGAAAGATACCTCTACCAGAGAACAATCTCAACAAGATCACAGAATCTATGTAAGCCAAACACAGGTGGCCATGGTGGGAAAACTGCCTCAGTTACTTGTCATTTGCCACATTTATAGGTGGAATTCATCAAAAGGGTCTCACCTGGAGTACCTCTTACAATCTGGAAAGAACGATGCCAAAACAACTTAAATCGATTATTTCAAAAGAAAAGGAATCAATTGAAGCAAGGCCCACGTTTTGAATTACATTTACAGGAGTAGTAATGAATTAAGATCATGCATGGGCTCTGAATCTCAGACTACCTAGGGAGGGTAGCACGGTTACAATATTATACGAGTGGAATGAACAAACACATTCATGACACCGAACAAGCCAGTGGCAGTATATAAATATTCAAATACAATAGGAAGGGCACATTACATTTTTTTTAACACAGAATTACAATGTACAAAATGAATAATACACTGCACACTGAACTATTCTGTATGGCTTCAGTAAACTTCACCTGTGGACTTCCTTTACAATTGCATCATGACCAAGAGAAGATTGTGAAAGCAGGTGTTTGTCTTCAAGATCATCATATTCCAACTGCTCGTTGCTGGTTGTGGTGGATCCATCTAAAAAGTCAAAGGCATTGATAAAACATAAACACGTGATATCCTGATGGCATAGCGTGATCACCACTGATGTAAAAGGAACTATACCTGAAAAATGACAGTCTGCAAGGTTCTTTGTCTCAGTCGACTCCAACCGCATACTTTCTGGTAGAAGACAGTTGCAGAAGGCACCTGAAAGTAATTTGGAATTGTCTTTCAGGATCTACTAAGAATGATGTACTTCCTCCGTCCAACAAAGGATGTCTCAACTTTGACTAAATTTGAATGCATCTATACACTAAGTCATGTCTAGATACATCCAAATTTTGACAAACTTGAGACATCTTTTGTTGAATGGAGGGAATGCAATTTTATTTAAAATGTGACGCCTCTTTGAAATAAAAGGTAATGTTCTGACATAAAACATAGAAACCCTGGGAAGCTTTTAGCTTTGTGTTTCATTTGTAAGCTCTTTTTTAATACTCCCTCCGTCCCAAAATAAGTGACGCGGGTTTGTATAGATTCTTATACAAATTCACATGACTTATTTTGGGACGGAGGGACTATTACTCATCTGGGAAGATATTGGTGTGATCAATTAGGCCACTGATGTAACACCATATGCCATTTGATGCCGGCAATGTTGGGACATGGTACACGAACAGTACTTGTTTGGTACTATATCAGCAGAAATAGATCTGTTTGCAAGCATACTGTTTAGTTGCATTACATTAGAGATAAGTAGTTTAGTTATACTGAGTGGTTTATGTTAGTTTGTTTAAATTATCTCCAGACTCTGTTAGTGTAAAAAATCAGTCGTCTAGCCATTAAATGGTGATCGAGGCATAATGCAAATATACTGCTTAACAGAAAAAAAAAACATTAGAAAGTTGCAATACATCAATGGAGTATTACCTAGCTTAGCAAGCCGGTTAACCCAACCAGGAATAGGCTTTCCTGTCAATCTGGTGCTAAGATCATCTGTAAAGTGGTTACAGTTCTTGGATATAAGGTGGTAAGTATCCCCATGATATTCCGATGCCATTCTCTGAATGAACTCTCGAAATTCCAAGGGATGTAGAGTTGTACGGCCTATGAAAATCGTAGATCGATACAAGAAGCCCGGGCAGCTCTTCGGCTCCACCTCAAAAACACCACTTGTTGGATGATCATGAGCTCCAAAGCTGTACTCCAACCCATGGACTGTTTCACACAGAATAAAGCTAAACATAAGCAATCTGTAGAGTAGGATGGAAATAATTATGCATGATGACAAGGAAATAACTTCAGAAATAATATTATCACTCCATTTTGGTATGATCTTATACAAGAATAACCATGTCATGTGGGTCCGTTTCTTGCTAATCTCACCTGCTTCTCTCGTGATCATGCACTAAAATTGTAGCAACAAATGTCATATGCAACTTCTAATTTCTAAAATCGTTGTCATAATCAAAAGAATGCAAAAAACACATCCATATCTGGGACATAAAAGTCGTAATGTTGTGCATTTTCCGTTCTTAATAGATCAACAGGACTGCAGCCAATTAAATTTACAAGCAAATCTGGCATTGATACACGAGAAAATGATGGGATCAAAGTCTGGAAGTTACACATTTACTTAAATTTTGTGGAAAAACTGCCTAGAGATGGCAATAACAAATATTCAAGCATTCAAAGTAGGCACTCTGTAAATTTGAGTAGTAACCAATAACAAGGATGATAAAAAATTAAAAACAGTAAAAAATATGGATAACTATGCTCTAACCTTTTAAAAGTAATGACTGAATAAAACAGAATTTGTTCGAAACAACTAAGAAATTCCCAGGATAATTACAAATATATATGTGACACCGAAGTCAAAAAAAATATCATCCCTTTAATATTCAACACTAAGAAGAGAAATGCAACAGTTTAAAAATGTCAAAACAAAATACTAAAGCGCTTTCTGAGAGAAAATGTGCCTCTGGGTAGAGATGGGCAAAACAACCGAGATACCAAAAACCAAACTAAAACCAAACAGCAAACCCAGAAATTAGAGGCTAATTCAGTCTTCAGTGTTTATTTGAGTTGCATATGTGCAAAAACCGATTTCCTTTCGGTTCATTCAGTGTATAAGTACTGTAAACCAGTTTCACCGGCATAACATATTTCCACTTTGATCATTCTGCACAGAAATTCAGTGATCCAACTGCCAAATCTCAAGGCCCATGTGCGATCTAGTTTACTCGTTCCACCTGGGCAGCAAGCTCACCCAACTTAGTCAACTACCATGCACAAATTGCTCACCCTTTGAGCCTCAGCCCTAGCCGTCTCTCGGCTCTCTCGCTCCATCCTCTCAGGGCATCACATTAACCCATACAGCAGCACAGCCACACAGAAGCAGCCAAGCACGACCAAGCTGCCAACCCTAACCTCCTCCCGTGCTAGGGCAACGAGCTCTGCCGCCAAGACCTGCAAGGGGGTGTAACCAAAAGCCCTCCTACACCCCTGATGCCACCGCGATAACCTGCAAGGGCCACAGCCTCCTCAACCTGCAAGTCTACAACAGGCACCCGGCCATGTCCTGTGATGGCCGTAGCCACGTTAACCTGCGACAGGATCTGGCATCTTGCCAGGGAGATGAGCACCACCACCGTGACCTACTGGATGCCTAGATTAGGTGTTTATTTCGTTTATTCTTGCTGGATTAGTGCTTGTTTGGTTGATTTTTCTTCGCTTGAATATTGCCTGCATGTCTGATGTCTCTCATTATTTGTCTTGTTCTGTTGATATGTTGATTGACTTGCATTTCTTCGGCTGATCCCTTGCTAAATTGAAAGATTTAATTTATTGCACCAGTTTATTTAGTTTTAACCAAAGACCTAACCAAATGTTTGGTTAACAGAACATTTGGTTTGCTGAATTCACAGACCTATTTCGGTTGTCATATCTGAAAAAACGAATTAATACGAAACAGAGAAAACTGAAACAAATGCCCACTCAGTCATAGGCTAAATAATTCTTAATGCTCCTTCTACAGTATCCATGCATTTGAAGACAAGAAAGATGGCCAGAAAGTTTGAAGACACGAAGATGCGACATATGCAGCTTAGTGCTCCTTCTACAGTATCCATTTATTTATCAAAAATCGTGAAAGAAAATTTCTAGGGGTGAAAATGAATTATGGGACAAACTATTTCTAAGTCAATTGATAAACTCATTTCTCAGTTGACGATCCTGATAACTGATTTTTCATCTAACAATAATTTGGTAGCTGCACACTTTAGAAACCATGTGCAACTTTTATGTGTAGAAACATGCAATTATCCAGTTGGACATTTCAAGACCTAAAGTTCACATAATTTTTTGTGCAACTAGGTTTAATGATGTGATCCATTTTAACAGAGGTGCAATTGGTCGACTTAGAAATAACTTAGTAATAGCAAATCCAACCAATCATGAACCGCTATATACTGAAAACCCTACAGAGCTTGCATAAAAACACAAGCTAGAACGATAATCTTTTCCAACTGAATCATGGATGCCTGACATAATTTTCAAACCGCAAATCACTGATTCCCATGTATGTTAGCATGTCTCGTTTCACTCTTGAACAATTAATCCCAGTTCCTAGCTTGGCAGTTGTACAATTAAGTACACAGATCAGGATATTTGAAATGGAACACTAGATAGCCCCTATATGAAGACTCAACTGAAGGCAATGTTCTGGATCTGGTTCTTCCACCACGTACGAGACAAATAACAATATTCTCAAATCCGTTTCATTTGACATTGTTAATTCTGCGTAACAAAATACCGAAAAGGTAACCAAGATCTAGTAGATACCCCCAACAGCCAGCAACACCCCAAAAGAACTCACCCTTTTCCTATAAAATCGAAGCACGAATTCCAAGATCGCTGTATCAAAACTATCAAATCGAGAAAACGGCACGATGAGTCCCGTTTCCCCCATCTATTCCCCAACCCATGAACCCAATCAATCCCATGTACTGTACCTAAATTTCATTGATTCCATGGGACCCGGTTGAGCTGGCGTGGCTCACCTTCGACGGCGGAGTGGAAGATGCCGAGCCCGCACCAGTGGACGTAGTTGTTCAGCGGCGTGAGGTCGTACACGTTCAGCACCACCGGGTACTCCCCCGCCGCCTCGGCACTGACGGAGACCGCCCCACCCATCGCCTCCCGCCTCCTCCCCTCCACGAGGAGATCGCGTGCAAGCTCCCCGGGGAACGCGCACGCGCCGCAGGCGAGGCCCTAGGTCCTCCTAGGACTAGGGTTTTGATCAGGAGCGGTGGGGGGAGGCGATGCGGAACTGCGACGGGTGCTCGGAAGAGAGGGAAGGAAACCAGAAGGCGAGTCGACACTCGACAACGAGCGTGCGAGTCGGAGGCGGGTCCGCAAATAATTTTCTCGCGTACGGACTAGAGAGTGGTTTCCTGGGCAATTGAGTCACTGACTAGTTTTGGTCCCTACCCGTTGGGTCCACCTGTCATTTAAACGCGGTGGATGAAGGGAAAGTGGAATGTCAACGTTGTACAGGACAGGGCTCATCACGGGGAGAGGCTGGGGTGGACACGTAGGATCTGACAGAGATGTGGGACCCGACAGGAAGGTGATAAAGATATTTGGGATTCAGGACCACAACACAGGGGAAAAACCGCGGTTTTGAAGATTTTTTAAGTAAAATAAAATGTATCAGAAGTTCTAATTATTTTTCATAGGTGTGAAGTTACGATCAAATCTTTCAAAATGCATATTTATGTCTCAATTGTATTCGTCATTGGTCCCTCTGGTGTATATGTTCCTCTCACGGTATGAGGTGGCCATTTGATTAATGCCACTTAGGATTAGGATCGGACTAATGTCATCTGACTTTGTCCACCGGAGCTGCTCATCTGGCGTTGCAGGGCCACCTGTCATGCACAGCGCCGCCACTGTAAGTTTTATGTAATTTATAATCCATGTACTTATCTTACGTGTGGGCCCAATCATAGGTGGCATTAGTCAAATGGCCACGTCATATGGTCAGAAGGCCACATACATCAGAGGGCCATGCGATGAACCACTGAAAATACTATTGGGACCTAAACGTGCATGTCGAAAAATTTAGGACTAAGTTGGCACATTTGCGAAAGAATTAGGATCTCTGATGCATTTTACTCGGGGTTTTTTTTTTGACGATCTTCGTACAATTTTCGCTAAAAAAAGGGACTCGGTCAATAAGATCAGGTCATCCATAATACACTAAGGGCATCCGCAATAGTAGAGTCAGCAGTAACTCTTCACATCATCTAGAGTCAACGGTAAAATAAGATGTGCAATGGCTTGTGTCTTTAAACTGACTCAAGATAATTTGTTAGCATTACATGCGATGTTGTGCAATGGTTAGGACATCGACAAAGGCTGATTCTGAGCCGACTCTTATTTAAAATTTGCTTGTGTTAAGGAAAGAAACATTGGAGAGAAAAGTGAGCTGACTCTTCGTGAAAAGTCAGACTCTTAAGAAAAAATTCGACCAAGAGTTAGCTAAGAATCGACCCTTTAATCATTGTGCAACATCGCATTTAATGCTAACAAATCATCTAGAAGTCAGTTTAAAGACACAAGCCATTGCAGGTGTTATTTTGCTGCTGACTTTAGATTACCATTACATATGCCCTTAAAAGGTCGACTCTTAGCTAACTCTTAGTTGACTTTTCGTCGATACTTTCCTTAAGAGTCTGACTCTTCTCGAAGAGTCGGTTCTATTCTCTCTCCTATTGCTCTTTATTCCACATCAGCAAATTTCAAATAAGAGTCAGTTAAGAGTTAGACTTTGCGGATGCCCTAACACTGCGTTCGGATGTAAGAATTCGGGTTTGGAATTGCCCATATGGTATTCGGAGGCCCGAATTCAACTGCTTGGATGTCCTTGGCATTACGTCTTGGGAACCGAAGTGAATTCTGAGCCTGCTACCGGTTTTCCCTGGAATTGGGCTTTTCCTCGTACCGGTTCGTTATTCCGAACAGAAGTGAGCGAGCTCGGGAGGAGATCGGGTAAAAATTGAGGCGAACACGATCTCCTCGATGGTAGCAGCTTAGGTAGGTTAGTCCTCGCCCTTTGAGGCCTTCTCTCCTCCTTGGTCGTCCCTCCCCTTGGCAGCCTCCTCTAATCCTAAATCAACTACGAGAGCAGTTCGGCGGCGGGAGGCGGGACAACGGCGGGGGCCGACTGGGAGGCCAAGGCTAGCCGCCTCCGCAACTCGTCCCTAGGCCGGCCTCTTCCTGGCCTTCCTCTTCCCCTTTGAAGTTTGTACCCTCCTGCAGATAAAATCATCTTTTCGGCGGTTGATTTCGTTGTTGTTATGGCCTGATGTGTTTCACATCCAACTTGATGTGTCTCAATTGCAGGATTCTCCAAATAAATTATCTTCTTTTGGGCTAAACGACTTGATGTATTCGGTTGCTGATTTGACAAAGTTGCCAATTCCACATGTTATACATCGAAACATGATTTATAATTGGATGTTACCTTTTAGTTCGAAGAACAAATACCATGCAGATGATAGGCGTCGGGCTGTTCATGAAAAAGTTGAGGAAAGTCAGTGTTCTGTGATTTGTCTTCAGGAAACTAAATGTGAAACTTTTGATCATCGTTTCCTTCGGTCTTTATGCCTAAAGAGGTTTGATAATTTTGTCTTTGTGCCTTCTGTGGGTGCCTCGGGTGGTATTATTGTGATCTGGTGCTCCTCTATGCTTACGGGGCAGCTCCTTGACAGTCAGCGTTTCGGCTTGTCTATTCGTTTTGAGTCTGTGCATTCCCAGTTATCCTGGTCCCTTGTGGTGGTTTATGGGCCGTGTCAGGGTGAGTTGAGAGATCTTTTTGTGGAATGGCTTTTTCGCCTGCCGATTGAGTCTGGTTAGAATTGGTTTGATGGGAGATTTTAATTTTGTTCGTTCGATGGTGAATTGTAATAGGCCTGGTGGGGATCTCCATGACATGTTCATTTTCAATGAAATCATTGCTCACTTGGGGCTGCTTGAGTTACCCCTTAAAGGCCGGTCTTTCACTTGGTCTAATATGCAGGATCTGCCCCTCTTAGAGCAGCTTGATTGGTTTTTCACGTCCAGTGACTGGATTACGCAGTTCCCCAACACGATGGTCCACTCTTTGGCGCGTACTGCCTCTGACCATGTTCCTTGTGTTGTTCAAGTGGATACGTTCATTCCTAAAGCTCGGTTATTCCGTTTTGAAAATTTTTGGGTTGACCAACCTGGTTTCTTGCAATGTGTGGCGGAGGCTTGGACTGGTTTGGTTGCTAGATCTTCGGCGCATGTCCTGTCTGCCAAATTTAAAGTGGCACGGCAGCATCTGAAAAGCTGGCACCTCAGTCTCTCTCGCCTTAAGGGTCTGATCCACAAATGTAACTTGGTGATTCTCTTTTTTGATCAGCTTGAGGAGTGTCGCCATCTCGGTGTTCCTGAACTGAACTTTCGCAATATTGTTAAACTGCACCATGCGGGTCTCCTTCGGGCACAGTCTTTGTATTGGCGTCAGATGGAGGATGAGAATACTCGTTATTTCCATGCCAAGGCCACTGAAAGATTTCGCCGCAACACCATTTCCAGGATCACTCTTGCTGATGGTCGTGTCATATTTGATCATGGGGAGATGGCTACGGCGTTCCTGCTTGATTTCAAACAACGTATGGGGACCACAATGGGCATTGAGATGAAGTTTGATCTTGAACGCTTGCTTCCCCGGGTGCCTAACCTTCAAAACTTGGCCAGTCCTTTTACTAGAGAGGAGGCTGATCATGTCATTTGTCGAATGCCGTCTGATCACGCTCCGAGGCTTGATGGTTTCAATGGTGCGTTTGTAAAAATATATTGGTCTTTGATTGGCTTGATTTCTATCAGTTGGCGGATGATTTTGCTGGTGGCAGTCTTTCTTTGCAAAGTATCAATGGTTCTTACATTACGTTGGTTCCGAAGAAGCAGTCTCCCGAGACAGTGAATGATTATAGGCCTATCTCTCTCACTAATACTGGTCTCAAGTTCCTTACCAAGATGATGGCTGATAGATTGCAAGATGGTATCTTGGACTGTATCCATAAAAATCAGTATGGTTTCTTGCGCTCCCGCACTATTCAGGACTGCCTGGCTTGAGCCTTTGAGTATTTACATCAATGTAAAGCTTCTCGTCGTCTGATTGTTCTCCTGAAATTGGATTTTGCCAAAGCTTTTGATACTATTGAGCATGGGGCGATTCTCTTGATTTTGAAACATAAAGGTTTCCCGGAGCTTTGGATTCACCGGGTGGCTGAGATTCTTCGTTCCGGCACCTCTTCGATTTTGTTGAATGGAATTCCTGGGAAGGCTCCTTGCAGAAGAGGTGTGAGGCAGGGCGACCCCCTCTCTCCTCTTCTCTTCGTCCTTGCAGCTGATCTCCTTTAGTCTGTTATTAATGATCTCCTTCGCCGAGGTGCGTTGTCCCTCCCTTTTCCTTGTGGGGATCCGTTCTTCCCGGAAATTCAGTATGCCGATGACACATTAGTGGTTCTTCCTGCTGACCGTGTGCAACTTTTGACTCTCAAATCGGCCTTGGATGACTTTGCCCTTTCAACGGGTCTCAGGGTGAATTTTCTCAAGTCCATGCTTATTCCTATTAATGTGCCTGATGAGCAGGTTCCGGTCCTCACGGGATATCTTGGTTGCTCGGTTGGATCGATGCCGTTCACTTATTTGGGTCTTCCTATGGGTACTACCCATCCCCGGTTACAGGATTTTGCTCCCCTTATTGACCGTATGGAAAGACGGCTCTCGGGTAGCTCCGGTTTCTTGTCTTATGGTGGACGGTTACAGTTGGTGAATTCGGTGTTATCCTCTTTGCCTGCCTACTATATGTGCTCTTTGGTTCTTCCTCTTGGTGTGATCAAGCAGATGGATCGTATTCGACGTCAGTGTTTGTGGCGGGACAATGATAAGGAGTCCTCTCGGCAATCGCTGGTCGCTTGAGAGAGGGTTTTTCAGCCCAAGGCTAAAGGAGGGCTCGGAGTGGTTAATCTTCAACGACAAAATGAGGGTCTTCTTGTCAAGCAATTACATAAATTCTATAACAAAACCTCCACTCCTTGGGTGCAGCTTATTTGGTCTTCGTACTATCATGGGATCGTTCTGCATGCAACGCAGCTATGTGGCTCTTTTTGGTGGAAGGATATTATGAAGTTAGTGGATCAGTTTCTAGACATCTCCTCGGTGTTGGTTGGTTCTGGTCAATCGGCTCTTTTCTGGCATGATAAGTGGCATGGGATTGCTCTTAAAGTGGAATGGCCGCATCTTTTCTCCTTTGCGGTGGACGGTTACCTCTCGGTGGCTGATGTTTGCCTTGCCCCAGACATTCTCTCGCTGTTCAGGTTACCTCTTTCCCAGGAAGCTTTTCAACAGCTTGGTCTTTTGGAGTCTTTGCGTCTCTCTATTCAGCTTTCTGTGGAGTCGGATTGCTGGGGTTTTGCTTGGGGAGCACGGTATTCTTCTATTAAGTTCTATGCCCTGGGTTTTAAGCATGTGGTTGCTCCCAAGATTTTCACTTGGCTTTGGCGTTCTAGATGCACTCCCAGGGTCAAAGTTTTTGCTTGGCTTCTCTTGGTGGACCGACTAAACACTCGCGACATGCTCCGGCACAGGCATTGGTTAAAGGATGATGATGATCGGTGTGTGCTTTGCAGTGCGGTGGTGCTTGAAGATTGGCAACATCTGTTTTTTACTTGCAATTTCAACCGGAGGATCTGGTCCTTCCTTCAGATTGATTGGCATTCGGGGCCTTCGGTTGATGTTGTGGTGCAGAGAGCGATGAGGTCTTTCGGGCAGCCTTTTCTGTAGGAGGTGACTGCTTTCGCATGTTGGCATATTTGGAAGCAACGGAACGGCCTCATTTTCGAAGGAATTATACCTTCTTTCCGTTCATGGCGTGCGGCGTTTGTGCATGATCTTTCTTTGCTAGGTCATAGGTTTAAGCCGGGGCTGGCCCCTCGGCTTGCTGCTTGGCTTGAGTCCTTGTTGTATATGAATAGGTAAGGTTTAGTTTCTCTTGGGTGTTGTTCCCTGCTGTACAGTTCTTGTATTTCTTTTGTTTTTTTTCAATAAAGTTACTGTAGGGATTTCTCCTACAGTTTTCGATCAAAAAACAAATACCATGCACATCAAACAACAGCTTTGGTATTGGAGACCATTTCCAATACCACACAAAATACCTACACCTAAACAAAGCCTAATAGAGTACTCTTCACGATGTAAAAATAAATAGGTTACTTATCTAGATAGAGTCAATATATAACAAAATAACACACATAATAGTTTGTCTTTAGATCTAATTCCAAATATAATTTGTTAACATGAGGGACATCCGTAGAAGCTGACTCTTATTTGAAATTTGCTAACGTAGAAGAAAGAGAAATAGGAGAGAACGACTCCTCATGAAGAGTCAGACTCTTAAGACAAAAATCGACTAAGAGTCACCTAAGAGTTAGCCAAAAGTCGACTTTTTAACCATTGCACAAAATTGCACTTAATTCTAACAAATAATTTAGAATTAGTTTACAGACACAAGCCATTGCACGTGTTTCCATTGATTAGATGACGTGGAGAGTCGCTACTGACTATAATTGTGGATGCCCTAAATGCGAGCAATGGTAAATAGGTTGACTATAGCTGACTCTTAGATGATTCTTGACTTAATAGTCTGACTCTTCACGAAGATTCAGTTCTCTTATCTTTCATATTTCTCTTTCATCCAAGTCACTAAATTTCAAATGAGAGTCGATTAAGAGCCATCCTTTGCGGATGCCCTGACCTTACACCGTCGTGGCACCTGGACGTTTAGATTTTGAAATTATCTTGTCTGATGCCTACAAGTTGAAACATATACATTGAGTCGATCCATGTAGCTGAAATTACACGACCGGAATATCAGTTGAGATATCATTGGAATTGATGGCAGTGTTAACTTAGTAGGTGATTGTGGCTGATTACCCATGCCTTGCGTTCTCCAAGGTAAATTGCTACTTTATCGAAGATGTAGATGGTTGATCAAAAGGTCAAGTGCGATAAAGTTAAGTAAAACATTGTGCCAATTACATGTGGCAGTGGTGTATATAGGGATGCCCACCGGGAGCGTTTGGGTTTAGCCACGACTTGCATGACTCATACCCATACCGATTAGCACTCGTTCTTTGCAGCGTTTCGGTCCGACTAGATGGCAGCAAGTATTTGCAGCGCCAGAAGGCCTCTACCTGCACGACCACAACCTCCTGGTACCGCGCCGCAACGTTTTTGGCCTCTGCATAGGAGCGATGAACACAATCTTTTATTGCAACGTTATGTCACCAGTACACAAATCATGGGTCAAAACAAAAATAAGCCAAACAAAGTAAGAATCTTGAAGACATATATTCATCCTGAAGTCTAGCAGCAGGCTGCCAGTCAGCCTGGTTGGAGTATCTCGTGCGACCAGTTCCAGCCTGGTGCATCCAGAAGGCCAAAGTTCCGGCTTGTCCACTGGGAGGAGGAAGAACCAAAGACTGAGCAATGCAGTGGCCCTATAAATAATCCGGAAAAAGTGAACAACTCACCGGCATCCCTAGGTGTATGTCACATTGGAGAAAAAACACGTACAAATTAACAGTACGCTATGTTGCCTAAGTGAAGTATCATGCAAATTTGCTCGAGAAATAAAATGTATTTTGTCAAATTTGAGACAATTAATATGGATCGGAGGGAGTACATGTTTAGAATCTGTTTTGAACAAAGAAATGGTAAAGGAATTTATAGTTTGATTTTATATGGACATTTTACTCTAAGGGTGTTTGGAACCAAAGAAACGATAATACCAGTTTTTTTCAAAGGAAACAAATTTTAAATCCTTTATTTTAAAATTCTATAGGCAGGGCAGGTCCTAACAGATACGACGCTCGGGGCCAAACTAATTGAAAGGCCCTTTTTATCCAATATCCAATTATTCAAGGATCTATAGACACCATCCCTAAGTCAGTGTATCTCCGATCGTCAACAAAATTGATGGAAACTATATGCAAATTTACAAATATCGCCATTGTGCGAGTGCAACCTTTTTTTCTTGGTACATGTTATTATTTGCCTAAAATTTGTCAAATAGTGTATTTATGTTTAAAAAATTCAAAATACGTGTAATATTTGGATAATACGATAACATTGGACTCGCAGGGGACCAAAGAGAAAACAGAGACAACGCTTGTTGGTCAAGCATTCATTGAATGCCACCAACTCACCTGTCACGCGCCAAGCCACCCTGCTCGACATGTCACATCGGTCTACCATGATATGATAACCCCATTAGATAATTGAGCTGCATGCAGACATCTCCGGTGCGATGTGCCCCGGATCTCTCCAAGTCGTACTCCACTCCGCATGCATATATGCACGTCGCGGCAGCATAAATCTTTTTACCGTACTAGGCAGTAACTGCACGCGGATCTCTGTGTCTCCCGATGCACAAACCTACCAGCATTTACTCATGCACCATGGGTCCATGCATCAGTCCGACAGATGTTAGTGTGACTGAAAACGCTTGCCTGACTGAAATGCCTATAAGTAGCCATGCCGTGTCAGGCAGATTAAGCAAGTAAAGCAAAGCAGCAAGCAGAGCTACTGCTTGTTCCATCAGTAAGCTAGCTAGCTAGCTCGATTGACTGTCATCTCTCCTTCCGCCCGCCATGGCCAAGCTCGTCGTGGCATTCGTAGCATGCCTCTGCATCTCCACAGTGTTATTAACACGGTGTGAAGAAGCTGCCGCTGCTGGTTCGAGGAGCTGCCGCTGCCATGGCGGCGGCAGAACCGCGGGCACGAAGGGAGCGTCGATGGCGAAGGCTATGTTCGTGTTCGGGAGCTCGCTGGTGGACAACGGCAACAACAACTTCCTCAACAGCTCCGGGGTGCGCGCCGACTACCTGCCCTACGGCGTCGACTTCCCGCTCGGCCCCTCGGGACGCTTCTCCAACGGCCGAAACACAATCGACGCCCTAGGGGACCTTTTACATCTCCCTCACATCCCGCCCTTCGCGGACCCGGCCACCAGCGGCCGCGCCGCGCTGCACGGTGTCAACTTCGCCTCCGGCGGCTCCGGCATCCTCGACCGCACCGGCAAGGACACCGTGAGACGTCCATTTGCTAGTTACAACTGTAGTCTTCTTTCACTTAAGTTATACTGTAGTAATATCAATTTGGATGACTAACGAGTGTCTCTAATTTGTGCGTTTAGGGAGAGGTGTTAAGCCTGAACCAGCAGATCACCAACTTCGAGGTGGCGACCCTCCCTGACCTGCGGGCCCTGCTGCGCGGAGCGACGACAGTCAAGAAGAGTCGCAGGATCAAGGGCCGAGATTTCTTCGACGGCTGCTACCTGCCCAAGAGCCTGTTCGTGATCGGGACGGGTGGCAATGACTACCTGCTCAACTACTTCAGCCCCGCCAAGAGCGCGGATGCCAGGCCCCAGTTGTCTGAGTTCACAAGAGCTCTCGTCACAAAGCTCTCACTCCATCTCCAGGTATTTTTTTTTGAATCATCTCCAGGTAATATAAGTGCCATCTTAATCAACGCACATGCACACCTGTGTTTTGCTACAGTACATTTTGTTTCTCACTGCAACAATGTTAAAGAAAGCACAGTTCCTAGTACAAGTGAAATTTAAGAGAGGGGAATTGAACATGCAACGGAGCTAGTATTAAGTCTGCAGTCTTTGCTTGCACAAGACGTTTAATTGCGGCATGTATTTATGGTGTTGTCAGAGGCTGTATGCTCTGGGTGCCAGGAAGTTCGTGGTCTTCTCCATCCAGCCCATGGGGTGCACCCCTGTGGTGAAGGCGTCCCTCAACGTCACCGGCGTCGCCTGCGTCGAGCCGGTGAACGCCGCCGCGCTCCTCTTCAACTCGGAGCTCCGGTCGCTCGTTGACGCCGCCAGGCTGCGCATGCCCGGCGCCAGATTCGCCCTCGTCAACTCTTACAAGATCATTATGGACGTGATAGACCACCCTACAAAACACAGTAAGTTAATTAACCGGACTTAACCGATCGATTAATTAATTACACCTGCTCAAATTGATGACCGTTTATTATATTTTTCAGACATGAGGGAGACGTACCGGGCTTGCTGTCAGACGACGTCGGGCGTGCTCTGCCACAGGGGAGGGCCCGTCTGCAGGGACCGGACCAAGTACGTGTTCTTCGACGGGCTCCACCCGACAGACGTGATCAACGCCAGGATTGCGCGCAAGGGGTACGGCTCCGAGTCGCCGGAAGAAGCCTACCCAATCAATGTGAAGAAGTTGGCCATGTTGTAGGAGCAGTGATCTTTCGAATCAAACCTTAGACCAAGTTAGTGCTAGCTTAGTGTATATGGCTATGTGGGAATGACGTGTTAGCCGGTATCTAAAGTCAATTACACTTTAATTTCAAATGTGAAATTATACTCCCTCCGTCCCATTTCAATTGACTCAAATTTTCTCAAATATGGATGTATCTATACCCAAAAGTTGTTTAGATACGTGTAATATTTCGTCACTTAATATGCGACGGAAGAAATACTATGTTCGACTTTCGGTATGCTTATTTGCAAGCTTCGCAACTTTGCCCCCTCAGCTCCCACACCCAGCGACCACTCCCCAACGGTCGCCACCGGAGGAACTTGTCAGGGCCTTAAGAAACAGAGGAGTAAACCATGGGGCCGGTGGTGGCAGGCCATCCATAGGCTGGTGGCAACCGGTTAAGAGTTGATCTCTCATGGGAGAGAGGTGGGGCTTCTTTTGATCGATGGAGGAAAACAAATTGGGAAGGCGGTTGGTCGAAAGAGGTACATAGGCGGATGAGAGGTAGCGGCGAGAGATATGCATATACGTACGAGAAGTAAGATGCGGGGAATCAGAGGTGATAGGGGGAAGAGAAGGGTTCGATCGGAGGAGACTGAAGAAGTAATTTTGAAAGGTAAGTGACGTTTTTTCTTTCCTGTGTGGGATTGACAGGAGGGGAACAATTGCTGGGAATCAATGTGCTATGAAGCAGAACTAAGAGCTTGTAGAGATATCAGAGAGTCGAATATTAGGGATGACTAGCAGAGTGTCCGTGCGTTGCTACGGAATAACTTTTCTCGTGTGGGAGATCCGTTTCGTGTGGGGACTGAGGAGGACGGGAACTTGCACTCGTGTCGTGCGGGAGATCGAGAGGAGGGGGTTTGCGCTGAGGATGGACGAAGACGGACGGCTTCAGGACCTGGGGTATTAGGTGGCATATTGGACGTAATTTCGGTGACGTGACGTACCGCGACGCCCGTACCATCACCACCAACTCCAATTTAATATATTGGTATAGATTTTAACTTTTCAATTGGTTCAGTACAGCACACCGTTCTGACGTTCTCCCTCCCATATTCATATTCTCCCCGTTACCCAATTTTCCCATACCCGTGGCTTACTTGAAACTCCATGGCTCCCGCTGGCCGCTGGTTCCTCCTCAAGTGGCCGCCTCCTCCTCCTCCAGCAGACTCCGCCACCGCCACCTTTTTTCCCACAGACCTGCTGCCGCCTCCTGCTGTGGCCCCCGGCGCCGCCGCCTTCCGTAGTGGTCGCTGCCGCAGACTTCTGCTCTTCCCATGGACACGGTCGCCACCGTTGACTCCTCTTCTAGTAACGTTTGGTTTTGAGACGCATTGGTATTTTTTGGCAGGCTAGCTAGCAACGGCCGTCTCATCGTGGTCGGGACGCGAGACGGAAGGAAGCGGACTGGGGCGTAACGGGAGGGATACCGGAAGGAGGGCCGCAGGAGGGAGCGCCGCCGCAGTGGGAAGGGGTGGGATGGGGATGTCGCGATGTAGAGAAGTCGCCGACGCTGTGCCGCGTGGACCGGGAAGCTTGTCCGCGCCGCCGCGTGGGGAGGGATCGATAGGCATGTCGCGTTGCAGGAAACTGAGGAAAGTCGCCGCCGTTGTGCCGCAGGGAGCTTGTTCGCACCGCCGCGTGGGAATGGATGGGCATGTCACGTTGCAGGGAGCAAGGGACGTCGCCGGCGCTGTGCCACGGGGAGCTCGTCAGCGCGACTGGGAGAGACGCTGCCGCAAGGGTGCCGCGGACGGCGCGGATGCGGGAGGCCTTCTTTTTGCAGGGATAGTTGTAAGACCCCGGGACCGGAATTATACAATTCAACACCAAATTGCTAACCTTTGCATAATTCAAGCCTCAAGTTCTCAACCTACAATAAACACTTCAATACATACATGCATTAAGGTGCTCATCGCAGGGTTTTGCAACAAGAATATCATTACCAAAACTCTACAGAAGAGAGTAATTACAAATCTCATACAAGGAGCGGAATAACAAATATTACAAAGAGATGACACATGTCCCAACATTACATCATTACATCAGCAGAAGTCGAATTATGCCCGAGTACGGACAAGAATACAGCATGGCCTGAAGAGGCTGGAAGCTGGAAGGAAACCCGCCACGAGTCTCAGAACCCTGATCTGGATCTCCTGGCTAAACATCGAATCCAACGTCGTGCTCCATGAAGAAGCTAGCGGCTAATCTGCTCTACTGGAACTTCTGAAGAAAACAACGTTGCAAAGCAACTGAGTACAAAATACTCGCAAGACTTACGGGAGAACTAAACTAATTATGCAATAAGTCTCGAAGGAGGGATAAATATGGTGGGATTATGCAGCAGCAACAATATCTGGAGAGACACTCTAATAACAACGTCTAATGAGAGGATAAGAAGCGTCTACAAGGTGTAAGGTGATTAACCTATTTACTAAACACCAAACAACACAATCCTCATATCACCCCCTCAACACCCTGTGAGGAAGCAATCCAAAGGACAATCACACTTAAGCAGTTTTAAGCACATCCATGATTAAGGCTAATTACTACTCAAGTTTTTGAGATTAAGTTGGTTAAGATCTCTATGATCAAGTAATGACCAACCAAGTCGTCCATAACCGCGGAGATGGTTTTCCGAAAGATTTATCCCTGTAGGGTGCACCAATTTACCCGTACACGTTCGACCAACCCACGAATACCAAGCGTGCTCACACTCAAATGTGCGCTGGCTGGATTGAGCGACACGACGTTTCCAAGTTCCACAACTAATCAAGGGGGACCACCCAACTAAGTCTATCTGAAACGAGAGCCCGGCCGAAGCGTCGTACGGACTCAAGAGTTGCGAGGACAGCTGGCAGTGGTTCAGAGCCCACAGGATGACCACTCCAGACTAGTGCCGCAATCCTATATGAATGCAAAGTCACCAACAAGTCTCCACAAATCTCTGTATGCATGCAATGCAAATGCCAAATGGAACGCCCGAACTATGTGGCCCTTGAAAGAGCTGAGGATCAAGTACTAAGTCGAGCGGGAAGCCATATCTTCTCGCACGAGCGGTTAGCACGATGTTTCTTGGATCAGCGAAAACGAGATCTCGGTCCTTAGTCGGCTCGAATGGAACAAATCACCAATGCATTAGCACGGCCTCCCATCGTTGCCTTGTTGCAGTTCAATATCATATCATATGTTTAAGAATGTAATTAAAACATAAAGTAGCATGTGGATGTAGCAATTGTGGAACCCCGAAGTAAGGACACTAGACTCGCAACCTAAGCATGACATCTAATGACCAAGAACTAGGGTAACAAGCAAACATGTGTGACATGGTATTAGGACAAGTAACAAGACATAGGACAATAAGTACAGCTGACTAATAAGCTATGCAACCTAGAGGCATCGTGACAAGACTGAGATCGTAACTTAATGCAAGATTGAGAGAGAAGCAATAGGTAGAATCAACATGGTCAAGGAAAGGTTGCTTGCCTGGAGTACTCAATTGCCCGGAATTGAGCAAGAATCCTGGAAGAAGAACACAAGCGTAGTCATCGTAGTAGCGTGCCACGTCCGTAGTATCGGCTTTAACAAGAATAGCACAACGATCCGACTAGGTCGGGGTTGCACACACCAGTGGCAACAAGGTACCTGCACCTATCGGTAATATCGGTACATACACGACATCTCATACAACACATGCATTTCATATATTAGCAACCTATGCGTCTACGGGTCTACGAAACAGTCGCTCCACGGTTCTACCTTTGTAGCGTGCCACGTCCGTAGTCGATGTAGTCGAAGTAGCCGACGTAGTCGTACGGTTGAAGTAGTTGTACAATCGTCATGGTCGTAGTTGTTCATGGCACCGGCTCCGAGGTTCTTCGGGCTTCACGCGCTCACACAGACTTGGGCAGCGACACGGCACACGCGGAGCAGCGGCAGGAGCAGTACAGCAGCGAGCGAGAGCAGCAACACAAAACACGGCCAGAGGACAACAGCCGAGAGACACTGGCTTGGGCTTGGGCCTGCGGGCTGGAGGAGATGGGCCAAGTGGAGATGGGCTTGGGCGAGCTGGGCCGGAAGGAGGTTGCAGGCGATGAGAGGTGCACGGCCACAGGGCAGCAGCATCGCGTAGCTTGGCGGCGGTCGACGGCGTGGGCGGCGACGAAACGCGCGTGGACGTGTTTGTCGCCGAGGAGCGCAGCCGGAGGAGCTCGGCGTCGCTGCTGTACCCGGGCTTGGTGGAGGAGGTTGATCCGGCGTGAAGCGACCGCCCCCGTACACGGGTTCGATTTCTGTGCTGTAGTGCTAGTCCCTGGATCGACTCACTAGCACACACAGTTTCAAGATGTAATATCATAGAACAAAGGTCTCAATATTACAACGGACCATCCAGAATTTAAAGGTACTTACAACTCGCATAACCTCACGGGTTAGCTGGAAGTAAAACAACTGTTTAGCAGCGGAAAAAGGAAGATACAAGGGCACATCAACACCACGGTGAGAGCGTGTTGGAATGTAAGCCCGTAACCCAAACATGCAGAACGTACATCTTACTCGTCGTCGGAGCTTCCTGCATCATTAAACGATGCAGCCATTAGGGTCAATACATTGAATGTATTGGCAAGATTCACTAGGAGTTATACCAGAGCCTACCAAATATATGCATAATGTGGTAAAGTGGGGTTCAAGCTATTTGCATAAACGCTTAGTTATTGAATCCTATCTTTTAATCAAATAGAAATTTTATCACTATTGGACACCGGGTAGACACACCCATGCTCCTATTATCCTAGAGCACATTGATGTGGATTCATCAAGTGCCCCTACCCTGTTCAACCATCCATTTTATTTAAGAAGTTAGAATGAGTGAGACTTTCCTTACAGCTCCACATCTAGTCGCTCAAATTGTCCGTTGCCGGGGACACGGCTAAGTACTTAGTTTTGACGCTCTCGAGAGTTTGTACACATTCCCCGCAAGAAACCGACGTGTTAATCCCTTGCTGTCCTCAGGGTAGAGTAGCAACGGCATCGATTACAAGATTTTCAGAGGTAATTCCCTAAACCACGAGAGAATCACGCTCCCCCTACACGGCTACCTCAGTACAATTCGTCGGGTCTAGGTTCATACAACTTACTCTTTTCTCGCCAGAGCCCATATAGCTTTGTGGTTGTACTAGAAGCTTCTAAATAGGAAACTAGTCCAGTCTCGGTTACCGCATGTGGCATTCCACATTTGCAACGTAGGCGCTCCCCGAATCCACGGGAGAGACGTCCATGGACGATCCATTCCTGAATCCACAGGAACTCGACTCAGAGGGACCCATAGAAATGGACCTGACGCCGCTAATCCTCAAAATCTTCAAAGCTGCCCACCCAGGACGGTTCATTTAATTAATTGTTTTTCCTTACATCTAATAAAACATTTCATATCGCCAAAGGCATAACAATATCATAACGTAGTTATTTCCCCCACGATACTACCATAGCCTAGCATTCAACTACAATCGATGGCAATTTTGGTAGCAAGGTAATGGCGAGGGTAAACTAGACTACCTGGGATTTATAGCTAGCATAGAAGTACGAGTAATATTCCTGATGCAACTAATAAAACATCTAGTGCATAGTAAAATATTTAGGAGAATGATCAAAGTGAACTTGCCTTGTCCAAGGTTGTGGTAGTTCTCGCACTCTTTGCAACAACAATGATTACACTCCACACAATCTAAAATAAAAGGAACACACACAATAAACACAACATTCAATACAAAATCATGACATGATGCATATGCTATGATGATGCACAACGAAGGTTACTTCTAAAGTAAAAAGTTTCGTTTTCCGTTTTGAAAAGTTTTTCAAATGATTTGGACAGATTAAACACCAATAAGGAGTTAACAAATATGCATGAAACATGGATAGGGTTTAAAACAAAAAATTGTGCGGCTTTTGCAACATAGAGCATTATTTAACTTGTATGCCATGATTATACACAAAATAATTTCTTCTCTGGTCCTAATGGATAGAGAACAACTTTAAAAAATTTTACAGCAAGATTACATGCTCAAAACTATTTTGAAACAATTCATTTGAAACTTGTACCATATTCAACCATTCTGTAAATAGCTACTGTCTAAGTTGTTCAAAACTGAAAATAAACAGTGCCAAAATATTCTACACGTTGTGACGATTCCAGAAAGGTGTGGATCGTAAATTTTGGACAAACGGTTTAAAAGATATGGGGTTTTGAAGTTGTAGGGGCTTTTCTGCAAAATTGCATTATCCAATCCGGCCGAATTAAAACAAAAAGAAAACCCTGCCACGTGGCATCGCGGGACTGGCCCGTTTCTAGGGTTCCGGCCGGCGGCGAGCTCGCCGGCGGCGGCGCGGGGCGGGCGGGCGGCGCGGTCGGGCACGCAGGCAGCGGCGGGCGGCGCACGGGCGCAGCGCGGGCAGGCGGGCGGAGCAGTCGGAGCGGGGCAGAGGGGGCGCGGGGCACGCGGCGCGGGCCGGCAGCGCGGCGGAGGGCGCGGGCAGGCGGCCGGAGGCGGGGGACTCGGGCGGCGGCCGGTGCCGGGGAAGATGGCCGGCGCGGGCGGCCGGAGGCGGCCAAACGCAAAGGTGAGCGCGTCACGGCGTTCAGAACGGGGAGAGGAGAGAGGCTAGGGGAGTGGCGCGGGGAGAACCTCACCGGAACGGCGACGAAACGCGAAGAACGGCGGTGGCAGCAACGAACTCCGGCGAGCAATTACTTTCTAACCGGTGCGAAATTGGACGTGGGGTTTGGGGGAAGTGGAGGAGAAAAGCGAGGCCTTCGGGGTGACGCGCAAGGATTTGGAGAAAACGGCCCGAGCGCGGAGAAATCGGAGGTGGAGTTGTGGGCAGTTCGCGGGCGTGCGTGGCCGGATTTTTCGGGCGGAGGTTGAAGATGACGCGTGGGTCCCACCGGTCAGTGAGAGCGGGCGGCTCGGGCTGGGCTGAGCCGGTCCGGTTCGGTCGGGTTTGACCGGGTCGGTCCGGTTCGGCTGGTTCGGCCGGTTTTTCCTTTTCTTTTATTTATTTTCTGTTTTTGAACCTCAAAATTGATTCGGAGCTCCAAATCACTCCAAATAAAATGTAACAAAATTTGTAAAATCATATTTTGATATGATCTAACTTTTGGAGCAAGAATTTTCTCAAAATAAAATATTTAAGAATACATTTGCCTATAAAATGGCTTTTAGGGCCCTTAGGCTATCGAATCAAATTATTTTTTTCAAAATACTTTCAAAAGCCAATTATGGAATAGCTTTATATATGCATTAAATCCCTTTTTACCACAATACCCTCATGGGTTAAAAATGCAAATACTCAAGAGCAAGATCAAAGCCCAAAATCAAATAAAAGCATTTTTGCAAAAAAGTTTTCTGGGCAAACTTTAGGGTTTTGAAAGTGATCAAATGCAAGGGTGACATGATGCTTATGATATGCAATGCATATGAAGAATTTTGAAAATTGGGATGTTACACGGCGAGGTGCAGCAGGCGGCGAGGGGGCGCTGGAGCAGCACCAAGCAAAGCAACAGGAGATGGCGGAGGCGCGGCCGGCGGCGGAACCGGCGGCCTGTGCTGGAGATGGGAGGCACGCGCGCGGAGGAGGAGGGTGGCGTGGCGCAGAGGAGCTCGGCGAGCAGGGGAGGCAGCAGCGAGGAGGCGACGACGAGGTGCTCGACGGCGCGGGGCCAAGGACAAGCGCCGGCGGCGAGCAGCAGGCGTGGGAGGTCGTCAGGGTGAGGACAACGAGGGGAGGCGGCGCCGGCGGGGAAACAGAGGGCGGCCCCGGGAGCTGGGCGGCGCGGGCGGAGGAGATCAGGCCGGCCAGGGAGAGGAGCTCGGCCTTGGAAGGAGCAAAGAAGAAAGGGGATCGGCCTGGGAAGGAGAGTGGCGGCGGCCAGGGAAAGAAGAGGGAGAAAAGAAAAAGCTAGGGATTAGGGTAGCTTTATAGGCTAGGAGCTAGGGTTTGGCTAGATGGGCTGGCTTGAGGCCCAACAAACAACTGCACAGAAATTTAATTAATTTTGGATTTGAAATAAAATAAGAAGAGAAAGTGTGTACGTTTAACTAGACCTGGAATTAATTTGTCAAACTCAAATTAGTATTTGTACAAAAATAGTTTTAGGCTTTCGCGAACACATGAAAAGGCAAGCACATGAAACGATAGCTTTTATGCAAATGAATGTAGTTTCATGTGACATGATGCTAATGACATTGCAAAATGAAAATGATCACATGAGCATGACGAGATGACAATAATTAAATTACAAAACAGTCCAAAAGGGTTTAAAAGGAAAACGGTCGCTCTGGGCTGTTACAATTGACAACAGCTAAGCGAAACGTTTTTTTTTCTCGTGCAGGAGTGGCATATCCCTTGTAATTTTGATGAAAAGACCTACCGCGACGTCCGTACCATCACCACCAACTCCAATTTAATATATTGGTATAGATATTTGAAGAATCTACCGATGAGGAGAATGATTTAGAGGAGAAATCTCTTAAGGAGATGCCACTCCTGCAAAAAAAACTATGTGATGTTTTTTTCCGAAAAGGAAAATAAACTGTCGGCATCTGCATCTATGATGTGCACAACCATTTTCTTTGGGAAGTTTCAAACATCATACATGTACTGATCAGGGATCATGAATACAAAAATTAGTCAGCAAAAATAAATCAAACATGACGAATCTATGCATCCAGTAGTCTAGTACACTGCTAGCTAACCTGGTTGATAATATCTCGAGCAACAGTCTCTTACCACGAATGAGATGTAAGACATGACAAATATGGATGCCACGATGGAATTGCAGAGAGTGAGAAAGCTATTAAAACTTCTGTTACCAATGAAAAGATACATCTGTTAGGCTCTTAAGTAATCTTTCGAAAACATTTTTTCTAGGAAAACCATACAACGTTTTGTCACACAGACCAACGTCCAGCAACTGGGAGAAGTTGGGCCCAGAAATTTAAAAGGGCCAATTTGGCCACCAAAGGGAACTGATGTCTGGCAGTGCTACGTTTGTTTGGTTTCTCCGGTAGAAAGAAAATTGCTGATCAAAGCACACGCACGGTCAATTGCCACAATTTGTAATTACAGAGATGTCACAATCACTTGCAAGACATGTTAAAGCAACACAAACAAAAACAAAACAAGCTAGATGCTTCTGATTCCCTAAAAAAAAGCTAGCTCCTGATTAATCGTCAACACCAGAGGTATGCTTCGGAAGAAGAACTTCTTCCTGCCCACACATGGATGTGTATGTCAATTCCACCATACAGTGATAGATCCTAGAATCAACTAGGTGTAGATCTAGCTGCGGTAGAACTTTCTGTGATGCAACTAGCTTTCGGTATGGGATAGAGAGGGAGAGGGAGAAGGAAAACATACCTTCACCTTGGCTGCTTGAGGCCGAGGTGGACAACATCGTGACGACGAGCGGCAGTGGCGGGGAGCGACAGCGGCGGCAAGCTTCCCGTCGCTTCTGCGCAGAACCCTAGATCCGTAGGGGCTTGTTGGTGGGGTTGGTGCCGGACGCAGACGAATCTCGTAGTGCATGCCCCGGCCTCCCACCTTTTTATATAGCGCAGCGCGACAGAGGCCAGCCAACCATATTGGGTTGGGCGCCCCCGATCAGGGCGCGTCAGATCTAGACCCGGTGGGCCGTTGGGCCCACACGGTGTGACATCACTCTAACATTCTCCCCCTTGATCTCAACTTTTCTTTTAACTGTATACTTTTTACTTTACTCGTTTCAGCACCGATTAGTACGTAGAGCATGTTTCATCGTCTCAGCTCAATTGCAGATAGAATCAGACAGCTACAACATTCCTTTATGTGTTGAAACAAATTCTGTTTCTTTTTGGGCCATTCTCTATCCAGAAATCATAGGCTTTCCCATAAACCCAAACCGGCTAAGTGTTCCTTGAACACACTGGGTGGTAAGCCTTTCGTAAGCGGATCCGCAAGCATATCTTTTGTCCTTATATGCTCGAGATTTATAGTGCGATCCTGGATTTATGTTTCACAACATAATAATTTATCTCTATTGGTTTGGTAGCATTACTCGACTTGTTGTTGTGAGTGTAGAACACCGCGGGCTGATTATCGCAGTACATCTTTAGTGGTTTGTCGATACAATCCACCACTTTCAAGTAGGGTATAAATTTTTTTAACCATATTGCCTGCCCCGTGGCCTCATAACATGCTATAAATTCTGCATACATCATGGATAATGCAACTATTGACTGTTTGGAGCTTCTCCACGAAATAGCCCCGCCTGCGAGAGTGAATACATATCATGACGTGGATTTTCTATCATCTCTGTCTCCCGCAAAATCTGCATCTGAATACCCTTTTATTTCTAGGGAATCAAATCTTCTATATGTTAGCATGAGGTCTTTTCTGCCTTGCGCATAACGCAACGCTTTCTTTACCATTTTCCAGTGCTCTATGCCAATATTTTCTTGATATCTACCGAGTACGCCGGTGATAAAAGCTAAGTCAGGGCGAGTGCACACTTGTGCATACTGTAGGCTTCCAACAGCCGAAGCATATGGAACCGCTTTCATTTGATCAATCTCGTATTGGCTTTTGGGACATTGAAATTTTCCAAAACTGTCACCCTTGACTATAGGAGCAGCTGTGACATTGCTCGCATGCATATTGTATTTCTTTAGAATCTTTCTAAATATGCCTTTTGCGATAGTCCTAAAACCCCATTTTTCCTATCTCGGTGAATTTCTATGCCCAAGACATATGACGCTTCACCAAGATCTTTCATATCAAAATTTGAGGACAAGAACTTCTTTGTTTCTGGTAGTAGACTGACATCGCTACTAGCATGCAAGATATCATCCACATACAAAATTAGGAAAATATATTTCCCACTTTTAAACTTTGCATAAACGTAGTTGTCCTCAACATTCTCTTTAAACCCAAATTTCTTAATAGTCTCATTGAATTTTAGATACCACTGTGTAGAGGCTTGCTTTAATCCATAAATGTATTTCTTTAGGTGGCATTCCATGTTTTCCTTGCCTTCCATGATAAAACCCTTGGGTTGTTTCATGTAGACCTTTTCTTCTAAATCCCCGTTTAGATATGCCGTTTTTACATCCATCTGATGTAGCTCTAAATTAAAGTGCACCACTAGTGCCATTATTATTCTGAAGGAATCCTTGCATCAGACTGGTGAAAATGTCTCATTGTAATCTATTCCTTCTCTTTGTGTAAATCATTTTGCCACGAGTCGTGCTTTGTATTTTTCTATATTCCCTCTAGAGTCATATTTGGTTTTGTAGACCCATTTACAGCCTACCGTTTTGGCTCCTTTAGGAATTTCCTCTAAGTCCAAACTTCGTTGGAACTCATCGATTTCATCTCATCTTCCATGGCCTCCAGCCACTTCGATGAGTGAGAACTACTCATGGCTTTCATATGAAGTGGGATCATTCTCCATATGAACTCTTTCTGTATTATAAACTTTATAATTTTTAGGATTGGCTGACTTTTTAACTCTTTGAGACCTTCCAGGGGCCTCAATTTCTGGCACGTTCTGTGTCTCTACGTGTGGTGCATCTTCAGGAGGTGGCTGCTGCAGTTCCCTTTCATGTGCAACAATGGGTTGAGTCGGCTCCTGACGGACAGGTTCCGGACCTTCACTCATTGTTGCCATGTGTGGAGTTGCAACAGGTGTTGGCACCACAATCTCGGGGATTGTTGGTGCGGCAACAATAGGTAGTGAAAAGAATGACTCCTGAGTCATTGGATTAGGTGCATGCACCCTCTTCTCGTCAAGATCAACTTTTCGAGCTACCTTGCTCCCCCTCATCATTTCGTCCTCTAAGAAGACGGCATGTCTTGTTTCCACAAACTTTGTGTACCTGTCTGGACAGTAGAAACGGAAACATTTTGATCTTTCAAGGTAGCCAATGAAATGGCAACTTACTGTCTTGGTATCCAACTTTGCAATATTTGGGTTAAACACTTTGGCCTCAGCTGGGCTCCCCCACACCCGCAGGTGTTGTAGAGAGGGCACTCTACCTGTCCACAGCTCGTACGATGTTTTGGGCACCGACTTGCTTGTTACTCTATTGAGAATGTGAATGGCGGTTTTTAATGCCTCCATCCACAATCCCAATGGTAATGTAGAATAACTCATCATACTGCGCACCACATCCATAAGGGTACGGTTACGCTTTTCAGCTACTCCATTTTGCTGAGGCTCGCCCGGCATTGAATTCTGAGCAACTATTCCAGTCTCCTGTAGGAACCTTGCAAAAGGTTCAGGGACTTGGCCGTATGGGGTGTGCCGATCGTAGTGCTATCCCCCACGGTCGGATCTTATTATCTTTATCTTTTTATCATGCTGATTTTCAACTTCAACCTTGAATATTTTGAATTTATCCAACGCTTCTGACGTATCTTTTATTGGATAAATATAACCATAACGGGAGTAGTCGTCTGTGAATGTTATGAACGAATCATAAACATCCCCACTTTTCATAGGAATGGTCCACAAATGTCGGTGTGAATAATTTCTAGTGTGCTGGTGTTACGTGTTGCACCCTTTTTGATTTGTTTTACATACTTTCCTTTAATGCAATCTATGCATTGCTCTATTTCTGAGAATTCTAATGGAGGAAGAATTTCTGTTTTAACAAGTCTTTCTATTCTCCCCCTCGAAATATGTCCCAAACGACAGTATCATAATTTCGATGATTCATGAGGCCTCTTTCTTTTCTTTTGTACTTTCTACGACGCGGCAACATGTTCATTCACATTACACACAGAATATTCTTTTTCACGTATGGATAATAAATATGAAGGAAGGCAACACCCACACAATCATTATTAAACCATATGGCACACTTGCCATGTACAAAATGACATTCATAATCAACTTTTTCCAAACGTGAAACACTAATCAAATATCTGTGTAATGAAGGAACATCTATAAGCAGAATTATGAATCCATCGGCAAGCTCCAAAGGAATATTATCGACAACTTCAACGTCTGCTTGGACTCCATTTGCAACTTCAATGCATCTTTCGTTTTTTTTGCGTAGTCCGCGTCGAAAAGAATCCCTGTAAAGAATTTGCAACATGAACAGTTGCACCAGAGTCAATCCACCAAGTAGATTTCGAAAACTGTGTATACAAGGATTCATTTACAAAAGAAATGGAGTTTATACCATTCTTTGCCATGATTGACTTTAGCCATACCGGGCAATCTTTGTTGTAATGCCTGGTCTTCTTGCAGTGGAGGCATGTATCTTTGTCCACTGGAAAAGACTTTTGATGATGCTGATGTTGCATGGGAGCTTTACCATGTGGCTTTGAAGGAAACTTTGATTGCCTTGATTGAAGTTCTTTTTCTTATTATCCTTCACATAGTTCAGGAACCACCATATGAGGATTTAATTTTGTCCTCCTCTTGCACACACATGGCTATAATCTTTTCAATATCCCACCGCTCTGGCTGCATATTGTAGTTGAAAACAAAAGTGTCAAACTCTTTTGGCAGTGAAGCCATAACCAGATGAACAAGCATTGCAGGCTTAATCTCTAAATCACCATCCATGTGTTTCAACTTAGACGCCATGTTGCTCATCCTGAGGATATGCTCTCTTATGCCATGTCCTCCTCCAGTGTACTTTTCTGTCACCGGTTTCTTTAGCAGCTAGGTAGCATATATCTTTGAAGAGCCAGTGAACTTGCTCTTTATCTTTTCAAGATACTCCCCTACGGAAGCACACTCTGCAATTGAGCCCACAATAGCGTGCTCAATTGTCTTTTTTATAAAAGCCATGCACTTTTTGTTGGCGGTGAGTCACTTTTTGTTCTCGAGGGTGTATGACATCTCCAATGGAGCATATACTTCCTCTTCTTTTTCTCCCGAGCATCATCATCATCTTTATCATCCCTGGCTGGCTCTGTCGGCTTTGGTGGTTGTGGAGTGTCAACCACCCAGTCCACCTCAGCACAAACAAAGGCCAGGTCAACTTTCTTTCTCCACTAAGTGTAGTTGTCACCTTTGAGGGTTGGCACGTCCTTGATGCATCCCATCAAGTAGTATCCTCCTGAAACCACAATGACGTGAGAAGATAACAACAATTGCGCGCATTAATCCAACGTTGGTCAAAATTAATACATACAACTGTTTGTGCAATTTCATCTATATCACCGCAGAAAATAGAATTAAATGCACACATTAACTATTAATCATGATCATGCTATTAATGACGTTGGTCAAGAAAAATAACAGGATCACAATTATCATAAAACACTTTTAATCATGTTCTTTTAATTTAAACAACACTTTTAGACTATTTGCAGCAGAATAAAATTCATAATTTATACTTTTCAAAAGCAATATTTTGCACTTTTCTATTTCCTAAAACAAACATCTCGTTTGTTCAGTTTGAATAGGACAAAATTTAGACCAAAATGTGCAAAAACTGAACTAAAACTGTTAAAGAAAAAATTTCCGGTGTTGCCCAAAAATTGCCAACGGCCCACGGCCTACGTCGGACGCGCGCGCGCCCCGGCCTGTTCTCTCTGGCCTGAGGCCAGCCTGCTCTCGCGCTGGGCCCATGGCCCACCAAGGTGCAGCCCAGGCCAGCCAGGAGCAATCTCAGCCGTCCGATTAGATCGGACGGCTGAGCGCGTCTTTCGCTTGGGTCAAAACACCCCGGCCGACGGCTCTCCGAAAACCCTAGCGCCTTCCCGAAAATTTCTGTCCCGCACGGTCTTGGCGGTGGCGCGAGAAAAGGAGCTCGCCCGGAGCCCGCCTGCCGGCGACCGGCGAGCAGCTCTCCACCGGCTCCTCCTCCCCCCCCCCCTTCTCTTCATCTTTTCTTCTCCGCTCCCCCGGCGTGAGCTACCAGGAGGGTGGCGGCGGCGACGTCGCGGGCCTCTTGCCGGCGTGCGCGCGGACCCGAGGGTGCGCGCGTTGCCGTTAAGGGGTCAGTGGCGGCGCCCTTTCCCGGCGACCCGGACGACCGGCGGCGCCATGGTCGACGGCGGACGGCGGCTTCATCTTTCGGGTAAGCCATTACTTTAGGGTTAGGGTTTTACCTTTTCCTTTTTGATTTGCTTTTCTTCTTTTCCTTTTTCTACACGCGCCGATCTACCTTTCTAACAAGCTCTGATACCATTGATAGATCCTAGAATCAACTAGGTGTAGATCTAGCTGCTGTAAAACTTTCTGTGATGCAACTAGTTTTCGGTATGGGATAGAGAGAGAGAGGGGGGGAGGGAGAAGGGGAACATACCTAGGACGACATTGTGACGGCGAGCGGCAGCGGCGGCGAGCTTCCCGTCGCTTCTGCGCAGAACCCTAGATCGGTAGGGGCTTATTGGTGGGGTTGGTGGCGAACGCATACGAACCTCGTAGTGCGTGCCCCAGCCCCCCACCTCTTTATTTAGCGCAGCGCGACAGGGGTCTGCCAACCATTGGGCGCCCCCGATCAGGGCGCGTCAGATCTAGCCCCGGTGGGCCGTTGGGCCCACACGGTGGGAGATCACTCTAACATAGAGATTACATGTT
Organism: Brachypodium distachyon; assembly: GCF_000005505.3. Taxonomy (NCBI): domain Eukaryota; kingdom Viridiplantae; phylum Streptophyta; class Magnoliopsida; order Poales; family Poaceae; genus Brachypodium; species Brachypodium distachyon. Next base: position 34,028,969 of record NC_016131.3, on the reverse strand, counting down.
CTTCCACTTCCCCTTTTGCTCTAGCATGTTGGACATACTTATGCCCTCAATTCATGGCATGTCTCAATGTTCATCAGAATTTCAAAGCACATAAAGGACAGCTCGGACTCCCATTCTTTATGAAGATTGCTACAATTGCTAGCATATGGAGGGTTCGAAATGACTGCATCTTTAGTGGCACGCAGTAATCCCTTTTTAGATGTAAAAAGCTCTTCAACACTGAGATGCATCTTATTTTCCATAGGGCCAAGAGAAAAAATTATGCTAAACTTGAGGACTGCTTATTTCTTTTAGATAGTTCCTGATAGCATTCTGTTATCTTTGTAATTAAGACTTTATATTTATTTATATATAATTTGCAGTAGATCTATGATCTACTGTTTTTCCCAAACAAAACAAAGCTTAAGCTTATGAAAACTAACAAATTCCTTGAGGAGTATCAGAGTATCTCATTTGCTCGGATATTGGATACCCGTTTAGCTAGGAACCATACACAACCTATAATATTGTTTTTCCCATGGCGCGAGTCACGGAAAGGGACCGAGTACTACATTTTGTAGGATCGAAAGAATCATCTATTTTATTTTACTTGCTTCATTGCTTGTACCTTTCCTGAACTCACAGTCGATAGCATTTTGTACAATATCTATCTTGGAATGTACTCAACACAGTCAAAGGAGTTGCTTCCTTCAGACAAACAAAATGTTATCTTCTTGACTTTTCTATCTAGCACCTATACCATCTTTCTTATGTAACATGATCAGGGCGCAAAATCAGAAAAAGACAATCGTAATCAACGGCAAATACTAACATATCCCTGATAAGATCCATTAAAATGCAGTAGTGATCCATTTGCTCGCAGTATATGGATTTGCAAATCAGAACCATACACAGTGTCCGTATCCGGCCCTCATGCTAGTCAAGTAGTCATGAGAGTGGTTGGGTTGAATCTATCTGGACCCCGTTGCCTCTCCAACTTGCTCCTTAATTGTTTTGCAATGTACTCCTTCCGTCTATATTAAGTGACTCAAATTTGTTCAAATATAAATGTATCTATTTCTATACGGAAAGAGTAGCATGGTTTGTATGTTTGTATCAGCGTTGATTGGCTGCAGGGTTCACGGATTGCATTTTATGTGGCTGAAGCGATACTTAAAGCATCACGGCATCAGACATCAGTACTTTCAGCGAAGATTGTAAGCATTGCCTGGTCTCTCTCACACACCATTCACAAGGCGATAGCACGTTCAGTTTGACCAAACAGATACTCCAACAACATACGCATCGAAGACCTGAAGCCTGAAGTGCAGTGATGAGTTGCATCTGCTAACAATGTACGTGCATCACATCTGCGACCGTCGATCAGTCTGACAATAATACGAGTATTCCACGGACGGGGTAAAAGCACATTGTTTCTACCCACCGGCCCCACGGTTCAGTACAAATGTCAACAAACTCGCTAGTACTCTCATGTTTGCGAAATTCCGGAGTAAATTTCACTCTGTATTTCAAATTGGCACAAATTATCGTATTCAAATAATCAAATATTTCATTAATCTTACACGAATCTCAATGTTTGAATCAAAATGTTCTTATCACCGACTAAATATATGCGTTTTCTTGCTTGCTTGATTTCGTTAAATGGGTTAACATCCGGTATAACTTTTGCTAAAGGGGGTAAAATCTGGTACAACTTTCGCTAAATGGGGTAAGATTAGAAATTTTTCACTACATAGGATAATTTTTGTCAAAAAATTCAAACTAGGAGGTAAAAACTGGAATTCACCCATTTTGTTATTTCACTTTGCATCTGATTTGTTCATCTGTTTTGGAGATGACAAATTGACTCTGGTGCTGAGTCTGTGCTTGTTGTGGTGCGGAGCGTTTCTAACGTGACCTTGATTTGCGTCTTGAGGTCAAACCGGTAGCGACTAAACCTGTCCCTACTATGTACTCTCTCCGTCCCAAAATAAGTGTCTTGGATTTGTATAAATTTTTCACTACTACAAAACGGTCTATATGCAACGTCACATCAGTAACGGGTCCGGCGCGACCATTACTGATGAAGAACATCAGTGTGTCGCAGCCCCGACCGTTATTGATGAACCGAGCGGGCACCGCCTGCCTCCGGCCAGCGACACATCAGTGGCGGTCGCGGGAAACAACCGCCATTGATGTACACCCATAGCTCGCGAGTAATATCCGTGGCGGTCGGTTATGAGGCGATCGCCACTGATGAACCATGCATCAGTAACGGTCCGCCTGGCTCACCGTTACTGATGTATACACGATTATCAGTAACGGTCGCGAGAACCTCCCTCCCCCCCGCGCCGGCGGCGCCGCCTCCATGGCCGGCGAGCGGCCATGGCCGCGAGCTCCTTTTTTGGAGCTCCGGCGGCCGGCGAGCTCCGATCTTCGAGCCCTAAGCTTTCCTCTCCCTCCCGATCTTTCTCTCCCCCCCGATCTCTCTCACCGGCCTCCAATTTCTCTCCGAATTTTCCCAATTTCAAATTTTTGAGCTCCGCGGCCGCTGGCCAAAATAAGGCCTCCTCGTCGTCGCCCGGAGCTTCCCTCTCGCTTGCGAGCTCTCTCTCCCTCTCGATCTTTCTCGCCGGCCTCCAATTTCTCTCCGAATGTCTCTAATTTCAAATTTTTAGTTAGCTCCGATTAATTGGCACCTTAATCTCCTTGTCAATGATTAGGCTAACTATTTTGCTTTTTTGTTTTCTTGTGTATTGTGTTGTAGATCGAAGGACCGTTCTTGGATGTACGCCAAGGAAAGAATCAATGCTCGATGGATAACCGATTGGACGGTCTTTTTTGGAGTCGCGAAAGGTGATATGGAACGAAAAGGACTTTTGATGATGCGTTGCCCATGTCGCAAATGTGGAAACACATACATGATGAAGCCTGAAGATGTTCAGATGCACGTGCTGGCATCGGGTTTTGTGGATGGTTATTCTCGCTGGACTTGTCACGGGGAGGATGCGGTTGATGTCGGTAGCGATAGCGAAGATGATGATGTCCTGCGGTATGATCTGGTGAATGATTCCGACGAAGAAACAAGGGTCGATGAGGAGGCTAATGTGGAAGGTGAAGGAGCTCCACGTGACAGGATTGCCGAAATGCTAGATGACCCGTACCTACGGGAGCAGCTGGAGGACCCCGAAGATGAGGCAGAGTCTGCTCAGTTCAAAAAATTGTTGGAGGACGCAAACACACCCTTGTATGATGGAGCTGGCGAAGAAAACAACGTGCTCGAAGTGACGCTCGAACTTTTGAGTCTGAAGGCAGCATCATGCTGGTCGGACAAGGGCTTCACGGGTTTGTTGAGTTACCTTGTTTCGGTTTTTCCACAGCCAAACAAGTTGCCCAAGAGCACAGACGAGGCAAAGAAGATTACATGCCCGCTCGGATTGGATTGTGTGAAACATCATTCATGTCCAAACGACTGCATGGTGTACATTGGAGAGTACGAGAACCATGAGAGCTGCCACATACGCGGTGCATCGAGATACAAGAAGAAAAACGCCAGAGCTGGCGAAGACGATGGGGAAGAAGTGATGAAGGGCAGGCCGGCAAAGACTGTCTGGTATCTTACGGCAGGTGGCCGAGTTGAACGTTGGATGCAGAACTTTAAGGACGCGAGATATCTCGTCCATCATGATCCGGCGCAGGCTGCATTCGATCCTGACGGGCACTACCGTGTGGAGGAACCTGGGGTCCTAAGACATGCTGCCGATGGGACTCAGTGGAGGAACTTCGACACGGCATTTCCGGATTTTGAGGCAGAGCCTAAAAACCTGAGGCTTGGTCTCAGCACTGACGGGATAAATCCTTTCGGAAACATGAACAACAAGCACAGCACATGGCCAGTGATCTTGTTTGTCTACAACCTTCCTGCATGGTTAATCATGAAGAGAAAGTACATCCACATGTGCGTGCTCATACAGGGTCCAAAGCAGCCGGGAGCTGACTTAAATGTGTATCTGCAGCTAATGAAGGATGAGCTGAAACAGCTTTGGAACCCTGGCAGAGTGGTTTGGGACGCAAACAGGAGGGAGTACTTCATGATGAGAGCAGCGCTTCTGACCTGCGTGCATGACTACCCCGCGAATGGAAATACTTCATGCCAGGTGACACATGGGTACAAGGCCTGTACAAAGTGCGGGGAAAACACGACATCGGAGAAGTTGCCCGCTTCATCCAAAATTGTGTACATGAGCCACCGAAAGTGTTTGGATGCTAAAGACCCTTGGAGCCCGACGGCCCCGCCTTGACCACGCGCCGCCGTCTCTGTCCTCACGGAGCCCGCGCCATCTCCGTCCTCTCCACAGGTGCGCGCCTCCTCTGCCTCCCTCCCTCTCCTCTGATTTAGCTTGATTTAGGGTTAGGGTTAGGGTTAGGATTTGTTCCTGTTAATTTAAGGTTAGGATTTGTTGCTGTTAATTTAGGGTTAGGGTTAGGATTTGTGAATTTCATAATTGAGTTAGATGGGCATGTTAATTTAGGATTAACATTGTAGTTTGTAGGATTAGGATTTGTTACCCGAGCCACATAAGCATGTTAATTAGGATTTGATAATGCCATGCTTACTGTCAGAATAGTTTATTTCCCTCCTTAACTCAGTTAATGGGTTCAATAATAAAGGTTAGAGATCAAGCCTGACAATGATGGGTCTGATTGTTACTCTCTTTACAATTCAAACTGATGAAGTACATTAAGACTGACATATATTAGACACTGTTCGCTAGTTGTGCTGTTTATATAGACATAAATTTATCAGATCTGTTTATAACACATGTTTATTCTTGCATATATTCTACTGTTGTTATTTCTCAGTAGCTAGGAGCATGTTTATTCTTGCATATATTCTACTGCTGTTATTTTATTGCAATCTTCAATCATCAGCTCGGTTTGGTTGTTATTTCTCAGTAGCTAGGAGCATGTTAAACAGATCATATGCTATATACATGCTATATATGATTTATATACGTGCTTCATTTATGTGAATTGTGGGCCCGACCATCGTGTCGGGTCATTGGAGAAGGGGCCGGCCATCATGCCGAGGGGGTACATATGCGGGTGGGTTTTTTATGCAGGTTTCGAGCTCCTAGTAGAGAAAATTTGCTACTTTTTTAGCATAGGTCATGCCGAAATTTTCGGCCGATATATATTTGATGGCACATAGGTACGAAATGGGCAAGAGTAGCCAGAAACTAGTTCTTGATCGGGAGGAGGTAGATCGTGTCGATGAAGAGTCTTCACCGGGAGAGCAAATTGCCAGCTCTGGCTCAGGTAGCTCTCGTTCAGAAGAGCGCGACAACGAGCGACGGGTGGAAGAGAGTAACCCACAGCCTTCTGAAACTCCCGCTAAGAAGCAAAGGAAGAAGACGCCGAGGGGGAGCCACAACTTCAAGGAGTTCTGTTACGTGGTCACCCGGCACTCTGAGAGAGGCCGCCCGGAGTCGCCTGAGAGGGCACAGAAGGCCTTCGTAACGACCTGTGGAGCCGTTGCATGCAAGTATTGCAAGATCACCGACGAGTGGAGTGACATCTCCCAAGTCGTTAAAGACACGTGCATCGCGGACGTTGCAAGGAGGTTCCAAGTCACCAACGAGTGGCGCGAGCGATTCGTAGCGGCCATCAACATAGCAGTCTGCAATGGACTTGCTAATTGGAAATCCACCGCTAGAAGGTGGATGGACAAACCGTACGAGATCATCAAGAAGAAATGGCCGTCGGTAACTGATGAGGCCGAATGGGAAAAGTTCAGGAAGGAATCATCTGACCCTGCCTTCATTGCGAATAGGGAACGCATGAGGGCGTTGCGCTTAAGGAATCCCTTGAACCACAGGCAAGGGATTGCAGGGAAAGAGGGGAAGAAGCAGGTCTGGCGCAAGCAGGACCGAATTCTCGAGGCGGCAGGCAGGGTGCCTCCAGTGCATGACATGCTGGAGGACCAACATGCTAGAGAATATGCACGTCAGCACATGACACCCGAGCAGTGGGCGGGCATTGAGCCAATGCAGCCGCCTGTTAAAAATTTTACGGTAAGGGTTCACGTGCATTTAGTTGTTTTCGGCGTTAATTATGACACTCCTGATCCATATAGACTCACGTCCTGTCTTATATGATAACAGGAAAATGCCCACAAATGGGAGGAGAGCAAGAGGTCAGAAACCTCCGACAACTCCGTGCAGAGCAAGAGATGGGAGTAGGCTATGACCGCCGGCTTGCAACAGGCAGAGCACACGGGCCGTGTTCTAGGAGAAGGCGAAGGGGCCTGCTGGGATGATTATTTTCCGCCTGCTCCGAAGCGAAGCAGGGTCCGGAAAAAGCTCCCCGCTTCTTCTGAGATAATAGAACAAGCTAAGGCGGAGGCGCGAGAGCAGGCATCTATCGTGTCTCAAGAGGTGTCGTGCAAATATGCAGTGCAAGCCGTCCATCATTTGGTGTCGGCATTGGCCAAAGACCACCCCGCCCTTGGTAGGTTTGAGGAACCTCCTTCCTCCTCTTCTTCCTCTTTCCCCGCGAAAGAGCACCCCGCTGAAGAGCAGCGCCGCCTCCGACACACGTATGGAGGACGAAGACACCTACACCCCAAGTTACAGCCCGGCTCCTAGCATGGACAACCCCACCCCCCCCCACCCCGCTAGCCAACCTTCCCCAAGCGAGGGCAGCCGGGATAACGATCCGGGTCCGAGCGACAACATCCTTGTAAGCAAGCTTTTCAAACTCTTTTTCACTCCTGACCTTCATGAATAAAGATCTTACACACATATGCCTTCTTCTTGTTACGCGCAGGCACCGGTGAAGTGTCGTATCCACGTTGAGAAGCCTGGGAAGCCTGTAGGCGCCATTGGCCGCCTGATGCCCAGACAATCACCGCCACTGGTGCACGGCATTCTCATGAATGACGCACAAGTGAGTGTGATGGTGGACTCCGTCATCGACGATCATCGGGATTATGCTATCCTGCTACCTCCGGAGGAAGGCGTGGATATCCAGGCGGTTGTCCAAACTACCAAATTATGTGGCCTAGGAGCTTGGTATCTCTCTACAACCAGCGCCGGCCCTCTATGACACCATCTCCCTTCGCCCAGAAAGGTACTTCTCATTCGCCGCTCGGCCTTTCCCCTAGGATACTTCCTCCTGTCGATGCCGGCGGAGATGAAGAGCGGGCAATGTCGATGCTTGCATAGCTCAAAGATAGCCAGACCACAGGGTCGGCACAGGCTGGAAGCGTCCCTCTCACCTTCTCTCTCTTGGGTGTCGCTGAGTCCATGGGTGGCCGCAAGATCGATGACAAGTACAAGGCAGAGGAGCAGAAGGCATGGGACAGTAAGAGGAGGCATAAAAAGAAGGGGCGCGGCGGCAAGACCATCAAGGAGTCCTCCAATGTCACTCAAGATGAGATGCACCATGTGCCTGAAATAACTGGAGTCTGGGAGGACAATAGGCCTGACATTCTCATCAAGAACCCATATCAAGGCCAGAGATTCGAAGACGGATCCTATTTTGTGGCTAGGGAGTTCGACCGGATGCTTCTTTACTATCCTGGAAGACCGATGGTCACCGAAAATTCCCTGCGTGCCGTGTCCAGAGAGATGCAAGAGCTTCATCAGTTCTACATGCAAGCATCAGCTGGTTCTGAACAACATGCCCAACAGATCAATGTTAGAATCCCAAAAGACTATGGCTTCTTTGACCAAGAAACCGGAAACATTCAGGAACGTCCTATCACCTTTGGTGTGGAGTTCAACGAACTGTTCCACCTCTTCAACCGCCAAAGGCTTGATATCAACCTCTTAAGGCTGTGGTCTGCTACCAAATAAGAGAACTGCGGCGATTGGAGGTAAAAAAAGTATCCATTCTAGACCCCGCGCTGTTTAACTACGGTGACATCAGTCTTGAGCCAGAAAAGGATGCCTCAAGAACCATGGCATCTAAATACTTGGTGGCATGTCTCGAGAAATACGCGGATGACGACTTCATCCTCTTCTTCCTTAATTTGGAGTAAGTTCAATTTTATATATGGAACCGTCTGTTTTTTCTAATTCAGTCTTTCTTATACACCCTTAGATACTAAAGTTTGTTTCTTTTGAAGACAGAGACCATTGGGTGACAATACTCATTTGTTTGCCTTGGTCCGCGGTGTACTACTTCGATTCACTACTTCCGAAGAAGGGTGTTCGAGGTAGGTTCTAAAAATCCATTAAATCACTCATTAACACTGCTTGGAAAGTGGCGACCAAGGGAAAACTAGCTGGTAAAGGTTATAAAGACGAGCCTCACCACAACCACAGGTTCCCTTGCCAGCAACAGCCGCCCGGCAGTGTGTTCTGTGGTTACTACTGCTGTCACATCCTTATGGAGAATGCCAGCATGTTCAAGCCTGAGTGGAAGGGGTCAGTCGCGGCGATGGAAGAGTACTGGTGGCCCCGAATGACAATGGGACACCGACCTAAATGGGTCGTCTATAACATTCAAAGGGAGTTCGTCCATCTCATAAACAATGAGGTCATCAAGCCTAGTGGGGACTTCTTCGAACGTGTGGAACAAGTCGTGTCTAGGGTTCACCCACGACAATAGATTCATTTGTATTCTTTATATGCTTCCATGAAATTTTGACACTTTGTAATTATGCTTCTATGGAATTTTGACACTTCGTAATCAATGTCGTGAAGTGAGATACATTTGTATTCTTTATATGCTTTATATGATGCGGCTTATATACATTTGTATGCTTTAAATGATGTGATGTGATGTGATGCAGCTTTATATGTATTTTTTTGCGATGAGATACATTTTTCTGTGATGAGATACATTCTGTATATAATTTGCTATGCTGTATATAATTTGCTGTGTATTTCCTATGTATTTACTGTGTTTTTAATTATTTTTTAAAATACCGAAAATGTATCAGTGTCGGTCCCTCGACCGACACTGATGCGGCGACGCGACCGTTACTGATGATATATACATTAGTAACGGTCCGGGAGGAGCGACCGCCACTGATGTATATATATATCAGTAACGGTCAGTGCGACCGTTACTGATGATTGTACATTAGTAACGGTCCGGGCGACCATTACTGATGATGGGTATCATCAGTAACACGAAGTTAGTAACGGCGGCCCCGACCGTTACTGATATGATTTTTCGATTGTTACTCATAACCGTTTCTGTAGTAGTGTTTATACAAATTCACGTAATTTTTTTTGGCACGGAGGGAGCATATTTTTCTATACAGAGCACACAACCTAGCAGGTTTAGGGATGGGCAGCACCGGTCTAGTAGTGGCGACAAAAGCGATGGTGGTGAACCAATCTCAGTGGAGTACATGTGGCCTGCATGGTGGTGCGGTGACCCAAAGGACGGTTCGACCAAGTTGGGTCTGATTCAAGATGGCAGTGGATACTCAAAAAGTGGATATTCATGGATGTCTAAGACCATGGTTCACGGATATAGAGCACGATATCGCTCCATGGATATTCATGAATGGATACCCACCAACTCGTGGAGCGGCCACAAATATCACATTTGATCCATGAATATCCATGGATACCCGGTATTTAATAAAATAAATAAATTACTGACATGTGGGTTCATTATTTAGCTATATGACTCATGTAAATAGTTCTCCTTCCCCCCAATTCTAACCCTAATTCGTTTGGCAATACTAAAATGGCATGCTAGTGACCACCCTCTTATAAGAGCTATGTCGGAGTCAATGAGAGTGAAGTTTGAGAAGTATTAGACATATCTTCATGGTCTCATGGCTATTGCAACCGTTCTAAATCCATGATATAAGCTGCATATTTTAGAGGCTTTATATCGGTCTCTATATGGATATGGTTTTATGGTTGTTTTTAAGCCATTCTATGTTGATCCATGGATGTCCATGGATATTCGGATATCCGATGGATATAATATGTGTATTGTTTTGGACCCGCGGATCTTTTCGTGGATGGATAATGGATGTGGATATGGATATGAATTTGGTCCGCCTGTCCAGACCCATCCCATTGCCATCCTCAGGTCTGATCAGACCATGATAGAAATGCCCGTGCATAACCGGCTGGCTAAAGATAAGCATGCCTCGTCGTGTCATCTATATCCATCGTCACAACTTCACAAAATGGCAAATAAGGGAACACTAAATTAATAGGGAAGGAGTGGTCAATAAATTTAAATGAAATGGTATCATAATTTTGTACACTCAGGTATACAAAGTGAAATTTACTCAAAAATATACTATATCGTTGGAACTAATGACATTTATTAAGAGTTCGCATAATTTTAATTAAGATCAGGTAGTGGAACTAGATTCTTTTTGGCTCTCTTAGGATAATAGAAATTTTGTAGGAAAAAAAAGATTTTGATCATAAAGAATTATTCCTATCCATGTCCTTCGGATCATAAAGTTGCCCCAAAAAAATCATATGATAGGAATTTTCCTACTCCCTCCGTCTCATATTTTTTGTCTCAAATTTGTCTAAATATGAATATATCTATTTCTACAAAATGTCTAGATACATGTAATATTTCGACAATTAATATTGGACGAAGGGAGTATAAATTTTTGAGGAATCCAATCATTATGTCTGACCTCAGGAAAATTTTCGTTAGAAAATTGAAAGTTTCGCATCTCCTCTCTTCTTCTTACTCCAATTAATTACCGCTCAGTCTTAAAGTCATCTGGTCTTCTTGCGTTATAGCATCCATTTTAAAAAAAAAAGTAATTGATGTATCTCGATTCTTGTAGTTGCAAATGTCATTGTATTTCAATCATACATTTTCTTATTAATTGTGTGTTTTTGGATTCCCATGATCCAAAAAATTTAAAGCCTTTTGTTTCCTGCATCCCTGGGCCAATGGACGTGCCGGAGCACTAGCTCACGTTAGTTCCACCCGTTGCCTAAAGCACGAGCTTAACGTTGGTTGCTAACATGTGTATCACGGTTCGGCTGACCGTTGCGATGTCGCGCGTATACGATCGAAATTCACACTGATTTGGCATTTTTTTTTACCGGACATTGATTTGGCATGTTTAAGCCATCACCAAGGAAACTCCTCAAATTCTTCCCATTTGTCCAAATCTATCCATTTCAGGGTCCACGAGCAAAATACACAACCCAATGAGAACGCTCATTTGTCCAAAAGTGGTCCGCAGCTCTCATTTCTTTACCAAATTTGAGAAGAGTACGATTTTGTTCACTTGTCTTTTTGGCCCACGTGTTAAAGACTCATTAAGAGAAAAATGAGAAGTTATCATTGGACAACTTGATATTTTGTTCACCTCCGTTTATCCAAAGACCTCTCAAATAGACAAATGAGGAGGACAAATGAGAGCTTACACTTGAAGATGCCCTTATGCAATGAAGTGCAAGCAAATCCGGATATCGAGCTAGCTTTCTCCAAGGAAGGGTTATGCCCTCTTTGTCGGACAAAAGAAGAAGAAAGGGGGGCACAGCGCAAGCGTGCGCACTCGTAGCTCTACGTGCGCCAAAACGTCAAGAATTAATACTGCCAAAACGTCAAGAATTAATACTGCCCCCACTAATCAACGTTTTGAGTGTTGCCGCTACGGAAGGCGTTTATTTTTGCGGGTGATATTCGGATGCTTTCAGCCGGGAGACCCCCTGGCCTGGCCTGAACAAACTTCAGGGGGTGTTTTCTCCAGAAGACCAGAACCAGTGGACACATTCATCAGTAGGAATTTCCGGCTACACGAATGGCCATAACTTGCAGCGTTTCGGAAATGATACCACGTGACATGCCGCCGCAAGGAGCCCTTAGGCACATGGATGTCGCACATCGTCTGGACGAGTGGACGACTGCTAGGATGTACGGCCATTACGCATGTTTAACCTGCGTTCTTAGCCGTACGCTGCCGCGATGAGAGATAGCGACCTTTTAGCAACCAGCGGGTCGCGCGGGCATCCTCAACCTAAACAATAAACTTTTTCGAAAAAGAAAAAAACACACAGTGTGTAACCAATCTGCTAGCTAGGTACGCAACCTGAGCTTGTACGTACCGCAGTTGGTTGGTCATGTCACGCCAAGCGCACCAGGCGGAACGACGTACCGGTCCCTGTTCCGGGGGCGGATCTCCTCGTGTATAGGAAACCAGGCGTGTGAGCTACACGGCTTATGTATTTAAATTTGGTTTTGCTATTTATAGGACTATACTACTAGGAAATGATTATTTATATGTTGATATTAACAATTGTCTTATCCAATCGTTGAGATTATTGTAAAATTCATGTAAATACAAATAATGATGAGAAAATCTTCCTCAAATGACTACGGTTGTTGACCGAGAAAATAACTATTTTTAAATCAACTGAGATTAGGTTGTCTCATTTAATTAGCTTACACGTATGAATATGATGACATTTTTCTCTCTCGAGATTTCTTTTGTATCTATGCTTTATTCATGGCAGTTTAGCGTTGCTGAACTGTGCTGCGCTAAACTTATTTTTATAATCGAATCTGAAAAAATACACACGAAAATAAAAAAAAATTGGTTAGTCAAACACAAAATAGGAAAAACTGATTGCCTACGGCATTGTCCAGAGGCCCTAGAAGCGGAAGCCTGTATGGAGAGCCTCACCCTTTTGATTCAGTGGACGGAACTTCCCATCGTCATCGAGACTGATTGTGCCCAAGCCAAGGCGATGCTAAGTCACGAGGGGCTTGATCGATCCAGGCACCGTAACCTGGTTATTGAAGCTAACCCAGAAGGTTGATAGCTTCGGAGAGTTAGATTGTGATTTCAAAAATTGATCGTTCACGAAATAAGGTTAGTCATGATTCGGCGGCTTATTCTAGATCTAGTCAGCAGACTTTTTGTTGGCTTCTCTATTTAATCAATATGTCTTCCTTTTTGTGAAAAAAAAAACTGGTTGGAAAAGCTGAGTTATCGTAATCCACCCCACCCCAATGCAATGCAGTCCCTAAGCCTGCCAATTAACCTTAACCAAAGTAGCTTTGATTTCTTCCCGCCACTCTCCAATTTCCACGGATCCATCGTTGCTAGTCCTCTCGGGCCAACCTGTTCCTTGTGCTTCACTGTCAGCATAGCAATGGTCGACCTGACTCCCCGACACCGTCCAACATCTCCTGCCCGTTCCCCCTCCTCCGATGTCAGCAAAAGGCATTAATTACTTCCTCCGTTTTGTATTTAATTGGCGTTGTTGTGCTACTAAATCTGTGTCCATTAATACGGGCTAAGCAAACGCTCGTCCATAAGATCATTACCTCTCAAAAATAGAAGACGTACAATGAAATAAAAAAATGGGTCTAGAGAATAGGTAAACAATAAGGACATGTACAATGGAATGACGTCCGCATTCTTTTAGCAATGTCACATGGGATAAAATCTGATGTGGAAGAGAGAAACGAAAAAAGGCACAAGCCTTCTCTTAATTAAGAGATGATCTCTTCATAAGAATGATAAGGCAAAGATAAAGCAAATTTACCATTGTACTAGATTTCACTTTCTTAACATTTATTTATTTAATTTTATTCATGTAAACATTAATTGTAAGATAGAACACTAAAAAATAACTCATTGTATAACATGTTTTGTTATCTTTTCTAACTGACGTGAAATGTCTAGAGTCTTATCAACTATTCTACGTGACCTAATAGACCGAGAAAAAGGAAAGAAGAACGCAGGCAGCATGAGCTGTCCCCGTCATCCACAGGCATAGCTCCACGCCATGGCTGAGTCACTTGCCCATTAAACAAATCGAAATCCTCAAAGGATAACGCCACAGATACGTCGTCACGTTTTACTTTTCGTACTGCCTCCGTTGCCCACAGCTGTTGCCCAGTCCAACCACGCACCATACTACTCGTCTACCGCTGCAACTATCAGTCACTGACAACCGGGCCCAGACTCCCGATCCGCTGCTATAAATACGTCTGGGGATTTGCCTCCTCTTGCATAGCCAGACCAGAGACGCCCATTGCCGTTTTCTTGGACTCTGTTTCGCTGCTGTTCTTGCCACTGCAGAAAAGATCAGGATTCAGATCGGTGATCCTTTTTCTTCAATTCAAGATGACCATCATCATTGAGCAGCCTCAGTTCGGTGAGCCTTTTTCTGTCATCTGATTTGTGTGCTCCTCTTTCTTTTCGTTTCTTGTTGAGTCTTGATCAAGTGTCGATGCTTCTTGGAGGTTGTATCATAAACAGAAACACTGGGATCGCTATGATATTTATACAGTTGGAATTTTTTGTTGGGTGGCTGTAGATGTGGCCGTGGAGAGGAAGGCTGCCGGCGACGCCGCGGAGTTGGTGCTCGACGGCGGGTTTGCCGTGCCGGACTCCAACGCCTTCGGCCATACTTTCAGGTAAGCAATGGCGTGTTTTAGGACCTATACCAATTTGTTTTTTACGAACAAGACGTATATGTATATCAATGTTGTTTTTGCTATTATTAAAACTTTTTTCTCCGAAAAAATAGGGGGGGGGGGGGGGATGAAGAGCAAGCTGGGTTTCATTCTATTTTGCCGTTAAAAAAACGTTTCTTTTTGCTGGGATTTGCTGCTAAAAGGTCACATGACGAAACGAAAGAGACGTGTGACGATGTTGTGAATACGCCTCGTACTAGAATGGACTCAAACAAATAGCACTTTTCCTCGTAGAGAAAAAGGAGTAATGAACATTAAACACTACATATCCACACACACAAAAAAATCGCCTCTAAATTGCTGAACTAGTCAAACAGAATCAGTTTCTTGTAATCTTTCAAAAGCTTGTGAGTTCCGATTGCCCACGGCATTGTCCTCACACCGCGTGCTTTACTCATTCCCTTAGCCTGGTTCCATTCTCGTGACCCAAATTTTTTCGCTTAAGTTTGAACTTAATTATCAAATAAAATAAAAGATATATACCACGGCCCTGAAATCGGACGCGACGGTTGATTTACCTACAGGGACTACGACGCGGAGTCGGAGCGGAAGAAGACGGTGGAGGAGTTCTACCGGAGCAACCACATCAACCAGACGTACGAGTTCGTGAAGCGGATGCGGGAGGGGTACGGGAAGCTGGACAAGACGGAGATGGGCATCTGGGAGTGCATCGAGCTGCTCAATGAGTTCATCGACGACAGCGACCCGGACCTCGACATGCCGCAGATCGAGCACCTCCTTCAGACCGCCGAGGCCATCCGCAAGGACTACCCGGACGAGGACTGGCTGCACCTCACCGGACTCATCCACGGTAATACGTAATCCAAGACATCTCTTACTATCTTATCTAAAAACATCTCTTACTATTAGAGAGCAGTCACCGACAGACTGGTCCCACGGATCAGCGTTTTATTTTTATTTTCGGGAAAAATCTGGGTCTGTAGCTGTTTTTTTTTTTTTTGCCTCATGTGGGTTGTCACGACGTGCAGATCTGGGGAAGGTGCTGCTGCATCCCACCTTTGGAGAGCTCCCTCAATGGGCAGTCGTAGGTAAATCTTCAGAACCGGTCCCTGGTCGATCGATTCCTTCCAACTATATATGATTCTCTGACGGGTCTCATGGCATCAGGTGACACTTTCCCTGTCGGCTGCGCGTTCGACGAATGCAACGTCCACTTCAAGGTACTCCTATCGCATATATTCTTCCCCCAAAACAGTAAATTGGGCCGATGAATGATCAAAGACTGAAACTGCTTTGTTCGTGCGTGCGAATTTGCAGTATCTGAAGGAGAACCCTGACTACCACAACCCGGAGTTCAACACAAAGTTTGGGGCCTACTCCGAGGGGTGTGGGCTGGACAACGTGCTCATGTCCTGGGGCCATGACGACTACATGTACCTGGTAAACCCTCATCCATCGCCTTAGCATCAGAGTATAATGGAGCAAATTATTCAGTTCTTTCATCTGCAATTGTTCTCTGAAATGTTCTTTGCCCTGTTCCTCTCAGGTGGCCAAGGAGAACAAGACCACCCTTCCTTCTGCAGGGTTGTTCATCATCAGATATCACTCTTTCTACCGTAAGCGCGGCCAACGATCTCTCTCTTTCTTTTCCCTATGCCACACTAGCAGTTTTAAGTAAGGTTACTGACTTCTTTTTTATTCAGCCCTGCACAAGCATGGAGCTTACATGCACCTGATGAACGAGGAGGACAACGAGAACCTGAAATGGCTGCATGTGTTCAAGTAAGCCTATTAAATTATTCGTGCACTCGAAATGAAACTGAATATTTATGGGTAGGAAAAAAAAAGAATTAACAGCTGAACACTCTTGGTGCATGGTTCTTGCAGCAAGTATGACCTGTACAGCAAGAGCAGCGTCAGGATCGACGTCGAGAAAGTGAAGCCCTACTACATGTCACTTATCGAGAAGGTAATACGCGCCTGCCTGTTTCTGATATCAGCTGAGGATCATATTGACATGTTCTGCAGTGTCAGTTCCTGTAAACAAAATCTTACTGTACCACCTCTGACGCGATGTTCTCTCTCTGAATTTTCCCCAGTACTTCCCGGACAAACTGAGATGGTGAGAAGGCAAACACATATCAGAGAGATTATATACCATCAAAAAGAAAGAACAAGATTGTTTCGAGCTGTCGTGTATACAGTGTGTCTGTGTATTACGTACGATCGATGTTTCCATGTCGTATCCGATCGAATTGAGCGAGTGGTACTACAGTGAACTCCTTGAGAGCCATCAGACATGCGAATTGCAGGTGTTTGTTGTTTGCGAGTGTGTTCTGTTTTTTCTTTCTGCGGGTAGTGTGCTCTGTTCTACAGTCTGTAAACGAAATTCGTCACCTGGAAATTAAAATGCGGTGCATATTGCTCCAATAAATGTTCAGTTAGTCGAGGATAGAGGGCTTGTGCCTTGTGAAAAAATTGCTCTCTCAACTCTCTCTCTCTCTCTCTCCCCCCTTCTCTCTCGGGCCCTCATGGGCCTATTTTGTTTTAGGAAGTCTCACGGGCCAAATAATACCTCCAAAGTAGCGTAACCTGAACTGGGCTTCATCTTGCCTCAAGATTTTTAACGACGTTGCTAGTTGTGGAACAACAACTTTTGATTTTAGGGAATTGTGGAACAACAATTTACAGCAGGGCAACAGAACGAACGGAAGTCCTCGGCAGTAGGTACTTGTCCCGGTCAAGGTTGGTGTCCCCTTTCCCCTGTCGCTAGACTCGCTAGCAACTCGTAATTTTGGTGTTTTGTGTAGATACGGTCATCCGGATCTTCCAACATAGGCCTCGTTGGGTCGCCCTCTCCGGCTTCCCAAATTCGGGAATCCTGCACTATGTTTCAAAACCAGGACTATGTTTCAAAACCATAGTCCACCTTGCCCCCATCAGCGTCCGAGACTATGAAATCGTGTTTTTTACCTCGGGTGCTTAAACTTGTCAAGTTTTAACACTTGAATTTAGCAATTTGTAAATACGATGACTAATTTGCACAAATGCGCCAAGTTTATAGACCAGCGGTGCATTTCTCTCTTGTATAAATCTATGGAGCCGATTCATTTGGGACGGTTCCGCTGGGTCGAGCGAAGCTAAATGAGCTCTTTAGCAGTAGCCCCTAAAGCAGGGTCCTAAACAACATCTAGGGAACCCCCCCCCCCCCCTCAAATTCCAGGGTCCCAAAAAATATAAACTTCTTCGGCAGTGGCCCCTATTCCACATCCCCTAAATTCTATATGTCATTGTCTTGTCTTTTATTCCTTCCTTTTTCTTTTATTTCCCTTTCTTCTCCATGAGACCACTCTGGCTGAGACGCGGAGTGCGGCGCGGCCGGTGGCGCGATGCACATGAGCCAGACTGCGAGGACTTGGCGGCACTGTGCACGGGGCGGCGAGGACTTGGCGATGACGGCGGTTGGTGAGTGGGTGGTGGCGGCGGGATTTGACGTCGATGAGTGAGAGGTGGCGGCAGATGTGACACCGACGAGGGACAGGTGACGGCGAGAGAAGGAAGGCCGACGGGATGTGCAACACGCGGAGGGAGGAAGATGGCAAAATCTGACGTGGCAGAGAGTAGGGAATCCCTTGGGGGTCCTCGGAAGGGGGGCTTGAGGAGTTGATGTAGGGACCTTCCTAGAGTAGGGACCCTGTTGAAGATGAGTTTTTTTGCCTCCACCCCCTAAAAATTGAGTAGGGACCCTGTTGAAGATGCTGTAAAAACATTGTTTGTTGTGAACTACACCTTGCAACTATAGCATCAGATCAAAACCATTCTTTCTTTGACCACCCAATTGAGATATGACCAAATAAAAAAAGACACCTCTTGGTGTGGTGGTGGAGTTGTGGGTGAATAACTCCATTCGGTAGCGTTCAAATCCTTATACTGTAGTGGTTTTTCTTACAATTTTTCCATTAAAAAAAGATTTGTCCAAGTACTTGTACATATTTACCACTCTAGGCTCTAGTTTACATTCGATAAGTTTGACAATCTAAAATCCGTACTTTCCATAGCTCAAAATTTAAATGTGATATTGTGGCTCCTGTATCGAATATTCTTGGTCCTGCGAGAGCTAAATCCATCTAGTTTTTGTTTGTTGCCTTTTTTTGCGGGGTGATCCTTGCCATATTGAAGAAAGTTTTGACAATAACATGGCAGCGTTTCACAACTGTGATATCCAGTTAGCACAAAAGGTTAGAAAAGACAATCAATTAAAGTGGACGAAAATCAAGGAAAAAACTAAAGATCTTTTTGGAATACTCTATTATTTAAAATAAAATTGGGGAAAATATAATTAAAAAAGTATTTTGGATTGTTTATAGGATAACGAGAACTTGCGTATAAAGGAAAACATGCGAATTTTGAAGAAACATAAAGAAAGGAGGGAGAAACCTGGGAAATCTAGAAAATTCAAGAATATTCTAGCTAGAAAAATCTGAGAATTGGAAAACAAATGAAACTACCACCATTTTTAAAATGTAGAAGAAAGGAGAACTCGGGGTTTTTCCCTTACCTTTATTAATGTTATCATTTTTAAAATTTCAACAATCTGTAATCACTTTTGGGAATATTTCTATTTCCCTTCTTAATAATATTTTACATTTATTTTCCTTTTACCATGTCTTGACACTTCTAAGATTAACAATATCCCGTATACAACTGAAGAACAAACTTAGATTTTAACATAATCAAGGGATAAAAAAATATGTAGTTTCCTCTTCTTCTTTTTAAAGTTAATGAACAAGGTCGTGCACACACTCGATCAATAGGCGTAAAAACAAGTTTGAACTGGTATTCTTCTTCAGTTCTTCCACATCGAAAACTTATACTTTACATGAAAAAAAGAAAGATTATAAACTTGGGCACTAGATTTATTCTTACTTAAACTATATGTTCACTCTTCTAAAATGTGTGCTTGTGCCAATAAGAACTACAGTTGTCTATCAAATCTTGCTCCACGGAGGAGTAAACCCGTCTAGTGCAATTAAGTACAAATTGAGATTGAAAACTCTGTAGTTCCTGTAATTTTAGTTTTCCATCTCACCAATGTTTAAACGATAATGGCAGTCATTCTGAAGGTGTATTATCTACAAAGTAGCTGCTCCCGTATCCCATATTGTATATGATCGTTTTGAGTTTTAAAAAATGTGATTCTTTTCATGGACATAGCTTATGTTGTATCTTGTGCCTCCACACATTTTTTTTCTTCTGCGCAGGCTATAAATGGTCATTATTTTGGATAAACTTTTGCAGGTGCATAATAGGTAGCCTAACCTACCTCCATAATGTATTTTCATAATTTTTTGAAAACTTAGGAAAGGCTATGTGCATTACAGGGCACGGACGCAACTACTTGCAGATTATAGTTTTCCCAGTAACTAACAAATGTTATGTAACAAATAAAGTAAATAACTAATAAAATCTACTCCCTCCGTCCCATAATTCTTGTCGTTGTTTTAGTTCAAATTTGTACTAAAACAACAACAAGAATTATGGGACGGAGGGAGTACCTTCATGTCAGATCCAGAAAAGAAATTCCCGAATTATGACCAACCATAAGGTATTTCGTGATTTGTAAACACAGATGTTTCACGGAAAGTATGACGAACGAATGTATGACCAATATTTTTTCCACAATTTAGGACAAACCCTCTTGTTTAGATAAATCTCTTCATGACTTAATTTTTCTTTGTTTTGCAGGGATTCATTGACTTAACTCTTGTGGCTCCTTTGGCACCCTGGTACTCATGATTTGGGCCTAAAATTCTGAAATTCATTTTTTATTCCAGAAACAACTTATTTGGCTGGGCGTGTGCGCACAATTGTACTTTAGGGGTTTCCCCTACATTACGTCTTTCTGTCAAAAAAATATATAAGTAACCTCAATTCCTCTCTAAATGCTATCATTTCTCCAGAATTGTCTCTCACTCTACAAATTCATGTGACAGGCAAACATTATTTTTGAATCCAAAATTCAAATTAAACGAATTGAAATCCTATTAAAAATTTGATTTCATTATATTTGTACGAAATGAAATGAAATGAAATGAGTGATACCAAATGAGCTGTTATACGAATATATTTCATCATTTTGGCAAGTTCAACGTTTTAATGTTACGAAGATCAGATATTTTTATAGTGCTGACAACCCAAATATAAAATGGTCGTCCCACTTTTCCGCGGATGAGCGCATGAAGCGGCAACCTGCCGGTTTCGCTGCCAGAATCTGGAGTTCTCACTTGCCCTGTTGCCCAACCACTAGAGACGATCGAATAAAAGCTTCTTCTCCCGTGCAGAATCACACGAAAAGTAATAATCCATGCATGCAGCACCAACGTCGACGTCGATTCATCGTGAAAAAAAAGAGAGAAATAGGACGAAGCCACTGCGTCGAAAGCACGGTAACGGACAAAAGGTTGGCGAGCGCCCAATCAACAAGGACAGTTTCCCTCGCGACGCAACGCTGACCAGAAAAGGCAAATCTTACGGTCGATCGAGCCTAGTGGAAGCAAAATGCTGAAGTGCGAGACGCATTCCCGGTTCCCAACCTCGCGCGCTGCACGCGATTCGGCGTGCGACCGGCCGGACGCCACACAGCGCCCGCCCGCCGCGGTGCGCGATGGCCCAACCACCACCTGACCCAGCACCCACTCTAGCTAGCCTCATCTCGCCTAAACAAACATCTTGGGTGAGGTATGCTCCCACAAAGCACAGATGATAATATTGTACTGTGTGCACGCCCAGGCACTTGCCATCTTTGTTTCGGAAAGGCCGTCATCGTCCTTGTTTAACCTCTCAGATTTCATCGCCTTCGAACATATCACCAAAGTATGGACGAAATCTGAAGAGTAAATAGAAGGAATCTCATCTGGACAAAATCTGAAGAATAAATAAAAAGAATCATACATGGACAAGAGTTCCCACATGCTAGGTTGCGTTACTACTGCTTGGGGTATCCCCGGTTAGACGGTCAAGGTTTTTGAGTTGTTTTTGTTGGAGTAAATTTGGGAGAAGCACAAAGGGCATTTTTTTTAAAGTATAGA
This sequence comes from Brachypodium distachyon, assembly GCF_000005505.3. NCBI lineage: Eukaryota > Viridiplantae > Streptophyta > Magnoliopsida > Poales > Poaceae > Brachypodium > Brachypodium distachyon. The sequence continues at coordinate 34,007,493 of NC_016131.3, read as the reverse complement.
TAGAAAATTTCTAGAGAAGGAACTTCTGGCCCCACTGAATCTGCAATCAAAATTTTTAGAGTAACTATATCACAGTCAGAGGACTTCTTTAAACAAAATTATCACAAAATACAAAATCTTGGAGAGGGCTAGGAGGATAGCGTGTACGTTTGTTGGGCTTCGATGACCTCATGTCGTGAGGCGGCAGGTTTCAACCTGCCATGTTGATCGGGTTTATAACGGTGTTTCTCTATCTTATTACTATTATTTATGAAATGTGAAGACACCTTAACTTTGACCGTTCAAGATTTTTGAAAAATTAATTTAACGTGACCAATATGCTAATCCAAATTCAAATTTTCTACTCCCTCCGTCTCAAAATAAATTCTTATGCTATATAAATCCACATCACTTATTTCCTGACGGACGAAGTATATTCTGTTCAAAGCTGTGAAATTATATGTTCACCTAAATAACCTTTAACGTAGATTCTTACGTTTCGATTCTCTAGAGCAGAAGAAATCATGAAAATATAATCACATATTTGCATTTTTACACTCCTCTATTTTTGGAATGTCTGCATTAATTGATTGTAGTTAAGACTTTGCATTTTAGAGTCGTGGTGTCCATTAAAGAGGCCATACACCATAGTAGATGGAATGATGCAAAACAATGAATCCAACAGGCTGGAAGTGATACCATAACTAATCCCATTAACAAATTATCTCTACAAATTGCTACTTCCGCCGTCTGCGCCTGCACAGTCACACGACTCACGCGTTCCCCTCTTTCCTGACTACTACTGACACGGGCACGCACACGGCTGCACCCGCTGCCGCTTCCAAAATCTAAACCCCACGCCGACCGCTTCGCCGTCTCCTCCGGCGATGCTGATGCGTCGCCGCCGCCTCCTTGCCCTCCTCCTCCTCCTCCTCCCTCTGGTGGCGGCAGTTGCATTCGACTTCGTGGCCGGCGACGCGGGCGACGAGGAACGAGTCCTCGTGGGCAACGAGGAACGTGCGGTCCAGGCGGCCGCGGCGGTGGCGCGCGGGGAAGGCCTGGACATAGCCCTGGGAGCGGCGGAGGCTGGTGGGGAGGCGGTGCAAGGCAATGCGACGACCAAGGATGGTAGTCTCGCCGACATGATCGACCGCGCGCTGGAGAAGGAGTTCCCCGAATCGGAGGGCGAGCAGGGCGGCGGAGGTGCGTGGATCTGAATCCGTGGTCCCACGATCCTCCTCGGGGATTCCGGGGCATGGGATCTGGTTTTGGTTTTACCATGGCGTGTGTCGGCGGCGGCCTGCCTAGATCTCGGCCTCGGCGGCTGCGTGCTGGGAATTGGGGGTTGTCCTCGGCTCGCGAATCCAGCGAGTTTTGGTTGTTTGGATTGAACTGACTTGTGCTAATTTCTGCTGCTATTGTTCTCCAGAGACGGACCCCGGCAGCTTCAACAACACGGTTGCCGAGAAGCAGGTGATCCGTCTCTACAGTTTTGGTTTTGTGTCGTCGTTTTGCTCGTTTCCAGTAATTTTGGAACCTGGTTAATATTTTGCATTATGATCTTCATGAAATGGTTAGAATGTCTAGCCGTCCAGGTTTTTCTGACTCTAGGTCTTGGGGATCAACTCATTATGTGCACAGTTTGTCATCTTCTAAATTAAACTCCTTACGTCTGGCGTTTAATTTCTAAATACACCCTTTGTAGACATGTTTTGTGTGCGTGCGTGGAACATATTTGATATCATTGGTGTATAAATTGGATGGAATTGACATCTGGACAGAGGCTGCATCCGTGGTCATGAGGAAGATTCACCACCTTCCTTAGTGTATTCTTCTCTTTGAACATTCAGTTATCCCATACGTCATTCTGTAGGATTCGCGCCTTTTGACCCAGTATGCGATATACTGGCCTTTTAACTTAGTGAAGTTAAGGACGTTTTCCTAGTGCTGACTAAAATACATTGAATGGTGTTTGTTTAGTGTAATAGGTTAGATAACTATACATTAAATAGTAGCTAATTTTCGTTTTTGGTACCTAAGCAACTTTGTAAACAATAGTATTTGTATGGGTTCACCTAAGCTAGTAGCCTAATATATCACTCATTTTGAGCTTTGCACAAACCCCCAGGCGCTGCATCCCCCTGGCTGCTTTAACTCACATCCCAGTATTTTATCATATTTCACAATTCTGAGTAGCATATTCGTTTTCATTCTCAATTTGTTAATGTGTATCATCCTTCCATTTTGAAGCATACAAGTAATTTGCTAGGCATATGAAGGACAAAAATTTAACACTGTAATAGACGAAATTGCGGTTTGTGGATAGATTGCAAAGTTGACGCAATCTTACTTATTTATCTATAGCTGCAGTGCACTTTGCTACTGTGTGTACACTATTGTTTTTTTTAAACTGTATGTACAAATTGGTGGTTGTACATAACAAACATATGCTCATCTTGTTCTGCACTACCGGTCCAGGGAGTCCTGGAAACTGTAGCCAGAAGAGTAACGAAGAAGAATGAGACCAAAGACAATAAGTATGTTCCTAATCTACATTTGATTTTTTTTGTTAAGTGGAGTTAATTTGTTTGGTTACTATTATAATCAATAGTACTAAATAGTAAGTATCCCAAAATAATTATTTTGAATCCCCAGGTCATTCCCTTTTAAGGAAGTTTTCTTGGATCGTTCAGAGCAAGAGGATGTTCCCACGTTGATTGATCGGAAGGTTTGTGTGCTGTAATTGACTGCAGAATATTTTGTTAAGACACTCCTCTGCTGTACATATAGGGATAGTGTTGCGCTATTTTTCTCTGTTTTACATTTGTGTTGTACTGACACAACTGCAATTCCAGGATAATGTTTTTATTATATCAAATCGAAAGTCAAAGTACCCTGTACTGCAGCTGGACCTTAGGTATGTTACCGAAGTATCCATGTTTTGTTACTTAAGTAGTGCAGAGGATAAGCAAAGATGAAGTACTTGCCTTGCATCAGTTCATAACTTGATTTGTTGAATGTGGATTACTGGCTTACTGCAGGTTGATATCAGATCTTGTTGTCGTTATTGTATCCGCTACATGTGGTGGAATTGCGTTTGCTTGCCTTGGGCAACCAGTGAGTGCTTCTTTTGTCTTAATCTCATTTCTGCCCCATTATGCGTATGGCGGTATGGCCTATGTAAGACATAATGTCATAATAGCTATTTGTGATGTACTGTTAAGATTATACGTACCTAAAGAAACTCCAAAACTATATTGCAGGTGATTACAGGTTATTTACTCGCAGGATCTATAATTGGCCCTGGAGGTTTTAGCTTTGTCAGTGAAATGGTGCAAGTAAGGTGCTTTTGCCTTTGTTGGTTGCTTTTATTAATGCTTCAGCCACGCCACTCTTGAATGAAATTTGCATGCGCTTTTGCTCAGTCAATTTACTGCTTCAGCAGACAGCCAGATCATGCATGTCTTGTTTTATGCAATTAATTTAAATCATGGAAATAAATGTATGTTTTTAACGCGTGTCTGCACTTAAATTTTTGTACACTATCAAGTTTATGAAAACATTGCGTTATGAGTTTATATGCTGGTATTTATTTCTCTTAAATGATATGTTTTCTACGCTCGTTCCAGGTTGAGACAGTAGCCCAGTTTGGTGTAATATTTCTCCTGTTTGCTCTGGGACTTGAGTTTTCTACAGCAAAGGTATTATCTTTGTTCTTTTCTAAATACATTTATTCGGTATTCCCACCCAGGTCAATATACAGTTAATATAATAGGTGGTGTTTCAACTTTGTCCCAGCTTCGAGCTGTACGCGCAGTTGCCGTTCTTGGAGGATTGCTCCAAATTATACTGTTTATGTTCCTCTGTGGTATTTCTGCGACGGTATGTTCCTTTTTTTTTTACTGCTGATGTTACAACGCCTGCAATGTTTTATGTTATGTTTTAAATGTTCAAGTATCTTGATTTGTATAGTAATTTCACTATAAAAAATGCTTAAGTAACAATGGGTGCATCCATATTAATACTGCTGAGACTCATTTGAATGTTCTGCTACTAAAAGTGAAGAGATCACAAATATCAAATATGTCATTGATGCAGTCAAGTTGTGCAAACAAATCACTATATCAGTTTTGTAGTTTTTGACATTCCAACATTCCTGTGATATAAATTCATGGTATTCGAGCCTGTTAGTCCTTTTTTCTTCTCTTTTCTTCCTAGGATTACATATTTTTCTAGGGTTTAGGCATGTTCCTTAAAAACATGTCAAAGTCTGTACATATTTCTAACTTTTTATAAATGAAAAGGCAGTGCTCCTGCCGGTTGCTTGGAAAATAATACGGAGTAATATTGTTTTGGTTTTCCAAGTCTGGCCTTAAAGAGCACGGCAGGCAGTTCTATTCTATTTTGCTTATTTTCAATTGAATTGCAGCTATGTGGGGGCAAAACAAAGGAAGGTGTTTTCGTTGGTGTTCTCCTTTCTATGTCTTCGACAGCAGTGGTAATGTCTAAATATCTGAAGCTACAATTTCTGAATCTTCAGTTTTTCACATCTGGTCCAATTTAATAATTGACATTTGAAACGGGCGTAAGAGAAAAATCAGGGGTTTGTACACGCACAACAATGTACAATGGAACGGAATTGTAAGCTAGATTTGCTGTAAACAAACTGGTTCCTGTTGGTTTCTGGTAGAACGATTACCTGTACCATAATGATGGAGGGCGAAAGGGTTTTCATTTTGGTACATCCTAATTTGGTACACATGAAATTTGACACCCTGTATTTAATTGGTATTATGAATGTTTTATAAAACTATCAATTGCTATTTTCTTATGCTCAATAGTTTTGGATGCAGGTTTTAAAGTTTCTGATGGAAAAAAATAGTATCAATGCTCTTCATGGCCAAGTGACGGTTGGTACACTCGTATTGCAGGTATTATAAACATAGCTGTTTATTTTTGGTGAGATGTATGTAAAAATGCATACTTTTATCAGTTTACGTGTTTGATGACTGAAGTTTGGCGTGCCTTCCTCTCAGGATTGTGCTATTGGTCTTCTATTTGCACTTCTTCCAATTTTAAGTGGCGCCTCTGGTCTTCTACACGGAGTTGCATCAATGACAAAGTCGTAAGTGCATTGTGTTTGTCCCTGAACTCGAATAATTTTTTGACAACAAGTATTGCTTTTACAATAAATTTGTGTTATCTTGCTTCTACACGGAGTTGCATCAATGACAAAGTCGTAAGTGCATTGTATTTGTCCCTGAACTCGAATAATTTTTTGACAACAAGTATTGCTTTTACAATAAATTTGTGTTATCTCAATGTCTAAATGGTGGGTGTGCTTGACATAGCAGCGCCTGGTACCAACAAAATAATTTACTCCCTCAAACCCATATTGCTTGTCAAAATATTACATGTATCTAGACGCTTTTTAAACATAGATACATCCATATTTGGGCAAATTTGAGACAAGTAATATGGGTCGGAGGGAGTATTATCTTTCTCATCATGTCACATGACTTGTCATATTTATCCTATGCGTTTGGTCTGGATGTACTGATTTAGAAGTTCGGTACTAATGTAATCAGCTATTGGATTAAATTATTATGACGCAAATTTTTCCAATATTCCCAGGCTTGTCCTATTGATATCATTCCTGGCAATTCTCTCAATCCTCTCCCGTACTTGTGTGCCTTGGTTTCTTAAGCTGATGATAAGTCTGTCGTCTCAGGTGAGTATATTTGTGAGCAAACAGAACATGTGAATTTTTTTAGCAATTAATTTAAGTTTCCTCTATAGTTTTACACTAATATTCTGATTGCTGCAATTTGTGCAGACAAATGAACTTTACCAGTTGGCAGCAGTTGCATTCTGCTTGTTATTTGCGTGGGTGAGTTCTTTTTACTGCTTGTAGGCTATTATCTTGTGCACTGACAAAGAAAATGGATTGTTTTTAAATTCTGTTTTTAAGAGTATTGGTATTAGCTACTTTAGTCGAAAAACAGAGAAGAACAATAATATTTTGCTGGACTTGACCTCATTATAACTACGCTGTTCTAGATTGTTTTATTGCGTGGGTTTTGATGGATATGTAGTGTATATCAAATCTAGAACCGTGCCTCCTGTATTTTCTTAATTGTATTCCAAGTTTCACTCTGTTTGGTACATGTTCATTCAGTTTTCACCAACCATTTATTCGTTGTTATTGGTTTACTTACACCTGTGTTTTTTTCTTTGAAAAAATTTACTTGCATTTCTACCTTAGGTGTGTTTACTCTTATATGTTGGAACCATGTCGTCTAGGCTTATGTTAATATTTCTTTTATTGATATGTTGCCTTCCTTCTATGATGCAGTGCAGTGATAAGTTGGGCCTGAGTCTTGAGTTGGGTTCATTTGCAGCTGGAGTGATGATATCAACAACTGATCTTGCACAACACACTCTTGAACAAGTATATCCCTTGCTAATATCTTCTACACTCTGTTTCTGTTTAGTAAGATTTTCCCGTTTCTTTATAGTTTGAAGGGCAACTACTATTTTGTTTCATCTTTCTTCTACTGCTCTAGTCAGACTCATAGCTAGACTGTAGTTAATAATTCATTATATGTTCTCTTATTTCAGGTTTGTTTTTTCTGCAGATTGAACCTATTCGAAACCTCTTTGCTGCTCTTTTCCTTGCCAGCATTGGGATGCTAATTAATGTCCATTTCCTGTGGAACCATGTGGATATACTTCTTGCAGCTGTAATTTTGGTGATAACTATAAAGACATTTATTGTTGCTATTGTGGTAAAAGGGTTTGGCTATAGCAACAAAACATCTCTTCTTGTAAGTCTTTTTTATGTTTGTTCGAATGTGCTCCCATGTTCTATAGCTCATGCAGTCACACTAACCTCCTGTTTTTTCTACAGGTCGGCATGTCTCTTGCACAGATCGGAGAGTTTGCTTTTGTTCTCCTTAGCCGTGCTTCAAGCATCCATCTGATCGAGGTTATTTCTTCATATTCTGTTCCTTACGTGTTGCAACATTAACCTCATTTTCTATGCTGGTTTACTCTTGAGTACATGTATGCCTTTTGTTCTAGCTTTCTGACAGTTTCTACCTCTGGCTTACTTTTCCAGTAGTCAATAATAAATGTCTTGTGCTGAGAATTGAAATGTCTGCAAGCACTGATATTCCATCAGTTTTATTCAGATCTACCCATACTTACATTTGACAGCTGCATTGTTCTTCTTTTTCAGGGCAAGCTGTATCTGTTGCTTCTTGGAACCACTGCACTGAGCTTGGTACCTATCTATTTCTCTTCATTCTTTTTAAGCTTTGTTGTGTTGTCTCAGTAATTGTACATATCAAATATGTGAAGTGGAAGCTCAAATGAGAACATGGTCACTAACTCACTTTCCATACTGCCTGTCATTTTGTTCACGTACCATCTCTACCTTTCATGGAGTTATTTCGTCATGATGTATGGTTAACGTGTTGCTTTGTGTGTTACTCTGTAGGTGACAACACCCTTGCTATTCAAAATGATCCCAGCAGTTGTCCACCTTGGTGTTCTTTTGAGATGGTTTTCCGTTGATATCAATCAGGTGGAGGTACACGTTCATATCAACTGAGTTCATATATCGACTGTTTTACTCTGGAAATTGTTGCCAATCAATTCATCGGTTCTTCCTTTTCAGTTGGGCCTAAAAGGTGAGGGCCTCCGCACCGATAGCGGCAAGCGCATAAATTTGATAGTCCAAGGACCACATGACTCATGACATACTTGGCACACAGCAAGCTACTTTTAGTATGGCTTAAGTTAACAAGCTCTGTAAAGTATTTTCTCATGTACCGAAGAGTTTATAACACATAAGCCCGGCCGGTAGGGAGTGGAGGCAAAAGGAATCAAATCTTGTTCAAGATGTGCAAGATGGATCCCTACCCATAGTGACGACGGCGAGTGCAGTCACAAGAGTTTGCCGGTTTTGGAAGAGCATTGGATGATTGGCACGAGATGTCACTCGCAGCTGAAGTTTGACCCTCTAATGAGGGCATTCTGTAGTATAAGAATGTATTCTGTTTAACTGATTGGATTAGCGTGATAGGATTTAGGTTTGGCCCTTACACCATTGTATTCATTCGACAAGTGTACGAAGATAACCATCTGATCAAGAATTTTGTTGTGTAGTGAGTTTACCATTATCAATTCCCCGTGTATGTTCCCACATCTCCAGTTCAATGATTGGAAAGAAAATCATGATGTATGAGTTCTCACTTCTACCAAAGACACCTGATTGGTAAATGACGCAATCCTGAATACGGAGTATTTTCTTTTTCGTTAAGGGAAGTTCGTCCTGTGTATGGGTGTTGGCGCTGGATGCTATCTACATAATGTTGCGTATCGGCGTATCACTGCTTCTCAGCTTGCAGTTGGTTCTATTTTACATCTGCCAATCTCACTTGTAATGTTCTACTCCGTATAAAATAAATCTCAATTGTAGATTTTAACGAAGTTTCAATAAAAGGGATCAGGGAGACTGGAGACCTTACTTTTCTTTTCTCTCAACGGCACTGCACCCTTTTTTGAACGTGTTCAAGATTTGAGAATAAATTTACATTTTCCAAGTTCTTGGATTCATGGTACCACGACACTCTAAATTTATGTTTTTTCTTCCTATTTCTACATTTTCAGAATGCTGTAAACGAAACATACCTTAATGAGGAGACTATTTCTACACTCTAATTTTACGACTGTAAAAAAGAATGCAGGGGCACGGAAAAAATAGCCTTGATATTTTAATAATAGGTTTCACAGTCCTATTGGAAACCCCCAAAAAAAAACATATACTCAGGCAACAGTCGAGAAATTTCTTCACTAAGTTCAGACTCACGATAGAGTTCCTTCGAAACTCCTACGGATTGACCCACTAAAGCTACATTTCTGCGAGGGTGTGATCCAACGAGCATCCATATGAAAATACCTGTGAAATAAAGTCTTATGCAGAAATCTTTCTATCCACAAGGGCTTAATGTCAAAGGGTAGATGAAAATGACTGGGTGCTCCCCGGTGACTGTGAGGTCACCCACCTACAAAGTTTGAAAATTTTGCAGTACGTACTAAAAATCTGAGCACATTCTGAACCATTCCGGCACACCTAGTCCGCTAGCATCTCAGAACATAGACCCCACGTTGCTTAAACCCCTCCAACACGTTATGAAGAGACGGCCGCCAGCGTCGCCGCCACTCGCCCTGGGCTAGTCGCCATCTATTGTGCCGTTGGGAACGGCCACAGGGTAACCATCGTTAGCACCACTCGGCCAAGTCAACTTGTCACACCACCACCACCACCACCCCGCACCCAAGGAGGGTGCGGCCAAACTACTCCCCTAGGCTTGCTACTACCAATCGATCTGACATTACGGAGCCACACCTCCGCCTCTGAAAAGACATTCACGAGCCCCATGCCGACGACCACAATATATCTCCCCGCGAGATCATCGACGAATCAGCCATCTCTCCTATGAGAAAACCACCGGATGAAAGACTGCACCGCCGCCTTCACCATTGGGCATGTGGGGTTTGCCGGTATCCTTCTCAGGCGTCGGCAATGAGAAAGGGAGTGGAAAGAGGATAAAGACAACGGCTAGGGTTGGCTCTCTTGTTAGTTGTGAGGCGAATTACATCCTTGTTTTGTTGACTTGAATCTGGATCTAATGACAAAAATACGCTGAATTTTCTAATGTCTGATTAACAATATGCGATTTGAATCGTGATCCTATGTAATGCCAAAATCCAGCATTGTAGGTTGCTAGACCATGCCAGTATGTCCCAGAACCATAACAATTACTACCTCCGTTTCATAATTCTTGTCAAAATATTACATGTATCTAAACGCTTTTTAGCAATAGATACATCCATATTTGGGCAAATTTGAGACAAGAATTATGAAACGGAGGGAGGAACAAATAGATCCCTGTCCAATGCTCCTGTCATCTGATGCAATGCAAGCTAGGCCCACCCAAGGAACCAAACACACCCTTTGTTTCCTGGTGGGCATCTGATGCATGTCGCATAATTTTCTGTTGTACTGATGCTGTGCTACAGAGGGACTTTGTGCCATTCTTCACAAATTTTCGGGATGCACAAGGACAAACGACCATAAAATAACATATCCAGAAAGAACCATATGCGAGGTCAATTTGCAGTTGAGTGGGTTGTGTGCAGCTGGTAGTTTTGGGAAATCGTAATCAGCTGTTTGCTGTTTGTCATCCTTTTAGTCTGAACTCTGGTACTAGTCTGTTCTTGGGGGTTTGTCCCGTGGAGCTGTTTGTGCTTGGGAAAAAACTTTGTTTTGGTTTCTTGCTATATGCACAGGCTCGCAGAGCCATTCGTCTTCGTTCGAAGTGACGGTCATGCCCTTAGATACAAGGCGAACACACAATACACACAACGCTAAGCTACCGGCTCCTACTTGTCCTGCCAAGAATAGGGGGATAGTTGGCCGCTGCATGCGAGAGGCAGAAAAGAGCGACAAGCTTGGCGACCCGGCCATGGCCGTTCTCGGTAAGGAGGAATAGGATATGCAGCTTGCTGTTCTTGTAAACCCTTCCTGTCTTGCTCGATCTCCTATTTGTTTGGTGCTCACTTTGGTGGTCAGACTACTGGCTTATCATAGTTGCTTGCTTGGATTGTGTATGCTAGATTGGCTGTTCTCTTGGATTTACTACGGTCAGGACGGCGGCGGACCTGTGACGTGCGTACAGAGGAGCTTGGTCGATTGCGTCAATGTGGTGCTCCTCGTCGCCTACGCCTCTTCGCTGCTCGCGGCCTGCGCCAGGGGGCAGTGGGATGGAATCCGATGGGGAAGGCGGCGGCGGAAGGTGGCTGGCGCCGCCGTCTCCGTGTGCTGCGTTGCCGTCTCGGCAACATACGCTGTCACCGGCTTCAGGGACGCCATTGATGCGGCAGCTTCCATCGTCAGGGGGCTGGTATGGGTCGCTGTAGCGGCTTCCTTGCACGTCCAGCCGACGAGGCCGGCGAGAACAGTTGCCCTTCTCTGGTGGACACTCTTCTCCCTGCTGATCACCGCGTACAATGCGGAGGTCCTTGTCAGCGGTCACCAGCTGGACCTCGCAGAGGCGGTCGCGTGGCCAGTGAACTTCCTCCTCTCCTGCTCTGCGCCCTCGATTCGCTTCTATGGCAGAGCCATGCTCACCGGGGCAGTCTTGAAAACGGTGACAGCTTGTCGGAGCCTTTGATCAACAAGACGGTGCATCACTCAGAGCTCTACCGAGCAGGCCTGTTCAGCCAGTTTACCTTCTCATGGCTGAACCCTCTGCTCCGACTGGGCCGCTCAAAAGCGCTGGAGCTCGCCGAGGTCCCACTCACCGGCTCTAAGGACAGCGCGCTGCAAGCCACACAGAAGTTCTCTGAGGCATGGAACAGTTGCTGGCCTCGAAGAACCAACAGCCTGGCTCTTGTCTTGTGCAAGTGCTTCCTTAGGGAGATCATGATTGCTGGCTTCTATGCTTTCATGAGAACACTGTCCATAGCTGTGTCCCCTGCACTGCTCTTTGCGTTCGTACGGTACAGCTACCAAGAAGAGAGGTATCTCAGTGTCGGCTTGTCGCTGGTTGGCTGCCTGCTCTTCATCAAGCTTGTCGAGTCACTGTCCCAGCGGCATTGGTTCTTTGATTCGAGAAGGACAGGTCTGCGCATCCGGTCTGCGCTAATGGCAGCCATCTTTCAGAAGCAGCTTAAGCTGTCCAGCCACGGGAGGAAGAACCATTCAACCGGGGAGATCATCAACTACATTGCGGTGGACGTATACCGGCTCGGCGATGCTCTGACCTGGTTGCACATGGTGTGGAGCTCGCCACTTCAGCTGGCCTTCACAATAGGTACGCTCTTCTGGGTACTCGGGCTTGGGGCTCTCCCTGGCCTAGTTCCTCTGGTCATCTTTGGTTTCCTCAATGTGCCATTCGCGAAGCTCTTGCAAGGGTACCAGGCCAAGTTCATGGTTGCACAGGATGAGAGGCTGCGGTCCACGTCCGAGATACTCAACAGCATGAAGATCATCAAGCTGCATTCATGGGAGGACAGGTTCCAGAACATAATCGAGTCGCTCAGAAAGACTGAGTTCAAATGGTTGAGGGAGACTCAGATGAAAAAAGCCTACAATGCCATCATATACTGGATGTCCCCAACAGTTGTCTCTGCAGTGATGTATACCGCAACGGCCATCTTGGGGAGCGCACCCCTGAATGCCAGTACTCTCTTCACCGTCTTGGCCACCCTGAGGGTAATGGCTGGGCCATTGAGGTTGCTACCTGAGATCCTGACAATGATGATCCAATACAAGGTGTCGTTAGACCGTATCGAGAATTTTTTCGTAGAAGACGAGATAGAAGATGGTGTGGAGAGGGTGCCTCATCATGATAACTCTGATATCAGAATTCATGTACAAGATGGAAATTTCAGCTGGAATGCAAGTGGAGCCGATCTGGCACTAAGGAATGTTAACCTTAAAGTACATCAAGGAGAAAAGATAGCTGTTTGTGGTTCTGTTGGCTCTGGGAAATCTTCACTCCTTTATGCATTACTTAGGGAGATACCTACAAGATCAGGATCAGTAAGTGACAGAAAAAGACATGCTCTCTATGCATATGGAAGATTAAATCATGTTATTATATTTGAAAACATTTTCAAACTGTATTTTGCAGGTTGAGGTATTTGGCTCAGTGGCATATGTTTCACAGAACTCTTGGATACAGAGTGGGACTGTTCGCGATAATATACTCTTTGGAAAGACTTTCAACAAGGCACTCTATGAAAAGGCAGTCAAATCTTGTGCTTTGGACGACGATATAGCAAATTTCGACAATGGAGACCTAACAGAGATCGGTCAGAGAGGGCTCAACATGAGTGGGGGACAGAAGCAAAAGATTCAGCTTGCTAGAGCTGTCTACAGTGATGCAGATATCTACCTCCTAGATGACCCTTTCAGTGCCATTGATGCGCACACCGCTGCCGTTCTTTTCTATGTAAGAGAGTGCACTTGATCTGTATAAATAAACACATGCTAGCTTCTGCCGCACAAACTTCTGATGTCATTGTTCTTGCAGGATTGTGTAATGACAACACTTTCAGAGAAGACTGTTGTTCTCGTGACGCACCAAGTTGAATTTCTGACTGAAACTGATAGAATCTTGGTAAGTTGATCTTATGGACATGATTGCTCAAGAATTAAAAAACAAATGGTCCTCCTATCAAATGCTTCATCATTGTTTCAACAGGTGATGGAAGGTGGTCAAGTTAAACAGCAAGGGAGATATGCAGAACTGCTGGAATCTGGGACAACATTTGAGAAGCTGGTTTCTGCTCACCTGTCCTCAATCACAACACTGGATACTGCCAGATAAAATAATCAAATCCAAGGGAAACATGTGTTTGATGATAGTATAACCCCAAGTGCATTGCCGGGGACACGCCAGGCTAGTGACATCGAAATTTCAACAAAGGGTCCTTCAATGGTTCAGCTCACAGAAGAGGAGGATAAGGGGATCGGTGACCTTGGATGGAAGCCATATAAAGACTACATAGATGTCTCGAAGGGAATGTTACCTCTCTGTGGTTTGTGTACAACTCAGGTGCTTTTTACAAGCTTTCAGATCCTGTCCACATATTGGCTGGCTGTGGCTGTTCAGATGAATGCGAGCACTGCTCTTCTTGTCGGGGCATATTCAGGGCTATCCATATTTAGCTGCTGCTTTGCCTACCTCAAAAACCTTTTTGCAGCTACTCTAGGGCTCAAGGCCTCCAAAGCATTCTATACTAGTCTAATGGAATCTGTATTCAAGGCCCCCATGTCATTCTTTGATGCAACGCCAGTTGGCAGAATATTTACAAGAGTACTGTTTCCTTGCTTGCTTGTTTCAGATCATCTTTGATTCAATTCAGTTGAATTTTTTTTTCTTTTGACAAGATAATAATAACACACTGTCTATACTTAGTTTCTCAGATAAGAGCGTCAATTGGAGTACAGTCTGTAACTCACGGTTTATCTCTGCAGGCATCTTCAGATTTAAGCATTCTGGACTTTGACATACCTTACTCCATGTCTTTTGTGATAACTGGCGCTGTTGAGGTTGTCACGATCGTACTTGTCATGAGTTTTGTTACTTGGCAGGTCTTAGTGGTAGCAATCCCGATTGCCATCACCATGGCATATGTCCAGGTAAGTCTATTTGCTCAAGAATTAACCCCAGCCCAGCCGAAGGAAATAATTAAATGAAATGTATCTTGTGAGCTTACAAGCTCATGGTTTGCTTTTATATATTGAAGAGATACTATGTGGCCTCAGCCAGAGAGCTAGCCAGAATCAATGGGACTACAAAGGCACCTGTCATGAACTATGCAGCAGAGTCGATTCTTGGTGTGGTGACAATCAGGGCTTTTGCAGCGACAGACAGATTCATGATCAACAACCAGCAACTTATTGACAATGATGCGACATTGTTCTTCCATACAGCTGCTGCGCAAGAGTGGGTGCTTATAAGAGTGGAAGCACTGCAGAGCTTGACCATATTCACGTCGTCATTGTTTCTTATTTTGGTTCCTCCAGGAGTAATTTCACCAGGTATCTGCATAGCCATTACAATGACCATCTCCTCTTTTTCTCTTCTTCTTTTAATTTGAATCTGTTGATTTGATAAACACCTCTCTAAATGAATTTCCAGGCTTTGCGGGTCTTTGCCTCTCCTATGCTCCTGACCTCAGCACAGGTTTTCCTGACAAGGTTCTATTCATATCTAGAGAACTATATCGTTTCAGTTGAGAGAATCAAGCAGTACATGCACCTCCAATCAGAGCCTCCTGCCGTAATACCAGATAATAGGCCTCCAATTTCATGGCCACAGGAGGGAAGCATAGACCCGCAAGATTTGAAGGTAAAAGGAATCTGCTTTGCTGGCAATCACTGTAACTAATTAATAAGAAAAGGTTGTACTAACTTGCGCTTTTTGAGCAGGTGAAATACCGTCCAAACACGTCACTTGTTCTCAAAGGAATCACATGCACCTTCCCAGCGAGAAGCAGAATTGGGGTTGTCGGGAGGACGGGAAGTGGGAAATCAACGCTTATCAGCACATTGTTCCGTCTCGTTGATCCTGTGGGTGGGAGGATACTTATTGACAATTTGGATATCAGCTCTATAGGTCTCAAGGATCTAAGAACTAAACTGAGTATTATCCCCCAAGAACCTACACTTTTCAGAGGAACTGTGCGCAATAACTTGGACCCCCTTGGCCTGCATTCTGATGACGAGATAAAGCAGGTCAGAAAAAATGCCGTGCCTGCAATAATGATGAGAACATGTACTAGTTCAAAAGGAAATAAAGATTCTAACATAGTTACTATGAGAATCATGTTAAATAAACTTTATCTTCTCATGATTCATAAGAAATAGAAGATCTGACCTTTTCTTTAAAATAGATGAATGAAAAAAAATCTCATAAGACCTTATCATGTTTAACCTTACTAGATCACTATACGAACAGTAAAAGCTTCATGCATCTGATTAAACTGCTCACATTGAGCATTGCAGGCCTTGGAGAAGTGTCAACTAAAGGGATCAATTAGCAGCACTGCTGGTCTTCTTGATACAGTAGGCAAGTACTTACAGAAATTTCTATATATTCTCTTACAGCACAACAAAAATACCTTAGAAAGCAGTTTTAGTTAACCAGAAGGGTTCAAATGATTTCTCCCCCTGGCCTATGGCAGTGAGTGATGATGGCGATAATTGGAGTGTTGGACAGCGCCAGCTTTTCTGTCTTGGCAGAGTTCTCCTCCATAGGAATAAAATTCTAGTGCTAGATAAAGCAACAGCGTCAATTGACGCTGCCACTGATGCAATCCTGCAGAGTGTCATCAGGAAGCAGTTCAACAGTTGCACAGTGATAACCATTGCTCACAGGGTTCCAACTGTGACAGACAGCGACAAGGTCATGGTACTTTCCTACGGTATGCTATACTACACAATTGGTAATATATCAATCTGATGAAATTTCGATCCTTCCCCAGAGGCTCAGAGTAATAGTAGTGATATGATGCAGTAGCATTGACATCAATTCTGATCTGCTTATAATAAGTAAAAAACAGCGCTTATTTATTTGATGATGAGTGCTGGTGACTTTGTACAGGTAAGGTTCTAGAATATGACACACCAGCCAAGCTGTTGGGAGACAAAAAATCAGCCTTTGCTAAACTTGTGGCGGAGTATTGGGCTAATTGCAAGCGGAACTCAAGATGATTCTATTCTGTGTCAGGGCATGATGAAAGAGGTGAGCAATTCACTTAAGATACCGAAGGATTCATGTCTCTGCTTCTTGAATTGTATTTCCATAACCTGACTGACCTTCCTGTTACTTGTTGGTTGGTGGAATTACCAGAAACAAAGAATACATCAACAAACTGTGATTTTGACAAATGAGGTAGAAGTTTTGGAGATTGGGTTGATGGAGACCAAGTTCAAGATGCGTTCAGTCAAGTCCTCCAAAATGAGGGACAGTCATTTGCCAAAGCAAATAGATGCTCCACTTTTAACCTATAATGGCACACGTCAGGTGCAAGCTCTTTTGAATAACAAGAACAAAAGTATGGATTTATACCATTACTAAAGGTAGTTGTTGGGGGAGTCGGGTGGAAGATCAGGCTCGACACCTCACCTGTCCGTCCAATTTTGCGTGTGGTTTTTCTGGGCCATCCCATTTTACCTGTGGTGATTGACTGCTTGATGTACTTTTATTTTATACCATTCTCCTCCGTGTCATCTCTCTGTGCTGCCGAGTCCTCCATGTTTTAGGGCCAGCTTATCATCGGAGGCACCTGACGGTTGGGCGGCGATTTTTTCCTCTCACCAATCATCATACTCGGGTACCAGAAGTCATGGCGGTAGGGTTCATGGCGACAGAGGGCACATCATGGTCAACTTCAAAATGTCGTCAAAACTTTCAGAACATTCGCAAAATTTCTATCATTTCGAGGTAGGTTGAAATATTTATGTTTCATAACATTAGAAAGAAAATTAGCATGTGAGACATCAAATGAAAATTCAAGCAGAAATATAATCCTGATCATCCATCAGATAATAACCATCACACAGGTCTTATACTCTTATACAATCAAGTAAACTAAACCATGGTACTCCCTCCGATCCTAAATTCTTGTCTCAAATTTTCCCAAATATGGATGTATCTATTCTTAAAAAGTGTCTACATACATACATGTAATACTTCGACAACAATTTAGGATAGGAGGGAGTAATAAACAACATCAGGCCAAGCCAATCGAGCAAACAAAATGCCATGTCTGGGACTTTGATAAGAGGAAAATAGACATACATGCAAAAAGGAATTTGACAATGGCTTACCGGCGCGATCTTCTGATAGAACTTCCAGACGAAGTCCGATTGGACCTCAAAATTGGAGAGCTGTGGTGGACGGATTGAACCATTGATGGTTTGGACGAAACCTGAACGTGATATGGTAATTCTCGTGCGAGGAATCGAGCTGAGGTGGCTGGGTTCACCGGAGTTGGGACTTGGGCGAGACGACAACAATGGCGAGTGGCGACCGGCGGTGCCAGGGCGAGCACGGAGCATGGTAGGGCAGGGGCTTGGCTACGCGTGTGAGGAAATGGAGGCGGAGGCAGGGACGCAGGGGATTTATAGGAGGGGAGAAGCTAGGGTTCGCAGGAGAGAAGAAGTGTGTGGCATGCACACCAAGGAGATGTGGCGGCATTGCGTGCTCGTTCTGGAAAGAGAGAGAGAGAGGGGGGGGACGCGGGTATGCTGGCTCGGGTAGTTGGGCCAGGAGTTGAGCCGGGGAAAGGTGGGCTGTAGGATTGGTGATGGGCTGGTTCTGTGCGATGGGCCGGAAAAGGCCCAAGCGGACGCTCCCACACAACACTTGATCCTAGGGTTTACCAGAACACTTAATCCTAGGGCCAAAACTTACTAACAAATTTTTCCTTTTTTAAAGATACAAACACTTAATCCTAAGGTTTATTAGATTCTCTAAAAAAAATGCAGCCCTAGTATGAAGTGCGATAGCCGAAACACTAAACGAAGCAAAGTATAAACAATGAAATAAAACAAGTAAGTAAAGGGGTAAGAATGATACCACACGGGAGACGAAAATTTACTCCAGAGTTCCAGCTTTTGGGGAGATGTACGTCTCCGTTTGAAGGAGTGCTCTACCACAAAGGTAGAGACGCCATAAAGGCTCACTCTATTATCCTCTCACAACACCACAAAGGCGAGGTGAGCTCCACTAATGGTTTCCTTGAAAACGAACGCCGAACCTTTACAAACAAGGAAAAGGGCACAAATCCACAACTTAATTGGATGCTCCTTTCCGAATCCTTAAGCATCTCCTCACAAGATTGGAGGCCTTGAAGAGACACCTTCCGGCTAGGGATCCTAAAATCCCAAATAACAAAATCCACCAAGAAAAACGAGGGGAATCAACTTTTGATTTGGTGAAACCCTAGATCGAGTTCTTCTCGACCCTTCCTCAAAGTATTGGCTTGAGGATGCACTAGGGAGAGAGATCTCGAGATTTGAAGCTCTTGGTGTTCTTAGTGAGAGAATGGGGATGAACTGGGTATGCTCGAGCAAAGAAACCCGTTGGGGACGAAGCCCCTTTTATATCCCATCGAAATCCAACCGTTACGACACATTTTAGTTACACCAGTACCAGGACGGAGGTAGACCGGAAGTTCTAGGGGGTAGAACTTCCGCCCTGCTACAGGTCTCCTACCACGTTCCAGTAGCGTTTCAGTACCTGACCAGTACTAGGGTAGAACTTCCGGCCACCGGAACCTCCGGCTAATAAAGCGGTAGTACCGGCTATCCCTGAATTTGTCTGTCAGACTTAGCAGGATAAAAACAACTCTCAACTCAAAACTGGGTTTAGGCTTTTATGTGGGTGCAATTTAGTAGATTTGTGTACGTGAAGTTGATTCAGCGAAAGCTTTTCCAAAATGGACTCCCTCTTTATAGTACGGATTTTCCTACGACTCAATAAAATAAAAAACCGTAAATCCTTATACTCTTCTTTCCTTTTTGAGGGCGATGAATCGTGTCACAACACTAGTTATCAAATCTAAAAACACTTGACGCACGATTAGTCCACAAGTTATGTTGTCATTAACACCAAAACTCATTAGGGATCGAAATGCCCTTTCACCGGTCAAGATTCTTTTCCTTCGTCCAAGGGGAAAGCAGTCGCTCCACTAGATAATCAAAAGGAGGGTTCCTAAGAATATGGATAACATCTCCACTCTGGAAATTCAAGCCTCTTGCCCCCAAGAAAAAAATAGACCACAAAGCTTGAGATCTCAAAGAATTTGAGAAGAAACCCATCCTCAAAACTCTATCGCGGAAGCAGAGAAAACCTGGCCCCATAACCATTATTCCCAGGGAACACCAGAGAGCGTCAATGACACCAAATCTCCTTGGGGATACTTTCCCCGGGCGATAATGCTCCTTAACAATCTCCACTAGGCCTCATAGCGAAGAGCCACAACAAAATCAAATGGGCAGGCATGCCGGTCGGTGGTTGGTAATGGTCGCTCCACTCTCTTCTGGAAGGATAATTGGATTGATCGCAAGTCCATTCGTGCCCTCGCTCCGATCATTTTCGCGGCAGTGGGCTCTCGCCCCGTCTCTCGGGGTCTTGGGGTCGGCGCGATCCACAATGCCTCTTGTATTCACGACATTTCGGGTCCCCTTAATGCTTGGGGTATTGCCGAGTTCCTCCATCGTGCGGATACCTTGGATGCTGTGATTTTGGACCCGAGTCGTCGTGAGGACACGCTGCTTTGGTCCTGGTCGTCTTCAGGACTATACTCCGCGAAGTCAGCATTCGATCACTTCTACCTTGATGGCCCAGCCTCTCCGGTCTGGAGGCAAATTTGGTGTTGTTAGGCTCCGCTAAAATGTCGGGTTTGGCTTTGGCTTACTCGTGCCAATCGAATGGAGCGTTGCAATCTGCCCTTGAATGCCTGCTGCCCCCTTTGTGATCAGGAGACTGAGGTCATCACTCACCCGCTCAAGGATTGTGTCTTTACCCGCGAGGTGCTTTAGGCGATCCTTTCGAGAGCCGGGCTGTCCCAATGCTCATCTCCGCCCGATGAGGACCTCCCCTCGTGGCTCGGCTCTGCCGCCGGCAGAGCGGGTGGCAAGACCAAGGCTGCTCGCTCCCTCCTCACCTTGTCGCCACTTCAACAAAAATGTAAAGATAGCCTTGAGTGAGGGCTTTCACTCAAATTATCATATAGAAAGAGTTTCAGTGATGGCTTGTTTCTCCAAAAGGTGGAAGGCCGTTATAGGACCGCCGTCGTCCCTGCCCACTATGCAGAAGGGTGCGGGGGATGGTGATAATCCTTGAAAGACATAACTAACTTACAAGACTAAAATGTAAAGTAAACTAACGGAACAAGGATTAGCGAAGCTTCGAAACGACTGCGTCTTCAATGATGCCTCCCCGGTAGTTGGTTCCCTCGTTGAGGATATCCTTAATGAGGCTAGTTTGTGGAGACAGTGCCGGAGCTCGCGTTCTTTGCGGGCTCCCGCTGCACGCTCACCCCCCGATCCCACCCCTCCACTTGCCCCTGTATAGTTTTGTTTCTCTTCTCTTCTTTGCTTTTCTTTCTTGTTTCTTTGGCTTTTGCCTTTATTTTGTTGCCTGTACTTGCGCTTCTCCTTCTTAATGGAAAAGACACGCCATTCCGGAAAAGAAAACTACGATCTAGGGCCAAATCAATTACATCCATCTCACCACCCACTGGGGGTGAACAGAAGAACCGCAAACTGATACTTATTTTATCTAATGGACCAACATGTTTTCTAAGTTGCTGTAGTGCATTAGTTACATCTTGAGTTCTGGCTTGACAAATTTTACAGTGATTTTGACTATTTATTCTTCTATTCAGTGTGACTACGATCTAGGGTCTGAAGATTCAGCAACGAGTATGTTTAATTTACAAAAATGTAAATTTAAGGAGTGTTAAGAACCACTAATATTATTGATCTTATTACTATCTAATTTTTCCATCATGTTTCTGCTTGTATTGTCGAATTTAGATTACCTAAGTTTCCAGAGCACTCCAGCTAAAACCACCTCATGGTCTTTGATTTGCGACGGAGAAACGGAAAGCTTCATGTTTGGGGATCTCCTTCTTTCCCTGCTCTTGTCATTATTCTAATTTGATGCGATGGATGGCCACCATGAAGAGTGTATGATCTTTTTATTCACTGGATCCCGGTTGACATTTCTCTGTTGTTTCTTTAAAGTGTATACATTTAATTTACTTTTCACTGGTCCTCCTAGTGCTGCCATTGAATTAGGTAGTTCTTTTTTTTTTTGTAATCTATGGCTCTTTACACAAGGATCACATTCTAGATGGATGAGAGGTTTTTAGATTATTTGTGTTTTTTCACCAACTGCTACATGTACACATGCACCATCTTTGTTTCACTTGAAGGCCATTTTTCTCTCTTGTTTTACTGTCCTAAATTCCAGTGCTCACGTGAGATCTGATCAAAAACATTTTCCTGTTGTAATTCAAGCAGTCTTGTGCTTAACAATTTGCAAAAGTCTAAGCTGTAAATTGTTGAGAACTTATTTTTTTAGAAAATGGTCGAGAACTTGTTGGCCGTTCTGACGAAACCTGTCAATGATTAAACATCAAGGACGATATCATGAGGATCATCCTTGGTGCTACTTCTATTTCATTCTATACATTCTGTGGTTCATCATGGCCATTGGTTCATAACAAATTCTTGCTCCAAACCGAAATTTCCCTGGAATAAAAACAGCGTGGGTACACACACCCTCACATACAATTTTCTAATATCAGATCACGATCTGCATAAATTTGAATCGAGATCTTGATGAGAAAACGCAGGAGGGGAATTTGCTGCATGTTGTCAGTCTGTTTCAGAACTATAACAGGTGCGTGTGTTTTTGTCTTGATCCCTACCCAATTCCTGTCCAACTGTGCTGCCATATGATGAGGCGAGACTCTATCTGTTCAGTGCAAAATGCAAGAGGGTCTTGTGTAGGGTTTGCTTGGAACTTAACCATAATGACCTGAATTGATCGAACACAAGTGGGAATAAGACATAATATGCCATGGTTAGCGCATCTCCAACCACTTTGACTTATGTGTAAAAGAGTTCATTTCATCAACCAACAATGCATCATATGATTACTTCAGAAATTGAGTATCTTAGTTGTCCAACAGAGGACAATAAAAATACAATTCTACTCTCTTTCGTCTTGGACCTTCTGCTTGGCTTGTTGAGACTAAAAATTACCCTTGGTAAAGGGTAGTTTGGTCTGGCGTAAGTCAGTGCCGGACCCGGAATTTGACATCTACAAGTATTAAGATTTGATCGATGACAAGTCAGGACTTCAACTCAGAACGATCACGACCAAGGGTTATCCGGGATGCTATGGTCC